>NC_139603.1:79171737-80500824 GCF_964270895.1 Podarcis filfolensis | reverse complement strand
ACGGCAGCAGCAGGAGGCCCCATTAGCTAAAGTGGTGCTTCAGGTTAAGAACAGTTTCAGGTTAAGTACGGACCTCCGGAATGAATTAAGTACTTAACCCGAGGTACCACTGTACCTGGCTAGAATGTGTCTTTGAACTCTGATAATGCCTCTTGCTTGTCTGAATGGAGGATACAGAAGAAGAAGAAGAGTTTGGATTTGATATCCCGCTTTATCACTATCCTAAGGAGTCTCAAAGCGGCCAACAATCTCCTTTCCCTTCCTCCCCCACAACAAACACTCTGTGAGGTGAGTGGGGCTGAGAGACTTCAAAGAAGTGTGACTAGCCCAAGGTCACCCAGCAGCTACATGTGGAGGAGCAGGGAATCGAACCCGGTTCACCAGATTACGAGTCTACCGCTCTTAACCACTACACCACACTGGCTCTCTACAGAGCAGAGCAGGGTGCATGTGTGTGTCAAAACTAAACTACTGCACAAAGGTAAAATTTGCATTGATTGCTCTGCACACTTTTGCCTCTGGTTCTGCCTGACACTGGAATCTGGCTCCAAGAGATTGCTCAGAAGGGACTGAGAAAGCTCCCCTGCTCTTGCATTAAAACCTGGGGAACACGGGAACCTGAAGAACAAGGCAGATTATGTACTCAGGATAGATCAGTTGGTAGAGCTTGAGGCTCTTAATCTTAGGGTCAAGGGTTCGAAGCCCCACATTGGGCAAAAGATTCATGCATTGCACGAGGTTGGACTAGATGGCGCTCACAGTCCTTTCCAACTCTGCAATTCTATGATTCTATTTTGTCCACTCAGCCCAGTACTGTCTACTCTGAGTTTCAGAGGCTCTCCAGGGTCTTGGGCAGAAGATCTGTCCTCACTGCCTGTGGCGTTTGCCTCCTAGGTGGGTCATAAGGAAAGGGTTAAAATGAGTGTGATGTGATTGGCCAGTGGGAATGCAAGGGAGGAGTAAAAGTTAGAGTGGGAGGTTTTGAAAGTCAGTTGTGGTTTGGGAATTGGAGAAGGAAGAGGGAGGAATAGGCAGTGGGTTGGTCGAGTTGTATTGTGAGAGAGTGAGAGGAATTGTTAGGTGGAGTCAGATAGATAGTTGGGGATAATCAATTTGAAGTTGTTAGGAACTAAGATTAAGAAACTGTCAAGAAAAACTAACTGAAACCATAAGCTTGTTCCTGCATTTAAAAATAAACTTGATTATTTGTTTATGTTAACAACTGTCTGGACTCCGTGTGTCCCCATGAGAAACGGGGTGGTGGCAGCGAAGAAAGCAATCGCAGTGGTGGCACAGGGTCAATAGACCGTCAAACGTCCGGGGGCCCTGTGTGATCGCCACACTGCCCTTTAACTAGACATGCCAGCAACAGAGATGGTCTTTCGCAGTCCTTAAGTCAAAAACATTACTGGTTCTCATGTTTTATGAGTTGTTTAAAATTTCACATACTTGCACTTCTCTCTGAAAATTGTTTCAGGTAAAAAATAGGGTGCTTCTACATGTCTGGTTTCAATGACCTGCAACACGAGGAGAAAAACAAGACAGCATTTGACGATTTTCTCACTTTGCATTCTATGTTAAAAGGTGTATGTTTGCAAATAAATCAATATGCATTGCAAGGGTGGACAACGTGTTTGAAGGATGAGCCTGTTTCCTTTAAGCCCCAGCCCATGCCTGCTGTCACTCACAGCGGTCTGTCTCTGCAGTCCATACATACTGCCACAAGTAACCCCCAACCCAAATTTGCTTTGGGCTCTTGATTTAGCCAAATCAGAAGGGCTTTTCTGCTACTGTATCAATGCAAGGCACACTCGTGAAAATCAGACACAATACAGCACCTTAGTAACATGTTGGCAAAAAGCAGGAACAGCGATCATCTGGCTTAGGAAGTTGAGGTATGCGGCTACCACTGCCATCACACTACAGCGATGGAACATGGGCAAGTTGTCTTCGTTAAGGATTGCAATGTCCTACAATGAAAGAAAGGGAGAAGGGGACCTCATTTAAGACTGGTATTGGTCATATATTTTTTTCATATGGGTGAAAAGACTAAGAGCCAGGAAGGTAAAACAGTTTTTTCCCCTATCCCAGGTCACTGTTAAGTCGTTTGAGTGGGGAAGTCAGTTCAAGTTTTATTTATTTAGCATGACAAACTAGTCTTAATAGCTTGTGCAGTGCACAACACATCTTAAAACAGTTTTTCAGGACATGGGTAGTTATGATCTGACAGTGTGTTGGAGCAAGGGTTCCCAAACTGCGGTCCATGGACCGTCAGTCATTCAGGAGCTTTGTTCAGGTGGTCGGGGGTAGGGGTGGGGTAGTCGGTGAAAAACACCAGCAATAGAATACAACATTAGAAAGAAAAGAAGCAATAAAAATGTTATGTACTAAGCTTGGATCCCAGAACAATAGGCAGGTAGGATCCTAGAATGCAACAACTGTGATGGACAGGTATCAGAAAAGCCCACTACCCATCCATCTCATGAACACTGGAAACACTGTACTGCCCCCTTCTCATTTCTGAGCCTGCTCTACACATTAACTAAGCTTTATTTTGAAACCACAGCATGTACAAAAAGAAGGTGAGGTTCTCAAGGCGCAAAATGATGCAGCAAGTAGATTCGAAGCATACAAAATAAGCACACCATTCTTGATCAGAAATACAGATTCCAATCTGTTGACATGATATCAACAAAGCCACCTAGATGCACTTCGAAAGCCCTACCTGCAAGGCGATAGCCACTCTGATGAGGTCAATGACCACTTCTTCGTTGGCTAGTTCAATTGTCATGAGAGCCAGCGTTGTGTAGAGAAGCTCAAAGTTCTTCTGGACATTGTCCTCTTCCTTACATCCTAAGTAGACATGCCTATACAGCTGCTGGCCATGCTAGAGAGAGCAGAGAGGAGTCTTGATTAAGGTTTTTGTTGGAAGATTTAGGATAAAAGAAATGACTTCTTTATGCATACTCAAACTATGGAACTTGCTCCATCACAGGAGGCTGTGATGGCCACCAAGTTGGATGGCTTTGAAAGGGAATTGACAAATTCATGGAGGAGGTGGCCATCAATGGCTGGTAGCCATGACGGCTATCTTCTGCCTCGACAGTTCTAGCCAGCAATGCTTTCAAATACCAATTGTTGGAAACCACGAGAGGGGAACATAAGCTCTTGTGCTTATGTTCTGCTTGTTGGTTTCCCGCAGGCATCTGGCCAGCCACTGTAAGAACAGCATGCTGGACTAGATGGGCCATTGACCCGATCTTGCAGGCTCTCCTTATGTTGGCATGTTTATGTCAGGTTTTTTGGAGCCATTGAGGAGCCACTAGGTAATACTTGGTGCACATTCACAATACAGGTATTGGCTTCTACCAAAGCCAGAGCAGCCTCTTCAATCAAGTGGCCCTCCAGATATTTTGGAATGCGACTCCCATCAGTCCCAGCCAGTGGAGCCAAATGTCAAGGTTGATGGGAGTTGTAGGTGATGATAATAATATTGTTATATTTATTTCTAGCTTGCCTTTTCCCCATACTGGGACTCAAGGCAGCTTCTCATGGTAGACCACTAAGAGAACAGGATGCTAACCAGCTGAGCCTTTGGTCTGACCCAGCAGGGCTCATCTTATCTTACTCTAGCCCATGGGTAAGCAAACTAAGGCCCGGGGGCCGGATCCGGCCCAGTCGCCTTCTAAATCTGGCCCACAGACGGTCCAGGAATCAGCGTGTTTTTACATGAGTAGAATGTGTACTTTTATATAAAATGCATCTCTGAGTTATTTCTGGGGCCTGCCTGGTGTTTTTACATGAGTAGAATGTGTGGCTTTATTTAAAATGCATCTCTGGGTTATTTCTGGGGCATAGGAATTCATTCATTGCCCCCCCATATAGTCCAGCCCCCCACAAGGTCTGAGGGACAGTGGACCAGCCCCCTGCTGAAAATGTTTGCTGACCCCGATCTAGCCCATAATTGTCAACTCTGCCTGGAAGAAGCACAGCTCTGTTACCAGACTTTGCATTTAGAGAAGATGCCAAAAATAAATTCTGGGCCCTTCTACATTCAAATCACAGGTTCCACCCACAGAGCATTGAGTCCCTATATCCCTTACCTAACAGTATGCAACATCTCTTTCTTCTAACAATTGGTTTGATCTTTAATGATATTATTACCTTTTTGATGAAATTCGCATCTTGCCTTGAAATTTTGTCCCGTTTTATCTTTAGATCCGAAACATCAGGTATTATTCTGCGCAGACACAAAACAGTATGTTACTTTCTCAAAACAGCATTAATAATTATAATTTGCAAGCAAATTACTTCTCAGCGATGGGGAGACTCGGAATCATGCTGTGAAAAGTATTTAATTTATCCAGGCATTTTCGAAGTCATCTCCATTTTAATTAACCCACATTTTGCAATAACAATAGATTTCCTATTCAAAAAAAGGGGGGGGGGATAAGTAATTATGACTCAGTACAGGAATAGTCCATTTTATGTTTTGTATAAAACAAAAATATAATTACAAGCTTAATTAAACCAGGAGCAATTTGGAAGAGCTATTTAACATTCAGGGCAGGACACCTGGATAACAAAATCATCAATTGCTGCATGAAAAACATTCAACTGTTACATTCCTGCACTTTCCCTCTCTTCGCTGACAAAATGGAACATGGAAAACAGAAGAAAAATGGCATGTATTGATCGCAGTTGGAAAACATAATTTGCTACTGTAGTTTTCTCTTATTTGCTATATATTTTGAAACCTTGTTCACTTACAAAGCTGGACACCTCTTAAGATATTGAGCATAGCTGTCAACGTTTCCCTCTTTTTAAGGGAAATTACCTTATTCCGAATAGGATTCCTCGCAAGAAAATGGAAAAGTTGACAGCTATGATATTGAGACCAAATTTTGCATGACGGTTCCTGAGATCAAGGAGCAGGTTTTCATCGATGACTGGATACAACCAGACACCATTTTCAATCAAGATGGCGAACCGAACACTTCAAAACTGCACTGATTTCCTTGGTTTCTTAAAGTACCCAAACAATTCTAGGTTTGAGGCTGGTAGTTCATTATTAATTGCCTGCCTTTAGGAGGTTAGTTATGGAAACCAGAGCTCTGAACAAAAGTACAAATAGCCTGGGCTACCACATCTATTGCTAGAGGAATGAATTCAAAGAACCACCATAAGCAGAAAAAAAATGTAACATGAACATTTGCACTAGAATTTCTGCACTAGGGTTCTAGAGCAGTTCTTGGGCTTCTGCTTGCATAAGAGGAGACACAAGTAGAAGAATATCTACGGATTTAGTCTCATTTAATCTGTACAGTCTTTAATGCACGGACAGGCCAAACTGGGGCCCTGGGCTCGATTTCATGTGGATGACCACAAGGGAAAAACAAGGGCAAAGGAGAGAGTGGAAAGGGGGCTGGATCCAAATAAGTCAAGTACAGAGAGGACCCACCAACATCAATGGGCATGACACATTTAAGTCCATTTGTTTGAATGGGTCTGTCTCCAAGGAGAAAGAGAAGGGCGTGGGGGTTGCACTCACTTTTAGCTTTGGCGCCCCACATATGGAAGTGCACCCTTGGATCCAGCTTAGCATTTCCCCACGAGATACTACTACTACTACTACTACCACTACTACTACTACTACTACTACTACTACTACTATTACTACTACTACTAATTTATACCCTGCCCATCTGGCTGGGTTTCCCCAGCCACTCTGGGCGGCTCCCAACAGAATATTATTATTATTATTATTATTATTATTATTATTATTATTATAGCAGTAAAACATTAAACATTAAAAACTTCCCCAAACAGGGCTGCCTTCAGATGCCTTCTAAAAGTCAGATAGTTGTTTATTTCCTTGACATCTGATGGGAGGGCATTCCACAGGGCGGGTACAACTACTGAGAAGGCCCTCTGCCTGGTTCCCTGCAACCTCACTTCTCGCAGGGAGGGAACCACCAGAAGGCCCTCGGAACTGGACCTCAGTGTCTGAACGATGGGAGTGGAGATGCTCCTTGAGGTATACTGAGCTGAGGCCATTTAGGGCTTTAAAAGGTCACCACCAACACTTTGAATTGTGCTCAGAAATGTACTGGGAACCAATGTAGGTCTTTCAGGACAAGGCCAATGGAGGCAAGTGTGATGGGTTGTATTCCTAGGGCTCAGCTAGGTGCAGCTCTGCTGGCATTCCTGGAAATCAGGCACCACTCTTCTCAACATACTCAAACAATCCATAGTAATTGTTTTCTGGACACCTAGAAAATTAATCTGGGCTGGACTGGGTCCCAAGACCATAGAAATGTCATAAATGGCATACACCGGGCCTGAAGGCCTCCAAGGACCTGATAAACATTAATGTTTATCTGTTTTGGGCTGGACCACCCACCTGACAATCTGACATGGACAATGTTTGGTCCCTCTCCACCTTTTACTCCTTTCCTTGGAAGACAACAACAAGAGGAGCAAAAGTGAAGCAGGATGGGGGGCAGATTTATAGCAGGATGGATGGACTTTGATCCACACTAAAGGTAAAGGGACCTCAGTCCATTAGGTCCAGTCGTGACCGACTCTGGGGTTGCGGCGCTCATCTTGCTTTATTGGCTAAGGGAGCCAGCATACAGCTTCCGGGTCATGTGACCAGCATGACTAAGCCGCTTCTGGTGAACCAGAGCAGCACACGGAAACACTGTTTACCTTCCCGCCGGAGCAGTACCTATTTATCTACTTGCACTTTGATGTGCTTTTGAACTGCTAGGTTGGCAGGAGCTGGGACTGAGCAACAGGAGCTCACCCCGTTGCGGGGATTCGAACCGCCGGCCTTCTGATTGGCAAATCCTAGGCTCTGTGGTTTAACCTACAGCACCACCTGCATCCCCTGATCCACACTACTGTGGTCTAAAGCCCTGCCTATCTCTGGGTAGGGATGGATGTATCTGCCAATCTCTGTTTCTTATTTTCCCAAATCTTAAGTCACTTTGCCCCATTTCTGCATCCATAGGTGATTCCCCTCCCTTTAAATATTCCACACAAAAATTCAGGTACAGTTACCCAGGAATTTTGCCCAATATAATATAGTAGTTTTGTATGTAATTTAAATTAGCATGTGCACACATCTTGGTTGGGGAGTTGCACCACAATTGTTTGGAGAAGTGGAGATTTCAAATGACAGTTGTGTTCCGCTTCACTTCCTGACCTGAGAACTGCAAATTAAATAGGTTTGCATCAAAACGCAGACCAAACAAACTTCTTCCCCACTGCTTTATAAGAGTGCACAAACTGCAGAAGGAACATAGTTAATGGGAGTTTTGGCAGAGATGGATTAATCTCTTTGTGCATGCCACCAATTTTAGCATCTACATCCGAGATTCCCATGGTACACTGGCATGAGCTACTGTTGCATAGGGACTCAACTGAGACCCTGTCAGACTCGAGCATTCACCTTATCCCTCTGAGCTTCACTCGGTTGTCGTGCCGATCAATAACGTTGTGCAGTATTTCCAGGACCAGCTGTCTGAGTTCAGAGTCATCCATGAGTGAAGGAGAGAGCAAAGGATCCAGAAAAGGAGCGGGCAGGGCAGCAGAAATGGTCTTGGCACTGTATCCTGTTGTGACCTGGTGAGAATCAAAGAAAAGATAAAGAGAAGTCACCAAAGAAATGATTCAGCTAAATCATACAGCCAAAAGCTGGGTACAAAAGCTGTGCCCATTTAACCGAACAAATTGCGCAGGCTGGAGCTGTGTCCATTCAGCTGCACAAGGGAAAGCTGAGCCCATTCAACAGCAAAAAAAGAAACCCACCAAAAATCCATGTAGTTCTTTTGTTTTAAGTAGGTTTTTATCATGCTTTTCCTTCAAGGGGCTCAGGGCTGTACACATGATTCTCTCTCAGTTCATTTTATTCTCACAGGGTTTTTTGTGAGGTAGACTAGGCTGAGCGATGGTGACGACCCAAAGTCACCCAAAGTGAGCTTCCTGTCGAAGCAGCCATGTTGGCTGCTCCTGCAATGACTCCTTTGTAAGAGCATAAACCAATGGTTGACTGAATGGTTTACAAGGAGTAAACACTGATGGAATCTCTAGTTAGAACAGCAGTGGAAACCAAAAAAGAAAGAAAGAACCAATTTACAACAACCTCCCTGCCTACTCAACTCTCAGCATTTCTCAGTCTCACAGATAACCAGACAAGTAATTTGCAAAAGTATTTACAAATGTAGACTAGTCCTATGGAAAACACCACTCTCATTTACTTTTGCTTTGAGTTTAAAGAAGTGGCTATTCTGCCTGCTTAGCCATGCTGTAAGATGGATCTTTTAAAATAAGGACATAAAAGCCATCATGTCAATTTCCTCCATTACTTACCATCAGTAACGATCTCAGTAACATAATTTGAATTCGCCTGGTTCCCAAATCCCTAAAAGAAATGGAGGGGAAAACCAAAGTTAATTTGAATCAACACTTCTTTCTCTCTTAAAAAGATAAACAATAACAACTTTCATAGTTGTTGGTGGTGGGATGCAGAACTTGATAAATGTTAAGATAAAATGGCAAGCTGGAATAGTAAGCCTCAGAACAGAAGCAAAAGCTGGAAGAATTCATGTGGCCCAAGGAGCAAAATGCTGTAAATTGTTGGATTTTAGTTAAAATCCACACTGACCAGCAGAAGTGATGCCTAGGTCATTCATATTCAAACGAGAACTCTGAAGGCCGAAGTGGTGAGCATAACTGCCTTCCAAGCAGTTGACCTGGGTTTGTTTCCCAGCCAACGCACCAACCAGTGATTTGCGAGCTGAGCAGCCAGCAGTGGAACAGCCTCGGTGTAAAGAGATGGAAAGACAGTGTTCTGTGTTTCCACATTTGCCTCGCCAGAAAGTGGCGGTATCTAGCAATTCTAAAGCAACAGCCAGGAATAGCTGTGGAAAGGTTGCGGTGAGAGAAGCAGAGTCTTGGACTCTTGCTGGACTCTAAGCATGCCTTGACCACAGCAGTGGTCTGTACAGTCGTATCTCTGGTTACAAACTTAATTCGTTCCAGAGGTCTGTTCTTAACCTGAAACCATTCTTAACCTGAGGTACCACTTTAACTAATGGGGCCTCCTGCTGCTGCTGCGCCACTGGTGCACGATTTCTGTTCTCATCCTGAGGTAAAGTTCTTAACCCGAGGTACTACTTCCAGGTTAGCGGAGTCTGTAACCCAAAGTGTTTGTAACCTGAGGTGTTTGTAAGCCGAGGTACCACTGTATATATATCTGCTACCAATATGCTAGGCCGACACACGCAGCGAAAGTGATGCAGGACCCAATCCTTCTTAAACATCCATCGGAGGTTGATGGATTGATCCAACATTTGATGTCTTTATATCCCGCCTAACTCCCAAGTTGAGATTCATCTTATATACACCTCGTGTTCCCAAGTGGAAAAAGAGACCAGTACAGTGGTACCTCAGGTACTTAATTCGTTCCGGAGGTCCGTTCGTAACCTGAAACTGTTCTTAACCTGAAGCACCACTTTAGCTAATGGGGCCTCCTGCTGCCGCCGTGCTGCCGGGGCACGATTTCTGTTCTCATTCTGAAGCAAAGTTTTTAACCTGAAGCACTATTTCTGGGTTAGCGGAGTCTGTAACCTGAAGCGTATGTAACCCAAGGTACCACTGTAGTGTCACTATGTTGGCAGGGCCCATTAATTTTGGCTACCAGGAAGGAAGAGACACCTGTCAGACTTTTCTGGCTTTGAAGAGACCTTCTGCTGCTGACCTCCTTCCTTAAAGATTGAAGTAGAAGACAAGAGAGGGACTTTGACCCTTTGAATGCTCAAAATATCCCCATGTCCTTTGAAACTGTTGATGCTCTATTTAGGTCCCATCCAAAAGAACGGTATTATTTTGGGGGGTTCGGAGGGGGCATCACGTAAGTTCAAAGTGAGTGACACCCTGAAGCAAGAGGACGACACTAATGATTCTGCTGATGAACTCTCAGACCTGAGATGGATTAGCAAAACCAGAATGGCACTGCAGAATCAGAAGTAGTGAACAGCGGAGCACAATTTGCTTCGGACCACTTATCGCTTCTCTCTGCAGCATGAAACTATGTGGTAGAGGGTTGGGGAGAGCAACTGCTATCTGGACAGTCCTCAGTTGCACACTAGTATGTTGTTGTTGTTGTTTAGTTGTTTAGTCGTGTCCGACTCTTCGTGACCCCATGGACCAGAGCACGCCAGGCACTTCTGTCTTCCACTGCCTCCTGCAGTTTGGTCAAACTCATGCTGGTAGCTTCGAGAACACTGTCCTACCATCTCGTTCTCTGTCGTCCCCTTCTCCTTGTGTCCTCCCAACATCAGGGTCTTTTCCAGGGAGTCTTCTCTTCTCATGAGGTGGCCAAAGTATTGGAGCCTCAGCTTCACGATCTGTCCTTCCAGTGAGCACTCAGGGCTGATTTCCTTCAGAATGGATAGGTTTGATCTTCTTGCAGTCCATGGGACTCTCAAGAGTCTCCTCCAGCACCATAATTCAAAAGCATCAATTCTTTGGCGATCAGCCTTCTTTATGGTCCAGCTCTCACTTCCATACATCACTACTGGGAAAACCATGGCCTTAACTATACGGACCTTTGTTGGCAAGGTGATGTCTCTGCTTTTTAAGATGCTGCACACTAGTATATTATGCATCATTTGCTAGCCTCATTCAAAGAAAAAAATTACCAAGAGGCTAAGAGAGGTCTGCTCCTTTGTATGCAGCACAGAAAATAGCCAGACCGATAAAGAGTTCTAGAGGCTGATATGCCTAATTAAAACCGAAAAATAAAAAGCCATGGGAGTCTGGTGGTTTCCTTAGAAAAGCAATGAATAAAATATAACTATGTATTGATGGTTTGAATTTACGGAGGAATAAAATCCCCATCACAATAAGAATCATCCCGAGGGCCTTAAGTTCGCTGCTTCGTGACTCCCCGTCTGAAAATCGATGAGCAGAGAATGAAGCCGAATGATTCTGAATTATTCATTTCTACCAGAAGCCTATTTATCAGCACCATTCTCCTCTAGAAAGCATTTCTCAGAAGCCTACAGAATCAATCGAGGCCAAAATAGGCAGCCTTCTACCACACTGGTCAGAACTTTTAGTTTTATAGAAAGCCGAAGGTGTTTCCAGTTAACCACATTCTATATGGCTGGACGGGTCCCTCGTGAATTATTGGAGAGGGAAATTAATTTGTTAGGTGATCGGAAGGCTCAACATAGCAACACAGGACTGGAAAGGGCCCAGTGAGCCAATAAATTCAAGTGCAAAACAAGAAAAAACGATTTCCCCCTAATCATGCTGTAAAACAAAACAAAGTATTCTTGTTCAATAATAAAAACATCTCTCAAAACACACTTGCAAACTTATCTTAAACAGCTGATGGCAAACACCAATGAGACTGGCAAGCTGCAAAAGGGGGATGTTGGAAATAATGGCTGTTTTATTAGAATCTTGCAAAGAAATCTACAGAAGCTACTAGGTCTTGAATAGTCTTAGTAGCCTGCAACTCCATATGTACCTATCTATGTCAGCTAGTTGTGGCATAGAAGGGAGAAAATAAAAGAACCAAGAAAGAGATTCTCACCAGCTGTAGGTGACTAGATAAGGTTTACAACCTGTAAGAGCGTGCAAGAGGAGAAACTAGATAGAGAAATGTTTTGTTCCTTCTCTCATTATACCAGAACTCAGAAACATCCAATGAAGTTGAATGTTGGAAGATTCAGGACCGATAAAAGGAAGTACTTCTTCACATGATGCACAGTTGAACTGTGGAATTCAATCTCACAGGAGTGAGTCTAGCGGCAGCTAGACTGGTGACTGGGGGCGGCCGCCGAGACCATATAACACCGGTCTTGAAAGACCTACATTGGCTCCCAGTACGTTTCTGAGCACAATTCAAAGTGTTGGTGCTGACCTTTAAAGCCCTAAACGGCCTCGGTCCAGTATACCTGAAGGAGCGTCTCCACCCCCATCATTCTGGCCGGACGCTGAGGTCCAGCGCCGAGGGCCTTCTGGCGGTTCCCTCATTGCGAGAAGCAAAGTTACAGGGAACCAGGCAGAGGGCCTTCTCGGTAGTGGCGCCCGCCCTGTGGAACGCCCTTCCAGCAGATGTCAAAGCGATAAACAACTACCTGACATTCAGAAGACATCTTAAGGCAGCCCTGTTCAGGGAAGTTTTTAACGTGTGATATTTTACTGTATTTTTGGTTTCTATGGAAGCCGCCCAGTGTGGCTGGGGAGGCCCAGCCAGATGGGTGGGGTATAAATAATAAATTATTATTATTATTATTATTATTATTATTATTATTAGTGATGACCACCAACTTGGATGGCTTCAAAAGAGGATTAGACAAATTTGTGGAAGATAAGGCTACACTAGCCAGGTTGGTTAAGTTCTACCTATACAGATGGAGGCCTCTCAATACCAGTTCCTGGGAACTGCAGGTGGGGAGGGGGCTCTTGTGCTCCGCTTCTGTTTGCAGGCTTCCCACAGGGATCTGGTTGGCCACTGTAAGAACAGGATCCTGGGCTACATGGGCCCTTTTTCAGCAGGGCTTATGTTCTTACATACTTTTGCTTTGGTGCAGGTAAAGGTAAAGGGACCCCTGACCATTAGGTTGAGTTGCGGACAACTCTGGGGTTGCGGCGCTCATCTTGCTTTGCTGGCCAAGGGAGCCGGTGTACAGCTTCTGGGTCATTTGGCCAGCATGACTAAGCCGCTTCTGGCAAACCAGAGCAGTGCACGGAAATGCCGTTTCCCTTCCCGCCAGAGCGGTACCTATTTATCTTTTTTTTTATATATATAAAATTTTTATTGGTTTTTTAACACATAATAATAGACAATACAAAACAATACAAAAACAAACAAACATATAAACATGTATAATTTCTTCACATTTTTTCTTAAACCTTCTTTCATCGACTTCCTCATACCTCCCCTTTCTGCATCCCTGTTTTAAAGTTTTCCAGCAAGCCCCAATGTCAACTTATAACACTTTTTTTCCCTTTGAATCCTTTTTCTCATATCCAATTATTTGTCCCCGCAATTCTGTTTTACCTGACCCAAAACATTTTAGCACTCATTAATTTTGCAACAGTTCTTGAGATAAACTTTAAATTTCTTCCAATCTTCTTCCACCGTCTCTCTCCCTTGGTCACGGATTCTGCCAGTCATCTCCGCCAGTCCCATGTAGTCAATCACCTTGGTCTGCCATTCTTCCAGTGTGGGTAGTTCTTGTGTCTTCCAGTACTTTGCTAGAAGTACTCTTGCTGCTGTTGTAGCATACATAAAAAACGTCCTATCTTTCCTTGATACCAATTGGCCCACCATACCCAGGAGAAAGGCTTCTGGTTTCTTCACAAATGTGCATTTAAGCACCTTCTTCATTTCATTATAAATCATTTCCCAGAAGACCTTAATCCTTGGGCACGTCCACCAAAGGTGGTAAAAGGTACCTTCAGTTTCCTTACATTTCCAACATTTATTATTGGGCGTGTGGTAAATTTTTGCAAGCTTGACTGGAATCATGTACCACCTATAGATCATTTTCATAATGTTTTCTCTTAAGACATTACATGCCGTAAACTTTATACCGGTGGTCCATAACTGTTCCCAGTCAGCAGCGGTACCTATTTATCGACTTGCACTTTGATGTGCTTTCGAACTGCTAGGTTGGCAGGAGCAGGGACCGAACAACAGGAGCTCACCCCATTGTGGGGATTCGAACTGCCGACCTTCTGATTGGCAAGTCCTAGGCTCTGTGGTTTAACCTACAGCGCCACCCATATTTCAGCATATATAATGCTATTCTATTTCTCTCCAGTTGCTATTCGCTTCACAGACAAAATTGGAAACTGCATATGGCTACACACTTCTCTCTATGGAAATCAGATTAAAAAGAATAGGGCTATTTTAAGAGTTGGGTTGGGTTCATGCAAAGTCTCTACACACCATTTTGAGTGATTCCTCCTTGACCTATGCCAACCTGGTTTGTGTGTGTGTGTGTGTGTTCCTGATTCTCCAGAGAATTTCTTTGGCAGGGGGAAGCAAGAAGCTGCAAAGGGGAAGAACAAAGAGGAAAAGCCCCTTCTCTATATGCTTCCATCTGCCTATAGTATTCAGGATCCAAGCCCGTATGCAAAGCATGCCGTCCTTTATTTCTGCCTCTTTTAGGATAAACAAATTTCCCACTGGAAGCCCCAAATATGTAGCAATCTGAACAAACCCAAACTGGCTGGTGTCCAGTGTGTGCGAAGTTGCTCCCAGAACAGGAACTTTCCCCATAATGAACAACATAATCTCAGACCGATGGTAGTCTGGCAAGTTGCTTCCAAAGAAACCTAGGTGTAAAAAGATTATTTTTTTAAATTCCAGAAAGAAATATTAACAGACAACAATGGATTTTCTTCTGCCTCGAATGAAAAACCAGCAGTTGGTAATTGTTTTGTCTCCCCAGGCTGGATTTTATCATGCTTATGATTTGAGTTCTCTTTTTTTGCTATTTTCCATGTAAAAAAAATCCCCTCTCCTGTTATGATTTTTTAGATTTTAAGAAGAAAAAGAAACCCAAAATATTCCAGTTAACATGCATTAGGACAGATGTGGCCAATGTGGTGCTCTCCAAATGGACTACAACTCCCATCATTCCCAACCATCAGCCTTACTGACTGAGGCTGATGGGAGTTTTAGTCAAACAGCATCCGAAGGGGTTACTGTTTGTGGATTACTCCTACATCAGGACTAGAGACTGTGCAATTTTGAAAAGTCCTTATTTTATTTTATTATTTGCCATTGTTATGTCGCTGGTTGAGCATTTTTGGCGTTTTCTGGTTTTCCTAGTTTTTAGTATGTTGTATTTCAGCTTAAGTTGCCTTGAGACTTCTTCTTCTTCTTCTTTTTTGCATAAAGTTGCAAGCAAATGTAATAAATAAAAACATCCAGTTATGTTTTACTCAAGAGTAGACTCATGGAAATTAATGGACCTAAGTTAGTCAAATGTGTCTCTAAGTAGGACTAGCATTGGAGACAACAAATAATTGTAATACTACTACTACTAATAATAATATTACATGCTCTTCACCTCCATGTCCCACCTTAATAACGATAATGATGATGATGATTTTTTATCATTATCATGGCTGCTTTTATTTATTTTACATCTGTATACTGCCCTGTACCCGAAGATCTCGGGGTGGTTCAGAGGACTGCTTTTGCCTCCACCCCACAAATAAAACCTTAAAACTATTTAAAACGACTCACCAATTGTTTGAATGATAGCATTCTGGACAATTCTCTCGTCATTTTCCTTGGCACTTGCATTGAAGCTGGCACTGCTCACTGAGCTACGCCTGTCACTTAATTCGAAATCGACGCTGAAACGCAGGTGCTTCAGTAAGGTGTTAAACACTTCTAAGACAGTTGGGCCTGTGGAGAGAAGAAAACCAATGGCTTCAACCTTTGGGAATGAAAGGGTGGGTCATTGGGACCCAAATTTTGGAGAAGTATGTCTTTGAATTCCAGTGGCTTTGAATCAGTGGCAGCGAGTGTGATGTTGCATTCATCTGGTTGGCCACTGTGAGCAACAAATGCTAGACTAGATGGGCCTTTGGCCTGATCCAGCAATCCAGCTCTTCTCATGTTCTTAAATGTGGGGTTCTCTGTTCCAATTGGACAGTGTCAAGAATGGAGGCATCTTACTTCAGCTTTCTTAAACACAAAAAAGTGAAAAAATTCTCCGCAGATGTAGTCTTTAGCTAAATGCACTGAGAGTCATGGACCATTAATGGAGAAGCCATTCTTGTTGGTTTCTGCTTTCCTTCACTGTGCAGCGAAAGGGCTTGTCACGAGACAGGTGTTTACATTCCACAGTCTGTACTGTTGGAGTTTCTCACGGGAAAGGGAGACTGGATGTGACGTACACTGGTTTCCTGTTTTTCACTGTTCTTTGCAGTTTCACTTTGGTGATTCTCTCCGAGCTGTCGAGGAGAGAGGATGCATTTCTCTGCTCCGGCAGAGGCAAGATGTCTTTCTGTAATATACTTGCTTTGAACTATAAATAAAGCAATATAGAGTATGCAGCACGTACTCCTCATCCTTCTGCTGTGCACGGGACTCTGCTTTAAACTAACACGTGGTTATGGGCCCAGAAGTCGAATCGGAGTACCGGCAAGGGATCGGAATGCAGAGGGACAGATCGGATCGGAATCTGCTCTGCGTGTCAAGATGATTGATGAGGTATGTGCTGCTGCTCCGGGCAGCCTGCCAGCTTCTAGTTAATGGCCTTATGGCTGGACTTTTAACTTTAAAGCCGTTTTGCTGGGAATAGGCAAAAGGCTCCCAGGCACAAGTTACTATGCTGGGGAAATCGAAAGTAACTTTTAAGTGCGCTTTTGGAATAAGGCAGCTGCAGCAGTGACGCAGCAAGATTTAAAGCAGCATATATGACGCTGAAGGCTAATGCCAGAGTCATGATGGCCCTTCAGGATGCTTGTGGGATTCCAAAGCTCAATAAGAAGAATTACGCGGACTGGGTTCTGTATGCAGAGGCAATTCTGCGGAAAGAGGGTTTGTTTGAGGTGATTACAGACAACCCCCCAGCTCCAGTTACAGATGTATGGGCAGCTAAGGATTCCAAAGCAAGGGGAACTCTTACATTGATAGTATCCCCGGAAGAGCTCTGTCTGTTGCGTGATAAGACCTCAGCCAGAGAAATTTGGGACGCTTTGAGAGAGGCTCACTTAAGGACAGAAGCTGGATCCACTATGTTTTACTTCAACAAGCTGCATAATATGGCTCTTGCTGAAGGTGGAGATGTGCGTTTACATCTGATGGAGATGCAAAATCTGAGACATGAGCTGCAACAGAGAGGACTCAACTTTCCAGAGGCTGTGTATTCTTTCATGATACTACAATCTTTGGGTTCAGGTTGGGAGTCTGTTGCAACCCAGATTGCTGTGCAACCAACAGCTCAGCTAACAGTGGATTATGTTACTGCCGTGATTTTAAATGAAGCAGATCGCCGGGGTGCTAGCTGCATGGGCAAGAGGGAGTCTTCACAGACGTCGTCCCATAGTGCAGTGGAACCACCAGATGGCGCCAAAGCTTTGAAGGCAGTGAAATGCTACTCGTGTGGACGTCTAGGCCATATGAAGAGGGAATGCAGATATCCCAGGGCCAAGACAGAGCAGCGCAGCGAAAGCTCATCGCGCGGAAAAGGCCGAGGCAAAGGCAAAGGTCCGGTGTCAAGGACAACGCAGCACAAGGCTATGGTTTCACGCTTCACTCCAAAGGTTGCAGAGGTCCAGAAGACGTCTAGATCTTTCTTCGTTGTTGATTCAGCGGCGACCCACCACATGTGCAACGATAAGAGACTGTTTGTGTCTTTTACACCGCAGGAAGGTGCGATTCACCAGGCGGATGACCACACAATTCCCAGTAAAGGCTACGGAACTGTTGTTCTTCACAGTTTGGACTTATCGATACAAAATGTGCTTTACGTGCCAGATGCCAAACATAATCTGCTCAGCGTTGGACAGCTGAATGAGCGGAACATTGACGTTTCCTTCAAGAACAGGAAGTGCATCATCACAAAGAAAAATGATTATGTATTGCATGCTGAATATGTTGATCGTTTGTTTGTTTTGTATTATGATGATGTTGTGCAGGATGACACTTGTTGCATTGCAGGTTCTAACAAAAGTTTGCATGCAGAATGTATTCATGATTTTCATAGAAGATTTGGTCATTTGCATTTTGAGGCAGTATCTAAAATGCCTGCCTTGGTTGAAGGTATGACTATTAAACCCTGCAGGTACCACATGAAGTGCAAAGCATGCGCAGCAAACAAGGTAAAAATGGCTGCGAAAGGTAAGGTGTCTAGTAGGCAAGCTACGGAACCATACCAGATTGTTCATGCAGATTTGGTTGGACCACTAGCGCCCTCTTTGGGTGGCAATAGGTACTTCATGGTTCTCATTGATGCATTTTCCAGATATATTTTTGTGTACAATCTCAAGCAGAAATCAGAGGCTTTTCCTAGGTTCAAGGAATTCTGTGCTTGGTTGGAAAATGTGCATGGTAAGAAGATAAAGACTCTTTTCAGTGATCGCGGGGGAGAATTCACTTCTCAGCAGTTTGAAGCTTTTCTGACTGAGAAAGGAATTCAACACGATTTGTCTAGTCCTCGCTCGCCATGGCAGAATGGACTTGCGGAAAGGGCAAATCAGACATTGCTTCAAGGGTTAAAAACCTTGCTGCATGATGCCAATCTTCCAGAGAGTTATTGGGCCGAATCTCTCTCGTGTTTTGTTTACAGTTACAATCGCAGGTTATCTTCAGCGATTGGTTGTACCCCCTATGAGAAGATGTTTGGCAAGAAGCCATACATTAAACACATGAAAATTTTTGGTTCTGACATGTGGGTTCATTCACCACAAAATTCCAAGTTAGACAAGCGTGGATTGCATGGTATCTTTCTAGGTTATCAGAAAGGGTCTTACAGAATAATGATGACTGACTCTAAGGCAATTAAGCTCACGAGAAGTGTTGAGTACAATGCAAAGTGGGGGGAGAATGTGGGAATTTTCCAATGTTATCCTGATGACGGTGATGAGACTGAGGATAGTCAAAAGCAGCCACAACAACCCACACCCACTGATGAAGGTTCTGAGTCTGAATCTGAAACTGAATCGGGTGATTCAGAGGATTTCAAGAGTGCGAAAGCCTCTATGCGACCCTCTGAAAGCTCTGATCAAGAATTGGAGGAACCATTGTTCACAATAGGTCGTTTTTCTCCTAAAAAGGAAGAGGAGAGTGTTGAAGACTTAAGGCTAATTCGTAGGTCACAGAGAGCCACAAAAGGCAGACCTCCAAAGAGATTTGCTGATGAATTTGCTACGGTAGCAGTAACAGCTGTTAAAAGCTCCAAGAAGGTATTTGAACCTTCTAGTTTCCAAGAAATCCAGGGTTTGGATTCAAAGGAAGCTGAGCCATGGTTAAATGCCATGAAGGCTGAACTTGATTCCTTAGGAAGGAACAAAACATGGGAGCTAGTTCCAGTAGTTCCAGGAATGAAACTGCTTGGAAGCAAATGGGTCTTCAAAGCGAAGACAGATCAAAATGGCAAGATAGTCAGACACAAAGCCAGATTGGTAGCCAGAGGTTTTGCACAGGTACCAGGTGAAGACTATCACGAGACCTACTCACCCACAGTGAGGTATGAAAGCATAAGGCTTATGCTCAAGCTAGCTGCAGAGGAAAATCTACACATTAGTCACCATGATATTAATACAGCTTTTCTGTATGGATCTCTAGATGAATCACTTTATATGCTTCCACCTGATGGCGTACAGGTAAAACAGGGATTTGTTTGTGCTCTGAAGAAATCCCTTTATGGTCTCAAACAAAGTGCACGGTGTTGGCACACAAAACTCACTGAAGTATTGTTTTCTCTAGGTTTTCAGCAAGGGAAAGCTGATCCATGTGTATTTGTCAAAGAGGAGGGGCAAAAGAAACTGTACTGTTTGTTTTATGTTGATGATTTATTATTCTTTTGGAAAGATGTCGCAATGTACAATAACGCCCTAGCTCAACTGAAAGAGCACTTTGACATGAAAGATCTTGGTGAGGTAAACAACTACCTATCTCTGGAAATAGAGAGAGATCAAGATGGTAACATTCTAGTACACCAGTCACGGAAAATTGCTGATGTGTTAAGCAAACTAAATCTGATGGATGCTAACCCTGTAGACACACCGATGACAACAGGTTATCAGATAGATGACACTGAAGAAGCATTTTCTGACACTACATTGTACAGAAGTGTGCTAGGCAAGCTAAACTTCATTGCCAGATGTTCAAGACCAGACATTGCTGTTAGCTGTAATTTGCTAAGCAGACAAGTCAACAATCCTAGTATCAAGGATTGGAAAGCTCTGAAACGCATAGCGCGGTATTTGAAAGGCACTATGCATTACAGACTGAGATTTAACAATCGAAAGTCTGGTGGTCTTGAGATATTTGCAGATGCAAGTTTTGGAAGTGACACTACAGACAGGAAAAGTACGTCTGGAGTTTGCTACATGTACAATCAGGGTCTGCTTGATTGGTCATGCAAGAAGCAAACAACAGTTAGCTTAAGTTCTTGTGAAGCCGAACTGAATGCACTGTCTTATTCACTTAAGGATTGTGAATGGTTAATACAATTGTGCAAAGATATGAAAATTCCTGTCAAATGTCCAATCCGGGTTTACCAGGACAACAAAGCATGTTTAGCTTTGCTGAAGTCTGAAGGTTGTAAGCAAAGCACAAAGCACTTGCAATTAAAGTTGCAGCATGCTAGGGAATGTATTCAGAAGGGACTCGTAACGGTGTCCTATATGCCAGGTAATGAAATTCCTGCTGATGTATTGTCCAAGATTGTATCCAGGGATCAACACTGTACCTATGTGCAAAAGTTGGGTTTGTACTGATATTGTACGAACACGCTGCCCAGTGATGTTCACAGAAAGGGGGAGGATGTTGGTTTCTGCTTTCCTTCACTGTGCAGCGAAAGGGCTTGTCACGAGACAGGTGTTTACATTCCACAGTCTGTACTGTTGGAGTTTCTCACGGGAAAGGGAGACTGGATGTGACGTACACTGGTTTCCTGTTTTTCACTGTTCTTTGCAGTTTCACTTTGGTGATTCTCTCCGAGCTGTCGAGGAGAGAGGATGCATTTCTCTGCTCCGGCAGAGGCAAGATGTCTTTCTGTAATATACTTGCTTTGAACTATAAATAAAGCAATATAGAGTATGCAGCACGTACTCCTCATCCTTCTGCTGTGCACGGGACTCTGCTTTAAACTAACAATTCTCCACTTTTTATTTGCTTTCTACCTCCAAAGGTATAACTGGGGAATGAGCTCATTGGCTGTGACCTTTGAAGGTCCTAAAACTGCCACCCAGAGGACCGCTAGAACTGTCCCTCCCCAAACCCCACAGCCTACAGCAAGCAACTACTGGGGAGTCAAAGGGCTCAGAAGCAAGTGACCCCTTAGCCTGAACCTACCAAGCACACTGGGACCAGGCCGAGCTATGGGCATCTATGGCTGCCTCAAGCGGGGATCTCAATGAAGTCCGAGGACAGGCAGAAGGCCTTGCTGTTATTGTGACTCCGTTTGTGGACCTGTATTGCCTGGACAAAGGGCATGGCAATCTGCAACAAGGGCTAAAGCCTCAACAAAGCCAAAGTTGCCATCTACTTGTCGATCCTAGTGGTAACTGGGGCTCAGGTTTGGGCCTATTCCCTATGGGGCATCTGCAACTTGGAGTTGACTCAAGAGTCCTGGAGTCTCCTTGCTTGTTCTTCCGGCAGCAAGTCGCTCAGTGCAGACCCAGACCAACAAGTCCAAGCTGTCATGTGCACCACCCAATATGACGCAACATTGGCTATAGCAGCAGAGGCCCAGAGGGAAGCAGCTGAATAAACCCAAGGGCATTGAGATGGTTGCATTTTGTTGTAATTGTACTGCTGGTGGTCGCTGCCTTGAATGCCACTTTTCGGAGGGATGAGTCCAGTGCCGGATTTACGTATAAGCTAAACAAGCTATAACTTAGGGCCCCACTCTCTTGGGCCCCCCCCAAAAAAAAATGTAAAGGAAAAAAACACTGGATGTACATTTCCAAAATATAAGAAAAAAAAACAATTAAAATAAAACCTACATACAGCAACAGTTCGAAAGCACGTCAAAGTGCAAGTAGATAAATAGGTATCGCTCCGGCAGGAAGGTAAACGGCGTTTCCGTGTGCTGCTCTGGTTCACCAGAAGCGGCTTAGCCATGCTGGCCACATGACCCGGAAGCTGTACGCCAGCTCCCTCGGCCAATAAAGTGAGATGAGCGCCGCAACCCCAGAGTTGGCCATGACTGGACCTAATGGTCAGGGTTCCCTTTACCTTTACCTTTTACAGCAACAGTGGCAAATGGCTTTAGATACCTATTAAGCCCATAAATTACCATATATTCAACACTAAAAAAGCAACCATTTGTTGTTGACAAAGTACAGCTGGACATATAAAGGGCCCCATTACCTTCAGTAGCTTAGGGCATCATCAAACCTAAATCTGGCCCTGGACGGGTCACAGGTTTAACTTAATAACTTGTAAGTTAAAATATGGTTCTGTTATAGGTACAGTGGTACCTCGGGTTAATTCGTTCCAGAGGTCCGTTCTTTTTTTTAAAAAAAATAATTTTTATTAACAGGCCAATCACATCACATTAGCCATATCACATTGATTCCAAATTATACAGCCAAATTTTAAATTTTTTTGGGGGGGGATACCCATACATCAAGCTCAGCTCGAGTCCAAAACTATCACTTGCCTAGAATGCTGTTTTTGTTTCAAACATTGCAAATTGTGGACAAGATGGATTGTTTCAAGAAGTGGCAGAAGGATATATCTAGATTTGTCTGGCAGGGCAAGAAGCCCAGAATAAAATTTAAGATATTAACTGATGCAAAGGAAAGGGGTGGATTTGCCCTGCCAGACTTTAAACTTTACTATGAATCAGCAGCATTCTGCTGGTTGAAAGACTGGCTGCTTCTTGAGAACACAGACATTTTGGATTTAGAAGGTTTTAACAATGTTTTCGGGTGGCATGCATATTTGTGGTACGACAAGGTTAAAGCACATAAAGCATTTAAGAACCATATTGTCAGGAAAGCTTTGTTCAATGTTTGGATAAGATATAAGGACTTATTGGAAAATAAAACCCCAAGGTGGCTGTCACCAATGGAAGCAAAAGCCCAGAAAAAGCTCAATATGGAGGCCAAATGGCCGAAATATTGGGAAATTTTGGAACAACAAGGAGATAGATTAAAACTGCAGAGTTTTGAGAAATTAAAAAACAAAGTGTGAGATTGGCTTCATTATTATCAGATAATGGAGGCATATAATTTGGACAAGAAAATTGGCTTCCAGGTGGAAAAATCAAAATTAGAAACAGAACTGTTAGAACCCAAAACTAAGATTTTGTCAAGGATGTAAACTGAAGAGGGCTGTGTCTGCCTTTTACAGTACAGAACTAGCTGCTTTTAGGCTGTGTGTGTAGCAAATGCCCATTCCAGAACACTGGAAAGAATAACCTGTTAGAATCTATGGTGGCCATTGTATGCACGAACAGAGAATCAGCTAGGCATGGCAATTGTGATTAATCTTGAATTGTTTTGTAGACAGATGAAAGAGGATATTGGGAGACATTTAATGAATAGGAAAATTAGTCTGAGTCTTAATAAAGAAAGACATTGAAAAATGATTATATGTAATCACAGGATATTATGATGAGGGCTGATTTGAAGAGCCAAATGGTTTTGACTGGTTCAGGCTGACGGCATTGGGTTGCAATTGATAAGATTGCTGTGATCCTTTGATTAGTGAATAGAAATCATGTGTGCAATCTGGAAGCGTTTCAGAAACATTGTTTTGGATGTGGTTGTTTGCAACCTCCTCCTTACTTTTTAAAATAAATTTTTATTTAAAATTTCTTAGTTTACAAAAATACCGTATTTTTTGCTCTATAAGACTCACCTTTTTCCCTCCTAAAAAGTAAGGGGAAATGTGTGTGCATCTTATGGAGCGAATGCAGGCTGCGCAGCTATCCCAGAAGCCAGAACAGCAAGAGGGATTGCTGCTTTCACTGCACAGCGATACCACTTGCTGTTCTGGCTTCTGAGATTCAGAATATTTTTTCCCTTGTTTTCCTCCTCCAAAAATTAGGTGCATCTTGTGGTCTGGTGCATCTTATAGAGCGAAAAATACGGGTACATGCATTGCCTCTTTTTTTCCAAGTTGCGTTTTCTACAGGTCAGTTTCATTTGTTGTGAGACATTAGTGCTACAAACAGTGTTAGGTTAGGAAGGAGAGAGGAAGAGGGGGGGAATGGTGAGTGGGGTGGGGTGTCAATGCTTCTATTCCTCTACTTAGTGTATGTGTGGGGTTTTGTGCCAGGGTCACTTGTGTGAGTTCTCTTACTATTTGCGTGTGCATTTCCTTGGTGGTGACAGAGGTTGGGGGTGGCCTAGGATGTGGTTGGTTGTCTTTGGTTGGCTGTAGTGAGATTTGGGGGGTTTTTTGTGTCTGCATATGCCTCCTCCTTACTTTTGATGCTGTCCCTATGTGCATTTGCATTTCAATAAAGGCCTAACTTTTCATTTGGAGCCTGCATCCTCTCCTTTTGGGTTTCTGGAAGGGAGAGCTCCATTCTAGGAACCTCTTTTAAATTTCTACAACACCTGTATAATCAATGTGTGTGTGTGTGTGTGTGTGTGTGTGTGTGTTTTATGTTAATGAACTGAACAGACTGAAAGATTCTGAGTCATTGGTGGGGGGAAAGAGTGTGTGAGAACAGTGTTTAGCTTCTTTTTTAATTGCTATTTTGTTAATATTGCTTTATAGATAATAATTTATTATGTGTACCCTGCCCATCTGGCTGGGTTTCCCCAGCCACTCTGGGCGGCTTCCAACAAAGATTAAAAATACATCAAAATGTCACACATTAAAAACTTCCCTGAACAGGGCTGCCTTCAGATGTCTTCTAAATGTCAGGTAGTTGTTTATCTCTTTGACATCTGATGGGAGGGCGTTCCACAGGACGGGCGCCACTACCGAGAAGGCCCTCTGCCTGGTTCCCTGTAGCTTTGCTTCTCACAGTGAGGGAACCGCCAGAAAGCCTTCGGCGCTGGACCTCAGTGTCCGGGTAGAACGATGGGGGTGGAGATGCTCCTTCAGGTCTACTGGACCAAGGCCGTTTAAAGGTCAGCACCAACACTTAATGCCTTATTAAGAGCATAAGACGAAGCTGCTGGATCATGACAATGGCCCACACAGTCCAGCATCGTGTTCTTACAGTGGCCAGCCTGATGCCTATGGGAAAGCAGCAAGTAGGATTCAAGCACAACAGCCCTCTCCCTGTTGTTTCCAGCAACGGGCATTTGGAAGAGCATTGCTGCCTCCAACTGTGGGGGTGGAAGGTAGCCATCATAGCTAGTAGCCATCGATAGCCGTCCCCTCCAAGAATTTGCCTAATCCTCTTCTTGATTTGCTTACCATATAATATGACTCATGCTGCAATTGTGACGCTTATTTTTTAGTTACTGGTTCCTCAATGCTGTTTTATAAACAACAACAGCAACAACAATAACAATAATTTATTTATATCCCGCCCTCCCCAGCCGAAGCCGGGCTCAGAGCGGCTAACAACAGTAAAAGTAACACAATATACATAAAATCACAATCAATTAATTGAAATACATTCTAAAATCAATTCATTCTAAAATCAACTCAAAATCAAATTAATGGCAACCATTGGGCTAGAGTGCTATGAGATTACAGAAGGAGGGGGTCAGACTGCACCTTGGCCAAAGGCCTGGTGGAACAGCTCTGTCTTGCAGGCCCTGCGGAAAGATGTCAAATTCTGCAGGACCCTAGTCTCTTGTGACAGAGCATTCCACCAGATTGGGGCCACAGCCAAAAAAGCCCTGGCTCTGGCTGAGGCTAGCCTAACCTCCCTGTGGCCTGGGACCTCCAAGATGTTTTTGTTTGAAGACCGTAAGGTCCTCCGTGGGACATACCAGGAGAGGCGGTTCCGTAGGTATGAGGGTCCTAGATTGCAATTGTTTTTACTGTTAATTATATTACATGATTTATGCAGTACAGTGGTACCTCGGGTTACATACGTTTCAGGTTACATATGCTTCAGGTTACAGACTCCGCTAACCCAGAAATAGTACCTGGGGTTAAGAACTTTGCTTCAGGATGAGAACAGAAATCGTGCTCCGGCAGCGCGGCAGCAGCAGGAGGCCCCATTAGCTAAAGTGGTGCTTCAGGTTAAGAACAGACCTCTGGAACAAATTAAGTACTTAACCTGAGGTACCACTGTACTTGTGCTCAATAATGTTGCTGTTATTTACTGTTTGTAAACCGCTTTGGGATTTGTTTAAATGGAAAGAGGCACTGAAATACAATAAATCAAATTAAGTTGAAACCAAAGTTCAGTGCGCCACTCCCACCCCAAGAATTGGCTTTTCGCCGCCAACTCTCTCCTGGCCTTATAACCAGACACGTTTATCACCTGACCCTCCCACTGCCACCTCCAGAATTCCTGGAGTTAAACTAAATCAGCCTTAAGAGGTCTGGAAATGTTGACCAAATCATCATTCTGCTGCAACTTTAAATTAGGGAGTGTTCCAAACATACTACTCCCCTCCAGCCGCGGCTATTTACGCCTTTCTGAAAACCGCCACCACGAGCTCACCATCATTTTTGGGATTTGCAATTTATACTATTGTTCGCTGTTCCCCAAAGCGCTGATGAGCTAGTATACACACATCGTGCCAGACTACTGTTCATTGTTAGCCGGTCAGGGCTTCCAACTGGGAGCAATTTGTGCATGTTCCCAAATGAAAATACACAGATGAGGCAATTGGCTCGATTGCACCATAATTAGTGTGACTTTGAAATGAGTCACTGGTTTGTTCTTTTATTTTTTCCCCCTTCACACATCTGACAACGCTTTCACAACCTGTTGTTTGATCTGCAACTGCAAATATAAAAATGTTCTCTTTGGGACTAAAAAAAATATGGCATCCTTTTACATATTAAAAAATAATAAAACAAACACTCCATAACGTAAATCAAGAATTAAAGGGGGTTTTGTCATTAACAGTGGATGGGCAGAGAAAAAATATGAATAGTATCAAAACAATTATAATAAAATAAAGTAATTCAAGTCTAGACTGAAAATCATGGGGCTGTTTTTACTTATTAGATTATTAAATCATTTGCAACCATTTGCATCTGTTTCAAGGAGCCCTGGACTTCTTTGGGAGTAGGACAGAAATCTAACACACATATAAAACCAGGCATTTCAGTGACGAAGGAAGGCAATATTTCTTTCCCGATCCAGCTCATCACATTGCAGGGAAGAAATACATAATTGCTCTTTTTATTAGTCTGGTATCCTAACCCACCTCCAATGTCCTTGCATGTCCATTTGGCGATGGAACGTACAAATAAAACCTACGTACATAAAAGTCAGTAGACACAGACCAAAATGGGGTAGCTGATTTCTCCAGTGTAGGGGAGAGAGTATCTCTATTTCAGGGATGGCCAACTCCTGAGAGAGGGCAGGTGTTCAGGGAAAAGTTGCTGAGCTTTTTTAGGGAGAAAGGGGGAGAGTCGCTCACCCAAAGATCGCTAAGGAAACAATCACCCTCACTGCAAAAGCTGCGTCTTCCGTTCTGGAGATCCTGCAACAATAGAGGATGGGCCAAGGGGGCAGGGCCCGATTCTGTTTTACCACCGCTGAGGAAAGGGAATACCTGAAGGAGCATCTCCACCCCCATCATTCAGCCTGGACACTGAGGTCCAGCGCCAAGGGCCTTCTGGCGGTTCCCTCGCTGCGAGAAGCCAAGTTACAGGGAACCAGGCAGAGGGCCTTCTCAGTAGTGGCACCCGCCCTGTGGAACGCCCTCCCACCAGATGTCAAAGAGAAGAAGAACTACCTGACTTTTAGAAGACATCTGAAGGCAGCCCTGCTTAGGGAAGCTTTTAATGTTTAACAGACCACTGTATTTTTATATTTTGTTGGAAGCAGCCCAGAGTGGCTGGGGAAACCCAGCCAGATGGGCAGGGTATAAATAATAAATAATTGTTGTTGTTGTTGTTGTTGTTGTTGTTGTTGTTGTTGTTAACCAGCGATCGACTGCAATCTATCAAAACCTCCTGGAGATCTACCAATAGATCGCGATAGGCCTGCTGGACATCCCCGCTCTGCTTCATCACAATCACAACACACATCCTATTTCCACATGAATATGAACGGTGCCCTTGAGCAGGTGCAGACTTGCTCCTCTCAACATGATGGAGAACTAGTGTCCAGTCCCGCCCAGATATGCTCATAGCACGGCACTTACCTATGGAACCTTTTGCAGCAATGGCCACTGCTTGCAAAAGGGCCTGGATGATACCCGCTCGGACTCGGGGAAAATCTCTCCTGCGAGAATCCAGGTGCGCCAGAATTTCTTGTATAACATGATGAGAGTACTGTGCCTAGAAATCAAAAAATACTTGTCGGTTTCAATTGTAAATTAAAAGCTGCTTCCTGTGATATTTAATTCCAACTGCTCTTTCTCCCTTTCTCATGCAAACTGCCCGAGGAAACACTTAACTGGTGTTGACAACATTTTTACCTGCTGCACACAAAGATCTCTACTCCCTTGCCCCACTCCTAGATAGATAGATAGATGATAGATAGATAGATAGATAGATATAGATAGATAGATAGATAGATAGATGATAGATAGATGATAGATAGATGATAGATAGATGATAGATAGATGATAGATAGATAGATAGTTTGGGCCCCCACATATTAATTAAATATAAAGGGTGCAGCAAGCAGGTGAAAATGTGCAACCAGCGTCAGATTTAGGGTGGTGCAGGCTGTTCCCCCACAAAAGGTGTTGATCTGAAGAGGTCAGTGGCGTAGCGTGGGGGGTGCAGGGAGGGCCGGTCGCACCGGGCGCAACATCTGGGGGTTAGGGTTAGGGGGCGCAAATCCAGGGGTTAGGGGGCGCAAATTACTTGCCTTGCCCCGGGTGCTGACAACCCACGCTACGCCACTGGAAGAGGTGCAAAATTCAGAAGATCCATAACTGAGGAGATCCACTTGAGGGCACCAAAATTTATCCTCACACAAGGAACCAGATTACCAAAGTCTGCCATTGGTGCAACATAATTATATGATGGGCTTCAGCAAAACTGGGTTCAAGAGGAGTTGCTATCCAGAGCAAGATCTTGGGGGAGGACCATAGCTCAGCGGTGGAGAATCTGCTTTGCACGCAGAAGGTTCCAGGTTCAATTCTTGGCATCTTCAGGTAGGGCTGAGGGAAAACCCTGCAGAGCCAGTGTAGACAATATTGATCTAATGGTCCAATGGTCTCACTCAGCATAAGGCAGTCCCTGATATTCCTCCAAATGTGATGTTAACCCACCAAAGGGGATGGGATCATGTGGAAAGATGCAGTCAATAAAGAATTATGGACTCTGGCCTAATAATAATAATAATAATATACCCCGCCCATCTGGCTGGGCGCCTCCCAACAGAATATTAAAAACACGATAAAACACCAAACATTAAAAACTTCCCTAAACAGGTCTGCCTTCAGATGTCTTCTAAAATTCAGATAGATGGGAGGACGTTCCACAGGGCAGACACCACCACCGAGAAGGCCCTCTGCCTGGTTCCCTGCAACCTCACTTCTCGCAGTGAGGGAACCGCCAGAAGGCCCTCGGAGCTGGACGTTTAGGGTTTTAAATATTGAAACCAAACCCATTTATTTGGGCCACGAAACTGAACGGTATCCATCATGTCTAGGGCCCCTTGTGTCCTTGTCAAATAACTGTATCATCATCCCAGCTCCCGGGGGGGTGGGGGACAGAAAAAGACTTTACCACACACCTTTGTGTTGTGGTGCATGAAGGAGCAGAAGCTTCACCCACATTAGATCTCACTGTGACAACAGTGGTGCACCACCATAGGTGGGGTGTGTGTCTGTCCCCGGGGCCTGCAGCAGCCAGTTTCGCCAACCCATAGGTAGGCCTTTGAGTACGAATCCTTCAGAAACAGGTCTATGCGCTTGCAGCATTCCATCCAAGTTAGGAGATAATCCGTTTACATTTTGAAGCTACCATTTGAAGCAGGCTCCATACACTTAGAATCATGGGACTGTAGAGCTGGAAAGGACCCTGGGGGCAATCTAATGCAGCAATCTGGCCCACAGCCATCCCTGTGTGGGCTCAAAGCTCCAACCTTCTGGTTAACAGCCAGGTGCACTGACTCACCTCTGACACAGAGAGTTCTCAAGGACTGGTTGTATGTTGAGATTCCTGCATTGCAGGGGGCTGGACTAAACAGACTCGGCCCAGTAGACCTGTAGGAGCGTCTCCACCCCCATCGTTCTGCCCGGACGTTCTGCCCAGCACCGAGGGCCTTTTGGCGGTTTCCTCACTGCGAGAAGCAAAGCTACAGGGAACCAGGCAGAGGGCCTTCTCGGTAGTGGCACCTGCCATGTGGAACGCCCTCCCAGCAGATGTCAAAGAGAACAACAACTACCAGACTTTTAGAAGACATCTGAAGGCAGCCCTGTTTAGGGAGGCTTTTAATGTTTGATGTATTACAGTATTTTAATATTTCTTGGAAGCCGCCCAGAGTGGCTGGGGAAGCCCAGCCAGATGGGCAGGGTATAAATAAATTATTATTATTATTATTATTATTATTATTATTATTATTATTATTATATGTGCGACATTTTAATGTATTTTTAATCTTTGTTGGAAGCCGCCCAGAGTGGCTGGGGAAACCCAGCCAGATGGGCAGTGTACAAATAATAAATTATTATTATTATTATAGACGACCCTTTGGGGCCCTTTCCAACTCAACAGTTCTATTATTCTATTATTCCAGTTGCTCTTGCATTGTACAGCTATGGAAAAATTTTACTTAAAACGACTGGGGATTCGGGTTGGAGAAGAAAGTCAAGTGTCTAAAAGAGATTTCAACACAGATGTCAAGTATCTGTTTAAAAGACAATTTGCTGCTTAGGAAGATGAACACAGCTGCCTTTCTTGGGAGCCAAATGTTTCAGATCGGGGACGACGACGTAACAACTATCTCTGGAGCACCAATTTAATGTGTAAGTGTCTGACATTTTCTCAGAAGGAGAAGGGATTTGGTAGCATTTTGGGGCCTTCTGTTATTTAAACAATGAGTGATTGTCATCAAAGAACATCTGCCTCCTTGGGTTTTGCTTCAAATGACAGAGTTAGAGAAGTAAACCTTACCTGTATTGAGTACATGATGATTTTGAAAATGGCGACAGCAAATTCGTTGGGATCCCACAGTCTGTGGTGATCTAAATGTCTAAGAAGATAAAGTATAATATAAGAAATTAAATTAAACCAAACTACCCCTAATCCAAACATTGTTTTGCATTGTGTTCAGAGCAAATGGGACCTAAACATTATCAAGTTATTCCTATATGACAGCAGTGAACACATCTTATGACCCAGTCCTACAAACCACTGTGCTGCGACTGTGGATCAATGCATATGCCAATTTCAGACAATTTCTCGTTTTTCTAATCTTCAATTCACTTCTCTACATTTTTGCATCAGTTTGCTTTATTTTTTTAAGGCCTCATAAAAAAATCGAGAGCATCGGCGTGCACACTTCTCCTAATACGCAGGTTTTGTTTGCAATTCTGCCTAACGTACCCATTTTCGAAATAATTTCGTTAATATGTTGCACTTTTTGGCAAGTCGTTCTCTGTCATTATGTATTTTTATAGTCGCATAATTTGGTTGGAGAACGGCATTGCAGAATTTGGAGAAGAGCACATTCAGAAAGGTTGATGTGGTTGGGTTCACATATTATTTTCAAGAAACGCAATTTGAATAGACACACATTGAATAGACACACATTGAAATGCAAAGTACCGTATTTTTCGCTCTATAGGACGCACCCGACCATAGGACGCACCTTGTTTTAGAGGGGCCCCTTCCATTTCTCCTGCCACTTCGCTGAAGGGCGCTGCGCAGAGAGGGGGAGATTTTTTCTTCTTGTTCTCCCCATCTAAAACAAGGTGCGTTCAGTCGCCTTCAGTGAAGGCAACCCAAAGCCTCCAGAGTGCAGCAGGAGTGCAGGGTCAGGTTCAAGGTTCTGGTCTTGACCTTTAAAGCCCTTTGTGGCTTAGGGCCCTCATATTTACGGGACCGCCTCTCCTGGTCTGCCCCGCAGAGGAACTTAAGGTCCATGAATAACCATAGTTTAGAGGTCCCAGGCCCTAAGGAAGTCAGACTATCCTCCACCAGGGCCAGGGCCTTTTCAGTGATGGCTCCGACCTGGTGGAATGCTCTGTCCCATGAGACCAGGGCCCCTCATGATTTAACTTCCTTTAGCTGGGCCTGTAAGAAAGAACTATTCCGCCTGGCCTTTAATTTGAATTCAGCCTGATCTTTTATTTCCCTTCTCTTCCTTCCCCCTCCCCTTTTATGTAGATCACCTGCTCTGAGACCCCACAGCTAATTCTCCCCTGGCCTCCTCGCTGGCCCAAGTAGGACCAATTCAGCCAGCTAGCCCTGGGGATTATCTAATGCTTATTTCCCCTAAATTTTGATTTTTATTGTTATTCATGTTTTTATACTGTATTTTATGCTGTTTTTATAATTAAGTGTTTTAAAGTGTTTTAAATTTTAAGCTTCAGGCGGCTACCTTGGAAGCCTGGAGAGTGAGAGGGGTCGGTGTGCACTGACCCCTCTCGCTCTCCAGGCTTCAGTGAAGGTAACCCGAAGCCTCAGGAGTGCGGCCGGAGTTCCCGCTGCACTCCGGGGGCTTCGGGTTCCTTTCAACTTGCTCTTTGGGGCTGGTGGGGGGGAGCGCTGCTTTCCCCCACTGCCAGCCCGAAATAGCAGGTCGGGGAGCAGCAGGAAGGCTGCGTGCAGCCTTCCCGCTGCCCCCCGAGCTTGTGGGGCTGGCAGTGGGGGGAAGCGCTGCTTTCCCCCACCGCCAGCCTCAAAGATCCCTGAAGCCTTCGGAGCGCAGCGCGAGTTCCCACTGCACTCCGAAGGCTTCGGGTTCCTTTTGCTGAAGCCAGGGGAGTCTTGCTCTCCCAGCTTCAGCAAAAGGAACCTGAAGCCTGCGGAGCACAGGGGGAACTCACGCTGCACTCTGAAGGCTTCAGGCGGCTATCCCTGAAGCCTGGAGAGCAAGAGGGGTCGGTGCGCACCAACCCCTCTCGCTCTCCAGGCTTCAGCGAAAGCAACGCGATGCCTCCAGAGCGCGGAGGGAGCGCTCCCTCTGCGCTTCAGAGGCTTCGCGTTGCTATCGCTGAAGCCAAGGAGCCTGCATTCGCTCCATAGGACGAACACACATTTCCCCTTAATTTTTGGAGGGGAAAAAGTGCGTCCTATAGAGTGAAAAATACGGTAGTTGGAATTTCTCCCGCATCCCAAACTGGGGCAGCTACTCACATGACTGGGTGTAAGCTTCTAGCTCTGATTCAAGAGGACAACTGAACTTCTTTATTGTGGTTTTTTTTTGGGGGGGATGGTCCACCCTCAGTGTCCCCCAAGAGAACAGCTGTGACCCATAGGTTTCTGCACATCAGCTTCTTTTTGTGCAGTCCCAAATGTGACACTGCAGATGCATTTCTTTTTCTTTCTTTTTTACACACACACACACACAAACAGATCTACTCACGCAAAAACCGGCCTGACAGCATGGTTCATGTTGCCGTACGTTGCTCGGCCGAGCAGTTCCCTGAAACAATTCTCAGACAGCGCCGAGGGGTTTTCCTCTTTTTCCCCTCCTGAGGCTGACGAAGAGGGGCAGATCCGACTGAAACAAAACCATATGCCCTGTAAGTTATTTTAAATTCATGCGTATGCATGCATGGTTGTGTCCAACCAAGTCATCTTTCCAAGTCATCAACCAAGAATGGACACACACACACATACACAACCTGAGAGGTACATGTCATACACAGCTTCCAACACTGTTGTGCAGGCTGGACCAGCATGGCCTAGCAGAAGGAGTCCCTGCCAACTTTACAATTCTGTGATTCCATGATATGCTTGTGACGTTAACATATGAGAGTGCTGGAGGTGAAATAGTTAAACAGGTTACCCAATCAGAACCCAGGGGGGTGGAGTCAGAGGGACTATAAAACCAGCTCTGGGAGGGGCGAAGGGAGGAGTTCATTGGGAGTTGGGTGGTTGGTTGGAGTGAATTGGGATAGAGTTTGTGGGTAGGTTGAGTTAGTGTAGCGAAATAAGCTGAGTCAGGAACAGTTAGGGGCTAGGAAGAGAAGTAAATATCTGAGAGGTGGTTTAGTGAGTGAGAGCGGGTAGCGGAAGTTATAGGTCTGGATAGGCACCCCATGATTGCAATTGACTGATACCGTCTATGAAACCACACGCTTGTTAAACTGCAATAAATAAACAGAAGTTTATGTTCCAATTTAACCCTGACTGGACTCAGTATTGTACCAGGTAGGGCCTGGGTGGTGGCAGCAAGAAATAAAGTGGTGGCACAGGGATCAATAGACGGTGAAACGTCCAGGGACCCTGTGTGATTGCCACAATGCTTAATTATGATTAATGCAATTCATCAAACCAGGGTATCCACTGTTCTGAGTGGCCGTTTTTTTTAAGAAGACACAAGAAAGAAAGAAAACAACAACCCCCCTAAAATTTTCTTCTTCCTGAAGTGGAGAAAGTGTTTCCATCCCTCCGCTGTGGGGCTGCAGATACTATTTTCTCCTACATACGACCATCTGCCTCCACCATCTGCTTATTCCTCCCACTCTTCAAGATGCTTCTCTCTGCAATGCCTCCATATGCAAAGAGTCATAATATCCAAAAGGAAAAATGAGACGAGAAACTTATTGCTTGCACCGTCTGAGGCCAACAGTTCAACAATCCATAAACACTGTTTTCAAGCTCTTTATTATACGTGCATCCAGAGGGTCGATGGTGTGAAATTAGCCTTTTCGGGTGGAGTATTTGCAATGGCCAAACAAAGATTTCAAAGCGGCTGAGTTAAAATTTAACTCACGTATTTCTGTTTTTATTACCAATTTTGAAAGTTGATCCACTGCCTGAATTGTAATCAATCAGCTAATTAAATTTCCGCACATTTGCATAGGAATACTTGTGAGGAAAGCATGGCTTCTCTCAGTTTTTAGAGGATGCATGCATGTGCTATAATGGGGTTCCCAATTGCAGGAAGGGTTGTAACTGCATTTGTCGGAATGAACTGACCCAGGTCAACACAGGCACAATTAACCATCACCTGAAAGGGGCTTTTAAACAGGCTGAATTTATCTTTCGTGACCCTGTGGGTAAAAGCAAACCAACATCCAATTCAAGATTAACCAATACTCTGCCACAACTCATCCCCACCACTAAATCTTCTGTACTAAATACATTTCCTCCCTTGTTTTTCAGTACTGAACTATGACAACCACACTTTGGGCAGCGGGGTTCAAAAAATCGTCTGGCTCCAACTCTAGCGAGACCCACGATTGTCTTTGGAACTGAAAAGCTGAGACTGAGAACCATTTAACTTCAATCATTTTATTTTAGAAGTGTATGAGCAGCAGTTCGTTCATGCTTCTAGGTCAGCTTACATTAGACACACTCGCCAGAATAAAAATGCAAGCCCAGAAAAATATTCACAATGCTTGCAGAGCTAAAAGCAATTAATATCTTAAGAGTACAGCAGAATAATAAGCAGAAGAAAAACAGCTTTACATGGCACGAGAAAGATAAAAATGTGGGTCCCATTGACATGCCTGGCACCATCACCAAAGAAGTCATTTCACACTTTGCCACCTGCTATACCTTAGATCAGGGTTTCCCAAACTTGAGTATCCGCTGTTTTTCGACTACAGTTCCCATCAGCTCTGACCAGGGCCAGATTTATGTATAAGCTAAACAAGCTATAGCTTAGGGCCCAACTCTCTTGGGGTCCCCCAAAAAATTTAAAGGGAAAAAAACCTGGATGTGCATTTCCAATATATATGATAAAAATAAAATAAAACCTACATACAGCAATGGTGTTTTGTGTTGTGGAGGCTCCTATGATGTAAGTCATGGGCCCTGCCTGCTAGCCTGCTCCCTAAAATATCACTGGTTTGCTCATTTCTATATATAGGGTGCCTACATTCTGCACGGACTGGTTGCATGGCAACATGCGCAAATGGCTTTAGATACCTATTTGGTCCATAAATTACCATATAGCATATATTCAACACAAAAAACAGCGACCATTTGTTGTTGACGGATGGATATATAAAGGGCCCCATTACCTTCAGTAGCTTAGGGCCTCATCAAACCTAAATCCGGCCCTGCCACCATGGTATTTGGTGGTATATACATTTTTTTTTTGCAAATAAATTAAATAGGATTTAACGAGCATGCACGTCCACACCTGTCGACATCTTCAATCTTGTGCATATTGAACAGCAGGGAGGGCACTATCTTGTCCATGTTCTGAGGCTCCCATATGGTTGCCTGCAGCTCGTCATTAACAGTCTTGCGAACCACACCCTGGATGCCCCTGATTCCGGCAATACGGATCCTAGAGGAAGACAGCAAAGGAAGGCTGAAGAGAACAATAATATGATCTGCTCATTCATTCACTTATTCACTGAATTTATTACTAGGGTTGCCATACTTCCAAAAAGCAAAAATTCCTGGCACCAAAAAAATTATTCAGCCCTTCTTCTTCTTTTTTTGAGGAAGACCCCAAAATTGTGGAGCTAATTTGGGGAAACCCCAAAATAGTGATTTTAAGCTTTTTGAGCTCTTTCCACTCCCTGTCAAAATTCAACCCCGACACCTGGAAACCAGGACATGTCAGGAATTTTCCTGACACATGGCATGCCTATTTATGACCCACCCTTCCCTTCCTTCCAAAGGAGCCCAGGGCAGCAAACAAGCAATAAAACAACAGAAACACCTTTTCTAAAATTCCAATACAGAAAGATAACTTAGAAAGATAACTTAGAAGGTTTCTTGGAAGAAGAAGGTCCTCAGTAAGCACAAAAAGTCAGCAGAGAATGCCTGTCTTGCACTTAGGTGCTGGGAAGTCAAAGCCACCACATTGAAGGCCTGGTTCCTACAATTTGCAGAAATGGACCTCCTGATAATATATATACACCAGGCTTCCTCAAACTCAGCACGCCAGATGTTTTGAGACTATAACTCCCATCATCCCTAGCTAAGAGGACCAGTGGTCAGGGATGATGGGAATTGTAGTCCAAAACATCTGGAGGGCGAAGGTTGGCTATGCCTGGACTAGATGATCCTGAGGTTCCTTCCAATTCGACAATTCTGTGATTCTATGTAATCCCCTGCACAAATGCATACAGCCTGCAGCACAATGTGGCCAAGAGACTACAGTAACACATTGTGCACATTTATTGCATAACATGTTAGCTGATGCCAAGATGACGCTGTTTTAGGAACCAGCTGAAGACATGTCTTTTAGTACAGGCTGTTTAAGACTGCATTCCTTGACAGTTATACTGCAAACTAGCTAATTACACTGTTACTGGAATTGGTTTTTTTAAATATTTGTATTCTATCCCCTGCTACCTGCCCTGGAGTGGGGACAATATTGAGATGATGGTCAGGATATGAGGCCAAAAATAAAATATACGAACAAACAAACAAGGCTTCACTGCCAGTGCGTTGATAAAGCAGTACCACTGATGGGATCATACAAACAGTTCTATGAAACCTATTATAGTGTGCAACTTCAGCAGTGACTAGGGCTGCAGGTATACACCAGTTAAACCAGCATTTCTCAACCTGTGGGTCCCCAGTTGTTGTTGAACTACAACTCCCATCGCCCCTAGCTAGCAAGGCCAGAGCTCAGGGATGACAGGAGTTGTAGTCCAACAACATCTGGGGAAACACAGGTTGAGAACCGCTGAGTTAAACAATACACATCCAGATTGCTTTCTTGCCTTGGTTTAGATGCACATTAGCAATTCACAGGGAAGGCAAATATGACCTGGAGGAGCAAGAAGGCTGTGGCAAATTACACAGAATTGATTTTAGGAAGGCCATTTGTTAAACTGGAATTCAGAAAAGGAACCACAAAAGGCTAAAGCAAGCATCCCCAACCTTCGGCCCTCCAGATGTTTTGGACTACAATTCCCATCATCCCTGACCACTGGTCCTGTTAGCTAGGGATCATGGGAGTTGTAAGCCAAAACATCTGGAGGGCCGCAGGTTGGGGATGCCTGGGATAAAGGAACAGGGTACTAGATATCAGCTCATATCTCCAAGGAGGCTTGGTATCAGAAGTAGCACTAAAAGGTAAAGGGACCCCTGACCATTAGGTCTAGTGGTGGCCGACTCTGGGGTTGCGGCGCTCATCTCGCTTTATTGGCCGAGGGAGCTGGCGTACAACTTCCGGGTCATGTGGCCAGCATGACTAAGCCGCTTCTGGCGAACCAGAGCAGCGACCGGAAACACCGTTTACCTTCCCTCCGGAGCGGTATCTATTTATCTACTTGCACTTTGACGTGCTTTTGAACTGCTAGGTTGGCAGGAGCAAGGACCAAGCAACGGGAACTCACCCTGTCGCGGGGATTCGAACTGCCGACCTTCTGATCGGCAAGTCCTAGGCTCTGTGGTTTAACCCACAGCGCCACCCACGTCCCTCAAAACTAAAGTAAGGTGCTTACTAAAGTAAGGTGATATTAGGGACAGGGATGGAGAACCCTCTGGGTGCTGATGGACTCCAACTCCTATCCACGCCAGGCAGCGTGGCCCAATGGTCACAACAGGGAGTCCCAACAACCTCTGCAGGGGCAACAGTCCCATGCCCAATGCTGAGAAACTTTGCAAAATACCATCTGATCTAGAAGGGTCATGTGTGCAAAAAAATAATATTTCCCCCTGAAGAAATATGAGAACTTGTTCGTAAGTGACAAGCCCGTTCTTTGGAGATTCAGAGTCAAGAGATTCCAGAAAGGGAGATAATCTACCACATACTGACAGGTGAGAAAGTTCAGTGTAATTGGACCTCGCATGTGGGGTGGGGTGGAATTATCAGCCAGTGAAGACCTTTAATGTCAGTTTAAATTGTAATTTCAAAAGCAAGGGAACATATGGTGCTTGCTGGGCTCAGTTGCCTACTTGAAATTCTCCAAGAGCAACTTTCTTGTCAGTTGCAATCCCGCTCGGTGAAGAAAAAGAGGATTTATAATGACTTTGTTCAAGCCTTATTTTATACATGCTGCGTGATCCAAACGAGAGCTATCATTCTGAGTTAGCAACGAAAGCTACACATTGACAATTTTATGGCCGACTGCAAATAATTATAAGGATTTGCTCTTCCGCGGCTTCATTCATGTCCACGAGCACACTCCCAACACTTTAAAAAGTGTTTTATTAGTGGCTTTTCAGTCTACTGGATTCATTACATTATCTGCAACCTGAATATAAACTTCTGCAAGTTTCCTCACACTAGTACAGTAGGAACGCAGGAAGTGACCTTATACCAGGTCCTGTTCTTTATTTCTTTTTAAAATTGGTTTTTATTAAAGTTTTTTTCCATAATACAAAACAAACTAATAAACAAGGGAAAGTACATACAATGTCTCCCCTTTCAATTCATAAGTCTTTTTTTTTCACAGTTTGTTTACATTCAGTATGAGACAATGTTGTCATAGCCATTGGGGGAAGTTCTATGGGAGTATAAGGTTTGCTGAGGAAACAAAAAGAAATCAAAGTCCGTGTCAGGCAGAAAGCGTTCAGGACCATGGACAACTCCACTTGGCCCTGCTGAGGAAGCTATCTGAGATGTTTCCTCAGCAATGAGTTTGAGCCCAATGAAGCCTTATATAGGCTGAGAAGTGTGTTAGACTCTGCCTCTCTGGAAGATCTGCCAGGATAGTTATTGAGACCTCACCTCTCCTTTTTTTGGTAGCATTTGCCTTATGTGGTATGAGCATTATGTGGTACGAACATATTCCACTACCTCTCTGGAGCCTTCGTTGGCTCCTGATACATTTCTGGGCCCAATCCAAATTACAGTGGTACCTTGGTTTAAGAACAGCTTAGTTAATGAATAATTTGGATTACCGTATTTTTCGCCCCATAGGACGCACCAAGTTTTTTTGGGGGGGAAATAAAGAAAAAAAACATATTTCCCCCCCAGGCGCTTGCGGGGCAGGCAGTGGGGAGAAGCGCTCTTCTCCCCACCGCCCGCCTGCAGACCAGGTCCGGGGACAGCGGGAAGACACGCTGCGCCTCCCAGCTGTCCCCGGAGCTTGCGGGGAAGGCAGCGGGAAGAAGCGCTCTTCTCCCCGCCGCCCGCCTGCAGACCAGGTCCGGGGACAGCGGGAAGACACGCTGCGCCTCCCCGCTGTCCCCGGAGCTTGCGGGGCTGACGGCGGGGAGAAGCACGCGTCTCCCTGCCATCAGCCTCCAAACCACATTGGGAGACAGCGGGATGGCGGCGTTCCACCTCCCCACTGTCCCCCGACCTTGTGAGGCTGGCGCTGCGGCTCTCCTGAAGCCTGGAGAGCGAGAGGGGTCGGTGCGCACCGTCCCCTCTCGCTCTCCAGGCTTCAGCGAAAGCCTGCATTCGCCCCATAGGACGCACACACATTTCCCCTTCATTTTTGGAGGGGAAAAAGTGCGTCCTATAGGGCGAAAAATATGGTAAGAATGCTGCAAACCTGAAGTAGGAGTTTTGGTTTGTGAACTTTGCCTTGGAAGCAGAACATGTTCCGCTTCCTGTCAAGTGTATTCCATTTGTAAATTGGGTCCCCTGCTGCTATGGGAAAGCATGCCTTGGTTTAAGAACACTTTGGTTTAAGAACAGACTTCTGGAACGGATTAAGTTCGTAAACCAAGGTACCACTGTATTGGTTTTGAACTAAAAAGTCCTGTACAGATTGGGGCCCCAACAGCTAACAGACTGTCTCTTCCCATAAATATATACCTGAGCCCTACAATCACTTACGGAGGCCCTGCTCTACGTGTCTCCTCATGATAAAATTTGGAAAGTGGCAACAAGAAAATGGCCTCCAGCATCCAGCTGTGGAATGCTTGCCTCAAAAAGGTGCCCACATTAGTGTGAGGCCTTTATTCTCCCAGGCTTTAAAATGCCGTTTTAACACCGTTTTAATGTAATTTACACATTCTACTGGTATTAATGATTTGAGTCTCTGCTGGCATGTTCTGACCGATGGAGGGTTTTGATACTCTGCGTTGTGGTTTTGATGGGTGCTGGCAGTTATTAGGGGCAGTGTCATGATTGTTAAGATTAAGAGATGACGGTAAAGGTAAAGGGACCCCTGACCATTAGGTCCAGTCGTGACCGACTCTGGGGTTGCGGCACTCATCTCGCTTTACTGGCCAAGGGAGTCGGTGTACAGCTTCCAGGTCATGTGGCCAGCATGACTAAGCCGCTTCTGACGAACCAGAGCAGCGCACGGAAACGCCATTTACCTTCCCGTCGGAGCGGTACCTGTTTATCTACTTGCACTTTGATGTGCTTTCAAACTGCTAGGTTGGCAGGAGCTGGGACCGAGCAACGGGAGCTCACCCCATCACAGGGATTCGAACCGCCGACCTTCTGATCAGCAAAAAGAGCACAATTTATTTAGAAAGTTTAAAAAGGTCCCCCAGGAAGGTGAGAAGAAAACTACCGGATGAGATTAGCCCAACAGCGAGGGAGCTACCACTGAAAAGGTTCTCTAGTCAGGGATATTTGAAGTATGGCCTCTGAAGGGAATCGTAAGGTTTGGGTATGCATACGAAGGGAAAGCGATTGTTTGGGTCATGTTGCTCCAAGCCATTTTTCAGCGTGACAGAATTTGAGGTCAGGGTGGTGAGATACAAATTTAATAAGAAACAAACATTGGCATTTAGGCCTGCCTCAGTGCAATTCACATGAGCTAATGAGGTACTGTAAACAAGGCCTCTGAAAGATCATTCTTATCTTTCTCTTGTGCAAAAAACAAAACAAAAAACCACCCATATTTTCACTAGAGGGAGCTAAAGACCAGAGTAACAACTTCATTGTACAGGCACACAAACAATATTTCAGTTTTCTCTTCTAACATTCGTGCACAGCTACTTAATTTTGCCTTAGTTCATTTGTACAAGATCCATTTCACAGATATACATTTAAGATATAAAATAAATAGGATGGAAAATCATCCATTCAAATAAATCCAAAATAGTCCTTCTAGCTGAGCACATTTCCCACTGCAGCAAAAGCATCAAAGAGTATTGTGGCATTTTAAAGACTAGAGTCCCATTCATTTGTTAACACGGTAGCCTCAGGGTAGATAGACTGAAATTAACGAACAGGAAGAATTCCTTTAATATCGATGGTTCTACTCTGTGTAGGACTTAGTTGGCTGCAAGCCTTGATCTCTAAAGGTGCCATAAGACTCATTGTTGTTTGAGTTTTCACATGATACATTATCTTAAAATCGAGATGCAAAAATTATTTGCGCGCCAGTCATTAGAAGGACGTGAGCAAACTGCAGGGTGAAACATACATAATCCATCTTACTTTATTCATTTGTGAATTTCCTCAGTGGTAAGTCAGTACACTGCTGTTTGAGGTATTTTATAACTGCATGTACCCTTAACAACGTCTGCTTTCCAAAGCTACATTCAGAATTCTAGCTCCGGAGATTAAAAACGCCGACACATGACCCACAGCAGTTTATTTTAGGAAAAGAGATTGCCATAAGATGAATGTTTATGAATAGAAACAGTGTTTTAGATGGAAGGCTGACACTGGAGACAATTTGAATCAGAAACGAATTGAGTGAGGACGCCTAGGCCCCTGCAGCTGACAGGAGGGTGGGGAGCACCTGAAAATCTGTCAGAACTTTCTGGAATAATCTGTTCTGCAGCTCCAGCCATCTCGAACATGAGATCGGAAACAGGATTGAGGCAGAATGCAATCTGTTTACATGGATTGCTTCCTTCAAGAAACAAACTATTTGTGATAAAAACATATCCTCTAACATTTCTCCAGTGAAAATATGTACATGCTATTCCATAATAATAATATTAATATTAATATTAATAATAATAATAATAATAATAATAATAATAATAATAATAATAATACCCTGCCCATCTGATTGGGTTACACCAGCCACTCTGGGAAACTTCCATCATATAAAACCATAAGAAAACATTAAACATTAAAAACAGGGGTCAGCAAACTTTTTCAGCAGGGGGCCGGTCCACTGTCCCTCAGACCTTGTGTGGGGCCAGACTATATTTTGAAGGGGAAAAAATGAACGAATTCCTATGCCCCACAAATAACCCAGAGATGCATTTTAAATAAAAGCACACATTATACTCATGTAAAAACATGCTGATTCCCGGACCGTCCACGGGCCAGATTTAGAAGGTGATTGGGCCGGATCTGGCCCCCAGGCCTTGCTTTGCCTACTTATGATTAAAAAGCTTCCCTATACAGGGCTGCCTTCACATGTCTTCTAAAGGTTGTATAGTTACTTATCTTCTTGGCTCTAGGGTCGCATAACTCTATACCCTCCAACGAAAACAGGGATGTCCCAAGGAAAAGTGGGGTGTTCTGGGATCAAATCAGAAACTGGGGCAGCTTCTGTAAATCCAGGACTGTCCCTGGAAAATAGGGACACTGGCGAGGGTCTGTAAAAAGGTTTCTTGGCTTGGTGATAAAGACCCATTTAAGGCAGGTGCAATGGTAGCAAAACATAGCTTTGAGATTTCCCCCTCCTCCTATGTAATCTTGACAGCCTGGAATATGCACACTGCAGAATTAAATGGTGATAATGCTGAGATAGCTATGGAAGAGTGGATAAGTATCATTTCAGGCTATGGGGCAACCATTTTGAACAGGGACAGACAGCTACAACTTCACAAAATATATATATTTTCTGGTGTCACAAAAAAAGTAATAATCATGACATATATTGCACTAGAGAAGCAAAAGTAGGGGGAACCAGGCTATCAGGCGGCCATTTTGGACAGCATCTGCTCTGTCAGGGCAATGCCAACTTTGACAGCAACGTGAAAAACATTTAGGGATGAATTGAGGTCATGTGAATCAGACTGACAACAAGGGACATTGTGGGGCAGGCTGGTGACTCATTTCCTGTGGGCAGGAGCAGAAAAACCTGGGCTCCCCCCACTTCTCCTCTGACAAGCCCTCAGTTGATCTCGAGTAGAGGCTTCAAATGAAAGCAGTTCACGGAAATTTTCAAGGCAATTTCGCTTCTGACTCCTCTCCTCTAAGGAGAAGCGAGTACAGCAGTCAGCCAGCTGTTTTGACAAGGATACAATCTCAATTAAGAAACATACTTCTGGCAAGTCTAGAGCTTCCATAAAAAAATATATGAGAATTTAACCACCTTAAATTCCCTGCCCAGAAACTCTGCTCCTCAGATGGGGCATTGACAAGAGTCATCGTGTACACCAGAGGACGGCTGAATATTAGCATTAAATTGGCCTTTTTGTGTTGCAGTTCCAGCCCTCTTGAATTAGTTACCAGCTGAAATTAGGCAGGAATTTAGGATCCTAATATTTAGGCAGCTTCTTTGAGAAGGTTTTTTCCCCCTGGTATGTAGCCCAATCATCTTATGGAGTATTAATTGTACCATCGCAGCAACAAATTTATTGCTTTTAGTTTACCGAGTCAGTAATCTGTTGTATCTGATTGCACACCATTTTGTTAGCTTTGGGCTGCATAGCTGTTTACAATCCTGCAAACAGACGCTCATTTTAGACCTCCCTGTGAGTGGGCAGAAGTGAACAAGCCAGGATGCCAGAATTGGCCCAAGGAATAGGACTTGAAGCAAATACGCACACAGTGCCAGTTTTACGTATAAGGTAAACAAGCTACAGCTTAGGAGCCACTCTCTTGGGGGGCCCCAAAAAAAATGTAAAGAAAAAAACCCTGAATGTACATTTCCAAAGTATAAGATAAAAAAAACAAATAAAATAAAACCTACATACAGCCACAGTGTTTTGTGTTGTGTAGGTTCCTGTGATGTAAGTAATGGGCCCCGCCTGCTAGCCTGCTCCCTAAAATATCACTGCTTTGCTCATTTCTATATATAGGGTGCCTACATTCTGCATGGACTGGTTGCATGGCAACATGGGCAAATGGCTTTAGATACCTATTAGGTCCATAAATTACCATATAGCATATATTCAACACACACAAAAACAGCGACAATTTGTTGTTGACAAAGGGCAGCTGGATATATAAAGGGCCCCATTACTTTCCGTAGCTTAGGGCCTCGTGAAACCTAAATCTGGCCCTGTATGCATATCTGGTTACTTACTCATTTTGTACTTCTGGATCCTCGTGGTAAGAATGACACATGGCACTGAACTGGGAAACAAAGAAGTCATAGCGCCTGTGGTATGAAGGAGTATCTTCCTCAATGTTTGCAAATTTAACAAACTAGGGAAATCAGAAGGAAGAGAATACAAGATTGGTTGATGGTCAGAGGCAATACTTGAAAGAGATAACAGTCTATTGCCTATTTTCCTGGCTTAAAGCGTACGTCCCTTGTGGTGTTACACTGAAAGACCAAGATCAACTTGGATGTGCACTTAATCAGAGGCAGCTACCAAACTTGTTTTTCTTAACTTTGCTACAGGCACAGGGCAGCCAGATCTGTGTGAACTTTGTTTTTCCAGCCTCCTAAAATCTTGAAGTTAAGACGTGAAAAATTCGCTTTGAAAGTCACCACGTTAAATTCAGCTTTTCCATAAATATCCAGGCAAGGTTCTACTTTCAGGGAGCAAATTATCTCTGCGCACATTCTTAGAAATATCAAGTTTACTTTATTTCCAGTGAATGTACCTTCTGCTGTAGCCAAGGCACGAGGCCAATTTGAAACCTGATTCACCTGAAAAGTTAGGAATTGAAAATAATTTATGATATCTCAGAATAGCTCTTTCCTCCTTATGACTGTAGAATCTTTTGTGTTGCTATGGTAAAGGCTTGCAAAGATTTTAGAACTACATCACATCACCTGAGGAGAATTAAACTCAAAATACATCCATTTTCAACATTTGCTAGAGTTAGGGAGGTACTATGATGTGTTTAATGCACGTATTATATCCAACATATTTGAGGGACAGACATTTCTTCCCTCTTGCTCATTCACTGTACAAAAGTTCACCTGAAATAGGGATTGGCAAATTTGGCTTCTCTCGGGTACTCATTTTTTTCAGTCTTAAGTTCAGTTCTCATGGAAATTCACCAGCCTTTCAGTGCTAATTTCTCAGAAAAAAGGCAGCCAAAATTATTAAGGAGATAGAGCAACTCCCCTGTAAGATAAGGACTTTTTAAAGTTTAAAGAAAACAAGAGTAAGAGATGACATGACAGAGATGTATAAAATTATGTATGGCATAATTACAGAGAGAAAAGTTCTTCTCCCTCTCTCAAAACACTACATCTTGTGGCCATCCAATAAAGATGAATGTTGGAGGATTAAAGACAGATAAAAGAAATTATTTGTTCATAGTTAAACTGTGGAACTCCCTTCCACAAGACCTAGGGAAAGCCACCAACTTGGATAGCTTTAAAAGATGATTGGGCAAATTCATGGTGATTGGGCAAATTGCCATGATGGCAATGCTCTGCTTCCACAAATTTCCCACAGGGATCTGGGTGGCCAGTGTGAGATCAGGATGCTGGAATAGATGGGCCACGGGCTCGTCTTATATTCTCCTAATATACACATATTTGTGTGAAATTTTGCCTGATATACAAAGCAATTTCCCTTAAAATAATACGTATGTTATCTTCAGCAATATATTCATTTATATGCACACTTTATAATAATAATTTGTTATTTGTACCCCACCCATCTGGCTGGGTTTCCCCAGCCACTCTGGGCGGCTTCCAACAAAGATTAAAAATACATCAAAATGTCACACATCAAAAACTTCCCTGAACAGGGCTGCCTTCAGATGTCTTCTAAAAGTCTGGTAGTTGTTTATCTCTTTGACATCTGGTGGGAGGGCGTTCCACAGGGTGGGTGCCACTACCGAGAAGGCCCTCTGCCTGCTTCCCTGTAGCTTCGCTTCTCGCAGTGAGGGAAGCGACAGAAGGCCCTCGGCACTAGACCTCAGTGTCCGGGCAGAACAATGGGGGTGGAGACGCTCCTTCAGGTATACTGGGCTGAGGTCGTTTAGGGCTTTAAAGGCCAGCACCAACACTTTGAATTGTGCTCAGAAATGTACTTTACCCATGTAATATGTATTTTTGCACACATAACTTAAGCGCTGCAAAATTCAGAGAAGTGCAAATTTCAGAGGAGGGCAGGGTTTCAGTTCGTGTACCGTTTTGAAATTAGGTAAGTTCACCTTTAAATGTGAACTCCATTGGAGTTCTCCATCATCCTTAGTCATCTTTGCCTGCCTGCTAGAGGATATCAAAACTGTAAGGATGCTTCCCCCTCAAAAGATGAACTGAAAGTGTTTACGCTGCTCCCGCGGTCCCTGCTCAGCTGAACTTTGGTTTACTCACTGAATTGGTCCCCAGAACTTGCAGCTTTGGCTCTCCAGACTCCAGCAGCTTAGCTACCATATGAAGGAAGCTCTCGACAAACGGTTTGATGCTCTGTGAGCGGCAGGCCATCAGAAGCTGGTCCAGGGCTTCCATGGCGATTAAAACGTATCTGAGAGAACAGGCAAGCAAAGATCCACGGGTGTCAGGCGGCGCATGCACTCAGGAAAACAAATAAGCTATATTTGTCTGTTCCTATGCATATTTATTTGAAAGGAAGCCCTGCTGCATTCCATGGAGACTCCTTCCACGCTAGGCTTAGTTACATTCCTAGCACCCTCGTTTTTGATGCACTGCTGTATCTGTGTTTTAAGCTCCAGAGAAAGAGGGAGGAGGAAACCTGGTTTGGAATAGCTTATAAAGCAGTATTTCAAACCTTTTTGCCCCCCTCCTAAGAGAGGCTGGGTCTTTCAACAAAGCCAGCCTTCCAGTCCAATTGTATGCCATTCCACCAGGCCCAATCTGTTGGCTCTGCTGGGAGCCATGCTGCCTTTGGCTCTTACTCTCCTGCAACAGTTTCTATTTAACCGGTTCATCAGAATAACTTTGTAACTTTAAGGTATACAAGGGGTAAAGGGGACCCCTGACCATTAGGTCAAGTCATGGACGACTCTGGGGTTGTGGTGCTCATCTTGCTTTATTGGTCGAGGGAGCCGATATACAGTAAGCCACTCTGAGAGCCAGGCGGGGGGGGGGGAGGCGGGCAGAGAAGGGTTTGGTAAAAATGCTTTAAACAGGGGTCATTACATATCCAGCAAGCATGAGCACTTCTGGATAGGATGCGTGCCTTCTTTTTAAAGGTAAAGGGACCCCTGACCATTAGGTCCAGTCGTGGACGACTCTGGGGTTGCGGCGCTCATCTCGCTTTATTGGCCGAGGGAGCCGGCATACAGCTTCTGGGTCATGTGGCCAGCATGACTAAGCCGCTTCTGGTGAACCAGAGCAGCACACGGAAACGCTGTTTACCTTCCCGCTGGAGCAGTACCTATTTATCTACTTGCACTTTGAGGTGCTTTTGAACTGCTAGGTGGGCAGGAGCAGGGACTGAGCAATGGGAGCTCACCCGGTTGCGGGGATTCGAACTGCCAACCTTCTGATTGGCAAGTCCTAGGCTCTGTGGTTTAACCCACAGCGCCAGCCTTCTTTTTAGGTCGACTTAAAACCACCCCAATTCTTTTCAATGGATGTACACAGGATACTACACTGTGTAGGGTTGCACCCACATTTTGAAAAATCCTTTGACCTGGACCAGAGCTGTTTGTGGAGCAAGGAGAGGCTGGCAAAGCCTCTTTTGGACTTCGGCCTTGGAAGAAAGAGGAACCCTCTGCCACTCCCAGCTCCAAAAATAGCTTTATGCTGGGCAAGGTTAGAAGACGGAATCAGGCCCATAAGAAGCGGGATGGGTCCAGACCTATTGCAAAAGAGGTGGGATGTCACCTAACTCAACTTCACCTCACTTCAGGAGTAATATGTTCTCGAGGTCACTTACAGAAAACACTGTTCTTTTCACAGCAACAACTGATAATGGCTCGCAATTACCTCTAAGTGTGAATGCAATCATTCAAGCTCGGGAGCACATTGCTGAACAGTTATAAAGATGGTGAATGGACCACAGGCTAATTTCAAGCCTGGCCTAATGTGAAATGAAACCATCTCATTTTCTCCCTGACCGCATCCACGCTTTGAACGCTGCCCAGTTCAGATTCTTAGATGCGTGATCACTGTGTCAAGTGGATCGTAGTGAGTTTTGCCATGCTGAAACGACAGCTGGACACCCAATGTGTAGGTTTGGCCTAAGACAAAGGAAAATGAAAACTTCTAGCCCTACAAAGCTTCTGTTCCTCCGAGGACAGGCTTCTGAAATCAGGTTAAAGGTAAAGGTAAAGGTACCCCTGACCATTAGGTCCAGTCGTGACCGACTCTAGGGTTGTGGTGCTTATTTCGCTTTGTTGGCCGAGGGAGCTGGCGTACAGCTTCCGGGTCATGTGGCCAGCATGACTAAGCTGCTTCTGGTGAACCAGAGCAGTGCACGGAAATGCCGTTCACCTTCCCGCCGGAGGGGTACCTATTTATCTACTTGCACTTTGACGTGCTTTCGAACTGCTAGGTTGGCAAGAGCAGGGACTGAGCAACGGGAGCTCACCCCGTCGCGGGGATTCGAACCGCCGACCTTATCGGCAAGTCCTAGGCTCTGTGGCTTAACCCACAGCGCCACCCGTGTCCCTTGATAACAGCTAGTTCCTGCAAAAAGTTCCCACTGGTTTTAACTGCTGCTCAACCTGAGTCACAGACACCCTCTCCACCATCTAACATCTGTGGTTCTAGCCCAGATTATGGGGGGAAATTGAAAGAATCACTGGTGGGAAGATAACATCAGCATTAACGAGTAAGAAGCTTACCCATAACGGTGTCTGACAACATCCCGGCTCAGTCGCTCTGCTAAGTAAGCACCAATTCGATCGAGCTTCTCAGGTGCAGAAACGGCGTAAAAAGTCAGCTTCTCCATATCAGCTTTGACAAGCCCATCCTAATCATAAGAAGAATCACCAGTCAATGTTTTTCTTTTTTCCTCGGTAACAGAAATCACTTATGATTTGCACTTTGGATACTATGGCCAGATATTGACGTGGTGAAGATAGCGTCCTGAGGAATGGACCAAAGGCATACAAGGCCACCTCCTTGTTGAAGCTAAGCGGGTCCAAGTCTGGTGAGTGTTTGGATGGGTGACCATCTGGGAACTATGTACAGTGGTAGCTCGGAAGTCGAACGGGATCCGTTCCGGAAGTCTATTCGACTTCCAAAACGTTCGAAAACCAAGGTGTAGTTTCCGATTGGCTGCAGGACATTCGGCTTCCAAAGAACGTTTGCAAACAGGAACACTCACTTCTGGGTTTATGGCGTTTGGGAGCCAAAATGTTCGACTCACAAGGCATTTGGGATCCAAGTTATGACTGTACATGCCATCTTAGGTCGCATGATGGAAGAAAGGAAGGATATGAATATCATAAAATAAATGAGTCAATAATGTAGACCAGTGTTTCTAAAACTTGGGTCTCTGGGTGTTTTTAGACTACAATTCCCATCAACCCTGACCAGTGGTTCTGCTAGCTAGGGATGATGGGAGTTGTAGTCCAAAAAAAGGCGGGAGACCCAAGTTTGGGAAGCACTGGTGTAGACACTGGCCACTGAATGCCTGTTTTCTAGAACATCATAGAAAGGGGAGAGAAGCAGGATTGTAGACTGCTGAATTCTGGCTCTCACCCCTCCACCAAACATCTACTAGAGGACCAGTTGTGGCAACATGGCCAGAGTGTCAGAACTGAGTAGAGCCAGTTTCAGATTGCACATCTCACCCCCACTGGCTGACCTTGGGCCAGTTACCACATTTCCACTTATGCTACCTCACAGGGTTGTTGTGAGGAAAAGCTGGGGATGGGAAGGACAAGAGAGCACCATCTTGAGCTACTTGGATATAAATAAATACTTCAGAAAGGATAGCGCTTCTTTTCTTTTTGCAAATTATGTTTGGCAGAGCATTTCAAATTCTTTCACAGAGAATTAAGAATTCAAGTCAAAGTACTTATTTAAAAAAATAACAACAATAATCTTGAAATTATTCCCACAGGGCAAAATTAAATTGTGGAGAGGCAAGGTATGCAAATTATCAGCACACTTCACTTGATTTTAAAAAATGAATGAGTTATTAGCAAGACAAGGAAAAAAATAATTAGAATTACAACATCCCACAGGACTAAACCTAAATGTACTGGAATGTTGCTGATCCATTAGCTGGAAGGAGTATTTAAATTCAGAGGGATAATAGCTTGAAGCGTTGGACACTTGAATGGCTGCATCTTATTTGGAACTGGTTCCCACAGCTCAGTGGTAGAGCATCTGCCTTTTGCATGCAGAAGGTCCCTGGTTCAGTCCCCAATATCTCCAGGTAGGACTGGGAGAGGCGACACGTTTGAAATCCTGGAGGGTGCCCTGGTGAGGGTAGCCGATGGGTTTCAAACCCTCAGCGAGTTAGGGATTTCCCCTGCATGCGAAGACAGGCTCCAGTGGACTGAGAAGATCAAGGGTGGGTCATATGGTCAAGGAGGTGGTTTCTACATGTGCTGTAGAGTGAGGTGAAGGGCAGATGGGGCTGGTCAACCTGGGAAGGTGGCCCATCTAGGAGAAAGAAAGCTCTGGTCCTCTGCTGTTTGGTGGGGCATCTTTGGGAGAAGAAAAGACTAAGGAGCAACCCCTACACAGATCTGGTGTGGAGTCCCTGAGAGGGTTAGATGGAGTCTGGTATATCTCCTTCTGGTAACTCCTGCAGCCAAACTGGTGCCAAAGGTGTTGCTCTGCTTTCCTTTGCAGCACGTCAACAAGGCAGGCGGGGGGATTGTGGAGGTGATGCTCCGCTTGTGCTGAAGCAAACCTCGCACCAGGCATGCAACAGTGTGTCAAGAAGCATTGCGCCCACACTCCCTGACCTTTTGCCTTCTTGGCTAGAAGACAGGGTTTTCCCCCTGATCATTTGTCCTCTCACAGTTTTGGTTACTAGACTTAACACTTGGCTGGAGCATGACCGGGGACGCAGACGTAATCAAGTATCGGGGAACATTTTAGGGAAACACCTCCTAACATGTGTATCTGCTAATGTTGGAAATGTGCTTAGATGGAAATACGTTATGTTCAGAGTGGTTTCACTTGTTGTTGTTTAGTCGTTTAGTTGTGTCCGACTCTTCGTGACCCCATGGACCAGAGCACGCCAGGCACTCCTGTCTTCCACTGCCTCCCGCAGTTTGGTCAAACTCAAGCTGGTAGCTTCGAGAACACTATCCAACCATCTCATCCTTTGTCATCCCCTTCTCCTTGTGCACCCTCCATCTTTCCCAACGTCAGGGTCTTTTCCAGGGAGTCTTCTCTTCTCTTCTCATGAGGTGGCCAAAGTATTGGAGCCTCAGCTTCAGGATCTGTCCTTCCAGTGAGCACTCAGGGCTGATTTCCTTCAGAATGGATAGGTTTGATCTTCTTGCAGCCCATGGGACTCTCAAGAGTCCCATGGACTCTTCATGGATCACTGCCTTGCCGTGGCAAAGGGGCTTGAATAACTCAGAGAAGCTATGAGCTATGCTGTGCAGGGCCACCGAAGATGGACAGGTCATAGTGGAGAGTTTTGACCAAACATGATCTACCTGGAGCAGGAACCGGCAAGCCACTCCAGTATCCCTGCCAAGAAAACTCCATGGACAAAGACAACAGGCATATAAAAGTGGTTTCACTACTGTTTCCAAGTGTTGACTTCTGCTAATAAAAGGAGCCTCTGCAGAGCTAGCCGGCAGCTTGTTTTGGAGCTTGCTTGCTAGCTGGCTCCTGCACAGCTCACTTGCATCCAACCTCCTATCGTCCTTGTTATTCCTACAGGGGTCTTGTCATCTGATCAACACAAGATCTCCATACAGCCCTGGAGAAGTCACTTTGGTACTCCTAACATAGCAAAAATAATGTGGGAGGCAGCAGTTACAAGTTACCGGTTTCTGCTGCCACAGCAGGCGCTGTGACTCTCCAGTAGTTTGACTTCATCCCCGGAGGTGCGCTCCATGGTTTCTCGAGACAGATGGAAACCAATAGCCTGAAGTTCCCCAGAACTGAACTTGGAACCTTTCACATGCAAGGTGTGATCACATAAGAGCATAAGAAGAGTCTGCTGGATCAGGCCCATCTAGTCCAGCATCCTGTTCTCGTGGTAGCCAACCAGACACTTGTCTGGAAACCGACAAGCAGGTCCTGAGCACAGGAACAAATTGAGCCACGTGGCTTGACGTTTCCTTTACTTACTTTTGGGTCTTCAGGGAAGATGTTATCCACCAGGCGTTTGTAGCGAGGGCGCAAAGCAGCACAGCAGCAGCAAACTCCTGGAAAAACATGGCCCAGGCAGGCAGACAGGTGAGCAATGAGGAAGAATGCAGTTGTAAGAACCAGAATGCAGCAATAAGGATTTTGAACAGTTATGAAATACTGCCTCCTCCAAAATAATAATTTGAAAAATTGCTCAGTGATACAATAAATGAAATTTATTTAGGGCTGCTGCCTTTTTTCTTGGTGCTACTCCTGAACCTAGCAGTTCGAAAGCACGTCAAAGTGCAAGTAGTGCAAAGTGCAAAATAGGTACTGCTCCAGTGGGAAGGTAAATGGCATTTCCGTGTGCTGCTCTGGTTCGCCAGAAGCGGCTTAGTCATGCTGGCCACATGACCCGGAAGCTGTACGCCGGCTCCCTCGGCCAGTAAAGAGAGATGAGCGTCGCAACCCCAGAGTTGTCCGCGACTGGACCTAACGGTCAGGGGTCCCTTTACCTTTTACTCCTGAGGAGGAATGGATGACTGTCATTTTTTTTTCATTTTTCCATTATTAAGTTCAATTCTTCCCATGACCGCATCAGTTTGCAATGTATTTACTTTTAAGAGGAGGCCGTCATGAAAATTCAGTAGCATTTATACATGTATGCATGTTGCACGCACTTTTGCAAAGCAATTTTCCCTAGCATAATGCTTCTATGTCATTTTCACTAATGTGTGCATTTTTAATGCACCACTTTACCGCAACATATGAATTTTTGTACAAATTACTTGAAATGTGTTGAAAAATTCAGAGAAGTGTATATTATGAACAACGGCTGCATTTCAGCTGGTGCATTGTTTCAGAAAATGCAGATTAGTTAGGTGTGTCTTTCAGTGAAAACTGAATTCAGTATATACCATCCACATCCTTATTCCTTATCTCCACCCACTCACATGATTGGATCACTTAAATGCTCCCCCAATCACTGATAAGCATCCCACTGACATGTCTGAAGAGCACCTGATCCTGGACATTTGGCTGATGCCTCCCCCAACCTGCAATCTGTGCTTTTCATTTTAAAGTAGAAGCCAGACTTAGATTATGCTGATAATGAAAAGAATTCACACTAAGAGACGAAATGATCATCTCTGGCAGTTAATGAAACAACGAAATTTCATAAGCTATACACGAGGGAACTATTAAAGAGTGCCAGAGCTCTGAGCAAGGTTATATCAAGTTTACTGGCTCAAGCAGTAGAATATTACAGGGCGGTTGCAATGTTCGTCCACTAGAAATATCTCTTCATGCCCCAGAGCTGAAGCATAGCAATCACTACCATATATGTCTGAATCTTTCCATGCAAAAACTCGTTCTGCTTCATTAACTTGTAAAAATCCATAGATTTAGCAGATGGAACGCTTTCTTCTTAACTACTGTAGTGTTCTTTTGGTTTTCGTTATTTAAAAAAAATCACCTATTTTTATCGTTTTGGTAATTAGCACCTCATTTCCCTATGACCAAATGACTCACTGAACTGGAAGTGTTTTGTATATTTAGAAAGAAAATTCAAGCTTTTGCTTTGGAGTGTGAAGACTCCTGGGTTTTTTTTGAAAGAAAAAAAGAGAGAGAAATCTAAAGCAAGGAAGGTAAGACAACAGTTTTAAATGAGATCGTAGTTAGCGATCTGAGAGGCTGAAGTCTAATTTCCTAACTTGCAAAAAAAGTTGCATTTCACCCTTTCACACATAGTTGGCACAGGTCAGTGTAGGAGAGGTTTCAAGCAGCACTTCTTGAATAATAATTAAAGAATGCTGCAGCGGTATCTTGCCCCCCCTCCAAAGTCACAGCACACACATGGAACGGGGTCAAATAAAGGACACAGAAATGAAATCTCTGTCATCTTACTGCCTTCAAGCAAGCAAGAAATTTTGACTGAGAATATTTTGACAGACATTTCAATTCTGTTCTCCTGAAAGAAAAAGGAGATGACACAACAGGAACACAGGTCTAGCATTTCAGTCATTATATAATTATTATTAATTATACTCCAGCGGCATTGCTTATAACGTGTCAAACATCGTTGGGAGTTTTACCCAACCGAACGGCAGCTCTCCTCGAGAAAGATGTATTTAACAGGCATTCAAGCTCACCTCTGTAGGTTAATGGAATGAGAGTGCAGGTCACATCTACAAATGTCAAGTTTGGTGTAATACATCCATTATCTCTCTAGTCGTTCTGCTTCCCTTTTCTTTAAATGTTCTCTCCCACTTGTACAAATGGAGGCAACATCCACAGAAGCAAGCTGTGCATCTCTGTGCTGAACTTTGCCAGGGGCTAAAGGAGGGATGCTCTAAAAGGCCCATGTTTACACCCACTTCTATCTGTCTCACAGCTTTGAACAGTATTCCATAAACCTAATAAACCGCCAGTGGAATATGCCACCAAAAGGGACGAAAGCAAGAAACACTTTGATTTACCACTGTAAAGGTAAAGGTAAAGGGACCCCTGACCATTAGGTCCAGTCACGGACAACTCTGGGGTTGCTGCGATCATCTCACTTTACTGGCTGAGGGAGCCAGCGTACAGCTTCCGGATCATGTGGCCAGCATGACTAAGCCGCTTCTGGTGAACCAGAGCAGCGCACGGAAACGCCATTTACCTTCCTGCTGGAGCGGTACCTATTTATCTACTTGCACTTTGATGTGCTTTCGAACTGCTAGGTTGGCAGGAGCAGGGACTGAGCAACGGGAGCTCACCCCATCGCGGGGATTCGAACCGCTGACCTTCTGATCGGCAAGCCCTAGGCTCTGTGGTTTAACCCACAGCACCACCCGTGTCCCTTACCACTGTAGAAGAAGACTTTGATAGAAGCGCTTGCACTGTGCTGACTGCCGCGCTACATTGCCCCCCTCCCTCCTGGTATGCAACAACGACCCTCCCTTCAGGGAACATGCCTCTCCCCCACCCAGTGAACCACTTCTGGTTGATACTTGAAAGACACTGAGGCACGAGGGCAGAAGGAATGAGATGGACTACTGCAATGCGCTCTATGTGGGGCTCCCTTTGAAGGTGATCCAGAAACTACAACTAATCCAGAATGCGGCAGCTAGACTGGTGACTGGGAGCGGCCACTGAGACCACATAACACCAGTCCTGAAAGACCTACATTGGTTCCCAGTATGTTTCCAAGCACAATTCAAAGTGTTGGTGATGACCTTTAAAGCCCTAAATGGCCTCGGCCCAGTATACCTGAAGGAGCGTCTCCACCCCCATCGTTCTGCCCGGACACTGAGATCCAGCGCAGAGGGTCTTCTGGCGGTTCCCTCACTGTGAGAAGCCAAGTTACAGGGAACCAGGCAGAGGGCCTTCTCGGTGGTGGCACCCGCCCTGTGGAACACCCTCCCATCAGATGTCAAGGAAAACAACAACTACCAGACTTTTAGAAGACATCTGAAGGCAGCCCTGTTTAGGGAAGCTTTTAATGTTTGATGCTTTACTGTATTTTAATATTTTGTTGGAAGCCACCCAGAGTGGCTGGGGAAACCCAGCCAGATGGGCGGGGTATAAAAAATAAATTATTATTATTATTATTATCACCTCAGACTTCAGTTTATTCTGAATTAGTTTTCTTTGCCCCTCAGATAAACACAGTGCTGCTAATCCTGAATAATTGCCAGTGAATCCCTTGCTTAAAAGGTTTGAACACCTGCCATCACACCTAACCCTACACTAGGGATAAGGACCCCATGTGTCCCTCCAGATGCTGCTGAACAACAAGACCCATCACAGAATCATAGAGTTGGAAGGGACACCGAGGGTCATCTAGTCCAACCCCCTGCAATGCAGGGATCATCCCTGGCTACTGGTCACATTGGCTCAGGCTGATTAGAGTCAGCATCCAACAACATTTGGAGAGCCACAAGGTCCCCATCCTATGCAATGTTGTTAGACTTAACAGCCATCAGGATTATTGATAGACTTCTCCTACATGGCTGTCTGTGGCTGCTTTGTATACTGAATAATGATTATCATGGTGCCCAAAGAACATTTACATCTTTACAGGATACCTTCTGACCCTGCTTGCTGTTGTGTGAGGTGCTTTCCCCCCTTCTTTCAAGTCAAAAGGCTTAGTTAATAAACATTTGAAGACTGCATGCACTCATCTGGGAATATGTCCTATTATACAAAATGGGACCTTGCATAGGATTGTGCTGTTAACTGTTTATTATGCTGTAATAAACAGTGTAACCTTTGAACTCCACATAGGCACCTCTGCACAGCAGAATGCATATACAAAATGGCAGGCTTGTGTGTTTTGATTCAGGGCTTGCCCATGTAGTGACCTTCAAATGTTGCTGTTGGGCTACAATTCTGGTTCACCCTCAGCTTGTATAGCCCGTGTTCTGAGATCATGGAAGTTGGACTCCAAAAAAAGCATCTGGAGTGCAACCTGTTGACTACCCCTGGTTTAAGCAATTTAATCAAGCTTGAGTTTTCATCGTCTGGCCTGCAAATAAACAGCACATTTATAACTTGAGGGTATTCCAATGCACTGGAAAAGTGTAACAGGAAATAACAATGGCCTTTCCCTATATGAAAAAGGGAAAGGAGACAACATAGCTTTTCTTGGTTCCATGTTACCTTTTCGCTTCCTTCAAAGGCCTAAAAACTGGTGCCTGTACTGAGATTAAGATAATATGCAAAATTATTCACCGGCAGTCAGTTAATCAGTTAATTGGTAAGAAGCTGGTGCTTACTCAACTAAAAAGCCTTTCATACACTGACAACCTGACAAAATGCAAATATTCATATGCATCAAGCTTATCTATATCAGTTCTATAAGCCAGACGTGCGCAGAATAAATTGCCCATTGCACTCACCTTTCCGAACCATGACGTGTAGACCAGCTGCAAATGCTACACACGAAGCTTAATTGAAAACCAGCGTGAAACCTGGATGGAAAGCCTTATCTGGGGGAAAATGGATAAAAGAAAGGAGAAGGGTTTCAAGAGAAAGATAGTTCAAGAAAGTCTATTTTGTACCCTGGAATCCACAACTACAGCATTTGTTTTCCATAACTGGAAGCATCACTCCAGAAGCAGGACACAAGCGTCAAAATGTAAACATCCAGAAACCAAAATATGCAATAAAGCAATCCCATTAAAACAGCACAGCTATTAAAACAGGAGGCTCAAGTCAAGAGATCCAGGAAATCCCTCATATAAACAAGTGAATTTTCAAAAGCCGTCGAGATGCCAATACTGATGGGGCCGCTCTTATTTCAGGAGGGAGTATATTCCATAACAGTGGAGGTGCAAAAGTTTGCATTTAGACATGATAAGGAAGCACAGGTCAATTCAACTCCTTGTCTACCCTTTCCCTCTTATTGTCACCAGATATGTGGGGCAGAAAATTCCCCATGATCAAATTTCCAGTGCTTTATTTTTCCATGGATTTTCCCCTCCCCCGTTTTTATAAGTCCATTAGTAGCAAAGAATAGATGCCAACTGCAAATACAGCTTGTGAGTTTCAAAGGTTTTAGCTTTGAATACTAAACACAAGGGAAGCGAACATGCTAAATGAGACCACTCTTTTCTAGGGCAACAGAAAATTTCCTGATGCAAACCCAAAAGTTTACAATGCAAATGACCCCAATATGCATGGAGAAAACCTCCAGGAAATAAACCCAGAAAACCAGCACTGATTGCTACATCTGGCACAGCTCTCAGTATAGCAGGAGAGCCACTCAGGTCACAAGTTTGCTTAATTATACACAGAATTAATGTTTTGCTCACTGCAAGTTCTTCCAAATCAGAGTTGAAAAGCATGCTCTTTCTTCTCCAACCATTATCATTAACAATCAGCAGCTAACGTTAGTGAGGATGGAAGAGGTGCCAAAGAAAGAGGCCAACAGAAAGTATTCTTAGCTCTTAATACCAATTATGCACAGGTTAAGAAGGTATCAGTTTGACTTTTAGAACTAAAGCTAAATTAGAAGGCCAGACAGTTGAAAAGAGCAACCTTTTCAGAATGTTTAAACACACACACACAAACTGAACTAAAACAACACTGATCAGGCAATCCTATTGCCTTAGAAATTGACATGACATTTCCTATTTGTACAGACCAGTTCTCTGTCAACTTGAAAGTGTGTTTCTGTGGCATAGAAGGTTCTGCAGATGCAGCTACGGTGGGATTTGCCTTAGAGAACTTTTATTCCCTGCCCAAAGTCCAATAACAAAGGGAGAAAACCGAGGGTACGTCCTGAAAAATTAGGCAGTCATCTGTCCAGTGATGGTGTTAAGAGTGGTAGCCCAAGGTGGGGAAAATCCTTTTGCACTGATCCTTAGATCTCCTATCCATTTCCTTCTAAACAAAAAACCATTGATTCCCTTTGCTTAGAGGTCAGTCACTCACAATGTTAATTTGCAGAGGTCTCAATCCATATCATGTACGAGGCCCATCCTGTAGCTCAGAGTAATTGCATGCAGATTGTATGCAAATTTGTGTAATGGGCCTGTAATGAAACTGTCCACTTCAAGTCTTTCAAACAACCATCTTCAGAGCCAAGACCCCATATTTTTAAAGTGGTAATAATAATAATAATAATAATAATAATAATAATAATAATAATATATTATTATTTATACCCTACCCATCTGGATGGTTTTCCCCAGCCACTCTGGGTGGCTTCCAACAAAATATTAAAAATACAATAAAACATCAAACATTAAAAACTTCCCTAAACAGGGATGCCTTCAGATGTCTTCTAAAAGTCAGATAGTTGTTTATCTCCTTGACATCTGATGGCCCTCTGCCTGGTTCCCTGTAGCTTCACTTTTCGCAGTGAGGGAACCACCAGAAGGCCCTCGGTGCTTAGTGTCCGGGCTGAACAATGGGGTGGAAACGCTCCTTCAGGTATACTGGCCTGAGGCCGTTTAGGGCTTTAAAGGTCAGCATCAACACTTTGAATTGTGCTCGGAAATGTACTGGGAGCCAATGTAGGTCCAGACCATTTCAATATAGGACCATCTAAAAAGCACTCATCTCTGGGTTTAGAAGACAGAACATACACATGAAAGCTACAGCACAAATCCAGACTTCTGCCAGCCCATAATGGCCAAGAGTGGGTTAGAGCTGTCTCCAGACACTAAAAAACTGCTCAGTGGGCTTCAACAGGTGATGGAGCAATTCCTACAAGTGATGTGAACTCTCCATGGTGCTGACCACAAGCTGCTACCTGATAGACTTCCAATGCCCTTATAAAGTGTGTGTGTGTGTGTGTGTGTGTGTGTGATATTGGGTTGTTCTTGTGTTTATTATGAATTTTGTGTTTTAATGTTGTGATTTTATGTTGACAACCACCATGAGACCTGTGGATATAGGGCAGTACATTGGTACCTCGGTTTAAGGACAGTCCGATTTGGTTTATGAACTCCGCAAAACCGGAAATAGTGTCCCGGTTTGAGAACTTTACCTCGGTCTAAGAACAGAATCCAAATGTTGGAAGGGCACCAATGGTGGGAGGCCTCATTAGGGAAAGTGCGCCTCAGTTTAAGAACAGTTTCAGTTTAAGAATGGACTTCCAAACGGATTAAGTTCGTAAACCAAGGTACCACTGTATACAAATTTAATAAATAACAACAACAAGAACAACAACCAGATTAACCCTTCCCTGCTGCCCAACCATGGATTATGTTAGCTACAAAACTGTGCCCTTAAGTTCAGGCCCAGATCCACGCTGGAACCCAAGTATGAGGAGTCCAATCTTGGCATCCAATGAAATGTAGGTGTGCTTAAAGGGACCATATATAGAAGAGGGTGAGTCGGTGAAAACTGCAGTGGATGGAGACATTTGGTTAGAACCTTTCCAGCTGCCATAGAAGACCCGGATTGGGAACATACTGCTCCGTCAGTCCCTGGCTTACACTAATAGCATTTCACACTTGTTACTCTCCAGAAGATACTTTGAAACTACTGCATGATAAACATGGGGATTTGACCAGAGATGAAGAGTGCAGCGAGACATGCAGAAACTCACACATCCATTATCTGGAAAACCAGTAATATGCATCAAATAGGTCATGAGAAATACTGCTGTGAAAATTTTGTAGAGTGGGGAGGGGAGGAGGCCCGTTGCATTTTCTCCATAACATTTCCCCTCAAAAATATTTAGGCATATTGTAGCTCAAACGCAATGACGGGGTGTGTGCGAAAGCATCAGATATATAGATATAGACATAATTGGCAAGCCTCAAAACATGCTCTCAGTGTGTAATATTAATAGCAAGTATTATGACACTGTTGCCATGACAGCCACCACAAGTTTAGTTTTTGGATATCACCGTGGAATCAAACCCGAAAAACAGGCGCTTTGCTTGACATTCTTTATAAAGCGATATTCCAGTAGCACAATTTAGTGGATGTGGACAAGTAAAACTGGTAGTAGCTGGGGGGAAATAATTGTTTACCAACAACAGAGATCCGCTTCCCTTTTAAATATCTGCCCAGCACCTTCTCCTTCAAAGGTTCAAAGGTTTGGTGGGTCTGCAAATCTCCAGTCTGTGTGTATGTGTATGTTACAGGTAGGTAGCTGTGTTGGTCTGCCATAGTCGAAACAAAATAAAAAAAAATCCCTTCCAGTAGCACCTTAAAAGGTAAAGGGATCCCTGACCATTAGGTCCAGTTGTGACCGACTCTGGGGTTGTAGCGCTCATCTCGCTTTATTGGCCGAGGGAACTGGCGTACAGCTTCTGGGTCATGTGGCCAGCATGACTAAGCCGCTTCTGGCGAACCAGAGCAGCGTATGGAAACGCTGTTTACCTTCCCGCCGGAGCGGTACCTATTTACCCTCTTGCACTTTGACGTGCTTTCGAACTGCTAGGTTGGCAGGAGCAGGGACTGAGCAACAGGAGCTCACCCCGTCACAGGGATTCGAACTGCCGACCTTCTGATCGGCAAGCCCTAGGCTCTGTGGTTTAACCCACAGCGCCACCTGTGTCCCTTAGTAGCACCTTAGAGACCAACTAAGTTTGTTATTGGTATGAGCTTTCGTGTGCATGCACACTTCTTCAGATGTATGTGTATGTGTGTGTTGATGGGGGTGGGATGTGCTACAATTCCCAGAGTGGCTCAGCCATCAATCCCTCTTCATAGGGAACTCTGGGAACTGTAACTCTGCGAAAGGAAATGGGGTCTCCTAACAACTATCAGCACGCTTAACAAACCACAGTTCCCAGAATTCATATTTTTTGGGGGGGGGGGTATCCGTGGCTGTTTAAAGTGGTATAAAAGTGCTTTGTGGTGTGCACAGAGGTTGCATGCAAAATGAACATTTTATAGGCGGCTGCATTGAGCACTATGCATAAAAGTATGCACTGAAGGAGCGACTCCACCCCCATTGTTCTGCCTGGACGCTGAGGTCCAGCGCCGAGGGCCTTCTGGCGGTTCCCTCTTTGCGAGAAGCAAAGCTACAGGGAACCAGGCAGAGGGCCTTCTCGGTAGTGGCACCCGCCCTGTGGAATGCCCTCTCACCAGATGTCAAAGAGAAAAATAACTACCAAACTTTTAGAAGACATCTGAAGGCAGCCCTGTTCAGGGAAGTTTTTAATGTGTGACATTTTAGTGTATTTTTGGTCTTTGTTGGAAGCTGCCCAGAGTGGCTGGGGAGACCCAGCCAGATGGGTGGGGTACAAATAAATAAATAAATAAATAAATAATAATAATAATAATAATAATAATAATTAAAGGGTACCCAAAATGTAGGACGCATAGCATGCAATGGGAAGGAGCCAACCTAGGATTGAGAGCCAGCAAGGCTGGAAGAGGAAGGAATTAGTACCTCATAACCTCTCCAGTCAACTTCAGGGCCTCTGTCTCTAGTGAACCCTTGGCTACAGCCAAAACTGGCGTTTGGTCTTCTCAATTACCGCCCTTCCCCTTTCTGCTTTCTCCCCACCAGTTTGCTACTTCCAGCAGACAACTCGAATGGGCTATTCCCACCTCGGCCCATTCTCATCCTCCTACCACCTGCAGCTTGTCATCCATCAGCATGATTTTATAATAAAGAAGCAGCAGCGAAGAGAAGCATCAAAACAAAAATCAATGGTTAAGCAGCACCGACAGATTGTCAATATGCTGCGTGCGACTTTTCCCAGTTACATAAAAAAAAATGTCCTATGGTTTTTGGGAAGGGGGAAAAAAAGCAAAGTTTCTCTCTCTCCCCCCCCTCCCAAAATGTACCATTGGACCCACTAAGGAGTGTGTCAAACAGATGTCGCCCACCAGCTTTTGCATCCCACACTAAATAAAAAATTCTTTTACTGAGGTTTCATGGTGTAAAAGGAGGGGAGGAATCAATGAGCTGCCAAAACATTTTAATTACCTAAAAAATATGGGTTTTCACAGGGCTGAGACACACAGCAGCTGAGGACAAGATATGGAAATACTGGCCGACGGGTCTTTTAGAACCTGGAGCTTTAAAACAGGGTCAAAAACTGTTGAAGTGAGGGGCAAGTAGGGTTAAGCAAATGCATGAAAGTCTGCACCAAGGAAATCCAAACAATGTGTCGAAAAACCCCAAGTTGTATAAATTACCGGTAAATGTGTTCAACATATTTCAGGGTTTCCATTTGTCTTTGCATAACAGCTGAGATTCATGGATTGCAGGGGGTTCGACTAGATTACCCTTGGGGTCCCTTCCGACTCTACAATTCTATGATTCTATAATAGCATTGCAGCCACGGGGACAAGAAACATGAGGGTTTTGTGTGTGTTTTTTCCCCCTCCCCTAAATGAAAACCGAGGTTGTCAGGAAGAATTCTGCCTTTGGTTTTGCAGAATCACAGAACATACAAACAGCCGTTGGGGAAATCAGAGCCATAACTCTGGCCAACGAGGGGCATGGCGACGATAGTCTTATCAGTTAAATAAAAGAAGGCTGGTCGTTCCATCAGGAGAGCAATCCTATGCACAAGAAGCTGGCGTATAGCAGGAAGGTGTAAGTCAGGGGTAGGCAACCTAAGGCCCGGGGGCCGTATGCGGCCCAATCGCCTTCTAAATCCGGCCCACGGATTGTCTGGGAATCAGCGTGTTTTTACATGAGCAGAATGTGTCCTTTTATTTAAAATGCATCTCTGGATCATTTGTGGGGCCTGTCTGGTGTTTTTACATGAGTAGAACGTGTGCTTTTATTTAAAATGCATCTCTGGGTTATTTGTGGGGCACAGGAATTCATTCATTCATTCATTTTTTCAAAATATAGTCTGGCCGCCCACAAGGTCTGAGGGACAGTGGACCGGCCCCCTGCTGAAAAAGTTTGCTGACCCCTGGAGTAAGTTAAGCCGGAGTACAGTTGGACTTTGGAGAACTTTACTGGCAGCTTCGCTTGCCCACGGAGTCCACACGCTTCCCTGCGTCTCTGCTCCCTCCGGGCCCCCCAGCTGCAGTTAGCAGAGCTTAGCACAGCGACGGAAGTAAGCCTTGTGTGCTCAATAAATCAGGCAGACGCTCGGTGTCTTCCTTATCTTACAAGTAGCTTTAATCTCGTACAAAAACAACAGATCGTTACTTTCCCGGTGACAGCGCACTCATCTTGATCCTCTCCCGGATCTGGCTAGACTCACACTGCGTGTGTCTTTCTCTCTCTCTCTCTCAGAGATACTGACCACTCCCAGTGTTCTAAACACGCCTCCAAGAATGTGAGGCGTCACTCAGAACCTCTTAACCCTGTAAGTTCTGACTCTCTCAATATGGACAAGACCCAAACCCTATTCAGCAGCAGGACTGGTGCTGGCACTTTGCCTAAGCCTGGCAGAGGAAAAACGTGCCTTTAAAACTGTGTTCTATTCTGGGTCACCACATGACCAGGTGACAAAGGCGCCAACCTGCGTCAAGGATTGGAGAGGTGATGATGTGCGCATGACCTCAGGGTGTCGTGCGTGCGATATCGTGATGTCAGGACATCGGGAGGAGCCAGGGGTTGGAGCTGAACATGGTGGCAGTGTGACTTCAACGGCCGGTGGCTCCTCCTCTCTCCTGTTTGGCCTCCACTCCTTCGTGCTGCAGTCACCACCAGTCGGGGACTGCTTCCCCATCTTTTCCTTACATGGCAGGAAAAGGAGGAGCTGCCGCTGGCTCAACCATCAGCCTCCCCTCCCCCTCCTGCTGCCACCACCAGCCGGGGGCTGCTTCTGTTAGAATTCCTGCTGCATGATTGCAGTCATGGGATTGTTGTATTTCACATGACGGTGTATGTTTTGACTCCAGAGAGTGGGAAGTGATGGAGACAGGATTTTTTGTGTTACTGTGTTCCATGAAGTGGGACTATTGTCCTTTGTCTTTCTCTCTTTGCTTTCTGATGCTACAGAGAGAGGGAGCCATGTGTGCGTTTATATGTAAATAAAGTTGATTAGCCAAAATGCTGAGTTGCTGAGGTCAGGTCACGCGCATGATGCGCAAACTCTGCGGATCCCTAAGTGTGCCGGTGTCGGTTGGCATCGGTCGCTGTGATGTTCGGGCAGCAGAAAGCTTATGAAACTCCTGAACGATCGACCAGGAGGGAGGGAACGTGCCATTCTGGAATGTGTCTCTGCCAGAGTCCTACTCGAGTGTAGGCTGAACTCCTGAGAGCTTCTTCCTCCTTCCCCTCTCAGTTCAACACTCGGTCTCCCCCTCCCCCTTAACATTCAGAACATGAGCAAAAGAACTGGGCCCCTATGAGTTGGGGGCCTCTGCGTGGTGTACAGGCTTAGGATCCCCCCCCCCTTTGGCAAACTTACAACAGCTTTGGCTCAGCAGCTGAGCCAGGATGAGCAATTTACACCAACATATAATGGGCTGGGGATGCGGGTGGCGCTGTGGGTTAAACCACAGAGCCTAGGATTGCCGATCAGAAGGTCAGCAGTTCAAATCCCTGTGACAGGGTGAGCTGCCGTTGCTCGGTCCCTGCTCCTGCCAACCTAGCAGTTCGAAAGCACATCAAAGTGCAAGTAGATAAATAGGTACCGCTCCGGCGGGAAGGTAAACAGTGTTTCCATGCGCTGCTCTGGTTTGCCAGAAGTGGCTTAGTCATACTGGCCACACGACCCGGAAGCTGTACACCGGCTCCCTCGGCCAATAAAGTGAGATGAGAGCCGCAACCCCAGAGTTGGCCACGACTGGATCTAATGGTCAGGGGTCCCTTTACCTATAATGGGCTGAGCCAGGGTTGTGAATTTGACTCCAGCCAAGAGGGGAATCAGCTGGCTGAGCCAGAGATTGGCTGCATCCTAAACTGCTCATCCAGACAGATCTTGCCATAGGATTGCTCACCCACTCCCCCAACCGACAACTATTAATTTGATTTGTGTCAACCAGCTCCCCACATGTGTTTCAAACCCACTATTTTTAAAGATTAAAACAAAATCTGGTGTTTTATATATACACGTATACGCACACATCCCTCATCCAGTGTGAACAGAGGGTGCATGTATAAATAGACGCTTTATCGCAGAAGGGGCAGCCAAGAATCAGACGCTTGCTTCTGCGCGTTTTGCAGGGAATGGTCACCATTCCCTGCACGTGCCTTTGACAACTGACGGGGAGCCTGCCTGTTTCGCACTCTGGGTATTTATACCCACACTGAAAATGTCAAGTGCAAAGCCGCCCACAACACTCAACTATTTTGCCTCGTTTGGGAAGAGTCGATAGAGGAGTGTCGGCACACGGGCACAACATTAACATTTCAAGAGCCTCGGTGCTCGTCTTCTTTGCAATAACTTCTTTGCACCAATGCTGTGGACAGCAACATCGCTTTCCAGGGTTGCCTCATTTAATGGAGAACACAGGCTCAGATTTCAACATGTGCTTTCATCCAAATTTATTATGTCTATGTAGTCCACCGATGGCAATGATAAGGGGAAAGGCTGTAGCTCAGGTTCAGTCTCCAGCATCTCCAGAAGGACTAGAAGGGAACCCTGCTCAAAACTCTGGAGGGCAGCTGCCAGCCAGTGTAGACAGCTAAATGCAGCTAAATGGACCAGTGGTCTGACTCAGTATAAGGGCTTGTTTTCTCCTGCTCTGGTGGGTAGGACTTGAACCAATGGGGGAAGGAGCGTCTCCAGCCCCATTGTTCTGCCCGGACACTGAGGTCCAGTGCCGAGGGCCTTCTGGCGGTTCCCTCGCTGTGAGAAGCCAAGTTACAGGGAACCAGGCAGAGGGCCTTCTTGGTAGTGGCGCCCGCCCTGTGGAACGCCCTCCCACCAGATGTCAAAGAGAAAAACAACTACCTGACATTCAGAAGACATCTGAAGGCAGCCCTGTTCGGGGAAGTGTTTAATGTTTAATAGGATATTGTATTTTAGTGTTCTGTTGGAAGCCGACCAGAGTGGCTGGGGAAACCCAGCTAGATGGGTGGAGTATAAATAATAAATTATTATTATTATTATTGTTATTATGATTATTAAGAAATTAGATTCCGACTAAACTTCAGGAAGAACTTTCTGGTGCTAAGAGCCGTTCAATGATGGAACGGTCACCCTCTGGAGGTGGTGGACTCTCCTTCCTTGGAGGTTTTTAGGAAGAGGTTGGATGGTCACCTGCCACGGATGCTTTAGGAGAGATTCATGCATTGCAAGGTGTTGGACTAGATGACTCTTGGGGCTCCATCCAACTCTACGTTTCTAAAGAAGCTTCCTATATTCCAATGTACACAAACCTCACAGAGTTAACCAGAATAGCTAACATGTCCTTTAAATGTATAGTAGAGATGGCGCCTTACTATGGAATGGGCTTCTGAGATCCATGGAATGTTCTCACAGACCACAGAGATCTATTATGTATACAGTAGTGCCTCGGATTACAGACTCTTCAGGTTACAGATGCTTCAGGTTACAGACTCCGCTAACCCAGAAATAGTACCTCAGGTTAAGAACTTTGCTTTAAGGATGCGGACAGAAATCACGCAGCAGCGGCATGGCGGCAGCAGGAGGCCCCATTAGCTAAAGTGGTACCTCAGGTTAAGAACAGTTTCAAGTTAAGAATGGACCTCCAGAACGAATTACGTTCTTAACCCGAGGTACCACTGTATAAAGGATATACAGTGGACGCTTGGGTTGCGAACGTGATCCGTGCAGGATGAACGTTCGCAACCCACAGCGTTTGCAACCCACAGCGGCGCTTCTGCGCATGGGCGGGTTGCAATTCAGCACTTCTGCGCATGTGCGACCTCTGAAACCCGGAAGTAACTCGTTCCAGTACTTCCGGGTTTCGGCGGTCTGTAACCCGAAAAAAGCAACCTGAAGCGTCTATAACCTGAGGTATGACTGTACTGGGTATATAATTTCTTCATCCTTCCCGCATAGAACTTAAGACTCATAGAATTGTAGAGTTGGATGGGACCAAGAGGGTCATCTCTGGGTCAGCCACTTGAAATGTAGGAATCTTTTGCCCAACGTGGGACTCAAACCCACAACCCTGAGATTAAGAGTCTCGTGCTCTACCAACCATCTTTTATACCCTCCTCTGAAACCACTCATATTTGGCTAGATGTTGGATGGGGAATCTGTGGTCCTCCTTCAGTCAGTAAAGCACGAGACTCTTAATTGCATGGATTTGGGCCCCACCCTGGGCAAAAGATTCCTGCATTGCAGGGGGTTGGACGAGATGACCCTCATGGTCTTTTCCAACTCTGCAATTCTATGAGTCTATACATTTTAAGAAAGCAACTACCCATCACCTCTGACCACTGGCTGTGCTGCCTGGGGCTGACAGACGCAAGAGACCTGCAGCCTTCCTGGTGTCACTGGTTTCCCACTCCTGGTGTGCATCCTTCTGGAAGTGCTCCCAAATTCATCCCCTTGGAATGTCAGTTAAAGGGATCACAGGGTGCCTGAGTGAGAAAGATCTCTGCCTGATTTCCTTAGAGAACCACAGCCAATAAGAAGCTAAAGAGACAAATAAATTCTCAGTATATGCTCAGGATTGTACTTTAATCACAGCATGAGCTGCCTGGCAATCAGCAGCCTTATTCCTGGCTTGCCATTTTCACAGCAAAAGCTGGTGCACTCAGAAGCAGATTGCATCCCCTGTCGATCCATGCAAATGTTAAGCACTATTATATTTTGTAATGGTATACTGGATTTTATTTACACATAGCTTACAGTCACCATGCATCCCTTTTTGCTGTTGTGTCTTTCAGAAAACTGTAGCTCACAAGCAGAGTCCACCTCCTCTGAAATGAGGGCAGTTCCAGCTGACCTGTTTTGTTCAGTATATATCCTGATCTGTTTGCAATGAGATTAGACAGTGCTGGCTATTTAATGAGCATTTGTGGGGAGGTTAGGTGAAGTTGCAGCAAAGCAAGTGTTAGCTTACACTTTTTGTCTCGCATTTTCTTGTCACTTTCCTTACTGCAAAAAAGTCTGATCTTCCGGGGAAACAGGTTTGTTGCACAAAGATCTCCCAATCAACTGTAATTATGCAACCTGAATAGCCCTGATTGAATGCCACCCCCACCCCCAAAATAGCAGCAGCCTGGAATCAGCGATTGGAAAAACTACGACCATACACACACACACACACACACACACACAAATAACCAGGACACAATTCCATTTGACACCCGCTACAGTCTACTATCGCCGAAGAATTGATGCTTTTGAATTATGGTGTTGGAGGAGACTCTTGAGAGTCCCATAGACTGCAAGAAGATCAAACCTCTTCATTCTGAAGGGAATCAGCCCTGAGTGCTCACTGGAAGGACAGATCCTGAAGCTCAGGCTCCAATACTTTGGCCACCTCATGAGAAGGAAAGGCTCCCTGGAAAAGACCCTGATGTTGGGAAAGATTGAGGGCACAAGGAGAAGGGGACGACAGAGGACGAGATGGTTGGACAGTGTTCTCGAAGCTACCAGCATGAGTTTGACCAAACTGCAGGAGGCAGTGGAAGACAGGAGTGCCTGGCGTGCTCTGGTCCATGGGGTCATGAAGAGTCGGACATGACTAAACGACTAAACAACTAAACAACAACAACAACAACAACAATCTACTATAACAAGCCAGACTCCATTGCCAGTAGCAGGGAATTTGATTCCTTCAGCATATCAGAACAATGAATTTTCTAAACATCTCTAATGAGTCTTGTACTTTAGTTGTGATTTCTGCATTGCAGAAGATAGGACTAGATGATCGGGGGGGGGGTGTCATCTACACATCTATGAGTCTATGAGTCAATAAACCCAACATTTGCATTATTATTTATTGCCATCTTCTACTGTCAAACAAACTCTGCAACTGTTAGGTATTTAGAGTTAAACATTAAACAACCATGGGTGGTAGCCAACTTAAGTTTTACTCAGAGTAAACCCCTTGAAATTAACTTGCCATGTTCATTAATTTAAGTTGATTTACTCTGAGTAAAACTTAGCTGAATACCACCCCTTAATTCTCCAAAACGGCAACATCTGTTTAAGTGTTTTATCTGTGTTTTCTAATCAAAGAAAGCCAGCGAACGTTTTCTCAAGTGAAGAGCACAGAGTTAGAAAAGAAGCAGTATAGGACAGCCCTAAGGATGAATGGTTGGGGGGAGGGGAAACTTCCCAATGGGGAAAAAATGCAAAAGATTCAGAGTATACCAGAAATAAAAAGATAACCAGGGTGATTGGGTAGAAGTCTTAAACGTTGTAGGGCAGGCATAGGCAAACTCGGCCCTCCAGATGTTTTGGGACTACAACTCCCACCATCCCTAGCTAACAGGACCAGTGGTCAGGGGTGATGGGAATTATAGTCCCAAAACATCTGGAGGGTCGAGTTTGCCTATGCCTGTTGTAGGGAAAGCGAGGAGCGAAGATAGAGGTTATTAACTTCCTGTCTTCCTGCTTCCTAGAACCAGAAATCCAATAAAACTGATTGGCGGCAGACTCAGGACAATAAAACCAAGCCATCATCACATGAAGGACAATTACAATGTGCAGCCACACAATGTAATGATTGATATTGGCTTTAGAGCAGTGACCCTGATCTGTGACTCTACAGATCAGAGGCAGACAGATGCTGTGGGATACAGTTCCCATCAGTCCCAGCCAGTGTAGCCAATGGACAGGAATGATGGGAGTTGTAGTCCAGCAATACTTGGAAGGCCACAGCTTCCCCATCCTTACTTTAGAGCAGGCTTCCTCAACCTCGACCCTCCAGATGTTTTTGGCCTACAACTCCCATGATCCTTACCTAGCAGGACCAGTGGTCAGGGATGATGGGAACTGTAGTCCCAAAACAGCTGGAGGGCCAAGTTTGAGGAAGGCTGCTTTAGATGATTTTTCAGGAGGTTGATTAAACAAATTAACAGCGTGACAGCCAAATGGAGCTTCCATATTCAGGGGCAGTACATCTGACTATCAGTTTGCTGGGGAGCAAACAACTAAAGAGGACCCTCTGGATGGCCACAACAGAGAACCAGAGGGAAATGTGGGTCAGATGCACTGCACTTATCAGTGCCCTATGGACGCCTCCTTTCTTCTCCCTAGGTTAGGGAGCTTCCAGATGACCTGTTCATTGAACATTCATCCTGATTTGTTTGCATGGTTGAAAGGAGGTTAGATGATGTTGCCTTAAACCATTTCCGGTTAAGTTTCCCCATCACTTTATTTACAGCAATAAGTCAAGAGATTTGGGGGAAGTGGGTTTGGTGCACCAAACCTCCCAATCAACTACAACTGTACTACCTAAATTAGGAACAGGTAGGTTGCCTTGTTGGCCTGCCGTAGCTGAAACAAAATAAAAAAAAATCCTTCCAGTAGCACCTTAAAGGTAAAGGTAAAGGGACCCCTGACCATTAGGTCCAGTCATGCCTGACTCTGGGGTTGCGGCGCTCATCTCGCTTTATTGGCCAAGGGAGCCGGCGTACAGCTTCCAGGTCATGTGGCCAGCATGACTAAGCCGCTTCTGGCGAACCAGAGCAGCACACGGAAACGCCGTTTACCTTCCCGCCGGAGTGGTACCTATTTATCGACTTGCACTTTGACGTGCTTTCGAACTGCTAGGTTGGCAGGAGCAGGGACCGAGCAACAGGAGCTCACCCCGTCGTGGGGATTCGAACCTCCAACCTTCTGATCGGCAAGTCCTAGGCTCTGTGGTTTAACCCACAGCGCCACCCGCGTCCCTTTTAGTAGCAACTTAGAGACCAACTAAGTTTGTTCTTGGTATGAGCTTTCGTGTGCATGCACACTTCTTCAGATACACTGAAACAGAAGTCACCAGACCTTTATATATAGTGAGAGGGTGGGGAGGGATATTACTCAGAAGGGTGGTGGGAATGGGTGATTGGCTGATAGGTGTGGTAAACCTGCTTCAGTGTATCTGAATAAGTGAGCATGCACACAAAAGCTCATACCAATAACAAACTTAGTTGGTCTCTAAGGTGCTACTGGAAGGAAGTTTTTTTATTTTCCACATGTAGAACAGAGGTGCTCTCCTGCTGAGCTACAGCCCATTGCTTAATCTGTTGGCATATGATTGACTCTTACCCCAAAATTACCAACACCTTGGGGAAGGGGGAGAGAGATTGCTTTGAGCATACCGACAAATTAAGGGCTCTGTGTTAGCGCACCTGCTTAGCATGCAGAATGTTCCAGGTTTGATCTCCAGGTAGGGCTGGGAATGTCCCTTGCCTGAAACCCTGGGAGCTGCTGCCAGTCAGTGTAGACAATACTAAACTAAATGGGTCGCAGCTTTGTAAAAGGCTTCCTCTCAGGTTCCTAATCTGGAGAGGAGAGGAAACAGGGACACAAACAAGGGTTATCTTGGCATTTGTGCTGCATTCTCATCCACCACACTCCAAATCCAGACTTGGGGATTTGATGAGCGCTGCTTTTCATAACAGAGAAGAATCTCTTCCTCCTCGGCACCAGAACTGGCATGATACAGTTGCCTTATCTGTAGGGGCAGGGAACGTAGGAAAGCAGGTGTGTGCGGGGATGACAAACAGATTAGCAGCTATAAGCTGATCAGCAAGGATTTCCCACCTTCCCAGCCACGGGTTCTGACTGCAAATGGAGGAGCGACAGGGATTGTCAAATCTTCCTGACAGCTATGAGCGCACGCTCAACAAACTGCAAGAGGGTTTGGCAAGGGGGTATTTGAAGAAGGCATGCTTTGCATATGGTGGGGCAGATGCAAAGGAGAAGAAGGTTCTACACCTTTAATAGCCGCGCAGACTTCAAATTTCAGCTAGATTTCAGCAGGTGTAGCTAAGCTGAAAGTCTACACAGCTGTTAAAAGGGCAAGCAAGAGACCTAACTCATTTTTTCACCTGGTCCTGCTAAATATGAAATATACTTTCCTCTCCAGACGGCATAAAGTTAAGAAAAGGGGCGGGGGAGAGAAAACCCCAGATATAATTATAACGACGCAGCCAACGACACAGGGTTCAATAAGCAAAGAAAGCTCTATGCTTTGTGTGAATTAGGTAGTGTGTTCAAGTGGCTAGAGCACTGTCTCCCAAACTTGGGTATCTGATTGTTTTTTTGGACTACAATTCCCATCACCCCTGATCGCTGGTCTTGCTAGCTAGGAGTGATGGGAGTTGTAGTCCCAAAACAGCTGGAGACTGTTTGGGAAATACTGGGCTAGAGCATAAGGCTGTGACCAGGGTTCAAATCTCCTCTCAGGCAACGGAGCTTATTTGGGTGACCACCTGTTTCCAGGCTAGCCTACCTTGCAAGGTTGTTGTTGGGGTGAAACGGGAGGGGAGAGGAAGCATGGAGGGGAAACGGGATAAAAGGGGAAGGGAAAACGCTCAGATAAAAACCATGACGCTCATTGGGTGACCTTGGGTCCAGCCACCAGCTCTCAGCCTAACCTACCTCGCAGGGCTGTTGGATGGATAAAAACGGGGAGGAAGAGGACCATGTAAGCCGCCTTGAGCTCCTGGGAGGAAAGGCGGCATATAAAACGTTAAGAATGCAACATGCAAAAAAGGGAAAAAAATTGCAATGCACCTCAGTCCACTGTGCCCAAGCCAAGGGAGGGGAGAGGAAAAATGAGGCAGGGAGGACGGACTCTGTCGCTGCTGCTGCTGTCTCCCTGGCCCTGCAAATGGGAGCCTATGCGCATCCTCCTCTACAAAGCGATACCCGCGCCTGAGATCGATGCCCGCACATCCGCGGCGGGCAGCGCACGCACTCACCTGCGCCGCTCCCTTTCCCTTTGCAGCCGGAGCCGCCGCCGTTGCTGCCATCTTGCTCCCGGCCCTACCCTATTAAAGGCTTCGCCGTGGCGCTCTGCATGATGGGGGCTGTAGTTTCTGTCCTTCTCTCTCCCCTCCTCCTCCTCCTCTTCCTCCTCCTCCCGCCCCTGTTGCGCGGCAGAGAAAGATGCCCGGGGGCTGCTGCAGCGCAGCGGAGCGTCGCCGCAACTGCATCCTCTGTGCGCTCGCAGAGGAGCGAAAGCAGAGGCAAGGCGGCGCGAAGAGCGGCACATATTTGTAAGCCAGGGCTCAGCACTTATATCCTTGAATGTTTAGGCAGCCTTAGCCAGCTTGGCATATATTTCGGTTCAATAAATAAATGTTGTCGACTACTTCGAGGTGCCTCTGAGCATGTACAGAGAGCGCCTTCCCCAGGGATGAGAATATTTGGTTAGAGAGACCTAAGTGGGAGAGAAATTTATTATTATTTTATGTGATTTTATGCTGTCTTTTTATTCTACTGTTTCAATGCAATTACTTAAAAAAAATAAAGAGAAAAGAGAAAGGTTATTATTTTCTTAACCACAGTTATATCATTTATGTAGAGGGTCTTGCTGAAGGGAAACCATAAATGCTTGTTTGCAAAGCTGTTGTACTACCAACCTTATTGTATGCTTGTGAAACATGGACCACTTATACACGCCATCTCCAGCTCCTCAAAAGATTCCATCAACGGTGTCTCTGAAAAATTTCACAGGCGAACTAATGCCAGTGTACTGGAAGAAGCAAAGATCACCAGTGTCGAAGCAATGATTCTTCAACATCAACTTCATTGGACTGGTCATGTTGTGCGGATGCCTGATTATCGTCCTCCAAAGCTACTACTCTATTCCAAACTTAAAAATGGAAAGCGTAATGCTGGTGGTCAACAAAAGAGGTTTAAAGACTGTCTCAAGGCAAATCTAAAAAAAATGTAGTATAAACACTGACAACTGGGAAACACTGGCCTGCAAGTGCTCCAACTGGAGAACAGCCTTTACCAAAGGTGTCATGGGCTTTGAAGATGCTCAAACGGAAAGGAGAAATGTGCTAAGAGGAAGGCATGTTTTGCAAACCCTCGCCATGATCAGGTCCTGCCCAGAAACCCATGTCCCCACTGTAGAAGGACGTGTGGATCCAGAACCAGCCTCCACAGTCACTTACGAACTCACTGTTAAGACTGTGTTCATGGAAGCCAATCTTATTTGGCTAGGAGTGATCACCAAAGAATATAAAGTCCTTAAATAGGTAGAGGGAAATCTAAGTTCTATCTCATTTCATTTTCTTTTTTCCATCATAGCAAGAACATTTTAAGGCCTTTGATGATTTGTAGAATCATAGAAATGGAGAGTTGGAAGGGACCTGAGGGTAATCTAGTCCAACCCCCTGCAATGCAGGAATCTCGGCTAAAGCATCCATGACCTCGATCATGTATAAATGGCTTCAGTCCAGTATATCTGAAGGAGCGTCTCCACCCCCATCATTCTACCAGGACACTGAGGTCCAGCGCCGAGGGCCTTCTGGCGGTTCCCTCACTGTGAGAAGCCAAGTTACAGGGAACCAGGCAGAGGGCCTTCTCGGTAGTGGCACCCATCCTGTGGAATGCCCTCCCATCAGATGTCAAAGAGAACAACAACTACCAAACATTTAGAAGACATCTGGAGGCAGCCCTGTTCAGGGAAGCTTTTAATGTTTGATGTATTACTATATTTTAATATTTGGTTGGAAGCCGCCCAGAGTGGCTGGGGAAGCCCAGCCAGATGGGCGGGGTATAAATAATAAATTATTACTATGATGATGATGATGACATATGGCCATCCGACCTCTGCTTGGAAACCTGCAAGGAAGGAGAGTGCAGCACCTCCTGATTCTTGTATTGTAAGAAAAGTGTCCAGTTCTTTGTGCAGGACACATTTAACCTCTGAAGAAACATAATTGAACATTGTGTGCTTGTGCACACTCCCATCGCACACAGGGTGGCCAAATAACACAGAGTGCTTTAAGTGAAGGCCAGGAACCTCCGAGCAAATTCAGAGTGTCTTTTCTATAGAAGAGAATTCGTCTTTGGTTGGGGGGAAAGTCCTGAAAACGGAGAGCTTTTGAACATATGCTGTGGGGGCCTTCTTTCCTTCCTCTCTTTCCTTTTAAATGTATTTTTATTAAATATTTTCTTGGTTTACAAAAGTATGTGCAATCTCTCTCTCTCTCTCTCTCTCTCTCTCTCTCTCTCTCTCTCTCTCTCCAAGTAACATTTTTTACAGATCAGTTTCATTTGTTGAGACATTAGGAAGAAGAGGGGGAAAGAGGTGGAGGGGTGGGGAAGATGGGTGGGGTTGGGTGGCGATTTTTCTATTATACTTAATATATGTGGGGTTTTGTGTCAGCATTGCTTGTGCAGGTTCTCTGCTATTCACTTGTGTTCCTTTGGTGATGAGAGAGGTTGGGGTTGTCCTAGGGTGTGATTGTTTGTTTGTGATTGGCTGTGGTGATCTTTGTTTTCATGTGTGAGTGGGGCGGGTGGGTGTTTTGGATCAGGTTAGTCATATTGATTTGTATGCTGTTGGTGGATTATTGTCATTGTCTTGTTGGGCTGTGTATGTGATAAAGGGGAGCCATACCAGGGTGAAGGTGTCTTCTTCTGTTTGTCCCTGTGTCAGTTTCAGTTTACAGTCATACCTCAGGTTGAATACGCTTCGAGTTGAGCGCATTCGAGTTGCGCTCCTTGGCAACCCGGAAGTAACAGAGCGCGTTAAACGGAGACGCTCAAAATGACGTCACGCGCATGCACAGAAGCGGCGGAAAGCGACTCGTGCATGTGCAGATGTTCCGTCGCTACTTATGTTTACTTCTAGATGCGAACGGGGCTCCGGAACGGATCCCATTCGTATCTAGAGGTACCACTGTATTGGTTAATTTTTCTAGTAAGGCTGTTTCCCATAATATTTGGTACCATTGGTCCATGCTTACTTCTGACAGTGTCTGGTTATGGTGTTTCTGGCTGCTGAAAGTAGGTGGGTTATGAGTTCTTTGTGGTGTAAATGGGCATTATTGTCTTGGAAGATGTTTAGTAGGGTCAATTCTGGGGTGACTTCCAATACTTGCTTAGTTATTTCACATAGTTCTCGTATGACTGTTGTCCAGAATAGTTGGATTTTGGGGCACTCCCACCACATGTGGAGGTATGTGCCTGTGGAGGTGCACCCTCTCCAGCATTTTGGTGTGGTTCCTGGGCATATTAGCGCTAGTTTTCTTGGTGTTAGGTACCACCTGCAGGTGAGTTTCAGAGTGAGTACTTTTCTTTTCGTTGATATGGATTTAAGGGGGGGTTTAGACCACATTCTGGTCCATTGAGTGGGGTTCCTTTCTGAGACATCTCAGCTGGAAATACAATGCTCTCGGTTTACATATGCCACCTTAAAAATGCACCCACTTTTCTTGCATGTAACATACATGTAGCATCCATCCATCCATGAGCATGTGAGGTTGTCTTCTATCTATTGGGCCAATCCATCCATGCAGCTCAGCACTGTCTACCCAGACTGGCAGTGAGGTGGTAATGTTTTTCTCAGACTCTGGGTGCCTGCAGTTTGAGATCCCTATAAGATGCAAATGCTCTGATGGCGCCATGGGTACCTCACTGGTGGTGACGCTGGCGCTGCTTTCCAGTAGCCTTGCGAATACTTAATTCCACACATTCCCCCACCCAGATCTTTATTGAAACTTAACATATATACATAATAACCAAAATTCCCAATGATTCCCTCACATAACATATAATATCTAAATTACAACAGCTGCATAATTATACACTTAATTATAAAACCCCCCACCCTCTACTTCCCTCCACAGCAATTTGACTTCTTTATATTTCTTTCTACCTTTTCCCCTTGCATTCTATAATAAATTCTTTTTGTTAAATTCTGATTTTTCCTTCTTTCTTCATTGGTTTTGTTATTGCTTACATTTTTTATTCTAAGCCTATTAGCATGTCATTATTAGAACAATGTTTTGACATATAATCTTCGAAATACTTCCACTCCATTCTTAACTTTTGATTTGATCGATATCTTATAACTGAAGTTCATTTTGCCAATTCTATATACTCACTTAATTTACAAATCCACTCTTCTTTGGTTGGTGTGTCCTGAGATTTCCATTCAGTGGCAATCACTATCCCGGCAGCTGCTGTTGCATATAAAAATATTGTTTTTTTCATATGTGGTATGTCTTTGCCCACCAACCATAACAGATAAGCTCTATTCCACACCTTTTTTTTGCTCAAGCACCACCACACTGGAATATTTCCCTTATGCGTACACAATAGCAGAAATATTCTGTTTTCATAAAACGCAACACAAAACAGCAACTTATTTCTCCTCTCACAGCTCGGCTCCACAGTAAGTGGAAGTTTAGCTTGATTTATAATCCAAATTACTTCAGTAGTCTGGAGCGAGCACGCAGCGCTAATTGTCAACCCAGAAGAATGCCTTATTTAAATGGGGACCATTTTCTATTAAGGAAAGAGCCTGCAGGCTATTAAGGATCACGGGGCTTAATTTGATTTTAAGATTTTGGGGTCTGTTGCGACAGTAGATTAATATGCATGAAGCAGTTCTAGGAACACGGTCTAGGACGGGTGTGAAAAATTGGGGTTTGCATAACCTCCCGTTTGTGCGCGACTTGCTCATATCAGCCATGAATAATTCATCCTGGAGGGAGGAAATATTTAATACCTCACCCACTGCAGTCTGTTGTGGAGGCTGTTGACCCAATGAGGTGGGGGGTGAGAATAGAAAGGGGCTGCGTTACCAGAAGAGGGGATCCAGTTCAGCTCCAGATTTGGGGTGATGTAGGCATTTCTCACACACAGGGCACCAAGTCAAGGGGGCACAACATTGAGAAGATCCATAACTAAGAGGATCCCTTGGTGGGTGCCAAGTTTGGGGCTCACAAATTATAAAATTTGACTGTAGTGTCTTTGAGGGCAGGGTCCTGTCTCTTTGTCTCATGAAACTCAGTAGAGCTCCATATACATTGAAGAAACCACAGGAATAACTGACACTGCTCATCCCATTCCACCCCCCTCTAGAAAAGTGGTAACATTTTATTTTATTTTTTAAAAAAATAAAATGTATAAACTTTTACAATATACGAAATAAAAATAAATTAAATTCACAGGCAATCATTCTCATATTTTGACCCCCCCTTCTATGGTTCCTTGTTTATATTTTAATTTACTGCATATTACACCAATTTGTTATTTACCCTCTATGTTACTTATATGTTGTTGTTGTCGTCGTCATCGTTGTTGTTCCTTACTGCACATTGTTTACATTAATCCTGCTAACGTCTTGATTTGTTTACAATAACTTTGCAAATTATATATATATATATATATATATATATATATATATATTCCTTCCAGTAGCACCTTAGAGACCAGCTAAGTTAGTTATTGGTATGAGCTTTTGTGTGCATGCACACTGCTTCAGATACAAATATACTCATTTTATTTTATTTCTTAGCAATTTATTGATAGCTCGAACGCCAAAATTGTCAAGCTCGGGATATTGCCGAAATCGGGAAAGTTGTCAAAAGCGGGAAAGCGCAGTAAGTATCAAACAGATCTGAAGAGCAATAAACAAAACGAACCCATCACTGCTCAGCAATGCGCTGATCGTAACGACATTTAAATTGCTGGGGCGGGGGGGGGGGGAGGGAATTGTGAGAGTCATCGGCGGGGCAGAGAGGAAAACACAGCCTGCGAAGAAAACTCCCAAAGCAAAATAGAGCCATTTCAGCCCATTAAGAGAGACAGAACATTCCTCTTCTAATTTTCTAAACAGATGGTCTGACACAGTGGGTAATGTTGGAAGGTGCAAATTTCATCTCGCTCTTTCCAACGTGAGGAGAAAATAACAAAGACGACATTGGGTGGGGGAAGGGGAGGAATGAAGGCTCAGTAGCACAGGTGCGGGGGAGAGAATCCAACATAAAAAAATATGAGGAGAAAGGAAATTATCGTTGGGGGGCCTGCCTGCAAGCAATGGAGTTCAGGGTTAGAAACTGAGGAGGTTTCCATCAGAAAGGAGAGTGGAAACTGCAGCAATTCACATGCTCATCGACGGTCAAGAAGGGAAATCGTGCAAGCAAACACAGGTGGTATTTACTATCATTTTCATTTTTTCAGTCCACAAGCTTTATGTAAGCAGTTACATTGTTTCCTGGATTGTTTTTAAGGCTTTGCTTCATTGAAATGCATTGACATTGATTATGTAACTGGTTACATAACCGGCGACATTTGTTTCGGCAGATAGCAAGGCAAGCAAGGTAGACTCTAGGGGAAGCCGGACTGCAGTGGAACAGAAGCGTTGCAAGGAATGCAGGACAGGGATGGAAACAGCTTCCTCCTTACATCCCATATGAGAAGCTTGAAACAGATGAGGCAATTGAAATTAGGCATGGGAGAATGAAAGAAGGATAGAGGCCAAAGGATCCTCGAGGTGATCAACAAATGGAGGAGGGTTGGGAAAATTTTTCACTCTGCATTGCTTTCTGGGCAGCCTGGGCCTGATTCACACCATACATTCAAAGCACTTGTGACACCACTTTAAACAGTCATGGCTTCCCCCAGAGGAGTCTGGGAATTGTAGTTTGTTAAGGGTGCCAAGAGTTGTTTGGAAGTCCTCTGATAGTACATATTGCATGTTTAAATGGAGGGCACAGAGAGATGTGCGTAAAATTTACATTTGTCACCCCACCCATTTTTGTCTCTGGTCCTGTCCTCCATTGGAATATGGCCCTCAAAAGGTTGCCGAGAAGTGAATGTGGCCCCTGGACTAAAAAAATACTCCCCAACCCTGCTGTAGAGGACTGATGCAATCAATAAATGGGAAAATGGCAGTTTGGGAAAGGGGGGGTGGTTTTTTGGCAGAACCACAGTGCAAGGAGGAGAAGGATAAACAGACACATTAAATATATTCACAAATTCAGCATCAGTCTCTTTTGGTCCCAAGGAAAAACTAAAGTGAAATATAATTTTGCAACACATAGTATGGATGAAAATAAGGTGGTATGAGAATCTGTGCGATTCACACAGCCACTTTGAAGGGGCTCTTTTAAAATTCTCATTAATGAGACTTTTACAAAATGGGGAAATAAACAATGTCTGCTTGATATTTCCCCAATTAAGCCAAGCCCTGCAGAGCTTGACTGGATTTTGAGTCATGACGGTGACTCATTATCCTATATCATTTCTGAAATTCCCTAAAGCGAGAGATAAAATGCCACGTGGGCATACGACTACTAATAGGTTGGCAACATTGATATTAACATGACTTTTAAAAGTCAGTTTAATAGCACCAGTTTTTACAGAGTACCTCTCGAAATGGTCTCCAAGGTGTGATCTTCAGCTCTGAAGAAAAAGAGAATAAAAATAATCCCCACAGAATGATTCCAGTGAACAATTTCAAACTGGAAATAATCAGGCACAATTATTGACGTGTTTAATGGGGAGGGGGAATACTAGGAACATCTTCTTCAGGTGTAGTTTTAAAAGCAAAAATAAAAGGTTTGAAATATACCCAAGGTTGACAGGAAACAGCAAAGCCTAGGTTGATGAACTACGTGTTTTGCAGGATGTAGAACAGTATTTGCAAAGGCAGAAAGGAAGCTGCCTTATAATGACTCAGCCTCTTGGTTAATCTAGTTCAGAATGTGTGCTGGGCCCAGAGGTAACCCGTGAAATGCGGTCCAGGTCCGGTCCCGAATCCAAGGGTTCCGTGAGGAGTCAGACTGACAGGGCCAAGGCAGGAAACCAGGCAAGGTCAGGCACAGGGTCTCAGGCAGGTTCTAGGCAAACATCAACATTGCTCCCGCAACCTGGGGTGGGGTCCAGCAGCCTTTTATCTTTGTTGGGGTAACACCGGTCCTGATCCCCCAGTGACTCACCTCCCTGTCTCACCCACAGACGAGCACTCCTCCTGCGAGTACTCAGGTCTCTCCTTCTCTCAGACCTCAGTCTCTGCAGCTCAGGAGATTTCGGTGGGTTACTAGACCCAGAGGCCACCTCAGTCTCTCCTGACCCAACCGGTAGTGGAACAGCTGTAAGTGATTGCCCAGCTGAAGGCAACGAGATAATCCCCGCATCTGGAGCCAGGGCAGGCTCAGGCCCCTGATTTGGCCCAGCTGGTGCTTGATGCAGGGGAACCTGTGCAGACTGGGGCTCTTCAGAATCAGGCCCAGACTAGGTTCAGCTGCCGCCTGAGGCAAAGGATCCAGTGTGAACTGAGACTTCTCTGGCTCCGAGTCCAAGGCCAAGGCCAAGGCCATCACAGAATGGTCTACACCAGGTGTGGGAAAGTCTTGGGCCTCCAGCTGCAACTACAGCTCCCATCAGCCCCAGCAAGCATGGCCGATAGACTGGGATGATGGGTGCTGAGAGTCCAACAACATATGAAGGCCCAAACATTCCCTCCACCTAGTCCACACTGTTTGGCATCAGCTTTCCAGGATTTCAGAGAGGAGACGTTCCTTGAGAACGAACTTGTGACCTTCTCTTTTTTTTTTTTTTTTTTATAATATATTTATTAAAGTTTTCAAATAAAGCATATATTAGATAAGCACAACTTATCATTGTCCATTTAACATCTCTCAATTGTTACATGGGACTCCCCCACACCTCCCGCATACACTTACATCATTATTAAATTAATTTCAAACAAATTATCATTTAACTCATCTTAATTAATAATCTTAATTTGGTTTGACATATAATTCAGCCTTAAATCTAATTTAATGGTAGACAATTGTCTGCACTGGCATCCAATTCAACACTCAGCCAAATTACAATATTTTTGTAAATAAATCTTAAATTTCCTCCAGTCTTCTTCCATCCTTTCTTCTCCCTGGTCTCGAATTCTGCCGGTCATCTCGGCTAATTGCATATAGTCCATCAGTTGCATCTGCCATTCTTCCACAGTGGGTAGCTCCTGAGTTTTCCAATTCTTGGCAATTAATATTCTTGCTGCTGTTGTTGCGTACAAAAAGAATGTTCTGTCCTTTTTTAACACGCTCTGGCCGACAATACCCAGGAGAAAGGCCTCTGGTTTCTTAGTAAAGGTGTATTTAAACACCTTTTTTAATTCATTATATATCTTCTCCCAAAAGGCCTTCACTCTAGGGCAGGTCCACCAGAGGTGAAAAAATGTTCCTTCATTTTCCTTACATTTCCAACATTTGCTATCAGACGAATGGTATATTTTAGCCAGTTTAACAGGGGTCATGTACCATCTATACATCATTTTCATCACATTTTCCTTCAACGCATTACATGCAGTGAAGTTCAGCCCAGAGGTCCACAACCTTTCCCAATCTTCAAACATAATATTATACCCAATATCCTGCGCCCATTTTATCATTGTTGATTTTACCATTTCGTCATGTGTGTTCCATTTCAGCAGCAAGTTATACATTCTTGAAAGTACCTTAGTCTTAGGTTCTAACAGTTCAGTTTCTAACTTTGACTTTTCCACTTGGAATCCTAACTTTTTGTCATTTTTAAACACTTCTTTAATCTGAGCATAGTGTAACCAGTCTCGCACTTTGTCTCTCATCTTTTCTAAACTCTGCAATTTCCAGTTGTCACCATCCTTTTCTATTATCTCCCAATATTTTGGCCAGTTGGCCTCCATATTGGCTCTTTTCCGAGCCTTAGCCTCCAGGGGTGACAGCCACCTCGGAGTTTTATTCTCCAGTAAGTCTTTATATTTTGTCCAGACATTAAAAACTGATTTTCTGACAATATGGTTCTTGAAGGCCTTATTTATCTTAGCTTTATCATACCATAAATATGCATGCCATCCAAACGCATTATTAAAACCTTCCAAATCCAAGACATCCGTATCTTCAAGAAGTAACCAATCTTTCAACCAGCAGAAAGCTGCAGCTTCATAATACAACTTTAAATCTGGCAGGGCAAAGCCCCCTCTTTCTTTCGCATCTGTTAATATTTTAAATTTGATTCTGGGCTTTTTGCCCTGCCAGACAAATTTAGAAATATCTTTCTGCCACTTCCGGAAACACTCTGTCTTGTCTACAATCTGCAGTGTCTGAAACAAAAATAACATTTTTGGCAATACATTCATCTTGATGGCAGCTATTCGGCCTAACAAAGAAAGTTTTAGTCTTGACCAACTATCCAAGTCTCTCTTAATCTCTGACCAACATTTTTCATAATTATCTTTAAATAAACTCAGATTTTTTGCTGTTATGTTTACCCCTAGGTATTTAACTTTTTTAACCACATTTAGTTCTGTCTCTTTCTGAAGCTGTTCCAACTCAATATCTGTCATGTTTTTCCCCAAAACTTTAGTTTTTTGCTTATTTAACTTAAATCCTGCCACTCGACCGAAGTTTTGAATCAGTTGTAGAACTCTTTTCAAACTAGACTCCGGCTCCTGTAATGTCAAAACTAGGTCATCTGCAAAAGCTTTAAGTTTATATTGTTTCGCTCCGACCTGAATCCCTTCCACCAACCGGTCCCCCCTAATCATATTCAGGAGCACTTCCAGAACCGAAATAAACAGTAATGGGGAAATCGGGCAGCCTTGTCGTGTACCTTTTTCAATTTTAAACTCTTCTGTAACCACATTGTTAACTATCAGTTTAGCCTTTTGTTCTGAATATATTGCCTCAATCCCGTTCTCAAACCCCCGTCCCACTCCCATTTCTTTTAAATTCCCCTTCATAAATTTCCAAGATATGTTGTCAAAGGCTTTCTCCGCGTCTATAAAAATTAAAACTGCTTTAGTGTTTATGTTTGTTTGTAAAAGTTCCAATATGTCTATGATGTTCCTTGTGTTAGTAAACATATGTCTGCCCGGGAGAAAGCCTGCCTGGTCTTTATGGATTATCTCACTTAAAACTTTTTTAAATCTTCGTGCCAAAACATCTGCAAATATTTTGTAATCCACATTTAAAAGGGAGATGGGACGGTAATTCTTGAGTTGTGTCTTTTCAGTTTCTGACTTTGGAATCAATGTGATAAATGCTTCTTTCCACGATTCAGGCGCCTTCTTCCCCTCCATTATTTCATTACTGACCTCCAACAAAGGTTGTATCAAATAATCCTTCAATGTCTTATAGTAGTTAGAGGTCAGTCCATCTGGCCCTGGTGATTTGCCCTGTTTCAGACTCAGGATGGCCTGTTCAATCTCTTGTCGTGTTATTTTGCCATTTAAAATTGTTCTATTTTCTTCTGACAGCTTTGCTAATCCATTTCTCTCCAAAAATTGTGTAATCTCTATTTCATCTTGTGGCCCTTGAGTATATAACTTTTTAAAATACCTCTGGAAGCACTTTCTAATCTCTCCCGGGTTCTGAATGTTCCTTCCTTCAACCTCTAAGTTTGTTACTGTATTTAATCTTTGTCTCCTTTTCAACTGCCAAGCTAGCAGTTTCCCACATTTATTTGCCGATTCAAAAGTTTTTTGTTTCATTGTTTTAATCTTCCATTCTATTTCCTGATTTATCAGCTTGGAATATTGCGCCTGATAAAGTTTAATTTCTCTCAGAATCGGTTGGGACTTCGGGTTAGATCTTAACTTCTTCTCCAACTCTTTGATACTTTCCAGAATTTTATCTTTCTTTTCATTTTGCAGTCTTTTCTTTAAGGAATTCTGTTGAATCAAGAACCCTCTCATCACAGCTTTACTTGCATCCCAGATAGTTCTTTTTTCCACCGTAGTGTTCAAATTAATCTCAAAATAATCCTTTAAGGTTTTTTGGGCCTTCTTTACAATTCTTTGGTCTCTAAACAGGCCATCATTCATCTTCCATCTAAAGGAGCCGATTGGGATCAATGTCATATCCATTCTCAAGGCGTTATGGTCGGAGCATGTTTTGGGGCAGATTTCCACCTTCCTCACCTTAGGTGCCAGACTTCTAGTTATCCATATTTGGTCGATTCGTGTCCAAGTCAGTTGAGCTTCAGAAAAGAATGTTCCTTCTCTTCCCAGGGGGTTTCTAACTCTCCAGATGTCAACCCAGTCCATATTGTCAGTCATTTCAAAAAAGGTCTTAGGTAGTCTTCCCTCTTTAGTAATGTTCTGGTTCTGTGACTTATCCATATTTGTTGATACGACCCCGTTCATGTCCCCCATCATGATGACGTTGTTGTAATCCAGATAATCCAGCATGGTCTCGTGCAACTTCTTATAAAAATCCGATTTTCCTTCATTTGGAGCATAAATTCCTAATATCAAAATTTTTTCTCCTTGATACTGTACTTCTATTGCGAGGATTCTTCCACTTTCATCTTTAAAGAGAAATTTTGGTGAAAGGCTCTCTTTTGCATAGATCACTACACCTCTCTTTTTAACTGTATCCGATGATATAAATTCTTGACCAAGCCTTTTATTTATTAACACCTTTCTATGGAGCCTAATCACATGTGTTTCTTGTAAGCATATAATGTCCAATTGTTCCTTTTTTAAAATATGAAAAATTTTAGACCTTTTTTCGGGACTGTTACAGCCATTTATGTTCCAGCTCAAAAGCTGCAGAGACATCCTGGATAGGTCTGGTTATTCTTTCTGGGGTGGTACCTTGTTCTCCGGTCCTTGAGGATCCGAGGGGGCGGGCTCCTCTGGAAGTTCTGGCGCTGGCAATCCAAGTCCTTTGTGGAGGTCTTCTCCGTGTGCTCCCAAAAACTTGTCTCTATCTTCCACTGTTTTGATTTTGATCTTTCTCCCTCTGTAGGTAAAGGATAATCCTTGTGGAAACTCCCACCTGAAGATAATTGCGTTGCTTCTCAACAGTCTTGCCAATTCCGTGTAGTTAGATCTAAGGTCCAGCAACTGCTTAGGAATGTCCTTGTAGATTTCAATTCTCTTGCCCAAAATGTCTAGTGACTTTTCGTAGTGCAGGCCCAAAATCTTGTCCCTTTCCTCCTTTGATCTCAGTGTTATCAAACAATCTCTGGGCTTCTCTGTCCTTCTGACTCTGCCAAGCCTGAAAGCAGATACAATTTTAAAGTCTTTTTCCTCTAACTTCCAAAACTTGGCAAATTCCTTAGTTAGAAATTCAATAAAATTATCTTCTTCCACCTCTGGTATTGACCGTATCCTCAAGTTGGTCTCCCTGTTTCGCAGTTCTGTCATCAAAAAGTAAATCTGATGTTCTCCAACTTGTTTGCTGAGTGGTCTTACTTCTTTCTCAAGTTCTTCCAATCTTTGACTAGTATCTTCAGCCAGTTTACGATTTTCACCTACAGCCTCCTTTAATTCTCCAATAGACTGGGCATTCTGTGCAACTTGTCCAGTCAGCTTATTCAAGCTTTCTGTGTTCTGTTCAATTTTAGCTGTATGCAAATCAGCCTTCTTGTCCAGAGCCTCCAGTTTCTCCAAAATTTTCTCCAAGACAGAGCTACTTGTCCCTGAAGCCATATCTCCCAGGTGCAGCTCCTCTGTCTCACCCTCCCCTGCCTGTATTAGGGAGGCCACCTCTATGTCTGGAGGCAAAGTGGAAGGCAAGGCCGGCACAGAAGATCTACGCTGTGAGGCTGCAGATAAAGTTAGAGTTGTTTGTTTAGTCCTTCCTCTTCTCCTTGCGCCACTCATTCCAAAGTTATCTGTAATCCAAGGTCAATCCAAGTTGTTCCCATGAGAAAGCAGAGTCCCAGATACAATAGTCAAACAGAGGCCGGGAAAGGGAAAGTAAAACAAAGTCACTGCTGTAAGTCCAAAATCCTCTAGAGGGAGCTTAATACGTCTTCAGGGAAAAGATCAAATCCAAGTTAAACTTATAAATTTAAATCCATGTCCATCGCCTCCACAATGTATTATTTTTAGCAGAGTAAAACTTAAAGCGAAACAGTGTTTCTTACAGTGCCTTGACTGCAACAGTTTCAAAGTATCCAGTTCCAACTCAGAATGTTTCAAAACCTGAATTCAATGTATCCAAAGTTGCAAACTGGTGCTCATCCAGGCAGCTCCAGCACCAGAGATTCTTATTTATTTTATAATCCACTGGTGCCACAGAAGAAGGATATCTATGCACCCCGAATATAACCAGCAAAAGTCAATAGCTCAAAGTCTTTCACTCGGAAAACTGCTTTAACAGGGTGCCAGCATTTAGTTAACGCATAACTTTTTGTCTCCACTCCTCCTGCTCTTTGCTTAAAGTTCAGTATAGCGTGAGATGGGCTTCCTGCTTATCCTCACTCCGTTTTCAGCCAGATTTCAACTTTTTTTAAAAAAGTTTTAAAAGTTTCATAAAGTTCTCAAAAAGTTTCAGAAAGTTGACAAAAGTTTCAGAAAGTTTTCAATGTCCAAATTTACTCACGGGTTGTAGTTTCCAAAGTTCAGAAAAGTTGCAGGAAGAAAGGACAGCGCTGACCGGCAACAGCAACGCGGCTTCACTTCGCTGTTTGCGCAACGACCCACAGCGCCGCTACCCCCTCCGCGATCCGGAGCCCCTTACGGGGTCCCTTCAGCGTTTTGGGGGCTGCTTCTGGCGCCCGCCGGGTCCCGAGACCACAGGCTTCTGCCACCTGTGGTTTTCCTGAATGGGTCTCCGCTTCGCCGTAGCGGACGACCCGTTTACAGCGGAGCTCCCTTCTCCTTACTCGGAGAAGGCAGCCATTACCGGTCGCGCCGCCTCCGGAAGTGAACTTGTGACCTTCTCTATGCATCTGCAAGCATCTGGTTGACTACTGTAAGAATAGGATGCTGGACTAGATAGGCCATTGGCCTAATCCAGCAATATCAAAAGCAATATCAAAAGCAACATGATGGCCAGAAACAATTACAATGTGAAAAACTTTATGGAACAATTCAAAACATCAAAGCTAACAAACTGAAGTCTCTGAAAGTCCTTAAATGAATGACGGTGCCAGACTTTACCTGGCGGAGAGCAAGCTGTGAAGCTTTGTATAATCAGCAAATGTCCAATTCTGATGTCTAACTCTGAACTCTGCTGAACAGTGTTTCCGGATACCAACTACTGTTTCGTTGAATTCTTCATCAGCCAATTAGTTAAGTGTTGAACTATAAAGTTTTTCCATAAAGTTTTTCACATTGTAATTGTTTCTGGCCATCATGTTGCTTTTGATATTGCTGACTCATATTTTGCAACACAGGGGTTGGTTTTTTACTCATTGGCCTAATCCATCAGGCCTCTTGTTATGTTCTTATGTAAAGCTGGTGCTCAACCACTTTGGGCATCTCCGCACTTCCTCTTGTCCTGCTGCGGAAACCACTGTTCTTTTGTGCTCAATCAATTCAGGTTCCCCCCAGATTGCCATTTGTTGCAAACTATCACTAAAGATCAGGTTTTACTGGCAAACCTATTTGGTGTTTCACAACTTTCTGACTAGTTGCAGGACCTTAGCCAGACCTAGCAGAGTAAATGCAGAATCCACGGAAGCAATTGGCAACTTGGCTGCAGACAGGATAGACGAAGCAGGAACCAGGAACTTGTAGCTAGGTGTTTATTATATACACTGTACTATTTACAGGAATGGAACATGGCTCTTTTGCTAGCTTTCTCTGACATGACTCACAACTCCTACACTGACAGAGAACTCTGAACTCACAAACCTCTGAACTAACACATTCCAGTTAGCAGACCATTAATTATCACTCCCTTGAGAGAGCTTGACCAATCAGGGAGCGGTCTCCATGTCTCTGTTATCACCAGGCAGACTTACTCCCTCAGATTGCCTTCTGGCTGTCTGCCAAACCTTAATTGACTCTGTGTTAGTAGCTGAACGTACACAGTTTCCCAACAGGTTTTCCCTTGAAAAGGGGCAGAGCAAGGAGAAAACAGTTCAGACTTTCTGTGCCTAGAAAGCACAGGTCAAGTGGGAAACCTTTCTAGGCACAGCACAAGTGGAAGTGCGGCTGAGCCCTGAGTTATGGCCATTCCTCAAAGGTTTTTGAACCCATTTTCCTCTTCTAAACTTCGGCTGCAATCCTGAGCCCGTTACCCTGGGAGCGAGCTCCACTGAAATCAGTAGGACTTCTGGATAGGCACAGTTAGGAGTGCACTGGTCTCTATTTTTTTCAGGACACTTCACTGCATTTCCCATGGATTATTTGGTCATGCTAGGCTGTGGAGATCCGAAAAAACCAGAGCTCAGTGGCAGAGCTCATGCATTGTACATAGAAGGTCCCAGGAGCTGTCCCCAATGTTTCCAGTTAAAAAAACAGTCAAGAAGCAGGTGATTTAAGAGCTGCTGGGAAGCTGCTGCCAGTCAAGGGGCTATAATTCAGGGACAGCCAACGTTGTGCCCTCCAAGTGTTGTTTGACTTGTTGAACTCTTATCACCCCCAGCCACCATGGCCAATGGCCAGTGATTATGGGAGTTCTACTCCAACGACATCTGGAGAGTCATAAGTTACAGATCCCGGGCCTATAGAGTAGACTCCCTAGCCTGATTATGTTTATTTAATGTTTATATACCCAAATTCCTCCCAAGCTGTATTCAATGGGGCTTTCAAAATTTAGGAACATCATTAAAAGATATACAGTGATACCTTGGGTGAAGAACTTAATTTGTTCTGGAGATCCGTTCTTAAGATGAAACCGTTCTTAACCTGAGGTACCACTTTAGCTAATGGGGACTCCCACTGCGACCGCACAATTTCTGTTCTCATCCTGAAGGAAAGTTCTTAACCCGAGGTACTATTTCTGGGTTAGCAGAGTCTGTAACCTGAAGTGTCTGTAACCTGAAGCGTCAGTAACCCGAGGTACCACTGTAAAGTAATAAAAACAAACTAGTAAAAAACAGGTAGGTAGCCATGTTGGTCTGACGCAGTCAAAATAAAAAATTAAAAAATAGTCTAGTAGCACTTTAGAAACCAACTAAGTTTGCTCTAGTGTGCATACACACAAAAACTTATACCTAGAGTGAAATATATGCGGAGTCAAGAGTGGATTTCATGCTCTTTATTCAGCTCATAGTGGTGAGGAGGAATGGAAGTTCCCCCAAAGTATCTGCTTTATATACATTATTTACACAATGGGCTGCACGTGATTGACTAATTCCGGGTTCCTCCTGTAGGCCAATCAGGTTGTGGATTCACTTCCATCTAGAGCTGGATTGGGTGGCTCCTGCAGACCAATCATACTGCTCCATTTTGAATCCTATTCAACTCAGTACATAACATAGAACAAACTTAGTTGGTCTCTAAGGTGCTACTGGACTATTTTATTTTTATTTTTTTGGTAAAAAAAACAATAGCTGAAATACATTAAAACAAATTTATAACCAGCAATTAAGTTGCAGTTTGCTGTGACGGCATCATCTGCACCGTAATTTTCAAATGCTTGTCTGAATAGGAGCCAATCTAACCTCTCTTGGGAGCAAATTTTCAGAGCAAAACAGGCACATGGATATGGATGCGAGAGCTTTGTTTGCCCCTGAATATAAATTTAAGGCACCATGAGATGAGAAGAAGATGGTTCTTCTTATGGATTGGTAACTGATCGTCAAACAGGAAGCAGAGATCAGAAATCATTGCGGCGGGGGGGGGGGAGCATTTTGTTTGTCTCAGTAAACTGTGAGGGGAAAAAAAAAAGGCATTTCTTTGTCCCAAGTAACTCTGTTATAGTTTCCAAATGATCCAGTGTATGCTCTTTCCACGGATAACCGATGATGAATTAAGCATGAAACATCTGATCTGAGATCACACCACAATCTAAAAATAGACTCAGTCAAAAGATGCTGAAAAGAAGCCTCAATATGCACAATTGGATTGGATCTCCATAAGAATCCGGAACAGAGGTGCCAACTGGCAATTGTCTGATCTGTACCCACTCCTCTGTGCGCAAAGCACACAACCAGCTGTGTCTACTCGGATCTGGCAGTGACATGTTGACAGAAGATCAGCTACGTATGAGCCAAAACCATGGACAATATTTGGGCGACATTTTTTTTTAACCAGTGTCCAAAAGAACACCTGTGCTTGGGGCTCCTTGTGAACATGTTCACCTCTTTGTGCTCATTGCACACACGTAAGCCATGTTCAAGTTAGTTTCTGTTCTTATCACTGAGCAGCTGCGTGGAGTCACAGGACTCTGTTTACATTCCAGATGTGCTGGACCCGGGGGGGGGGCGGTTACCGAGAGGCATGGTCAGAGTCCAGTCCTTGGTCGAGGGTCTGGAGACTGTCCACCAAGGGCAAAGCGGGGTCCAAAGCAAGAAGCCGGGCGTGGGCGGGAACTCTGGAAGAACAGGTCTGGGTGCTGGCAGAAACAGGTTTCCAACGATGTTGCTCCTGCAACCTGGGACTGGGCTGACTGGCCTTTATCTCCTCTGAGGCCAGGGGCAGTCCCGGCCCACAGGTGACCCACCTCTCCTGGCCTTAAGGCGAGCACTCCTCCTGATAGAACTTAGTTCCCTCCACCTCTTTGCCCTGAGCCTCTGCAGCTCAGGAGAGGCTGGAGGGTTACTGGACCCAGAGGCAGCTTCACCTTCCCCTGACAGGGCTGGGAGAGGCGCACCTGCAGGCAATGGGTCCTCAATCACCTCCGGACCCAGAGTGGATACATCTGGTGTCTGCTCCTGAGGATCCGGCACAGGTGCAGGCCCTTCAGATTCAAGCCCCTGCCCCGGCTCAGCCGGCCCTGGGGGCAGGGACTCCTGTGCAGGCTGGGACTCCTCAGGTTCAGCTTCTGAATCAGATTCCCAGGCCATCACACCAGATACCTTGCAGTCTCACAGGAAAGGAGACGGGATGTGACATTAGTGTGGTTTCCTGTTTCCTTTGTTCCTTTGTTCCTTTGTTTGGTTGCTCTCTGCTCTCACAGGGAGAGGATGTATTTTTCTTTGCTCTCTGCATAGCTAGTAAATAAAGCATAGCAATGTAGCCATAAATCTTATCACTTCCACGTGCTGTTTTGATGCTCTGCTGGGATGACGTGCCTGAGGCCTTATCAAAGGATCAGGTTGTCAATTAATCGTCGGGAGGCGATTCCGAAGATGAGCCTTATCAACTCGGTCAAACAGAGATGCTGACAGTTCACAGCATACATTTAAACCACTATGGTGCCACTTGAAATACTCATGGCGACCCCCAAAGAATCTTGGGAGCTGTAGTTTGCTGAGAGTCCTTCGGACACCCTCCATTCCCCTCGTAGTGCTACATTTCTGAGTGGTTTAACAGCTGACCCCTCTTCCCAGTGAACTCTGGGAACCGTAGCTCTGTGAGGGGAACAGTGGCCTCCTAACAACTCACAGCATGCTTAACAAACTACAGTTCCCAGCATTCTTTGAGGGGTAAGCCATAATTGTTTAAAGTGGTATCATAGTGCTCTAGAGGTAGGGCATGAATGTGGCCTCTCACTCATCCTCTATTAGCGCCACTTGTCTTCAGTGACAATATCCTGGGCTCCTTTGAGAGGAAGGTCAGGGTATACTTTGGACAATAAACACGCAAGCAAGCAAACAAACATATTAATGTCCTGGACCTGTCAAGAAGGGTGATCAGGCTGGCGGATGCAAGGCCTTCCTTGCATTGGCACCGCAACTTTGAATCTCCCTTCTCTAAGATGAATGATCAGTCCTCTCCTTAGTCGTGTTTCGTGAACCACGAGCTTAGCATGAGTCCACAGTATGCTGCAGCAGCGAGAAACCCTAATGCTTTTCTAGGCTGCATCCACAGAAGTCTACTGTCCAGATCAAGCGAAGTAAAGGTTCTGCCTTGGTCAAACCACACCTGGAATAATGTGTCCAGTTCTGGGCATCACAATTTAAGAAGGATGTTGACAAGCTAGAATGTGTGCAGAGGAGGGCAGCCAAGACGATCAAGGGTCTGGAAACTAAGCCTGATGAGGAACAGTTGAAGGAGCTGGGTATGTTTAGGCTGGAAAAGAGGAGACTGAGAGGAAATATGATAGCCAACAAGCTTGTTTTCTCTTGCTCTGGAGGGTAGGACTCAAACTGGTGGCCTAAAGTTACAAGAAAGGAGATTCTGGCTAAACATCAGGAAGAACTTTCTGACAGTAAGAGCTGTTCATCAGTGGAACGGACTCCCTCTGGAGGTTGTGGACTCTCCTTCCTTGGAGGTCTTTAAGCAGAGGTTGAATGGCCATCTGTCCAGGATGCTTTAGTTGAGATTCCTGCATTGCACGGGGTTGGACTAGATGACCCCTGGGGTCCCTTCCAACTCTACAATTCTATTATTCTAAGTCTTAAGGATTGCTTTTAATGTATGTCTGTATTGTAGTAGGCAGAACCATCTGTTTTTATTCATAAAGTTCGCCCACATATCCGTTCGTCCCATGCTCAGAAAGCATGGATCCGAGACGTTTTCCACTTAACCCACACTTTCTAGGCATGAGTTTGAGCGGTTGTCCTCCCCCCCCCACTTCCTGGGAAAACCTGCTCTTTAGATCTAAATCAGAACAAATGACAATCTGCAGAAAACACTGGTTGCTGTTTGCTCCAGCTGAGTGCTAAAGAGCAGTTTTCCCCAGGGGAAAGCAGAAGAACAATAGAAGGTGTGAAGGTGTGATTCTAGATTCAGGTAGGTAGCCATGTTGGTCTGACGCAGTCGAAATAAATTAAAAAATTAAAAAATTGTCCAGTAGCACCTCAGAGACCAACTAAGTTTGTTTTGGGTATAAGCTTTTGTGTGCATGCACACTAAATAGGAAGCGTGCATGCACACGAAAGCTTACACCCAGAACAAACTTAGTTGGTCTCTAAGGTGCTACTAAAGGGACGCGGGTGGCGCTGTGGGTTAAACCACAGAGCCTAGGACTTGCCAATCAGAAGGTTGGTGGTTCGAACCCCCGCAACGGGGTGAGTTCCCGTTGCTTGGTCCCTGCTCCTGCCAACCTAGCAGTTCAAAGCACGTCAAAGTGCAAGTAGATAAATAGGTACCGCTCCAGCGGGAAGGTAAACGGTGTTTCCGTGCGCTGCTCTGGTTCACCAGAAGTGGCTTAGTCATGCTGGCCACATGACCCAGAAGCTATATGCTGGCTCCCTCGGCCAATAAAGCGAGATGAGCGCCGCAACCCCAGTCATTCGCGACTGGACCTAATGGTCAGGGGTCCCTTTACCTTTACCTTTTAAGGTGCAACTGGACAATTTTTTAATTTATTTTGAATAGGAGGTGTGGTAAGCTCTTATAGTGGTAAAGCTTGCTGCGAAATTTATGGAACTGCTGTTGCCATGGCTGTGATTGTGTTGTGCATATTCTTTTGCATTTTTTCCAGTGCCGTAAGCAACTGTGGGGAAAATACTGTCTTTTGAACAATGGCAAATAATGGCAATAACTTTATTTGTACTCTGCCCTTCATCTGAAAGTCCCAGGGGGTAACTTCACAATCAAGCTTAACCTTGAAGGTAAAGAAAACAGCACGAAACAATCAAAATACAAGATTCAAAGGAAAAGGAAAACACATCAGCAGTGGTTGAAAGATGCAACTGCCCAACACTCATCCCTGTTCCCCAAAGACCTGGAATAAGAGGTGCATCTTCAGCTGCCATTAAGACAAAATCTGTTCCACACCACAGGGTTCATTCTTCCCATACTACATGCAGATGTGTGGTTCTTATTTTGTAGGTACCGTATTTTTCGCTCTATAGGATGCACTTTCCCGCCTCCAAAAATTAAGGGGAAATGTGTGTGCGTCCTATGGAGCGAATGCAGGCTCCTTGGCTTCAGCAATAGCAACGCGAAGCTTCCAAAGCGCAGAGGGAGCGCTCCCTCCATGCTCTGGAGGCTACGCGTTGCTTTCACTGAAGCCTGGAGAGTGAGAGGGGTCGGTGCGCACCGACCCCTCTCGCTCTCCAGGCTTCGGGGATAGCCACCTGAAGCCTTCGGAGCGCAGTGGGAACTCGCGCTGCACTCCGAAGGCTTCGGGTTCCTTTTGCTGAAGCCGGGAGAGCAAGCTTCAGCAAAAGGAACCCGAAGCCTTCAGAGCACAGCACGAGTTCCCGCTGCACTCCGAAGGCTTCAGGTGGCTAGGGGGCTCCGTTTCTCCTGCCGCTTCGCCGAAGGGGTGCTGAGCAGAGAGGGGGAGAATTCTATGGTTGGGTGCATCCTATAGAGCAAAAAACATGGTATTTGTTTATACCAGCAGGAGACCTGAATAGGGGCCCCAATGCCTCTTTGCTGGCCCTTGGATCTCTGCGCTGGCTGTGAAACAGTAGCTGCTTCTTGCTTCTGCTGTAGTTTGCATCTTCATTTGAACCAGAATGCCTTCCGCTGAGTATTGCTCACAGGGAACAATGGAGAACCTCAGGGTTGCAGTTCAAGCCCCCCAGTGCCTGATAATTCAGGGTGATCCCCTGTAGCAAAACCCAAGGCAAGGATAGAGGGATATGGAAAATGTAAAAGCCAGTCCTGACAGCTGAGAAACCCGCTCAAAATCCAAACTGAAAGCGCTGCGTGCATTACCGCCATGGCATGTTTGTGCCGATTGAAGCCCCTGGAAAACTAAATGGAGCATGCAAAGCGACAGTGAATAAAGGTTAAAGTTGCACCTTTAACTTAGCACAATGCCAAGTTCCGTTTTGCCGTGGTTTGTAACACAATGCTAACAGCGGCAATCGTGCCTGGGGCCTGGCGTCTGCAGTCGGAAGATAAACAACACCACTCTGGCCTCGAGAGCTGATGGATTGTGAAAGGTGCTGCCCCCGTCAATAGACTCTCAGCCATGAATAGGGTTCGTGCTAAATTTACAACCATTATATAATCTCAGAGATTGCTTGCCTTGTACACAGAGGGAGCTCTGTAGGTTTCCATTTCAAATTGGATCCTTCTCTTTCTCCTCTACTCCCTTTTATTCATCAGTATGCCTATTCTTTGACGTTCTTAGAAGCTGCTAGCATTGTTGGACAATTTTCACTTTAGCCTTATTAAATCTTCACACTGCGGAGGAACCCTTTTATGAATGAAGCTGTCAGCTGGACACCGTTCTGCTGAAGAATATCAGATAACGGGTCAGAAAGAAGTGTCCTCAATGGCCCCAGACCATGTGCTCCCAGCTCCTGGAAAATGGCGGACGTCACGTGGAGCAAAGCCTTTTCAAAAGTGGGGCCAATGTTGCCAGGGAGCTCACCTTCTTCCATTGGGATTGGCCTTGGGGAAACAGGAAGTGGCGACTGTCTTTTGGACAGCTTTTGTCAAGGGCACTTCCAGGCCAAAGGAATGCATGCGGCAGATAGTTAACTCATTATTGCCAAACGTAACGCTTACAGTCTCTTCCACAGCTCTGAATATCTAGGCACACCAATCCAATGTCCAGGCAGCTATTCCCTATGGTCTGTGCCCTATGGAGCAGTTGCAGCAACAGGGCCTTTCTCTCCCTCCACCGTATGTACCTTCCACCAATGGGCTACATGCATGCAGCTGGAGACTATGCCTGCAGGAAAACTTCCTCTGCCCACCACTTTTCAGTCCCCTACTGGTTCTGATCTAGACAGTGGTGCAGGAGAAGGTGGGGAAGCACCTGGCCTTTCATTTCCCTGCCCTGCCTCTTCCTCCAGGTCTATCGTTTCCCTTGCCTCTGATTCCTGCCTCCTGGCCAGAACAGTTCCCTGCAAATCACTGCCCCTCTCTTCCAAGTCAGATTCTAGCCCAGCTTCCCCCAGTGCTCTCTCATCAGCATCCTGCCAGTCCTTGCCAGCTTTGGGGATATGCTGCTGGTTGACTTCAACAAATTTCCACTGCCAATGTGTTTACTGATTCTGCAGCATGTGTTGCTGTTTTTTAAAAAACAAAAACGAAAACTGTGCTTTATTAGTAGTTGTAGTGATTTCATTTGTCGTGTGTGCCATGGTTTTAAACTTTCTTGTTAGCTGTGTTGGGGATCTTAAGGGTACTGATGTTTTGCCACAGCCAAGAAATATGGAACTGGTTTCCCTGCTAACTTTCATTTGATCTTAGCCAGTAATTATTTTACTGGATTTTAAGGAAAATGTTTGAAATATAAGTACCAAGAACTCACGAGTACTTGAACAGTAGTGGCTCATCATGACGGGTCTGATGCACGTGCAAAGGAACAATCAGGAGCCCTAGAGCACACTCACAGTTGTTCCTTGGTAAGCAAGGCTTGCTGTCAGCATTGAGCAGCTGACAGCAAGCGCTGCAGGCATCAGCTGCACTACGGAGTTCTCAGTTAGGGACTCTGTAGTGGAGCCAGTCCCTGCCCAGGGTGGGCTTGCTGTTAGTACAGATCAGTTGACCGGCACTTTACAGCAAGTCCCACGGAGACCAGTGGCACTACAGAGCTGGGATAGCTCTGTCGCTACAGCATGAGATTCTTAATCTCTAGGTCATGGGTTCAAGCCCCACCTTGGACAAAAGATTCCTGCATTGCAGCGGGTTGGACTACATGACCCTTCTGGTCCCTTCCAACTCTTCTGTTCTATAAGCCACAGTGGTCTTTGGCTGGGAGCCCTGCATGGTGCTCCTGCCAAAGCTTCCCTCTGTGGAGTAACGCATCATTGAGTGACTGTGTTGGCTTCCCAGACTCTCCTCAGTCCACAAACAAGCTGGTGATTCTCAGCTGTTCCTAATTTGGCACAAACCTGGCCTTTCTAGACAGCATGCTAGAAAGAGCCCCCCGCCCCCCGTCTCTTTCTGTCTCTCAGACCCACAAAATAAATCGCACACACGCCTCACAAAGGAAGCTGGGATCTGCTAATGGAACACTTTTATTGGAGGCTAAATATTTTATCAGGCTAATGGTGTTCTCTCTTCCGACGGTTTACTACTTTACTGGGTATTGCAAAGTTAAGGCCTTCCCACGCAATGCTCTTTCATGGTCATTATGATGCAGCCAGGACAGAACTAGTGTTCCATGCATAATGAAGGGAAGCAGGAAGTCAGGGGCAAGAGATCTGGGCAATGTTAGGATTATTAGTAGTATTATTATCTGCCCCTAGGCTTCAGTGCCAAGAGATAACTGCTGCCAGTCTCTGTCTCTTATCAGGACCAGTCTTGGGTGGGTGGCTGGGGTTGGGAGAGAAGGTTCCTTGGGTTCAGGAGTGTGCATTGATTTTGGAGGAAATGAAAAACTCAGCTGAATTTGGTGAATTGTGAAACGAATGCAAGCAAAACTGGCCCTACCATTAGACAGAGGGAGGTAGTTGCCTCAGGCAGCAGATTCTAGGAGGGGAAGAGCAGCACTTAGGACGTCTTCCTGATGTTTAGTCAGAATCTCCTTTCTTGTATATTGAATCCACTGCTTTGGTTCCCAGCCTCTGAAGCAGGAGAAAACAAGCTTGCTCCATCTTCAATGTGACAGCCCTTTAGATATTTGAAGATGGCTGTCATATCTCCTTTAGGTTTCCTATTTTCCAGGCTGAACATACCTAGCTGCCTCAACCATTCCTCATAAGGCTTGGTTTCCAGTCCCTTGATCATCTTGGTCACCCTCCTCTGAACACGTTCCAGCTTGTCAATCTCCTTCTTAAATTGTGGCACTCAGAACTGGACACTGTACTCCAGGTGTGGTCTGAACAAGGAAAAATAGAATGAGACTATTACTTTCCTTAATCTGGACACTATTACTGATGCAGCACAGAACAGCATTCACTATTTTTTTCCTGCTGCTGCATCACACTGTTGACTCATGTTACACTTGCAGTCTTTTAAGCCCCTCTAGAACCTTTTCATATGTACTACTGGCAAGTCAGGTGTCCAACACCTTATATTTCTGCAGTTGGTTAATCCAGCCTATGTGCAGAACTTGACATTTGTCCCCAATTCATTTTGTTAGTTTGGGCCCAGTTCTACAATCTGTTAAAGCCATCTTGAATCCAGAGTCTGTCTTCTGCAGAATTAGCTATCTCTCCCAGTTTCGAGTCACCAGCAAATTTGATGAAGTTTCTTCATCCAAGTAATTTATAGCACTTGAGGTGTTGGAGGGCAGAGTGGGAATTTGAGGATTGGACAAATTCCTGTAAGGTAAGGCTATAAATGGCTATTAGGCTAGGCTCTGGCTCCCAGCTGTTCTGGGCTCCTTTGTAATGAAAAGTGTGGGATATAAATTGGATAAATAATGAGATCATCATCATCATCAATGGCCAATACCCCCCCCCCCAAGAACACCCTGGATATTCAAATGAATGTTTATGGAGCTGCCTGCCATCAGTTGTGAACTCAGCTTCCTATTTTCCTGCTTGGCTTACTGTGCTGTTTTGGATCTAGGTAAAAGGTTTAAAAGATAAAGGACCCCTGGAAGATTAAGTCCAGTCAAAGGTGACTATGGGGTTGCGGTGCTCATCTCGCCTTCAGGCCGAGGGAGCCGGCGTTTGTCCACAGACAGCTTTCCAGGTCATGTGGCCAGCATGACTAAACCACTTCTGGTGCAACAGGACACCGTGACAGAAACCAGAGTGCACGGAAACGTCGTTTACCTTCCTGCTGCAGCAGTACCTATTTATCTACTTGCACTGGTGTGCTTTCGAACTGCTAGGTTGGCAGGAGCTGGGACAGAGCAACGGGAGCTCACTCCATCGCGGCAATTTGAACCGCTGCTTGGCTTCCTGCGCTGTTCTGGATCTAGGTACCGCAAGCCCTGCAGGGCACCTGATTTTCAGAACTGGATTGCTCTGGTTTTGCACTCTCAGTGATTTCTTTCTCTCTTCACCAGCTGATATTTCTTTCCCCTCTCCCAATGGAGCCAACGGCTCATGCTCCTTTCTAAATTACAGCCAAATCAAATATTTGCTGAGAAGCTTATACATTGGGAAGGAGAGAGAGAAAGAAATGAGCTGAAATCCAAATAGAGACATCAAATTGCAGTTCCCAGAATGGTGGGGGGAGGGAGCCTTTAACCTTCTACTGTGGCAATGTTTTCTCAGTGCAATGCTTCTTGTTTCAGCATCCCATCCTTGGGTCCACAAGGTCATGGCAAGATGGTAGCTGGAGAGAGAGAGAGAAGCTCATTCAAACAACTTGGAAACAAAGAAAGAAACAGATTCAACACTACCACAAGCTATTGAGAAGCAGCAAGGTGCTGGAGGACAGAGAAGAAGCCCTGTGCCTTCTAGGCTTCAGGGGAGGGTCTTTAGCTCAGTGGTAGAGCATCAATCTTGCACATAGAAAGTTCCAATTTCAACCTCCAGCATCTCCAGGTCATCCTGAAAGAGACTCCTGCCTGAAACCCCAGAGAGATGCTGCCAGTCAGTGTGGATAATACTGACCTAAATGAACCAGTGCTCTCTCAGCTTGCAGTTCCAAGCTATTGTCATCCAGAGGGACATTTGAGCTACTTGGACCAAAACGATCTGGTTCAGCATAAGGCACCTTTCAATGTTCCTATGTTCCTGATAGCTTCCAATGCAGTGGAGGACAAGGTCCCATTGCCAGGGTTGAAGCAAGATTCAGTTACCTCTCTGGTCAGTTTTTGCATATGGATGGGAAGAAGGACCCCGTTTTGCCTTCCAGCTAAGGTCGTCCTGCACAAATGGATTTTGACTCTACACTTGATCTTAGTCCAGAGGCCAAGAAGGAGATTTGTGTGCCTTTAAAGCATGCTGTTTCTGGGGGTGGGGGTGGGAATAGAGAATTCCTGCTGTGGACTTTTGATCCACGAGGGGCCCTCCTGCTGACAAAATCAGCAGCAGTACAGCCACCAGGAGAGAAATCCAAAAGGATTTACAGTGCTTATTCGGTTCCATATGGGTGGACGTCTAGTTTCCTCCAGAAGGAGCAATCTAGCTTGAAACGCTTTGGTGGACCACTGAATTCTGTGGCACGTGGTTGGAATGCTGCAAGCCAAAGCCATTTTCGTGTACCTACAGGTCTATACAAAATAATAAAAAAAATCCTTCCAGTAGCACCTTAGAGACCAACTAAATTTGTTATTGGTATGAGCTTTCGTGTGCATGCACACTTCTTCAGAGACAATGAAACAGAAGTCACTAGGCCCTTATAGTGAGAGGGTGGGGAGGGGTATTACTCAGAAGGGTGGTGGGAATGGGTGATTGGCTGATAGGTGTGGTAAACCTGTTGATGACTGTTGATGACTGCAATTGGTCTTACTGGAAAAAGCAAGGGGTGAGATGGCCAAAAATAGCTATATCATGTTTAATGAGATAAGAATCCAATGTCTCTATTCAGACCAGGTCTCTCTATGGTTTTATGTTTGGTAATACCCATACCCATTGAGTCAATCACCCATTGAGTCAATCACCAATTCAGCAACTTCTCTTTCCACTCTATTTCTGAAATTCTTTTGTAATAAGACAGCTACTACGGGTCCATGATCCTTATGGTTGGCACCCCTCCCCCAGTTCCTTGGAGAAAGGTTACTAATTTTACACAGATACTGCAGAGAAAACAGACATCTTTTCCATCCATCAATGCCCTGTTTCATGGCACTTGCTGTACCTGACATTTGCTTTCTGCAATTAGCTGATTTCTTTAAGTGTTGCTTCTTCATGCGTTTTCATAATGGAATAAGCCCCAGTGCTTTGATCTGAGTACAATTAACTGAATAGGATAATCTGAAGCTCATTTTCATCTTCACTGTGTAGAAATCTATATTTTCACTGCTGAAAGTAATTTTAATGATTGCATCTACAAATATTTCCATTACTCAGGGATGCATCTGTGCAGATTCATATTCAACAGAGAAGGAGGCACCATGCTGGTGTGCTTTTGCCAGTCAGCATGGAACCAAAAATTTCCTGGCCTTATTATTTGGGTTTTTTGTATCCCACTCGTGCTCCCAAAGGAGCCCAGGGTGGCAAACATGGCAATGATACAACAGTTTAAAAACGTTGTCTAGACCAGTAATCTCGGTGTTCTGAGGAACAGGGTCTTTCATACCTGGGTAAATGGGGTTGTTTTTAAAAATTTCTCCTGGAAGGCAACACTGGGGGAGGCAAACACACCTCACCAAGGTGATCATTCTTCAAATAAAGAACTGCCACGGAAAAGGGCCTGTTAGGGCCAACACCAATTGGGCAACCCCCCAATGGTGACACCACCAATGGGACCTCACCTGCTGATTGCTGAGTCCAAGATGGTTGAAGAAGAAGAAGAAGAAGAGAAGGAGGAGTTTGGACTTGATATCCCACCTTTCACTCCCCTTAAGGAGTCTCAAAGCAGCTAACAATCTCCTTTCCCTTCCTCCCCCACAACAAACACTCTGTGAGGTGAGTGAGGCTGAGAGACTTCAGAGAAGTGTGACTAGCCCAAGGTCACCCAGCAGCTGCATGTGGAGGAGCGGAGATGCGAACCCGGTTCACCAGATTACGAGTCCACTGCTCTTAACCACTACACAATGCTGGTTGCTATTGGGGAAGGTGCTCTTCTAGGTACTTGAATCCCAAGCCACTCAGGATTTCATATGGTAGTATTAGCAGCTTGAATTGATCCTGGTAACTTACTGTCAGCCAGTGCAGTGCTTTTAGGACTGATGGCGAACATTCCCATTGGGCTGCCCCACTTACCAGTGTAGCAGTCGCGTTCTGCTAGACACCAAGACTTCTGAAGGTTGAAATAATGGAATGGGCTGAAGTGTGAAGCTGCACTTTGAATGGGAGGATTATTGCATTGTTATTTGAGAAGGTTGTCCTGCAGGATTATCCCTTACTGGCAGTAGAGACCGCGCCAGGTCCATCTGCAGGTTTGGGGGGACATCCACAAGATGCCTGTGGTAACTGGTTCCTCAACCAAGGGGTTCCTCAACCAAGTGCCAGTGCCAACCCTGGGCTATGCAATCCTCTCTTTCTAGGTACATTGGACAATAAAGATGAAAAAGTCAACATTAAACACCTAAATAGTGGGAGATTATTGGCTTCTTCTGGTCATTTGGCTCCTTAGCTGGGGATGTTCTGCTCAGAGGATCTGCCTGCTGGCTTGAAGTTCTCTTGCCCTGATCACTTGGTTTGCTGGTGCAGTCAAGTAAGAGCACAGTGACTGATCCCCAGTGGTCCCAGTTTAAACCCTTGAGACTGCCTGAGAGTGGAGGGGCTGGAGGGCTCAGAGATGCTACATACTGTAGGCATATTATATATTTAAGTGTAATATTTATTCACCACTTGTGACGCTAACATATGAGAGTGCTGGAGGTGAAATAGTTAAACAAGTTACCCAATCAGAACTTGGGGGTGGAGTCAGAGGGACTATAAAACCAGCTCTGGGAGGGGCGAAAGGGGAGTTTGTTGGGAGTGGGGTGGTTGGTTGGAGCTGGAGTGAATTGGGATAGAGTCTGTGGGGAGGTTGAGTTAGTGTAGCGAAATAAGCTGATTCAGGAACAATTAGGAGCTAGGAAGACAAGTAAATATCTGAGAGGTGGTTTAGTGAGTGAGAGCAGGTAGCGGAAGTTATAGGTCTGGATAGGCACCCCATGATTGTAATTGACCGATACCGTTAATGAAACCACACGTTTGTTAAACTGCAATAAATAAACAGAAGTTTATGTTCCAATTTAACCCTGACTGGACTCAGTATTGTACCAGGTAGGGCCTGGGTGGTGGCAGCGAGAAATCAAGTGGTTGGACAGGGATCAATAGACGGTGAAACGTCCGGGGACCCTGTGTGATCACCACACCACTTTCTACAGAAATATGTCTCAGAACAGCCTACAAATCTGTGAAATGCAAAAGAGTGTAAAAAGAACCAGTTAGCCAAGAAATGCAAAGAGAAAACAGAATACAATAAATAGAATTCCTAAAATCCCCAATCGACAATACAATAAAAAGGACAATTCCTATCCCACATAAAAGGAAGAGCACCTCAAAGATGCCAGAATTATACCAGACTATGTTCCAAATTAACAACCAGAAGGTTGAGAAAGCAGTATGTCTTAGCCTGCTGCCTAAAAGTTGGCGTTGGTGGCACTAGGTGTGTTCTCCCAAGGAAAGGATTTCACAAGTGGAGAGCCATCACTGAAAAAAGCTGCTCTTGTGTTTGCTCCTTCCTTGGATGAAGCTCACAGAGAAGGGTCTCTGATTACATTTACATATGAACTAGGAACTCCAATAGTTTGTTCCAGAGAGCCGCCAGGGAGCAAAACCTGGGGTGGCCTTTATAACTGGGGTGTAGATTACCCCATACTGATAATCTAACACCCCAGTTATTCTGGTAGCTTACTTTGATTTCAAACAAATATTAGTCACACTTTAGAGTTGTTGCTGCTGTTTTTGTTTTACGTGCACCTCCTAAAGGATTTGTTAAGAATACATAGATACCTCTGAAATGAAACCTTGGGGTTAGAGATAGTTCCCTGTAAATTACTCACAGGTGTTACAGATGAAAATCCATGGCGGTGATAATAAAAAGAGATTAGCAAAACTCATTTGCATGCCGGACTCTGTAATCATTCATAAAAGGTAATTAGACTTTTATTAAAACATCTGCCGGTTGTTCATCTTAACTACTATTTACCTTTTCTCAAAAACATCTAGAGAACGCAAAACTTAGCAGAGGAGCTGTTTGTGGTGCTGAAGTCTTCGCTTGGAAGTCCTGGCAAGTCTTAGCTGATATAAGGTTCAAAGGTCCTCAGCCTGAGATGATGCCTGTGCCATTAAACCCCATTGCCCTAAACTCATGCATCTCCCATGTTTACATAATGGCCATTCGCTGACTCCACAGCTGGAGGCAGTAATTCTTCTGTATATCAGCTTCTGAAAACCACAGGAAGAGAAAGTGCTCTTGTTCTCAGGTCCAGCATGTGACCTTCCCATAGGTATCTGGCTGGATGCTGCATTAGATGGGCCATTGGCCGGATCCCGTAGGGCTTGTGTTATGTTCTCATGTTCATCCCAATCCAACATAGTGCTGTTGGCTCCTCCATCATCTGCTCCAGCAAATGCGATTCTAGCTTTGGTCCAGGCCAGGCTCACTGCCCAGCTGTTTGTGGCCATGCCTGCATCAGGATCTGTTCTTCAGCTCAGGATCCATGGCCTCAGAGAACTCCAGAGGGCAACAACCCCAAAGAAGCAGCCTAATAAAGAATGAACATGCTGAGTAGCTAGGGAATGGCAAAGAGAAGGGGAAGAAATGGAAGCAGTGAGAGATTTTACTTTCTTGTGCTCTATGATCACTGCAGATGGTGACAGCAGTCACGAAATTGAAAGACGCCTGCTTCTTGGCAGAAAAGTGATGACAAACCAAGACAGCATCTTAAAAAGCAGAGATATCATCTTGCCAACAAAGGTCTGTATAGTTAAAGCTATGGTTTTCCCAGTAGTGATGTATGGAAGTGAGAGTTGGACCATAAAGAAGGCTGAGCGCCAAAGAATGGATGCTTTTGAATTATGGTGCTGGAGGAGACTCTTGAGAGTCCCATGGACTGCAAGAAGATCAAACCTCTCCATTCTTAAGGAAATCAGCCCTGAGTGCTCACTGGAAGGACAGATCCTGAAGCTGAGGCTCCAAGACTTTGGCCACCTCATGAGAAGAGAAGAGAAGACTCCCTGGAAAAGACCCTGATGCTGGGAAAGATTGAGGGCACAAGGAGAAGGGGACGACAGAGGACGAGATGGTTGGACAGTGTTCTTGAAGCTACCAGCATGAGTTTGACCAAACTGTGGGAGGCAGTGGAAGACAGGAGTACCTGGCATGCTCTGGTCCCTGGGGTCACGAAGAGTCGGACATGACTAAACAACTAAACAACAACAACAAACCATCCAAGGGTCCTTTACCCTACATTTTACCTTATTAAAAACATTCTGCTTTTGTCTAGGACCGCTCACAAAAAACAGGCTGGCCCAACTCAAGCTGTTATATTTATACAGGAAGGTGACCATCTCTGGCATTTCAAATAGCCCTTCTGTAGGGTAAAAAGGCATTTGTCTATGTCCTTAATAAATAAAAGTCACAAGAAGATGAAGTTCATTTATTAGCAGCTTTAAAAAAATGTAGCTGCCACCACCTTGGGCTCTTGGAGGGTGTGAACGAAGGACTATAAATAGTGGGATGTGCAAGAAATGTTGCTTAGCGCCTTGACACATGTGAATGATGGTGACAGTGTTGCTATCACACACAGACACCCCACCCAGAACAGGACACATTGGATGATTCATTATTCCTTTGCTCTGATTCCTCAGCAAAGTGAATGGAAGAAAATGTTGCTTCTGAGATGCATGTGAGATGCAAAACAGGAGTCCGTCTCCAGGGAGCTCACAGATGAGCTGAGATGTAGGAAGGAGATGCATAAGAAATGGAAGAAAGGAGAAATCATGAAGGAAGGGTATATTTGAGTAGCCAAGAGTTGCAGGGAGAAGATCAGGCAGGCCAAAGTTCAACATGATCTCAGGGTTGCAAGAAACATTAAAAATAACAATAAAGGTTTCTTTGGCTATGTTCAAAGCTAGAGGAGGAACAAGCACATGGTAAGTCCTCTGTGTGGAGAAGATGGAGACATGCTATTGGGTGACAGAGAGAAGGCAGAACTGCTCAACACCTGCTTTGCCTCTCTTTTCACCCAAAAAGAAAGCAGTGCCCAACCTGGTGATAACAGCATAACTATCAGGAGTGCGTGCAGGAGCCAGGCCTTGTGACCAGTAGGTCTTTGCAAGACTGGGGCCTTCCTAAGTTTGTTCTGGAGAGGCAAGGCATGGCCGCACAGGTGAGGCTGATTGGTAACTCACTGCACCTGGTGGCTAGAGCCGGAAGGGATATAAGGTCAGCATTTCCCTTTGGCTCCTTGCCACAGCAACACATTTCCTGCCTTGGGCTTCTTGCTTCCTGATCCTTGGACCTCGGCTTCTTGACTCCTTGCTCCTTGCCCATCAAACCCTTGACTTTGTGACTCCTTGCTTCTCGACCCTCGGACCCTTGACTTCGTGACTCCCTGCTTCCTGACCCTCAGATCCCTGGCTTCTGGACTCTCGTTCCTGCTACCACCCCGCCATCTTGCCCCCGGTCTCGAAGTCCTCAACCGGGACTTCGATTGCCCATAGACCGGACCGTGTCAATAACTGATGCAAGGAGGGAGCTGCAGCCCAATATAGGAAAAGAGGTGGTAAGGGAACCCCTAGCTACTTTAAATGAATTCAGATCTCCAGGCCCTGATGAGCTGCACCCAAGGGTATTGAGAGAGCTTGTGGATGTAATCTCAGAGCCTCTGTCTATAATCTTGGATAATTCTTGGAGAACAGGTGAGGTCCTTGCTGGCTGGTCTCAGGCAAATGTTGTCCCAGGAAGAACTTTCTGACAGTAAGAGCAGTTTAACAGTGGAACAGACTCTCATGAGATGCAGTGGGCTCTTCTTCCTTGGAGGCTTTTAAGCAGAGGTTGGACGGCCAGAGGTTGGGTAACCTTTGGGTCCCTTCCAACTCTACACTTCTTTGATTCTATGAACAAAAATGACATTAGGGATGAGCGAAGCCTTCCATATTACTTCAGTGGATACATTTGCTTCCACTAAAAAGCAATTCTTCATGTACAGGTGATTCATTTGCAGGATGGATATGTTGTGCTTTACATGAAAAGGTTTTCTGAATGATTGGTTTACATACAAGTAGCATCCTAAGCTGAATGCACACCTCTCCCCTTTCAATGTGCTGTTGCACAATTGATGGTCAGTTACATTTTTCTTCATCAAAAGTCTGCCAGCCTTTGAGGTGCAAGGCTATTATTGCTCAAATTAACAAGCTATTGGACTCCATTCTGACTTAATTGCGAAGCATCTTGTGCAATAAACCGCTGTTTTGTCTCTCTTTTGTAATAGATTCGGAAATTATACAGCAATCTAGAACAATGGCAAATGTATGCTTTGTTTGCTTTGGAATGTAGTCTGGAGGGCCCAACACAATTTCTGAATTGGGAGGAGGGCAGTCTCCCTCCTCCCCCTCACACACAGAATGAATGAATGATTTGCTGCTGACCCTGCCAATCACTGTGTCGGGAGCTACCCGCACGCAGCATGCAGTGCCTGGCACATTAACCCCTGAAGGAAGAAATGCGGCATGAAAAGCTTTCATCTCCTCACTTGGGCAACCTTTTATAATATGGACCTCTGTGTGAGCCCCAAATTTGGCACCCCCCAAGCGATCTTCTTAGTTATGGATCGTCTCAATGTTGTGCCCCCTTGACTTGGTGCCCTGTGTGTGAGAAATGTCTGCATCACCCCAAATCTGGAGCTGAACTGGATCCCCTCTTCTGGTAACACAGCCCCTTTCTATTCTCATGAGAGGGAGGGAGGGAGGGAGCGAGACAGCCTTTATGTGTGATGGAAGTTGCCTGAGATTTCACAAAGCTAGAAACTTAGAGCTCAGGGCCTAAGCCTGGTGTGAACAAACACAATTGATGTGCAAGTTGCTATGGCAGAAACTTCCATTTATGGAACAAGAGTGCTGGCAGAACAACTCTGTGGCCAATGCCAGCTTCAGATTACTGCACTGTCGAGAGTTATTTTGTGCCTAATCTTTTTTTACCTGTTAAACATACTCTCTGTATGCCTTGGCAAGTAAAATTGTCCACTCTGATTGTTCCCCGGTCATCTTTTGTAAAATGCTCTGGCAACCTATTACCTGTCGTCTCCTGTTGAAGTCAAGCGACCAGCAATTTTTTATATATTAAAAAAAAGTTCTTGTTCATTTTGTAAAAAAGGGGTGTATCGAATTTCAATGGGAACTTGCACACAAGTCTGGGCCTCCTGCCCAGTATATGTAAAAACAACCACATCGGGTTTTTAAGAGCTGCATCTGATGCTTTGGGTAGCTTTGTTAAAATGAAAGCCTTAATGCTCTGCCAAGGAACTTCAAATCATATGTGATGCTAATGAGGCCTATTATGCAAGTTAAGAGAAAATCATGCTTTCCCTAATTGTACACATGGTGCACATTGCTTAGCATTTTGTTTAACACTGTAAGTTAGTAACCAAGGAAGGGGTGTGTGTCAAACTGGATATTTTGGAAGACAGAGGGGAGCTCTCTCCTGTAAATCAAAACAGACTAGGGCTAGCCATATCATCCTACATAACAGTATGGTCAGCCCTAAACAGCTTGCCTCTAGTGCAGTGCTTCTCAAACTTTTTTCTCTGGGCCACACTTTCAGAATAAAAATTTGCTCACACCACACTGAATTTTGTATTGATAAGCAATGCATTGGAAAACAAAAAGAAGCAACTCCTAGAACTGCTTGGTTTATAACATGGAACACAACTGCTTTAAAATATGATCATGGGAAATCCAGAAAACATAAAACAATGCAGCTACATAGGAGCAGAAATCACCCCCAAAATATAATTATGAATATAATTATAAATGAGCCTCTTACATATGTACCTTAAGGATGTATACAAATGCAATGTGTGAGCTTGCTTTTGCCGGCTAATCTCATTTGTATTAGGTCCAATCTGATACAATCTCTCTTCTCAAAGAAGCCCTTCTCTTTCCCAATCTTCCATATTTGTCAGAGAGCCCAGCTGTGCATTGTTTTGTAGCAAAACCCAGGAAATTTACTTCCATGAGGACGCTAACCTACTTTCCGGGATCAGTAGCAAATGAGACTGATTTAAATTCCCGGTTTCTTAAAGGACCAGGAAACCTTCCAGACTACATAATTGCTTCTGTCCTGTTGTTGCTGAATGCAAATCTTATTGTGGGCACGAACTGCATAATCCGCTGTTTCTTCCTTTGAAGAATCTATCTTAAGAGAACATGCTCCATATGGATGAGGAGATTTCACCCCTCCCATATCCAAGAATCTCTTGATGAGTCTGCTGATTCTCCAGAGAGGAGGGGCAGTGTTCTGCTCTCTACTTATTCTGATCCAGCACCACATCAGTCAGTCAGTCAGTCAGTCAGTCAGTCAGTGTGTCGGAGAGAGAGAGACTGAGTGTTACAGATCGTGTGTAGAGATAAGGTTGCTGCTAAGAGCAGCTGCAGACACTCAGTGTAGTGCAGCATTCATTTATGCTTAGACCTCATTAAGCTCTGTATATAGTTGTATAATAGTTGTAGATAGAATAAAGAAGATATTCTACAGAGCTGCTCTCCGAGTCGTTTATACTCTGCTGTACTCTGCTATGGACGACTGTCTTCTTGTGGAAGTGAATCTGGTGCTCACAACTCTAAGCTGTGAGTCCACAGCACTTTGACCTGTTCCTGTGCAGAAGGTGGTCTCTGGAAGTGCTACCCAGCTCGCCTAGCCCAGTCGGGGCTGAAGTGCATGAGTCCAGTTGGTGGTACTAGCTCAAGGGCGATGCTGACATTGGTTATGGGCCCAGTCGTCTGACCAGTCGTTGTCCCAGTCGTCCCAGTCGCCAGAGGTTTCTGTTGCTGATTGCCGGACGGCGGAACAGACGCTGCATGCTGGACTGATTTGCGGTGCCCAGAAGCAGAGCTGTTTTGGAGCAGAGTGTTCAAGCTGCCGCTGTTGCTGTTGCTGCTGCCCCTAAACCAGGAGTGCAGAACCATTTTTCAGCCTGAGAGATGCATTCCCTTCTGGAGAATGGCCCACGTTCCAGTGGTGGGGAGGGCCACAAGCAAAAGGGGTGGAAGAACTATTGTCAATTTTGCTCTTAGGTTTCTACACATACTCAAACATACCTCTCAGTCCTCCATCCAGGTGAGCGAGAGGCATTATCAGAGTTCAAGAATGTATTCGAGCCAGGACAAAGACACTCAAGGAGAGTGAAGCAGGTCTGGTGAGGGGTGTGGCTTGGGGGTGTCCCTGAGAGCCCGACAGAGAAGCTCAGAGGGCCATATTCAGTACCCAGATCTGTGGTCCTCAAGCAATGACAAACCTAGACAGGATCTTAAAAAGCAGAGACATCACCTTGCCAGCAAAGGTCTGTATAGTTAAAGCTATGGGTTTCCCAGTAGTGATGTATGGAAGTGAGAGCTGGACCACAAAGAAGGCTGATCGCCCAAGAATGGATGCTTTTGAATTATGGTGCTGGAGGAGACTCTTGAGAGTCCCATGGACTGCAAGAAGATCAAACCTATGCATTCTGAAGGAAATCAGCCCTGAGTGCTCACTGGAAGGACAGATCCTGAAGCTGAGGCTCCAAGACTTTGGCCACCTCGTGAGAAGAGAAGACTCCCTGGAAAAGACCCTGATGTTGGGAAAGATGGAGGGCACAAGGAGAAGGGGACGACAGAGGACGAGATGGTTGGACAGTGTTCTCGAAGCTACCAGCATGAGTTTGACCAAACTGTGGAAGGCAGTGGAAGACAGGAGTGCCTGGCGTGCTCTGGTCCATGGGGTCACGAAGAGTCGGACAAGACTAAACAACTAAACAACAACAACTCCTCCCCTAGACATCTGCTGTGGAAATTTGGTGTGATGCAGACGACCATAGGGGCATAGAATCATAGATTATGGAAGGGAACTCAAAGGTCATCCGGCCCTCCTTTCTTCCTGGCGCCACCTTTGCAAAATACTTCTCTGTAGCTGCATCTTGCAATGGAAGAGAGGGGGATCTTTCAGTGATCTGCATTAAACGGGGTGCTTTGTGGCATTCCCCAAGCCAGGAAGGATTGGACTCTGATTAATAGAATGCACACAGAGGCTTGACCAGCAAGACTCTGGGAGGAGTGTGTATAATAATAATTCCTGTCCACCCTCCAGCCCAGGTTGCTTTATTCACAAAAGAACTTTTTACACAGTGTTCGTAAGAACCAATCAGATTTCCTCTGAGCATTTCAAAAAAACCCCACGTGAGGACAAAGTTACACTATAAAAGCTAATTTCCTACTTGAGCATGCATATGCAGTTCAAAGTAAATAAAAGAGGAAGCGAAGAGGAATGCTTTTAGGAAACTCCGGAGGTCATAAACAGGAGTAAACAGGAGAGGATGGAAGGATGGCAAGGAGATAGGTATCTTTATCACCTTCCTGTGAAACTATTTCCAGGCCCTAAGATTAACAAAACCAAGGAAGGGTACATCAAAGAAACTACCTACTATAGTGGTATAATAATTAATAATAATAATAATAATAATAATTATTATTTGTACCCCGCCCATCTGGCTGGGTTTCCCCAGCCACTCTGGGCGGCTTCCAACAAAGATGAAAAATACACTAAAATGTCACATATTAAAAACTTCCCTGAACAGGGCTGCCTTAAGATGTCTTCTGAATGTCAGGTAGTTGTTTATCGCTTTGACATCTGATGGGAGGGCGTTTCACAGTGCGGGCGCCACTACCGAGAAGGCCCTCTGCCTGGTTCCCTGTAACTTGCCCTCTCGCAGTGAGGGAACCGCCAGAAGGCCCTCGGAGCTGGACCTCAGTGTCTGGGCAGAACGATGGGGTAGGAGACGCTCCTTCAGGTATACTGGACCGAGGCCGTTTAGGGCTTTAAAGGTCAGCACCAACACTTTGAATTGTGCTCGGAAACGTACTGGTACCTCGGGTTAAGTACTTAATTTGTTCCGGAGGTCTGTTCTTAACCTGAAACGGTTCTTAACCTGAAGCACCACTTTAGCTAATGGGGCCTTGTGCTGCCGCCGCGCCACTGGAACACAATTTCTGTTCTCATCCTGAAGCAAAGTTCTTAACCCGAGGTACTATTTCTGGGTTAGCGGAGTCTGTAACCTGAAGCATATGTAACCCGAGGTACCACTGTATCTTTATGTACTGAGGATGCCTGATGAAGCAACTGGCCTGTGTATTTAGAATGCTTATACATGCTTGTCAGACAGAGAGAAATGGGCAGTAGAGAAAATGGCCAGAAATGCAAAGGCTTGTGGGATTTGATCAGAAATTGTCAATGAATCGAACCCGGTCAGCGCCATGCTTTCACAGCGGACACAATGGCTTGATGCATATTTTATAATTCCTCACAGTAATCCCATCTGATCCCCACACTCTGGATATTTGCATTCCTACATCACTTTGATTTGCTGGAACTAAGTTTGAGTTTCTCTTACATTGGGTATAATCAAACAGATACACTTGAGACGGATACATCTCTCTCTACTCTCACTTGCTTCTTTCTTCTCTTTTCTTCCCGGCTTGTTTTTGCTTCTCCCTTTCACATTAACCTGCATGCATTTCTTTGAATAGGCTGTAAAGGCTTTAGAAGGGGATCTGGCTCTCTTGGTTTTGAAGCACCGTCTACTGAGTTTCCATTAAAAAAAATTGCCCGAAGCTAAACATTGCCCACCTCAGGCAAAAGTTCTAAGGAACTTCAAGGCAAACCCAGAACATTTAAATAAGATGTTTCACTGGAAGATAGTAAAAAGTTGTTACTGGATTTCACTCAAAGCAAATTTGGAGGTCTTTCTTCAGGTAAACATCTGTAGAACTTTGAGGGAAAGTAGAAAGAGACTTGATAACACAACATACATTTTGCAGGTCTGTGCATCATCTTCATCAAAGCAGTGATAGTCTTCTGTGACAGTCTCCACCAACATAGAAAATGCTACTATCTACCTTGGATTAATTTCTTAGTGATGAAAATGGTAGATAGATGATAGATTGATAGATGATAGATAGATAGATGATAGATAGAAACTTTATTCACATTAGCCGATGGCCATAGCAACAATAAAACATTACAATATACACAGAAGAAAGGAAATTTAGTATAAAAGCACAGTTTAGGGACCTGAAAATGGTAGTTATATCTATAGCCAAATAATAAATCTGGAGCACTTTTCTTTCAAGAACCAAAGCATGGATTGATTGAGATACTGGAAGGAGCATTTTTTGCTTGTTTGTTTTACTCAGTTGCCTGAGTGATGGACAGGTCAGGAGGACATCTTTTGAAGATGCCCTTTCCCTTGGATCAGGGACTATTCGGATCTAAATATATCTTTGTAAAAAATCAGTTGATTTTCAAGTGTAAGAACATAAGGTGCTGCCATATACAACGTTAGGCTACCTCTGTGTTCTTCGCAGTGACTGGCATCAGCTTTGAGTTTCAGACATGGACACAGCCATCCTTACCTGGAGATGTTGAGGATTGAGGCTGGGACAGTTTGCATGCAAAGCAGATGCTCTACACACTGAGTATACCAGCTGAGAGACAGTGATTAAGATACTGAAATTAGCTTAGTCACAGCCCATTCAATGCAGGAGCCAGCAGCCAGCAAATGCTCATCTTTCTAAGCCCCTTCTCTTAACCTTTTCTTTCAAACCTAGTACCAGACTCATCCCCTGCCCGCTGGTTTTATCCAATTCTGCTCCATTTAGAACTCCAATTAGATATAACGAGGTTCATTGGCAAGGCAAGAAACCTCGGATAAAATATAAACTTTTGACAGATAAAATAGAGAGGGGAGGGCTAGCACTGCCAAATTTAAAATTATACTACGAGGCAGAATGTTTGCTATGGGTAAAAGATTGGATTATACTGGAGAAAACTAACATCTTAGATCTTGAAAGTTTTAACAACAGATACGGAAGGCATGCCTATCTCGTTTACAAGAAGGCAAAAGTCCGTAAAGATTTTACAAATCATTTACTCAGGAACGCATTATATAAAGTCTGGAACAAATATAAATTACAACTGGACCCCCCGGTGGCTTTCGCCGCTGGAGGCGCATGCCGTGAAAAAACTTAATATGAGAAGAAACTGGGTATCATATAGACAACTACTGGAGGAAGTTCAAGGAAAACTAAGAATAAAACCCTATGAGGAGATATGACAATATGTGTCAGATAGCTGGCAATACCAGCAACTTAGAAGTGGTCTTTCCTCTTTTCTGTTTTTTCTCAGCACTGCTCCAATCTATAACTGCTCACATGTATTACTGTTCCTGCTGTGATGTTCTGCTCCCTATCCGCTGCCCGTCTTGGAAGCACTGGCGAAAATACTCCTCTGCAGGTGTTCTCAGGTGAGATGTATATTTTCCAGAGTTAAAGACTCAGCTGGATTGCTTGATACTGGCTCTGGCTTGTTGTGTTCTGCCCTGCCTTGTTGTTATTCTCACATCTCAATTTCCCCCAGCAAAATACTCTCAGTGCCTATTTATAGATGTGTTTTGGTCTATGATGCATAGCAGACAGTTCAATCTACAGCAAGCAGGCTGAACTAAGGGAAGGGTTGGGAAGGTACCACTGGCAAGGCAGTGCACCTCATGTATCTGTGGCGTGTGGTCCTTGGATAAACATAGGGACTGAGTACCAAAGGAACCACTTTTTTGCATTCCTTTCATTCCATTTCTCCATTAACCTTCAATTTTTATAAAAAAAAACTATGGAAAATTTGTATTAAATTCCACATTTAAATACATATTTCTAAACATTGTTTTGTCTTGAAAGACACATTTTAAAATATATTTCATCTCAAAATACACATTTTAAGAAAAAAGAAAGATTCTTTTTTCCCCCTCCTTGTTTCCATTTTTAGCTGAAAACTGCCCAGCAACATTTGGAGCAGTGAGATTTGATGGACAGCTGTCTTCTGAGCTGCACGTTAGTCTGGTAGCTGCTTGTTTGAATTCATTTCCTATCCAAGTCTGCAACAATAATATTCCCCAACATCCCTCTCTAGAACACACGGACCAATCCCTAAGTCTGTTCAAGCAGGGAAGATTGGTACAGGTGGGCCATCTCTATGTGAGAGAAGCTTACCTGACATGGTTCATATTTCCATCAAGACACCTCTGATCAACTCCTGACAAACCCCAGCACTTCCTGGAACAAAGTTTGAAAACCAGTTATCTATATTGTCCGGTAAAAACCTAAGCAACCTATTTCACAGTTTATGGATATTACACTTGGTTGAAGTCATACTTTTAAATGGAACATCTGACCCAAGACATTTTTTTCCATCTGTGTTGCATACAAAAGATCTCAGATTCAATCCCTGGCTATGTCTTAATTTATATATATTTTAACTGTTGTTGGTGCTGGAGAAGACTCTTGAGAGTCCCATGGACTGCAAGAAGATCAAACCTATGCATTCTGAAGGAAATCAGCCCTGAGTGCTCACTGGAAGGACAGATCATGAAGCTGAGGCTCCAATACTTTGGCCACCTCATGAGAAGAGAAGACTCCCTGAGAAAGACCCTGATGTTGGGAAAGATTGAGGGCACAAGGAGAAGGGGACGACAGAGGACGAGATGGTTGGACAGTGTTCTCGAAGCTACCAGCATGAGTTTGACCAAACTGCGGGAGGCAGTGGAAGACAGGAGTGCCTGGCGTGCTCTGGTCCATGGGGGTCACGAAGAGTCAGACACAACTAAACGACTAAACAGCAACAACAACATCTGTATTGTCCCTGTTATACCTAATCACAAATTCAAATGTATCCCTATTGTGTTTTATGACTTCCTTGATATTGTATGTGGGCTGGAACTGGTCTGTGACCGAAATAATAAAATTCAATCCTTGGCACCTCCAGGTAAGTCTGAGAATGTCCCTTGCTTGAAATCTCAAAGAGCTGATGCCAATCCATGTACACAATACTGGACTAGATGAACCAACACTCTGAGACAGTATAAGGCAATTTCATGCGTCCCTATGGACCTGTGTGTCAGCAGCCCTTGAGTATCATGAACTGCTTGGATGCAGAGGAATGGTGGGAGGAACCAGCTGGGGAAGCCCTAAGGCAGTGGTGTCCAAACTCGGCCCTTCAGATGTTTTGGGACTACAACTCCTGTCATCCCTAGCTAAGAGAACCAGTGGCCAGGGATGATAGGAGTTGTAGTTCCAAAACAGTGTAGTGTCGTGGTTAAGAGCGGTAGTCTCGTAATCTGGGGAACCGGGTTCGCGTCTCCGCTCCACATGCAGCTGCTGGGTGACCTTGGGCCAGTCACACTTCTTTGAAGTCTCTCAGCCCCACTCACCTCACAGAGTGTTTGTTGTGAGGGAGGAAGGGAAAGGAGAATGTTAGCCGCTTTGAGACTCCTTTGGGTAGTGATAAAGCGGGATATCAAATCCAAACTCTTCTTCTTCTTCTCCTGTCTCCCAGAACCAGAAGAGTCTTGAAAAGAGTGGAGGAGAATTTGGCGACTCAGAGATGCAGTTTCTGATTGCTTGGGGAAAATGCTGGAGAGGGGGGAACTTTGGCAGCTGTGGGGAGGTGGGGAACCTTCATTCTCAGCAACTGATTCATTGGGGGCAAGAGCTGCCGGAGATGGGTTGCTATGCTCATTAGACCTGACACTCCTGTGTCGATGATGTTATGGCTAATAAACTCCAACGTGCACTGTGTGATTTCCTGGGCACTCGACTGATACTAGGGCCCTGTAGTCACCTTCGTCACTTCCCTCTAACAGCATGAGTACAGCTCGATGAACACATTAAACAAGCAATATGGTCAAAACTGAAAATAATATTTATATGCAAACTTTTCATTCCTGGTGTTTCTATGCCTCAAGAGCTGACATAATTTGTTCCAGGAGCACTCTCAGGTTTGACAGGTCCCCTCTCATTTGGAAGGTGACTACATTTCAGGTTTTCAGCTGTTTTGTCTGTCAGGGAGCTATTTTTGGTTCCTCATTCCTCTTAGTTTATATAGTCTTCTGAAGCTGACTCACCTCCCAGTGTAGCTTGGCACTCCATTTATATGTCAGTGATATTTGTCCACATTTCCTGACATTCCTTCATACATATATATCATCTATCTATCTATCATCTATCTATCTATCTATCTGTCTGTCTGTCTGTCTACTGTTAACGGAAAAATCCGAGGGCTCCCTTGGACAAAAACAAAGACACCAACCAGGATAACTTGGAGCAAAACAGCAGCCTATAGGCTTGGCCTTTATTGAATACTATCTTGACAGGACTCCCACCCGCAACAAGATGAAGCAAAATGGAAGCCCAGAACAAAAGAAGATCCCAACTTTAATTAGTTACTAATCCCCCAAACTACACCCCTAAGACTACATCACAACTACATCACAAAAAGGAGGGGTTGAGGGAGGAATTGTGGTGGTAACCTGAGTGTCCTGTCACCTGGCTGGTTCCTCCTTTCTCCCTCCCCATGAGTACTTTCCAGGTGACAAAGGGGAGCTTGCAGTTTCCTGCCCCCAGAGGGAAGAGCTGATCATTGTCCTTTGTTCCAGTCGTGCTGAATCCACTCCCATATGCAAGTTCTTTGTGATCTTGATGGTCTTCTGTCTAGGACCATCAGGGTTGGCATAGCAACTGGGCAGGGCTCCTGTGTATGTGCTGGTATGCTCAAGGGATTATGGCTGCCCTGTATCAAACCTTCCCCATTTTGTAGTCCTTCATGGAGTAAAATAAAAGTGGAACAGTGCAGATCCGATGTATGGCTGATTTTCTATGAATTTATAACAGAAGCATAGCATATGTAGTGTGTGTGTGTGTGTGTGTGTGTGTGTGTGTGTGTGTGTGTGTGAAGTTTGTACAAACTGAAAGATTAGGAGGGGGGTTCCTGTGACACTATCCATCTATCTATCCATTCACCCATGAATGAATATGCAATAGGTCATCACAAGTGGAGCAATGCCACAAAAGTTGGAATATAAAATTGTCCAGCATATCAAGTTCAAAAACAGCCATCACTTCTCCCAGCTGGAGGGTGAGCGGAAATGTAAGAAAAAAGAAATGCCAGAACATGTCAAATCACATTATGTTAGAGGAACAAGCTATTGTATCATCATCTAACACCATTCCAATAATGCACAGAAAAGGCCCAGTTCTGTTATATTTGACACCTCTTCCTCAAATATAATTAGCAATGTTCACCGTTTTTGCCATATTCGTATTCTAATCAGCATTCATCCGTTTCAGGGGCAGAGGCCCTTTTCTAATTAGCAGCTACAGTTATTTTAATGGTGCATTAAAAACAAACAAATGAACGCCCCCCTCCCTTTCTAAATTACAATTTCATTTCCCACCCCTTTTGTTTATTGTTTTAAATTGTGGCTTTAGACTGAATGTAAACTGTTAGACACATTGGGGTGTGAGTGGAAGGCTCTGTCTTGGAGATAAACATTGGGTTAGAAATACGTTTATGAATAAATCAATGAATGCATGTGTTATGTACTGAGTTGAATAGGATCCAAACTGCAGCAGTCTGATTGGTCCTAGAACAATAGGATCCAAAAGGCAGCAGTCTGATTGGTCCTAGAACAATAGGATTCAGAATGCAGCAGTCTGATTGGTCCTAGAACAATGCAGCAGTATGATTGGTTGGCAGGAACCACCCAATCATGCTCCAGATAGAAGTGAATCCACAACCTGATTGGCTTACAGTAGAATTCCGGAATTAGCCAATCATGTGCAGCCCATTGTGTAAATAATGTATATAAAGCAGATACCTTGAGGGGACTTTCATTCATTCCTCCTCACCACTATGAGCTGAATAAAGAGCATGAAATCACTTTGCGACTCTGAGTATATTTCAGCATGCAATGTAATGGCCCCTCAATCACTTCTTCCTGGTGTTTATGCTTCTAATCCAAACTTGCATTCTAGGTCCTTAATTTTACTCATTATTGCATTTGCATCCCACCTTTCCACTAATGAGCTGAAGATGGCAATGATGTGTCCCTGATTATATGTTTCAGTTCTGCTGTCCTTGCATGAAATGTGTGGTTTGATTCAACAACTAGCAGTGAAATCTTGCTCATGCTTACTGAAAAGCATGAGTTCTATGGTGTTTACTCCTGGGTAAGTGTGTATAGCAGTCTTCCCCAGTTTGATGCCCACAAGCTGTTTTTTTAGAAAATATTTTATTACAGTTTCCTTGGTTTACAAATGTATGAACAATGTCTCTTTTTTCAAGTTACATTTTCCATAGGTCAGTTTCATTTGCTGAGACATTAGGGTTACATTAGGAAGAAAAATGGGGAGAAGAGGTGGAGGGGGCCATGGTGGGTGGGGTCGGGAGGCGATATTTCTATTTTGCTTAATGTATGTGTGGGTTTTTGTGCCAGGGTCATTTGTGCAGGTTCTCTTTGCTATTCGCTTGTGTTCCTTTGGTGGTGAGAGAAATTGTGGTTGGCCTAGGGTGTGGTTGCTTGTTTGTGATTGGCTGTGTTGAACTTTGTTTTCGTGTGTGAGTGGGGTGGGTGGGTGTTTTTGAATCAGGTTAGCCATATTGAAGAAGGCTGATCACCGAAGAATTGATGCTTTTGAATTATAGTGCTGGAGGAGACTCTTGAGAGTCCCATGGACTGCAAGAAGATCAAACCTCTCCATTCCGAAGGAAATCAGCCCTGAGTGCTCACTGGAAGGACAGATCCTGAAGCTGAGACTCCAATACTTTGGCCACCTCATGAGAAGAAAAGACTCCCTGGAAAAGACCCTGATGTTGGGAAAGATGGAGGGCACAAGGAGAAGGGGACAACAGAGGATGAGATGGTTGGCCAGTGTTCTCGAAGCTACCAGCATGAGTTTGACCAAACTGTGGGAGGCAGTGGAAGACAGGAGTGCCTGGCGTGCTCTGGTCCATGGGGTCACAAAGAATCGGACACGACTAAACGACTAAACAACAACACAGCCATATTGATTCATATGCTGTTGGTGGATTCTTGTCGTTGTCTTGTTGGGCTGTATATGTGATAAAGCGGTTTTTGACTACAATTCCCAGCAGCCACAGTTGTAGTCCAAAACATCTGGAGAGCATCAGGTGGGGGGAATGTTGGTTTATCAGATTACATCTTAAATCAAACTGATTTGCTAGACTTTTATCTCCTTTTTTCTACTCACAACTTCTCTGTTTATCTCTTTCATTGAGCTACACCACCAGTTACTCTCCCCGCACCCTCTCCCTGTGGCTTTCTGATTGCTCCTTTCTTCTACCAATGTTCATTCATTAACTAACAATGATTGAATAAGCTCAGCTGAGACATCCTCTATACTTATCTCTTCCTTTTCCTTCCCGTCACTCCTAATCAAAGAGAAATCTCTCTCTCTTGCACAAATAGACTTTCTCAGCTGTTAAGCATCTTGATGGTGGAATAATTCCTCAGAACTAAATTTAGCTGCCCTGCAAGCTGCTGTAAAGGAAGGGGGTTGAGATGAGGAAGAGAAAGACAATCTGAACATCATGAAGAATTTCACCATGGTTTTTAAGGCCCATTTGGAAGCAAAGAGAATAATCAAAGAATGGCTAGGGAAACCCAGCCAGATGGACAGGGTATAAATTATAAATTATTATTATTATCCATCAGGATAGTGCCACATTCCTCTTCTTGTTCCCATCAAATGATGCCAAGAAGACTTGCTGTTATTTCATTACACCTTACTGATGTGTTGTAAACTTTAAAAATGCTACACAGCCATAAAACACATCATGGTTTGTAGCCATTATAACCTTAAGTGAGGGACTGCCAGAGTTGAAAAGTTCTCAAGAATCCTGTCTTATGAAGAAAAGTTGCAACCATCTCCAGGGGTTGAGATAATTGGGTTGTTGTGAGGTTCTTGCAGTTAGTGTTCCTGATATCTGTGAAGTATATAAAGGAGCATGTGACACTTGCAAACCTTTCACTCAAGTTATAAAGCAGTCTTCCCCAGCCACCAGATATTGTCAGATTCCAGGTCCCATCAGCCAGAATGAACAATGTTCAGGCATGATGCTGATAAGGACTCCCTTAAGGCAGAATCTTAGCTCAGTATTTTGCACATACCAGGGACCGGGAGCTTGTTTGGGCTACAACTCCCATCAGCTCCAGCCAAGGAAGATGAGAGATGTAATCCAACAACATATGGAGGGCACCAGCGTGGTGTAGTGGTTAAGAGCGGGAGACTCGTAATCTGGTGAACTGGGTTCACTTCCCTGCTCCTCCACATGCAGCTGCTGGGTGATCTTGGGTTAGTCACACTTCTCTGAAGTCTCTCAGCTTCACTCGCCTCACAGAGTGTTTGTTGTGGGGGAGGAAGGGAAAGGAGATTGTTAGCCGCATTGAGACTCCTCAAATCCAAACTCCTCCTCCTCCTCCTCCTCCACCTCCTCCTCCACTTCTTCTCCTTCTCCTTCTCCTTCTCCTTCTCCTTCTCCTTCTCCTTCTCCTTCTCCTTCTCCTTCTCCTTCTTCCTACCCCTGGCATATGTGTTGTGTCTAGAACCCCCCAAGTTGAAACCGTGCTATCTCTAGTATTTTGGAACACCTAGGTGGCCTCTGCTAAAGACCACGGAGACCTAGTGCCAGCCAGAGTAGACATGACTGGTCTGGATAGACCAATAGCATGCCTCCATACAAGGCAGCTTTGAATGGTTGTAGAACAGGGTTGGGGAACTGATGGTGGCTGATGCTCATAGGGACTAGTAGGATCTCAAACTGTAGGTGGAACGAGAGCCAATAACAGGAGCAGCCTGCTCATTCTAGTTTTGTCTTTATTCTCCTCCCTGCTGAGTTCTACAGGGGCAACACTGAGACTAAGGAAGAGAAAGCTGGCAGGCTGTGGCACCCCTTGGACTGGTTGTAAGTCAGAAGGCAGGCATGTGGGACTTCCGGGTCAGCGCCATCGATTAATGGTGGATTCCCTCTGAGTCTCGGAGGGACTAACTCCGTGGGATCGGGTCTTACCGCTGCGGCAAAGCGGGGACCCTTTAAAAATCACAGGCGGGGGAAGCCTGTGAATGTGGGGACTCGGCGGGCACCATTTGTGCCCCCCCCAATCTGCAAAGGGACCCTTTTTTTTTTTAAAGGGCTCCGGAGAGGGACGGGGTGAGCAGCGCGGTGCTGAGAGTCGACTGCTTCTTCCGCGGAGTGAAGCTGCACAGCTGTTATCGGAGAGCGCTGACTTTTTCCTGGGACAATTGGACTTGAAAGTAACTACCCGTGAGTAGGATTAAATTGGATTTCAATTGGATTTAAAAGAACAAGGCAGGTATGTGGGGAGTTGACAGAGGGTAGAATATGGTTGGTCAGGAACTACCCAATCACCCTAACAGACCAACTGCTTGTTCAACTCCAATCAGAATGTACCTGTTTGGTTCCCAATTAATTGGCTTTGGGGACACATGATAATCAGGAATTCCAAGATCAATAAGAAAAGATTAAACAATATAAGAAAAATTGAGTAGGCATTCTTCATAATGAGAGGAGGGATGCCTGTTATCCAGAATTTGACACTCTACCTAAACATTTTACATTTGAATTTTAAAGAAAAACAACTTTATCACTTTCACTGGGTCCCAAACTATGCCACTTACCCGAGTCCAATCTTTAGTGCAGAAGCTCCTGGAATTTGCCAGGGTTTTCACATTAGCAATGCTTATGGAAGCACCCAAAACACTGGAGAGCATCAGGTGCTCACTAGAACTGATGCAGAGTCAGGATGTGGCAGGATGTGAAAGGGATGGGGAAAGCACAGACAGAGGAGAAGGACCAGAGAAATTATGTTGGGCCTAGGGAATTCCATAATCCCAAGAGAGAAACTGTAGATTCACTGTGGCTATGGAGGGGTCAAAGTTTTGAGTCTTCTTTCAACTTCTAATTCTAATAATATGGAATAATGTTCAGCACTTCTCGGCCGATCCATGGAAAGCAAGATCTCATGCTGATTTATCCAGATAGTCACACAAATAGCTTTGCATTACCAGGTTTATGCCATTGACCATTTTGTTGCAGACAGCAGCACATTCATTTATTTCAAGGAGCAATGGTCTTATGGATTTTCCACCTTGCCAGGCATTGACTTCTCACCCCCATCACCCAATTTTAGTTGCATAACATTCATTTCAGCACAAATTCATCTTTTGTTTGGAATGAACAAACCTTGAAAAAAAATTCTCTTCAGCTTATTACACTGTTGCTAGAGCTGTAGCAAAATTTGTCGAACGATTACACCACAGCAGGGAGACTGAGAAGCACTTTAAGCCAATCTTCTTCCCAGTTTTCCTCTGGGTCAGAGAAATAGTCATGGTTCATCACTTAGAGAGAAATGATTAAGGATGTCGGGCTAAAGCTACTTGGAAGAACTTTGGAACTTCTCATTCACATACAAAGAGGAGGGAAATTTTGCTGACTCATACCTTCTGGGCAAAAAGCATGAGCTGCTGAGTCAGAACTTCATTCTTTACATAACTCCAACTTGGCTGGGAGTCAGACAGCCTTAGATGAGGGAATATATACAGGGAGAGACTGGGCCCCTATCCCAAACTTTCAAATCAGTTTTCCATAATCTTTCCCAATCTAAAAGTTGAATATTGTGCCCTAAATCCCTCACCCAGTGCATCATTGCAGATTTAACGTGTTCATCTTTTGTTTACCATTCATTTCTTATGGGATCGAGGAACAGGAAGTGCAATCAGGAAAACCCTGGAGGAAACTTTAGTGCCTCCCGCCTTTGTTAAAAAAGAAGGTGACAATGTGGGCAAAAATAAATAACTCTTCCTCCAAGGCAACAAGAGGATCTGAGACATCCCCTGCTCCTGTTGATCTCAGACTTGAATGCTCAGATGTTGCAAACAGCTCCTGGACTTCTGATTTAGTAGGTGCTAAAGACGACCAATGGTATCTCTCCCAGCAGGATTTAAACCTCTGCTGTGGAATAGTGCTAATAGATGTAAGAAAGACTTCAGTGCAGATGAACACAGAATAATGGGCTGCAGAAGCACTGGATTAAATTGGGGGTAGGGGATGAAAATTTGCCAATGTGGAGAAACCTCCCATAGAGCAGATGTGCTAGAACAAAGGTTTTCAGATCATTACAGACAAATCCCTGAAGGTTTCAGTTCAGTCTGCAGCTGCTGTTAGAAATCAGTAACTAAAATGCCTGGTTGCTTTTCCTAAGGGGTGAATTAGAAAATCAGGAGGATGACACTGACTTAATTTACCACAGACGCCACAGGCTAGCTTTTTGCTCTGAACACAATATCATAACTCATCTCTTAAAGTGATCAGGTCTATTTAATGTGAAGAGAGGATGAGAAGGAGTGGGCTTTGGTGTGTGTGTGTGTGTGTGTGTGTGTGTGTGTGTGTGTGTGTGGGTATGTATACAATTTATTCTAGAGAAAGGTGTGCTACAAAGTCGAATCCGTAAACATCAGTGTTTATACTTTTCACACAGGGCTCCCAGAAACATAGCCAGCAGAAAGGGACGCAGGTGGCGCTGTGGTCTAAACCACTGAGCCTCTTGGGCTTGCCGATCAGAAGGTCGGCGGTTCAAATCCACATGACAGGGTGAGCTCCTGTTGCTCTGCCCCAGCTCCTGCCAACCTAGCAGTTTGAAAGCACGCCAGAGCAAGTAGATAAATAGTTACCACTGTGGCGGGAAGGTAAACAGTGTTTCCATGCGTTCTGGCTTCCATCACAGTGTTCCGTTGTGCCAGAAGCGGTTTAGTCATGGTGGCCACATGACCTGGAAAGCTGTCTGTGGAGAAACGCTGGCTCCCTCAGCCTGAAGCGAGATGAGCGCTGCAACCCCAGAGTCACCTTTGACTGGACTTCAACATCCAGGGGTCCTTTACCTTTTTTTTTTTTTACCTAGCCAGCAGAAATTGACAGGTTATGTTGGCTTATCAGCATGCCATTGAAAGCTTCATTTGCTGGTTTCTGAAGGTCACAGTGGTCCGATAGCACATGGTCAGCCAGTGCAGACTTTGGGGCACAGGAGTTAAGGGCTGGTGATAGTCTGTCCCCATTGATAGCCTAACACAGTGTTCTGTACCACTTGGAGCCACATAAAGCACATTTCAATAATCGAGATTTGAGGTTTTAGGATTGCAGCCTGGGAAGTACAAATCTACCAATCCACCTTTCCACCTGTGGGAGAGTTATGCACGCCCATTAATTTAGTTTGCTCGGAAATAAAATAAATAAATTGGTTGCCGACTCTTGTGTACCTCGCCTGCTGCAAATCCGTCTTCTTGTTCTGGAGCTAAGAAGCCCCACCAGAAGCTGTTTGCTGAATCCGAATAAGTGGCAGTTCCAAAATTACATGTGCTAAAAATAGAAGCAAGGCTCAAGAGGAATTAAACTCTCTCAGACAAGTTTAATTAATCATCCCTCGTCCACAAAGAAAGTAATTCATTGTATTGTTCCTTTGCAACAGAAGAGCAAGCCAGATACAATTGCCTGGGCACAGAGGACCTGCTCATTTCCCCCGCCTCCCCCATGTCAATTACATCAGTTTTTAGAAGAAAATAATCATGCTTTCCATATGGCATTATGGTCTTTCTCATCTCCAGAAGGGGACTTGGGGCATGTGTGGGGGAAAGTCCCCTTTGCAGTTCAAGTACAGAGGTTCACACCAAGTCCCCACTTGGTCAAACTTTATTCAGTAATGCATTGCTGAGGTTTATGGGGTGTTAGGGGAGGGGTAGGACCAGGGGTGTAGCAAGGGGGATGCAGTGGGGGCGGTTCGTCCCGGGTGTCACCACTGGGGGGGGGGTGACAAACTGGAAAAAAAAAGTATTAAAAAAAAAACTTATTGAAGCTCCTTGTCACAGTCTGGTTCACAGGCAGTCGAAGTCCCTGTTGGGGATGTCGGGACTGGGGGCAAGATGGTGAGGTTGGAGCAGGAACGGCAGTCCAGAAGCCAGGAGTCAGGAATCTAAGAGTCCGAGGGTCAGAAAGCCGGGACTCAAGAAGCTGAGGGTCCAAGGGTCAGGAAGCAAGGAGTCACGAAGTCAAGGGTCTGAAGATCAAGAAGTGAGGAGTCACGAAGTCAAGCGCCCAAGGAGCAAGGAGCCAAACGCAGCAAGGCAGGAAATGTGTTGCTGTGGCAAAGAGCCGAAGGGAAATGCTGACCTTATAGCCCTTCCCAGCTCTTGCCACCAGGTGCTGTGAGTTACCAATCAGCCTCACCTGTGCGGCCACGCCTTCAGAACAAACTTAGGAAGGCCCCAGTCCTGCAAAGTCCTACTGGTCACAGGGCCTGGCTCCTGCACGCACTCCTGACACTCCTCTCCGAGAGGTGGGCAGGGCTTCCTGGGTCCCGGATGCCACCCTCCTTGCCTTGGGACCTTCATCCCACCCCCAACCCAGCTAGCCAATCGGCTGTGGGCTAGGGGTGGGGCGAAGGCAAGGGCTGATGCTGCTGAGGCTGAATTCCTTAGCCCCGTTGCCAGTAGAAGTTGGGTTTTTTGGGCCGCTGTGGTGGCATGCAGAGGCCGTCTGGCCTACGGAGGCCGAGACCGCTGCCAACAGCAGTTGGGCTCCGTGGCGCGCGGGCACTGCAGATGACCTCCTGGACCACTAAGCCAAAGATGCTTATGCTCACAATGTTCAGTAAATAAACCAGAAAATAACACTTGCGACTGTAAGTATATTATGTTTCCTAATAATAATAATAATAATAAATTTTATGTATATCCCACCCTCCCCAGCCGAGGCCAGGCTCAGAGCGGCTAACAACAATAAAAGCAACACAGCATTTTAAATCAATTAATTCTAAAATCAATTCAAATCAAATTAATGGCAACCGTTGGGCTAGAGTTCTGTGAGGAACTCCTTCAAAAGGAGGGGGTCAGATGTGTGTCGGGGGGGGGGGTTGACAAGAAATTTTCCACACCAGGTACCACCTGACCTTGCTAGGCCTCTGGGTAGGACGTCTGGTGGGAGACACGCCACACTTCTTTTGGGCTGGTTTGGTCCCCATCCTGCACTCAGTTCTCACCTGTGGCTTCTAGAAGCTGGCAGCATGTGACAGCAGCAGCCACACCTCTCCCCTAAGACCCCATATTGGAAGTTGGAAAAGTGACATGCTCTCCCACTTTCAAGGCTCTAGTTACTTATACCGGATCTGACTTTTACTCAGGTCACTTGGAAAAATGATGTCTGTGCTTGCACATTTTCCGAAGGGAAGAGAAGTGACCGGAGGCAGGGGGCACCCACAGATCTTGCTCAAAAATCCAAATAAGTCCATGGATCTAGAAAGCTTGCCAAATTGTTTTGAAGTTTTACAATATATTTTGATGTCCCTCTTTCTCTTTTCTTCTCCTTCCACCCCCCCATCTTGCTCCTTTCCATAAAACACATTGTACAGTGGTGCCCCGCAAGACGAATTCCTCGCTAAACGAAAAACCCGCAAGACGAAAGGGTTTTCCGATTTTTAGCGGCTTCACAAGACGAATTTCCCTATGGGCTTGCTTCACAAGACGAAAGCCCATAAGGAAATCTCTGGGGACAGTGGGGAAGTGCAGCGCGCCTTCTCCTCTGTTCCCGGACCTGTCCTGAAGACTTGCAGTGGGAGGAAGGTTTTCCTCCCCACCGCCAACATTCAGAAGGCTGTTCTGAAGGCTGGCGGTGGGAAGAAAAGCCCTTCTCCCCCGCCAGCCTTCAGAAGAGTTCCCGCAGGGCTGCCTAGGCTGCGGATAGCAGCCTGCTGCCCCGCGCGAGGGGCGCTCTGCTTCAGAGCGCCCCTCACGCCGGGCAGTCATCCGCAGCTTGGGGAGCCCTGCAGGAGTTCCCCGCAGGGCTCTCCAAGCTGCGGATAGCAGCCTGCTGCCCCTATCCGCAGCTTGCGGATAGCAGCCTGCTACCCCTATCCGCAGCTTGGGGAGCCCTGCGGGGAACTCCTGCAGGGCTCCCCAAGCTGCAGATGTCTGCCCCGTGCGAGGGGCGCTCTGCTTCAGAGCGCCCCTCACGCTGGGCAGCAGGCTGCTATCCGCAGCCTAGGCAGCCCTGCGGGAACTCTTCTGAAGGCTGGCGGCGGGAGAAGGGTTTTTCTTCCCACCGCCAGCCTTCAGAAGGCTGTTCTGAAGGCTGGCGGTGGGGAGAAAAGTCCTTCTCCCCCCGCCAGCCTTCAGAAGAGGTCCGGGGACAGACTGGTCTGAAGGCGGTCTCCATAGGAACGCATTAATTGATTTTCAATGCATTCCTATGGGAAACCGTGCTTCGCAAGACGAAAAACTCGCAAGAAGAAAAAACTTGCGGAATGAATTAATTTCGTCTTGCGAGGCACCACTGTATACTACAACTCCCAGAAAGAAAATGAGCCACTGGTGTGTGAGTTTCTCTGGGATTTAGCGCTGTGTGCCTCTCTTGTTGGTCCTGATTCACCGGCTTAAGATCAATAACCTAGCTTTCCTGTCTTTGCCCTCCAGATGTTGCTCAAGTATACAGTGGTACCTCGGGTTAAGTACTTAATTCATTCTGGAGGTCTGTTCTTAACCTGAAACTGTTCTTAACCTGAAGCACCACTTTAGCACCACTTATGCGCAGCTGCTGTATGATTTCTGTTCTCATCCTGAAGCAAAGTTCTTAACCCGAGGTACTACAGTGGTACCTTGGGTTACATACACTTTAGGTTACATGCACTTCAGGCTACACACTCCGCTGACCCAGAAATAGTACTTCAGGTTAAGAACTTTGCTTCAGGATAAGAACAGAAATCGTGCTCCAGCGGCGTGGCAGCAGCAGGAGGCCCCATTAGCTAAAGTGGTGCTTCAGGTTAAGAACAGTTTCAGGTTAAGTACAGACCTCGGAACGAATTAAGTACTTAACCCGAGGGACCACTGTATTTCTGGGTTAGCGGAGACTGTAACCTGAAGCGTATGTAACCCGAGGTACCACTGTAACTGCTATCATCTCTGACCATTGACCATGTTGTTTTGAGACTGATGAGAGGTGCTGTGGTTCAAAGATTGACCTAGGTTTTTAATTGTCTTCTAGGCACAGCGAGAACAACTTGGTGAAAGTGGCCATAAACTGACTAGAACCTAGAACCAATTTGCTAGTGCATGGAAGAGGTGCCAAACCTATTGCGTGGACAGGCGGAGTCCCCAGATCCTGAGCGGTCCCCCCCATCATGTGGAATAACGACTCAAGACAACGTGCTATGGGATTCAATTGGCCACAACTTTATTAAATTTCAAATGTGGGTAGACGTTGGCTCAGGCATTGGGCGTTCTCCCTCCCCAGTCCCCAGCCGGGGACCTAGGGAGCTTCAGGGTTATCCAGTGTGTGTGTGTGGGGGGATGGGCCGGCTCTGGAGAAAATATGTTCAAGCAGAGATAGCCGCCCATGTTACGCCGCCGCCGCAGGGGAGAGCAATGACGACCTTTCGGCGTACGATCAAAGCCTCCCTTCAGAAACCCCTTTAACGGGGAACCCTGGTATCGCTGCCGCAAAGAGGAAGATGGACTAAAGGATTCCGCCCAAGGCCTGATACCGCCAAAGTTGTGACGCTTTGCTACGGGAAAGGCAAAACCTGCCCTTTAACAGCGACCTTATCGTAGCAGCGCCCGCATACCTGTGAAGAAAAGTTAACCTGCAAAACCTATGAAGAAAAGTTAACCTGCAAATAAGACATTAACTGAGGGTGGGTAGGGTGGGAGAAGCTCTGGAGCCAAGTGAGGATTCCCAGGTAAGATCCTCCCTCTATTGTGTGGGCAGGTAATCCCTCCCCCTCCCTGGCCTGGTCTCCTTGGCAACACTTCCCCCAGGTGGGATTGGACAACTGACTGAGGTAGGCGGGGACCTCCAGGTATCCCACCTGAGGGAAGGCAAAGCCAAGCCTATGCTGATGGGGCCGCTCCAGATCTAGGGCTGCGCGCGTCCACGCAAAGGGCGCCCCCCGTTTTAAGCGGGGAGCGGTCATTCTACACTTGCTCAAATTGCAAACCCTGTTCATTGAATGCAAACCCTGCATTGAAAAGGACAGAAATGCAACCCTATAAAAAAAGAGGCTTTCTATTGGAAGCAGGACAGGCGGTCCCTCAATTCTGGTACAGCTGTAATAAGGAAGTATATTTGGGAGGAAGGTAATTTATAAGGGGAGATTTATAACAAAGCCATAATTTAATAGAAAGGATAGAGATGATATCACAAACCAAAGAAGCAAAACCTTGATTGATTGATTGATGAGCTCATTAGAACCCCCAGCATTGAATTACCTCTGCCAGCAATTTATCAGTCTTCTTCCATCTCGTTCAATTTATGATGTTTGAAGGAGATTTACAAGTTTCACTGCATTATTCCCCCCACCCCTTGGATCTGATCGGTAGGATATAAATAGCTGGGCTCAAATGAAGGCGCTTTGATTTCTCTCTGCCTCCTACTCTGGTTAGAAGACGGAAGCTTACAGGAATCTCACTTCTAAATCACTAAATATGTTGTAGAGCAGGAACGGAGAACTTGTTGATCTGCAGATGCTGTTGGACTACAACTCCCATCATCCCTAGCCATTGGCCATGCTGGCTGGGGCTGATGGGATCTGGAGTCCAACCACATCTGTGAGCACCTAGAAAGGAATGCTGTGATCACCAATAGTCAGCATGGATTTCTGAAAAATAAGTCATGTCAGACTAACCTGATCTCGTTTTTTGACAGAATTACAAGCCTGGTAGATGAAGGGAACGCAGTGGATGTAGCCTACCTTGATTTCAGCAAGGCATTTGACAAGGTGCCCCATGATATTCTTGTAAAGAAGCTGGTAAAATGCGGTCTTGACTATGCTACCACTCAGTGGATTTGTAACTGGCTGACTGACCGAACCCAAAGGGTGCTCATCAATGGTTCCTCTTCATCCTGGAGAAGAGTGACTAGTGGGGTGCCACAGGCTTCTGTCTTGGGCCCAGTCTTATTCAACATCTTTATCAACGACGTGGATGATGGACTCAAGGGCATCCTGATCAAATTTGCAAATGACACCAAACTGGGAGGGGTGGCTAACACCCCAGAGGACAGGATCACACTTCAAAACGACCTTGACAGATTAGAGAACTGGGCCAAAACAAACAAGATGAATTTTAACAGGGAGAAACGTAAAGTATTGCACTTGGGCAAAAAAAAAAATGAGAGGCACAAATACAAGATGGGTGACACTTGGCTTGAGAGCAGTACATGTGAAAAGGATCTAGGAGTCTTGGTTGACCACAAACTTGACATGAGCCAACAGTGTGACGTGGCAGCTAAAAAAGCCAATGCAATTCTGGGCTGCATCAATAGGAGTATAGCATCTAGATCAAGGGAAGTAATAGTGCCACTGTATTCTGCTCTGGTCAGACCTCACCTGGAGTACTGTGTCCAGTTCTGGGCACCACAGTTCAAGAAGGACACTGACAAACTGGAACGTGTCCAGAGGAAGGCAACCAAAATGGTCAAAGGCCTGGAAACGATGCCTTATGAGGAATGGCTAAGGGAGCTGGGCATGTTTAGCCTGGAGAAGAGGAGGTTAAGGGGTGATATGATAGCCATGTTCAAATATATAAAAGGATGTCACATAGAGGAGGGAGAAAGGTTGTTTTCTGCTGCTCCAGAGAAGCAGACACGGAGCAATGGATCCAAACTACAAGAAAGAAGATTCCACCTAAACATTAGGAAGAACTTCCTGACAGTAAGAGCTGTTCAACAGTGGAATTTGCTGCCAAGGAGTGTGGTGGAGTCTCCTTTGGAGGTCTTTAAGCAGAGGCTTGACAACCATATGTCAGGAGTGCTCTGATGGTGTTTCCTGCTTGGCAGGGGGTTGGACTCGATGGCCCTTGTGGTCTCTTCCAACTCTATGATTCTATGATTCTATGATTCTATGATCTAGGGTGGGAGCAAGTCCCCCAGCCCTGTGTAAGAGGATTGTAGCATTAGGAAGTTGTTGTTGTTGTTTAGTCGTTTAGTCGTGTCCGACTCTTCGTGAACCCATGGACCAGAACACGCCAGGTACTCCTGTCTTCCACTGCCTCCCACAGTTTGGTCAAACTCATGCTGGTAGCTTTGAGAACACTGTCCAACCATCTCGTCCTCTGTCGTCCCCTTCTCCTTGTGCCCTCCATCTTTCCCAACATCAGGGTCTTTTCCAGGGAGTCTTCTCTTCTCATGAGGTGGCCAAAGTATTGGAGCCTCAGCTTCAGGATCTGTCCTTCCAGTGAGCACCCAGGGCTGATTTCCTTAAGAATGGATAGGTTTGATCTTCTTGCAGTCCATGGGACTCTCAAGAGTCTCCTCCAGCACCATAATTCAAAAGCATCAATTCTTCGGCGATCAGCCTTCTTTATGGTCCAGCTCTCACGTCCATACATCACTACTGGGAAACCCATAGCTTTAACTATACAGACCTTTGTTGGCAAGGTGATGTCTCTGCTTTTTAAGATGCTGTCTAGGTTTGTCATTGCTTTTCTCCCAAGAAGCAGGCGTCTTTTAATTATGTTTTTTTCATTTCCCATATAAAGTCTATCTTTTCTTTGAAGAAGAAGAAGAAGAATCTTATTATTTATATGCCTTTCTTCAACAAAAAAGGGGGGCTGGCAAAACATGCACTGATTAAGAAAACAGATAATTATTTGGCACACATTATTTCATGGAGTGTTGCATTGCACACCTGCCAACATGTGACAGTATGGAACTGGTTTTCCAAAAAAGGGGACACGGGATTTCAAGGAGTTCCGAATTCACAAAAAAGCCTTGCTGGATCAGACCATTGATTCCAGGATCCTGTTCTCACAGTGGTCAGTCAGATGCCCATGAGAAGCCTGCAAGTAGACCCAGAGTTCAACAGCCCTCTCCTCATTTGGGATTCCCAGCAAGTGATATTGAGAGTTTTGCTGCTTCTAGTAGTGGAGGTATAAGAGAGCCATCTTGGTTAGCAGCTCTTGAGAGCTTCATCCTCCCTGAATTTGCCTAATGCTCTTTTCGAAGCCAGCCAAATTGTATTCAAATGACATCCAAGCTGCATTTAAAAGTATTAAAACATCTGAGCAAATACAAAGAATGGTTTAACCTGGTGTTTGAAAAGCAGCAAATTTGATGCCGGGCATGATTCCCTGGAAAAGGGATTCTCTAGTTGGGCATCACTACTGAAAAAAGGCATTTTCTTTTGTTGAAACAAGCCTAACCTCTGAAGAACGTGGTATTTGAAAAAGGATGTTGTCCAGTGGCCTTAGCCTGTTTGCAGCAGTGGCCGTGGACATCCTTTCTCCAATATAATTTTTATTAATTTCCCTTTTAACACAATATTTCCAACATTCCAATAACAAACAAATATACTCTGTGCTCTGCTGAGCTTGTGACAGTCACAGGCCGTGGACATTGAAATATACTCGGAGTTGAGAGTGGATTTCATGCTCTTTATTCAGCTCATAGTGGTGAGGAGGAATGGAAGTTCCCCCAGAATGTCTGCTTTATATACATTATTTACACAATGGACCTCACGTGATTGGCTAATTCCGGGATTCTCCTGTAGGCCAATCAGGTTGTGGATTCACTTCCACCTGGAGCTGGATTGGGTGGCTCCTGTGGACCAATCAGATTGCTGCATTCTGGATCCTATTGTTCTAGGACCAATCAGACTGCTGCATTCTGAATCCTATTCAACTCAGTATATAACAGACATCCTTTCAGCGACTCATGGGGGGCATTTTGTTTTCCCAGAATGTCACAGCCATTGCATTGTTTAGAGGGCATTCTGGGAGCAATATGACAGTCCCCATTTGAAGCCATTTCTGCCCCTGTGGCAGCCACCATTTTCCACCAGCAACCATTGCTCCTGAATGACATGCTGTTGAAAATGAAATTGTATCCACTATGAAACATCCCCCAAGAGGGGTTCCCCTAATGAAGACAAAAGTATCCCCCAAATAATTGATGGGTAGGTATGAGCTGGATAGCCAAGATGAACCATTCTGGTACCTATTTGTTCTTCTTGCCCAGCCTTTCCCCATCTGGTGCCTGCTAGATATCTAGACATTTCATCTTGGAATTTTCTTTGTAACAAATGAAATTCAAATCTCAAATTTTCTGAGTGGCTGGAAAGCTGTCAATCACAAAAAGGTAAAAGGTAAAGGACCCCTGGACGGTTAAGTCCAGTCAAAGGTGACTGTGGGGTTGCGGCACTCATCTGGCTTTCAGGCTGAGGGAGCCGGCGTTTGTCCACAGACAACTTTCCGGATCATGTGGCCAGCATGACTAAACTGCTTCTGGCACAATGGTACACTGTGACGAGTGCCAGAGTGCATGGAAATGCTGTTTACCTTCCTGCCACAGTGGTCTCCATTTATCTACTTGCACTGGTGTGCTTTCGAACTGCTAGGTTGGTGGGGATTTGAACTGCTGACCATCTGATCGGCAAGCCCAAGAGGCTCAGTGGTTTATACCATAGCAACACCCGCGTCGATCACAAGTCCATTGCCATCAAGCCAGAGAACTACAAAACTAGCTCTTGAAGGGGGCTTGGGATTGTGATTGGGCTGGGCCTGGAGGTAACCCAAGCCACGCAGTCCAGGTCCAGTCCCGAATCCAAGGGTTCCCCGAGGAGTCATTCCGACAGGGCCAAGGCAGGACATGAGGCAGGAAACCAGGCTAGGTTAGGCACAGGATCTCAGGCAGGTTCCAGCAAACAGCAATGTTGCTCCCGCAACCTGGGGTGGGGTCCGGCAGCCTTTTATCTCTGTCGGGGTAACGGCCGGTCCTGATCCCCCGGTGACTCACCTCCCTGTCTCGCCCGAAGGCAAGCACTCCTCCTGCGAGTACTCAGATCTCTCCTTCTCAACCTTTGCAGGTCGGGAGATGTTGGTGGGTTACTAGACCCAGAGGCCGCCTCAGCCTCTCTGGACGCAACCGGTAGTGGAGCAGCTGTAAGTGATGGCCCAGCTGAAGGCAACAAGGTAATCCTCGCATCTGGAGCCAGGGCAGGCTCAGGCCCCTGACTCAGCCCAGCTAGTGTTCGTTGCAGGGGAACCTGTGCAGACTGGGGCTCTTCAGAATCAGGCCCCAGACTAGGTTCAGCTGCCACCTGAGGCAAAGGATCTGGTGCAGTCTGAGACTCCTCTGGCTCTGAGTCCGAGTCCCAGGCCATCACAGTGATGAGGGTGCCCTCTTTCAAATTTCATATGCGTGGTATATCTTGCATGGGTTGAATGTCTGAGGGTCCTCCTTGGTGAGAGGAAGGGGTACCAGGGAGGGGTGTCCTCAGTTCCTCTGCTTCTTGGTTGAGAATCTTGGGTGGCAGATAGCAACCTAAGCGACAGCCAGTTGCCATCAGGAACAGTTTGCTGGTGTGGTTGACAGGTGGCAATTTGTTTTGATCACTTCTACAGTTCTGTCAGTGAACAGTTTCATTGTCTCCTGGTGCTGTTGCGGTACATTTCTGGTAACGTGGAAGGAGTGATTAGTGACAGCAGACTGGTGACTGAGAGGTAGATTGTGAGTGACAGGGTGGATGAGTGTGTTTGTGTGTACTGGGAGGGGATGAGTGATACTGGGTGAGTAGGAGGTTTGGCATGATTTGTGGAGCTGTAAGAAGAAATCTGGGTGTGATGTGCATGTGTTAGTGGAAGGAGTGTTGCTTTTTGTGTCAGAATGTGCCTTAGCTAGAGGGAGGCTGAAGGAGGAAAGGATCTCTGACTCAAAATGTGCTGCTATGTTTTTGCTTTTGGGGCTATCTTACTGTATCATATTGCATTGTGCTGTTGTTTTGCATTATATTCCACATCATTTTTGCATTATATTCCACATGACTGTCTCGCCAGAGTGGTGCATGCTCTAGTTATCTCCCGCTTGGACTACTGCAATGCGCTCTACGTGGGGCTAGCTTTGAAGGTGACCCGGAAACTGCAATTAATCCAGAATGCGGCAGCTAGACTGGTGACTGGGAGTGGCTGCCGGGACCACATAACACCCGTCCTGAGAGATCTGCATTGGCTCCCAGTTCTAGTCCTGTATACCTGAAGGAGCGTCTCTACCCCCATCGTTCAGCCCAGACACTGAGATCCAGCGCCGAGGGCCTTCTGGCGGTTCCCTCATTGCGAGAAGTGAGGTTACAGGGAACCAGGCAGAGGGCCTTCTCAGTAGTGGCACCCGCCCTGTGGAATTCCCTCCCTTCAGATGTGAAGGAGATAAGCAGCTATACTATCTTTAAAGGCCCTGTTTAGGGAAGTTTTTAATATTAAAGCTGTATTGTTTTTAACACTTGGTTGGGAGCCACCCAGAGTGGCTGGGGAAAGGCAGCCAGATGGGCGGGCTATAAATAATAAATTATAATTATAATAATTTGTACTTCTTGAGATATAGTGTTGTGAGTTGTGGTGGGGGGAGTCTCAGACTGTATGTTACCCTGAGTCCCTTCCAATTCTTGGGATCCTGGGTCTGTGGAGGTGGAATGTCTGAAAGCAAACCAGGTAATGGCTTGGGCTGACTAGTTTAGCACCAAAATTAGCATAACCAAAGAATTTGCTCTGTGCCATGGAACGGGTGGGCCTTTCCCTCTAGCTTCTAGGTAGGAGTACAATAGCAAGGGAAGTGGGTGAGAAAGGGCAGAAGGATGAAAGCTGGAGACAAAAGCCATCAGGGATGCCATGGGGGGCAGGGGCAAGAACCCAAATAAATTCAAGAAAGGACAGGGTCCCCTCAAAATTCCATGGCGACCATACATACCCCGTGTGTGAATGCCATGCGATGTGCTCACATCACTCACACACGTCAGCATGTTGCACAGAGTGCGCAGGTGATGTTAGCGCATTGTGCGGCATGCACGCAAAGCACTTGCACAGCACCCGACACCGGCCCCCTCAATCACGAGGGCAAGCTGGCGCCCTTGCAAACCACTTTTGCTCTGTGCTGGACCTAAAGCTGTGACTAATGGAGAAACAAGAACTTTTGAGGTGCTAATGCTGCGAGACTTTCCATATCCTGCTCAGATTGCGTATGTTGTTGTTTAGTCGTTTAGTTGTGTCCGACTCTTCGTGACCCCATGGACCAGAGCACGCCAGGCACTCCTGTCTTCCACTGCCTCCCACAGTTTGATTAAACTCATGCTGGTAGCTTCGAGAACACTGTCCCACCATCTCGTCCTCTGTCGTCCCCTTCTCCTTGTGCCCTCCATCTTTCCCAACATCAGGGTCTTTTCCAGGGAGTCTTCTCTTCTCATGAGGTGGCCAAATTATTGGAGCCTCAGCTTCAGGATCTGTCCTTCCAGTGAGCACTCAGGGCTGATTTCCTTCAGAATGGATACGTTTGATCTTCTTGCAGTCCATGGGACTCTCAAGAGTCTCCTCCAGCACCATAATTCAAAAGCATCAATTCTTCGGCGATCAGCCTTCTTTATGGTCCAGCTCTCACTTCCATACATCACTACTGGGAAAACCATAGCTTTTACTATACGGACCTTTGTTGGCAAGGTGATGTCTATATGTATAAATAAAACCATGTGCCCTAAACACACCGCAGTCTCTGATGAGCTTCATTCCAAGTAAGCTCAACTCTGGACAAGTGGGGAGGGAAGAGCAAGAGAAAAACTGGTTTCTGTGTGCTTATTTTATTCACCATGGGAATCTAAAACTCTCACTTTCTTTATATCTTGATCCACAAGTGCGTCAAGGCAAAGGATATGTATTTAAGCTGGTTCCTCCCCTGACCCCCCCCACTGATATCACCGGGGTCAATTCACTCAGATTCAATTACTTGAACTACAACAGCTTGAGTTGTAGCTCTGGCTTTAATTCGTATGGATTTATTTCACTCGGCTTCTACAAAGGGTAACAATGTCAATACGAAGCGGGTGTATTTATTGTGGCTGAAATTACAGCTGTAAAATTCTATCACCTGCTTATAAAAACAGCATCGATACTTATTAATTTTAGACACACAAGCTGGCTGTTGCCAGCTTCAGTTGCATCATGACTCACTTTTCAGAAATACCTTAATATCATTGCTGGCTCGGTCTTTGTATCCTGAAACTCACTGATCGGCTCACTTCCCCCTCGAGTTAGTGCAGTCCTCCAAGATCCCACCAGGAGCAAAGGTACCGCATGCTTCTACCTGTGCAAAGGACCAGTACATGGAGGATGCAGGAAAATGGTTCACCCATTCAGAGTACCAAGAAAACTCTTCATTTTATCATAGCTGCATTGGAAGCTGGTTGCTGACAAGAGCTAGCAAAACTCAGGAAATGTACACAGTTAATGATGTGGTTGAGTACTAAAGGAGTTTGTGGGTGTAATCTCAGATCTTCTGTTTATGATATTTGAGAATTCTTGGAGAACAGGTGAGGTCCCTGCAGACTGGAGGTGAGCAAATGTGGTCCCCATCTTCAAAAAAAGGGGGAGAAAAGAAGACTTGGGTAACTACAGGTCTCGGTGTTTTGATTTCTGGGAATGGAGTTGAGAGACGACCTAACTTAGGGAGAAAACAGCAAAGACCTGGTGAAGAGAGCACAGCAGAGGTTATATTTTCTGAGAATCCTCCGGAAAAACAATCTCTCAAAGGACCTGTTGATGGCATTTTACCATTGCACTGTGGAAAGTGTATTAACTTATGGTCTGTGTGTGTGGTTTGGGAGCTGCACTGCAAGGGAAAAAACAATGCTATTCAGGGTTGTAAAGACTGCAGAGAGAGTAATTGGGTGCACTCTTCCCACCTTAGATCAAATCTATGCTGCCAGGTGCCATAAGAAAGCGGCAGAGATAGCGCAGGATAGTACGCACCCCGGAAATGATCTCTTTCAGCTTCTGCCTTCTGGAAGAAGGTACAGGGTTATAAAGGCCAGAACTAGCCGCCTGAGAAACAGTTTCTATGCAAATGCAATTCTGGTTCTAAACGCAGCATAAGGGGTCTCTATAGTATAGTATATTTTAAAATGGGGTTTCAGAGTTTTTAGGGGTTTTTGAATGTTTTATGTAGTTTTTATGTAGTTTTATGTAGTTTTTATGTAGTTTTATGTAGTTTCATGTAGTTTCATATAGTTTTTCAATTTCATTGTTCTGCATGGGACAATGACAATAAAGATATCATATATATTGTATATCGTATACTGACAGGACCAGGAAAGGTCCTAGAACAGATAATTAAATGGTCGGCCTGTAAGCACTTAGATTACTAAGATGCAGCATGGGTTTCTTAAACAAATCATTCCACACAAACCTCGTTTCTTTTTCTTTCTTCCTTTGATAGAGTTACAAGCTTGGTGAATCAGGGGAATGCTTAGGACATAATGTATCTTGATTTCAGTAAGGCTGTTGACAAAGTCCCCCATGTTATTGTTGTGGAGAATATTATTCCCATGTTATTCAAATGTGGGCTGGGTGAGGTAAGTAGCTGGTTGACTGACTGAACCCAAAGAGTACTCATAAATGGTTCTTCATCACCCTGGGGAAAAGCGACAAGTGGGGTGCCACAGGCTTCTGTCCTGGGCTTGATGTTGTTTATAAACAACCTGGATGAAGGAATTGAGTGAATGCTCATCAAATTTGCAAAGGACACCAAACTGGGAAAGGTAGCTAATGCTACAAAAGACAGAACCAGGATTCAAGATGACCTTAACAGATTGGAGAAATGGGCCCAAACTAGATGATCCTCAGGGGTACTCTCTAAATTTACAATTCTATTATTCTATTAGAATCTTATCAAAGGAAAGAAGTAGCAGCTGGTCTCTGTTTGACCATTCCCTGACTTTTCCCCTGTTAATCTAGCTGGACTCTTGACTGCGAGTGGCCACCGAGAACAAATAACACTGGTCCTGAAAGACCTACATTGGCTCCCAGTACGTTTCCGAGCACAATTCAAAGTGTTGGTGCTGACCTCTAAACGCCCTCGTTCCTGTATACCTGAAGGAGCATCTCCACCCTCATCTTTCAGCCTGGACACTGAGGTCCAGCTCCGAGGGCCTTCTGGCGGTTCCCTCACTGTGAGAAGTGAGGTTACAGGGAACCAGGCAGAGGGTCTTCTCAGCAGTGGCGCCACCCTGTGGAACGCCCTCCCATCAGATGTCAAGGAAATAACAACTATCTGACTTTTAGAAGACATCTGAAGGCAGCCCTGTTTAGGGAAGTTTTTAATGTTTGATGTTTTTATCTCATTTTTAATATTCTGTTGTGAGCTGCCCAGATGGGCAGGGAATGAATGAATGACAATAATAATAATTATCTGTTGCAAACAATTGCAAATCTTGAAAGCCTTGTTATCACCTCACTCACTTGCCAGATCAAGGACATGATTAGTCTGTGCTCTGGCAGATGCCATCAATGCTCTTGCTCTGAAAGACAATCATCCTGGAGCCATGCTCCTCTCTTGTTCCTGCTCAGTGACACCATTATTGCAATGCCTCAGATCGTCCATCTAAGGCCGTATTCAAGCTCTTGATTATGAGAATTATTCCCATAAGGGGCAAATACCTTCTAATTATTTGACATCAAACTTGTCTGGTTGCCTTGCCTCTAACCATCCTAATTAGCTCAGTGTCCGCAAAGAGCCTTTGTCACTTCTGGGCACAAACAAATGCATGACTAATGGCCACATTCATTGACAACAATTGAGAGTGACCATCTGAATCAGGATCTTAACAAATGTGTCACCTTTGGAAATCACTGGCTTCCTGTCTGGACTCAAGGAACCAACTGTGTTGTTGGCAACAGCACTTGTATACTCACTGACTACCCCCTTGAAATAAATAAGTTACAGGCATTAAAAATAGGTCACTCATTCTGCTGCAATGAAATGAAAGAGGACATTCCTCAACTTGTTAGCATGCCTGCGGAATTACCAGTGGGTTTCCGCTGTCGGGAGAGGGAGTCTTAGGGGGATTCGACATTTAGCACAATAAATGAAGTCTGATAGATAGGACATGTTGCAAAGCCGAAGAGACATGAGTGGCAAGGACGAGGGATGGAAATGACAAGGCAAGGAAGGCAAAACCCAGACATCACAGAGGGACAGAGCTGTGCTCTCACCATCCAATTGAAGTACAGTGTTCTTTCTTTCTTTAAAAAGAAGCAAGCTGTGTATTTGGATGGGACATGACAGTTCTCCACTGGGAAGAGCAGCGGAGGCCAGATCAATCCGAGGACATCAGAAACTGGACCTCTTTTCTGGGCACTTATCCATCTCACTCCAGCAGTTGGAACCTCTTTCGCCCCCCTCCCCCCAATTTTTTTTAAATTAAATTTTCCACAATTATAACAAATATAACATAGAGAAAGAAAAAAAGGGGGGGGGGGAGAAAGACACACACACAAAAACACAATACAGTAAAAATAAGAAAAACAAAAACAAGATGTAATCTTAAAACCCCAATTTCTTTTACATTGTTAATTGACTTCCTCAGATCCCTCCCTTCTGAATTTCATTACATCTGCATGTAACAGCTCTCCAAAAGCATTCTTAGCTAAAGTCAATTCCAGCAATTAACTATCTTATTCTCATTTCTTGCTATTCTCAATCTAATTTACTTACAATCAAATCCTAATTTATTCCTAGGCCTATTTGGTACTTTCAGGTGATTTCTAATTATTTATATTACAATATTTATTCAGGTAATCCTTAAATTTCTTCCAATCTTCTTGATATTCCTCTTCTTTCTGGTCACGGATCCTTCCAGTCAGGTCAGCTAACTCCAAAAAGTCCAACATCTTCAGCAGTTGGAATCTTGGAATGGCTGCTCAAAATCCCCACCTTTCTATTCCAGGTGGTGGCAGGTTCTCAGTTGCAAACTGGGCAGCATGATCCTTCCTGATATAAGCACTAAATTGTAGTCAGAGCAGATCCATTGGAATTAATGGGCCTACATTAGTCATGGTCATTAATTTCAATGAGTTTGCTCTGAGCAGGACTAGCACTGGAGACCATCCCAGTTGTCCTGGGAGCCAGTGTGGTGTAGTGCTTAAGAGTGGTAGACTTGTAATCTGGTGAACCGGGTTCGTGTCTCCGCTCCTCCACATGCAGCTGCTGGGTGACCTTGGGCTAGTCACACTTCTTTGGAGTCTCTCAGCCCCACTCACCTCACAGAGTGTTTGTTGTGGGGGAAGAAGGGAAAGGAGAATGTTAGCCACTTTGAGACTCCTTAAAGGGAGTGAAAGGCGGGATATCAAATCCAAACTCTTCTTCTTCTTCTTCGTCCTGGAAATGCTCCTCAGCTCTGCACTGTCTAGGAATGGAAACTCACCTGAGGCTACTTGAGCTTCCTTGACCTCAGTGCCACTGGAGAAGGGCCGTAGCAGAAAGAGTGTGAGCATCCCAGCTTTAATTTTGGGCACCTCTTGGTAGGGTTGGGGGAAAACCCTGCCTGAAACCCCAGAGAACTACTGCCAGTCACCCAACTTGGTGTCCTCCAGATGTTGTAGACTACAACTTATATCAGCCCCAGCCAGCATGGCCAATGTTCAAGAATTATGAGAATTGTAGTACAAAACATCTGGAGGGTACCATTTTGACTGGTGTAAACCATACTGAGCTGAGATGGGTCAACGGTCGGGCCTGGTATAAGGCATATTCTTCTGTTCCAAGAATCTGCAGTCTCTCAGAAACTATAGCCCAGATTACATTGCTCATTGGTGGAGATCCTTTCACTGGAAAGCATGGCAAATTGCACAGAAATGGTAACTTGTCCTGTCCCTGCAGTGTGCTTCTATTAGAAAGGCACTAGCTGATGGCAATTGGTGCTTGGGTGTCATAGAAGACATTGTTTGGAATGGGGGGAAATTGGGTAGGTGTCACATGCAAGTGGGCATAAGTCTGAAAAAGCCATTTGCCAAAATGGCCACTGGCCATCTTCCTGCAGAACCACTATGGCACCGATATCCACAAAATGTATGCCAAAGTATGAGTGTTTCACAAATAACTAATATAATAGTATATAGAAATATGCTTATAATTATATAGAGTTGTATCCAACACCCTCTGTCCATTCTCTATTTGTGCTGCCAAACGGATGTGCTTGATGTTGTGCAACAGAGGAATCCAATGCAACAGGGAATTTATTGTGCAGGATTTCCCACAAATCTGCTGTGCAACAAAGTTACCAGCAACCAGGTCCTATTCATTCTCTTGCACAAAAACATTGGTGGAAGAAGCATACCACTAAATGACTTTATCCTAGCGCTCCATTGGATACAATGTCTAGAGATGTCAATAATTATGAAGAAGAGACTAAGGAACAGGGGCCCACCCACCCCAAAATAATCCCTGGGCCACCACAAATTATTTAGTCATACCTCCAGGAGAGCCTCTTCCACCAGATGGCATTGAATTGCATGCTTCATTTGGGCTGCACTGTGTCATCTTAGTGGAAACTGCCGCCGGTAATGACTTCCCTTTAGAAGTATTTTACAGGGACTGGATTAAGGACTCTCTCCCTCTCTGCTTTTAGATTATTTTTATTTGTTTTCCCCATTCAGCTCCTGTCCAGTAATCAGAATTCAGAGAGATACACGCGAGCAAACCCAAACCAAAGGTTGATTTTTAAGACTCTGGGGGTACTGTGCAGTCTCAATGCTAGCCCAAAGGACACAACTGAGTTTGCACTCTGCAAGCAAGGGAGTTTGGCAGCCCCTGAGTGCCTCTGACCAACAGCTGCACATCTAGAGCATACAATTGGGCAAACACTGACCAGGATAGTGTGTGTGTATATATATATATATATATATATATATATATATATATATATATATATGCTGTTGTTGTTGTTTAGTCGTTTAGTCGTGTCCAACTCTTCATGACCCCCATGGACCAGAGCACGCCAGGCACTCCTGTCTTCCACTGCCTCCTGCAGTTTGGTCAAATTCATGCTGGTAGCTTCGAGAACACTATCCAACCATCTCGTCCTCTGTCGTCCCCTTCTCCTTGTGCCCTCCATCTTTCCCAACATCAGGGTCTTTTCCAGGGAGTCCTCTCTTCTCATTAGGTGGCCAAAGTATTGGAGCCTCAGCTTCAGGATCTGTCCTTCCAGTGAGCACTCAGGGCTGATTTCCTTAAGAATGGATAGGTTTGATCTTCTTGCAGTCCATGGGACTCTCAAGAGTCTCCTCCAACACCATAATTCAAAAGCACCAATTCTTCGGCGATCAGCCTTCTTGATGGTCCAGCTCTCACTTCCATACATCAATACTGGGAAAACCATAGCTTTTACTATACAGACCTTTGTTGGCAAGGTGATGTCTCTACTATATATATATATATGCATGCAAGAGCTGGAGGGCAAACCAGGGAGTATATTATTAACTAGCATGGATGCCATCTGGTCTCTCCTACCCGCTCCCTCACTCCTCCCTGAATTCAGAATACCTAGTAAATTCTCCGTTTTAACATAGCTGCATTGGAAGCTGGTTGCTAACAAGAGCTAGCAAAGCTTCCAAGCTCAGGAAATGTACACAGCTAATGATGTGGAAAATGCCAGAGATAAATGAGGCTGGCAATGTGGGCAACACAGTTAAAAAAAGCAAAGCAGCACCGCAAAAGGGAGGAAGGTGGTACAAAATGAGCTTAGACATGTATGGTGCTCTTCTAATAGGGCCGGCCCTACTGTTAGGCAGAATCAGATGGCTGCCATGGGCAGCAGATAACTGGGTGGCTGGGGGCAAAAAGCAAACATTGGAGGAGGGCAGAGCTTTCTGCGTTCCATGGCCTGTGCTGTGTCCCTCATCTGATCTCAGGTGCAGTGGAAAATGCGATTCCATTCCCAGTGCCAAAGGAAGAGTCAATGGCCAACTTCTCTGCAGAGAATGGGAGGGAGACACAACCCTCTCCAGCAAAATGGCTTGGCCCAGCCCTGATAGATTTATAGGTATGATGTTTTGTTTTTTTTTTTATTATTGTATTGTTTATTTAACATAATTGTTAGAAAATACAGTGGTACCTCAGGTTAAGTACTTAATTCGTTCCGGAGGTCCGTTCTTAACCTGAAACTGTTCTTAACCTGAAGCACCACTTTAGCTAATGGGGCCTCCCGCTGCCACCGTGTGGCCGGAGCCCGATTTCTGTTCTTATCCTGAAGCAAAGTTCTTAACCTGAAGCACTATTTCTGGGTTAGCAGAGTGTGTAACCTGAAGCGTATGTAACCTGAAGTGTATGTAACCCGAGGTACCACTGTAGAAGTAAAATATTGCAAATACATACATACATACATACATATTTCAAATAAGCACATATACATTAAAAAGGAACAAAAGAGAAAAAAAGAAGAAAAGAAGAAAGAAGAAAAAAAAGAGAAAAGAAGAAGAAGAAAAGTTGGAAGAATTTATCCCAAGTTTATTCTACAAACATCTCAATATGAAAATAATAATAAAATTTCATTGATTGACTTCCATCGCTTACACCGTACTTCCTATATACATTTTAAGCAAGATTATATCTGTTATTCCGTATTTTTCCCATACAATCTCACACACTATTCTAATCAATATGTTTTCTAAATCTCTCAGAAATCTATTCTAAACACAACCAATACCTTACATTTAATCCTTGTTTACATAAAGACAAAAACCAAAAAAACATAATCCCAAAACAATGGAAATGCTTAAATGAGTATTTATGTAGATTTATAGGTATGATGGAAGGGAGGATCAAGGACACTTGCTACTATATAAAAAGGATCAATGACCCAGTAAATATGTGAAATGACAGGTGTACCTCTCCCTCCCTTTTTCAAGCACCAACCAAGGTAGGGCTGGTTCATTGAGTTAACCCCTGTATCAGGCTACAGGGAATCCAGTCCCTCCCATGGTAGCAGCCAAGAAGCAGAGAAACTATAAAAGTCCTTACCAAGCAATTCATTCAATATATTCACACAGAGAGACGAAGGAATTCAGTCAAACCTAGATAATGGCATTGCTCTAAGTAAAGTCCCACCCACCTCATCCCTTGCGTTGGCAAATCTGAGCTTTCTCCCTCTGAGCTTTCTGTTCCACTACTTTCAATGCGTGTCTGGTCCTGGGAGAGGAAGGAGGCAGTCAGGAATGCTTTCCAAAGACACTGAGTCAGTCAGCTGTCTCTACCCTGGTGCTTCTTCATCTTCCTGCTGTTCCCCTTTTAATATTTCCCAGCTTCTCCCCTCTGCAGCCTCTGAACTGCGACCGTCTGCAAACCACTGTTCTAAATCTATACTGTCCTCCTGTTTTGGGGAAGGTTCAGGAGAAGGGGGGGCAGTCCCCACCATTCCTCCTCAGTTCAGTGCCTGACACCCTGTGGACCTCTCCAGAAATCCATTTTCTTGTGCATTCATGATTTTATTTATTTTTACATTTATATCCCACTGTGGCAACTTCCTTCAATAAAGACGGGAGTGAGGCAAATGTGACCGGATTTTTGGGGTGGTTTTAAAAGCTTGGACTCCCCCTTTAAGAATACTGTTATTAACTGTAGGTGGCAGCATTTCTTGATAGCCAGCAGCAATGTAGGGCTATTTTAGGAACCTGTAACGACTTATCTCCTACCCTGTGGATCAAAGTGAGGAGGAGGCAGGGTAATCAGCCATCACCCCACATGGTCTCAGACTTAGACATCAGCCTGGTGTCCAAGCCTTGCTGGGTCAGACCCAAGGGCTGAAGGTGAGAAATAACAGCTTACTGAAGGCCACATAAGTAGGGACGTAGGTGGTGCTGTGGGTTAAGCCACAGAGCCCAGGGTGAGCTCCCGTTGTTCTGTCCCTGCTTCTGCCAACCTAGCAGTTCAAAAGCACATCAAAGTGCAAGTAGATAAATAGGTATCGCTCCAGTGGGAAGATAAATGGTTTTCTGTGTGCTGCTCTGGTTCTCCAGAAGCGGCTTAGTCATGCTGGCCACATGACCCGGAAGCCGTACGCCAGCTCCCTCGGCCAGTAAAGAGAGATGAGCACTGCAACTCCGGAGTCGTCCGCGACTGGACCTAATGTTCAGGGGTCCCTTTACCTTTAAAGGCACAATCAGACAGTATATTAGTATATTAGAATTAGAAAAACCACAGAAAAAAGCAACCAATATGATCCTGGGAGTGGATTGATCAACAGGGACCAACATCTGCTGCTGCTGTAGAATAAAATATTTGCCAATAGCTGGATTTCCCCCAAGATACCTGTTTTAAGAGCCATTATACAGAGAGGCTCTGCACTCCAGGTCCAAACTGCTATTTGCTCCTTGGGAGAACATTACCTCTAATTCACAACAGCTTTAAATGAGTTTGACTTGATTTGACATCATTTTGCTGGCATTGGTGTCATTTGCTTTCGTTCAGTTTGCCTTCATTTAATCTGCAAAAGCGAAAGTGGGAAAATGACACTAAATGGAAGCTGGCAAAAGCCAGGCCATTTACATGCATTAAACATGGGGAGGATGTACCGTACTTAACAAAAATATTTGTTTGGCACAGCAAGGACTTTGTCGTAATAACCACGTCTTGCACCTGAGGAAGCCTATGAAAGATTCTGCTGCAATGCTGGAATAACATTTCAGAGGTCTTCAAGACCTTATGGGAATTAGCACTGGGAACCAGTACAGACCCTCAATACCATCCAGATACAGTGGTACCTTGGGTTACATATGCTTCAGGTTACAGACGCTTCAGGTTACAGACTCCGCTAACCCAGAAATAGTTACAGACTCCTCTAACCCAGAAATAGTACCTCGGGTTAAGAACTTTGCTTCAGGATGAGAACAGAAATTGTGCTCCGGTGGTATGGCGGCAGCAGGAGGCCCCATTAGCTAAAGTGGTGCTTCAGGTTAAGAACAGTTTCGGGTTAAGACTGGACCTCTAGAACGAATTAAGTACTTAACCCGAGGTACCACTGTACTGTAAACAGGGTAGAAGGCTAGCTTAGGGCACCCAGCTCTAGCTTCCATCACCTTCCCATTTCTACCTGCTCCTCAGCAGGTGCCACCTAAGATAGCTGTCTCACCCTGCCTAACGGTAGGGCCGGACCCCATTTCTGAAATCAGGCACAAGCCGACATGAGCTAGACAACCCAGGGTGGCGACTTCCCAGGCTTATTTTCCCACTTCATGAAGAGGTACAAAAATGTGTCGAAACATGTTTAATGGTTTTGAGAAGGAAGGAAATGCATGGGTGTTTTTTGTTAAAAAAAAGGATTTAAATGTAAATTTTAGTGCAGTTCATTTTTAAGCAAAATAATGTGGAAACCGGGTGAAAAAGATTCATCATGAGTGAACACATGCAAAACTGACAGAGACTGGAAAGAGATTGATTCACCCAGACCTCATTATGAGTAACGTGATCACAGTCACCATCATGCCCAACTTTTTCACACAAGGTTGCTCTGCGAAATGGCTCTGTTTCTGAATCACAAAATGAATTCATTTTAAAAAGAAGTTGTATGGAGTTTTCTTTGGAGGGTGGCTGACGCTCTCCTTCAAAATTAAATTTGAGCATTTCATTGGTACCTTAAATCACAATGCTAACTAGCTGAACCTGATTGTGATTATATCTTGTGCAATGCACATAATGCGTTTGAATTTAAGCTTCAGGGTCCTTTTTCTCTCTTTCTCTCTGTGGAGAACACGGAGGAGAGGAGAAGAAAGAAATGACTAGCTGTTTCTTCCTCAAGTACCCTCTCAAAGCCCTTGACAAGTACTTGATAGCTCTACAAAGCTGAAATAGCCCCAATGCAAACATTCTCAGCTCGAGTTTGCAGTGTACAATTGCCTTGAATGATTATGGGCTGGGCAAGAAGTTGCCAATTGTTTGGGAGTCCACAGAAACACAACAACCCACAATCAAGCGCACACAGCAAGCACACATGCATGCACTCATCACAACCACACATGCACTCTACATGCAATCAGATATGCATGCACACACATGCTCATACTTAGGCTGGGGAAAGACATGCTTTACCTTTCTTCAAGGACGCAGGTGGTGCTGTGGTGTAAATCACAGAGCCTAGGGCTTGCCAGTCAGAAGGCTGGCGGTTCAAATCCCCACAATGGGATGAATTCCTGTTGCTCGGTCCCAGCTCTTGCCCACCTAGCAGTTCGAAAGCACGTCAAAAGCATGGACCAGAGCACGCCAGGCACTCCTGTCTTCCACTGCCTCCTGCAGTTTGATTAAACTCATGCTGGTAGCTTCAAGAACACTGTCCAACCATCTTGTCCTCTGTCGTCCCCTTCTCCTTGTGCCCTCCATCTTTCCCAACATCAGGGTCTTCTCCAGGGAGTTTTCTCTTCTCATGAGGTGGCCAAAGTATTGGAGCCTCAGCTTCACGATCTGTCCTTATAGTGAGCACTCAGGGCTGATTTCCTTAAGAATGGATAGGTTTGATCTTCTTGCAGTCCATAGGACTCTCAAAAGTCTCCTCCAGCACCATAATTCAAAAGCATCAATTCTTCGGCGATCAGCCTTCTTTATGGTCCAGCTGTCACTTCCATACATCACTACTGGGAAAACCATAGTTTTAACTATGCAGCCTCATTTCAGTAGAAACTCAAAAACTTTTTGGGGATGAAAACGTCAAATCTTCACCAACGCCAGCTATCCAGACTGGTCCTACATGGGCCAGAAAAAACCCAGGGAAGTCCCCAAATAGGAGTTCCATCACAGAAGGAGAAAGGAAAAAGGAAAGAGGGGGGAGGGGATCAAGTTGATTCCAAGCCAAAGGCCATGCGGAACAACTCTGTCTTACAGGCCCTGCGGAAAGAAATCAGATACTGCAGGGCCCTGGTCTCATGAGGCAGAGCGTTCCACCAGGCCGGAGCCAGTGTTGAAAAGGCCCTGGCTCTGGTTGAGGCTAATCTGACTTCCTTAGGGCCCGGGACCTCTAGGGTGTTGCTGTTTATGGGCCTTAAGGTCCTCCACGGGGCATAATAATAATAGGCCTTCTTTGCTGATGCTGAGTGCTGTTTGAGTTCAACCAGTGCTCTTTTTCTAGAAAAAGAGGTTCCAGAGCTCACCATGAGTGTCTCCCTTGTTCTCTTAGAATGGCAATGGGGCCCACCTAAGAGGTGCCAGAGTTGAGCTCCGGCTGAAAATAAAATAAAAATCCCTGAGCACATCAGCAGGCAGAGGGTGGCAGGTTCCCCATCCCCGTTGCAGGCAAAGCTGTAATCCAGGACCGATTGCAAAGAAAAATGGCACATCATTAAAATGTCCCTATTTAGGTTGGTGCAGATAAGAGATGTCAGCATATGATGGCAGAACATCTCTTCCCTGATTGTGAACGTCCAGCCTTAATGAATGAAAAAGATACAGCTGCTTCTCTCTCCCTCCGAAAAAAAGAGAAGAAGCTTCAATTTGGGAGAGGGTGAGAAATGAAGCTCTTCTTGCTGCAGGAGAAGAACTGTGAAGTTAAAAGCAGAGCACCAATTAAGATCAGGAAGTGTTTTGATAACTGTTCTTTTCAGGCTTAAAATAGAAAGTTATTCCATCTTGTAATGGGGCCTCGGAACATTACGGAGCCGCAGGCAATGAAGCTTCTATTAAAATTAAAACACTGCCTTCTGCGTGGCTGGTCCGGGACACTTTTGCAAGTCAAGGTAGAGAGTGCCTGTGAACATGCAGAGAACTGTCTTTAAAAGGAGGTTACTCCCAGCTAACCCCTTCATGGATCACTGCCTTGTCGTGGCAAACGGGTTTGAATAACTCCAAGAAGCGATGAGCTATGCCGTGCAGGGCAACCCAAGACAGACAGGTCATAGCTGAGAGTTTAGACTAAATGTGATCTGTTAACTTGTGGGCGAACATATCAGACGACACAGCGATTCTTCCAAAGCAGCTCTTTATTTGTAAGCTGGAACAGAACTGAACTGAGGAGCTCAGTCAGCCTGCTTATATAGAGCTCCACTAGAATGCAACAGTAACCATTTTCTGTAACTAGCCAATCACTGAACGTCACTTTCGATCCTTCATTTGCATAACTATCTACAGTATCCCCCTGCTGGCCCAGGGTGAGAACTTCAGTACATAACATGATCCACCTGGAGAAGGAACTGGCAAACCAGTTTTGCCAAGGAAACTCCATGGACATAAAAAAGGAGAAGCTTTTGTTGTTGAACTACAACTCCCATCACCCCTAGCTAGCAAGGCCAGAGCTCAGGGATGATGGGGGTTGTAGTCCAACAACATCTAGGGACCCGCAGGTTGAGAACCACTGAGCTAGATGAACTGAGAGTCTGATGCAATATAAGGCAGTTTCCTGTGACCCTAAGAAGAGTAGCCAGACAAGTGCTGCCTCAAAAGCAGTCCTCCACTCAGTGGCATAGCTGGCCGCTCAGGTGCCCAGTGCGGGGGTGTGTCCTGCAGCTGGGGGCGGGGTGATCTGGCCATGGGGGCGGGGCGAGCCCCTCCGACACTTGGAGCCTCTCCGCCACCTCTCCCTCAGCTGTAGGGTGGCTGAGGGTGAGGCAGTAGGCAGACGCAAGTCCCACACTGCCGTTTCAGGCAGCGTGGAACCTGCAGGTGCTTAAGCCACCATGTCACTCCTAAAAAGTTTCGTGAGCCCATTTTTTAAAAAAAATCATTTTGTCAGCCCCCCCCCCCAGTGATGACACCCGGGGGAGACCGCACCTCTGTTCCTCTGCCACAGCCTCCAATTTCTTGAAGGCTTTCTTCTCTCGTGGAAGAATGTCTGTTTTGCTGCCTCATTTGCAGGTTTCTTCAGCCTTTCTTCGGAATGAAAGTCAGCGTAGGTTTTGGAGTTGCTGGGGGCGGGGCGGGGAACATGGAGAAAATGTTTGGCAGAGGACTAAGCCAAATTGCTTGCAGCAGCCCCCAGGAAGCCTCCTACTTTGTGTTTCAGTAATAAGGAACCAGCACTCAAACACATAGCTTCCCACATGCAAATTGACTTAATTCCATGCATAGCAGTAACTTAATCTAGGTTAATTAATGCCAGCCAAGCAAATGATCATTTGGATTAAAAGGATGCTCTACCTTACAGAGAAGTTCAGGGCAGGTCATATAAATGCACCTTTAACCTTTAAATGTCATCTCTGAGGAATATCATCCTACTTTTTTAATGAAGTGAGATAACCTTTTTTAAAAAGGAAAAATAGAAATGCAATCTGATCTATTTTGGTGTACGTAAAAAGTCAGAGCAATTAAATAAGAGTTTGCATTGGCAACACAGATTTTCTCAATGAAAGTGTTTGAATATTAGTGCATAAGATGAACTTAGGTAAAGGTAAAGGTACCCCTGCCCATACGGGCATGTCTTGACAGACTCTAGGGTTGTGCGCTCATCTCACTCTAGAGGCTGGGAGCCAGCGCTGTCTGCAGACACTTCCGGGTCATGTGGCCAGCGTGACGAAGCTGCTCTGGCGAACCAGCACCAGAGCAGCACACGGAAACGCCGTTTACCTTCCCACTATAAAGCGGTACCTATTTATCTACTTGCACTTAAGGGTGCTTTCGAACTGCTAGGTGGGCAGGAGCTGGGACCAAATGACGGGAGCTCACCCCGCCGTGGGGATTCGAACCGCCGACCTTTCGATCAGCAAGTCCTAGGCGCTGAGGTTTTACCCACAGCGCCACCCGCGTCCCTATAAGATGAATTTACCTCACATTTAATCTAACATTACAGCTGCATAAACCACTGAGCCTCTTGGGCTTCCTGATTGGAAGGTTGGCAGTTTGGATCTGCATGATGGGGTGAGCTCCCATTGCTCTGTCCCAGCTTCTGCCAACCTAGCAGTTCGAAAGCACACCAGTGCAAGCAGATAAATAGGTACTGCTGCGGCAGGAAGGTAAACAGCATTTCAGTGTGCTCTGGTTTCCATCACAGTGTTCTGTTGCACCAGAAGTGGTTTAGTCAGGCTGGCCACATGACCCAGAAAGCTGTCTGTGGACAAACACCACTTCTATTGGCCTGAAGTGAGATGAGCGCTGCAACCCCATAGTCACCTTTGACTGGACTGAACCGTCCAGGGGTCATTTATCTTTACAGTTGCATAGAGCAGTCAAACAGGATGTATGGCCATATGTGAAATTAAGTCCTCTGCATTAGGGCTCTGTTCAGCTCCTCCTCCATCCTCCTCCATCTGGATCCAGTGCAGAAGACATATTTGCATTCCTGCCTCTGATTGGGCTGAATATTTCTCTAGCATATTTGGTGTTCAGTTTGTAAATCCCATGTACTTTAATACTCTAGGTGTTGAAATCTGGGGCTCTGATTTGAACTCCATTAAAGTTTTAGAAACTGCAGAATAATTCCACCCCCAACCCCCAAAGCTATGCTCTCTACAATCAGGAATCAGCAGCTCTTCTTCGTACAGAACAACAATTAAGGCAAGAGAGGACTCCACTCAGTTAGAGTGCATTTAAAAATGTTTCTGTGCCTATTGGGCATTTTGCAGTGCTATGCTGTATGGAATTGGGTGATAACCAATTCTAGAAAACAGCTTGTCAGAATGTTTTAAACTATTATTATTTTCGAGAATTTTGCTTTGACCTTGAGTAAGTAGGGATGCGGGTGGTGCTGTAGGTTAAACCACAGAGCCTAGGACTTGCTGATCAGAAGGTCAGCGGTTCGAATCCCTGCAACGGGGTGAGCTCCCATTGTTCGGTCCCTGCTCCTGCCAACCTAGCAGTTCGAAAGCACGTCAAAGTGCAAGTAGATAAATAGGTACCACTCCGGCGGGAAGTTAAACGGCATTTCCATGTGCTGCCCTGGTTCTCCAGAAGCGGCTTAGTCATGCTGGCCACAGGACCCGGAAGCTGTACGCCGGTTCCCTTGGCCAGTAAAACGAGATGAGCACTGCAACCCCAGAGTCGGCCAAGACTGGACCTACTGGTCAGGGGTCCCTTTACCTTTAAGTGTCAACTAAGGGATTGTCTCTTCTGGATAGAAGCCAAAATGGACCTACAACTAATTATAACAGTCCATTTTTCTCCTTGGTATCCACTTTTGAGAAAGAGTATTTTACAGCTAATTATCTGACCAAACTCTTACCAGTTTCCCTAAGAAATGCCTCTGTTGAGCTGTGTTTCCAAATGATGCTCACTGCAATCTTGGAAGGCTGCTACAACACAGACAAACTTTCTGTTGATGGTCAACCATCAGGTGGAAGTCATCACTCATTTATCTGTTAGTCAGCCTTTTATATAGAAAGCCAAGAGATTGCTTGAAAGGTTAATGAAAGGAAGGCAGAGGCTACTTACACAGCTGATCATATAAGTGTGAAAGGGGAAGCAGAGTTGCTGAAAAAGAGACCTCAGAGGAGCTTTGAGGATTAGAAGGGTTTCCAAACTTATCTGAGCTCACCAGGTGTTTTCTGAAGGCAGGAGAACCCCTAAGGCTCTGAAGAGCCTTGGGATCCACAGTGGGAGGCTGGAAGCTCTCACGCTATGAAACATTTCGTAAGATCAAATTCCCTCATCATTGAAGAACAAATGCCTCTCACCTTTCCCTCTTTCCCTGCCTCCGAAAAAGAAAGTCAGGGGGGCTTTCCTTAAAAGAAGCCACTTTCTCATCATCTTCCCTTTTGACATTCTTCTAAAATTATCTTGGACCAACTCTGAGAGCTGCATTTCTCAGCTGGGTTCTATTAGATCCATCTCACATTGTCTTGGGCTTGCCGATTGTCTTGGGCTCACAACGGGGTGAGCTCCCGTTGATCTGTCCCATCTCCTGCCAACCTAGCAATTTGAAAGCACGCCAGTGCAAGTAGATAAATAGGTACTGCTGTGGCAGGAAGGTAAACAGTGTTTCCATGCGCTCTGGTTTCTGTCACAGTGTTCTGTTGAGCCAGAAGCTGTGTAGTCATGCTGGCCATATGACCCAGAAAGCTGTCTGTGGACAAACACCGGCTCCCGCAGCCTGAAAGCGAGATGAGCTCTGCAACCCCATAGTTGCCTTTGACTGGACTTAACCGTCCAGGGGTCTTTTACCTTTTTACCTTTACATATGAGCCGTGGCATCCGATTTGGTGTTCCTGAACTAAATTAGAAGGTTCATCTTCCAGATCTCATGGCCCGAAGCAAGGAAACAAATCCAGGTAGGACGTTTTACTTGCCCTGGCTTTTGCACCTGATGTTCTTGTGCCATTCATGAGATACAAGGAGGACCAGTGTGCCTCAGCAGTAGCCAGCAGAGTACAGTTCAATGGAAGCCTATATATTTCAGTTCATCTTTTATTGGCTCCTGATGAGCATCTATCACCTTGCCTGGTTTTATACGGCTATAAATGATGGCCACACAGGAAATCAATGCCAGTTAAAAAAAGAAAGAGAGAGAAAAAGACCGTTAAGCCACCACTTATAACAGGGCAAAACAATCCTTACCGACATTTATGTCTTTTCACGAGGGATGAATTTCAGCCAATATTATTAGCACTTTATCATCCTGAAGTTGCAGTTCTTTAGGCAGCCATTCCCCTGAGCTGAACTTGTGGTTTTATTGCTTTGACTGTTTTTAAAAACTGTTTTAATTGATATGCGTTTCAATTGTTTGTTTTATTGTATATTTCAGTTAGGGATGTTACAAAGTCCCCATGGATTTGTTAATGTGCATTTTAATAATGTATTGATTTTATAGAATGGCTGCACAAGTTCTCGTGGCCTATCATTTTCTTGGCACCCAACCATAGATCAATTCCATTTTGTGTCTCTGTGTGTGTGCTTTTAGAAAAACGCACACAAAAAAATCACAGTTAAATTGCATGCAATGTTATATGCCTTTTTCAATTCATGCACCCTCCCAAACACATCAGTGTTTTTCAATGTCCTTTTCTGTAAAACATGCATTTGTAAAAAAAATAGCAGAATTCAGATTTTTGAATCCACTTTTCACACACCAAGACTGCACTGCAGAATCTGGAGAAGTACATCATCTGGATAGGTGCTGCACCTTGATCCACAAGCAACTCTGGGACCATTGAATCGGGTCAATCTACTTTGCAAGGTGGATTTCAGGGACCGCGCTGAGAGGGGCTGCACTGAGGAGGAATGGTGGGAACCACCCCCTCCCTCTGATCCCGAATCTTCCCAGGAGCAGGAGGACAGTGTAGATTTGGAACAGTGGTTTGCAGTGGGGCATAGTTCAGAAGGCAGAAGCTGGGAAATACTGGATGGGGAACAGCTAGGAGAAGAAACACTGGAAGAGAGAGAGTTAACTGATTCACAGTCGTTGGACAGCATTCCTCCACCGCCCTCCCCAAAGTTGAGAAGAGCTCAGAAAGCCTCAAAACAGAAAGTGCAGAGGGTGCAAGCTTAGATTACAAGACGTGGGAGTGATGTAGATTAATAGGGACAGAAGGGGTGTGAGCCTTAATTGGGAGCAACACCATTTCTAGAAAATGTGTTCTTTGTCCTCTCACTGTGATTATTAAAGATTCTAACCGGTAAGACATTTCTTTCATTTGATCTTCTTATCCAGGCATAGGCAAACTCGGCCCTCCAGATGTTTTGGGACTACAACTCCCACCATCCCTGACCACTGGTCCTGGTAACTAGGGATGGTGGGTGTTGTAATCCTAAAACATCTGGAGGGCTGAGTTTGCCTATGTCTGTCCTTATCTATGGCCACAGGGGGAGGAAGCCAATTCCCTGAAGCCTGACAGTGTAGCGAATGACTCTCTCCATTCCTATATACAGAAAAATATGGCAGTGCTTGGGGACCACCTCCACTCATGGTAGCCTGCCCACTCCCCAAGAGCTGGTGGAGAGGCTTTCTGTGTCCTATCACCTATGATCAGCTGGGATGAGAGTGAGTAGTCACAGCAGGGCGATGGGACAATTTGCCCCTTGGAGTTCAGCTGATCTGATTCTGGCAGTGTCCAAGTTTATACAAGGGAAAGGAATAATTATACAGTGGTGCCTCGCAAGACGAAATTAATTCGTTCCGCAAGTTTTTTCTTCTTGCGAGTTTTTCGTCTTGCGAAGCACGGTTTCCCATAGGAATGCATTGAAAATCAATTAATGCGTTCCTATGGAGACCGCCTTCAGACCAGGTCCGGGGACAGTCTGTCCCTGGACCTCTTCTGAAGGCTGGCGGGGGGAGAAGGACTTTTCTCCCCACCGCCAGCCTTCAGAACAGCCTTCTGAATGTTGGCGGTGGGGAGGAAAACCTTCCTCCCACCGCAAGTCTTCAGGACAGGTCCAGGAACAGAGGAGAAGGCGCGCTGCGCTTCCCTGCTGTCCCTGGAGATTTCCCTATGGGCTTTCGTCTTGCGAAGCAAGCCCATAGGGAAATTCATCTTGCGAAGCCGCTAAAAAATCGGAAAACCCTTTCGTCTTGCGTGTTTTTCGTTTAGCGAGGCATTCGTCTTGCGGGGCACCACTGTAATTATAATTTATTATTTGTACCCCACCCATCTGGCTGGGTCTCCCCAGCCACTCTGGGTGGCTTCCAACAAAGATTAAAAATACATCAAAATGTCACACATCAAAAACTTCCCTAAATAGGGCTGCCTTCAGATGTCTTCTAAATGTCAGGTAGTTCTTTATCTCTTTGACATCTGATGGGAGAGCGTTCCACAGGGCGGGCGCCACTACCAAGAAAGCCCTCTGCCTGGTTCCCTGTAGTGTTGCTTCTCGCAGTGAGGGAACCGCCAGAAGGCTCTCGGTGCTGGACCTCAGCGTCCGGGCAGAATGATGGGGTTGGAGACGCTCCTTCAGATATACTGAAGCCAGGTCCTTCAGGTATACTGAAGACAGGGAGGGAGAGGGAGACCGGACAGAATTGTTGTTTCTGCTAATTTTTCACAGCCTGTGTTTTTTATCTGTCCCAGATTAATTTAGGACTGCTATGGCAATGCAGTTGTGCTCAGTGAACAGCTTTGATGGATAATAATTGGTGGTCCCAGTCCCATTTCCCTCGCATTTGGCACGTCCTTACTAGTTTGATGGGTTGAGCCTGTTATTGTGAAGTTATCCGATAGGAATTACTTTCTCCACAAGTGGTGCATCAGGAAAATGAATGCTTCATGGCTTTGGAGCTTCTTCCCCAGCTGCCAGCCTCAGAATAGGCTGGGCTTATTAATTTAAAATGTCTACCATCAGGCATGTCTCGGTTCAGGAATCTTCAAAAGTTAGATCTGGCAGAAGACGAAGTTTGCCAGCAATTGTGTTCCACAATGTCATAGACCTTAATCTATCTTCCTTCCTCCCCCAACCCCTGCATCCCGTTAATATGTTATTTTGAGATAGCCACTTCCGAGCTGGAGAGGAGGTGGGGTTAGCCCCCGCGAGAGCAGGGGAATCCTCGGGTGCGTCACCAACCCGGCCTGCCAATCGGCGGGCCGGGGAGGCGTGGCCTAACACATTTAAGGCTAGCACACCCAGGGACTGCCCTCTCTTCCCCGTTTCAGCTGCTCCAGTTTCCCATCCCACCCACCCTTAGGTTTAGCTAGCTCCAACCTTGCTATGGACTCCGGTTGGTTGCTGCAAGGGGCTTGGTAGGAATTTTTCCACTTGGCAAATTTCCGGCCATTTGGTTTTTTCACCTACCTCATAGCAAATGTCACAACTTCCCCGGTATTGGCGGTTAGGCATTGGCAGGGGTAATTGTTATGCAAATGAAGGGGGGAAGGAAGCGCCATCACATTCCCCCAAAGAAAAGGGTAGTCCGGTAGAGGACTCCGGGGGGCGTTGCCCTGTCCGAAGCCTATGGAGGTGTGGGCCTAAGGCATGCCCCCGAGCGGTGACACCTGGGGGATCCTAGTTGGCGTACTTTAGCAGGACTCCCCCGGCTGGTGGTTAACCCTCCATGCTGGGTAGTTGATAGGAACCAATGCCTAAGGCCAATACCTTTCAATTCCTGTAATCAATAAAGTTGTGGCCTTTTTATGCCCATTAACCTAAAATAATGTTTCCTGTGTCTTCATTTCACAAGGGGGAGGGGACTTGCCACGCAATATAATTTGTATGGGAAAGGTTTTCAGAGCAATATCGAAGGCTGAGAAAAGTGCATGTCCTGACGGCGAGGGGAATGAACTTGTCAAAGGTAGGAGCTTTTTGGTCCAAATAGGAGAGTTACACTGTGATCCAGGAAAATAATCACAGAATTGTAGAGTTGGAAGGGACCACGAGGGTAATCTAGTCCAACCCCCAGAATGCAGGAACCTTTTGCCAAATGTGAGGCTCAAACCCATGACCCTGATATTAAGAGTCTCATGCTTTACCAACTGAGCTATCTCAGTATCCATAAATGTCTGCTTAGTGGTCAGTCTCATTTGGTTTAGTTTAACTCACTCCCAGGTAAGCTGATGTGGGATATCATTGTTGGGATATTCCGTTCCACCTTAAGAACAGATGTGTGGATTGTTGCATGTCACATGTCTGTTTACACTCCAGCACAGCTTGCTGGGAACTTCCGTTTGTGTATAGCTTTTGCTTTTGGCTGTTCTTGCTTTGGACACGAAGGAGAGAAGACATGTTTCCTTTTGTCCTGATGTATGCTGAATAAACTGCACTCTTGAGAGTCCCATGGACTGCAAGAAGATCAAACCTATCCATTCTGAAGGAAATCAGCCCTGAGTGCTCACTGGAAGGACAGATCCTGAAGCTGAGGCTCCAATACTTTGGCCACCTCATGAGAAGAGAAGACTCCCTAGAAAAGACCCTGATGTTGGGAAAGATTGAGGGCACAAGGAGAAGGGGACGACAGAGGACAAGGTGGTTGGACAGTGTTCTCCAAGCTACCAGCATAAGTTTGACCAAACTGCGGGAGGCAGTGGAAGACAGAAGTGCCTGGTGTGCTCTGGTTCATGGGGTCACGAAGAGTCGGACACAACTGAACGACTAAACAACAACAACAAATATGCTCAACACAGCCTCTCCTGCCACTTCTGTTGCAAAGCATTGACTCTGCTGAGTAGTGTGCTCTAGCTTCTGAAGCTTCTGAAGTTCGGGTCGCAGATTTATGCTGATCCAAGGACTGGAGTTCTCCCGGCACACCGGCCGGTGGTCTGGAGCCAGCGGGGGGCCTGCTAATTGCCTCCGTTTCCTTGGTTGCATACTAACAATCGTAACCTTAAATACATACTTAGCTCCCACTGAAATCGCAGAATTGCAAGCGGCAATCTCAAATGTCATCTAGTCCGCGCTGCTGCCAATTCAGGAAATCCACCACAGCAGCATCCCATATAGGCAGCCATCTAACCTACCCTTGAAATCCTCTAGTGAAGGAGAGTCCACCATCTTCTGAGACATCAAACAGCAAAAATCACCAGAAGCTGGCGTAAAGCAAGCTGGTATACCACATTTTTCGCACTATAAGACACACTTTTTCTCCTTCAAAAATTAAGGGGGAATGTGTGTGTGTCTTATGGAGCAAATGCAGGTTCCTTGGCTTCAGCGATAGCAACATGAAGCCTCCAAAGCGCAGAGGGAGACCTCCCCCCGTGCTCCGGAGGCTTTGTGTTGCTTTCGCTGAAGCCACCTGAAGCCCCCGGAGTGCAGTGGGAACTCCCGCTGTGCTCTGGGGGCTTCAGGCAGCTATCCGCAAGCCTTCGGAGCACAGCAGGAGCCTGGAGAGTGAGAGGGGTTAGTGCACACCGTTCCCTCTTGCTCTCCAGGCTTTGCTTCATTGGAGAGGCGCTGCACAGTTTTCCCTTTCTGCGCAGCGCCCCTTTAGCGAAGCGGGAGGAGAAATGGAAGGGGCTCCATTTCTCCTGCCGCTTCACTGAAGGGGCGCTGAGCAGAGAGGGGGAGAATTTTTTCCCCTGTTCTCCCCTTCCTATGGTCCAGTGCGTACTATGGAGCGAAAAATACGGTAATTGAAGATGGCATAAAGTTACACCGGGTCCAAACCCCTTTCAGGAGCAGGACTATTGATGCTGCAATTCTGACTAAACCTGGCAGTGGAGAAAGATGCCTTTAGATGTTGAACTACTTCCCTAGTTGCCTCTTTTTATATCAAGCACACTATTGGTTGTTTCACTGAATGCATTCATGGAAGAAAAATCTACCAGTGGCTATCAACCATGATAACCAGGAAGGTTTACAACCAAAACGCCACATGATGTCTTCCTGTTGAATCTTGATTAATAGATAAAGGTTCCTTTAAAATCCTGCAAACTTAACTGATTTATGGACTGCTCCCTGGTAGGTCTCCTAATGCAGGCCTGCAGCAGGCTTCCTCCCAGGCCCTCCAGCTGTTTTGGGATTACAGTTCCCATCATCCCTGACCACTGGTCCTGTTAGTGAGGGATGATGGGAGTTGTAGTCCCAAAACATCTGGAGGGCCAAGTCTGGCTATGCCTGTTCCAGGCCATATTTGTATTGACAAATCTATATTCGATCTGTTGCTTTCTACCCAAATAGGTTAAGGTGGTCTTTGAACTTGAAATAGTGAGTGGTGGACATGGATGATCAAGGATCTGGCAGGAAGAGGACACACCACTTGGAAAAAGAGAGGAATTGCAGACCTTTCAAGTGCCGCGTTCATATTTTGGGCTGCACAAGGTCATCTTTTCAATTGCAGACAAAAGGATCTTCCTGCAGTCTAATGGAGACACAAGCCTTAGTAACACAGGGATACAGAGTGCAATGCAGCAAGTGGTCTGGCACAAAGTTCCCTTGGCAGTGATGCATAATGAGTTCAGCTGAGCCAGCTTGTCTGGTTATTGTTATTTTATATCGATGACATGCTTCTCTTTCTTGAGAATGCAAGGCGGTTTCTGGGGGGTTTTTTAAAAATGCAGCCTACAACACTTGAAATAACTTACAATATCTGCTCAAGCTGTGATAAACAGGCAAGCCTGATGCTGGCTGAAGTATTAGCAGTTATTTTGGTGCAAACTGAGCAGAGGTATTGGCAACTAATTGTATGAGATGCAAGCCCTCCCCATTCCCCAGGGTTGTACTGTAATGAATTAAATGGCTGAAATGCAAATGTGTGTGTGTGTGTGTGTGTATATATATATATATATATATATATTCACATTCCCAGCACAGGCATGCTTAAATTTGAGGGTTTTGAAATTCTTTCATTCATGTGCACCAGGCCTAGGCAGGTTATGGGTATTGAGGTGCCACAGCCCATTGTGACCTGCTGGGTGTTTGAGTGACAATCTCTTGCTCCATCTAGCACTCCCAGGCAAATAGGAAAGAAAATGAGGTTTATTGAAACTTTGGTGGGTGACCAGCCGTGGCTGCCAGCTGTCATTCAGCAGCTTAGTAGCTCATGTTGTCCAGGCCTGGTGTAAACAGACATTGACTGACTTGCCACATCTCCCTCCACCCTTACTAGCACAATGGCAGTGACAAATGTCTGTACCACCTTTCAGTGACAAGAGTGAATAATAATAATAATAATAATAATAATAATAATAATAATAATAATATTTTATTATTTATACCACCGTCCCCACAGGGAAGGAACTTAGCACAAATTTCCAACTTCAAACTCTATTTGAAGGCACCATTTATGAGAAGGGCTGGCCCTTCTCCTTTATAGATTTATAAATAAAGAACCTAAGAAGGAAGATCATGAGCTTTGAAGTTGCCACCTTTGAAGTTGCAACAACAACAACAAAAAATGGAAATCAGAAGAAGCACCAACATTGAAAGATTGGCAATATAAATTTTTTGAAATGATTGAATTAGCAAAAATGATGGGAACAATTAGAATGCAGTCTAATCAAAATCTCAAACAGGAATGGAAATGTGTAGAAGAATACATGACCAAAAGATGCTCCAACAAGAATTTATTGATATGTATAGACTAATTTCACAAGGTTAAGGTAAGCTAAGCTAAGCAATTATGAAAGATTGAATGTTTAATTATTAAGATACAAAACTACAATCTCAATAATAAAGTTACAAAATAATAACAAGGAAATCACACACGGGTGGAGGGAAGACACAGGGCGAGAAATAAGAAATGGATAAATGTTGGTACATAATGAAATGTGAAAATGTGAATTTACGAATATAACGTATATGTATCATTATGTAAAGATTTCATATATGTATTGCAACATTAAAAATAAATAAATAAATAAATGGAAGAAAAATAAATAAATAAAGGTTCCCACCTGGACAGTAGGCTTGGCATGCACATAGACCTGCAAAATTGACATGGAATGAAAACCCTTACTTAAACCTACTTCTTGTTGTCAGTTTCTGCCTAAAACTGCCCTACCAGGCATTTTCTTTTACTGATTCCCCCACCCCACCCCAAAAATTGGGGTCTCAGGCTAAAAGAAGGCAAACCGCAGGGCTGCAGAAGCCAGTGTTTGCAGCGGAGAATCTTTGAGAGAGGCACAGGAAGGGTTAAGCACCCTTTCTTCCCACTTGGCACTTCTTTTCGTGTTCCCACCCATGGGGATCAGGGAGAAACTTGATCAAGTTTGCATTTAATGGCAAACCTACCAAATTTGTACTTCCTGAAACAATACTTGACCTGACATGCAGCTGTTGCTTGAAATTCCCCCGCTGAGAATTTTGAAATGCAGTTCTCCAACCAGGTAGTTGTTGTTTAGTCACAGAGTCGTGTCCGACTCTTTGTGACCCCATGGACCAGAGCACACCAGGCACTCCTGTCTTCCACTGCCTCCTGCAGTTTGGTCAAACTCATGCTGGTAGCTTCGAGAACACTGTCCAACTATCTTGTCCTCTGTCGTCCCCTTCTCCTTGTGCCCTCCATCTTTCCCAACATCACGGTCTTCTCTTCTCATGAGGTGGCCAAAGTATTGGAGCCTTAGCTTCAGGATTTGTCCTTCCAGTGAGCACTCAGGGCTGATTACTTAAGAATGGAGAGGTTTGATCTTCTTGCATGGGACTCTCAAGAGTCTCCTCCAGCACCATAATTCAAAAGCATCAATTCTTTGGCGATCAGCCTTCTTTATGGTCCAGCTCTCACTTCCACACATCACTACTGGGAAAACCATGGCTTTAACTATATGGACCTTTGTTGGCAAGGTGATGTCTCTGCTTTTTAAGATGCTGTCTAGGTTTGTCATCGCTTTTCTCCCAAGAAGCAGGCGTCTTTTAATTTCGTGGCTGCTGTCACCATCTGCAGTGCATGGAGCCCAAGAAAGTAAAATCTCTCACTGCCTCCAACCAGGTAATGTGTACAATAATAAATACAGCTGGGGAAAGTGAGCCTTGAAATTGGTATATTAATGAAAATGACATGTAAATATTCACTACATATAGGGAAACGGCTCTCGGAAATGCGGGCATCAGGGCAAAATTGCATAGGAGAAATTCGCTTCAAAGTTCAAATGAATTTTCCTGATGACTTTAAAAAACAAAGTCACAAACCAATGAAGAAAAGTGGAGAACTGAACTTGAGAATGGAACAATTAAAAAATGAGAAAAACCAAAATTTTCCCATCTTTGCCTATCTCCCCCCTCTTCCATCACCCACCAACCTTCTCATTATTTCAGCAAACCCAAGCTTGGGAGCACACATCTTCCAACAGCATAGTTTCCTTCCGAAACCTTATTTTCATGGTTTCTTAATTTTGTTTATAAAGGCCGGAGCTGTAAATGTGTTGCAGAGAGTCTGGGGCCAGGCCAAAATTTCTGAAAGCCTCCAAACTTGGAGAGCTCCTCATTAGCAACACTTTGGTGAAGGAACGAAGTTTCATAAAGGAAGCCAAACGGCTTGGAGGTGGGGAAAGAGAGAGAGAGAGAGAGAGAGAGAGAGAGAGAGAGAGAGAGAGAGAAACATGTTGAAAGTGACTCAGCTGCTGACAAATTGCATTGATGAGCTCTTGTATACAGCAGGGGATGAAAGAATTAACAAGCTTTGCTCTTCACAGTTTCTGGCTCTGCAGTGCCCTTGAATTAGTCTCGAGATACACCCCCAGTCAGGGGGCTGATGCTGGCATTACACCAGGTATGTGCTGGTAGGCACACTATGGCTTTGCCTCACTGCTGTTGGTGCTGCTCTGATGGCCAGGAGTCCAAAATAGGATTATGTTGTGGGAGGAAGGAGCAAAGAGATGTGAAATCCTATGCAGCCAGGCAATACTCCTGTGGTCTAAACCACTGAGCCTCTTGGGCTTGCCAATTGGAAGGTTGGCGGTTCAAATCCCCATGATGGAGTGAGTTCCTGTTGCTCTGTCCCAGCTCCTGCCAATCTAGCAGTTCAAAAGCACGCAAGTAGATAAATAGGTACTGCTGCGGCAGGAAGGTAACCGGCGTTTCCGTGTGCTCTGGTTTCCATCACAGTGTTTCATTGCACCAGAAGTGGTTTACTCCTGCTGGCCACATGACCTAGAAATCTGTCTGTGGACAAACGCCAGCTCCCTCAGCCTGAAAGAGAGATGAGCACTGCAACCTCATAGTCACCTTTGACTGGATTTAACCATCCAGGGGCCCTTTACCTTTACCTTACCTTTACTCCCTATTTGTTTGTTTGTTTGTTTGTTTGAGTCAGTGTGGTGTGGGGGTTAAGAGCAGTAGACTCGTAATCTGGTGAACCGGGTTCGCTTCCCTGCTCCTCCCCATGCAGCTGCTGGGTGACCTTGGGCTAGTCACACTTCTCTGAAGTCTCTCAGCCTCACTCACCTCACAGAGTGTTTGTTGTGTGGGAGGAAGGGAAAGGAGAATGTTAGCCGCTTTGAGACTCCTTCGGGTAGTGATAAAACGGGATATCAAATCCAAATCCAAATTCTTATTGTGTCAGTCCCTGCCTCTCAGCCTAACCTACCTCACAGGGTTGCTGTGAGGATTAAATGAGGGAGAGGAGAACCATTTATGCCACCTCACACTCCTTGGAGAAGTGAAACACAAATGTAGTGAAATAATTAATTGACAAATTAAAGAGATAATGTAATAAAAACAAAGGAAGGAAAGTTAGTGTTCAGCAATTTCGTAAATCCTGCAATTTTAGGGATCTGCACACATCCATGTTTGACCGTTTAGAAGGTAACTGGTATGGATTGGTCAACTGGCCTTTGGAGGAGTAGATGTCCCATCTAGGTACACAGAAAGTGACTGCGTCAAGGAGCCCTTTATTTCAGGCACAGGCAAACTCCAGCCCTCCAGATGTTTGGGACTACAATTCCCATCTTCCCTAGCTAACAGGACCAGTGGTCAGGAATGATGGGAGTTGTAGTCCCAAACATCTGGAGAGCCAGAGTTTGCCTATGCCTGCTTTATTTCTTCTTTTTTTGGTGTTTCATTTTCACTGTCCCCTCTAGGTGGCAGTGTATTTTCAGTATATACACCAGGTGTTTGGAAGAAGCGTGGTTACCATATTGATGCTAGGTTAGCACCAAATGAATGCCAAAGTTTTGACCTTTGGGTCAAAACTAGCAATTTCAATGGGGTAGAAACTTCCCCCACAAAAATGCTCCAGGGAGGTAGAAGTCTGTACATCACTGTTGCTGACCGCCAGGCCTCCGTCTAGCTAGTGATCCAACCAGTTCCAGCTGCCACCATGCCCTCTATACCACTTGATTCAGGTTTCCTGTCCCATGGGAGGAGAAAGCCAGTTACTCCGAGTCACAGGAGGGGAGGATGCTCTTGTGCTTACACCCTGCTTTCAGGTTTCCTACAGGCAACTAGATGACCAATGTGAGAACAGGATGCTGGACCAAGTGGGCCGTTGGCCTGATCCAGCGGACTCTAACTATGTTCTCATGAAACCCAAAGCCTGGGTTTTCCCACACTCATTTGTCCCTACAAGCTCTAGTTCTCATCTGTTCTCTCCCTCTCTTTCCAATTGGCTGACAAGGGAGGAAGGTAAAGGTGTAAAACACAGGTGGCACTGTGGTCTAAACCACTGAGCTTCTTGGGCTTGCCAATTGGAAGGTCAGCGGTATGAATCCCCACGGCGGGGTGAGCTCCCGTTGCTCTGTCCCAGCTTCTGCCAACCTAGCAGTTTGAAAGCACACCAGTGCAAGTAGATAAATAGGTACCGCTGTGGCGGGAAGGTAAACGGCGTCCTGTCCTGGCGTTCCATTGCACCAGAAGTGGTTTAGCCATACTGGCCACATGACCCAGAAAGCTGTCTGTGGACAAATGCCAGCTCCCTCGGCCTGAAAGTGAGATGAGTGCCGCAACCCCATAGTTGCCTTTGACTGGAATTAACTGCCCAGGGGTCCTTTACCTTTTTTCTTTTTTTTAAGGGAGGAAGAAGTGAGCAAAGTCTTTGACTGCTATTTGCTCAGTGCCGTTTCCCTTCTCCAACCCTTTGCTACTACTGCTTCTCCTCCTCCTTCCTTTCTAGCCTGGCTGGTAATGCTTAAAGGACTCATTGGTTGTCCTGTAATGAATGGGATAACTTTTCGTCACTAGCCTGCCAATGAGGATTGGCTGTGTGATGGTGTCACTGAGAGCAAATGAGCCTGATCTTTGGGCAAAAGGGAATGCTGCCAGGGTGAGTCACACAGCGAGGATGCTCTGCTGGAAGAGGATTCCACAACATGGCATTGCCACACTGAATACCCAACTTTTGCAGGAGATCAGTTGAGCCTCTTTAACATGGGGGATAGCCATGCTCCTCTGGATGATCTCAGTGATAGAACTTTGTATATCAACACAAGAGCCTTGAACCTGTCCCAGTAGCAAATGGGAAGCCAGTATAGATGCCTTCAGACGCAGGTGGCGCTGTGGGTTAAACCCACAGAGCCTCGGACTTGCCGATCAGAAGGTCGGCGGTTCAAATCCCCACGATGGGGTGAGGTCCCGTTGCTCGGTCCCTGCTCCTGCCAACCTAGCCGTTCGCAAGCACGTCAAAGTGCAAGTAGATAAATAGGTACCTCTCCGGCGGGAAGGTAAACGCTGTTTCCGTGCGCTGCTCTGGTTCTCCAGAAGCAGCTTAGTCATGCTGGCCACATGACCGGGAAGCTGTACGCCGGCTCCCTCAGCCAATAAAGCGAGATGAGCGCTACAACCCCAGAGTCGGCCACAACTGGACCTAATGGCCAGGGGTCCCTTTACAGGGGTACCTTTATAGATGTCTTAGCAGATGGGTTACCTACTGTTGGCGGTCTGCCTTCATCAGCACTAGCAGATTGCTCTTCCTCACACCTTTTCCACCTCTGCAGCATCCTTTTTGAGATGAGGCAGCCAGAACTGTGCAGAATATCACTGATGCAGCTGTGCTGGAGATTTCTATAAAGACATCATGATTCCGGCAGTTTCATTTCCAATCCCTTTCCTAATAATCTGTGGCATGGAATTAGCTTTTCTCACCAACTCTGCACATTGAGCTGACATTTTCATCCAGGTAACTACCATGACCCCAACATACACATCTTTCCTAGTTAGTCACTGCCAGTTCAGATCTCACTGAACGATGTTAGAAGATGTTTTACTCAAACGTGTGTTGGATTTATACACAGAGAATGAGTCACATTTGTCATTTTGTTGACCCTTCGCAGTTTGGTAACATTCTTTCGGAGCTCTTTGAAGCCCGCTTGGGTTTTTATTGTCCTGAATAATTTAGTGTCCACTGTAAACTCTACCACAAACTCACCCCGACTCAAGGTCATCTATGACTGTCAAATTGCAACAATCCCAAGAGGATTTCCAGTGGAGACTCTTGGGATATCTTATGGCTTATTTCTCTCTGTTGTGCTACCGATCCTTTAGCAACCTGGCAGGGATGTGGATGGTGCTGTGGTCTAAAACACTGAGCCTCTTGAGCTTGCCAATCAGAAGGTCGGTGGTTCAAGTCCCTGTGATGGGGTGAGCTTCCGTTGCTCTGCTCCAGCTTCTGCCAACCTAGCAGTTTGAAAGCACACCAGTGTAAGTAGATAAATAGGTACCGCTGTGGCGGGAAGGTAAATGGCATTTCCATGCACTCTGATTTCCGTCATGGTGTACCTTTGCACCAGAAGTGGTTTAGTCATGCTGGCCATATGACCCAGAAAGCTGTCTGTAGACAAACACAGGCTCCCTTTGCCTGAAAAGTGAGATGAGCGTGGCAACCTCATAGTCACCTTTGACTGGACTTAACCATCCTTTACCTTTACCTTAGAAACCTGGTGATCTGTGAAAGGAATAGGAGTCTCCTAGCAACTCTCAGAACCCTTAACAAACCACATTTCCCAGGATTGTTTTGTGGAGAAGCCATGACTGTTTAAAGTGATATGATAGTGTTATGAAGGTATTGGACAGATAGGCTCCCAATGTCTACTATAAGACAAATTCATGGGGGATAAGACTATCTGTGACCAGTAGCCCTTATGGCTATGACATCCTTCCACCACTGGAGGCAGCAATACTTCTGAATACCAGTTGCTGGAACCACAGGAAGGGAGAGTGCTCTTGTGATTGGATCCTGTTTGTGTATATTCAATAAACACACAAGACGTAACCAGCTGTACGTTTGAAAAAAATAATATATACTATTCATTGTATTGAGACATAGATTTCAACAGAAGTAGCTCATAAAGTTCAACGAAAAAAGTAGAAGACCCAGTGGATCAGTTCATTCTCTAATCAGTTTATGTATCAAGGTCCATATATGTGAAAATGTCTATTCCACCTGTCTGTTCATAGAGTCCAACAATCCACACGAAAGGTTGTTGCAGTTCCACACAATCTGATATTTGATTACATTTTTGTACGAGTTGCATTACTGTTTATAAGTATAACATCTGAGTATTCGTTAAGTTGGTTTTACTTCTGCTGTGCCATATGGGTCACTTTAAGAAATAAATTTTGTATCTGTTGATTGCCAACACCTGTTACTCGAATCAATATTGTGCTTGCCCATATAACTCCAATCTGTAAAAGCTGCTGCTTACAGCAGCTACTACTATGCTATAAGATCCACTGTCCTGTGATATCATATATGGTATGTATGGTTGTTGACACTTTCTATATTATTTTTGCTGTAAAAATGTGTGAGATTACAATATTGTATTTATTTGCATTACCTAGTGTTTGTACTACTGATGAAGCCTAGGACGGCGAAACAAGGCTGATATTCCGGAAATCCTTGTCTTAGACTCTGTGAAAGGATTCTGTGGAACTGCAACAACCTTTCGTGTGGATTGTGTGTATTATTTTTTCAAACGTACAGCCGGTTATATCTTATCTTGTGTGTTTATTGAATGTTTCACGTAACCAGAGGTTTGTTGTTGTTTTGGATCCTCTTTGGGCTTCCCACAGAAATCTGGTTCACCACTGAGAACGGGATGCTGGACTAGAAGGATCATTGGCTTGATCCAGCAGAATCTTCTTATGTTCTTAAGGATGAGGAACTGTAGCCCAGGGTGGCTGGCGGTCCCTGGTTCTGCTTTCATGGCCAAAGAGGTCATGTAGGCAGGGCCAAAGGGTTGTAGTTTTCTGCACATCCTTCTCCCTCGCGGTGTCTTGGAAGCAGCCCATAAGGCAGCAGACAATGTGCTCGCTCGCATAAAGACAAGCACATCCCTGTTGAGAAGTAATAGGAGGCAATGCAAGACGTCCTTTCAGCAGTGCTGCTCTAACAATTCTGTGATATAATAAGGAAACATCGCAAACTGAGCAATTTGCTGCTATTGAGGTTATCACGGTGAACAAATGCCACTTTAGTCAGCTTATCTTCCGTGCACAACTAAGACTGCAGTCATAATCTACAGATGCCTGGCCATGAAGCTCACTCTGTAATCTTGACCAAGTTACTGTCTCTCATCCTAACCTCTCACATGTCCCCACCAACTATGCACAGCAAGAGAACTACCATGCAATATAATCCTCTGGATAGATACTCTAAGGTAAGTAACACTGCTTTAGATGGGGCTTACTCCCATGAAAGCACACATCCAATAGTGGCCTTCCTGTATTAATCTGCGCACTGAGACAGCCAGTTCAATTTATTGTTACTCAGAGTAGCTTCCTTAAAATTAATGCAGAAAGCTAAGTTAGGTTCATTAATTTCAATGGGTCTGCTGTGATTAAAGCTTAGCTGAACCCCATCCCAAAGGAGCAATCCTATGCACAGGAAGCCGGCATAAAGCAAACCATAAAGCGAACATAAATTTACATCAGATCCAAATCGCACTCATCATGAAACTATGGGTCTAAACCTGGCAGAGGGGAAGCAAGTCTTTAAAATAATGTTCCATGGCAGGTGGCCAGGTCACATGACCAAGGTGAAGAGGCTTAGGATCCAGACTATGTTCCACCTCTCTGGTTCTGCCACATGATGTCCCCTGAACATCTCTTTTGGGGATTTACACCAGCTTTGGCTCAATTATCAATCGTTTAAATACATGCTGCGGAGTCATATGTATTGTGATATCTGCTCAGAGTCTGGCAGCTTCACGGGATTGCTAAAAGACATGCTTATTTCGTTGTCCATTTGTCTCCATTTTACTCCTGGATGGGAAGTTATAACTGGGATATAATGAAACTCAGGGAACAAAATGATCTCCGTGGGATCCAGAGGGTGGCAACACAAGAACGGGCCTTTTCTGTGGTGGCTCCCCATTTGTGGAATGCTCTCCTCAGGGAGGTTTGCCTGGTGCCTTTATTACATATTTTTTGGCACCAGGTGATAATGTTCCTCTTCAAGCCGGCCTTTTCCTGATTAATATTCTACAGGGAAAGTTATTGTTTAGCTGCTTTGTTTTACTTACAGTGGTACCTTGGGTTACAGATGCTTCAGATTATAGATGCTTCAGGTTACAGACTCCACTAACCCAGAAATAGTACCTCAGGTTAAGAACTTTTCCCCAGGATGAGAACAGAAATCGCACTCCAGAGGTGTGAGGCCGCTAAAGTGGTACCTCAGGTTAAGAACAGTTTCAGGTTAAGAACGGACCTTCAGAACGAATTAAGTTCTTAACCCGAGGTACCACTGTATTTACTTGTTTTTATTCTGTATTTTATTCTGTGAACCTCCCTGAGAGCTTATGATGAAGAGCAGTATATAAATTTAAATAAATGAAATCTTTTAAGGGAATAGACTATGATGATTGCTATTAACAGGTGTTAGGATGTTAGTCTTCTACGAAATTGTGTAAATGCTTTTCACTCACACATAGTTTGGATTTTCTTTTTTATTTATAAAAGACTCCAATGATTTTAAACTGAAAATAAGACATGTATATGAAACAATAGACTTGAGTGGACACGTTGTCTATTTTCTTTCTTCCCTTTTGCCAAGCAGTTCCTAAGTGTTAAATACTTCTATAGCAACCAGCTTCAAATATGATTACTTCAACATAAAGATGTAAAATAAAATCCTGAATGTCTTTTTTTTTAAAAAAAAAAGTATATTGCATTATATATATAGTAATAAGAGTACAAGGGGGATCTAGACACATATGAAAAATGCTGTGAAAATGCTTTTTTAAAAAAACACTTTGAAAAATATATTGAATTTGCCATAGCTTACCATCGCCATCTATTGTCACATTTCTATAATGCACTTTGTTGTTGTTTAGTCGTTTAGTCGTGTCCGACTCTTCGTGACCCCATGGACCAGAGCACGCCAGGCACTCCTGTCTTCCACTGCCTCCCACAGTTTGGTCAAACTCATGCTGGTAGCCCCGAGAACACTGTCCAACCATCTCGTCCTCTGTCGTCCCCTTCTCCTTGTGCCCTCCATCTTTCCCAACATCAGGGTCTTTTCCAGGGAGTTTTCTCTTCTCATGAGGTGGCCAAAGTATTGGAGCCTCAGCTTCACGATCTGTCCTTCCAGTGAGCACTCAGGGCTGATTTCCTTCAGAATGGATAGGTTTGATCTTCTTGCAGTCCATGGAACTCTCAAGAGTCTCCTCCTGCACCAGAATTCAAAAGCATCAATTCTTCGGCAGTCAGCCTTCTTTATGGTCCAGCTCTCACTCCATACATCACTACTGGGAAATGCACTTTACAGCACACTTAAAACGTTTTATTTGCAGCTGTATAGCTGAGTCCCAAGTCTGTTCTCACAGCAGGTCTTTTCCACCCTCTCCTCACTAGAGAATCCTGCACCCCAAAAAGCCTATTCCGAGGATTAGCGGGCGTTCAGGGAAGGTCTGGGTTGTGCTGTGGGAAGTTGCAAAAATCAGGCTAAAAGATATTTTGGAAGTAGAACAACATTCATCTGGAGCGGGGGTTGAAATCATGGTTTGCCTTTTGTAAACATGTTTTGGTCTAATGTCTGACTGCAGCTATTCCCTTAGAATATTCCGCACTGAAAATCTCAGTTAAAGCAAATGCATAATTACAGATGATGGACTTGTACCTGGAGGAAAGGAAAGCAAAACCTTCATGCTTTTCTCAAACCTAAAGACACAGACATTTTCCATAAACCTATGGTTGGCCACTCTGAGAATGGTTTGTTTTGGTCTTTTCGTCTGATCTAGCAGCCAGGCTCTTTTTACAACATCCTTTCCCCCAAATGGGATTAAAGACATAGATGGAGACTTATGATGAGTTTTTCATTTGGCTTGGCTTTGGGGGTCTAGTCAGTGAAAAGTTATCATGGAGCCTCGGTGCCCTGCTCCTCTTTGTTTTCCCTTTGCTGTGGCCACGTGTTTGTGTGACCCTGATAGCATCTAAGGGCACGTAGGTTCTTATCCCACTTCTCAAACCATGTCAGGTTATTTCAGAGAAGAGGCCAGGCCAAAATGGCTACTTAGTAGAGGAACAATTTTATTGTAAAATAACAGTCTCTAGAACAACAGCATGACTCACTGCCTCAGTTGCACACAGAGCCACCAACAGTTGAAATAACAGGTATAATAATTAATAATAATTTACTGTTGATACTCTACCCATCTGGCTGGGTTGCTCCAGCCACTCTGGGTGACTTCCAACACATATAAAAACATAATAAAATGTCAAACATTTATAATTTCCCGATATAGTGTAACAGTTAACTCTGTATCACACATGACATTTCTATCGGCTGCTACCAGAAATGTTCCTTTTTATTCAGAATGAAAGCAGAAAGCAGAAAGCTATTCTCTCCTGTCCTTACTTTGACTTGGCAGGGAGGGAATTTTGGAGAGGGAAAATGGCACCCAACAGCAACAAGGAGGATGGAGGCCGCTACTAGCAAAGTAAAGGTAAAGGTACCCCTGACCATTAGGTCCAGTCGTGGCCGACTCTGGGGTTGCGGCGCTCATCTCGCTTTACTGGCCGAGGGAGCCAGCGTACGGCTTCCGGGTCATGTGGCCAACATGACTAAGCCGCTTCTGACGAACCAGAGCGGTGCATGGAAACGCCGTTTACCTTCCCACCAGAGCGATACCTATTTATCTGCTTGCACTGGTGTGCTTTCAAACTGCTAGGTTGGCAGGAGCAGGGACCGAGCAACATGAGCTCACCCTGTCGCGGGGATTCGAACCACTGAACTTCTGATCGGCAAGTCCTAGGCTCTGTGGTTTAACCCACAGTGCCACCCGCGTCCCTACTAGTAAGGGAGAGAGACATTTCACCCCTGTTCAAATCCTCTCACCCTTGCCACCCACCCCCTTGCAAAAGGTTCAAGGAGGCATTTTGGCTCAGTTCTGCCGGAAGCACCTCTATTCTCACACAAAGAACCATTCCTTGATCTGCTCCCCCAATGCCCACGGCTGACGACGATTTTCTCTCTCTTCTGCTGCTATATGCTGTATTCCTTTATTTTGCAACAGCCTGTCCTGCACTAGATTCTGAAGCAGGTGTGTTAGTAAACTGATAATAACAGTTTCCTTTATTTATATATTGAAAGGAACAAAACAAAGCCAAACAAAACAGAAGGCCTAAAATAAGGCTACTCAGACTTACGATGGATCAGCTCATAAACTCCGCAGAAACGTCGGAGCTCAGAACGCATTCTGCAATGCTTAGCATTCTGAGAAGCAATTACGCTGGGCATGGGAGAGAGGCAACTGGCTGGCATTTTGAGTTCAGAAGAGAAGCAAGAAGGAATTCAACCAGACGCAGCCTGGATTTGGCCAGCTACTTAGAAGCCAAAAGGGCTCTGCGCTAGAAAAATGTAATTGTTTTATGTGATCACTTATCACAGTGCTAAGGGCTGCCCAACATGGGAAATGTCAGAGGCTGTGCTCTACATGGTGTCTTCATGCTCATGCAGGAACGTTTGCAAGCATGCGCTCAAGAGACAAACTATGTTAAGTTGTGGGTGAACATATCAAACGACACAGCGATTCTTCAGATAGCTCTTGTTTATTCACAGGCCAGAACTGAAGTGAAGGGTTCAGCCAACCTGCTTATATAGAGCTCAACTACAAAGCAACAGTAACAACTTTTTGCAACTATCCAATCACTGAATGTCACTTTCAATTCCTTATTTGAATATGTGGACCTGAGTGAAAACTATCTACAGTATCCCCCCGCTGGCCCAGGGTGAGTATATAACAAACTACACCTGCTCCGCAGTCAAGAGATTTAGCTGCTGGCAAGTACGTGGAGAGCAAGGTGATTTCCTGAAGTCTAATCAAGAAGCAAAATAATAAGGAGGGGCAGTGGACAGGGGCAGAGGAAGGGATGTGTGGTGGGTGTGGGCCGCCCTGGGTGTCACCACTGAGGGGGTGGGTGACAAAATGCCGGGGAGAGCCGTGGTGGCTTGGGCACATGCAGGCTCTGCTCCCCAAAGGGTTCACCCCCTGCCTCCCTCCCAGCTGTAGGGCGACTCAGTAGGAGGAGGCAGGCAGATTCTGGAGGCCCTACGGTGTGCTCCGCCCTCCCCCCGCCCCTATGGGCAGCTTGCCATGCCCCTGGGTGCGCCGCCGCAGGTGCCTGAGTGGCTTCCCCCTCCGCTGGCAGTGGATTATGGAGAGGTTCCTGAAATGCATTGAAGCTCTAGCTCAGGAGTAGAGAAGTAGATTTGGCTGATGATCTGGATCCTTATCTTTCCCACCTCCTGTGGGCCAACTTTGACATCATTGACAGGTGCCCATCATTGGCAGGTGACGTGCTTTCCTGTGCCCGTGCGATTTGAAACCAAACCACTATGGGACCGCCTCTCCTGGTATGCCCCGCAGAGGAACTTAAGGTCCATGAATAACCATAGTTTAGAGGTCCCGGGCCCTACGGAAGTCAGACTATCCTCCACCAGGGCCAGGGCCTTTTCAGTGATGGCTCCGACCTGGTGGAATGCTCTGTCCCATGAGACCAGGGCCCTGCAGGATTTAACCTCCTTCCGTCGGGCCTGTAAGACAGAGCAATTCTGCCTGGCCTTTAATTTGAATTCAGCCTGATCTTTTATTTCCCTTCTCTTCCTTCACCCTCCCCTTTTATGTAGATCACCTGCTCTGAGACCCCACAGCTAATTCTCCCCTGGCCTCCTCGCTGGCCCAAGTAGGACCAATTCAGCCAGCTAGCCCTGGGGGTTATCTAATTGATTTTTTTTATTTTTGAATTTTATTGTTATTCGTGTTTTTATACTATATTTTATGCTGCTTTTGTAATTAAGTGTTTTAAAGTGTTTTAAATTTGTTGTTAGCCACCCTGAGCCCGGTTTCTGAACTGGGGAGGGCGGGGTATAAATAAATTATTATTATTATTATTATTATTATTATTATTATTATTAATTATCACTGCAGGCAAAGGGACAGTGTTTTGCAAACACAGAGGATCAGCAGATTGATGACAATTCCAAAGCCCTGCACCTCCTCAGGTGCAGTGGAGATTTTGTTATGGGATTAGCTGCTCAGGGGAGTTCCCCATTGGGAACTCTCTAGTGGAGCTGAGGGGGCTGTCAGTGCCGATCAGCTGATGAATGGAACAGTGGTTTCCCCTCCCTCAGCAGCACTAGAGATTTCCCAGAGGGGAACTCCCTGGGGCAGCCAGTCCCAGAGGGGCTTGCTGTCAGAGCCAATCAGCTGATGGATGCTGACAGTGAGCCCCCTCAGCTGCACTGGAGAGTTCGCAATGGGCCCACCATCATTCAAGGCAACTGTTTTCTTTCTTTCTAGAAATATGTGGTTAAAAAGAAGAAGCCATCATTCTTTGCTACTCCACTGGGATCTTCTTTTGCTTTTGTTTCTTCCAGTGGCAAGACCTTTTGTCCGCAATATTAAAGATGAAAGCCGTGGATGTCAAGATTTGATTAAAGACCCTTCTGTGCAGCAGGAAAGGCCTCTACAGTCTCCTCAAACGAAGAAAATAAATACTACTCCATCCAGTGCCAAGTGGAAAACTTTGTCACCCTTTCATGTTTGGGATCAATGCGAAGACATGGCTGATGGAACTGAGAAATGTAAGGAAGAGTCATAAAATTTCTGCAGTCAACAAAAGGTTTATTGGGTCGCATAACAACAACTTTTACTCAGAGTAGATCAATTGAAATGAATGAGCATGACTAACATAGGTGCATTAGTTTCAATAGGTTTACTTTGTGTAAACAGGAGTTGAACATAACCCATTGTATTTCTCTTGATTGATAGATAATGCCTAGGATGCTGTGAATATTTAGCAGGTTCAGGTGCAACTGTCATCCTTCACTGTCTTTAGCCTGCAGCCTCTCTGAGGTATCACCCACATCTTAGGGAACATAGGAAGCTGCCTTATATGGAGTCAGACTTAGTCCATACAGCTTAATAATGTCTACACTGACTGGCAGCAGCTCTCCAGGCATTTTCTCCAGCCTTATCTGGAGCTAGAGACTGAGCATGTTGGATTTAATCAGCCTTGCACGCCTCCAGCCAGCAGAGGGCAGGTTGAGACTAACAGATAGTCAAGGAACAAATACACTTTGTCGTTTCCTGTCAATATCCACCACTTCCTCTCTCTCATTTGCATGAAGCAGCCATGATAAACTAGCTTCAACCATGCAGGCTTAGAAACAGAAGCCATCCTTTTAAATATGAAAGTAAAGAACTTTTTCTTTCTGGAAATGTAAAGAAAAGGAAGGAACTTTCTATTACATGTGGTGGGAATGTAAAAAAGTGAAAAACTTCTGGGAAATGATATATAATGAGATGAAAAAGATGTTGAAATATACATTTATTTAGAAACCAGAAGCATTTTTACTTGGCATTTTAGGAGATGATATTGATTGACAGGATTGTAAGTTGTTTTTATATGCAATGACGGCAGCAAGAATATTATTGGCACAAAAATGGAAGAATTAGACAAATTAATGGGAAGGGTCTGAAACCTGCGGGACCAGAGATTCTTAGAAGAATGGAGTAAATATACGAACTATTTGAAAAGAAATTGCAATGAACAGATTACGCGTAGTAGGACTGCAAGAAGTTTTGTAAGGAGGATTATTTGAAATATTGCAAGAAAGACTATGAGGAAATTTTTTAGTTAATGATAATTAAGTGTAATAGGGAAATTAAGAAATGCAGAATAAGTGATAAAGAACGAAGAATCATCAGAGGTGTTGACAGAAGTCTAAAACATTGTATAAGAAGTTATGTTATATGATTGTTGGAAATATGTTAAAAAATGCCCATATATATAACTTTTTCTTCCTCTGCCAAGGGCATTTCTCTGTGCTAGGGAGTTTGGCAGGAAACCGCAAAGGGTATTTCCACCTGTTAGTCTCAAACCTGCCCTCTACTGGCTGGAGGCATCATTGCATGCAAAGCAGATGCTCTGCTATTGAGCTACAGTCCTTCTGCTCTGCTTCTGAGAAGGTGTGTGGATTGGTCCCTGAGGGAGGGCAGAGAGTGATGAAAAGGCATCCCCACTCAAGAAGAAGAGCCCACAGAGGCCATCTTGTTCACAAGTCCACCATAAACCCAAAGCAAATCAGAGAGAACATGTTTTCTAACAACTTGAGCTCAACTTTTGGCTGTTCTGTATCTCTATATAAAGATTCCATATAGATTACCAAGCAAAGCTAATAATATACCACAATCGCCCTTGCAATTTTTTATTTTTTATTTGCCATCAAAACATCTGCTCCCCCCCTGCTGCCGCTGCCACTTTCAAAGAGTAGATTTTGCATTTCTTTTTTATCTCCGATTGGAAAATGAGATTGTCTCATGCCTCTGTCGACGGAGTTCATTTGTCTGCAATCAACAAAAGTGTGTCGGTGACTCATTCTAAAAACAGCACCCCACATTGCCATTCACTTGACATGTCCTAATCACAGGACCCACGACCAACAAAATCATCACCGCCGCCACCACCCTGATGCCTTTGAAGGAAAGACTGATGATACAGTCTCTGTATTTATAGCCCTGAGCCTTTCTTACAGTATTACATCTCCCAAGCAGCTGCATGGCGTAGAGAAGAGCCTATATTTTGTTCTTGTGACCTTGACTGGCCTGATCCTGGCAAGCAAGTGCTCAGGGCCTTTGACAAAAAAAGAAAGTCAATGTTTCTTAATGACTGCAGATGTTTCCCGAATGACCAGTTGATCTGCAGGAAAGGGGTACAGAGATCAGTACTCATGACATGACCCTGTGTTAAGAAAAGCAACTGTGATGAGAGAAAAAGCATGAGCTTTTATTAGCTAAACATGGGCGAGGAGGGACAACTCCAAGGTTTGTGGGGCTCTGGGCCACGTGCTCAGTTTTTCTCTCTCTCTTCTTGTTCCACTCAAACCTCTCCTGTTCTTAAAAACTGCCATTTTCTTCTAAGTCAAGGTGGTCCAACTCTGCTTACCAAATGGGCAGCAAGAGTACTTTGACACGGAATTAGCAGGTCACATATTATTATTATTATTATTATTATTATTATTATTATTATTATTAAATTCGCTGGCGGCAAACCTCTATGTACAGTGCATGTGCGGCGTTGTCACATAGAGTGCATGTGTGCGACGCTGCACATGTGCTGTACATAGCAGTTTGGCACTGGCTGCAGCCGCGAATGGAGGATCCTCCACATGCAGCTGCGGCAGCGCAATGGCTGCTTGCGCTGCCGTGAGCCCCCGTGGGGTGCCTTCTTGTCACCCCCCCCCCGACATAGCACCCGGCACGTACCACCCCCCGCTCTGCACCGCCCCCCTGCCATCCCGTTGCGACACTACTGAGAGAAGGGAGGGTCTTCTTCATGCAAGTCCAGAGCTAAACTGATGGCCACCAAACGGTTGTTGTTGTTTAGTTGTTTGGTCATGTCCGACTCTTCATGACCCCATGGACCAGAGCACGCCAGGCACTCCTGTCTTCTACTGCCTCCTGCAGTTTGGTCAAACTCATGTCGGTAACTTTGAGAACATTGTCCAACCATCTCATCCTTGGTCGTCCCCTTCTCCTTGTGCCCTCAGTCTTTCCCAACACCAGGGTCTCTTCCAGGGCGTCTTCTCTTCTCATGAGGTGGCCAAAGTATTGGAGCCTCAGCTTCAGAATCTGTCCCTTCAGTGAGCACTCAGGGCTGATTTCCTTCAGAATGGGTAGGTTTGATCTTCTTGCAGTCCATGGGACTCTCAAGAGTCTCCTCCAGCACCATAATTCAAAAGCATCCATTCTTTGGCGCTCAGCCTTCCTTATGGCTCAGCTCTCACTTCCATACATCACTACTGGGAAAACTATAGCTTTAACAATACGGACCTTTGTCGGCAAAGAGAGAAAGGGAGGGTCTTCTTCATGCAAGTCCAGAGCTAAACTGTGATGGCCACCAAACTAGATTGTTTAAAAAGACAATTAGACAAATTCATGGAAGATAATGCTAGCCGTGGCTATGCTCTGCCTCCACAGTTCGAGGCAGTAATGCTTCTGAATACCAGTTGCTGGAAGCCAAAGGAGTGGTGAGGGCTCTTGTGTTCGGGTCCTGGTTGTGGGCTTCCCACATGCATCTGATTGACAACTGTGAGAACAGGATGCTGGAATAGATGGGCCACATCAAAGTGGAAGGTAAGCAGTGTTTCCACGCGCTGCTCTGGTTCGCCAGAAGTGGCTTAGTCATGCTGGCCACATGACCCGGAAGCTGCACGCTGGCTCCCTCAGCCAATAAAGCGAGATGAGCGCCACAACCCCAGAGTCGGCCACGACTGGACCTAATGGTCGGGCTCCCTTTACCTTTACCTTTACCTTTACCTGAGTTACTGAGCTTTTCTTAGGGGGAGAGACCAGAGTTTTTGAGCTCTTTTGGGGAAGGATTGATCTATTGTCGGAAATGCTTGTGTGAAATTGCTCAACACTTCTTCCTTCCCCCACTCAGCAGCCAACATGGGGAATAAAAGCGGCGGAGGGACATAGCACAGGGGGCGGGGCGAGTCGCGATCACTCAGAAGAAACATCACAATCACTTTATAGTCTCCTGCGATCAGCCTGGAACACACCGGCGATCAACCTGCAGATCACGGTTGGACATTGCTGTTCTAAAGCAACCCTTATGATCTTTTGCTTTTTCTATTACTGCATGGCCAGATAACCTTTACGTTTGATCCCTGATCGATAATAACTGGCCTTTCAGCATGAACAGCTAATAAATTTTATTTTCAATCAAAGGTTTTTGTCACCAATTTATACATTTGTCTGCACATTTGGCTCACTGTGATGGGGAATTAGCAGCCTTGTTTTAATTAAAAGGAACCTAATGAGACAGTAATCAATTTATACTGCGAGTGAGCCCTCTTGATCAATCGGAGCATTTGCTGTATATCCAATTATTCCCTGATAATCTGATGGTTTAGTCAATAACCAACTCAGAGATTATTTAGCAATGGCATAAATGCAGAACTTCCAGGCTCAGCCTTGGACACTAGTTCACATCCAAGCAAATGTGTGGTTAACATTTTCACTTCTACAGGAATAAGATGGGGCCGTTAGTCTCTGGGGCTTGTGGATTTTTGGCGCAAGGAGCAGGTGTAAGCTGAAAGTGACCTTGTCACAAACAGGATTGTGAAAGTCAAGCTGTGCATACACCTCCTGTGTTGCACATCATCACACAGTCCAGCAAATGGTGCGACACCATCTCGACACCTTGAGTTGCCTGGAAGCTGAGTGCAAGGAACATATGCTTTCAAATCGGAAAATTTGTCCCCAGGGTACAGACCTGTCAAGAAGATTTCCTACTGCAAAGCCCGAAGCACTATCTCAGACTGAAAGGTTGCATAACTACACCAAATGACCAGGATCCAAAAAGTTAAGTTAGTTAAGAGTTAAGGTAAGTGTTAAATTTGACACACTTGAGCCCCTCTGAAATCAATGGCCATAAGACCAGCCTACATGTTAGGTCGAATTCTGTGATCTTTCTCCCCCAACATACACACACACACATACACACACACGCTCCCTCTACCAAGGAAAAGTACCCAAGGATCCTTGAATGTTCAGATTCAGGCACACCCGAGCCATCCCCATCACTTCAGCTATTGAGGAAAGTCCTGAACAGAGGAATGTGGGAATGGGACTGAATGGACCTTTTATCCATTCAGCTTAGTGGTGTCTGCACTGACTGGCAGGGGCTCTATGGGGTTTCAGGCAGGAGACATTCCCAGCCCTACCTGGAGATACCAGGAACTGAACCTTGAACAGCCTGGGAACCTGTGCAAGATTTGGGGTCATGCACACTTTTGCATGCCCCATGCTTAGACAGCGTGGGTCCAAGAGGTTTTCCGCTTGTCCCATGCTTTCTAGGCATGGGTCAAAGCGGTTCTGCCTTTGCCCTACTGCTTTCCCTTTGAAAACCTGCTCTTTAGTGCCCAATCGGAGCAAATGTCAACCTGATTGGCATTTGCTCCGATTCAGCACTAAAGATTGGGTTTTCACAGGTGAAAGTCAAGGGGCAAACAGAAGTGTGGATTAGTCCTTTGTGTGACTTCCCTGGAGCAGAGGCGGAACTAGCTGTGCTGGTGGGGTGAGCCTCCCCAGGGGGCACCATGGCAAGCATTCTAGGGGGCGAGCAGAGCGAGTCGCCCATGGGGGGGTGGACCGAGCTGCCCATGGTGGGCCACTTCCTGGGCGACGGTGGGGGGCCTGCTGCTTTGCCAGCAGTCTTCCTCCCTTCCCTCTTCCTTTTGACAGCTAGGGGGGAGGCGTCCCCCCTCAGGAAGCAGCCCAGGAGTGGGGAGAAACAGCATGCCGCTCGCCATGACTCCCAAGCCTTCCCTGAGCTGTCAAAACAAAGGGGAAAGGGGGGGAGGCTGCTACAAGATAGCACAGCTCCGCCCCTTCCCCCGACGGCTCGGGGGAGGCTTGGGAGCCATGGGTGAGTGGCGTGCCGAATGTCACCACCCAGTGATGACACCCAGGGTCAAGCCTAGGGCTTGTCGATCGGAAGGTCGGCTTTTGAATCCCCGCGACGGGGTGAGCTCCCGTTGCTCGGTCCCTGCTCCTGCCAACCAATCAGTTTGAAAGCACGTCAAAGTGCACGTAGATAAATAGGTACCGCTCCGGCGGGAAGGTAAGCGGCGTTTCCGTGCACTGCTCTGGTTCGCTAGAAGCGGCTTAGTCATGCTGGCCACATGACCCGGAAGCTGTACACTGGCTCCCTCAGCCAATGAAGCGAGAGGAGCACCACAACCACAGAGTCGTCCGTGACTGGACCTAAAGGTCAGGGGTCCCTTTACATTTATTTATTTATTTATTTATTTATTTATTCATTCATTCATTCATTCATTCATTCATACATACATACATACATACAAACATACATACATATCCCGCCCATCTGGCTGGGTTTGCCCAGCCACTCTGGGTGGCTTCCAGCAAAATATTAAAATACAATAATTCATCAAATATTAAAAGCTTCCCTAAACAGGGCTGACTTCAGATGTCTTCTAAAAGTCAGATAGTTGTTTATTTCCTTGACATCTGATGGGAGGGCGCCACTACCGAGAAGGCCCTCTGCCTGGTTCCCTGTAGCTTCACTTCTCGCAGTGAGGGAACCACCAGAAGGCCCTCAGAGCTGGACCTCAGTGTCCGGGTAGAACGATGGGGGTGGAGATGCTCCTTCAGGAATACTGGGCCAAGGCTGTGTAGGGCTTTAAAGGTCAGCACCGACACTGTGAATTGTGCTCGGAAACGTACTGGGAGCCAATGTACGTCTTTGAAGACAGGTGTTGTGTGGTCTTGATGGCCACTCCCAGTCACCAGTCTAGCCGCCGCATTCTAGATTAGTTGTAGTTTTCGGGTCACCTTCAAAGGTAGCCCCATGTAAAGCACATTGCAGTAGTCCAAGTACACAATAGCGACTTAAAATGCAGAGAGGTCATTCCTGCCAGATGAATTTCAAGCCACATTTGAATGGTGTTGTACAGATCAGAGAGGGGTCAGGAATGACTTCACCCACTGTGCACGAACCACCCCATTTTCTACCCTTACCTGCCCCCCGCACAAACACATATACATATACATGTCAATTTCTATGTCAACTTGGTCTCCATTCTGTATAGAATAGTTTCAGATTAGGGATAGTTGGAGGGCAAATGTGATGTGTTTATTCTCATGTCCAAAGGAACCCCAATTTTTTATTGCGGCCACCCAGGTCTTCTGTTCAAACAAAGCAAAGTATGTGTAAGAGGTGTGTCCCCAAATTATGAGGCAAACAGGGGTGATTTGGGATGAGATTTTCACATGCCATAGGCCTAGTAAGATTGTGTCGTTGACAAGGCTTCTCAGCTTCAGTCAGGGACTCCTTAAAGTCATTTTCATGCATATTTAAAGCGATTGTCGCTGCATTTTTGAAAAGTGAAACCTGACTAGGGAAACACTCTGAGCTTGAGTGGGAAGAGGATAGGAACATGGAAGGGATCTTTCATATTGATGAGCAGGTTTAGGTTTTAACCACAGTGAGTCCCTTGGTGTTTGAATGATTTGGGGACAGGGATGGGAAAGTGAATAATAATAATAATAATAATAATAATAATAATAATAATAATAATTGCTTTTCATGTGGAACCTTGATGCTTTCCCCACCACCATGCAGGTCAATGGGGGCAGCTCTGCCATAGAGAAAAGGTGGCGTCCGCTCAATTCCCTTGTGCAGGGCAGAAGCCCACCCTCCCACCAATAACTCCTAGGATAACAGAGTCCTTGCTGAGGGTGAGATGCATCCTACCCCTATATTTCCTGGGGAACGGTGCTTTTTCCTCCGCCAGCATCCTCACACCAGTATGATTTCGACTGTACCCACCCTGAAAATAGTATAGTCTACTCTTGGCAAACTTCTCCTCCTCAGAAGGTGTGACCGTACCTGCAGATTGGATCAAATCCAGCAGAATATAAGCAAGATGTTTTCTTTAAAAAACCAAAGGATTTGACAAAAAAATATCCTATCTGGAGAAGGATATTTTATATAATAATCAAAAGACACTTTCAAAAATGTACAAACTACTTTTGAATTGGCAAAGAAAGGAGGAAGATATCAAAGAAATTGCAGTAAAATGGGAGAGGGACCTGGGACATACGATCAAACCCAATATTTGGAATGAATTATGGACTAAAAATATAAAATTCATGGCTTGTTTCCTTATAAGTGAAAATCTTATGAAAATGTGCTATAGGTGGTACCTGACCCCTGTAAAACTTGCAAAAATAAATAAATCAAACAATAACAAGTGCTGGCAATGTAAGGATCAGATAGGAACATACTACCATATGTGGTGGTCCTGTCTAGAGATACAAAGATTTTGGAACATGATTTATGAAGAGATAAAGAGATTGATAAAAACTACATTTAGGAAGAAACCGGAAGAATTTTTACTAGGAATGGTTTCAGATAATATTCCTAAAAACAAAACTAGGCTATTTATGTATGCAACGTCAGCAGCAAGGGTTATAGTGGCAAAACACTGGAAAGATAAAAATACACCCACTAAAGAGGAATGGTTAGTCAAATTGTGCAAGTACTTGGAGCTTGCAAAGCTGACAGATGCAATAAGAGATAAACCTAAAAAATTGGTGAAAGAAGAATGGGAATGTTTAAATAATTATTTAGGGGACAAGGGCTCAACAAGAAAGATCTGGCTATGTTTAGAATGATACCACATAGAGAAATGTTCCCTGATACCAAGATGAGGGATTCCTTTGGAATGCATAGAGATAATTGATAAGAATAATGATCTGTTGTGAGCTTGATGGAAGTGTACAATAGATGAGTGTCAGGGAACTGCCATTGGAGCTAGAGGCGGAGGCAAGGCTCCAAAGCGATGCTGGAGAAGGGCCCAGCAGGGAGAGAGGCAGCTCATCGGCTGGGGAAGGAAATCAGTGTGACACCAAGGAGAAAGGGGGGCAGATGGGGGAATCGGCGAGAGGGCTCCAGGACTCCTCGCCGGAGACCAGCGGGGACAGCACGGGTCCTCCGCTGCCCACACCCACCCTGCGCAGAAGACTTCCGCGCAGGGAGAGTAGGCGGAGACTTGGCGTCAAAGAACTTCTATGCTGGAAGAGGTTCAAGAAACGCCCACTGACGGATTCTGCTAGCGACTGAAGCAGCCACGAAGTGAAGGGCTGTCCAGACAGAAAAGGTTTAACCAGGCAACCCTGCCAGGAGTGGCGGCAACTTACTCACGAGCAACCCCTATAACCATTACAATGAGCTTTCCTGCTTTGGCTCATCTTCCTTTTTCTTTTTCTTTTCCCCCCTCTATTTTCCTTTTCTTTTATCCTTCCCATAGTTGCTTATGTTCTGTGTCCTGTACTTCAATATTTTTTGTAGTTTTTTGTAGGTTTTTTTCATTACTATTAAGGAATTTTCCTTTGTAATTTTGGTTGTCTATATTTATATGTACCAGTTTAATGCAAAATAAAAGTTAAAAAAGAAACAAAAAACAAACAAACCAATGAACACATGAGTAAACTTCAAAGGTGCCCTGCATCAAAACCCCTGGATGTGTCTGTTCACCATTTGGCAGGCTTAATCCACACTTGAGGGACTCCTGTGCCTGAAAATTTCATCCATTTCTATAAAAGAAGAGGGAAGCGGCAGCCATTTTTAGGATTAATTGTGAACTAGGAAGAAGAAAACCTATGCATTCTTAAGGAAATCAGCCCTGAGTGATCACTGGGAGGACAGATCCTGAAGCTGAGGCTCCAGTACTTTGGCCACCTCACGAGAAGAGAAGACTCCCTGGAAAAGACCCTGATGTTGGGAAAGATGGAGGGCACAAGGAGAAGGGGATGACAGAGGACAAGATGGTTGGATAGTGTTCTGGAAGATACCAACATGAGTTTGACCAAACTGCTGGAGGCAGTGGAAGACAGGAGAGCCTGGCGTGCTCTGGTCCATGGGGTCACAAAGAGTCAGACATGACTAGATGACTAAACAACAACAACAACAACAGGAAGAAGAAAAGGAATGAGAAGAATCACTTTTAGAACAAATATTGTCCTGTGCCTAGAAAGCACATTTCTGAGTGGTTTTCTGCTTGTCTCCTCCTTTCCCAGGGAAAACCCACTCTTTAGTTCTAAACTGGATCAAACAGCAATCTGCAGAAAACCCGATTACCATTTGCTGCAACTGAGCACCAAAGATTCGTTTTCCCCCGAGCGGAAGCAGTGGGACAAGAAGAATTGTGGATAACCCCTAACTTTCCATCTCTCACTCTGATTTCTGATGCCTTTAGGAGGAGAGAGGTCAACCCATGGTGTCAACAGAACAGTCACCTGGAGGTTCTGACACACTGGGAAGCAACTTTTTTTCTTTCTTTCCATAGAGAGCAGCAACTGCCACCCCTTTTGCAATGCCCAGAGCCTGCATGAGTTGACTGAGCTGGTAAACACATAAAAATGTCACATTAGGAGCAGATGCAGCAGCTGTGCGAGCAGAACATCATGCAGCTGTGCTCCAACCCCAGCTGTAAACAAAAGAGTGACCTTCCACTGTCAATGGATAGCTTGCCCCCCAGATTCCAATGACAGTGGTATTAGCAAGGTAGAGACCAATCTCATGCTCTCAGTTGCTTCACTTCCAGGAATCACCCTGGCTGAGCTGCTCTAAATTGGTTCTGGGTCGCCCACTTATCCAGCTTTCTTATTGTCTCCCATCTTCTGCCAGCATCTTGGATTTGGAGAACCTAGCTCCACAGCCAGGCAAGGTGAACTGGTAAGGCATCTGTTCCTGGCAATTGGGAAGCAGAGCCAAGCATTCCTAAACTGGTTTGGGAAGGGGGCTGTTAAAAGCAAGGTTGATTGGCTGTAAAAAGCAGGGTTGATTTCTACAGCAGAGAAGAGTATTCATACTCAGCAAAGCTGAGTATTCATACTCAGCAAAGCATACTCAGCAAAGCTGAGTATCTATTTTGCATGCAAAAGGTCCTAGATTCCATCCTGGGAAGGTCGAGAAAATGTTCCTTCCATTTTAATTTGCGAAGGGATGTGCTCTGCTGAACTCACAGTCATGAGGAAGGAATGGTAATATCTAATAAATATATCCTAGCACCTATGCATATCATGATAATGATAATGATAATAATAATAATAATAATTTATACCCAGCTCATCTGGCTGGGTTTCCCCAGCCACTTTCAACAGAATATTAAAATACAATAGTCTGTTGTTGTTGTTTAGTCATTTACTCGTGTCCGACTCTTCGTGACCCCATGGACCAGAGCACGCCAGGCACTTCTGTCTTCCACTGCCTCCCGCAGTTTAGTCAGACTCATGTTTGTAGCTTCGAAGACACTATCCAACCATCTCGTCCTCTGTCGTCCCCTTCTCCTTGTGCCCTCCATCTTTCCCAACATCAGGGTCTTTTCCAGGGAGTCTTCTCTTCTCATGAGGTGGCCAAAGTATTGGAGCCTCAGCTTCACGATCTGTCCTTCCAGTGAGCACTCAGGGCTGATTTCCTGAAGAATGGATAGGTTTGATCTTCTTGCAGTCCATGGGACTCTTAAGAGTCTCCTCCAGCACCATAATTCAAAAGCATCAATTCTTCGACGATCAGCCTTCTTTATGGTCCAGCTCTCACTTCCATACATCACTAATACATACATTACTAATACATACATTACTAATACAATAGTCTATTAAACATTAAAAGCTTCCCTAAACAGGGCTGCCTTCAGATGTCTTCTAAAAGTCTGTTTGTTTTTCTCTTTGACATCTGTTGGGAGGGCGTTCCACAGGGCGGGTGCCACTACCGAGAAGGCCCTCTGCCTGGTTCCCTGTAATTTGGCTTCTTGCAGCGAGGGAACCGCCAGAAGGCCCTCGGCACTGGACCTCAGTGTCTGGGCAGAATGATGGGGGTGGAGACGCTCCTTCAGGTATACTGGACCAAAGCCATTTAGGGCTTTAAAGGTCACCGCCAACACTTTGAATTGTGCTTGGAAACATAGTGGGAGCCAGTGTAGGTCTTTCAAGACCGGTGTTATGTGGTCTCAGTGGCCGCTCCCAGTCACTAGTCTAGCTGCCGCATTGGAATTGATCCCACACAACTTGACAAGACAGGACTCTAGCACTCTCCCTCCCCAGCCCTGCTCCCATGGTGGAGTCTACCTCTTCCCAAATCTGAGCGACTTTATCTGAAAAATCTTTGCAAAATAATTGCAGGAGATCATGTGGCCCGTACTGGGCCCCGATGTACTGCCTTGACCAGTAATAAGTCAAAACATGTCCTTTGATCAGTCTTGACCTCTATAGATGTTTCTGTTTTGGAGTTCCCTTCTGGTTTGAACAACAAGGGATTGTTCCCTGACACACTGAACTCGGCCTCAGCTCTGCTCCTGCGACATCATCTGGCAGAGAGCAGACCTTCAGCATTTGGAGAAACCAGCCAGCCACTTATTTCACACTAAATCCTTGAATTTCTTAACACAAAGCATGATGGTAACACAAGTCCTGCTCCAGACGAGCTCCCCTCCCCCACCCCTCACTAAGTTTCAGCTAATTTGATGGCTAGACAGGGTTTTATTTCTCCTTTCTCCTTTATTGGTCCTCTGAATTATGAGTCTTTTTTAATGAACTGAGCTGGCAGATTCTGCTCCTCTGGCTGGCTACCTAATAATCTGTGGCACCATGGGGATGGTTCCATCCGAAAAGCTATTTGAATCAACAAGCTATGAATCACACAAAGCAAGGCAATTTTCAAGGCTCTGTGTACAAGGGTGAGGCATTTATAGCAGCTGCCAAAATAAAACTGTGGCAATTTTTAAAGAAATAAAAAAATGAGCCAAGCAGCTCCCCTGTCCTGGATTTCAGGTCCCCCCCCCCCCTAGTTCTCATGTGTGAAGAAATGTGCCAGTTCTGGCTGTGGAGTGTGGAGAGTGCTAAAACTTTCCATGGGCAAACTTGCCCTTTCGTGCCTTTGCAGAAAGTCTTCCTTTTGCTACACTGACAGGGAGCAGTTCTGGGAGTGCAGTGTATACCCAGCTTTCGTTTCCTTTGGAAGAAGTCCATTGAAAGCTAATTGGTATCTTGTAGCACGTGTATTTATTTAGAAGAATATCGATTGAACCAGTGCTTTTCTGTGTGGGGGCTCAAAGTGAGGTGCCAGTACTCATAGCTTGATGAATACGCTGTGGGTGCCAGCATAAAATACCGTATTTTTCGCTCTGTAAGATGCACCCAACCATAAGACACTCCTAGTTTTTAGGAAAACAAGAAACAAGAAAGCAATGCAAAGCCTCTTGAGCGAAGAGGCAGGAGCACTCCCGCTGCGCTCAAGAGACTTTGCATGGCTATCTCTGAAGCCACAAGAGAAAGAGGGATCAGTGCGCAAAGATCCCTCTTGCTCTTCTGGCTTCAGCAATAGCTGTGCAGCCTGCATTCACTCCATAAGTTGCACACACATTTGCCCTTACTTTTTAGGAGGGAAAAAGTGCGTCTTATAGAGTGAAAAATACAGTAGCTGCAAAGAAGAGAGAGATGATAGTATGTACTCTCTCTCTCTCTCTCTCACACACACACACACACACACACACACACACACACTCACTCACTCACTCACTGGATTGAGCACTGGTAGAGGCATGGTTTAAAGACTCCAGAGAAAGCCAAAGTTTACTGCTCCCACCTCAGATCTCTAGTTCAGGGCTGGCCCATACACAAAGCAAGGTGAGGCAACCACCTCAGGCATCAGGGTCCACTTGGTTAGCAGATCCTGAGGTAGATCTTTATCCCTTCCTTGTTCCTGATGTAGATCTTCACTCGCTCCTGCTTCCTTTGTGAGGAAGGGGGTGCCATTTTGTGGTTCGCCTCTGGTGCTAAAATGACTTGAGCCAGCCCTGCTCTAGGGCGACAGTCAGCACCCTAAGATCTTAGAGAGCCCTCTGTGTTGTTCTCAGTTTCACTCTCTTGCTCTTTTCACACACATAATAATTTAAGAGGAGCCCTGGTGGATCAGGCTAAAGACTGGTCCAGCATCCTGTTTTCACAGTGGCCAATCAGGTGCCTGTGAGAGCTGTCAGGCAAGACATGGGTGAAACAGGGCTCTCTCCACAAATGGCTCCCAGCCACAGGTACCCAGAGGCACATAGCCTCTGGCAGTGGAGCTAAAACATTCTTCATGGCCATTAGCTATTGATAGACTCATCTTCCATGAATTTCTATAATCCTCTTTTAAAGCACTCCAAGTTGGTAGCCATTGTTAAATATTGGAGGAGTGAATTTCATAGTGGGAAGATGTACTTTCTTCTGTCTGTCCTGTATCTTTCAACATTCATCTTCATTAGATATCCCTGAGTTTCTAATATTATAAGAGAAGGAGAAGAATGTCTCCTTCACAGACACTGTGCCCTCTGCCCTTGATTATGGGAAGAAATCCATATTGCTTCTGACCATCAGCTAAACTTGGGCTTAATCCAGCAGGGCCCTAAAACTACGCATTTTGAACTTCCTTTGAAATGTCTTTTTTTTTTTAAGTCAGTAACTGTATCAGAAAATTCAGGAGGCAAAAAAGTTGTTGGTTAACTGAGTTCTGAGGATTTGCAGATCTAGTCGGTTTGTTTTAAAAACCCATGAAGTTCAAATTCCTCCAGCATCTCCAATTAGGACCTGAATCCACTGGCACAGATCATATTCAATTACTGTTATCACTGAGCCATTGATGTCAGAGGTTGTCTCAAGAGACAAGGAGCATCCGCTATAACAGTTATAGCTGTCTGCATGAATTTTTATGGGGGTAAAATGTTGGGCATTTGATGCTCAGGATAAATTCCCCACCGCAGCCTTATCAACCTTCAGAGACACTTAATTTTGAAGGAGCATTTGGGACGTGCCAGTAGGCTTTCTTGTCATGAATCCAGTGGCAGGAACCCATTCCAAAATGTGACAATACTTGACCCTGCCACTCAGCTAAATGGATTTGTAACAGATGCTGCTAATATTATTTAGCCTCAAAGCAAATTTACCTCTCCAAACACAAATTATTAATAGAATCATAGAAACGTAGAGTTGGAAGGGACCACAAGGGTCATCGAGGGAAAATAGTACAATGAAGGAGCCTTCTTGATGTCAATAGACAGGGAACCCCAAAGTGTAGTTGTAGACCCCTCCCAGTATTCCAGGGACAGTCCCAGATTTAGAGAAGCTGTCCCAGTTTCTGATTTGATCCCGAAATGTCCCACCTTTCCTTAAGACATCCCTATTTCCATTGGAGAAATGCCGGAGGGTATGGAGCTATGTGACCTTCAAACCAAGGAGATAAGTAACTATATAACCTTTAGAAGACATCTGAAGGCAGCCCTGTATAGGGAAGTTTTTTAATGTTTAATGTTTTGTTATGTTTTTATATACAGTACGTTGGAAGTGGTGATATTCCAGCTGAACTATTTAAAATTTTAAAAGATGATGCTGTTAAGGTGCTACACTCATTATGCCAGCAAGTCTGGAAAACTCAGCAGTGGCCAGAGGATTGGAGAAGATCAGTCTACATCCCAATCCCAAACAAGGGGAGTTGGAGCACTCACAGGCCAGTGTTTCCCAGTTTTCGTTTATACCACATTTTTTTAGATTTGCCTTGAGAGTGTCTTTGAAACTTTTTTGTTGACCACCAACATTACGCTTTCCATTTTTAAGTTCAGAATAGAGTAGTTGCTTTGGAAAATGATAATCAGGCATCCACACAACATGACCAGTCCAACAAAGTTGATGTTGAAGGATCATTGCTTCAACACTGGTGATCTTTTCATTTCATAACATGTATATACTACTTGATTGTAAAATAACAACAACCTCAAAGCATTTTATCAGAAGAATAAAACAATGACATTATAATTAACATTTTAAACAGCATTAAAACATTCAAAATATAATTAAAATCAATGATAAGCTTAAAAAAACCAGATGAAAAGACATGTTGACATTCTATATGTCTGGAAAGGCTTTCCTAAACAAATATGCTTTAGTACAGTGAAGATGCCTGCCTGATATCAATAGGCAGGGAATTCTAAAGTGTGGGTTTTGTCACACCAAGGCTGGATCTGTTGTTGTTGTTGTTGTTGTTGTTTAGTCGTTTAGTTGTGTCTGACTCTTCGTGACCCCATGGACCAGAGCACGCCAGGCACTTCTGTCTTCCACTGCCTCCCGCAGTTTGGTCAAACTCATGCTGGTAGCTTCGAGAACACTATCCAGCCATCTCGCCCTCTGTCGTCCCCTTCTCCTTGTGCCCTCAATCTTTCCCAACATCAGGGTCTTTTCCAGGCAGTCTTCTCTTCTCATGAGGTGACCAAAGTATTGGAGCCTCAGCTTCAGGATCTGTCCTTCCAGTGAGCACTCCGGGCTGAGTTCCTTCAGAATGGATAGGTTTGATGTTCTTGCAGTCCATGGGACTCTCAAGAGTCTCCTCCAGCACCACAATTCAAAAGCATCAATTCTTCGGCGATCAGCCTTCTTTATGGTCCAGCTCTCACTTCCATACATCACTACTGGGAAAACCATAGCTTTTACTATACGGACCTTTGTTGGCAAGATGATGTCTCTACTTTTTAAGATGCTGTCTAGGTTTGTCATTGCTTTTCTCCCAAGGCTGGATCTAGACAACATCAAAAAAGCATTTTAGGAAAACATGTTGTAAACCTCATAGTGGAAAATCACATTGGTGACATATGGGACTCCACAGCGCCGTCTGGTGTCTCAGTGTTATAACACATATAAATTGCTTTTTTTTTTTTAGTAATGTAGCTGAGTCCCGAAAGACTGATTTCTTACAAATGTGGAAATAGCATTTTAGCTCTACCTCTTACATTCTTATGGGTGAACAGAAAACCAGCTATCTTTTTCAATTTGCACTTCTTTTGTAATGCAGTTCTGCGACCCAAAAGTGAGCAAGAAGATGCATACATTACTGGAAAAAATATACAGAAGGATAATTGCTTTCAAACAGGCTTATGTTAGGGGGGAAATTGCATATTTCAAGGCACATATTGGAAGAATTGTGCATGAAAGTGCATAGGAAAATGCATACAAAATTTCATGCAGGTTTTTTTTTTTTTTAAGAAAACATCACAAATGGATTTGGAAATGAAACAAACTGAAGCTTGCAAAGATGAGAAGTGGAGAGAAACCAACATTGGCCACCTGCAAGCATGGTTGTAAGTCGCTTTGGGCTGCCTTGGGGAAAGTGACTCACAAACTCAATAAGTAAATAAATAAACATGAGAGAGCTAGGAAACATTGTAGCTCTTTTAAGATCTCTGAGCAAAATCTTGGACCCGAAAACACTGTGTGTCAAACATTTGGATTGCTTTCCTTACCTGAACTGCCAACAAATTCCTGGAGCCATAAAGATAAAGACTGCTATCTTACCAGCGAAATTATCACAAGAAAGGCCAATTCTATTTTTCTGGTTTGCCTAATTAAGTTAATTGCTGCATTCATTCTATTCATGTTTCCCTGCTAGTAACTGTCACATGGCTATTCTAATGCCACTGTGGTCTACACTGTGGACCTGGCTTTGGAAGTCCATAGTCTCATTGGTCAGCTCTACTGTCAACTTTTTGATGATTGATGATGCGGCCTGGTCTTCACCAGATGCTCTGCAATGGCTGCGATATTCCACTGTGCCTGGTATGCTTTCTAAATCCTGAAGCCAAATGGCTAATGTTCTTGGCACATCCTAGTAGTGATGAACACTACTTCTAATGCTCCAGTATCTCCAATGTAGCACACCCAGGAGATAAATATTGTACTTATTTTAGCAGTCGGTTTTGATATATTTATTAATTTATTTATTTTATGATGTTCAATTTTATATATTTCAATAATTTTACAATCATTTTAACATTTCAAAACTTGACTTCCTCCCCCATCTTTCTTAGGTTCCTTAAATTTATTTTTAATATTTTCTGCATATTCCAAATTAACTTAATTTGCTCATTTATTCATCCACTTTAAATATATACTCTTATAAAACTGCAGGTTGATTATGATAATCCTGCCAATGTCCTTATCTGTTTACAGTTTGTTTGTAAATATCCAATAAACCATTTCCATTCTTTTAGAAAAAAAGTTTGTTATCTTGATTTCTTATTTTCCCAGTAAGTTTTGGCATTTCTGCATACTCCATAAGTTTTTGTATCCATTCTTCTTTTGCTGGGACTTCTTCTTCTTTCCATTTTTGGGCAAGGAACATTCTTGCCGAGCAGTTGGTTTTGATATGGTTACGCAGCCGCAACAGCAGGGCCCTGGGTAACTAGTGAACCCCTTACTGGGGTGTGGTTTTCAGCACCAGTATGATGCCAATTCCTGGCACTGGAAGACAAAGGCCCCAATCAGGTCACATAGGACAAGTTTTGTATCTCAGTCGAATTAATGGAGGAGAGAGCAATGGCTATGCTCTGCCTCTGTGGTTAGAAGCAGAAATGCTTCTGAATACCAGTTGCTGGAAATCACAGAAGCAAAACAGGACTCTTGTGCTTGGGTCTTGCTTGAGGGTTTAGGGATGCGGGTGGCGCTGTGGTCTAAACCACTGAGCCTCTTGGGCTCGCCAATCAGAAAGGTCGGCAGTTTGAATCCCTGTGACTGTGTGAGCTCCCGTTGCTCTGTCCCAGCTCCTGCCAACTAGCAGTTCGAAAGCACACCAGTGCAAGTAGATAAATAGGTACCACTGTGGCGGGAAGGTAAACGGTGTTTCTGGGCACTCTGGTTTCCGTCATGGTGTCCCGTTGCGCCAGAAGTGGTTTAGTCATGCTGGCCACATGACCTGGAAAGTGTTCTGTGGACAAACGCTGGCTCCCTCGGCCTGGAAGTGAGATGAGCGCCACAACCCCATAGTCGCCTTTGACTGGACTTAACTGTCCAGGAGTCCTTTACCTTTTTACCTTTTACTTTTAGGGTTTCCTACAAGGCTGCCTTCAGATGTCTACAGAAGGTGGTATAATTATTTATCTCTTTGATATCTTCCGGGAAAGCATTCCACAGAGCAGGTGCCACTACCAAGAAGGCCCTCTGCCTGGTTCCCTGCAACTTTGCTTATCACAATGAGGGCACCTCCAGAAGGCCTTTGGAGCTAGACCTCAGCATCCAGGCTGAACAATGGGGGTGGAAATGCTCCTTCAAGTATACAGGGCTGAAGCTGCTCAGGGAAGGGAGTTGAGAAGATCAAAGCAGTTTAGGTGCACCAGTGACTCTACTGATGTTCCTGGACCACCTTGACTTTGCCAGTGCCCATCCCAGCATGCAACAGTAATGCTGTGCCAGAAGCCCAGGTCCGTGGTGTTGATCTTCCTATCCAGTCTCTCCTAATGTTCTCCCCATATGCATGAAGAGGGCTCATGATTTACATCCATGCCAGGAAAAGAAAGCTGCTGTGTGTCTCAGCTGCACACACAGCCTGAAGAGTCGAGGTGGATGCCCATAAAAACTGGCAAAGCTGATTGTCCTCTGCTTGGTCAACCAATTTGACAGCTTCCAAGACTGACAACCGCATGTGACTTGTGCATTCCTGTCCAGTGTAGCTTCCTGTTTTCAGCCTGCTATTATTTATCGGCTTGTGTTAGAGCTTTGGCCAGAGAAGGCAGCCTTGATGAATTGACTCCACGATGTTTGGTGCTGCAAGAAATCATAAACCCATTGTTCCATTGAGAAGGTTGAGACATTATCCGGGAGGAAAATGGCCTGGTTACTCTTGCAAAAAGTAAAGAGATTTCAGCTCAGGGAGAGGCAGGGAAAGTGTTACGTAGGGTGAGCATAATGGGAATAACGTTCCCCAGAGCTTCTAGGCACAGCTTGGAGGAAGGGCGAGGGGGGAGGGCAATAGTTCAGTGGAAGAACTGTTACGAAAAAGGAGCAATGCTGCTGCGTGCTCCAGATGGCTGGAAAGCCGAACAGGATGTTGATGTTTGGGACTGTACCGTGGGAACAAAGGAACAGTCTATTCACACCACTGAGCACCGGATGTTAGCTCAGAGTGTCATCTGACCTGTACTGGAAGTACATGGGAGGAGTTATTCTCTCTCTGCTGTTGATGTAAAGAGAGTGCAGACACGTTTTCTCTGTACTGCTGGAAAGACAGGAATAAAGGCATGTAAATACATTTCTGTCTGTCTCTCTCCCCTCCCTGGGGATGGTAGGGGAGGAGTGGTGTGTTCTTCTCACGTTGAGGAGGATCGCCGATTGAGATCTCGCCTTGTCTTGCCGGGAGTCGCTGACGGAGAGGTCAACAAGGAACTCAAGCCGGGCACCTGGAGAGTGGCCAATTCCTCTGACTAAGGCTTGATTCCGACAAGAACATCTCCTTTGTATGCTGATGGTTCCCGGTTAAATTCCCAGCATTCCCAGATAGAGCTTGGAATGCCTCCTGTCTGAAGTCCCAGATAACCACTGCCAATCTGTGTAGACCTGCAGGTATAGGGCAGTATACAAATTTAAATCAATCAATCAGTGGTCCTCAAGCATTTTCAGGCCAACACTCCCTTGGTTCCATAACCTCATCTTCAGTGCCCCTGGCACTGTGGTCTAAACCACTGAGCCTCTTGGGCTTGCCAATCAGAAGGTCGGCAGTTCAAATCCCCGTGACGGCATGAGCTCGCATTGCTCTGTCCCAGCTCCTGCCAACCTAGCAGTTTGAAAGCACACCAGTGCAAGTAGATAAATAGGTACCGCTGTGGCGGGAAGGTAAACAACATTTCTGTGCACTCTGGTTTCCATCACGGTGTCCCGTTGAGCCAGAAGTGGTTTAGTCATGCTGGCCACATGAACTGGAAAGCATTCTGTGGACAAACGCTGACTCCCTCAGCCTGAAAATGAGATGAGTGCCACAACTGCATAGTTGCCTTTGACTGGACTTAACTGTCAAGGAGTCCTTTAGTTCTTTTTACCTACAGTCATACCTCATGTTACGTTTGCTTCATGATGTGTTTTTTTCAGGTTGCGTCCCGCGGCGACCTGGAAGTACCGGAAAGGGTTACTTCCAGATTTTGCTACCCGCGCATGCGCACAAGCGCCAAATCGTGTCACGCACCTGTGCAGATACGGCGCTTTAGGTTGCGGGCTTTTCATGTTACGAATGGGCCTCCAAAACGGATCCCATTCGCAACCAGAGGTACCACTGTACTCTATTAAAACATTGTTCAGAATATTGTTGTTGTTGTTGTTGCTGCTAATTAGATTTCTATGCCTGCCCGTCATCCACGGATCACAGGGTGGCTTACAGCATAAAAACACAACCATACAAAGAGTAGCATAATAACAAACAGTGGTTTTTCTGGGGTACTCAAGGGTACCCAGTACTGACACTTCCCCCCCCCAGAAGAATGGCACTGGTAACAAACAAAACAATACCCTTCCTGTTTAAAAGGCCGTAGATTGTTTAATATGACAAAGGCCTGGGAGAAGAGGGATGGTCTTGCCTGGTGCCTAAATATATGTAGTGAAGGCACCAGGTGAGCCTCCTTGGGGAGAGCATTCCACAAATGGGGAACCGCAAAAAAAGGCCCACTCTCCTATTGCCACCCTCCAGACCTGTCGCAGAGGAGGAACACTTAAAGGGTGTCAGATGATGATTGTAAGGTATGAGTCTGTTCATATGGGGAGAGCAGCAGGGTGCACGAAGGAGGATATCAGCACAATTAAATACAAAACAGTAACAATTAATGCCACATTCATTTATTTAGCATCCAATCAAAACTATTTTGTTTAATTAAGTCAATGAGACTGCTGAACTACACCCACTGATACCAGCTGTTATGGTTGGGTCTCTCCCACAGAAGCAAGACAACGCTGGCAGCAATTAACTCAGGTTTTATTGCTCAAAACACACAAATCACTCCAGAACTCAGTCACTCAGCATCGGCTTCCAAGTTGGCTGTTGCCGAATCTAAAGTATGCCCCTTCCTCCTCCCACTTTTAAAGCCCCACTTACACTTCCTGTTCATGCCTTTCATTAATCTTTGTGAGCCTACCGCACCTGGGGATGGGCAATTTGGTAGCTCTCCCTCTGAGTCTGAGCTACAGCTGCCAGTCTGCATCTTCTCCCTTGAACTCCCCCCTTCCTTCTCCTTGTTCTCGGCACTCAGGCTTCCACTGCAAATTGGCTGCTCCTCCACCCTTCTGCATTCCTGCCTAATTCCCTCCACCTGTCTCTCCACACTCTCCCCCTCTGTCAGCAATGGAACGCAGCAGACACCAGCTTTTCAAAGTCTGGTTGTCGTTTACACCTCCAGTGCTGCCCTGCCACCCCCTTGCCTCTTAGCATCCCTCTCTAGGTAATCCTACCCCCAGAATGGGGCAGTGCCCACTGTGGGAACCACTGGTATGTATTATGTACAGTGGTACCTCGGGTTACATATGCTTCAGGTTACAGACGCTTCAGGTTGCAAACTCCGCTAACCCAGAAATAGTACCTCGGGTTAAGAACTTTGCTTCAGGATGAGAACAGAAATTGTGCTCCAGCGGCGCAGCAGCAGCTGGAGGCCCCATTAGCTAAAGTGGTGCTTCAGGTTAAGAACAGTTTCAGGTTAACAACGGACCTCCGGAACGAATTAAGTACTTAACCCGAGGTACCACTGTATTGATGTTCTCACCCTGGCCACCAGGGCGTATTGTGTATATAGTTTTCACTCAGGTCCACTTAAGTTGATTTAGGCAGGAAACCCTGGGTTGTTGTTGTTACAATGTTGACAGCCGGCTGCCTATAAAAGCAGGCCGGCTGAGCTGTTTGCTGTTCAGTTCAGTTCCAGCTTACTTATAAAGAACTACTTGGAGAAATCTCTGTGTCATCTGCTATGTCCACCCACTATTTAATAGTATGCTGAACTAGATGGAACAATGGTTTGCAGCTTCTTATTTAGCAGACCCACCAAAAGGAGAGTGGCAGTACAGAGCCCCACCTGAGCTTTTTCTCAGTCCTTGGGCTGAGTATAGCTTCTGCAGGAAGGGGCCCATTTAATTCACATTGGGGAGAGGCAACAGACATATGAAGGCGGTTCTTATTCTCTGGTCTCCAGGGGCTGCTGCTCCCAAAAGAAGGTAAAAGAAAACCCAATTTGGATTGGCATCTAATGTCTGGAGGGCCACAGGTTCTCCATCTCTGCCCTTCATAGCTCACCTGTGGAGAATGCCACAGCTACAATCTATCTTCAGGCAACCATCCAACATTCTTTCACAGAGTGTCCTTTCCCCATGGTTTAGTTGGACCTTTGGTCACCTGGGATAACAAGCACTCTACAAGGATGGGGGGGGGGACCAACGAGATGTTAATTAACATGGCAGTTAATCAATAGTCTTCTGGGCATGATCTCAGTATGTAGCAGGAAGTTGACCTTCTTGTAGGCATTGCTTAGCAACACTGACCTGCCCTCAGCCAACAAAAGAATTTGTGCTGCAAAGCTCAGAGCAGAATATTCCGATGCGTAAATTTGTACATTCTATGGAAAATGGACTGAACCTATTATCTGTCTCACAAGTTACTAGTTCTTTGCACAACCCTCCATGCATCCTGAAATACGATAGTGATTTCAGTGTGCATTTCAATGGTTTCATGAGTCCCTATCTTGCAAGCTATTGTATAATACTCACTAGGTAGCATTTGGGGGGCAGTAAAATCTGAGATTGGATTTAGGGCACACTACTATTTCTTGATGCTTTTGAATTATGGTGCTGTATTGTTTCATAATTGGCCTAGCTAGACAGCATCGTAAAAAGCCTTGCCAACAAAGGTCCGTATAGTTAAAGCTATGGTTTTCCCAGTAGTAATGTATGGAAGTGAGAGCTGGACCATAAAGAAGGCTGATCGCTGAAGAATTGATGCTTTTGAATTCTGGTGCTGGAGGAGACTCTTGAGAGTCCCATGGACTGCAAGAAGATCCAACCTATCCATTCTGAAGGAAATCAGCCCTGAGTGCTCACTGGAAGGACAGACCCTGAAGCTGAGACTCCAGTACTTTGGCAACCTCATGAGAAGAGAAGACTCCCTGGAAAAGACCCTGATGTTGGGAAAGATGGAGGGCACAAGGAGAAGGGGATGACAGAGGATGAGATGGCTGGGCAGTGTTCTCGAAGCTACCAGCATGAGTTTGACCAAACTGCGGGAGGCAGTGGAAGAAAGGAGTGCCTGGCGTGCTCTGGTCCATGGGGTCACGAAGAGTTGGACACGACTAAACGACTAAACAACAACAACAACAACTATTTCTTACAAATTTAGGAAAATAGCATGGCTTATGTTGAGGCCAATCCCAGAGAGCCAAACAGGAACATGCCCTTGGACATGTCATGAGAGTATTGCAAGCTCCAGTTCTCCTTCCAACACACCTAAACTGTCCATCTCATTGACCACCCACTCACTTACCTGGCTTGCTGCAGGAAAGGACTGTAGCACCCCTGGTAGAGCATTTGCCTTCCAAGCAGAAGGTCCCAAACTCAACCCCAGCATCTTCAGGTAGGCCTGGGAATTCCCCCTGACTGAAACCCTGAAAAGTCACTGCCAGTCAATGTATACGCTACTAAGCATGGTCTGACTCACTGTAAGGCAACTTCCTATGTTTCTGTGCTCATGCAATGGCACTGAAACGGAGGAGGAGTGCGGTCTCGCTACCATCTTTCCTCTCTGGTGCATGATGTTGCTACAGATCTGAGCCATGTGCCAGGAAGGAGAGAGACCAACCTTCCTTGCTCCATTTGTAGCAGCAGACTGGTTAGATGAGCAGAGCGCATTTGTTGTACATTTTTCATACACCTGTTTAACATATTGGTAGCCTCAACATTACTGAGACCTTTGACTGCAATTGCTGATTTAACATAACTTAATTAGGAAGGAAATGTGATTATAATGAGATTACAATTCCTAATTAATTTTAGTTAATTAATTCAGTGTACCCTGATTAACATTGTGTGTGTGTGTGTGTGTGTGTGTGTGGTTAGCTACTCTTTACTGACTGCAAGAATGACCAAGAAGTACATATAGGAAGGTGATGGACTCTCCTTCATTGGAAGTGCTTAAGTAGAGGTTGGGTGTCCATCTGTCAGGGATGCTTTAGTTCTGATTCCTGAATTGCAGGGGGTTGGACTAGATGGCCCTTGGGGTCCGTTCCAACTCTACCTTCCTATGATTCTAAGTCAGGAACTCTTGGATTCTCTGTATGGCTGCTCCGTGTGGTGAACTGCTGAACTGCAAGTGACAGTTTTCTTAGTGAAGAGCCTTCTGGACTGACTCCACCCACTCCATCCAAACCACTGGATCTTCCAGGAAGGAGCAAAAGTTTGAAGGACAGCATGGCTGATGAGAGTTGCCACCCAGGTTGGGAAAGACTGAAGCCCTAAGGTCTATTAAGCTATATGTTTTAGGACTTTAGGGACGCAGGTGGCGCTGTGGGTTAATCCACAGAGCCTAGGACTTGCCAATCAGAAGGTCAGCAGTTCGAATCCCCACAACGGGGTGAGCGCCCATTGCTCGGTCCCTACTCCTGCCAACCTAGCAGTTCGAAAGCACGTCAAAGTGCAAGTAGATAAATAGGTACCACTCTGGTGGGAAGGTAAACGGCGTTTCCATGTGCTGCTCTAGTTCGCCAGAAGCGGCTTAGTCATAATGGCCACATGACCCGGAAGCTGTACACCTGTTCCCTCGGCCAATAAAGCAAGATGAGCGTCGGAGCTAAACAGTATAAACTGAGAGCATTTGCAGATGACTTGGTTTTAACTTTACAAGAGCCAGACACTAGTACGAAAAGAGTGTTAGAACTAATACAAGTATTTGGTCAAGTAGCAGGTTTTAAATTGAACAAACAGAAAACGAAAGTATTGGATAAAAACCTAACAGCTGCTGAAAGGGAGAAGTTTCAGAGTGAAACTGGTTTGACGGTAGCAAAGAAGGTGAAATACCTAGGGATTAATTTGACATCTAAGAATGTGAACCTATTTAAAGATAACTATGAGAAATGCTGGTCAGAAATTAAGAAAGATCTAGAAGTATGGTCAAATTTGAGACTTTCCTTGTTAGGCCGAATTGCTGTTATTAAGATGAATGTCCTGCCTAGAATGTTGTTTTTGTTTCAAACATTGCAGATTTTAGACAAAATGGATTGTTTCAAGAGGTGGCAAAAAGATATATCTAGATTTGTCTGGCAGGGCAAAAAGCCCAGAATAAAATTTAAGATATTAACTGATGCAAAAGAAAGAGGGGGGTTTGCCCTGCCGGACTTAAAGCTGTATTATGAATCAGCGGCGTTTTGCTGGCTGAAAAGTTGGCTGCTTCTTGAAAACACAGACATTTTGGACTTGGAAGGGTTTAACAACAGATTCGGCTGGCATGCATATATATGGTATGACAAGGTAAAAATTCATCAAGGCTTTAAGAATCACATGATTAGGAAAGCATTGTACAATGTTTGGATTCGATATAAAGATTTGTTGGAAAACAAAACCCCTAGGTGGCTTTCACCAATGGAAGCTAAGGAAGTGAAAAAACTTAATATGGAATCCAAATGGCCAAAGTACTGGGAAATTGTAGAACAGGAGGAGGGAAAAGTAAAACTGCAGAGCTATGAGAAATTGAAGTCAAAGGTAAGAGATTGGCTTCATTATTATCAGATAAATGAAGTTTTCAAACAGGACAGGAAAATTGGCTTCCAGGTGGAGAAGTCAAAACTAGAAACAGAGCTATTGGAACCCAATACTAAGAATTTGTCAAGAATGTATAGCTTGCTGTTGAAATGGAATACACAAGACGAGACGGTTAAATCAGCTATGATTAAATGGGCACAAGACATTGGTCACAACATTATGTTTGCTGACTGGGAACAGTTATGGACCACCGGCATAAAGTTCACGGCATGTAATGCCTTGAGAGAGAACATCATGAAAATGATTTATAGGTGGTACATGACCCCAGTCAAGCTTGCAAAAATTTATCATATGCCCAGTAATAAATGCTGGAAATGTAAGGAAACTGAAGGTACTTTCTACCACCTTTGGTGGACGTGCCCAAGGATTAAGGTATTCTGGGAAATGATTTATAATGAAATGAAAAAGGTGCTTAAATGCACGTTCGTGAAGAAACCAGAAGCCTTTCTCCTGGGCATGGTAGGCCAATTGGTGTCAAGGAAAGATAGGATGTTTTTTATGTACGCTACAACAGCAGCAAGAGTACTGTTAGCAAAGTATTGGAAGACACAAGAACTACCCACACTGGAAGAATGGCAGACCAAGGTAATAGACTACATGGGACTGGCGGAGATGACCGGCAGAATCCGAGACCAAGGGAAAGAGACGGTGGAAGAAGATTGGAAGAAGTTTAAAATCTATCTTAAGAACTGTTGTAAAATTAATGAATGCTAAAATGTTTTGGGTAATGTAAAATAGAATTGCAGCGATTAACAATTGGATATGAGAAATAAGATCTAAAGAAAGTGTTATATTGAAATTAGGGGATGCTGAAAAGATTGATAACAGGGATGCAGAAAGGGGAGGTATGGGGAAGTCGCTGAAAGAAGGTTCAAGAAAAGAAAGGTTAAGAAAGTATACGTGTTTATATGTTTGTATGTCTATGTATTGTGTTGTATTGTTTTGTATTATGTGTGGAAAAACCAATAAAAAATTTATTAAAAAAAAATAAAATAAAGCAAGATGAGCACCGCAACCCCAGAGTCGGCCACGACTGGACCTAATGGTCAGGGGTCCCTTTACCTTTACCCTTTAGGACTTTGCATGGTTCTTGGAGAATGGAAAGGTAGCCTCTCGCTGCCTCCACTTGGCAATCCATCCAACAATATTTCGCTCTCCCTGTCAGCAACAATGTGTGTGTTTTGGACTCATTTTTTCACTCAGTGACTTTGCTGGAGAAATGGTTCCTAGACTGGAGGTCTCCCTCCCAGAAATCTGAAAGAAGAGGACACAGGCTCCAAGTGAAAATATAGGCCTTTATCAAATTGCAAATGTACATAGAAACAGCCTCAAAAGGAAGGAGGAGGCTGCAAAGAACCACATCCAAAGCAATGTTTCTTATATGCTTGCACAACACATGTGGTTTTTATTTACCACTCAAAGGATCACAGCAATCTTGGTAGCTGTAACCCAATATCATCATTTTGAACCAATCAAAGTCATTGAGCTCTTCAGCCCTAATCATATGCTCGTGTGATTACATATAATCATTTTTTCAATGTCTTTGTTTATAGAGGCTTTGACAAGTCTTACTATTCATTATATGTCTCCCAATATCCTCTTTCACCTACCTGCAAACCAGTTTAAGATTAATCACAATGACCATGCCTAGCCAATTCTCTGTTCATGCATGCAATGCCCACCATAGATTCTAACAGTTTATTCTTTCCAGTGTTCCGGAACGAACATTTGCTACGTACAGTACCTAAAAGCAACTAGTTCTGCACTGTTAAAGGTTAGGTAGGCACAGGCCATTTCAGTTTAGCTAGGCCGTAGGCTCAAAAGAACAAGGAATAATCAAAAGGATGCAGTTGTATGAAATCCTTATCTCCTCCGTCAGCTTCAAGTCTTGAGTTGCTTTGTAGCAGCTAGAGAATACCAATACCCATAAATAAATCACCATTGCAACTGGGGGAGGCTGGTGGGTAAAGGTCACAAAATGTTTCCCTGCTGGAGTGTGAAATCCGTGAGAAGTTTAAACTCTGTCTGACTTGGCATCCTCTTGGCCAGAGAGGTGCCAAAGCTGAGCAAGGTTTGTGGAACAATGGAAGGTCCAGAGAACAGGGCAAAAAAAGTCATAGAACCCATTGCACTGCTTTTAGATGGGGTGAGGAGCAACTATCACTTTTCATCTGGGCTTTTCTTGGTGCCAGGCAACGACCTTCTGGTTTTTTGTTTTTTTAACTGTTCTTGCCATTCTTTTAGCATCTTTTGAAACCTTAAAGGTTTGTATTTTTCCTCTTAAAACCGGTTTAAAATATTGTTGGTGTTGCTTGGTTACTATTTGATGCCAGTGGTTTATTATTTTATGGTAGTAAGAATTGATCGCCGAAGAATTTATGCTTTTGAATTATGGTGCTGGAGGAGACTCTTGAGAGTCCCATGGACTGCAAGAAGATCAAACCTCTCCATTCTGAAGGAAATCAGCCCTGAGTGCTCACTGGAAGGACAGATTGTGAAGCTGAGGCTCCAAGCTGAGGCCACCTCATGAAAAGAGAAGACTCCCTGGAAAAGACCCTGATGTTGGGAAAGATGGAGGGCACAAGGAGAAGGGGACGACAGAGGACGAGATGGTTGGACACTGTTCTTGAAGCTACAAATATGAGTCTGACTAAGCTGCGGGAGGCAGTGGAAGACAGGAGTGCCTGGTGTGCTCTGGTCCCTGGGGTCACGAAGAGTCGGACACAACTAAACGACTAAACAACAACAAGTAAGAAGAGGAGGAGGAGGAGGAGGAGGAGGAGGAGGAGAAGTTTGGATTTGATATCCCGCTTTATCACTACCCTAAGGAGTCTCAAAGTGGCTAACAATCCCCTTTCCTTTCCTCCCCCACAACAAACACTCTGTGAGGTGAGTGAGGCTGAGATTAGCCGAAGGTCACCCAGCAGCTTCATTTGGAGGAGCGGGGACGCGAACCCATTTCACAAGATTACGAGTTTACCGCTTTTAACCACTACATCACACTGGCTCTCTTAAGACATATTTTGACACTCATAGAAGTCACCCACAGGACCTTGCTGCTGGCTGATGGGCAATTACTGGGTTGAATACAGCTATCTGCTACTCATAGGAGACCCTGTGACATCAATGGACCTAACTAAGAAAACAAATCTCTTGATTCCAATGATTCTGTTCCGAGTAGGAATTACTTGGATGCAACATATAGTTAATAAAACTGATAAGATCCAAATTAAGGGGTGAAAAGGAGGCAGGACCTGTATTTAATACTGTAAATCACTCTGTGATCTTCAGATAAAGGATGGTATAGAAATCAAATCAAATAAAAAAAAAATATGCAGGAAGGGAAATTGTTTGGCACCTAGTGTGCTGCTGAGATGACAAATGGTTGGAAGAAAATGAATTGGTGTGTTTCCACATCTGGTAGTAGTAACAGTAGTAGTACTTCGAGTACAGTGGTGCCTCACAAGACGAAATTAATTCGTTCCGCGAGTCTTTTCGTCTTGCGCGGTTTTTCGTCTTGTGAAGCACGGTCCGTCGCAACTGCACCTCTTCAAGCGGCTTTAAGAAAAAAGGAAACAAACTCGCAAGACGTTTTCGTCTTGCGAAGCAAGCCCATAGGGAAATTGTCTTGTGAAGCAACTCCAAAAACGAAAAACTCTTTCGTCTTGCGAGTTTTTCGTCTTCCGAAGCATTCGTCTTGCGAGGTACCACTGTAGCAGGAATAGGGTTAGTAGCTCTGCAATACATCTTTATTTTGCACTAATGGTATTTTGGGTGCTGTGTTGACAAATTTGATGGTCAGAGACAACTTCCATTTTTTGTTTTTCATTAGAACACCGGGCTCCACCAACTAGGGTCAACTGGCAGCTTAGTGGCTGAGGGAATGGTGCGACTCATGCAATATGTTGGCAATTAATATACACAGAATAATAAATTATACATTCTTTATCAACCTTCTGAGAAAAATACAAAACATTAAACAAAGCCACAGAGACTTGCAAACTACCAAACCTAAGATGAACTTATAATGTCTGATTTCAATAGATTTTTCAAATGCTTAACTCAGTCTTTTAGATAAGTTCATGAAGATACCAACAAAAGGTAAGTTCGGTGTTATTCACAATACCGAGAAATGCTAGTGGAGTTGCAGATAGATGTTAATGAAGTTGTGGACGACAGGGTGCCAGCGTTTTGCACCTGTTTCGCCCTGGCAGTCCAAGTATAAATTTTTATAAATAAAAATGTATTTATTATTATTAAGTAATCAAGAGGCTGCTGTTTGCCCCCGATGGGGCCTTTTACTGGGACTTGCAGGTAGCACACTCCCAAGATAGTTTTCTGGGCTTCTTCAGTGGCCTAATCTCAAAATCTTGATACGTATATTGATATTCAACCTTATTTTCTCAGAAGGTTGATAAAGGATGTATATTTTATTACTCCGTGTATATTAATCGCCAATGTGTTGCATGAGTTGCACTACTTCTATCAACAGCACAGGTTTTTCTTTTTCTAACATAGTGGCTCAGCGAGGCAGGCGTACCAGCTCCTAGGGGTAGAGGTGTCTTCTGACCCCTCAATATTGATGGGGCAGGGGAGGATGAGCTGAGTGTGGCCTGATTCTGTGACTGGCTCCTCTTGAGTGCTAGAGAGGAATCCACGCCATGCTGGGATCCATGCTTGACGCCCCCAGTGATATGACATTGTGCACAACATGCACTGGGAGCATGACATTGTGCACACGCTGCCTCCCCCCAACAAAACTTGGGTGCAAGATGGTGCCCCTGGGGGGAGGGGATGTAAAATTAGGGAACAGGATGCCTCTCAGCACATAGCTCAACCCCATGCCCCCCACCCCAGTAAGCAGGACTGAACTCAAAAACCTCTAGCACAAAAATCCACTCCTGGTTCCCCCTTCCACCCCTCCAAGCTTTCTTCATCTCAGCAGCCTAATTTAGACAAGAGGAAAATGACTTTTTGTTGCTGGCCTTCTTAAATAATTGGATATTGATATAACTCTTGGCAAATCACCTGTGGTTGGACCACAGCTCCCATCATCACTGAGCTTTGACCATGCTGGCTAGGGCTCTTGGAGGGCACCATGTTGAATATTCCTATTCTATGTTATATTCTTGCTGTGTATCTAAAAGGGCTATCCTCAGATATCAGGGGTGAAGAAGCTCAAGCCCAGAAGCCAAATGCAGCCATCCAGGATTATCTTGTCCTTCAAACTCTCCTAAGGTCACATCCATCACTGGTCCTGCTTCAACTTCTGAGTGTTTTTGCCTGACTGAAATGTGTGCTTGAACTCCCATAATTCCTCTTGCTTGCCTTGGAGGAGGATAGAAAGTTGTGTCTGTGACAGCTGTACAAAGGCAAAATTCACATTCATTATTCCACCCACTTTTGCATCTAGCCTCACCCACCACTGCCATGTGGCCCCTGGAACATGACCCAGAAGGGAATGAGGTCCCCGGCCCTCCCCCCTTGCCATTGATGGATGCAGATAGATCTTTCCTCTTGCCTGTTTCATTCCTTTCTCCTTTTTCAGTCTTTTATCTTTCCTTTTCTGTTTCTTGCAAATGAACACAGCGGGCTCCTGGTAGAAGGTTGGACTTGATGACCCACACAAAGTACTTCTATCCATTTTCATTACTCAGTGATTCTCCGATGATCCTTCGATAATGTAAAGTTCACTGAAACAATCCCATTCTCCAAGCCACAAACTTAACCACAGGGAGAAGGAAACATGGATAATGCGAAATCCACCCAACCTTTCAAACCCAGTATTACTACCCAAAGAGAGCAAGCTGGACCAGGAACCTACAAATCTGAGACCTGTGCGGACTATTCGGCTGTGAACTCTGAAACCACCACCTCACTACTTAAGAGGCCAGCAGCTTGTGTCCAGGCAGATGACAACAATCCTACAGACAGTGAACTCTTCCTGCCCAGGGTTCTCTGCAGGACTTTGGGAAGTACAATTTCTGACTTTGCACTGGGGGCTTTCAAATGCCAGAGGAAACATTTTACTTCTCTTTTCTCTTGCATATTCCGGAATCCTGTCATCACTTTCCCCTTGGGAAAACTGAGATATAAAGAGAGTCATTGCATCCCTAACATAAGCCAATGTGATCGTTCTTCCCTCAACTTCCTGCATAATGTGACTTAAATAATAAGACAGTTGGGTGCTTAAATTATGCATGCATTTTACTTCACTTCTTTTTTCTTTCTTTCTTTTTTAAAGAAAATTCAATGAACCTTCCCCCACGCCAATCCCAACTTTCATTTCTTCTCACATTTCTTTAATACAAAAACATGAATTGAAATGGCCTGCAGGAAATACAATAGCAAGAGTTTTGTGGGGGATTTTTTTTGTTTTTGTTTAAAAAAGAAAGTTGCACACGGTGTTCAGCTGAAAGAATAATCCCTTTGTTTTATTGCATTTGATGCCTGGCAGAATGACTGTGAGTGTTCCTTTTATGAATAGAATTCCTGGGAATGCTTTTGTTTTTTTCAAAAAAGAACAGACACGCACCACAGTGCAGGAGTAATTATAAGCTCTATAAGCAGTTCTGAATCTTATAGGCTGCCAGAACACGGATGCAAAATGTGCAATCAGCACTACTGGTTCCTGAATTCCTGTATTTCCCCGCTCTATCTGTGCAGCTTTGTCAAAGAAGATCGCACAAACTGGATGGCCACTTTCTGGTCTCATGTGCCAGAGGATGCCATCAGAGGTGAAATACCCAGTTACAGAAGTTTTAAGGTTTCACCACAGCACACACCAATGAGGGCAGGGTTGCCGATATGGCACAGTCCAAACAAACCAAGGCCACACACAGAGAACTGGTCTCGATCCAAATGTGATCCAGAGACAAAATTAAGCAACCACCCAATCTTCTCTTCACAAACACATGCATTTTTATTCATACTTGACCTGAGTTTATGTATTTCTGTACACTTTTCTTGGCTGGAGAAGCGCACTGCAAAATTCAGAGACATGCAAATTTCAAGAGATGGGTATGTTTCAGTTTTCATATTTTTGGGGAAAGGACAGATTTGCTAAGTTCAGCTTTAAATGTGAACTGAATCAAATTTTGCCTACCACTTTGGTTGTGACCTGGTAATATCAAGCAGGATTGTTTGTATGAAAATGACCTTAGCTGGCCGGTTAAGTACCACAATTTACATGTCCAAAGATATGTTGGCATAGAGACAAATGGGTGGGCCTTTTCCAACCTCACTTGGATGGTTGCCATGTATTCTTAGAATGGAGAACAGTAGGCTGAGAGGTGGGGCTGTGTGTGAGTGTGTCTGGCTGATGCTGGAAGCTGGAGTCACAGAGCGATGCCTTGCTCTGTGCTGAACCCCAAGATGAGACTTGGTGCTTCTGTAGAAATCCAATAGGGAAGCAAGATCTGTTGGTGTGTTCATGGTATGAGATCCTCATTCTATGCTCAGCTTGTATATACAGAGGTACCTCGGGTTACATACGCTTCAGGTTACATACTGTCAGGGAATCAGGAGCAGGAGCACTAGGGAGAGAGGATTGGGAGAGCGAAGGGGAAGAATCCGAGGGCAGCGTAGGGGAGTATGACAGTGGCCCGAGAGATTCCATGAGCTTCTCCAGCGAATCAGAAGATTCCCAGAAGGGGGCGCCGATGGTCAGGGCAAGGGGGGTCCCAGGGGGGACGCACCAGAAATAAGGAGCCAGAGGGGAACCCCAAAGCAGCAGTGGAGGATCGGGACCAGTTTCCCCACCAGAGCGTAGTGGGGGGGAGGAGTCACATGTGTCAGGAGCAGTGTCTCCTCCAGAGAGGGAGTCAGGGCTGACCACGCCTCCAACGGAGGGGAGGTCAGTTGCAGCTAGCCCCCCCGATGGGGGAAGCAGTGACAGCAGCAGTGGAACGGTCAGGAGGAAAGCTGCTGGCTGGGCGCGCGCGCCAAGTTCAAATGTGCAGGCGCGCGGAACAGCAGGAGACCCGGATGGGGAACCAGCTCCTAAAGCCCGCCGGAGGGAGGGAGAAGGCTCAGGGGAATCAGCGGGAGAAGAGGCTAGAAAGGGCGGAACCCCGGCGGGCAGGCGGACCCAGAGGAGGAAGGAGCAGCGGAGAAGGTGGAGCAAGGCTAGAATCTTAAATTGGTGTCAAGGGGGAGGAGACTCAGACGGAGCATCAGTGGTCTGACACTTTAGACGTGGGGCTGCGCGCTGCGGCTCTGGAAGTGAAACTGAACTTCAATAAAGACTTTTATACTTAACAACGAAGCAGCATTGGTCCTTTGTGAGCTGGGACCTAGGGTAGCTCTGACACATACGCTTCAGGTTACAGACTCCGCTAACCCAGAAATAGTGCTTCAGGTTAAGAACTTTGCTTCAGGATGAGAACAGAAATCGTGCTCTGGCGGCATGGCAGCAGCAGGAGGCCCCATTAGCTAAAGTGGTGCTTCAGGTTAAGAACAGTTTCAGGTTAAGTACGGACCTCCGGAACGAATTAAGTACTTAACCCGAGGTACCACTGTATGTGTAAATAAAACCATATATCCTGAAGACACCATAGTCTCCCTTGATGTTCATTCCAAGGAAACCAAACCCTAAGCAAGCACTGCCACTCGCTGGGATGCACATAACATTATCAAAGTTTGTACCTGTTGTACCCATATATTGATAATTTGTTTACTGCTCTTGCAAGCTGCTTTAAGCATAATTTCTACTGATTTCCTAATCTTAACTGTACGCATATGAAATGCCATTTGGGCAAATAGAATCCTGTCACATTTAATATGAAATGTGTTTCCTTTCTTCTTCTCCTTCTCCTTCTTCTTCTTCTTCTTCTTCTTCTTCTTCTTCTTCTTCTTCTTCTTCTTCCACTTTAGAGCCTTGAACTCCAGTTGATATTTGTCTGCATTGAAGGACGTGCAGTTTCCTGTGAATGGAATTCAAAATCTTTAGACTTTTTGGCATCCGGTTGATTCTGGCAGTCTTCACAAAGGAAATCTCATAAGCTGTCAACGGCCAGAAACTAATTACCTCTGCATGTTATCTATCACAGGCTATCAGATTTTTTCCCCAAGTCATTATATGTCAGCTATCAAATACTACTTAATGTTTAATACACAGCGTGCTAAACATCAAATCCTGTCAAACGTGATATACCAGTGGTTCTCAATCTGTCTTCCAGGGAGCTTCAGATTCACTGGAGTCTTATCTTTGGACACTTCAATGAGAAATGCAGATGAATGAAAGCTCGCCATGATAGATCTTCAGGGGGAGAAACTGAGAAGAATGTTGTGTGTATTCACAATGGCCAATGCTAAGACTCTACACCAGCCTGTGTGAGCTGAAGTCATGGCATGGAGAAAGTGGATTCGGAGGAGCAATGGACAGAAGAGGCGGAACAGGGGCTCAGGGATGTTGAAGAGCCCCGCAACCACCCAGAGACAGAGGAAGCAGAAGAGGGGGCGGAGAGCAGCCAGGGACCGCAGGGACTCAGGGATGCTCAAGAGCCCTGTAACCACCCAGAGGCTCAGGAAGGAAGCTCAGATTCAGGAAGTGAGGGGGCTTTCAAATCAGCACAGACAAGGAGTGAAATGAAACGTAAGGATCTTTGTTGGCGCAGGAATCGTAGAAAGCCACTCCCCGAACCCGACTCTATCGGTTTTGGGGTTTTTTTAACATATCATTTCCAACATTCGTATAACATAACTTCTTATCTTATACAATGTTTTAGACTTCCGTCAACACCTCTGATGATTTTTCATTCTTTATCACTTATTCAGCATTTCTTGATTTCTCTATTACTCTTAATTATCATTAACTAATAATTCTCCTCATAGTCTTTCCTGCAATATATCAAATAGTTCTCCTTACAAAACTTCTTGCAGTCTGTAAAGGGAATTGGGGTTGCTCGTGCATAAGGGGGCTGCTGCTCTAGGCAACGTTGTCTGGCTAAACCTTTCCCTGGCTGGACAGCCCTTTCTCCGTGGCTGTGTCAGTCACTGGCAGAATCCGTCAGTGGGTGTTTCCTGAACTTCTTCCAACATAAAAGCTGCTTGATGCCAAGTCTCCGCCTAGCCTCCCTGCGTGGAAGTCTTCTGCGCAGAGTGGGCATGGCCAGCGGAGGTCCTGGGCTCTCCCCGCTGGCCTCTGTGGAAGAGTCTTGGAGCCATGTCTCCGAAGTCCTTCCCTGCTCCCCTTTCTTCCTGGTGTCACGCCGATTTCCTTCCCCAAAGGAAGTGTTCTCTCTCTCCCTGCTGGTCCCTTCTCCTGCATCGTTGGGGAGCCTTACCTCCACTCTTGGCTCCGATGGCAGTTCCCTGACACAGTCCTACTAGTGTAATCTGTTCATTACTATTACTTTTCAAATAGTTCGTATATTTACTCCAGTCTTCTAAGAATCTCTGGTCCCTCAGTGTCAGGGAACTGCCATCAGTACTGGAGGGAGAGAGCGAAAGCCAGAGGGATTCCAGAGAGCGTCCACGGATCGGGAGGAGCAGCCCATCTTCTGGGGAAGAGAATCAGCGTAGCACCAGTGGAGAAGGGGGGCAGGTGGGGGAAGTGGCGAGGCAGTCCCATGACTCCTTGCCTGGGACCAGCGGGGAGAGTAGGGGTCCTCCGTTGCCCACGCCCTCCCTGCGCAGAAGGCTTTCGCACAGAGAGGGTAGGCGGAGTCTAGGCGTCAAAGACCTTCTTTGCTGGAAGAAGTTTAAGAAAAGCCCACTCACGGATTCTGCCAGCGACTGAGTCAGCCACGGGTGAGTGGCTGTCCGGACAGAAGAGGTTCACTTTGGCAGCCCAGCCAGGTGTTTGCACCCAGCCAGGGAGATAGGTGCCTGCTTACGCACGAGCAACCCCTTAGAAACCATTACACTCAGGTTTCGAATCCTTCCTGTTAATTTATCTAGTTCTGCATAGTCCATCAATTTCATCCTCCATTCTTCTTTCATTGGTAATTTTTCTTGCTTTGTGCCAATAATATTCTTGCTGCCATCATTGCTTATAAAAACAACTTACAATCCTGTCTATTAATACCATCTCCTACAATGCCCAGTAAAAATGCTTCTGGTTTCTTAATAAATGAATATTTCAACATCTTTTTCATCTCATTATATATCATTTCCCCGAACCTGACTCAACGGGTTCGGACGTGTAATTCTGAACTGTAGCTGTTTCTTGTATATATGTAATAAAGACTGTAAATACCACACTGACTGTGCGAAGGGGAAAGACCACCTTAACACATAATAACAGTACTCATGGACATATGTTCTTGAGGAGTGCTTTTTACCAACTCCAGTTTGTACACCAGCTGCAGCTGTTCTGGGGCTGTAACAGTCTAACCACAGTGGTCCATGCATTGATAAACTCAAGACTCAGTTACTACAAAATGCTTCTGTTACACGGTGCATCTGGAATTTCATCCACCCCAGTACCATACAGAATTCAGTTTATTTATATACATTTTCAATCCCTTAAGCCCCCCACCCCACCCGACTGCCGTTCCCCTCTATCAAAGTCCCCCAGACACCTATTGCAGTCAGGCTTCATAGTTCTCAATAAATTGGCAGGATGTATCTGCCTTGCTTCAGAACTTACAAAGGCTGCCTTCGCTTTGATACAGCTAGCTATCAATTCTCCTCAACTCGGCATAATCAGTAGTTCCAGATAGAAGCGGGCATTGAAATTGGCTTTTCAAAAACCTTAACTTCTACAGTTACTCCTTCTGGGTTTCTTATTTTCACACACACACACACACACACACACACACACACACACACGTAAACATATCCAGCCAGCTCACCAAGCCCCTATCCAAAACAGTATCTTTCAATTTCACCCCATTGTTTTCACTCCCTCAACCCCAAACAGACTGTCCCATGGAAGCATGCACTGACCCATGGAAGTTTCCATGGGGTGTTCTCTTAACCACTTGTATGTGTGTGTGTGTACTGAGATTTTGTGCATGAATGGTTTCATTTTGAAAACAGAAGGACACACTTCCTCTTTGTCCTTTCTCCCCAGGGAAAACCGCTCTTTAGTGCTCCATTGGAGCAAACAGCAATTTGGGTTTCCCCTGGATTGATATTTGTTGCGATTTATCACTAAAGAACAGGTTTTCCCTTGTAAAGGAGGGGAGCAAGGGGGAAACTGCTCGGACACATGCCTCGAAATTGAGGGCCAAGCGGAAAACCACTCAGATCTGTGCTTTCTAGGCAGGGAACAAGCAGAAATGTGGACAAGCCCACACATATGTATATTTCCCTGAAAAAATGTTATTATATGGCTTGGAACCTGGTGTAAAGGAGGTTGTTCATTGAATGCTGCATCTCATTTGGCTGTGCCATCTAAATCATGCCACAACAGGAGCAATGCATAAAAGCAAACTGGAAGTTTCCTACAGAGAATTCCCTCGCGCAGCAATAATTAGAGTCTCTGCTGAATACTAAAGAAGGTCTGGAAAACATGCCTTGAGCCTACTCCATAGTGCATTAAATATCTCTTCCCCCAGTCTGATGCTCAAAGACAGAACTCTTAGATGCACAGACAGAGCACAGCAAGTGGTATTGAAAGCAATGTATTTCTTTTGGGTAGGGGATTCCTATGTCAAGATCTTCCAGGATGAGCAGCTTAGGAAACAGCAGATCTCTGGCTCAGACTAAGCCAGAATTACGTCCCCAGCCCTGGCTCAGCTAAAGATACTCAAGCATAACTTTTCAGCCCAACTCAGCCAGGGCTCAGCTGGTAGAGTTGAAGCTGGCTCAGCTGAATCCCTAAAGAGGGATTCTGGGGGTATGGCAGAGAGCAGAAGGAGGGAGGATTTAAGCAGAACTGACATTGGTTTTGTGTATATTTTTCTTTCTTTGTGGTGTTTTGTATTAGTTATTGTGTGTGTTTTAGAGTCAGGTAGGTAGCCATGTTAAAAGATTAGTCTAGTAGCACCTTAGAAACTGTGGCAATCACACAGGGTCCCCGGACATTTAACGGTCTATTGATCCCTGTGCCACCACTGTGCTCGCTTCCCCGCTGCCACCAACCAGTTACTCTCTGGTAAAACACTGAGTCCAGTCAGTTGTTAAAAGTGAACCAAAAAATCCCCCAAGTTTATTTTACAAACATTAACAAGTTTATGGCTTCTCAAATAATATTCCTGTCAGTATCTTAACTTTAGTTTCTTTACCGGACTATACTTTCCTAATACCTTCTGATTGATTATCTCAACTGTTTGACTGACTCCTCTTAACAAATTCTCTCACTCTCTCACACCCGACTAGCCCAACCCACACTTATCTTCTCTCTCTCTCTCTCTCGTCTAACTCCAGACTGTCTTCTCAACCACTCTAACGCTAACTCTCTCTTAACAAATTCTCCCTGTGCTTAAACCTTATACACAGTTAACTCAGCCCCTTGGGTTCCCATTGGTTAGTCATTTTACAATTAGTTAACCCTTTCTCTATGAACCCAGTATGATGTCACACACCTAAGAGGGAAAACGCCACAGAGACCAACTAAGTTTGTTCTAGGTATACACTTCCATGTGCATGCACACTTCTTCAGATACCAGTGGTGTTTTGTTTTTGTTAGTTGAAAATTTAATAAAAATATTATAAGCAAAGATTGAATGAGCATCTGCCATGGATGCTTTAGCTGAGATTCCTTCATTGCAGATGGTTGGACTAGATGACTTTGGAGGTCCCTTCCAACTCTACAATTCTATGATTCTATAACTCAGCAGAGGGGATGAGGACAAAACTAGAATGAGCTGGTTCTCCCTGACATTTTGCTCTGGCTCCACCTGCTGTTGGGCTCCCAGAAGGCAGTTGCCTCCAGAGGTTGTAGGAACCCATCAGCCAGTGACCAGGGATGGTCAGAGATGTTCCTTAGCAACATCTGGAGGGGAGCACATTGACTCTCCTGGCATGGTGTAAAGAAGACCAACTTTGAACTGACACTCCACTCCAACAGAATGAAGAAAGTCTTCCTGACAGCAATTACTTCAGGGTGCGAGACTGCAAAGTGTGAGACTACTAAATTGCCTTTATTTCTGCCATCCAAAGCCTTGTTGGCATTTCAAATCTAGAGAGAATGTGATTAAGGGTAGAGAAGTCAACAACTTGTACCTAATGTTTTATTTAATGTAGTCCTTTGCCTGACTGACAGCACCATCCTGCGTGTGTCTACTCAGAAGTAAATCCTTTTAAGTTCAGTGTGCCTTACTCCCAGGAAAGGCGTTGGATTGCAGCCAAAGCCACTCTAATTATTCTAAGAACTGATGCAAAGAGCTTACTGAGCATATTCCTTTGAGAAGGTTTTGGGTAGTTTCCATAGTCTAATGAACTGAAAGCAATGTGAAGCTGTCCCTCGCCCCCAGCCCTCCCTCTCCTGCATTGATTCTAGTTATTTGTATGCAAAGCATTGTCGGTGAGGGAAGACCACATGTTGCTTTGTTTTTAAATAAGTTTTGGCACTCGGCTACATCCTAGCACAGTTTGCATGTCATAAATCCAGGATCTATATTCCTCTTAGGCACATTATTCAGGAAGAAAAAGGAGCCCGAGGCGTAAAACTCCTTTGTGCCATGATTGGACCCACTGCTCAATGATATAATATTGCCAGCACCTCCTAGTCATAGGTGCTTCATATTAATCGAATGCAAATTTTCTGGCAGTATGAAATTAATGTTGTGGGAGGGAGTGCCGAGAAATGTATATTTCTCTAAAGACTGAGATGCAGAAGGACTGGGAAGCAAGAAGAAATACCGATGAAAGAAGAATGGCAGATAAAATTAATGGGCTACGCAGAATTGGATAAAATGACAGGAAGGATTCGAAACCTGAGGACCCGAGAGATTTACAGAAGATTGGAAGAAATATATGAATTATTTGAAGAGCAACTGTAATCAACAAATTACATTAGTAGGACTACAAGAAGTTTTGTAAGAAGAAATAGATGAAATATTGCAAAGAAGAGAAAGAAAACAGATATTTGTTATGAGATTTAAAAGTAATAGTGAAAGTAAGAAATGTAAATTAAGTGAATAGATTGATAAATTTTCAGATGTGATTGGTGGAAGTCAAAAAAAATTGTATAAGATGTAAAAGTACGTTTAACTATTGTTGAAAATGATATGTTGAAAAACTAATAAAAATTTATATATAAGAGATGCAGAAGGATTGTGGCTAAGTGGATTAGCAACTGTTTTGCATGCAGAAGGTCCCAGGATCAATCCTGGCATTTCCAGGTACAGCTGGGAAGGACTCCTGCCTGAAACTCTTATGAACCACTGCCAGTCAGACTGGAGAATACTGAGTTAGATGGACCAGCTTGGACTTAGCTTGGTGTAAGACAGGTTCCTATGTTTTCTCTGTTTGAAGAAACTGTCAAGAAGTGATGACAGCTAATGCTATTGTAGGCTGCATCAACAGAAGTATAGTGTCCTGGTCAAAGGAAGTCATAGCCTCGCTCTATTCTGTCTTGATTGTTATGTACTAAGCTTGGATCTTAGAACAATACGCAAGTAGGATCCTAGAATGCAGCAACTGATTGGCTTGCAGGAAAAGACCAATCAGGCTTCATGAGGAAGTTAATCAGCCTATTAGGCTGGTAGGATCATGGAATGCAACAACTGTTTGGCCTGCAGGAAAAGACCAATTCCAGGAGGGAAGCAGAATCAGCCAATCAGACGGGACACATTGTGTAAATAATGTATATAAAAGCCTGCGGTTTGGGGGGGGGCAATTCAATCACTGTTTTACAAGCTGCAATAAAGAGCATGAAATCACTACAGGACTCCAAGTATATTCCATTGGTAAAACCACATCTGGAATACTGTGTCCAGTTCTGGGTGCCGCAATTTAAGAAGGATGTTGACAAGCTAGAGCGTGTGCAGAGGAAGGCAACAAAGATGATCAAGGGTCTGGAAACCAAGCCTTATGAGGAGTGGTTGAAGGAGCTGGGTATGTTTAGCCTTGAAAAGAGGAAACTGAGAAGGAAATATGATAGCCTTCTTCAAATATCTCAAGGGCTGTCACATAGATGAGCAAGCTTGTTTTCTCCTGCTCTGGAGGGTAGGACTCAAACCAATGGCTTCGAGTTACAAGTAGGCAGATTGCACCTAAACATCAGGGAGAACCTGTTGGCAGTAAGAGTGGTTCCACAGTGGAACAGACTCCTTCAGGAGGTTGTGCAGGTTTTAAGCAGAGGTTGGATGGCCACCTGTCATGGATGCTTTAGCTGAGATTCCTGCTGGGGGTAACTTCCAACTTATGATTCTATGAACCCCATGCAATGCAGGAATCTCAACTAGATAATACATGACAGGTACGATACTTTCCTTATGAAGAAGGTTCTCCATTGTAGAAAATAAAACCAAAACAGATGGCTACTTCTAGAAGCTTGATGGGACACAATCCACTTAAGCATAAGTCCAAACTCATGCATTGCCAGGGGCCCCAAAGGACTATCAATGCAGTCTTATATCTTTCTACTCAGAAGTTCAGTGAAGCTCAGGATTCCCTCCTCCTAAGACTGTTTAAACCTGAGGACTTCATTTGGACTGGTTTGTGGAGACTGCTGTTCAACTGAATTTAAACTGCACTGCAAAATTGCTGGAAAATAAAGAACAGCAAGGGGGTTGACTATAATTCCGGCAAAATTCCCAGAATTAATTTTATAGACCCTAATTGCTGCCACATCTGATGAAGTTTCCCATTTACTTTCCAATCGGCAGCATGAACATTTCTTTGCAAGAGTGACATTGATCAATGCTGCAGGCATTGTTAAATGCTTTAACAGCATGCACAACATTGACTGAGATGAGATGAGATGGGAGCTCCTGGGCCAGGCTACTATGATCCTGTTTGATAAGCTATTGTGTTGCTTGTTGTCAGCAATCAAACATTGTGCTTTATCTAACCCAGTAGAAAGAGCACACAAAGGCTACAGCCCTATACAGACCAGCCTGGAAACAAGTCCCATTTGGGAGTAACTTCCAAAGAGGCCAGGGCTGGATCACACTGCAAAGCTCTTGGTTGCTTAGCTGCTGCTGGCAAAGGGCAGCATAAAATTGCTTACTTAATGCTTTCACTCTGCACAGGGAGAATGTACACATTTCACAAGAGCATGTCGGTCAGGAATCGCACAGTTCAAAGATAGAGTTAACTCTTTATTGGCAAAAACACAATCTCCACAGACTTGATGGAGTGTCAGGCCTAATGAACAGAGCAACTCACTACCAGTTGTCTTCCTCCACGGAAATCAGTTACCAGGACCGAAAGTCCACAGCAGGAGGGGGAGACACCCATGACTCGAGAGCCAGTGTGGTGTGGTGGTTAAGAGCAGTAGACTCATAATCTGATGAACTGGGTTCGCATCCCTGCTCCTCCACATGCAGCTGCTGGGTGACCTTGGGCTAGTCACACTTCTCTGAAGTCTCTCAGCCTCACTCACCTCACAGAGTGTTTGTTGTGGGGGAGGAAGGGAAAGGATAATGTTAGCCGCTTTGAGACTCCTTCGGGTAGTGATAAAGCGGGATATCAAATCCAAACTCCTCTTCTTCTTCTTCTTCTTCTTCTTCTTCTTCTTCTTCTTCTTCAGCCTGACTCATCTCTGCCTCTTGGCCTCCCTTATCCAACTCTCCTGCTTCAGTTTCTGAACTTCTCTCTGCTGCAGACTCTCCCTACTCACTAAGCCCTGTTATCCCTCCAGCTCCCAGCAGCTCCTTTCCCCAGTCTTCTCCCTCTTCTCCACGTGACCTTGTGGGGGGGGGGTCAGACTATATTTTTGGGGGGGAAATGAACGAATTCCTATGCCCCACAAATAACCCAGAGATCTATTTTAAATAGGACACATTCTACTTATGTAAAAACACGCTGATTCCCGGACCATCCGCGGGCCAGATTTAGAAGGCGATTGGGCCAGATCCGACCCTCGGGCCTTAGTTTGTCTTAAGAGTCTGGTGCTCTAATGACTGAGCTATCCCATCTCTTGCCATGCCCATTGGCTTCTTCCATCTCTTTCTGAAGTGCACCCCAGAATTGCTTGTGTTGTTGCAACTCCTGACATAATGCAGCTCTTTGTCAGCTGAAGCAAGCAATTTGAAAACTGCTCCCCACATCATCCCTGTTGCAGCATCCTATCCCCTCTAAATTTCAATCTCCTTCAAGACCATGGATGCAGTATCCAAGCAGATTATATCAAGGTTAGAATATTTTTAAAAATAAAAAGGTTCATATAGTACCTCTCCCTCCCAATGCTCATGGTGACTTGCAACATGATCAAATGAAAGAATCGAAAACAGCACATCAGTTTGAACGCAAAGAAACAAGAGACCCAGGAGGCAGCCCATTATAAAGCCAAATAATGCCAAGGCATCAAACGAAGAGAATCAATCATTCCATGGGCAAAAACCACGATGGAATAATAATGATAAAAATAAAAAATATTCATGTTTGTACAAAATGTCAATGAGGAGGGAGCCAACTGGATCTCCTGGGATAAGACACTCCAAAGTGGAGACACATCAACAGACTAGATGCTGTTTCCATCAGTCAAGATTCAGATGTTAGCAGAGGGCACACAATTATGAGGATCCAGAAAGAACTGGGCCTTGGATCCATTTTAGTTTTGTACCACGGAACCCTGGAAAACAAGGGTCCTTCCTTTTATGGTGCAGAAGACAGGGAAATGCAGAAAAGAACAGTGCTAATTGCCTTATTAATAGCGGCTATTCACCAAAACATTGATTAGAGCTGGACTATAAATAAGGCTGATCGCCAAAGAATTGATGCTTTTGAATTCTGGTGCTCGAGGAGACTCTTGAGAGCCCCATGGACTGTAAGAAGATCAAACCAATTCATTCTGAAGGAAATCAGCCCTGGGTGCTCACTGGAAGGACAGATCCTGAAGCTGAGGCTCCAATACCTGGGCCACCTCTTGAGAAGAGAAGAGAAAACTCCCTGGAAAAGACCCCGATGTTGGGAAAGATGGAGGGCACAAGGAGAAGGGGACAACAGAGGACGAGATGGCTGGGCAGTGTTCTCGATGCTACTTACATGAGTTTGACCAAACTGCGGGAGGCAGTGGAAGACAGGAGTGCCTGGCGTGCTCTGGTCCATGGGGTCACCAAGAGTCGGACACGACTAAACGACTAAATGACAAAACGACAATTCACCAAAACATTAGCTGACTTTGTCGTTGTCCTGAGTAAATCAGGCAGCCCTGTTTAGTTTTAATGTTTAATAGGTTATTGTATTTTAGTTTTCTGTTGGAAGCCGCCCAGAGTGGCTGGGGAAACCCAGCCATATGGGCTGGGTATAAATAAATAAATAAATAAATAAATAAATAAATAAAATTATTATATCTCCACTCCCCTTCTCTCCCACTTCCTCATTGGTCATCCCTTCTACAGGTGGCGCTGAGGGCCCTTTGCTTCTGAGCCTTTTGCTCTCCAACTTTTAAGGCTTGCCGGGTTCTGGGAGATAGTGGGTCTGGCATGCTTTCTAGTGATAACGTGTCAGCCAGCTGCTCCGGCTCTGCCTCCTCCTCCTCCCCTCCCATTATTCCCCAGCTTTCCCCCTCATCTGCCTCTGAGCTGTGACCTCCCTCAAACCCCTGTTGTAATGCTGAACTGTCTTCTTCTCTGGAAGGGTCAAGATGGGGAGGTGGTCTCCACCATTCCTCCTCTGCCCAGTCCCTGACAGCAGGGCTCTTCTGTCCCCATCAGGGGCAGTCCATTCTATTTCGCCATCCAAGGGAAAACTGGAAGGTGTAGCCCTGCACACACACCACACGCCACATGCCACCCGAGACTCCTTACCACCCATGCAGAAGTCTTGCTTACTGGGGTCACATGGCTGCAGCCTCCAGAGACCTCATTGTGATTTTATGGGGCTCTTGTGAGATCTTATGGAGCTCTCACGAGATTTCACCAGAACCTGGAAGATCTCGCGACATCTCACCAGAACCACAGCTGCTTCTCCTCACTTCTCTGGCAGTGTTGGCAAGGAGGTGGGCATGTTGGCGTAAGCACCCATTGGATTCTGCCACCTGAGTTTGCTGCCTGAGTCTGCCTCAGATGCCTACCTCATGCATGCCTACCTGGTCCCCATGTTCCTACAGAGTCATAAATTTGGTAGCAGACCAGCACCATGAGATAACACAACCAAGATTCCAGTACTCCAAACTGCTTGTGAGAGCCAGTGTGGTGCAGTGGTTAAGAGCGGTAGATTCATAATCTGGTGAACCGGGTTTGCGTCTCCGCTCCTCCACATGCAGCTGCTGGGTGACCTTGGGCCAGTCACACTTCTTTGAAGTCTCTCAGCCCCACTCACCTCACAGAGTGTTTGTTGTGGGGGAGGAAGGGAAAGGAGAATGTTAGCCACTTTGAGACTCCTTAGGGTAGTGATAAAGTGGTATATCAAATCCAAACTCATCTTCTTCTTCTTGTGGAAGATTGGTTTGATAATTCCTTGTGTATGCTGCCACAGTTCTGCTAGGGAAATAACCTGTCAATCGCAAGGGAGCACAGCTTCATAGCAAGAGGAATAACAAAACTCGGCAGATAGTAAGCCATAAATATACAAAGCTACTTTTGTGAGAATTCTGGTTATGTGTGTGTTTGAAATAAACACAGAATAAAAACCAATAGAGAGAAATTGCACTGTGTGAGGAAATGGCTTCTAATAAGCACTATTTGTGTTAATGGGAGACCAAGGGCGGCCACATTTTATTCAGGACACTAACATTTTGCCCTTGTCCACTTTGTCATTCGAAATAACAGTAGGAGAGATGGAGAACCAAGTCATTTTACATCATATGAATGGAGGACAAATCAAAGGGGGGAGGGATTCAAATTGCTGAGAACTGACACATTGACAACATAATAAGCTCGCTCCGATCTTGTTAGTTTCTGCTTGAGAAAAGTGCCAAATGTTAAATGCACTAGCTAGTTAATTAGGAAGGCTGGAAGTCATTGTTGAGGCAAATGGCAGCAAATGGCCACACAATGTAAATTCCAATTAGTCCACAAGTCACATTCACGTACCTGAAGACGACAGTCCCCACTGCGGAGCCATCCTGGGCAAATCACCTGTAATTAGACATGATCTCTGTATATATACTTAGGATATGCAGCCCAGATGCTGTGATGATGGAGTGACTCACTGTGTGAGTAAACTGGGAGGGGAAGGAGGGTTTACACACCAGCAGCTATGCCAAAGAAATGTTTAAACTCGATTTTTGCAGCTTGCGTTTTGTTTTATTTGTTTATCTCAACCTCTTTGAGGTTGCATGGTAGTAAGGTAGGCTTGTAAAAACTCAAGATCTGCTAAGCCGAATGCAGTTCATCACACCTTGTATGAAGGACCAGCAAGGCCTTGGGAGCTCTTCTGCTTTTGCCACCTGCCCCAGACTTGTGGGAGGGAGAGAAACTAAAAGTGCCAGCCAGGGGTAGGGGGCATGATTTGTCTAAGAATTGAAAAGTTAGGGCAGGCATAGGCAAACTCGGCCCTCCAGATGTTTTGGAACTACAACTCCTATGATCCCTAGCTAAAAGGACCAGTGGTCAAGGATTATGGTAACTGTAGTCCCAAAACATCTGGAGGGCTGAATTTGCCTATGCCTGAGTTAGGGAGATGGGTTTAGAGATTCCACAACAGACCCCTACATTTCCTCAAGGAGCAGCAGCATTGGGATACAAAGAGCAAAACAAACATTTCATCAGTCGATAAAGGCTTTGAAGTTTAAGAAAATAGCAAACTATATTAAGAAACATGTTAAAGATGATGAAATTGGATAAGATGGAACCTTAAGCTCAATTGTATGTAATTTGTGTTATAAACATTGGTGTTTGGTGAGCAGGAAGTAACTAGTTTTGTTGAACTGGACTATAACTGTTGAGTAACAAATGTTTTTTCAATATGGAAAAATAATAAAATATTCATTTGTTTTTGTGTGTGTGATCCATCCATCCCTACAGATATTTACACAATTTACAGCAAGATGTTTCTGCGCTTAAGTTACTGATATTTTATTTACACCTAACCTTTATTCTATAATGGAAACTGAGGTGGAACACAGAAGGTTTTTTGCTGGTCTCTCATCCAGTTGCTGACCAAATTCAAACCTGCATAGCTTCAGGACAACTTCCCTAAACCAGACCTTGGTCCTCAAGAAATGACCTCCAGTTCTACACAGTCTGAGAACTTCCAGACTAGCCACTTACAAGGAGCAGTGACCAAACTGATTCATGTCAAACAACACGAGCTGGCTGTTCGGTTAGTGCCAGTTAGGTTAGTGGTCTGTCTGTGCTCCCATGTACTTGATTGTAAGTTGTTGGTGAGAACCTGGAAGTTGTGCTGCATTAATCTCCATGAAGAAGTCTTGTAGCTGTGAGCTTGAATGAAGCAAAGAGATGCAAGGGGGAAAGTTGTGGAAATTAAAACTCTTATGCAAATTGTAAAACTGGAGAAGGTTATCTGGGGATAATCATTTTTGAAAGAAGGGGGGGAAACAACTTAGCTGGGAATTTTGATTGTATTTGACAGATAGCATCTAATCATCTAGTCTCGATGAGAAGCTCTCTGCTCCTAGCCATCACTTTATCAGCATATCCATTCCATTCAGTTTGACAACCCTGATCTGAATCTGGTAATACTATCCGTATCGTCAAATAACGTACGTTGGCAGTTAAAAATGAGGCTAATGAGAGGATGTTAAATGGGAACAACATCACAATCCTCTGGAATTTTGAGTGGAATGCGGCAGTACAACCACCTCTGCAGCCACTGTGGTGTAGACTGCTTTGCATGCAAATCTCTTTTTCAGTTAACATTTTGCCAAAGTTGTTGGGGAACACTGGCACCAACTCCAGGGGGCCCTGGGGGCCCAGGCACCCAGAACATTTTTGCTGTGGGTGCCCAGGCTCTGCTGCCCCCCACTGCTGCCATGCGCCATGTACTGCTACTGCCGGACACTGCCTTACCTTTGGCGTTCCGGCGCCACAGCTATATCTGGGCTGGGGCCTGTGTCTCCACCATGGGGTCTCTGTTGGGGCCCACTGTGGCTGCAGACATGCTTCTGGGATGCGGCTGTGACTGCATGGGCCCCAACAGAGGCCCCACGGCAGAGGCACAGGCTCCAGCCAGTTGCCAGAGTGCTTGAACACGCTGCGCCGTGCCGTCATAATGTCACAACATGATGTGACGTCATTATGTCATGGCACACAGCACTTGCTCTGGGGAACCCACAGTCTGGGGCTGAAGTCAGAGCTGCTGGGGAACACAAGTGGCATGTCACTATTGTCCTTGTGTCCTGTTTGCTGACGTTTCGTAGGCATTTGATGGCCCATGGCGAGAACAGAATGTGTCGGGGACTGGGCAAAAGAGGAGGACACTGGAGAAGGGGGTAAAGTCAGGGGATGGGCAGAGGAGGAGAAATGGTGGAGACCGCCTCCTCATCTTGACCCTTCCAGAGAAGAGGAAGACAGTATAGATTTACAACAGTGGTTTGCGGGAGGTCACAGCTCAGAGGCAGATGAGGGGGAAAGTTGGGAAATAATGGAAGAGGAGTAGGCAGAGCCAGAGCAGCTGCTGACTGACACGTTGTCACTAGAAAGCATTCCAGACCCTCCATCTCCCAGAACCCAGCGAGCCTTAAAAGTAGGAGAGCAAAGAGCTCTAAGACAGATTAGAGAACTGGGCCAAAACAAACAAGATGAATTTTAACAGGGAGAAATGTAAAGTATTGCACTTGGGCAAAAAAAAAAATGAGAGGCACAAATACAAGATGGGTGACACCTGGCTTGAGAGCAGTACATGTGAAAAGGATCTAGGAGTCTTGGTTGACCACAAACTTGACATGAGCCAACAGTGTGACGCGGCAGCTAAAAAAGCCAATGCAATTCTGGGCTGCATCAATAGGAGTACAGCATCTAGATCAAGGGAAGTAATAGTGCCACTGTATTCTGCTCTGGTCAGACCTCACCTGGAGTACTGTGTCCAGTTCTGGGCACCACAGTTCAAGAAGGACACTGACAAACTGGAACGTGTCCAGAGGAGGGCAACCAAAATGGTCAAAGGCCTGGAAACAATGCCTTATGAGGAACGGCTAAGGGAGCTGGGCATGTTTAGCCTGGAGAAGAGGAGGTTAAGGGGTGATATGATAGCCATGTTCAAATATATAAAAGGATGTCACATAGAGGAGGGAGAAAGGTTGTTTTCTGCTGCTCCAGAGAAGCGGACACGGAGCAATGGATCCAAACTACAAGAAAGAAGATTCCACCTAAACATTAGGAAGAACTTCCTGACAGTAAGAGCTGTTCGACAGTGGAATTTGCTGCCAAGGAGTGTGGTGGAGTCTCCTTCTTTGGAGGTCTTTAAGCAGAGGCTTGACAACCATATGTCAGGAGTGCTCTGATGGTGTTTCCTGCTTGGCAGGGGGTTGGACTCGATGGCCCTTGTGGTCTCTTCCAACTCTATGATTCTATGATTCTATGATTCTAAGACAGAGGGCGGCCCCCATAGAGGAGGAGATGATGATGATGATGATGAATGAGGAAGTGGGAGAGACGGAGGTTAGAGATTCACTTGGGACAACACCATCATCCAAGAGGCTGGGTTCTATAGCCTCTCTCTATAAGGTTTGAAGTAAAAAAGGACTGTAAGAAACTTTCCCTTGTCTTTACACCTTCTTGGGCAACCAGCCGGAAAGCCACTGACACCACCCTGACAACTGTATTTAATTTTTTGTAGCCTCCCTAGGGTCCCTAAAATGGTCCACCAAATTATATAATGATCTCATCATGCATTATTTCTTTATGTTCTAATAGCTTGCCCTCAGGGGAGCGAGGTAAGCCCCACAAGGAAAGTGTTGCAGGCTTCTGAGCTTCAGGATTATTGGAATCTGGGAGAAAACACTGCTGGAAGTGTGGGAAAGAAACAAAAAATTATTGGAACAGAAGACCCCTTGGTGGCTATCGCCAATTGATATCCTGACAATAAAAAAACCAAACATCGAAGGAAAAAGATGGACATATGAAGACCTACTAGTAAAAACAGAGACTGGTTGGAGGATTAGGCCTTATGAAGAAATAAAGAACAAATTGACAGGATGGATCCAATTTCACCAAATTAATTCTATATGGTCTGAGGATAAAAAGAATGGGATAAGTGAGAAAAAATCTAGATTTCAGATTGAAATACTAGAAAGTAAAACAAAACTCCTATCGAAAATGTATAGCCTGTTACTTGAATGGGATACCAAAGATGAAGAAGTAAAGGAGGTAATGATCAGATGGGCAATGGACTTCGGACATAACATAGAGTTTGATAAATGGAAGGCATTATGGAATAAAGGCATGAGATTCTCGGCATGCACAACACTCAGGGAAAATATGTATAAAATGATGTACAGGTGGTATGTAACGCCCGTAAAATTGGAAAAAATATATAAAACTGGTGATAAATTATGTTGGAAGTGGAAGATCAAGGAGGGCGATTTCTATCATATGTGGTGGTTGTGTGAGCCTATCAAAAAATTCTGGGAATCTATTTACAATGAATTAAAAAAAATCCTCAAATATACCTTTATAAAAAAACCCGAAGCCTTTCTGCTGGGGATAATTGGGGAGGAAATCAAAAAGGAAGACCACACACTCTTTCAGTATGCGACAGTGGCTGCCAGGACTCTAATAGCGCAGAATTGGAAGACATCAAAAATCCCAACTATAAACGAATGGCAAACCAAACTATTTGATTATTTAGAACTGGCAAAAATGACACAGAAAATAAGAAATCAAAAAGACATAAAGTTTAATAAAGAATGGAATAAATTTATGATATATATGGAAACAGAGGTAAAAAATCTAAAAATCACAGTAGGTGTGACGTAACACTTGTGACGTAAAGAGTCTTTTGAGGAAAAGAAACTGCAGATAAAAAATCATATAATATATTCTGAAACCGAGATGAAGGGAAGTCAATTAATGTTGTGTGTTATTTAGTTATTTAGTTAATGTAAGTTAATTAGTTGGTGTTTTATGTTAGGAGATTTTTTTTTGTTTTTTTATTATTATTTCTTTTATTTATGTACTCCTTTTTTGTATGTATGTGTTATGTATGTTTATTTTTTCACTTGTTTTAATGTTGGATGTAGCAAAATGAATTAAAACCAATAAAAAAAAATTAAAAAAGCCAAAAAAAAAAAGGAATCTGGGAGAAAAGAGGCAGTAGGAAAGACATAGAGATGGGGCTGGCAGGGTGCCACCCAACTGTCTTAGGGACTCCCCTCTGGATTTGTGTACAGTTTACTCCTTAGCCTTTTCTTCTCCCAAAGATGTCTGGAAAGGCAGCGGGAGTTTAGGATCAGAGCTTTCCTTCTCCTAGATGGGCCACCTTCCCAGGTTGATGAACCCCATCTGCCCCTCACTTGACTCTACCACATGTGCAGAAGCCACCTTCTTGACTGTTGGACCCACTCTTGGTCTTGTTTACTCAATGCACCAGATCCTGTCTTTTGCATGCATTGTCCCTAACTCACCAAGGGTTTTGAGACCTAGTGGCTCCCTTACCTGGTTTGGCTTGTGTCTCCCCATCTTGACCCTTCCAGAGAAGAGGAAGACAGTATAGATTTACAACAGTGGTTGAGAAATAATGGGAGAGGAGGAGCAGGCAGAGCCAGAGCAGCTGCTGACTGACACGTTGTCACTAGAAAGCATTCCAGACCCACTATCTCCCAGAACCCAGCAAGCCTTAAAAGTAGGACAGCAAAGAGCTCAAAGACAGAGGGCAGCACCCATAGAGGAAATGATGATGATGATGATGACAAATGAGGAAGTGAGAGAGATGGGTGGAGGAGATTCACTTGGGACGACACCATCATCCAAGAGCCTGGGTTCTATAGCCCCTCTCTGTAAAATTTGAAATTAAAAAAGGAGTGTAAGAAACTTTCCCTTGTCTTTATACTTTCCTGGGCAACCAGCCGGGAGCCACTGACAGCATCCTGCCAGGATGCTGGACTAAGATTGGCGTTTGACCTGTCCCTTGAGGGTCAGACTCATGATAGGAGGAGCCCAGGCAAGGGAGTTTCTGCTTTCGTTGGTCCATAAGAAACCACCATAAGGCACCATCAAATATGGAGTTAGACCACTGGTCCATCTAGACCCCAAATATAAATAATGGAATCCAGCTTTTAAAACTGGGAGACTTCATATTTTGGCTTCCTCCAATTATAATTTCACCTTCTCATTAGTATCCAGCTCCTGTTGCCACTGCGCAACAGACTGTAGGGCTGGACTAGGGTGGCAGTTTCCATAGGTTCAAAGTGCAGCTCTTGCTAGACAGAACTTGGGATTACTAAGCAAAAAAATTAGAGGCTAGGATTCTGATTGAGGGGGAGATGTGGCGTTTTGAAATTGCACCCTTGTCAGGTGACCATCTTCCCTGTACGTTTCAAAAGGGAAACTTTTGAAGTACCAGCTGGGCTGACGTCTGATCCAATTAATGCATCAACCTACAGACCTTCTCTGGAGTTTAAATTTAGATTTGTTTGTCCTGAGTGCTCTCAACCGTAATTATAACATGTTGATTTCAAAGAGGGTGGAAGGCGACAGCAAATAATTAAAGAAGAAAGAAAGGAGGGTGTGTATACAGCTTGTACTCTGAAAGCAGAGATCTGCTCTTTCCTTGTTGATGCGGCAAATACCCCACCTCCTCACATTTAAAGGAATGTTAAATCCCGGTGGAAGCAGAAATCCTATTTATGGAAGAAGCTACCTATAAATCCCCTTTCCATCCCCTAATCAATTTGAGATCTGTTTGGAGGTTTTGTGGCCTGCGGGTACAGGATGGTCTATAAATTAAATAAATAACAATAAAATAATAATAACATTCTCTCCTGTTTCATTTGTGCCTTGATGGGTCTTGGGTATGGGTGGGGGAGAAATTATATCACATTTAAAGGCAAACGGACCAAATTTACGGAGGAATTCCTGAGATAGCCTAGGCAAAACGACCAAGATTGTTGTTGTTGTTGTTTAGTCGTGTCCGACTCTTCGTGACCCCATGTACCAGAGCACGCCAGGCACTCCTGTCTTCCACTGCCTCCCACAGTTTGGTCAAACTCATGCTGGTAGCCCCGAGAACACTGTCCAACCATCTCGTCCTCTGTCGTCCCCTTTCCCAACATCAGGGTCTTTTCCAGGGAGTTTTCTCTTCTCATGAGGTGGCCAAAGTATTGGAGCCTCAGCTTCACGATCTGTCCTTCCAGTGAGCACTCAGGGCTGATTTCCTTAAGACTGTATAGGTTTGATCTTCTTGCAGTCCATGGCACTCTCAAAAGTCTCCTCCAGCACCATAATTCAAAAGCATCAATTCTTTAGCGATCAGTCTTCTTTATGGTCCAGCTCTCACTTCCATACATCACTACTGGGAAAACCATAGCTTTAACTATACGGACCTTTGTTGGCAAGGTGATGTCTCTGCTTTTTAAGATGCTGTCTAGCTAGGCCAATTATGAAACAATACAGGGCCATTGAGGGCCATTGGCAACACAAGGTAACTATCCTTCCCACCCACCCCTTTCCCCACTGCCTTGAGATGTAAGCAAAGACTGGGTATTTGGAAGGTTGCCAGGGTAACTGGGCATGAGGTGACAGGAAAAGACAGTCTTTTAGCAAGGCGTGCTGGGAAGAAGATGGGGAAAGAAAACCATCTGTGATCCATCTTGGGCAGGCTGGCTGAAGCCTGGCTGGGAGAGTTGCCTTGGACTCCAGGGCAGGACTCCCTACATGCAAACTGAAGGTGTAAATAGGTGAATAAACCATATTTCTTAAAGCTATGACAAGTCTCCACCATGTCTCCATTCTCCAAAGGAAAACAGACCCTGGGGGAGAGCCTGAAATCCCATGGGGGTCTTGCTGCTACACTTTTGTGTGTGTGTGTGTGTGTGTGTGTGTATGCGCTTTCTTATTTGAATCAGTATTGTGAGCAGGGTCGTGAGGCAATAACAAGCCACCACACACCCATACAGCTGACATCTTCTGTGCACAGATATCCTTCCTGGAACTGCATGGATGCAGATTGAATATGTGTGGAGGTCCCAGCTGAAACTCATCAGATGAGGGTGTCCTACTTCTAAGCTGCTGTGGAATCAAAGGTGCCTGTCCCCATCGATTTTGCAGGGTGTATAGGAATATGAATTCCCATCCGCCATCTCCGCCACTTCTCATGCGCATCGCTTGGGGTGTGCATCCGGCATGTTCAAAAGCACAGCGGAGGAAATCTTAGCCATTCTTCGGAATGAGCAGCACACTCACTTAGGCTAGCTGCAATCTGCCTCAGGAACCATGGATTTCGAGGCACTATTTACGCTGCGGTAGCCTATTTGTCTGCTGAAACACCTGCCGTTCTGCCTCTTGGCTAATCTTCACTTTTGTATATTTACAAAAGAAGCAGAAGGGCCATGTGGTTTTCAAATTGTACTCAGGGCCTTTGCTGAAAACTAGCACTGCATAATATTCCCCCAGCAGCTCTTAAATCACTCTTTATTTCTCTGATTCGATTTAAGAAAGGGCTCACTTTTCTTCCTAGAGGGGCAGAGGGTAGACAATCTGACAAGTATTTTTAAGAACACTGGACTGGCAAAAAGAGATTACTCTATGCTGTTTGTACTTAAGAAGAACTCCCATATCTTTCCCCTGTTGCCTTTGGAGAGGAGAACAGTCATACCTTGGGTTACAGACGCTTCAGGTTGGTTTTTTTGGGTTACGGACAGCCAAAACCCGGAAGTACCAGAACAGGTTGCTTCCAGGTGTGGGCAGTCGTGCATGCACAGAAGCACTAAATCGCGCTTTGCGCACATGCAGAAGCGCCAAATCGCAACCCGTGTATCCGCAGATGCGCCGCTGCGGGTTGTGAATGCTGCAGATTGCAAACGTGCATCCTGCATGGATCACATTCACAATCCGAGAGTCCACTGTATTATGTCTTTTAAAAGTGCATGTGGGACCCAAAGTGGAGCTGTCCTTACCCCTGGTCCAGAGGTTTCTGCTGGTGCATAATGCAACAGCCAGACTGCTGACGGGGACACATGGTTGAAAACATTGACACCATTGCTAAAACATCTGTACTGCCTGCCCATCTGCTACAGAGCAGGTCCTTGTATTGATTTACAAAGCCCTGAACAATTTAGGTGCAGGACATGTTAGGGATCACCTAGTGGCATCGGAAGGGGGGCGAGGGTGCCATGTATGGAGGTGTGGCAAGAAAGCACCCAATGGGGTGCTCACCCCGCTGCCACCGGGTGTGGTGGCATGAGCAGCCATCACGCCGCCACAGGCACATGTGGAGGAGCCTCCATTTGCGGCTGCAGCTGAGAGCAGAGGATCCCGCCATCGCATTTGAGCAGTGATGGCAAACCGCTACATACAGCGCATGTGCAGTGTCGCATGCATGCGCTGTATGTAGCGACGGTGCACATACACTGTACATAGCATTTGCTGCTGGCCCCTCCTGAGCACCATATGGATGGTGATGGGATCTCTCTGTCGCCGCTACAACCGCAAGCAGAGTATCCCTTGGCCGCCACTGCAGCCGCGAGCAGAGGATCCCGCCACCATTCATACGGTGCCCAGGCGGCACCGGCAGCAAACTGCTATGTACAACGCATGTGCTGTATGTAGCGACGCCACGCATGCGGTGTATGTAGCAGCACTATGCATGCATCGTACGTAGCGGCGCAACGCGTGTGCAGCCGGCGGTTTGCCCTGCCTCGGGTGTAAGCCTTCGCTTGCTCCTGGGATCACCTGATCGACTGAGATCATAGCAGGAGTTTTGTTGGTCATCCTCTGCACTGGCAGGGCTCATTTGACATTGTCACCAACCAAAGGGCAGGCCTTTGGAATGCTCTTCCAATAGAGATTCAGAAGACACCTGAAAACTCTTCTATTCTGCCAAGCTTGAGCACACAGTTCAGAAAAGGTCTTCCGAAACAGCTGACGATCTGTGATTTTGATTTATTTTTTTACATAGTTTTTATTTGGGGTGTGTGTTGTAAACCACTTTTTTTTAAAAAAAAATGCCGTATCTACAGGTATATACCAAGTAATGTTTTAAATGAAATAGAACAAGCAAGCTACAATCTTGCCAATGTTGTAAACAAAATCTGCCCTTTTTCCCTTATGGGGTATCCAAGTGCCCGTATAGAGTCCTTAAGTGGGTTCCCGATTGGTAGGAGAAAATAACAGAGGCCAATCAGAGAAAGATAATATTGAGAAGTAAGCCAGATCTTTAATAAAACTGTTGCAATAGGGTGCCCCCCCCACACACACAGGAGAGAGGAGGACCCAGGACAAAGGTGTGCAACCCCTTATATAGACTTTTGAACTGCCCACCCTGGAGCCCAAGACCACCACCCCCCATACATCATACATACATCACAGAAAGAGATGGTCTCCAGCAGAAATACATCACAGGGGATGGTCTAAAACAGAATTCTGAGTGTGTTGTTTATCTCCTGTCTGCCAGGTTACCTGATTGCATTACCTGGGTTTTGGCCACTTACTTAAGTCCTGAATCCAGGTCACAGGACACAGGCTCACCCTATTTGTATCTTAAATGTGCCCTTGGGGCAGGATTTGTCAACCAAGAGACAATGGGGAGGTTTCCCATTTCCTTCCATCTTGCAGAGAAATATATGAGGTCAATTTGGGGAGAGACAAAATGGCTTAAGGACTTTTTCTGTGGGTTTCAGACATGTGGTTTGTATGTGTATGTGTATGTATGTGTTTGCTTGGTACATTTATGAACATATCTATATACAAGACCTTGAAATTCTTATAACACCAAACACACAGAAACACACAGACATACACAGAGTTACCAAGTTAGTCTGCAGCTGGGCAGGGGGAGAGATTTTGAAGGACACTTAGCTCAGTGAACTTGATTAGAAGATGCCTGTGGTGGGCTTCTAATGACTTCTGATTCAAACGTTGTGTTTATGTCATCCTGCTTCTTGGCAACAGGTTTCCTGCTGCCCTTCAAAACAAAACAGAACATTTTGTTACTGCGAGCAGCATTCAAACCTGTATACTATCACCTTTTTTTCAGGACAAACAGCAGTACCTCTGGGACGTCTGATAATAGAGTTTCCAACCAGGCTGTCTGTTATCCGACTTGATCAGACGCTGCTTCTTGACACCCGCCTATTCCCTGAAGCAAGCCTCCCCCATGACTGGGACTTGTAAGGAGAATACAGAGCCACTGTGGGCTTTGATGAAAGAAGAAAAAAGGCTACCATCTTCGGCAAGTCAGCAAATGACTAGATAGAGAGAAAGATACAGATACAGTGGTACCTCGGGTTAAGAACTTAATTCGTTCTGGAGGTCCATTCTTAACATGAAACTGTTCTTAGTCTGAGGTACCACTTTAGCTAATGGGGCCTCTCACTGCCGCCGTGCGATTTCTCTTCTCATCCTGAAGCAAAGTTCTTAACCCGAGGTACTATTTCTGGGTTAGCGGAGTCTGTAACCTGAACCCAAAGTACCACTGTACTCTTCTTCTTTGGCGATCACTCATAGCTGAGTAAAGTTGTCTTCCATGAACACAGTCTTAACAGTGAGTCCGTAAGTGACCGTGGAGGCCAATTCTGGATCCACATGTCCTTCAGATCAGACCTTCAGACCACATCACAAGGGAGTCCAATCTTCCTTGACCTGAAACACAAATAGTCCACTCCACCATGTTCTGGCCCTATTGTGAAGCTCAGCCAAAGCTCTGCCATAAACCTTTCTTATGTTCCTGTGCATTACTGGTTGCTCACAGACAAGCAACTCTGCATGGGTCAGGCTGAAAAGTACATGCAGTCCCAACATGGGATGGACACCTGCTCAGCCAGGCAGATAGTAGAGCAGAGCAGGAATTGGAAGTGCAAGCTCATCATTTTGGCTGCACGATTTCTGTTCCCATCCTGAAGCAAAGTTCTTAACCCGAGGTACTATTTCTGGGTTAGCAGAGTCTGTAACCTGAAGCATCTGTAACCTGAAGCATCTGTAACCCAAGGTACCACTGTATACCATATTCCTACATATGCCATTTTAGGGTATTGAGATCAGGTGTTTTCCCATAAATGCCACCGGTTCTCCAGCCCTTCCACTGTCCACCTATGGTAGGGACAAAAATAAAACCAATCATCTTGGTGCAATCCAATGTAAAACAGAAAGTCTGCTTAGAATCCTGAATTGTATAAGTATGGTCATGTGCCTTTCTGTCTAGATCTCTGTCTTTTTCTCCTACTAAGGAGTTCAGGGCATCATCCTTAGGGATGATCTTCCTATATTCTCTATAGCAGGGGTGGGGAACCCTTTTGACTCGGAGGGTCAGATCTTTCTCTTCCCCTACCAGAGGCAGATATAGGGGAGCACAACCCGTTTGCCCTCCCTGGGTATGGAGCCTCAAGGGCATGGCAGAAGGTGCCAAAATAATGACTTAGAATGGAAGGTGAGAGTTGGCGGGGGGCATTGAATTTTGGTGCCACTGAAATTCTAAAGCCCAAAGTCCACCACTGCTCCTACCCCGTGAAGCAGCTTTGACAGCTGAGTGGCATCATCCATCTGACAGTACATGAACATGTGTATTTTGAAGAATGGAATGTATCTGCGGGTATAGGGTGGCCTATACATTCAATCAATCAATCAATCAATCAATCAATCAATCAATGAACAGGGAGCACAAGAAACAAGACAGTGTAAGTTAAGAAGATGCAAAGTTACACTAGATCCAAACCCCATTCATCAACGGGGCTCTGTTGTTGCTGCTCTGCCTAAGCCTGAATGAGCTAAACATCCCATAACCACAGGCCTAGCAGGGGTCCAGATTAACATGAGACGAAATCTCTTTGCAAAAATCTGAAATTTGCACTACCCCCAGATTTGCAGGTCCCCAGCAGTGATATCAGTGTAACCAAACCTTGTCCTGTTGGGAAGCTAGCACAGGGCCGTCTTACCCATAGGCACTAGGGGTGCAGGGCACCTGGGCGCCAGGCTCTCAGGGGCGCCTGGCTGAGAGTCCGAGGCCCGAGAGTTGAATCCGGGGAAGAGTCCTCCCGTCGGTCGGAGCACCATGGCTTTTCTGCTGCGGGTTCAGGAGCGCCGCGAGTTCGGGGGTGAACGAGCCAGCGAGACACTGAGGCAGCCAGCCGGCTCTTCCCTCCTGCACGCCTGGGACTGGGCAACCGGGTGGGGCACCAGGTGGATCTTTGCACCCGGTGCCGCATATGCTTAAGAGAGCCCTGAGCTAGCATGCTTCTCTGAACTCCTTGGAGGAAGGATGGGATATAAATAAAGCAAAATGATAGGATAAACCTGCCAGTTCCTACCACAGAGGGGGGAAATGGATATACTTTCAACAAAAAGACAGGACTAGATAAATCATCTTAGGCCTCTGCTGGCAGGCAACATGATTTATTGCTGCAATAATAATTTTTAAAATCCAGTTAGCTGAATTAGTTTTTAATTTCATTTGAGGACCGCCCTTTGCTTGGGTTCACTGTCCTGTATTCCTCCAATAATTATTAATTTAATTGTTTGGGTTTTTGTCCTTACATAATGCAGTCCATTTGGCTGGCTGCAATTATCTTACAGAGTTCTCTTTTCTTTAGATTATAATAAAACGTTTCCCTCTCTCACCCCTCAAGAAGTGTTTCTTCGGCTTTCTGCTGCTTTCATTACTATTCCTATTCCTACTGCTATTTTTTTTTAAAAAAAGAGCAATTAGATCCATCGTCACCACAATGAATTAAATATACTTTAGTAAATCTGTTTTTATATGTCTGCAGATAATATTCCAATACAGCTCACAATTGAGGCCATCTGGCAATAATTTTTTTCTTAATGTTTTTACTAGCAGGATGTAAAGGAGGAGGGAGAGTCCTTCAGAAAGAATATAATAGCATGCTGATCTTTACGAAAGCTTGAGGATCAATGCTTGAAAGATGATGTGTTTGATTAGAAGAGGACTAATCCAAAATAACTGAGTTTTAATTAGAGCTGTGCACACCAGAACCCAGAACCCAATCCAAGGCCCTGACCCAGGGCCCCAGATTAACCCCACTCACCACTGAATCAATTCAGGGGTGGGGTTAGTGTTTAACTGGGGTGGATTGGGGTCTAAAGGGGTGGGCTAGAGAAGGAGATGCTGCATCTCTTTACCAGCTGCTGAACAGATAGTGCAATCCTGCTGGGGTCTGCTTCCCCAGTGCATGCTGGAAGAGCTGGTGGGTGGGTTGACTCAATCTGAACAGTCCCAGAAATAATACATGCTATTGCCCAGACTCTTTCGAGGGGGGGACTAGACTGTCTTGGGAAGACAGGTAAACTAATGTCAGTGTACTGGAAGAAGCAAAGATCACCAGTGTCACAGCAATGGTTGTCCAAAATCAACTTTGTTGGACTGGTAGTGTTGTGCAGATGCCTGATGATCGTCTTCCAAAGCAACTACTCTATTCTGAACTTAAAAATGGAAAGCGTAATGTTGGTGGTCAACAAAAGAGGTTCAAAGACTCTCTCGAAGCAAATCTTAAAAAATGTAATATAAACACCGACAACTAGGAAACACTGGCCTGTGAGTGCTCCAATTGGAGAACAGCCTTTACCAAAGTTGTCATGGACTTTGAAGACGCTTGAACTCAGGATGAAAGGGGGGAAAGCGCTAAGAGGAAGGCACGCTTGGCAAACCCTCACCATGATCAACAGCCACCCGGAAACCTATGTTCCCACTGTGGAAGCACGTGTGGTTCCAGAACTGGCCTCCACAGTCACTTACGGACTCACTGTTAAGACCGTGTTCATGGAAGATAATCTTACTCAGCTACGAGTAATTGCCAAAGAAGAAGAGTTCAGCTTGTCACCAAGTCACAAGAACAAGAGAAAAGCCCAAGGCCCATGTGGTCCAATATACTATTCTTGCAATTGCCAACCAGACGCCTGTGGGAAGCCCAAAACCAGGTGCAATAAAACTCTACCTAGTGGTGATTCCCAACAACTGATATTCAGAGGCATAAAATCTCATAGCTACCAGTAGCCATTGACAGCTTTATCCTTCGTGCAAGGTCATCTGCAAGCAGGTGGGACAATGCTCATCATTACTGATCTTGGTTTCCCTTCCCACAGCATATACTAGCCAAAATGATGAGCTTGCACTTCCAATGCCTGCTCTGCTCTACTATCTCCCTGGCTGAGCAGGTGTCCACCCCATGTTGGGACTGCATGTACTTTTCAGCCTGACCCATGCAGAGCTGGTTGTCTGTGAGCAACCAGTAATGCACAGGAGCATAAGAAAGTTTTATGGCAGAGCTTTGGCTGAGCTTCACAATAGGGCCAGAACATGGTGGAGTGGACTATTTGTGTTTCAGGTCAAGGAAGATTAGGCTCCGTTGTGATGTGGTCTGAAGGCCTGGTCTGAAGGAACATGAGGTCACCACTTTGCTGATGCTAAGCAGACTTGGCTCGGTCTGTGTCTGGATGGGAGACCACCTTTCAGAAATTACATGGATGCTGCCTTCAGTATCTTGCAAGAAAGGTGGAATATAGATGTAAGAAAACAAATTAATGTGGTGCTAAAATTTAAGGCCAGTGAGCTAACTATTTTTGGCTCACATTCACCCCCTGAGGGCTGCATGTCAGCAGTAGGTGTGGCCAAAAGTGGTGTGGCAACCTGTGACAAGTACCCTGTCCCTGTCCAATTCCCCCAGGATCCTCAGAGCTCCAAAGTGTGCCTTACCTCCAGACACCCCCTGGTGAATCTCTTACTCAGAAAGTTAGTATTCCATAATTATGTTTTTTTCCAATTTCATGGGCTTTGCAGTAAGGGAAGTTGCCAAAAATGTTGCCTACAGAAGACCTCTGGGTTGTTGTTGTTTTATATCATCATCATCACCATCACAACAGTAGAGGTTTTTTAAAAAAGAGATTACAAGTTTCCTTTATGATTCTTAGAAAACCCCACACGGCTCTCCTTTAACAAGAAAAGACAGAGCTCTTCAGGCAGCATTACTGACAGCCTCATATTGTAAGGTCCGTTGGAGGACACAGAAAATCACCAGAAAAGCCAGTGTGAAGTCCCGCCCCCTTTTAAGGTACAGATAACACACCACTATATTACCTCTTAATTTTAAGATAAGAGCAAGTAGTAGACCCCACACTTCTTCATAAGGGATTATGGAGGGAGGTGAATCCCTTTTACTTCTTCTGCAAAAGCCCATGGAACTCATAGTCTGCATTTTGGCAGTCTTAATTCACACTGGAGGGACTCATCTGCCAGCAAATTTCATCCACTTTGGCCAAAAGGGGAAATAGCCACTTTAAGATTCCCCATTATAGTGAATGGGGAATCCAAAGCTTCATTATATGCAGAGTGGCTCAGAATCTGAATTGGAGAAAACATAGAGCAAGCCAGTCAGAATTTTTAAAAAATGCTCAGATAAATATTAGGGCCCATGTCGCTCCTACCATATGCTGCTCCCCAGACATTCCCACCTTTTTTGGACAGAGGAGTGGGAAGCTATGTCATGCTGCTCAGACTATTTTTATTACTGAAGCTCTGGAAAAGAGTCATGTGGTGAAATCTGCACCATTTCCCCTATGGCTGGTATTTAACATGCCAGCAGAAGGCCAGGAGAACACGACAGTAAAAGAAGAAGTCAACAAGGCATATTTTATGAGAAGAGGTTGAAAGAACTGGACCTATTTAGCTCAATGACAGGGAGGATGTTAAGGGATATGATAGATGAGATCTGTTGCACGAACTTCCACAACTCCCTCGCATCTTCTCTCTGGGGAAAAGCTTGCAGGCAGTAGAGGCTTTCATCTGGCAAGGCTTAAAGTTCTGGTGCTTTTTTGTTTTACAGTCTGCTGCTAAAGGCTTTGTATTAGTGATGATAAGGTCAGAGAAGTGTGTCTATCACTGGAACTGCATGATAATGTGGCATGTGCTGGTTAGGAACACAGGAAACTGCATATACAGAGGTGAGGCTATTGGTTCATGTAGCTCAGCATTGCCTACGCTGATTAATATTCTGTTATGGGTTTGTGGAGGTGAGACAAACCCATAAAGACACCCTAAATTCCTGGGTCCAATAAAAGTCAGAATTAATCAACGTTTGGGGAGTTAAACTCAACCTCTGGATTCAACTTATGTTAAAAATACAAGCCAGGCAAGTGAACATAACCAGCCATGCCCTGGGCTCCCCAGTCTCTCTCATCACCAACAAAAACAAATGAACGAAGAGATGAAGAACCTATCCATGTACTGCTTACACAAAACCCCCACACATACACGATGTACGACCTCCATTTCTTTCTCCTCTGCTCTCTCCTCCCACCTCTCTTCTCCCCTAACCTCATACTGCTATAAAAAGGTAAAGGTACCCCTGACCATTAGGTCAAGTCGCAGACGACTCTGGGGTTGCGCGCTCATCTCACTCTATAGGCCGAGGGAGCCGGCATTTGTCCACAGACAGCTTTCCAGGTCATGTGGCTAGCATAAATAAACCACTTCTGGTGCAACAGGACACCATGGTGGAAAACAGAGTGCACGGAAATGCCGTTTACCCTCCCGTCCCAGTGGTACCTATTTATCTACTTGCACTAGTGTACTTTCAAATGGCTAGGTTGGCAGGAGCTGGGACAGAGCAACGGGAGCTCACCTCATCATACAGATTCGAACCGCTGACCTGCTGATCAGCAAGCCCAAGAGGCCCAGTGGTTTAGACCACAGCACCACCCACGCCCCTATAACTAATATACTGCCTATAACAGCAGTGTCTCACGCTGAAAAGGTAAATGATCTGTACAAAGGACTCTATGTATTGAAAACAGAGACACTGTGTGTACTTTTGTTACCCAAGAAAATCTTTTAAACCAGAATCACCTTGAGCAGAGAGATAGTTAGCAGGAGTTTCAAGAGAGAGAGGCAGACTTGCAGTGGGCAATGATGTAAATGGAAGGTGAGTTGGTTGCATTTTTGCAAGCAGTTTTTCAAGCTGGAGAGTGGGGGCTGACAGTCTGAATCCAAGGAGCCAGCTCTGGTTGTATATGTGAGTAAATAAATCAGATACCATAAAGACACCACAGTCTCTGCTGTTCCTCATTTCCAAAGGAGACACAAACCCTGGGTAAGCGCCTGGACTCCTGGGAAGATGACAGAGTGGAGGGATGGTCCACCTGTGGCCCTCAGGTGTTGTAGGACCACAACTCCCATCAGACCCACCCAACATGGCCAGTGGTCAGGACTGATGGGAATTGAAGTCCAACACATTCTACAGCCAACACAGGTTCGCCATTCATAGTCTAGCATATACATGCAATGTTATCTCAGTGTAGGAAACTCGTATTACGAGAAGTGGGCTTTGTTGACACCAGGGATCAAATTAAACAAAAGACAATATCTATTCCCTTACAGGAAACTGCTGGTGAGGCAACAGAGTGGGCGTCATAGCACTATCTTCCCCTCAAAATGTTCCCGTCAGAGTCACACACTCTGTGGTGTTTGTTAAGTAACATATTAATAGTGCTTAGAGACTGGTGAAAGAATTTCTAACACAACAGATGCTTTAGCAGAGGCAAATGTGATTGCCAATGAGGTAATGTAGCAGGATGCGATCATATGGCAAGCCTGACAAAGCTTCCCTACCCCGTTTGTGTTTCAAACATTGGGAAGAATTTAATGTGGCTGCCATGGTTTGGGATGAAGTTCTCCATCCCAGAGATGTGCCAATGTCTTGATTAGCATCGGGGGCACCGAAGGGGGTGGGCAAGAGGCAAACCCCCCACCCACAGTCGAAAACAAGGAGCTAGCGCTCATTGCTGACTCCTATTATTAATATATACTGTTATTTTTTAATTTCAGATATCTTAACATGTGGGACACAGCTCACCTACAGAGAAAGGCACATTGCCCTTTCTGTGCTCCCCCAAAAACTCCCTGAATCTTCCAACATTTGCCTTCATTTGATGCCCATGACTTCTAGTGTTATGAAAGAGGAAGAAAAAGCATTTCTCTATCCACTTTCTCCATGCCTAATTTTATATGCTTCTATCATGCTGCCTCTTACTGGTGACACAAAGCCAGGTGTCGAAGAAGAGAAGAGAAGAGAAGAGAAGAGAAGAGAAGAGAAGAGAAGAGAAGAAGAGTTTAGATTTGATATCCCGCTTTATCACTACCCGAAGGAGTCTCAAAGCGGCTAACAATCTTCTTTCCCTTCCTCCCTCACAATAAACACTCTGTGAGGTGAGTGGGGCTGAGAGACTTCAGAGAAGTGTGACTAGCCCAAGGTCACCCAGCAGCTGCATGTGGAGGAGCAGGGAAGTGAACTCTGTTCACCAGATTACGAGTCCACCACTCTTAACCACTACACCACACTGGCTCTCATTTCTTTATAATCAAAAACGTAAGCACACATGTGTATTAGCATTTGCTCCAAGAGAATAGAAAACAATAGATTCTGATCCTGAAATCAAAGGGGAAATGAGAACTGGATGATAATGATGATGGTGGTGGTGGTGATGAAGATGATGATGATGATGATGATAGAATCATAGAATTGTAGAGTCGGAAGGGACCCGAGGGTCATCTAGTCCAACCCCATGCAATGGAGGAATCTCAGCTAAAGCATCCATGACAGCAGTCCATCCAGTCTCTGCTTAAAAACCTCCAGTGAAGGAGAATTCACAACCTCCCATGGGGGCGCCATTCCACTGACAAACAGCTCTTACTGTCGGAAAGTTCTTCCTTATGTTTAGTTGGAATCTCCTTTCTTGTAACTTAAATCCATTGGCTTGGGATGGTGATGACAACGACAATAATGTCTGGAGGGCAGGATGATGTGATACAACTAAAATAACAAGTGAGTGATAGAGAGATAATTTCTGCCCTCCCTTCCCAACAGGTGGGCGGGGTTTGCGACACCGAGTTGGCTTACCTGGTTGGATGCCTCCCACCTGCATAGGGTGGCCATCGTCCTGCCCCCAGCCTGGGAGGACAATGGATGGTCGGCTGGGGTGGGGCAAGGGCCAAGGGGAAAGAGTCTGACCCCTTCGGCGAAGCCTCACTTTGTTTCTGTTGGGATGCTGCTAAGGAATCAGGGGCAATTGGCAGGCCCCCAGCTGGCTCCAGCCCAGTGGCCGACGTGCCAGTCCTTGGTGCAGCATGAATCTGCGACCCAGAGCTTCAGAAGCTTCAGAAGCTAGGCGCGCAACTCAGCAGAGTAAACAACAGAAGCAGCAGGGAGAGACGGTGTAAAGCATATTTACAAGCAGTTTATTCAGCATACATCAGGACAAAAGGAAAAACATGTCTTCTCCCTTTCATGTCCAAGCAAGCAGCATAAGCAATAAGGTAAGTGTTAAGTTGTGGGTTGACATAGCAGACGACACAGCAATTTCTCCAAAGCAGCTCTTTATTTTGTAAGCTGGAACAGAACTAACTGAGGAGCTCAGTCAGCCTGCTTATATAGAGCTCCAGAACAATGTAACTGTTGCCATTTTCTAAAACTATCCAATCACTGAACGTCACTTTTCGATCCTTCATTTGCATAACTATCTACAGTATCCCCCTGCTGGCCCAGGGTGAGAACTTCAGTACATAACAGTAAAGGTAAAGGGACCCCTGACCATTAGGTCCAGTCGTGACCGACTCTGGGGTTGCGGCGCTCATCTCGCTTTATTGGCTGAGGGAGCCGGCGTTCAGCTTCCGGGTCATGTGGCCAGCATGACTAAGCCGCTTCTGGCAAACCAGAGCAGCGCACAGAAACGCCGTTTACCTTCCCACCGGAGCGGTACCTATTTATCAACTTGCACTCTGATGTGCTTTTGAACTGCTAGGTTGGCAGGAAGCATAAGCAATAGCTATACACAAAACAGAAGTTCCCAGCAAGCTGTGCTGGAGTGTAAACAGGCATGTGACACACAACAGCCTGTTCCTCTTAAGGTGGAAAGGAATATTCTAACAGTTTCCTCCTCTTCCCTTCCCACGGCACCTCATTGCCCTGCACATCCTCAATCCCAGTCGGGCTGAGAGGCTCCACGGACAGGGTTCAGCACACGCACATGCAAATAGCTTAGATACACACTGTTCCATGATTACACATGGGCAGCCAGTTGTACATTATATCCTTTCGGTTACAACTGGAGGCGAAAGGCACATTCTGTCACTAGCAGGCCAGCTCTCTCCTCCAACCTTTATGACTCTGTAATAATATTTGAGATTATATGCCTGCTGTTCTGAGGCTTTGAGAATTAGCACTGCATCTTAGGCCCGCTTCTCGCGGCAAACTCTGAGCACAGCGGTTCTTTTCAAGCCACTTGCTCCATCCATCAGTCATGCTGTTGGTTTGGATGGCAAATGCTCTAGGAGTCTCCTGGTTGCCTGACATGGACCCATCTGGGAACAAACACGTCACTCAACTTTGCTGAAAATCTGACATGCCGACCGACACAGCCATGATTTCAATGGGCCTTTCCCCAGAGGCTTCCAAAATTACAAAACACCCCTCTTCTTAGGAAGCAATTTAACAATCCCTCCCATGGTGCTTTCAGGTATATTAGAAATAATTTCAAAAAGTATGTATCCATTTTGAAAATGATATTTGTGTGTGTGTGTGTGTTTTAAAAAAATAAATAACAGTTCAAATCGGGGAAAATAAATACAGTAAATGGACAAAAGTACAAAGATTCAGAAAATGTTTAGGGGTATGCGTATCCCTGTGTCCCCCCAGAAATAAAGCACTGGTTTTCCTGCTTCCCAGTAGCCAACTATTTCCAGAGTTCCCAGTAAAGAAAACTCCTTTCCCACTTAGTTCAGTTTAGAGTATAAAGTGTTTATTGTATTGTAGCACAAGACAAGCACGAACACACTAGCATCATAAACTTTAAGAGATGTTGGTGCGTCATGAACTAACCTACTATTAATACCGTTCTTATGGTCTTAGAAGTAAACATTGTAAAGATACAAGTACAGTGGCACCTCTACCTAAGAACACGATCCGTTCCAGGGTGCCGTTCGCACGCCGAAAAGTCTGTAAGTAGAGCACCACTACTACGCATGCGTGAAGTGCGTAGATTGCTTTTGCGCATGCGCGAAGCACACAGATCGCTTCTGCACGTGCGCGTGTGGTGAACATGGAAGTAAACACTTCCGGGTTTGCCGCGTTCATAACCTGAAAGTTACATAACCAGAGCGGTACATAACCAGAGGTATGACTGTATACAGAAAGATCAACTACCACCTCAACATGCTAGCTCACCCTACTATATTGTGTCCTCCCTAAAAGAGGGCAGGTGTTGTGGTGAGACCTGGAGAGTGACCTCCTGTGTTGTGGGTGGGTTAGAATGGTTTGCCACAACACCCAATTGGTAGTTCCTTCGACCAATGGATCAAGGGACCTATTTATACCCATGCACATGACCCAAAGCTTCCTCTTTTGGCTTGTGCATTCGGAACACCCGCCCACCTCTCCCTAATTTTAGGGCTTTGTGCTTGACCTTGCTATGCCGTTGTGTGTCGCCTGTCGTTGGGGCAGGGGCACGGTAGGAATTTCCCCACTTGGCTGATTGGCTGTTGCCATTTGGGTTTCACCTGCCACGTAGCAAATTGTCACAACTTGTAAGGTTGCAGATAGGCACTGGTTCAGGTGATAGGGATGGGAGAACGCTCTCGCCATCCCTATGTGAAGGGTATTCTGTTAAAGGAATCCAGGGACTCAACTGGTTTGGTCAACCCCTGAGAGGGGGTTGTGCCCATACCTGAGTCCAGGGGGCATCTGGGTGGTGAACATAGTCTGTTCCTGGTTTCTTGCCTTCCCAGGTGTTCACCCTTGGCTGACCTATGCTGGTGCCCTGGGTTGGTGCTGCCTGCAAGAGTGCAGGGAGCTAGTCGAACCAGAGCCTATGCAACCACTCACCTTCTGTAATCAATAAAGTTGTGGCCTAAATTCTGCCAAAAACCAAAACTAAAATTTGAGTCAGGTGTGAATTTATTTAGGGGAGAGGTCTCTGGGTCTGAACATGCAAACCAAACCATACAGCATGCAACCTTCAGCTTCTCCGATACTCTGCACTGAGCAAAACCTCTTTTCATGAATACCTCACACTCCTGCCATTGCTGCTGAATGCATCCTTGGCTTTATACCTGCCTCTGCATGTACATACATTTCTTAGAGAAAGGGAGGATGTATGAGCCACGCTCCAGGCATTTAGCCTTGCATTGTTTCTAAACCACCCAGGGCAGCTGGCATGGTAACTCTAAACAGAATCCAGGCATGGACGAAGCACTTGGGACTCAGCTACACTGGTAAAGAAAAAGTGCTTTATGTGTGTTACAACACCGTGACACCAGGTGGCGCTGTGGAGTCCCGGCTTTGGCCAACGTGATTTCCCTTTATGAAGTTTACAATGCGTTTTTCTGAAACACTTTTTGGATGCGTCTAGATCCAGCCTTGGTGCAAATTCACAATTTTGTCCAATTTACACCAACATAGAGTATATAGAATTTCAGGCAGTATTTCTGGATACTGTGAAGTCTGCGGTTTAATTATCAAATAATGCGAGCTCTAGCTTTAGGCCTTCATTATATTCTGTAGAAAATGAAGTTTTTAATCTTGCATTAATTATGTGTCTGCTGCAAACATAGTAGTTTCTCTCTCTCTCTCTCTCTCATATATATATATAATTTCAGCACTTAATCATAAACATTTATTAGTTCTCTTATCTTTAATCTCGCTAGACTTCCCACGCTTCTGTGTAAGGAAAAGGATTAAAGAAGTAGGACAGTGCCAAACTGTCACTATACTTCGTGATTATTATTTTTTTTGTAAGTTATTGGAAGATCAAATGACCCCAGCTTACATTAAAAACTGCAATTAGAAATAACCCCAAATGAGGACACGTTTCTTTGCTATCTGTCCCAGTGGCTGAAATGACACTCACTTTGATGAAGAATAACATCTTCACAGGGAATGGGTCATGTTGACGGACACGGGGCAATGGAGGAGGAAGCCGCTTGGGCGCCTGGGGCAACACGCCCAGGACCAGAGAGAGCCGCGCATAGGGGCGAGGTGAGGGTGGTGCACACTGTGGGGCCTCCGGAGTCTGTCTGCCTCCTCCCACTCAGCCACCACACGGCTGTGGGGAAGGCAGTGGGCGGACCGTTTGGGCAGGTTGGAGCCTGAGCATGACTGAGCCACCATGTCTCTCCTAGGAGAGACGCATGGCTTGGGCATGCTGCAGGCCCCACGGTGAGTACCGCCCAGCATTTTGTCACACACACCCTCAGTGGTGACTCCCAGGGTACCCACACCCACCGCACCCCCTTCCTCCACCCCTGACAGGGGGCAATTCAATAACCAGATCTTCAGGGATCAGCACCTTAAGATGAAGTGGATGTCCAGCTCAGCTAGTTGATTCCTAGCTCAGGCTCAGCCAACATTAAGTCCACAAGCCCAGCTCAGTCAAAGATACACCAATGCATAGGTAGGCAAACTAAGGCCCGGGGGCCAGATGTAGCCCAATCGCCTTCTCAATCTGGCCCGTGGATGGTCCGGGAATCAGCATGTTTTTACATGAGTAGAATGTGTGCTTTCATTTAAAATGCATCTCTGGGTTATTTGTGGGGCATAGGAATTTGTTCATATTTTTTCCATCTCTACAGTTCTAGGATTATTCCTCAAGAACTGTAAGATCTGAAACATCACCTCACCTCCATCTGTCTTAAGGAGTGCAGAAGATTTGCTGCTTTCACCTGAAGAAATGTTGCTAATAACTATTTTTTAACACTCCTGCTGTTGCATTGACACAGCAGAAAAATTGCATCATGTACGGAGGTGTGTTCATAGCATTAACCTCGCTAAAATTAATGATGCTTCCCCTGCAGTTCCTCTCACTTCATCTCCATTTGGTGGAATTATTGATAAGATTCCTTCTCCTCGCATTGATTCTTTGAATTTGGGCCAATACCGTTCTGAATGTCGATTAACAACGAAGAGGCTAACACCCTGGAAACGCGTAAGTCTAGACAACAAATTTAAACTCTCATTCGTTTTTCATGGTAAGCCCTGGGAACTGTAGTTCTGCATTCGGAGCTGGGGATCTTTAATAGAACCTCCCTAAAATCTTGCTAAGGGACGCGGGTGTCACTGTGGGTTAAACCACAGAGCCTAGGACTTGCTGATCAGAAGGTCGGCAGTTCGAATCCCCGCAACAGGGTGAGCTCCCGTTGCTCAGTCCCTGCTCCTGCCAACCTAGCAGTTCAAAAGCACATCAAAGTGCAAGTAGATAAATAGGTACCGCTCCGGCGGGAAGGTAAACGGCGTTTCCGTGCGCTGCTCTGGTTCGCCAGAAGCGGCTTAGTCATGCTGGCCACATGACCCGGACTGTACGCCGGCTCCCTCGGCCATTAAAGCGAGATGATCGCCGCAACCCCAGAGTCAGTCACGACTGGACCTAATGGTCAGGGGTCCCTTTATCTTTTAAAATCTTGCTATTCTTCAGCAGAGAATGGCAGTGGTGTCCAATTTTTGTAACAAGGTTCATTTGGAAATGACAAGCACCATCTTAGTGAGCTATCCTGTGCCAGGAAGCTGGCATAAGACAAGCTGCCATAAACCCCATACAGGCCAACCTGATCATACCAGCAGGGAAATTAGCCTTTAAAATAGTACAGTGGTACCTCGGAAGTCGAACAGAATCCATTCCGGAGGCCCATTCGACTTCCAAAACATTCAGAAACCAAGGCATGGCTTCCAATTGGCTGCAGGAAGCTCCAATCGGAAGCCACGGAAGCCCCATTGGACATTCGGGTTCCAAAGAACATCCGTAACACTCACTTCCGGGTTTGCGGCGTTCGGGAGCCAAAACGTTCGACTCACAAGGCATTTGGGAGCCAAGGTACGACTGTAGTTGATTTACACTGACCTTTTTGCAAGGTCATGTGGCTGATCTGAAAGTTAGGATACAAATTAAGTCCCGCCCCATTCTCGCTTGCCCTCACTGTGCCCCCAGAACCACTACTACCCCAATTTGGATTTACACTAGCCTTGGCTCAGCCAGGTTGAGCAAGTTATGCCAGCCTATCTTTGGCTAAGAAGGTTGGAGATAATTCCAGCTAAGATGCGTTCCATCCTAAACAGTGGATCTCGCCATAGGGTGGCCTCCTTAAAGAGGCATTTCCTTGCTTCTTCTATATCATGGGCTTTTCCGTTATGTTTCCTGCTCTGTGCCTCATTTATGCCTCATTGAAATAATAAAGGAAACACACTTCTTGCTTCAGAAATATTTTTCCATATGCAAATTCACTCAACAGACCAATCATTTAAGAGACATGTGATTAACCAAATAACGTTTCTTGTCGCAGTCCTAATTACTTGCAAGAGGGGGTGGTTTTCTGCAAGTGTAAATTCAAAACTGTGAGTGCATCTGGGGTTGGAGATCGAGCAAGCTCAAAGCATTTATGACCATCCCACAAAAAATGGAGTCTGCAGTGCTTTTTTCTGGGGGGATGCAGGGGTACATACATCCCTAAACATTTTGCGAATCTAACTTTGGTCTCATTGAAGGACAATATTTCAATATGAGTAGAAAATGAGAGTACCCCTAAACATTTTTTTAATAGAAAAAAAGCTTTGGTTGTTCGCATTGATGCCAGTAAGATGAGACCAACATAAAAGGGGACACTTCCTCTCTAATTTAGATTACCTTCTAATATTTCAAAGAATGTTCACCAATTTTCATTTTGGGAGAAAATACAGTGCTTTTGCAATTCATGCTTTCTGCTATCTTTGGAGCTGTGGCTTCTATCGAGCTCAAAAACATGTTTTGAAATTTAATTGGTTTTTAGAACGGTTTCATGCTTCACACCAAGAATTTTCCTATTGGGTTCAGATTGAACTGTAATGTTCACATTTCCCCACCCTGGAAACTGTCTCTCCTCCTGGGTCTGCAGTCTCTGGATCAGGTCAATGGTCCACCAAAGTCCAGCATCCAGTGGTCAACCAGATACTGGTGTGAAACTCGCAAGCAGGACCTGGGTGTAAGTGGCTTCTTCCCTCCTGCAGTTTCCAGCAACTAGTATTCAGAAGCATTGCTGCCTCTGACAATGGCAGAGCCATTGTGACTAGCAGCCATCAACAGCCCTCACCTCCATGAGTTTGTCCAATCCTCTTTAAAGCCATCCATTGTTGGCGGCCATCACTGCCTCCGGTGGCAGTGAGTTCCAAAGTTTAACTCTGTGCTAAGGGAAGAAGTACTTTCTCTTGGGCACAGGCTAATGTCTTTCTAAACTACCAGTCCTGGATCTTCATGGCTGTTTCTCCCCATCTTCCTGCTGCCCTTCCTATTCTGCCTCCTTCCCAGATTCAAGTAGGTAGTTGTGTTGGTCTGCTGTGGTCGAAATAAATTAAAACAATTCTTTAAGAAGATGGCTAAAAACCTAAAACCTAAAAACTCCCTTAAAAGAATCAAGTCTTCAAAAAAAGTTATATGATCTAAGAAAGTCTTTAAAAGAATCATTCCAAAAGAATTTAAAAATTATAATGTAGCACCTTAGAGACCAACTGAGTAGTTTTCGGTATTAGCTTTCGTGTACACACTTTCGTGTATATACACTTTCATCTGAAGAAGTGTGCATGCATACGAAAGCTTTTACCGAAAACTTCTCAGGTGCTATATTATAATTTTTAAATTCTTTTGGAAGGATTCTTTTAAAGACTTTCTTAGATCTTAAAACTTTTTTGAAGACTTGATTCTTTTAAGGGAGTTTTTAGATTTTTAAGAAGAGTCTTTTTAACTATCTTCTTTTTTTAATATATCTTTATTAATTTAAAATAAATACATTTATGAGAAAACAGACGTACATACAAGTAAACAAACATACAATCAAACAGAAAAATCAAACAAACAACCACACTGTAAGATACAAGAAGATTATTATAATTATCATCATTTATACTCCTGATGCTGAACACAATTATTTTTAACTATCTTCTTAAAGAATTGTTTTAATTTATCCCATCCTTCCCAAAATGTTTTAACTGGGGCTTTTTTTCAGCTGGAACTCTCCAGAACTCAGTTCCAGCACCTCTCAGGTAGGCACCATGATAAGAGAATAAGGGGGCATTCACGGTGAGTTCCGGCACCTCTTTTTCTAGAAAAATAGCACTGGTTTTAACTAAATTAGTCCTTACCCTTGAATATCTATTTTTGCACACATTACTTGGCTGGAGTATTGCAAGAGGCATGCATTGCATTGCAAGATTCAGAGGGATGCAAATTTCCTTTTGGTTTGTGTATTGTTCAGGAAAGTGCAAATTGGATGGGTTTGCCTTTAAATGCAAACTGCATTGACTTTCTCATCCACTCCTAGGCTGGACCCTTCTATCCTCCCCAGGCCTGGAATTTGATCGAGAAACTGCCCTGCACAGAGTGTTTCCTGGCCTATGAGTTGGACCAAATAAAAGAGTGTGGTAGCTCAGGTACTTTAAAAAGATGTTTGTAAAGTGAAAGGTTTATTCACTGTGTCTGAACACATTGTCAGACATTTTTCTACCCTTGAGATTCTTCATATGTTTCACCCTAGAGGAAAAAAAGCTGCCATTTCACCTCACAATTTGCCTGGAGGTGAAATTAGGTGGCAAATATACCTGAGAGGGTTTTCTTACAACTTCGCCTTAGTAGAGTTTGTGTGTCCCTCACACCTTTGTCTACAAGTCCCTTGTTCTTCTTGTTGCCACTTAATGCTACCTGAGTCCATTTTGTGCCAAGACTGGTTCTAATATTCCTTTTGTTGGCTGATGGCAACATGTTGTTATGGAAACCCGAACCATAGCTCTCATTAATAACTTCTCGCACAGGGATTCTGAATGAAATATTCTTCTGACGCCGAGAATTGAATTACCAATTGAGTCAACTGACAATAACAAAGAGATCTGAGCCCGTCACATAACATAAATGATTTGCTAATCTCTCATAAATCTTCCATAAAGACACAAATAATACCACATGAAAGCAATACATAGAGCAATGGTGACATTTTCAGGAGCACAAATTAAGGAGGTCATTATCTCTTCCCCCCCACACCCCTTTTTCATGTGCATGGAAGATATATCTGATTAGCACTGATGCTAATGCTGTACTAAAGTTTCATTTAGAAATACTTGCTTTGAATTTATTAAGTGTGAATGCCAATCATGCAAATCACTGGGTTTAAGGGGGTCAGGGGCTCTGGAACATGAGCGAAGAACTGAGCTCCGCCCGCTATCTGAAGATGTGTGTAGCGAAGCATCACAACCCTTGTTGGCTGTCAATAGAATCAGAGTCACGCAACATTAGCCTCTGTGATTAGCAGACAGGACAAAGTCTTTGGGTTGAGCAGGGACTGGTGTAAATAGCAACATCCTGGCTTTCTACTAGGGATGCATTAGGAATTTAGATCTTTTGCTAATTCCTGTACGAAACGCCCCTCTCAACACCTCTGAGGTTTATGCGCAAGTCGTAGCTTAACCATCCACCACATTCTGAATTCACGTGATTGTTGCGGCTTACTTTTCAGAATGGAAGATGGCAAGATCACCAAGGATCTATGGGCAGCTGGCTTCTGGCACCAGACCAATTGGCAGAACAACTCTGTGCTGCAAAGATGTCAGCAAATGTGACGCGAAGACTGGCAACATCAACCCCACTGCGTGGGAATCCCTTGCAGGTGATGGCCTTGCCAGGAGACAATCAGGTAGTGCATCAATTGCAGTGAATGAAAGAGGAATGATGGGTGGGAGGAGTGCAGAGAGAAGAAAGCCCATGGTGCATCTGCAGCAGCACAACCAGTTGCCTTCATCTGCCCCAGCTGCAACAAAACATGTCTCTCCCACACCAGTCTTTAAAGCACCAGCAGGTGCTGTAACCTGCCAACAGTTTGACCTAATGCACAAATGCAAATGCCTCCATTGTCTCCCAAGACAGATGTATTTTCAGCAGTTTATTTGCATCAGACTATGTATTTAAATGGGACGTGGGTGGCACTGTGGGTTAAACCACAGAGCCTAGGACTTGACGATCAGAAGGTTTGAATCCCCGCGACGGGGTGAGCTCCCGTTGCTCGGTCCCTGCTCCTGCCAACCTAGCAGTTCAAAAGCACCTCAAAGTGCAAGTAGATAAATAGGTACCACACTGGCGGGAAAGTAAACGGCATTTCCGTGCGCTGTTCTGTTTCGCCAGAAGCGGCTTAGTCATGCTGGCCACATGACCCGGAAGCTGTATGCCGGCTCCCTCGGTCAATAAAGCGAGATGAGCGCCGCAACCCCAGAGTTGGTCATGACTGGACCTAATGGTCAGGGGTCCCTTTACCTTTACCTATGTATTTAAATACCCATCTTAAGTGCAAAAACACACACATTTACTTACATATTGCGAGAGAAAATCCACCCTGTGAAAGAAAATACAAAATTAAACACCCATTTTTTGAAAAGAAAATTTAAGTTTTCAATGTGCGCTTTGTGAGTAAAGATGAATTCAATTATGTGCTTTGATGAGATATAGGAAAGGCAGATTAATGCAGAAATGGAGCAGAACAGAATTATGGGTAAAAACATGTGAAAGGGAGTAGAAATATTTGCCTGTTCCTACCCTTCAACAGATTAGTTCCACCTCCCAGCTGCATATCAAGCACCAGATCACTTCACTGCCTTTGGGGCATGCTAAGCTGTCTTAAAAAGTAGAGACATCACCTTGCTGACAAAGGTCCGTATAGTAAAAGCTGTGGTTTTCCCAGTAGTGATGTATGGAAGTGAGAGCTGGACCATAAAGAAGGCTGATCGCCGAAGAATTGATGCTTTTGAATGATGGTGAAGGAGGAGACTCTTGAGAGTCCCATGGACTGCAAGAAGATCAAACCTCTCCATTCTGAAGGAAATCAGCCCTGAGTGCTCACTGGGAGGACAGATCCTGAAGCTGAGGCTCCAATACTTTGGCCCCTCATGAAGACTCCCTGGAAAAGACCCTGATGATGGGAAAGATGGAGAGCACAAGGAGAAGGGGACGACAGAGGACAAGATGGTTGGACAGTGTTCTCGAAGCTACCAGCATGAGTTTGACCAAACTGCAGGAGGCAGTGGAAGACAGGAGTGCCTGGAGTGCTCTGGTCCATGGGGTCACGAAGAGTCGGACACGACTAAACGACTAAACAACAACAAGACATTAAACAACAACAAACAACAACAAAGCTGGAAAGCAGATTCTCTAAATCTAGATTTGGGTTCAGCCACCCATAGCTCCGGCTAAACCCTGAAAAATATAGCAATGCTAGGCTATATAAAGTCACCTGCCACCCAGACCCGAGGCTCACCATTTGCAAGAGAAAGTGGGACGGGAGTTCTAGAAGGAACCAAAATACTTGATCAATTCTTACATGCTTAAGACAAGTTCACAAATGCACTTGCTAATTTCTTTCTTTTTTCCCCTCCTCTCTCCGGAGTACTCCTCTCTAGTGACCCATTTCTCTGCTAAGCGTTCTATTGTGTTGGAAATTGTATATTTCCAGACATGATTAAAGTCCTCCAGCGATACACATAACATCGGGGAGGAAAAGATTTTGAAAGATCAGAATGGGAAACTAGTCTGATTTGATGAATATAGGAAGGACAGACGAGATTCCAAGCCATGTGTAGGCAAACTAAGGCCCGGGGGCCAGATCTGGCCCAATCGCCTTCTAAATCTGGCCCGCAGATGGCCCGGGAATCAGTGTGTTTTCACATGAGTAGAATGTGTCCTTTTATTTAAAATGCATCTCTGGGTAATTTGTGGGGCCTGAATGTGTGCTTTTACTTAAAATGCATCTCTGAGTTATTTGTGGGGCATGGGAATTCATGTCCGACTCTTCATGACCCCATGGACTAGAGCACGCCAGGCACTCCTGTCTTCCACTGCCTCCTGCAGTTTGGTCAAACTCATGCTGGTAGCTTCAAGAACACTGTCCAACCATCTCATCCTCTGTTGTCCCCTTCTCCTTGTGCCCTCAATCTTTCCCAACATCAGGGTATTTTCCAGGGAGTCTTCTCTTCTCATGAGGTGGCCAAAGTATTGGAGCCTCAGCTTCAGGATCTGTCCTTCCAGTGAGCACTCAGGCCTGATTTCCTTAAGAATGGATAGGTTTGATCTTCTTGGAGTCCATGGGACTCTCAAGAGTCTCCTCCAGCACCATAATTCAAAAGCATCAATTCTTTGACGATCAGCCTTCTTTATGGTCCAGCTCTCACTTCCATACATCACTACTGGGAAAACCATAGCTTTTACTATACGGACCTTTGTTGGCAAGGTGATGTCTCTACTTTTTAAGATGCTGTCTAGGTTGGTCATTGCTTTTCTCCCAAGAAGCAGGCGTCTTTTAATTTCGTGACTGCTGTAAATGCCATCTGTAAATAATTTTGCACAGAGGAAGTCTCCACGCAGGTGAGGACTCCAGCTGCATGTGTGCAGCCTGTTGGAGGAAGGTACATAACCTGGTGGTATCCTGTTGCTGCAATTGATTCATAGGGTGTAGACCTGGAAACAGCTGTCTAGATGCTTGATTAGCATGCATAGGTGTCCAGAGCCATAGCAGTGACGGTAAGTGCTATCTTTGGCAATAAAGAGTTAACTATCTGCAGTGCTCATTCCTTTGTCTGGGAAGTGCTAGTGATGAATAGTTCAGGTTCTAACGGAGAGCTGTTACAGACTCTCTGGATTCTGTCCTGTCACTGAATAAAATTTGAACAGTTGGAAACTGGGCGTGAGCTTCCACATAAAACCCTTAAATGGGAATTTCTCCCACATTGGCCAAGAGGACCGTGCATCCATGTTTCCAGCTCCCATGCTCTCCTTGCTCCCAAGCACTTAACCAGCCTCTGGTATGGATCCACACTCCCCCCCCCCGGCCCCCTTCTGTGTTTAAGTCATGGTACCTAAATTGCCATGCTGTCATGGCGCAGTAACAAACACCGTGGGGCTCAGTAAATAATAATAATTACCAATCCCCCTGAGCTCCCCGGCCCACTTAAATTAGCATATCTTTTAATTAGCTTTTGGCACCGATTGAGCATACGTTAAGCATCCTGTAACGGCTCGCATCCTCAGAGGAAGCGCTTAATTAGAAGCGCTACAGGATCTCTTTCAAGCTATTTCCATTTGCGTGGCGGAAAAAAATGAAATCGACAAACTTTTAAAATATCTTTTCGAGAGCTTGATGGCTGCACATTTTCCTTGCGATGGGCAACCGTGGGGAAATTAAGAAGAAGAAGAGTGCTTGCGTTTCCCACGATGGCTTGGAAACAACAACAAAAAGACAAAATCTCATCCTCAACAGCCCCACCTAATGGTGCCAAAATTCAGGCAGATTGAAGAAAGAATGGAGGAAAGCAACCCTAGATAATATCTGGTACACTTATAGTGAAGGCTTCCTTAAAGATTTTTTTTTAAAGTAATCTCATGTCCCATCATCGTTATTATTTTTTTGTGATTCCCCAGGAAGAATATTTATAGTTTGGTAAATTGGTTCTTAGTCTCTAGCGTATTCCATTTCCATAGTGCCTACACTCAGAGAGAAAGTAAGAAAAGCAACAGTGAAGCTGATGAGAAGGTATAGTTTCATCTTTTTATCTCCAGGAATTCTCCAATGTGCACAACATCCCATAAAAAAATGGGAGAAACTGGAGAGGGGTTTGTAAGTTCACGAGGTGTGTAATTTCTAGATCCCCTCTTGAAATGGGAAGCAGGAGAAGAACACCCACTCAACCACATCCAGGATTGGGGGTAATCCTATGAAAACAGCTGCTGAGATCACCTTAGGATGCAGTGGATCTCCAGCTCAGCTGACTGATTCCCAGCTCATCCAAGCTCAGCTTGCATTAAGTCCTCAACCCTGGCACAGCCAGGGTTGCATAACTTGCTTATCCACTTGGGGCTCAGCCACCTGAACAAAGTTTGGATCTGGTGTAGCTTTAAAAAGGTAAAGGTAAAGGACCCCTGACAGTTAAGTCCAGTTGTGAGCGACTCTGGGGTTGCGGCACTCATCTTGCTTTACTGGCCGAGGAAGCTGACGTTTGTCCGCAGACAGCTTCCAGGTCATGTGGCGAACATGACTAAGCCGCTTCTGGTGAAACCAGAGCAGCGCATGGAAACACCATTTACCTTCCCACTGGAGCGGTACCTATTTATTTACTTGCACTTTGACGTGATTTTTAACGGCTGGGTTGGCAGGAGCAGGGACCGAGCAATGGGAGCTCACCCCATCGCAGGGATTATTATTATCATGCCAGGACCCTTGCTAGCCAAAGTAAGACTGCAAGTAGCACCATGAATGCCCTTCTCACTCTTGGGGCTGATACGGAAGGGGGGGCATGTCTACCGTAACAGGGCCAAGCCACCCATGTTAGCAAAAGAGAGAACTGGGCCAGGTGTTCTGGAAAAGGTACTCTCCTTCTATCTAAAGCATATCAAATATTCACTAAGAACTAGGTTCATTTGATGTATATATTTCCCCCACCATAACGAAAACCTCATTTACTCTCTTTTCTTGAATATGTGCGCTCTCTCTCTCTCTCTCTCTCTCTCTCTGCCTCCCTCTTTTCAATCTCGATTCCCACTCCCAAATATCCCCATCTGCTTGTGATTGATTTCAGACTCTTCAGCATCAATTGATTGTTGAGTTGGCTGTGGCTGCAGTGCCGCCTCTCCCCATAAATATGCAGTTGCTTAGAAAATGCCACGGCCCATTGGCTCCGCTAGCGCATGGCTGTCTTTCCAAGTGTGCTCTTTTGCGAAGGGAATGCCAGGCTCCACAGATCGATCTCTCTCGGGAGTGCGTGACTCATTATTAAGAAACAGATGAAAACAATTCAATCAAAATATTGTAGCTGTAACTTTCAAACCAGATTTTTGCACTCACTCTTTTTTCCTTTACTCACGGAATCACCCGAGCAACCTACACTTCAATGGGTGTTCTGTTTGATTTTCCTCTGAATACGAGTCTCTTAACCTAGCTCCATTTCAAAGATGATTTGATTACTAGGTGTTAGACGGAGACAGAATCTTTGGGTTTTACGAGCATGCTAGAGAATATGTTAGAATCTGGTTAGATAGCTACTAGCTGGTTCTGCTAAGATTCCTGCTGTCAGGAAGAGCCTAGGTTAAAGGTAAAGGTAAAGGACCCCTGGACGGTTAAGTCCAGTCAAAAGCAACTATGGGGTTGCGGCGCTCATCTTGCTTTCAGGCTGAGGGAGCCGGTGTTTGTCCACAGACAGCTTTCTGGGTCATGTGGCCAGCAGGACTTAACTACTTCTGGTGTAACAGAACACCCTGACAGAAACCAGAGTGCACGGAAATGCCATTTACCTTCCTGCTGCAGCAGTACCTATTTATCTACTTGTACTGGTGTGCTTTCGAACTACTAGGTTCGCAGGACCTGGGACAAAGCAATGGGAGCTCACCCCGTTGCGGGGATTCGAACCACTGACCTTCTGATCATCAAGCCAAATAGGCTCAGTGGTTTAGACCACAGCGCCACCCGCGTCCCTTAGGAAGAGCCTATGCACATCTAGCAGGGTTCCCCATTGCAGACCTTAGTGCATATAGCCAGTCTGGCCGGGGTGGGCGGGCAGATAATTACAGTCCTCCATGCACCAGTAGTGGTTTAGTCCTGCTGGCCACATAACCCAGAAAGCCGTGGACAAAGGCTAGCTCCCTCGGCCTGAAAAGTGAGATGAGCACTGAACCCATAGTCATCTTTGACTGGACTTAACCATCCAGGGGTCCTTTGCCTTTGTCTAATGGCAGATCTACCAGCAGTGGCAGATTTATGTATAAGCTAAACAAGTTAAACCTACATACAGCAACAGTGATTTGTGTTGTGTAAGCGCCTATGATGTAAGTAATGGGCCCTGCCTGCTAACCTGCTCCCTAAAATATCACTGGTTTGCTCATTTCTATAGATAGCAGGCATCGGCAAACTCAGCCCTCCAGATGTTTTGGGACTACAACTCCCATCATCCCTAGCTAACAGGACCAGTGGTCAGGATGATGGGAGTTGTAGCCCCAAAACATCTGGAGGGCCGAGTTTGGGGATGCCTGATATATAGGGTGCCTACGTTCTGCGTGGACTGGTTGCATGGCAAGATGTGCAAATGGCTTTAAATACTTATTAGGTCTATGTATTACCAGATAGCATATGTTCAACACAAAAACCAGCAACAATTTGTTGTTGAAAAAGGACAGCTGGACATATAAAGGGCCCCATTACCTTCAGTAGCTTAGGGCCTCATCAAACCTAAATCCGGGGCCCGTCTAGCAGTGTGGCGATCACACAGGGTCCCCAGACATTGAGAGCCAGTGTGGTGTAGTGGTTAAGAGCAGTGGACTCATAATCTGGTGAACCGGGTTCGCGTCTCCACTCCTCCACATGCAGCTGCTGGGTGACCTTGGGCTAGTCACACTTCTTTGAAGTCTCTCAGCCCCACTCACCTCACAGAGTGTTTGTTGTGGGGGAGGAAGGGAAAGGAGAATGTTAGCCGCTTTGAGACTCCTTCGGGTAGTGATAAAGTGGGACATCAAATCCAAACTCTTCTTATTGATCCCTGTGCCACCACTGTACTCGCTTCGCCGCTGCCACCAACCAGTTATTCTCTAGTAAAACACTGAGTCCAGACAGTTGTTAAAAGTGAACAAAAAAACCCCCAAGTTTATTTTACAGACATTAACAATTTTGTGGTTTCTCTGATAATATTGCTGTCAGTACCTTAACTTTAGTTTCTTTACCGGTCTATACCTTCCTAATACCTTCTGACTAATTATCTCAACTGCTTGACTGACTCCTCTTAACAAATTCTGTCACTCTCTCACATCAGACTAGCCCAACCCACAGACTTATCTTCTCTGTCTCTTCTAACTCCAGACTGTCTTCTCAACCACTCTAACTCCCAACTCCTCCAAAAAACCCTCTGTGCTTAAACCTTATACACAGTTAACTCTGCCCCTTGGGTTCCCATTGGTTAGTCATTTTACAATTAGTTAACCCTTTCCCTATGAACCCAGTATGATGTCACACACCTAGGAGGGAAAACGCCACAAGCAGGCACAACCCCTCTCTGTTACACTCAAGCAGTGTTAATTGCATGAAGAAATAATCCTCAAAAAGGACCAACATCTATTCATCTATTGATTGGCAGACCAATACTAAACCAGAGAAGTGTTGGATGGGGACAGATGACCTTGAGGTCCCTTCAGGCTTTGCGATGTTACCTTGGATTTAAGATACTCCTGCTCTCTGCCCATATGCAAAACTGCTGTTTTGATAGTAAAAGTGGATGCTTTAAATGTTTTCATGCATTCAGCATCCCATCTGTTTTGACTGTCGGTGAGATTGAGAGGGAACTGTGCAGGTGTGAGGTCGAAGATCTGACTTAAGCATAGTGATTTAAGCTAGTCATCCAAATCTTCAGCTGCTGTTCCCCAGTACCTCATATTTTCCTAACGTAAGCAAACAAACCATACTGCAAACAACCAAATGCAAATAACCAAGCTTTGGGCCACCTCGCCCCAATCTCTCACAATGCAATAAAAATAAATATATAAGTAAAGGACCTACCCACGTGAGGCTGACACAAAAACCCTGCACAAACACTGTGCAGTAGAATGAAAGATCATTATATCCCCCCTCCATCATCCTCTCTCCCTCTCTCCCTCTCTTTCCCCCCAATGTCTGTGACAATAGCATCTCACACTGTATGTAAACAAACTGTGAAAAAGACTCTATGAATTGAAAGTGGAGGTGCCATATGTACTTTTCCTTGTTTATTTTTGTTTGTTTGTTTGTTTGTAACACAGAGTCATCTTTAATAGAAAAGAATTTTAGAAAGAAAAGAAAGGAAGGAAGGAAGGAAGGAAGGAAGGAAGGAAGGAAGGAAGGAAGGAAGGAAGGAGCACTCTTTCTTGAGGTCCCTTTCCTTTTTTTATTTCTTAAAAAAGGAAACCAGGAAGAAAGGAACCACAGGTAGGAAAAGTGCAAGGTATAACTCTTTCCATCTTCAATGATCAAAAGCTTTCATGTTCTTTCCTGTCTTCCTTTTGCGAATCTTAACTTCTTTTAACCTCCTGTAAACCAGTAAGTGCCTACAATAATGTTTTCTAAAATGTTTCTCCTTCTTGCTTTAAAGAAGGATGGTGGCGGCTTTCAAAAGCAGCTCGCTTATTTCTTAGATATTTACCAAAAAAGGAAGTAAATTTATATACTGCTAGTCATAAAAAGAAATGAGAGCGGTTTACAACAATTGTACAATAAAAAGCATATAAAAAGTTGAAATCAGAAATCAGCTAAATATTGTGGAAAGATGTGTTCTTAATTGCCCGTCCAAGCCTGATGGAATAGAAAAGGTTTTAGCAGGCATTTAAAAATTGAAACAGGGTATTCTACAATACTGGGCCATTGACGTTAAAGACTTGGTTTCTTCTTGTCACATGAGCCTTGCCAACTCAAGAAATGGCCAGTGATGATTTCTGCAAATGATCTCAGCAATTGAGCTGGGATTTTTTGTCTGCTGAGCATTTGGATGGAAACCATACCAGGAACTTGTGGTCCTCTAGATATTGCTGAACTCCTCTGTGATTCCACACCCAGCCACTTTGCAGTGATAAGGTAAGCTCAAATCCCAGCACCCACCAACATCCTGAAGAACTGCTGAAGTCCCAGGAGAACAAGGTAGAAAAATGGAAGCCTCTTTTGCAAGGGAATAAAACGAGGAGACAGGTTTCAGGAAGACAATACTACCATACTACTTGGTATTGTCTAAACACACACACACACACACACACACACACACACACGTGTGAACCTGCATGCTACATGTTTAATGTAACATATAGCTAGACTCGTTGAATATTATGTTGGTGTTAGCCCAGATTGTGTACAAACCAGTACGAACAAAGCCGACAGAATTAAAAGTTAGCAGATGCTTTTTTGCTTGTTTCTTTTAACACTGTAATGCTTCAAGGAACAAATTGGGTTTTGAATATTCATGAGAAAGTCGGCAAGCTTTGCAGGCCAGTCTGGACTACGGCAAGGAAAAACTCTCTTGAGGATTGGTGTCAGGCCAACCTTTCAAAATTAAGGAGCCCCGTTGGTTTCATTATTCTGCCATAAGGGAAACAAAATCATAATAAAAACCAGCTATTTGCAGTATGAAAGTGGGAAACAGCACAGTTCCACGCCATGACTTACAACTTAGATCCCATCTGTAAGGTAAAGGTAAAGGGACCCCTGACCATTAGGTCCAGTCGTGGCCGACTCTGGGGTTGCAGTGCTCATCTCGCTTTATTGGCCAAGGGAGCCGGCGTACAGCTTCCGGGTCATGTGGCCAGCATGACTAAGCCGCTTCTGGCGAACCAGAGCAGCACACGGAAACGCCGTTTACCTTCCTGCTGGAGCGGTACCTATTTATCTACTTGTACTGGTGTGCTTTCGAACTACTAGGTTCGCAGGAGCTGGGACAAAGCAATGGGAGCTCACCCCATTGTGGGGATTCAAACCACTGACCTTCTGATCATCAAGCCAAATAGGCTCAGTGGTTTAGACCACAGCGCCACCCGCGTCCCTTAGGAAGAGCCTATGCACATCTAGCAGGGTTCCCCATTGCAGACCTTAGTGCATATAGCCAGTCTGGCCGGGGTGGGCGGGCAGATAATTACAGTCCTCCATTGCGGGGATTCGAACCGCCGACCTTCCAACTGGCAAGCCCTAGGCCCAGCGCCACCCGCATCCCTCTTTGTGCTGCTTAGCAAAAGAAGGGGATTGTTGCTCCCTCCCAGAACATCAAATGACCGGTCTCATGGCCAATGGAAGGACCATTTGCATCTTGACCAGGTGACCTGGGCAGAAAGGTTCAAACCCCATCTCTTTGCCTGTTTTATTGATTTTCCTTTGGTTGCCACAGCTAAAAGTAGCAAGGTCTTGGATGGTGGGAGGGCAGAAAAAAATTGCTTGAGGAATCAGATCAGTGGTGGCCCTGGTAAACCGACATGCATCATTATACACCAGCCAGACAGTTATCTAATCTCATCCAATATTATCAGTGGTAGCAGTTCTAATAATAATAATAATAATAATAATAATAATAATAATAATAATAATAATTTTATTTATATCCCGCCCTCCCTAGCCGAAGCCGGGCTCAGGGCGGCTAACAACAATAAAACAGTACAAAAGTACAGCACAGACAACACTCTAAAATCATTCATTATAAAATTAATTAAATTCAAGCCACTGGCCACCATTGGGCCAGAGCTCCGCAAAGATTGCCAAAGGAGGGAGTCAGGCTGTGCCCTGGCCAAAGGCCTGGCGGAACAGCTCTGTCTTGCAGGCCCTGCGGAAAGATGTCAAGTCCCGCAGGGCCCTAGTCTCTTGTGACAGAGTGTTCCACCAGGTCGGAGCCACAGCCGAAAAAGCCCTGGCTCTAGTTGAGGCCAGCCTAACTTCTCTGTGGCCTGAGACCTTCAAGATGTTTTTATTTGAAGACCGTAAGTTTCTCTGTGGGGCATACCAGGAGAGGCAGTCCCGTAGGTACGAGGGTCCTAGGCCATATAGGACTTCAAAGGTTAAAACCAGCACCTTAAACCTGATCCTGTACTCCACCGGGAGCCAGTGCAGCTGGTATAGCACCGGGTGAATGTGATCTCGCAGTGAAGACCCCATAAGGAGTCTCGCTGCAGCATTCTGCACCCGCTGGAGTTTCTGGGTCAGTCTCAAGGGCAGTCCCACGTAGAGCGAGTTACAATAATCCAGTCTGGAGGTGACCGTCGCATGGATCACAGTGGCTAGGTCAGGGCGAAAGAGGTAAGGAGCCAACTGCTTAGCTTGGCGGAGATGGAAAAATGCCGCCTTTGTTATAGCTGCAATCTGCGCCTCCATGGAAAGGGAGGTGTCGAAGATTACACCCAAACTCTTAATGGACGGTGCTGGCACTAATTGCACCCCCACAAGAGATGGGAGTTGCCCCCCCAATCCCATATCGTCCCGTCCCAGCCACAGGACCCCTGTCTTCGAAGGATTTAGCTTCAACCGGCTCCCACATAACCATCCAGCCACAGCTTCCAAACATCTGGTCAGTGTGTCTGGGGCCGAGTCAGGATGGCCATCCATCAACGGATAGAGTTGGGTGTCATCGGCATACTGATGGCAACCCAGCCCAAAACTCCGGACAAGCTGGGAGAGGGGGCGCTTAAAGATGTTGAAAAGCATCGGGGACAGTATCGCACCCTGAGGTACTCCACACACCAAGGAGTGGCGTGATGACAATTCCCCCCCAAGCGCCACCCTCTGTCCCCGACCAGAGAGAAACGAGCGCAGCCACTGAAGGACTGTGCCCTGGATCCCCATGTCGGCAAGGTGGTGGTCCAGAAGTTTGTGATCGACCATGTCGAAAGCTGCTGACAGATCTAGAAGAATCAGCAGCCCCGACCCGCCTCGATCCAGCTGTCTACGAAGATCATCTGTTAGGGCAACCAGAGCCGTCTCGGTCCCATGACCAGTGCAGAAGCCGGACTGGAATGGATCCAAAGCCGATGTTTCATCCAGAAACCCACCAAGCTGTTCAGCAACCGCTCTCTCAATCACCTTACCCGGGAATGGAAGATTCAAAACCGGGCGGTATTTGGATAGATCTAAAGGATCTAATGATGTTTTCTTTAAGAGCGGGCGCACCACTGCCTCCTTCAGTTCCCCTGGGAATGTCCCTGTGCCAAGGGACAAATTGATGATATCCCCCAGGAGGGCCCGCACCTCATCTGGACACACTCTAATCAGCCAAGACGGGCACGGGTCGAGAGGACAGGTGGTGGGCTTTCCAGCTCGGAGGAGTCTGTCCACATCGGCTGGGGATATCCGGTCGAAGTGGTCCAATACTGGACCCGAGAACAGTCGAGGGGCCTCCAGTTCCTTTATTGTATCCAAATTGGCAGGGAGGTCATGGCGGAGCAACAAGACCTTCTCCGCAAAAAAGCTTGCAAATGCCTCACAGCTGTGTGTCAAATTGTTATTTAAATTTGGCTGTCCCTCAAGGGACGTTAAAGACCTGATTATACTAAATAATTGCACCGGGCGAGAGCTAGCGGATGCAATGGAGGCCGAGAAGTAGGACTTCTTAGCAGCCTTCACCGCCATCTCGTAGGTTTTCATAAAAGCCCTATAAGATGTTCTTGAGGCTCCGTCACGGGCACCCCGCCATACTCGCTCTAGCCGTCTGAGGTCCCGCTTCATTTTCCGGAGCTCCTCGGTAAACCAGGGAGCCCGGTTTCTGCGGGGTCGCAGAGGGCGCTTCGGTGCGATCTCATCGATGGCTGCCAGGAGCTGGATATTCCAGCCCTCAACAAGCTCAGTCAATGAGTCGCCAGGGGGAGCAAGGTCCCGCAAGGCTTGGCGGAATCTATCAGGGTTCATCAGCCTCTGCGGGCGAGCCCAAATCGGCTCGCCACCTAAGCAGGGTGGGGGTGGAAAGTCAATCCTGGCTTTCAGAGTGTAGTGATCAGACCATGGCACCTTCATCGAAGGAGACATGATCACATCTATACCTACGCCAAAGATCAAATCCAGCGTGTGGCCTGCTTGATGTGTGGGGCCCGAAACAAACTGGGAGAGCCCTAGTGTCGCCATGGAAGACACCAGGTCCAGAGCCTGTGAGGAGGAAGTGGCATCAGCATGGATGCTGAAGTCCCCCAATACCAATAGGTTAGGGAACTCCAAGGCCCAGCCGGCCACCACCTCCAATAGGCCTGACAGGGTGGCTGCTGGTGCGCTAGGTGGCTGGTACACCAGCCAGACAGCCAAGCTCTTCTCGGAGCCCCACACTAGGCCAACACATTCAATGCCGGGGATCGATGGCGATGGTAGAGCCCTGAAAGGACAATCTTCCCGGATTAATAATGCCACCCCTCCCCCCCGGCCCACAGTCCGGGACTGGTGGAGGATAGAGAAACCTGGGGGCGCCATCTCTCGTAAGGTAACTGTTGCCCCTTCGCGCACCCAGGTCTCCGTCACACAAGCCAGGTCGACCCCCTGCGAGATAAATCTCGCAGGGTGGCGGTTTTGTTGCCTATAGACCTGGCATTGCACAGCACCAGTGATGGAGGTGAGTAATCCTTGCTCACCCTACTCTTGTCCCTCGGGATGAGGCGCAGATTGGAAGGGGTACGAGCATATCCATATCTCGATCCCCTTCGCCTATAACATCTGCCCCCACTGCCATACCTCCCTTGCCCCTCCACGGTAGCAATCCCAAGCCTCATAGTAGCCTCCATTGATGGCAATTAATGTTATTCTTTCGCAGCCTAAAACAATAAAACCTTAAAACAATAAAAACAAAAAAACAAAAACAACCCAGAAAACAATAAAACAATACAAATAAAAACTGCAAAAATTACAAATTCATCAAAATCTAACAAATTCCCAAGCCCACCCAAACATCCATCCCACCCCCATATATAAAAAATCTAAAGGGAAAGGAACATTTTAAAACATGTTAAAAAGAATTCTGCACCCCTCCGGGTCCTCCTGGGCAGTAGCAGCATCAGTGGCAACAATCGTCCCTGTGAGGCCCCACCTGGGCCAGATAGTAAGTGACAGGAGCAGTCCTTGTGAGGCTTCAGGCCCCGCCCTGGGTCAGGTGGTAAGTGGCAGGAAGGAGCAGGGCCCTCAGGCACTCACAGGGGAGTCCTCCTGGGCAGCAGAGCAGTCTTTTTGAGGCTTCAGGGCCCCCCCCCCAGGCCAGATGGTAAGTGGCAGGAAGGAGCAGGGCCCTCAGGCACTCACTTTCCCATCACCTGATCTTTTTAAACAAAGATTGAACCTGAAACCTTCTGCATCCCAAGCACACTACTAAGCTATGTTGCATCCTCTGGAATGAAGACCCCAATGGGTTTCCATTTGTCCTGCAGAGCCAGGGTGGTCTCTAAACCAACTGCTTTGGTGTTATCATCATTCATTTAAGCCAAGAACGAAAACACCCCCTTTTCAGAGTTGCTAGCTTCTCTTGGCAGAGCTACTGTGCCATGCAACCACCAGAATTCCAAGGTTACCTTGGTTTACCTTCACCGCATCTGCTTGCTGGGGAATATTTCACCAGTTGACTTTCAGTCCGGCATGTGGAGAAGGTCTCAGTGACCTAAACTGAGTCCAGATCAGCCAGAGGCAACTGAACAATAGCACTATTCTCCCTTGCACTCCCAGAGACATAATTTAAGTAGGGCTGAGCCGATTTTTTCGAATAGGTTTTGATTTTCACCAAGGAACTTGCCCTCCCAAGAAGAGATCTGGGGAGGCTTCATTGGTTGGATGTTTTAAAAACCCACCTATTTGTTCCAACCTAATTCCACAATTAAGAGGGGTATCTTCAGCTCCTATACCCAAGCTCATGATGGCTGTCCCTGCCCTGGCTTACAATATAGCCGCCATCTGCGCTATATATTTACAGATCCTCGGATGGGCCAGACTTCTTCAGCTATCCCAGCCTGGAGTGAGCAGGGCAAAAAAGTAAAAATAACATGCCACCATCTTCCACCATGGTTGGTGTGGACCAGCAGATGGGATGCAGTGGGAGAGCCATCATTGTACTCATCCCCAACCCGACGGAGGATTGCTCTACAAAATAGCATATTGCTTTCCCTCTCGTTCTTTCCTAAGTCCATCCCCACACATGATTGATTTAATCTGTCGGTCTATTTATCTAACACCATCAATGCACAAATAAGTGGTGTGCAGTTCCAAAGAGAATTGCAGTAGGGCAACATCCGTTGCCTGCCTCTGACTCTGGGTGGCTCCCATGAAAGGACTGGTGGGGGCAGGTGGAGTATCTCTCTCCCTGGTTCAACCCTTGCCAGCTCCAGGTAGGGTTAGGAATGAAACCTGGAGAGCCAATGCTAGTCAATGTACCAGCAGTTCTGATCTAGACGGACTAATGGTCTTCTTATGTCCATAAGGTGCACACTCTTTAACCTTCACTTGCCCCAGGGAGTCATTCAAATGTGGTAAAGGTAACGGTAAAGGACCCCTGGACGGTTAAGCCCAGTCAAAGGTGCCTATGGGGTTGTGGTGCTCTTTCTTCAGGCCAAGGGAGCTGGTGTTTGTCCACAAACAGCTTTCCAGGTCATGTGGTCAGCAGGACTAAACTGCTGCTGGTGCAACGGGACACCATGACGGAAACCAGAGCGCACAGAAATGCCATTTACCCTCCTGCTGCAGTGGTACCTATTTATCTACTTGCACTGGTGTGCTTTCGAACTGCTAGGTTGGCAGGAGCTGGGACAGAACAACAGGAGCTCACTCCGTCATGGGGATTAGAACCACCAACCTTCTGATCGGGAAGCCCAAGAGGTCCAGTGTTTTAGACCACAGCGCCACCTGCATAAGGAAAGCTGTGACATTAGCTCACGCCAATTACGCTCCCCTAGAACAGGCCTGTGTTAAGTAATCAGGTGTGATGCTGTTTATGCACTGGATTTTCTGCATCTGAAGAAAATGGCACTGTTTTGCTTCATAACCCCCCCCCCCATCTTACACTCCCCCAAAACACATTTTTAAGCATCTGAGTCGATTTTGTTTGAGAAAGTCACCCAATAGGCTTTCCTTAAAAACAGAGAGCAGGAGGAGGCAAGGCACCAGAGCATCTGATTCCCCCAGCAACATGAGAATGGGGTCGTTTCTTCTGAATGAAATTCTGCAGCAATGCAGGCCGACGTCAGTGGGGGTGCTGGGCAAAGGGTCCCTCCCCTCTCCCCTTTCTCCTCCAATCCTCTTTTTCTTCCCCCTTGGTCTGTTTTTGTTTTTTTGGACTGAACAGACGTTAGAGCTACAGGCAGAAGGAGAAATGCCACTGCAGTGCAGTAAACCGAGGAAATCATTAGAATGCATTTATGACAGCTTGGGAGCTCTGAATGGAAGGGGGGGTCATTTTATGCAGAACAAGGGACCTGGAAACAAATCTTGGCTCATGTACAACATTCAATTCTGGGATGTATTTAGCTTTCTTCCTCCTCCTCCTCCTCCTCCTCCTCCTCCTCTTCTTCTTCTTCTTCTTCTTCTTCTTCTTCTTCTTCTTCTTCTCAACAGAGCTTCAAAGAGCCCAGCATTACAGATCACCCAGTACACTCTAATAACATTTTTAAAAGCCTACTATGTTGTTGTGCTTTTATCATTACGACTTCCTTCTGCTCATACGGTGCTCCAGATTTGCCAAATTCTTTGTCCCTGCTGAATGTTCAGGCTTCTCAGCTTCCCTCGCTGTTTTCTGTGAATGGGAGGTGGCGGGTGAAGCGTTTCATTCATCACTGTGACTGGTGATTTGGGGCCCAGAGACACAAAGTATTTGAACTGGAGTCGACTGGTTACTCTTGGAAGAGGGGAGGAGGAAATTGACTCATTTCCCCTCCCCTTCTCCTCTCCTGCTGTCTTCTCCAGTCTCTGCATTAGATTGTAAGTGCCTTAGGGCAAAAACTTGTTTCTGTTCCTTTCCAACACACCATGCACACTGTAGATTTTTTTCCCTTTCCATGGCGTGCTTGCAAGGTTATGACAATATACATATAGATGATGATCTGCGTTCCTGAAAGGTATTTGTGTTAAAATAGAAGGGTAGGAGGCATACACAAAGTCATACATCCCTCCTATATGCATGCTGATCCTTGTTGTTGTTGTTTAGTTGTTTAGTCGTGTCCGACTCTTCGTGACCCCATGGACCAGAGCACGCCAGGCACTCCTGTCTTCCACTGCCTCCCACAGTTTGGTCAAAATCATGCTGGTAGCTGTGAGAACACTATCCAACCATCTCGTCCTCTGTCGTCCCTTCTCCTTGTGCCCTCCATCTTTCCCAGCATCAGGGTCTTTTCCAGGGAGTCTTCTCTTCTCATGAGGTGGCCAAAGTATTGGAGCCTCAGCTTCAGGATCTGTCCTTCCAGTGAGCACTCAGGCCTGATTTCCTTAAGAATGGATAGGTTTGATCTTCTTGGAGTCCATGGGACTCTCAAGAGTCTCCTCCAGCACCATAATTCAAAAGCATCAATTCTTCGGCGATCAACCTTCTTTATGGTCCAGCTCTCAGTTCCATACACACTTCCTTACAACTCCACAATTCTATGATTCTTTTATATATGCTCTATACAGCTGAACTGTGCCCCCAAATACCCCAGTAATAAGATCATTAAGTTTGCAGATGATACAACGGTGGTTGGTTTAATCAAGGCTGGAGAGGGGGAGGCGGCCTATAGGAAGGAAGTTGAGCAGTTGGGGGAGTGGTGCAGGAAAAACAACTTACTCCTTAACTTAGAGAAAACAAAAGAGATTATTGTGGACTTTAGGAAATGTAAATTGAATATTCAGACACTTATTATTGAGGGGAAGTGTGTGGAACAGGTCTTGGTGTTTCGATTTCTGGGAATGGAGTTGAGAGATGACCTAACCTGGGGAGAAAACAGTAAAGGCCTGATGAAGAGAGCACAGTAGAGGTTATATTTTCTGAGAATCCTCTGGAAAAACAATCTCTCAAAGGACCTGTTGATGGCATTTTACCATTGTACTGTGGGGAGTGTATTAGCTTATGGTCTCTGTGTGTGGTTTGGGAGCTGCATGGTCAGGGGAAAAACAATGCTGTAGCTGAGTCCTGCATCTGGTAAAAACTGTAGTTCCATTTTGGGGGTGGGGGAGCGGGTTGGCAAAAGTGCCTTAAATTATTTCTGGGAAAGACATTTTTAAAAAATGTGGTTAAAGGTAAAGGGACCAGACCCCTGACCATTAGGTCCAGTCGTGGCCGACTCTGGGGTTGCGGCTATTATCTTGCTTCACTGGCCAAGGGAGCTGGCGTACATCTTCCAGGTCATGTGGCCAGCATGACTAAGCCACTTCTGGCAAACCAGAGCAGCGCACAGAAACATCATTTATCTTCCCGCCGGAGTGGTACCTATTTATCTACTTGCACTTTGACGTGCTTTCAAACTGCTAGGTTGGCAGGAGCAGGGACCGAATAACAGGAGCTCACCCTATCGCGGAGATTCGAACCACCAACCTTCCAATTGGCAAGCCCTAGGCTCTGTGGTTTAACCCACAGCGCCACCTGTGTCCCTAAAATGTGGTTAACAGATTACAAATTACAGTGGTGTGCAACATAGGGGTGTGCAGTAAATAAATACATGAATTTCATGTTGAAGCTTTATTATTTCAAGAGTTAATGCTAGCGAATGCCCAGAAATCTTCCCTTCCTCCAATCTTTCACAGCTATCTATTGTTTCCGTTGGGTTTAACTCTCACTTTCTCCCGTGCGCCAAATCCATTTCACATGCAGGATGCATCCTCTCTTCTGCTATGATCTAATTATCACATCTCCTGCTAATGCAGTGCCGCTGGCTGGAGCCTGATGCTTAAAAGGAAAGACGTTAATTCTCTTTTGGAAAAGTTTTAAGCCCAGGCAGTTCACCAAATATCTGATCAGCAGCACATCAAATAGGTGGAGAGACGTGTCAGAAACGGCAGCTGACCTCATTTCGGAGCCAAACTATAACATTCACAATGAAGCTTATATTAACCCAGACTCAATTACATCCACTTTGAAGAGCCAGCTCAGATGGAAATAGCCCCGAGAAACTCCTCTGAATGGTCAGCAATTCTAAACACAGGTAGGAATGTATGCATGCATGTTAAAGGTTTGGTGTGGTTCTCATGTCCAACAAGGACCTGGGAGTCCTGGGTTCAAGTCTCCACTAGGCCATGAGCTCACTGAGTGACCTTGGGCAATAAATAAATTGCTAGCTAGCAAGGGCAACAGATTTTGAGCTTTTGCAACTCACCATTTTTACAAAGCCTTCTACACAAACCCCTGTTTCTCATGCCCATATCAAACCTCCCCTGACCTAGTGCCCTCTATAGATGTTCTGGGACTTCAGTACCCAAAATCCCTGACCTGTGATTGTGTTGCCTAGGGCTGATGGGAGCTGTAGTCCAACAACCATTGGAGGGCAACCATTCTGCAAAACACTGCGCTAGTGCAACTAAGCTCAAGGGCCCAATGAGATGATAACTTAAACAAATACATGCACTTAACACCCTAGAGAGTTTCAGAGGATGGCAACAAGAGAATGGGCCTTTTCTGTGGTGGCTTCCCATCTGTGGGATGTTCTCCCCAGAGAAACTTGCCTGGCATCATTGTTACATGTCTTTAGGAGCCAGGCCTATGGCTATTAAATAATCTATGGCCTGTGAAAGTGTGGGGGAGAGAAACTGTTATTAAATACTTTATTACTATTTGTCTGTCTGTCAGTATGCCTTTTATTATTGATGCTTTGCAGTGTGTGTTTTTATGTTGTACACTGCCTTGGGATCTTTTGATAAAGGGTGGTGTATAAAGTGAATTGATAATAATAATAAGCAGATCCATGTTTTGATATTTATTTTAAAATAGCCATCACGGTGAGGTTGGCCAGTACAGTGGATGCTCGAGTTGTGAATGTGATCCGTGCGGGAGGCACGTTCGCAACCCGCAGCATTCGCAACCCGCAGTGCCACATCTGCTCATGCACGGGTTGTGATTCGGTGCTTCTGTGCATGTGCAAAGCCCAATTTAGTGCTTCTGCACATGCGCGACCACCGAAACCTGGAAGTAATCCGTTCCAGTACTTTTGGGTTTCGGTGGGTCCGTAACCCATAAAAATGCAATCTGAAGCGTCTGTAACCCGAGGTATGACTGTACTGAGAATGCAATTCATGGAGACGCAAGGTTTAAGTCTCCCGCCCACCTGATGAAAATCCCTCCTTGAGTTTGTGGTTTGTCCCGGAGTGAGTCTTCCATGTTGTCTGCTTCCCTCTCCAAACTAACTTTATCCTGCTTCCTCTTACTTTTTCTTTAAAAAATAATAATATAAAATTGCTGCTTCCCTCTGCACATCCTTCCAAAGGCCCATTGTCCCGATCTTTAATTTGATCCACTTCTCTTTGCCAAGGCATATTTATAGGCTGCCCTCATCATAAGAAGGAGTGGAGATCATGGGCTGGTTCTTATTTCTCTGTTTGAAAGTCCTCTGTTCTCCACCATTCTTCACACCAAGGTTAGGGATCGTTCGTTCTGAGCGGCAGGAGCGGGCACCAGCTAATGGGCAGGACCTCATTAGAGAGATGCTCTTGCACATCGTCCAGGATTGAAACTCTTCCTGCCTGCACACAAAAGGCTCTGGGGGGGGGGGAAGCAAATGAAAGGTGCTCCTTGCAAGAGGAGTCTGCCCATATGGACTAATAATGAGCAGAAAAGCCATATCAAATGGAAAGAAACTTGAGCTCAAATGGCATGGGTTGGGCCTCACATAAGTCCAGCATTTCACAGATTGAAATAGGGAGGTACTTGTAATAGTGACATCTCTGGTCTTACACTAAGGGTCCTTGGCCTCTGGCAACCTCTGCCATCACACACCGAGGAAGGTGCTGCCCCCAATTGCTGTATGCTGAATTTGTTTATGCAGTGTATATACTTATAAGAACTAGTCACACTCTGAAAGAGCCAGGTGGGGCATAGGGAGTCACTGTCACGGTCTGGGTTACGGGCAGTCGGAGTCCTGGCTTGGTACATCGGGACTGGAGTAGAGGTTGGGAAGCAGGAATCAGCAGTCCAGGGGTCAGGAAGCCAAGAGTCCACGAATCAGGAAACCAGGAGTCAGGAAGCCAAGGGTCCAAGATTCAGGATACCAGGAGTCAGGAAGCCAAAGCACAGCTAGGTGGGTAGTGTGTTGCTGTGGCAAAGAGCCAGAGGGAAGTGCTAGTCTTATATTCCCCTCCTGGCCCTTGTCACCAGGTGCTACAAGTCTTCTGTCAAGCCTCACCTATGCGGCCACACCTTGCCCTTCCAGGCCAAACTCAGGAAGGCCCCAGTCCTGCGAGGCCCTACCAGTCAAAGGGCCTAGCTCCTGCACGCACTCCTGACAGTCACTCTGCAGAGAGGCCCACTGCTTTTAAGAGGAAGTCTCCCCTTTTCCAGGCTAAACATACCCAGCTCCTTCAACTGTTCCTCATAAGGCTTGGTTTCCAGACCCTTGACCATCTGCTGATGGCTGATATTCCTATGATACTTTTGCAAGACCTATAACAACACTGGCACCAACAACTGGCACCCAGGTACCCACAAGATTTTTTTGTGGGTGCCCAGCACCCACACCACGAGACTCCACCGTGATGTCTGAGGCAATGTCCGAGGCCCTGCAAAAAAACTGGAAGTCACGTCATGAGGCCTTGGACATAACCTCTGAGGCCCTTTGAGGCCTAGGAAGTGATGTCTGAGGCCCTGCCAGGCCTTCAACTTGACTTCTGGTAGAAACCAGAAGTTGCTTCGGAGGTCTCTCAAGGCCTTTGACGTGATCTCCAAGGCCCTGTGTGTGATGGCCTGGGATTTGGACTCAGATGCTGAACCTGAGGGATCCCAGCCTGCACAGGATTCCCCGCCTCCAGAACCAGATGAGCCGGGGCTGGGGCATGAGCCTGAAGGGTCCTCAGCTGTGCTGGATCCCCAGGTGCAGGCATCAGCTGAGTCTGCTCTGGCTGCTGAGGTGATGGAGGACCCATTTCCTGCAGGTGCTCCACTCTCAGCCCCGTCAGAGGAAGCTGAGGTTGCCTCTGGGTCCAGTAACCCTCCAGCCTCTCCTGAGCGGCAGAGGCTCAGGGCAGAGAGGCGGAGGGAACTAAGTTCCCGCAGGAGGAGTGCTCGCCTCCAGGCCAGGAGAGGCGAGTCACCAGAGCATCGGGGCCACCCTATGCCTCGAGGCAGATAAAAGCTGGCCAGCCCTAGTCCCAAGTTGCGGGAATAACATTGTTGGTTGCTAGTTCCTGCCTGAAACCTGTCCTGCTTTTCTGCCAGAGCTGACCTGCCCTAGCTCCCTGCTTGCATGCCTGTTCCTGACTTCACCTGACTCCCTGCCTTGCTCCCAGCTTCAGCTACTACAGACTGCCTCCATGTTGCACCTTTGACCACAGACCGGACTTGGACCTCGCCTCTCGGGTAACCCACAGGACCAGCACACCGTGAGGCCTCAAAAGTGCTGCTATGGCACACCAATGTCATGATGTCATGCTATGTCATGGGGCCCAAGTCAGCGCCCCTGCATAACAATATACCTGATATGACATTTGGCTAAGCCAGGCTCCTCAACATAAGGAAACAGGCTCAGAAACATTCACACCAGTTGAAATGCAGCATGTTTGTGCCAGCAAGCAACCTCAGTATTAATAGCTTGGTTTATTTCAATGGTCTTACTCTTTGTATTAATGTGCATGTCCATTATTCAGAAAGCTGCTAAATGGGGATTAGGAGAGAACCTCAACAAGCCTATCACATTTTTTATTTGTTTCAGAACACAGTGAGAAAGCAAAATGGAACAGGTCAATATTTTGCACGCAGTGATAAAATTGAACTGTCCAATAGTAAATAAAATATTATCCTCATGAGGAGAGGGGATTGCTAATGATTCCATTAACATACATTTGGCAAAATGACTACAGTTTTAATAAGACGCCCATGATGTATGGAATGGGGCAGAGTCTTGATTTGCCTTTTTTGTTTGCCTTCTAAACATTATTCAAAAGCGCAGTTTTTAAATTAAAACAGGAATTGATCCTAGGCTACATAAACAACTCACAAAAAAACCAGCATTTTTTCCTCTCAAAGCAAGCAGCCTTTTCTCCAGAAGACTAAAATAATGATAATTGCACATTCTGTCATTGTGGTTGATGGTTTCCCACACCCCTTGAAAATTCATTCGGAAAGATTTGTCTGAGCTGTAGCAAACTTCTATTCTGCAAAGCTATAAAGTGCAAAAAGTAATGACGGTAAAATATGACCTTTTGGAAAAGCATTTTTGGGGCATTTGTTGCTTCCACAAAACCATATTGATGTGGGTTTTTCTCCCTCCCCAGAGTGGCTAAGATGGTTTGAATATCATGTGACAGCCCTTCAGATTTTGAAGATGGCTATCATCTCTCCTGTCAGTCTCCTCTTTTCCTGGCTAAACATACCCAATTCCCTCAACCGTTCCTCATAAGGCTTAGTTTCCAGATCCTAGACTGCAAACAATGCAGAAGCCGCAACAACTTATAGTCTCGGAGCCCACTTTGACCACTGTAGCTGTAGGATCTTGAGATGTTGAGGATATTTCCAACAATAATTGCACCCAATTGCAGTACCTAAAGCTCTCCCGAAATGATTAAGCCTGAGGCTGGAAGTAGTGGTGGACTTTGGGCTATGCTAAAATTCTGTGTGCGCACACACACCCTGCCTCTCATGCTCTGTTCTGCGGCATTGTTTGGGGCAGGTTGAAACACTGAGCAGGGCATAATGCATAGAAACACAGGGAGGCAGCAGTTGAGAGCCCAGTTACAGCGTGCTCAGAAAAGTGTCAAATCTGGAAGCCACCAAATGTTAAAGATTCAGTGGCTGGTCCCCAGCAGTGGTTATAGGTTTCTGCTGCTAAATTTGGCAGGTGCAACAGCTCATTGTGGTCCAAATTAATGTGCAAGCAAGCCAGGTCTCTGAGTCTGAGACCAGCAGCTCTTGATGAAGCCATAGGAAACTCTCTCTCTCTCTCTCTCTCTCTCTCTCTCTGGAGAATTCAGCAGATGGAGTCTGCCTCATAAGCTAAAGGTCCACAACATTTCCTCCCAGGCACATTTAGTGTTAAAAACATGAAAAATGCTTTGCAGAAAGAGGCCAAGGTCAATGTGATATGGCATTGCTTCCATCAGTCGGTCGGGATGGACAAATCCATCATTTTCAGTTTTCTTCAGTCTCTCTCTTTTTTCAATCTGAAGTCCAGTTCACCCCATTTCTTCCTCATTTTGCAAATCGTTTCTGCAAATTGTTAAACACACACACACAAATGTGTTCACATTTTGAGATGTATTTCTTCTAACATCCACATCTGTGCACTCGGTACTGCCTAATATGTCTCATTTCCCCCCCCCCAAGCCTTCCCCCACCCCTCATATTATGCTTATGGTGCATTTCCTGATTGGTTGGTTGGGGAGGGGTCGTTTACTAAGAAGAATACCAGGGGCAAAAATGTGGGGAGGATGGAAAACAGCCACAAACAGATTACCACTCTTTACCGTGGTGAAGATTAGGGGGAATTGTTCAGGAAACATACTACAGTGGTACCTTGGTTCTCGAACTTAATCCATTCCGAAAGTCTTTTTTTTTTAAGAATTTTAATAAGTTTTTATTGTTAAAATAGTTCATCATTAATAGACATATACAAGCATACAAACATACATTTCATACAATCCTTAAAAGTGTTCAAACATACTTACACTCAATCCCACAAATAATTCCTTTTCCCATCACCATCCACCACCCCTCACCCCACCTTTGTGATAGACTTCCAATCTACTCAGTTGCAATTTCTTTCCACTTCTATTACTTTCTTTCACACACCTTTAGCCTAATTTCATGCTTCTTTTTCTATTACACATTGTTATCCATCTTATTTGATATTTCAGTTTTTGAAACGGAACTTGTTTATTCTAACAGGAATTCTGATTTTTCGATATGATTTTGCAAGTATCTTTTAAACACCTTCCAGTCCCTATCTATCTTTTCTTTTGAAATCCTTCCAATTTCTTCCATTGTTTTGGATATATTGTAATACTCCAATAATTTGGCAAGCCACTCTGTTTTTGTCGGTATTATGCTACTTTTCCAGTTTTTCGCAATCAATAGCCTTGCTGCTACTGTTGCGTATAAATACATGGTCTTATCTTCTTCCTTTAGGCTTCCTGGTACTATTCCCAATAGAAAACCTTCTGGTGTTTTCCTAAATGAGTATCTAAACATTTTTTTTCATTTCATTATATATTATTTCCCAAAATTGTTTGATGTTTAAACAATTCCACCATATATGTATCATAGTACCTTTTCCCGTGTTGCATCGCCAGCAGACATCGCTACAATTTTTATTCATTTTTGCTATTCTTTCAGGTGTTAAATACCATCTATGTTGCATTTTCAGGTAATTTTCTTTCAGTATGAATTTCATATCTTCTTTCCACAATTTTTCACATTATTCAAACATAATATTTTTCCAAATATCTTGCGCCCATTTAATCATTGATGCTTTAACCAATTCATCCTTTGTTTCCCACTCTAAAATCAGATTATACAATTTAGATATATTTTTTGATTTTTCTTGTATTAAGTATTTATCGAATTTTGATATTTCTTTTTCAAATCCTAACTTTTTGTCTTTCACTAATCTATACTTAATTTGAATATATTGGAACCAATCACTAATATGAGCTTTAATTTCTGTGTAATCCTTTAATTCCAATTCTCCGTTTTCTTCCTTTAATACAGTTTTATAGGTAGCCCAATTTTCTTTCATATTTAATTTTTTCACTGCGACAATTTCTGCTGGCGATGCCCACCAGGGAGTTTTCAGTTCTAGGAGTCTTTTATATTTCTCCCATATTTTATATATAGATTTTCTGATTATATGCCCTAGGAAGCCTTTATGTACTCTCACTTTTTCATCTATTAGATAGGCATGCCATCCAAATCTCGTCTCTACTCCCTCTAAATCCAATACATCCGAGTCATCTAATTTGATCCATTCCTTTGGCCAGGTCAGACCCACCACATCGTGATATAACTCCATATCTGGGAGACCAAATCCATTCCGAAAGTCTGTTCAACTCCCGAAACTGTTTGAAAGCCAAGGTGTGGCTTCCAATTGGCTGCAGGAGCTTCCTGCACTCAAGCGGAAGCTGTGTCGGACGTTCAGCTTCCAAAAAAATATTCAAAAACGGAACACTTACTTCCGGGTTTTCGGCCTTCGGGAGCCAATTTGTTCGTCAACTAAGCCGTTCAAGAACCAAGGTACCACTGTATTTTTCCAATAGAGCAGTGTTTCTCAACCTGTGGGTCCCCAGATGTTGTTGGACTACAACTCCCATCATTCCTAGCCAGCATGACCAGTGGTCAGGGGTGATGGGAGTTGTAGTCCAACAACATCTGGGGACCCACAGGTTGAGAACCGCTGCATTAGAGCCTACTTTTCCTCTTGAAAATGTTCACATGCAGGCATGCATTGTAGCCCCCGCTCTGCCACTGAGCTACAACAGCTCTCCCCAAGACAGCTTAGTTTAAACACACCTGCAAAGACCTCTATAATCTTCTTCTCTGGAACTGCAGTGAAGGCTGGAGAGCCATCCATTCTTCCTCCTCATCCTTTGACAGTTTATTTCCCCTCCCTCTCCAGGGTCACAATATTGCAAATGATGACATGCTCTGGCTGTGAAGAATGGACATCCTAGCCATAAATTGTCTGCTCAGGAACTCATTACCTGCTTTTGCAGGACAGTGCAACAATGACTTCCTAGCCTGAAAGCACTCTGGGGGGGCACTCAGTGAGAACTAGATGTTCCTGGGCTACTTTTAAGTGATTTCAGCTCATACTTGGGTTTGTGTTATAGAACTAACTTTCCATTCCTTCCCCCCAAACCCCGTTCTTTATGAGAATGACATGAATGATCATTTATCCAAACCTCTGAACCAAAACCTAGGCAGATGGGATACGTCAAGGACACAGAAAACATAACAAATGTCAACGGTACCCAAATATAATGAACGAGAAATCATAAGAGCATAGCAATTGCTTTGCTGGAGTGGGAGCAAGCCATGATGCCTTGAAGTTAGCATTTTGTTTCCAAAAGCAGCCAGGCAGATGCTTCCAGAAAGTCACTCTTGCTACCCGCCGCCCCCCCCCCTTCCAAGCATCTGGTACCCAGAGCATCTCTGTCTTAATTTGAGCACAGTAGGATTCCGTTGAGCTATCATTCCCTCTAGCAGTGACCCTGGGTGGTGAGTGCCAACAGAAATACAGAGCTGGAGAAACCAGTGAGGAAGTAAAAAAAAACCAAAAAAACTATTTTAGGAAATGATGGCAGCAACTTCTCCCCAAATAAAAAAAACCTGCCCAATGGGGATTGAGAATTCTCATTAGCCATCAGATGTTGGATGTCAGCTGGAAAAGAAACTAAGATACTATCAAGAATGTATAACTTGCTGTTGAAATGGAATACACAGGATGAAACGGTAAAATCTGCTATGATAAAATGGGCACAAGATGTTGGACATAACATTATGTTTGCTGACTGGGAACAGTTGTGGACCACAGGTATGAAATTTACGGCATGTAATGCCTTAAGAGAGAATATTATGAAAATGATATACAGGTGGTACATGACACCAGTCAAGCTTGCAAAAATCTATCATTTGCCCGACAATAAATGTTGGAAATGTAAAGAAAATGAAGGTACATTCTTTCACCTTTGGTGGACGTGCCCAAGGATTAAGGTTTTCTGGGAGATGATTTATAATGAAATGAAAAAGGTATTTAAATATACCTTCCTGAAGAAACCAGAGGCCTTTCTCCTGGGCATGGTCGGCCAATTGGTGTTAAAGAAGGATAGAACTTTCTTTATGTATGCAACAACAGCAGCAAGAATACTCATTGCAAAGTATTGGAAGACACAAGATCTACCCACCCTGGAAGAATGGCAGATGAAGGTGATAGACTATATGGAATTGCCGGAAATGACTGGCAGAATCTGAGACCAGGGAGAAGAGTCGGTGGAAGAAGATTGGAAGAAATTTAAAGATTATTTACAGGGGGGGAAAAAGAAAGTGGGGGAATTAGGCAAGTGGGTGGGGAGAGAGAGGAGCGCCCTGCTTGAGCACCTTACCACATAAAGTATCCAGGAGAAGGGTATGGAGGTCTGGCTGGCTGGCAGAAACCACCAACAGATGTACTCCTTTTAGGAATAGAGGGTACACTGCAATATTCTGCTGCGAGTGCCACTTGTCATAGCCAGCAGCTACTGATAGACCTGCTCTCCATATTGTTATGAAAGTTGGGTGCCACCCCTACTCTCTCTGCTGAGCCGTAGCAAGACAGCAGGTCCCAGAATCTCTGTTCCTTTGGAGAATTGAGACACGGTGTAGACTGTCATAGCTTTAAGAAATATGGTTTATTCACCTATTTACACCCTCAGCCTTCATGGAGGGAGTCCAGATCTTATAGCATGGTTGTTTCAAGAGGGTCCGTTCCCCACAGCAGTCCAAAGCATCTCCCCCAACCAGCCTTCAGCCAGCCTGCCCAAGATGGATCCCAGTCTTTCTTCTCCCCTGTTCTTCTTCCCAGTAAAGGTAAAGGTAAAGGGACCCCTGACCATTAGGTCCGGTCATGGACGACTCTGGGGTTGCGGCGCTCATCTCGCTTTATTGGCCAAGGGAGCCGGCGTACAGCTTCCAGGTCATGTGGCCAGCATGACTAAGCTGCTTCTGGTGAACCAGAGCAGCACACGGAAACGCCGTTTACCTTCCCGCCAGTGAGGTACCTATTTATCTACTTGCACTTTGACGTGCTTTTGAACTGCTAGGTTGGCAGGAGCAGGGACCGAGCAATGGGAGCTCACCCCATAGCGGGGATTGTAAACGCCGACCTTCTGATCAGCAAGTCCTAGGCTCTGTGGTTTAACCCACAGCACCACCTGCGTCCCTTCTTCTTCCCAGTACTCCTTGCTATAGACTCACTGTCACTTCAAATCCACACCCATCACCATGGCAAACTCTGTCTACCCAGGCTCTCAGATGGACCATCAACCCCTTTTGTCATCTTAATACCTCTATCCCAGGTGAGACCCTGGCTTGGAAAGAAAGCTTAGCCTGTACTTTTCCTCTGGCCTCCAATATTCCCTTCAATACTCCAAATACTCGGCTATGAGTGGTCGCCATAGAAGAAGACCAGTCAACTGCATTAAGTCACCTTCCAGTGTTCAGATGTACGTAGTCCTAGTGCTTGCTCTACAGCAGGGGTAGTCAAGATGGTGTCTACACCTCCCATCATCCCTGGGAATGATGGGGGTTGGAATCTAACAACATCTGAAGGGCAGCACGTGGACACTTCTGGATCTACAGGAATAAATCAGTCAAAGCATAGTCAGAATAAGAAGAAAGAGCACGTGACACAAAGTGTGAAACAAAATAATCCTCTGCACTTTCACACCTTCTCCTTCTTCCTCTTCTTCTTTGGCAATCACTTGTAGCCGAGTAAGATTGTCTTCCATGAACACGGTCTTAACAGTGAATCTATAAGTGACAGTGGAGGCCAATTCTGGATCCACACGTCCTGCCACAGTGAGGACATAGGTTTCTGGGCAGGAGCTGATCACGGTGAGGGTTTGCCAAACATGCCTTCCTCTTAGTACGTTTCTCCCTTTTGTTCTGACTTCGTGATTCTTCAAAGTCCATGACACCTTTGGTAAAGGCTGTCTCCAATTGGGGCACTTGCAGGCCAGTGTTTCCCAGTTGTCAGTGTTTATACAGTGGTACCTTGGGTTACAGACGCTTCGGGTTACTGACTCTGCCAGAAATAGTACCTCGGGTTAAGAACTTTCCTTCAGGATGAGAACGGAAACCGTGTGGCAGCAGCAGCCCCATTAGCTAAAGTGGTACCTCAGATTAAGAACAGCTTCAGGTTAAGAATGGACCTCCGGAACAAATTAGGTTCTTAACCCGAGGTACCACTGTACTACATTTTTTCAAGATTTGCCTTGAGAGAGTCTTTAAATCTCTTTTGTTGACCACCAGCATTACGCTTTCCATTTTTAAGTTCAGTATAGAGTAGTTACTTTGGAAGACGATAATCAGGCATCTGCACAACATGACCAGTCCAATGAAGTTGATGCTGAAGAATCATTGCTTTGACACTGGTGACCTTTCCTTCTTCCAGTACACTGGCATTAGTTCACCTATCTTCCCAAGTGATGTGTAAAATATATTCGCAGAAGCTAACAAAAAGCTTTGCCTATCACACCTGCACCCACCCTGGGTCATAGGAAGGTTTTGTTGGCTTTTCTTCCAGGTTAATCAGATTAGAATCCTGAAGGCTTGAGAGAAGCCAACTGGGTGTCACTCATTAAAAGGCTTAGAAATCGCAATGCCATTAGAAGCAGCTTGATTTGATAGTTGAAACAGAGCCCCAGCCAGCCTTTGAACCGTGAGCTAGTGAAAACCTGGTCTAATCACCCTCTACTAGATCTGATGGCAATTGTCTTAAAAAGAGAATACTTGGGTGTGGTTCCTCCCACAAAGTGGTCAAATTGGCATGCACGGCTTCCCCTCTCCTCGTGTAATCCTCACAACAACCCTGTGAGGTAGGCTAGACTGGCCCAAGGTCACCCAGTGAGCTTTATGGCTGAATGAACCCTGGTCTTGTCCCAAAATGAACCATAGGCCAGGACCTGTGCCATGACTCCCAAGGTCATTGCTTCTAGTTCAGCAGAGCTGAAGTTTCACTCCATCCAACCTTTGAAATAAATCCTTTGATGGTAACAAAAGAGTTGTGTCACAACTGTGTGGCACTATGGTTCTCGACAGGAAGCGACTTAACTAGATCACTGGCCATTGACAAAAGGCCTAGGAAGCTACAACTGTCAAGTGCGAAAAACTTTCCTGAGTTTGACGCCTGATGTTTGATGACATCTTGGATCTGAACCATAGCCCGAGAAGTCAAGGAGATTCGGATCTTGCCTACCTGCAGCCAATGGCCCCACCCACTGTTGTTGTTTTCTTTCAAGCTGAGCTCTCCAGAGAGGGGGAAGAAATGCATTATGGTAATTTCTGATGTTTTCTGTCTCCACTTTTCTCTGTATAAATGACTTAACTAGGTCATGAAAAGTATAGCTGAAGGCAATTTGGGACCTGTGTCGAGGAGACTGTTACAGTCAACTACAACAATTTATTTTTCCGTAGCAGCGTGGGAAGGAAAAAAAGAAGATGGACTAGAAATGACTTTGCAGGAAGCTGTGTTAACTGCAAATCTGTCAGCTCTCACAAGTTTTAAATATTGGAGCAATGGAGTTGATTCACAGCTCCAAAGTTGTTTGCAGGTCTAAGGCTGCATGGTTATGGGGTCATCATCTGTTGTTGCACAGATGACAACAAAGCAACTTTTGTTAAAGGGTCTTAGCCTCATATCAGAGGGAAAGCCCCTCTCTGCCTCAAGGCTAGAATACATTCTTAAATGGAAGAAAACAGAAGAAAGTTGCCTTGAACTGTGTCAGACCATTGGGTCCATCTAAGCTTAGTATTTTCAACAATGGCAGGCAGTGGCTTTCCATGGTATCAGGCCAGGTTCTGTCCCAGAGCTACCTGGAAATGCCAGCCCCCTTCTGCACGAAGGCAATATGCCTTACCACTGAGATGCAGAACTTCCCTTGATGGGCTAACTCCTTAACAGCACTCAAATTACATTGGGAAGTGGGGCAACTCCCTTACATTTTGTGACAACCCCCGCCAAGCTCCTTTCTAGTCCAGATTTCGCAAGAAATGAGGGGAGTCAGGACTGCAGCATAGGCACTGAGTGCTGCACATTGTAAGGCCAAACTAGATTTATATTTGTGAACATGTAGAGCATGCAAGCATGGAAGTGAAAGCTGGACCATAAAGAAGGCTGATCGCCAAAGAATTGATGTTTTTGAATTATGGTGCTGGAGGAGACTCTTGAGAGTCCCATGGAATGCAAGAAGATCAAACCTCTCCATTCTGAAGGAAATCAGCCCTGAGTGCTCACGGGAAGGACAGATCGTGAAGCTGAGGCTCCAATACTTTGGCCACCTCATGAGAAGAGATGACTCCCTGGAAAAGACCCTGATGTTGGGAAAGATGGAGGGCACAAGGAGAAGGGGACGACAGAGGATGAGATGGTTGGACAGTGTTCTCAAAGCTACCAGCATGAGTTTGACCAAACTGTGGGAGGCAGTGGAAGACAGGAGTGCCTGGCATGCTCTGGTCCATGGGGTCACGAAGAGTCGGACACGACACGACTGAACGACTCAACAACAACAACAAAGAGCATGCAAGCAGGTAAACCAAGGGTTAGAGTGTTGCCCCCAGTCTCTCGTTGCCAGGAACTGGAGGGTGATCATCAGCAATGAAGGCAGAGCTAACTAGTTCACCCCTTTTCTTCCCATCCCTGAGTTCTACATGAGGGGTGAGGAACTTGCAATCCATCTAATGTTTTTGGACTCCAGCTCCGATGATAGGAAGCCATCCTGGTTTCTGATTTGATCCCAGAATGTCACACTTTTCCTTAGGTAAAGGTAAAGGGACCCCTGACCATTAGGTCCAGTCGTGGCCGACTCTGGGGTTGCAGCACTCATCTTGCTTTATTAGCCATGGGAGCCAGCATACAGCTTCCGGGTCATGTGGCCAGCATGACTAAGCCGCATCAGGTGAACCAGAGCAGTGCATGGAAACGCCGTTTACCTTCCCGCCGGAGCGGTACCTATTTATATACTTGCACTTTGAGGTGCTTTCGAGCTGCTAGGTTGGTAGGAGCAGAGACCAAGCAACAGGAGCTCACCCCGCCACGGGGATTCGAACTGCTGACCTTCTGATCGGCAAGTCCTAGGCTCTGTGGTTTAACCCACAGCGCCACCCACATCCCCACTTTTCCTTAGGATGTCCCTATTTTCATTGGAGAAATATTGGAGGGTATGGCGTTATTCAACCACCGAGCCCTTTGAAGGCAATCCTGTATAGGGATTTAAAAAAAATGTTTAATGTTTTATTATGTTTTTATATATGTTGGAAGCTGCCCAGAGTGTTGGGGCAACTCAATGTGATGTGTGGGGTATAAATAGTATCATTAGGGAATGAGATGTCCCTATTTTCATCGGAGAAATGTTGGAGGGTATGCGAACCTGGCTACCTAACAATGACTTGCAGTTCTTAAGACCTGGCCTATCAACTCATTTCATTTCTTCAATGGCAGATGGCAGCAAAAAGCCTCCATGGTTTTCCTTGGTAGCAGAAACTGAGTTCTGTTTGCTGACGCAGGAAACTGCCCTGGCGTTTTTATGGCTCCTTGTTAAGTGTTGCTAGTGGACTGCTTTGACATCAGAGGAGCTCGGAATGCGTCAGCAGGAGAATTATGGAGCGAGGAAATTGAGGCAAAGCCAAGACAAACTCAGCATAAAGAAATCCCCAGGACGAGAACTCGCTGTCAGCAAATAATTCCTCTTTTGGAACATCATATCAATATCCTTCTTCAAAATGAAACACATCAAATTTTACCAAACTTCTGATGGGGGCTATACTTAATTCGGCGCTTCTCCGTGGATATTCAAGAGGTATTTTGTCAGTAAATTGCAGTGATTGTAAACGGCTCCCAAACTGTGGAGAGTTGTATAGAAAATCACCTATTTTGTCAGCACAGAAGCAAGATGAGGGAGAAGAAAGCTTGGAAATGTATTAAATAACTATAGATCACTTAGTTAACCTCTTTTCCTTAGCTGCTTTCCTCTCCATCAGAATGACTCAGGAGTCCATGGCCACCTTGACTGCACACCATGCCTGACTCGCATGTATCACTGAAAATAGCATCCCTGTAGTAGTTTTAGGAAGAGACTTGGGCAAGATACTGCCCTCTTTCTCCTGGTGTCAGCTGATCAGCAGGACTTGCAAAGCCTCACGCATCAGAATTTACAATCTCTGATGATCACCTGGTTGTGGGTTCTTGCTCCTTATAGGAAGCCACCCTGTACTGAGTTGGACCATTGGTCCACATAGCTCAGTACAGTCTACACTGAGCGGCAGCAGCTTTGCAGGGTTTCAGGCAGGGTTCTCTCCTAGCCCCACCTGAAAATGCTGGGGGGTCAACTTGGGACCTCCTGCAAGCAAAGGTAAAAAAGGTAAGGTAAAGGACCCTTGGACGGTTAAGTCTAGTCAAAGGCGACTATGGGGTTGTGGCGCTCATCTCACTTTCAGGCCAAGGGAGCTGGCGTTTGTCCACAGACAGCTTTCCGGGTCATGAGGCCAGCATGAATAAACTGCTTCGGGCACAACAGGACACCGTGACAGAAACCAGAGTGCACAGAAATGCTGTTTACCTTCCCGCTACAGCAGTACCTATTTATCTACTTGCACTGGCGTGCTTCTGAACTGCTAGGTTAGCAGGAGCTGGGACAGAGCAATGGGAGAACACTCTGTTGTGGGGATTCGAACTGCCCACCTTCCGATCGGCAAGCCCAGGGGCTCAGTGGTTTAGACCACAGCACCACCCACTAAGGACCACTAAGCCATGGTCCTTCCCCAGTTAGTTGAGAAAGTCCTATGAAGGAGCTTATAAAGATCAGTAATGAGACTGACTGTTCTCAGGCTTATACAGTGGTACCTCGGGTTACAGACGCTTCAGGCTACAGACTCCGCTAACCCAGAAATAGTACCTCAGGTTCAGAACTTTGCTTCAGGATGAGAACAGAAATCGTGCAGCGGCGGCAGCGGGAGGCCCCACTACCTAAAGTGGTACCTCAGGTTAAGCACAGTTTCAGGTTAAGAACGGACCTCTAGAACAAATTAAGTTCTTAACCAAAGGTACCACTGTAGTTTACAAGACACTGCACAAAATGAGAAGGGATTGAGAAGGAAAAGGTTTAGAAAAGGAGACCCAGACAGTAGTTATTTGTCACAAAGATGTGATTGCAAACAGCTGGAATGGGAAGAATTCAATGAGAGGAAGTGTGAAAAGGAGAAAGTGTGGGACCTTGGTATTATCAGCACCATGGTCTAACCAGCTGAGCTATCCACCAGGTGACAGTTGATGAAGGGAGAAGCCTGATGAAGCTGAACTCTCATTGGAGCACTCTGCTTACTTTCTCTACCTTCGCCGTAGTTTGAAGGAATGACTGGTGCCAGGTTGCAGCTGATGATGGAAGGGGGAACCTGGTAAAGCTAGTCTCTCAGTTGAGTCAGTGGAGTCGCCCTGCTTGCTCTCTCCCTCTCTGCCACAGCATGATGGAATGATGGTGTTGGACTCTCAGAAGAACTGATGGTGGTCCTTCTCTCCTTCTGCTGGAGCCTGATGGAATGAAGCCAGTGCCGTCCCCTCTGATCGACTGCAGCTCTGCAAGATCTCAGGCACAGGTATTTCATAACCCTGGGTGACCCAGAGGTAACCCATCCTGTTTCACTGCCAGAAGCAAAAGAGGAAGGTATCTTCTGCCAGCCCCACCACCTCCAACATCCTTCTGAAGAAGCCTCTCTTACCCCCTGCAGGTTCTCCTTGCCTCTCTGGTGGTGGCAGGGCTGGTGGGGCACCAACAAGAGGGGCCACCCCATGGGATTCTGCCACCCAAGGCAGTTTCCTCAGTTCACCTCATAGACAGCCCAGCCCTGGAGAGACCTATATTCAAATCCACATTCAGCCGTGAATCTCACTAGGTGACCTTGGGCCAGGCATTATCTCTTAACCTAATGTATCATAGGTAGGAATGAGAGAAATTTGATTCACTGAAAGGTGAACGTGCCAAATTTGCAATTTCCGAAACCATCTGAGAACCAAAGCACAACCACCCTTACAAATTTGCACTTCTCTGAATTTTGCAATGAAGTTCTCCAGCCAAGAAATGTGTTCAGAAATGCATATATTGTGGTAAAGTGTGCATGGAAATGCATTTTCATATTAATGAAAATAACATACAAAAATGCTTTCTATTAGGAGAAATTGGTTTGCAAAAAAAAGTGTGTATTACGCAAAATTGCATAGACTAATGTATTTATCTGGAGAAATTTGCATGAAAATGCTAGCAAATTTTCTCGACGGCTATTTTTTGATTAACGCAAACAAACATGGGAATGTGGAGAACTGAACTTAAAACTGGATAAATGAGAAACTGGGAGAACCTAAAACTGAAATAGTAATCCACCCCTAAGCACAGAGTGGTTGTAATAATAGAATGAGAGCTATAACTACATACATTTGGCTTGCCTGGATGTGCTTGTTTGGACGTGTGGGATAAAATGTAACATACAAATATCAAGATTTTGCCACTGAATATCCGTTGCTGGGAGGCAAGAGTGCAAGAGGAAAGGTGCCCACATTTCATATTTCTGCACTTCCCCAAGGCATCTATCAGGCCACTGTGGGAAACAGGATACTTGCCTAGGGTGGATTATTTTTCTAATCCAGCCGGGATCTCTTTTTTTAATGCAAAGTTCATAATGATGACTCCAATGCAAGCAATTACTATACGACAAACAGACAATTATTCCATCAGGTGCGTAAGTAAACACTTGAGACACAAAGAGACTTGTGTTTATGCAAATCGTCTTAGTAATCAAGAACGCTGGGAACGAAAGACATGGAATATTCCTAAACAAAATTATCTTTTGGATGGGATCCTACTGTAGAAGGAGCACTGCTTGCATAGGAAGATTTGGTGCCAGAAAGCTTGAGCAACTGCACTATTAAGGGAAAGACAGGCCTAATAAATTGGAAGGGAGTTTTCAATCAGTTGTAAAACTGGAGATGGAGCACATCCTTCCTAAATTCTGTTGACGATGTAAGAGAAGAAAAAGTCCTCAGATGGGTGGGAATTGTTGCAGGAGGCACAATAGATTTGCTTGTTTGCTTCGTTCTTACGAAGGGCTACATCTGGGCCTAGTGCACTGTATATGGATTAGATCCTTCCACCCACTTGCGAAAAAAGGTACAGATCTGGATATAATTTGCATATGCAAATTTGCACACGCAAATGCATGTCCTCTTTTGCTGGTGGAGTGGAGAGCCCCAAAATAAATCAGTGACCACACACACAGAGTAAATGTCTGATGGACAGAATGGGAGCAGGTTAAACTTTCCCCAGCGCTAGAAAGGGGTTGGACTCATTGAATTTCTGCCTGCCACACAGCTTTTAAAGGCATGATAACCCTGCTCCCCCCCCGAAAAAACAGTCAACCCTAAACCAAAGCCTAGGTCACAATTGTGTGTCCACTTACCTGAGAGTGACCTACATTAAACGCAAAGAGACTTACTTCTGAGCAGAACTATTGAGCAGCTAAAATCAAGTGAAAAGCAGATATATATTTTGTATCCGAAGATGAGCCACGTTCTAATGGACTGGAGGAGAGGACATGGCAGTTGCCATGAGCCAGTGTGAACAAAGCGAAGCCGAAAGGGCTCCCCACAAATAATAGGCCACCGTTTTGAGAATGGTTTACCACCTCAACCCTAGAGTTGGCCCTGGGAAGAGTCAATTGAATTAAATGTTAGTGTCGGTAAATGAAGGCAAGGACAGGGAGGGCAAAGATGGAAAACGCTGCTGATCAGAAATAGCCAGGGGGGACAAAACAGCACTTGAGATGGCAGAAAGGCTGGGTGAGATGAGTGGTTTTGTATCCCCTCCTTCCACTCATTTGCGTGGCTGTGCCTAAAATGCTGCATTGAATGGAAGCAAATATTGAAATGAGGGACTATTCAACACACACTTAATTTACAAGCTTCCCTCACATACAAGTGTTCGCTGGGCAGAAAAAAAGCTCTATTTGAGGGAAAGTGCTGTGGAACTGAACAAAGGACATTGCTACACCATATGTGGCTGTAATAAAAACTATGTTTAAAAATCAATGCTTGTCCACAATCTGTGTGTGTGTGTGTGTGTGTGTGTGTGTGTGTGTGTGTGTGTCTGGCTTCAATTGCTCAGGGAGGCTTAAACTGTCACACTTCTAAATCTTGCTAAAAGCAAGTTTCTTTGTACTGCTCAGCTCCTCCTGGTGCATATTTCTCTCACAGTGTGGAAAAAAAATATAAAAGTGTTTTTTTTCCCCTAAGGGGGGAATTTACCCTATTTCTCCACTGTAACCAACTGTTCTGAACATCCTAGCCATCGTCTACCACACAATGGGAGCAGCTTGTGGCTCTTACCACACAATGGGGGCAGATTCTTTCATCTTTCTTGATTATTTGCACCTGCTGGAACTGGACAAATGCAACCGGCCCGCTTGTGATAGCACAGGCCTCATGACGTACGGACATAAGAAGAACTCTGCTGGATCAGGCTAACCAAATGGCTCTGGGAAGCCCAGAAGCAGGGCATGAATGCCACAGCACTCTGCCCACCTGTGAGTCCCAGCAGCTGGTATTCAGAGGCCTACCACCTTCGGAGTTTGGATTTGATATCCCACTTTATCACTACCCGAAGGAGTCTCAAAGCGGCTAACATTCTCCTTTCCCTTCCTCCCCCACAACAAACACTCTGTGAGGTGATTTGGGCTGAGAGACTTCAGAGAAGTGTGACTGGCCCAAGGTCACCCAGCAGCTGCATGTGGAGGAGCGGAGACGCGAACCCGGTTCACCAGATTACGAGTCTACCGCTCTTAACCACTACACCACACTGGCTCTCACCTTTGAGAATGGAGGTAGAACTTAGGCATCGTGGCTGGTGGCCACTGATGACCTTGTCCTCTGTGCATTTGCCTAATCCTCTTTTAAAGTCATTCAGGCTGGTGGCCTACATCTTATGGGAGTAAATGGTGTACACTGTGTGAGCAGGGCCATCTTACCCATAGATGCTAGGGGTGCAGGGCACCCGCACGCCGGGCTCTCAGGGGCACCAGGCTGAGAGTCCAGAGCCCGAGAGTTGAGCCCGGGGAAGAGCCTGTTTGTTGGTCGGAGCATCACGACGGGCTCTTCTGCTCCGGGCGGCTCTCCACCCCAACCCCCCCACACTCCTGCCCAGTGTCTGATCAAAGCGAGCAGGTCCCCGGACAGGCTTTCACGAGCTGCCCACAAAGGCTTGCCCTTTGGGTGCCCAGCGGCCGCCAGCCTTAACTTTCCTCCTTCCCTTTCTCTGCCTCCCAAATTTTAGGTGCCTTGCTAGAGACAGAGGGCAACATGTGAGCAGGGAGGGCAACACAGGCGACAGAGAAATCGGCTCAGCAGAGTCCCTGGCCATTTTATTTGATTTGTAACTCCCTCCCTGTCGGCAACACCTGGCATTCGACCGAGCTCTGTCCAGAAGGCTTGGGGGGTCGCTGGGTGGATTTTTGCACCCTGGCTCTGCATACGCTTAAGACAGCCCTGTGTGTGAGTGGATGCTTTCTTTGGAAAATTCATAGCACATTACACTCACTGGTTCCTGGGGGGCTTTATGATGCACAGTAAGAAGCAACATGAAATATCTAACAGTACAAAAAAACCTCACAGGGTCGTCGAATTCTGCATCCATGCAGAGGCCAAAAGGGGATAACCACCATTTTGAGAGAAGGCTTTTGATTTTAATACAGGTCTACAAGAGTTGAAATTGTGGTCCAGAAGTTGGGACCGGAGAGACCAAAGGTAGCTTATTCAAAACCAACTACTAATGTTGTGATTGAGTCAGAACTGGAACCCACTGCCTCCAAAAATTCAAATTATAATACACAGGAATATCAGAATTTGGGCACTTGTTTTGACCCTCACCCAGTTTCTATAGGTAGCAGAATGCCCAGCAGGTCAGTGCGCCTATTGAGTTCATAAGTGTTTCACAGCTTATTTTTTTAGTCCAGCATGTAAATTAGCTGAATGCAGAATGAACTGGCTTTGAAGAGAGATTTAGATTTAAATCAGTTTTCTCAAAGTGGGTGATACTGCCCCCTGGGGAGGGGTGCTGGAACAATCCAAAAAGGCAGTATGGTAGTAGCCCCGGGTGCAACTAGGGGAGTAACTGAATAGAAGTAAGGGGGCAGTGGAAGCATAAAGAAAGAAGAAGAAAAAGAAAAGAAAAGAAAATTTGGGGGGGGGATTCATACATGTTTCATCTGTTGTGATGACACAAATGTAAAACAGAGTTAAATGTTAGTATGGTAGATTTTAATAACTAATTTTATAATTTCAAGCTTCGATGTGTTTTATTTACAACAACATCTTTACTATGTTGTAGATACAGAAAGGAACACAAATTTGTCACTGGATCTTTCTGTTTGTTTGCTTAAAGAAGGTTGATTTCCAGGGGGGTACTGAGTAATATTTTTTCTGACAGGCCAAATACGTTTGGAAACCTCTGATTTAAATCAAGGTGAACGACTAGTTCAAATCACAACAAATCAAAACTAAAGGAGAATGCCATTGATGTAAATCAAGTCCCCCACTTAAGGAGATCACATATTTCCTGATCAAACACGGATATTAATTGGTTAGTGTAACAATTAAAACATGTTGGTTTGCAACTAAAGAGCCTTGATACTCCCTGGGAGCATATTTCAGAACCCTTTTATCATGCTTCCCTCATTCCTTCTGCGGCAAAGAACTATATTTGTTTAGCAGCAAGCGGGTGAAATGGATTTCTGTTTGAGTCTCACTGTATACCATGTAGTGTCATGACTGGGCTGAGTGTAGATTTGCAGGTGCCACCAATCGGTTGGTGACATTGTGATGTGAGGTGATTGAAAGGTTAGTGGCCCTGCCTGGATGTCAAACTTAGCACCACGGTATGTTAAAAATGTCACTTAAATAACACAGGTGGAGTCTACACAGAAAAGTCCTGATAAGTCTTTACTGAACAAACTGAACCAAAACAGTGTATAATCTGAGGAGAAAGAAGCAGAGAGGTTCTGTCTCTCAATTCAAGGCTTGTACATAGCAGGGAGATCTACAACCAAAAATACAGAGAAAAACTCTCTTGGAACTGCAATCAGAGGACATGCAGCTAGGTCATTGAAGATCACACCACTCAGCATGTTTGCGCTCCGAGGCCCCCAAGCCCTTCCCCTGAAATAACTTCACACTGACACATAATTTTAGTTTAAGTTATTGGGCAAAATTTAGGCCACAACTTTATTGATTACAGCAAAGTGAGCGGTATTGGCTTAGGCATTGGCAACAGACTATAACTGACTCCTGCCTCTCTGTCTGGAAGTCTGGAAGGGTAAACACCAAACGAGGGAGCAACATTGATGAAGACCAACGAAGCTCACCCCGGGGTTCCTGTGGTCCTGGCATGGCCCTAGCCCCTCAAGCGGACTTCGGACGAGATCCAGGACCCCCAGATTCCTTTACCGGAATACCCTTCTTCATGGAGGGGCAGGTGATGGCCGCACCTCCCCTCCCACACACTTCAATAAGCCAATTCCTAACCGCCAAACCTTACAAAGTTGTGACGACTGCTAGGGGGGTAGGCAAAAACCAAGTGACTACATCCAATCTGCCAGATGGAAAAATTCCTACCCAGCCCCTGCTCCAAAGCAGGCGACCCTATCCAAAGCAAGGCCAAAGCAGCAGCACCTAAAATTAGGGAGGGAGGGTGGGTGTTCGGCAGCGTGATGCAAGTTCCCCCAGTTACGCCGCGCTGCTGCTTTTATAGGCCCCAAGAATCGCGCCAACTGCCCCGATTGGCCCAAACAGCCCGGCACTATCCCAGGGCCCAACAGTTAAGGCTTGGGCCACGCCTGGCAACAATTCTCCCTATGGGGGTGGCTTAGGGGCCCGCGCGCATTTGCTAAGCAACACCCCTGCTCATCCCACCTACAGGAATCCAAGAATCCTGATTTCAAGAGGCTTTGTGTGTGTATACACACAACAGGATATCTCTGACATTCAAGTTTGACTATGAATGAATAGTCTCTAAAGTAGCCAAGTCGCTAAGTACAGATTAATCCTGTGTTTATTTGTCTTGGTGTTGCATAAGCCCTTTTTTTTCTGATCCAGCAGCCGGAAGGCAGGTTTAAATCAGCAAACACAAGCATCACAAATAAATCTATTATTCCTTAGTAGGTGCTCAGAGGAATCAAAAACTGAATTAGTTCATTCAGTGTGCATTGGAATTATTAATGTCACTTCAAATGCGAAGTGCAGGAAATGACACTTCCCCCCGCACCGCCTTGTTGACATTTGCCAATCAACATGCACCGGTCATGTTAATAATCTGAGGGTGACAGATTGAGGTCAGACTCTGTTCACTATTCAAGGGCAACAATTAGATCTTTGGAGGATTAGTGCTCAACAGATGAGAGGCCACTAGGGCAAAACAATCACCAGTAGTTTCCAGATTCCAGACTAAAGGAAGTCTCGTGATAAGGCTGCACTGGAGCTGGAGCCAAAGATCCACAGCAGGTTTGCACAACTTGCTACAACTCAGCAAGGCAGTGTAGTGTCAAGTGGGTCATGGGCAGGAGAACTGGACTCAAATCCCCAATCAGTATAAATATCATTGGGTGGCATAGCCACTTCCGACATCAAGAGGAGGTGAGGTTGCGGTCTCACACCCCCAACACACGAGCGAAGGCTGGTTTCCAGCCCCGCGCGATCAGGGGAATCCTCGGGCCGCGTCATTCCCTGAGCCAGCCAATCGGCTGGCTCAGGGGGTGTGGCTTGCCTCATTTAAGGCAAGCGTGGCCCCGGGATCTCCCTCTTTGGTCTGCACAGCTGTTCCTCCCCCAAATATTGAAGGGTAGTCCAGTAAAGGATTCTGGGGGGCATTGCCAGGGCCTAAAGCACGCCCCCGATCGGTGACCCCGGGGGAGTACCTAGTTGATGTGCATCAGCAGGGCTTCCCCTGCTGGTGTTAACCCTTCCCAGTTTTCAAGCAAACAGGCTGAAGCCAGATAGTCTGATAGGACCAATGCCTAAGCCAATACCGCTCTTACCTGTAACCAATAAAGTTGTGGCCAATTTTAGCCCATTAACCTTAAATAATTGTGTCCTGTGTCTTTATTCCTACTGGGGGGAGGCAGGAACTTGCCACGCAACTAAGGGTGAGTGAATCTCTCCATTTCAGTTCCTCCTAGTTTCTCATTTTTCCACTCCAAAGTTCAGTTCTCCACATTTCCACATCAATTTGTGATCATCATCATCATCATCATCTTTAAAGTCCTCATGAAAATGCATCAGCACTGTAGCATGGATTTCTCCCAATATACACATTTTTTGTATGACGTTCTGCAAAGCAATTTCCCCCAATATAATGCCTTTTTGCCTGCATCAGTAATATCTGCATTCTTATGCACACTTTACCCTAATATATGCATTTTGTGCACATTACTCGGTTGGGGAACTGATGACGGAGTGATGGTGTGAACCCTTAAAATACGAATTCCACTCAAGATAGATGATGATGAATGATTTTAACAGATTTTCTTCATAGGGAATGGAAGCAAGCAAGAAACAATGTGAGCCTTATTATTTCTCTTATGAAGTGTGTGTGTGTGTGTGTGTGTGTGTGTGTGTGTGTGTGTGTGTTGGTTTTTGCACAGAAAATCCCAAGGCAGGATATCTCAAATTCTAGATCTGCTCCTAAGTACCCTCTATCCACTCTCTTTCTTGATCCCAGACTGAGTAACTGCTTTAACTGACAAATCCCAACTTTTCCTTCCCAGCATTCTACCTTCAAGGAGATTTGCCCTCCATATTACCTTAATGGGACATCCTCCAAGTTTTTGCCTCCTCGAATCCAGTCACGTTCTAGAACACAGTGCATCGCGAGGGTTTTAAAGGTTGCAAGCCCCAGCACTTTCAGCTGAGCCTGGAAAAGAACAGGTAACCAGTGCAGCTGGTATATGATCACTGCAACGCCACCCACCCACCAACATTCTGGCTGCTGCATGTTATGCAAGCTGTGGTTTTTTAAAACAGTCTGACATAGCGAGCACTGAAAATTACGTGACTTATGAGCAGCTGAGCACCAGATTCTCTTTCTCCCAGTGAGATGACACTTGGCAAACCAGCTCAAGCTCATAGAAGCTCCCGATTCCTACAACATATTTTAGACATCCAGGGGGCAACGCCGAGACCAGTGGAAGGTGCAAAATGCATACTTGAACATTCAGGGGGAGAGCATCCCAACCTCAGACAAGTTATACAGCCTCTACTAGGACCAACAAAATGTAAGAACATCCGAACGCGCTGGATCAGGCCAATGGCCCACCTGATCCAGCATTCACTTCTCACAGTAGCCAACCAGCAGGGGCGAACGAAGGCGTCATGACACCCGGGGCAGCAAACCGCTATGTACGGTGCATGTGCAGCGTCGCTATCTACAGCGCATGCACCGCACGTAGCGACGCCACACATGCACTGTACATAGCGGTTTGCCACCGGCACTGATCAAGCACCGTACAGACGGTGCCGGGATCCTCTGCTTGCGGCTGTAGTGGCAACGGAAGGATCCCACCACCATCCGTATGGCACTCAAGCGGCGCCAGGAGCAAACCGCTATGTACAGCACATGCGTGCGGCGGCGCACATGCACTGCACATGGCGGTTTGCTGCCAGCCCTGGAATCCTCTGCTCGCGGCTGCAGCCACAAATGAAGGATCCTCCATGTGCGGCTGCAGTGGCACAATGGCTGCTCACGCTGCTGCAAGCACCTGCGGGGTGCCTTCTTGTCACCCCCCCCAGACATGGCACCCGGGGCGCACCACCCCCCGTTGTGACGCCACTGCCAACCAGATGCCTATGGGATGCTCGCAAGCAGGATCCAAGCAAAACAGCGCTCTAACATATGGCAGTGTCCAGCAGCTGGTATTCTAAAGCATGCAGCATCCATTCATGGAGACAGAACATCATCATCATCACTAATAGCCACTGATGGTCTGGGTGGCATCCAGCTACACAGTTGCACTAGTGAGAGGTATTTAGGCTATGCAGGTCCCCTGCCCTCTCCTCTCCCTGTGCAACCGCACCCCCAACAACACCTAAATCTGTTATGGATATCTCTCAGCCCTCCAGAGCAGATCTAGGAAAGCCCAGAGGGAGGATAGAGGATGGGGAAGTTGAATTGTGCAGATAAAACTCTTTGCACTAAGGCAGCGGTTCTCAACCTGTGGGTCCCCAGATGTTGTTGGACCACAACTCCCATCATCCCTGAGCTCTGGCCTTGCTAGCAAGGGGTGATGGGAGTTGTCGTTCAACAACATCTGGGGACCCACAGGTTGAGAAAGGCTGCACTAGGGGAACAGTTTAGTTGGATGTCAACCATATTTTTTTGCAGCAGGGTGGAGAATCTGAAGAGTCCTAAGTACAAAGTTTGCATTCCTGTTCTAAAAAATGTGTTTGATCTGTGCTCCGTATGTTCCCCCCTCCACTGCACTACTGGTTGTATTACGTTGTCTTGAGCACTTTGAAAGAAAATCAGAATTAACATGGGACTAATCATAAGGAAATCAGCCTTCTGCAGCTCATATGAATGGACCTTTTCTTGATAGACCCATATTCTGTTCTAGACAAAGCAGCAAACCCAGTATATTTATGGATGCTCCACTGTTCCACCGTACAGAAACAGTGAGCTGTATCAAGCTCCAAAGTTCACAAACGGTGCAGCCCTCCTGGAATTCTCTTGATCTGGATTCTTCCACCCTCAGATTTTAAAGTTCTGAAAGAATTGCCTCCTCTTGCTTTCTGAAGGGAAACCATGTGTTAGGGATCCTCCATTATTCCATTGTTAATTTTGTACAGAGTTCTGTATTTTGCCACTGGTCCTCTAGACCTGTTGCCATCTTTCCTAAAGCATGGTTAGGGGACCTGTGTGTCAGCATCGCCCTTGAGCCAGTGCCACCAACTGTACTCATACACTTCAGTCCCGACTGGGCTAGGCGAGCTGGGTAGCACTTCCAGAGACCACCTTCTGCACAGGAACAGGTCAAAGTGCTGTGGACTCACAGCTTAGAGTTGTGAGCACCGGATTCACTCCAACAAGAAGACAGTCGTCGCACAGCAGAGTATAGCAGAGCATAAACAACTCAGAGAGCAGCTCTGTAGAATATCTTCTTTTATTCTATCTACAACTATAATACACAACTATGTACAGAGCTAAATGAGGTCTAAGCGAAAATGCTGAACTGCACTGAGTGTCTGCAGCTGCTCTTAGCAGCAACCTTATCTCTCCACACGATCTCTCTCTAACACTCAGTCTCTCTCTCTCTCTTTGATGTGAGGCTGGAGTGGAATAAGTAGAGAGCAGAAACTGCCCCCTCCTCTCTGGAGAATCAGAAGAGAACATCAGCAGATTCTTGGATATGGGAGGGGTGAAATCTCCTCACTGTGTTCCTCTTGAAGTTGTCGGACTCCAATTCCCACCAGCCCCAGCCAGCATGACAAATGATCAAGGGTGATGGGAGTTGTAGTAAACAAAAACAAAAAAATCCCCATGCCTGTCCGAAAACATCCTAATAGAATGGGGAGTTGACTGAGCTCTTATCAATGGGAGAAAACATCTAGCAGTGATTGTGTCAACCATTGGAGACAATGCCCCCTTTCAGAAGTCAGCCAAAGCTCTGCAAGGTCTAACAGTCAGGGGTAGTTTGATGACTCCTAAGGTAGTTCATAGCTACGCAAGATCACTTCCCTGTTTGTCAAAACTGTAGTGTTCTTTGGGGATGTCTGTGTGAATTCTGCAATCAGAGTTGTGTAAAGGTTCACCCCAGTTCTTACAGCTGGCCTTTGCTTTCTACAAACGGGTCGTGTTATTCTTGGCTTTCTGAAAAGGAAGGTGAAGAACACACAAATAGTCCCCAAGCCAAAGCTTTGTGTACAAAACGAAGAATGAAAAATCTCACAGAATGAACGGCATGAGAAAGCGTCAAATACATTTTCCCCATTGGAGTGGATAAGGGTTCTGCAAAGTTCATCAGAAGGTTAGAGCTGTTGAGAGAGGATTAGACAAATTCATGTAAGTTAAGTCTATCAATAGCTGCCTACTAGTCATGATCAGAAATGAGCAAATCTGTCAATTCTGAGTTTTCTCTGTTTCTCATTTATCCAAATTTAAGTTCAGATCTCTACATTTCCACAACAGACTGCACCGGATGTAACATATTCCCATTGCAGTTCCACTTCTGAAGTTCAAATCCTTTATAGAAAGGGAGGGAGCAATGCTTCAATGCCTTGTACCTGTGCCATGTCAGGAAGATTTTGGACAGAGTCTCAAACAAAGTTGTGCTCTCCCAAGCCCACATTCCTAGTCATGACCACAAAATGGAAGATGGCAGGATCCCCATGGTCTACAGGGAGCTGGCTTCAGGTACCAGGTCCATTGGCGGACCAACTCTGCATTACAAAGATGTCTGTAAACGTGACACAAAGGTTGGCAACATCAACCCCACCAAATGGGAATTCCTTGCAGATGACCACATTGCCTGGAGATAGACTGTCAGGTCATGCATCCGCAGAAGTGACCAGAGGAGGAATGACTGCTTGGAGAATAGCAGAGAGAAGAAACCCCATGGTGCATCTGAAGCATCACAACCAGGCTTATTCATCTGCTCCAGCTGCAAAAAACATGTTTCTCCCATGTTGGTCTCTACAGCCACAGCAGGAACCGTAGCCTTCCAACAGTCTGACTTCACCCAAAAACATGCACTCCACCATTGTCTCCTGGGATAGTCAGTGTGGTGTAGTGGTTAAGAGCGATAGTCTCGTAATCTGGGGAACCGGGTTCGCGTCTCCGCTCCTCCACATGCAGCTGCTGGGTGACCTTGGGCCAGTCACACTTCTTTGAAGTCTCTCAGCCCCACTCACCTCACAGAGTGTTTGTTGTGGGGGAGGAAGGGAAAGGAGAATGTTAGCCGCTTTGAGACTCCTTAAAGGGAGTGAAAGGCGGGATATCAAATCCAAACTCTTCTTCTTCTTCTTCTAGTCAGCCAGTGTTAGAGCTTTCATGATTACAAAAAAACAGACCAAAAGTGTCCAGGCCTGGTGAAATCTCAGAAGCCAGAGATTTCTCCTATGTTGTCTTTTTGAGTCCTGTACGTGAATGTTTCCCTTCTCTGTGCCTTTCAGAGCCAGAATGCATTCTTCAGAAGAGCATCAACTGCAAAAATAATTATGAACTAATTCTGAAATAATTATGGCTGCCAGCAATCAGCTGCAGCAGAGAACCTGTGTCCCTCCAGAACTTGCTGGACTGCAAACCCCATCATCCCTGACTATTGACCATGCTGGCTGGGGCAGATGTTGCTAGACTACAAATCCCATCACCCCTGACTATTGGCCATGCTGTCCAGGAGCTAGATTCCATCAACATCAAGAGGGCTGCAGATTCCCCAGCCTTGAAGTACAGATGATGTACAGTACATGTATCTGTCAAATGATACCAGGGCACAGAGCAAATATTTCTGGACTGCATAGAGAAGTCAGGGGTATGACCATAGCTCCAAACCAATAAAGGTAAATAATCAGGTTCCGCCAGCTTCATCATTTGCTGATTTCATGCTATTATTCTAATGCTCCAGGCTCAGCTATGTGGATCTTGTTTCTCAGCGCAAGCAGTCAAACTGCAGCACTCACACACATTCCCGCTCACGCACCAACACGCACACCAACACACACAGAGAATCTTCCATTTTTAGCCAAGGCAGCTGCAGCTAGACAAGTATATAATAACAGTGATTAGCCACCCATGGAAATGATAAGACCGTTTGGGGAACAAACTTTGTGGTGTTGGCGTTAGGGACGTTGTGTTCCACCATAAAGTGTGGTCAGGCATTCAAGATGCCCAGGGCACAGCCCCAAACATTGTGAGCTGCTTCCAAGCTCCTTTAGCAAGCATTCCTGGGCAAAGATATCAGCCTTTGAGCAGCTGCCCAGACCGCACACACAAACACACCGGCTTATTCCTCCCTTATTGCTGATAAAGATTTCATTTGATGTTTGAGCTGTAATCTTTGAGAGAGGCGGCAGATTACAGCTGCGGTTGCTGGCAGGAAAATCTCTTCCCCTCTTCAGTAAGGAGAGTAAGTTCAAGCCTGGTGTGCAAATTTCATTTACTTGATTGGCAAAGCCCAGGGGGTCCAGGAAGGCACACAGCCCTGATCACACTGCACAGTGTGGTGGTCACATAACTCCCGGAAATTCTGGCAGTATAGGATGCAGGCCAGTCCCTAAAAGCCTGCCATTAGCGAGTCTGAAAGATGGGGCCAGACACATAGAAACAGGCATGGTTCTCGAAAATCTGGGGCTGCCAGGCTCAAGGAATGGCATTAGTCAAAATACGCCTGGTTCTTGGGAGAAAAGCAATGACAAACCTAGACAGCATCTTAAAAAGTAGAGACATCACCTTGCCAACAAAGGTCCGTATAGTAAAAGCAATTGTTTTCCCAGTAGTGATGTATGGATGTGAGAGCTGGACCATAAAGAAGGCTGATCGCCGAAGAATGGATGCTTTTGAATTATGGTGCTGGAGGAGACTCTTGAGAGTCCCATGGACTGCAAGAAGATCAAACCTCTCCATTCTGAAGGAAATCAACCTTGAGTGCTCACTGGAAGGACAGATCCTGAAGAAGAAGAAGAAGAGTTTGGATTTGATATCCCGCCTTTCACTCCCTTTAAGGAGTCTCAAAGCGGCTAACATTCTCCTTTCCCTTCCTCCCCCACAACAAACACTCTGTGAAGTGAGTGGGGCTGAGAGACTTCAAAGAAGTGTGACTGGCCCAAGGTCACTCAGCAGCTGCATGTGGAGGAGCGGAGACGCAAACCCGGTTCCCCAAATTACGAGACTATCGCTCTTAACCACTACACCACACTGACTCTCCTGTGTGGCGCTCCAGCACTTTGGCCACCTCATGAGAAGAGAAGACTCCCTGGAAAAGACCCTGATGCTGGGAAAGATGGAGGGCACAAGGAGAAGGGGACGACAGAGGACGAGATGGTTGGACAGTGTTCTCGAAGCTACCAGCATGAGTTTGACCAAACTGCGGGAGGCAGTGGAAGACAGAAGTGCCTGGCGTGCTCTGGTCCATGGGGTCATGAAGAGTCGGACACGACTAAACGACTAAACAACAACAACAAAAATAGATGCTTCCTCAAGGCATCCTTTAAAAGGAGCCAATTGCTCGCTAAAACCCCACTGATTTCAGTGGGACACACACTGTGATGAGGGATTGGTTGCTAAACCCCCCTGTGAGGGAAACAGGGGTCTCCTAATAACTCTCAGACCCTTAACAAACTACAGCTCCCAGAATTCTTTGTGGGAAACCATGGCTGTTTAAAGTGGTACCATGGCACTTTAAATGTAGGGTGTGAATGTAGCCTGAAACCTGAGGGGGTTTCTATGGACTGTACCACTCCATACTGCAGGTCGGGGAGAAGTCTCCAATGCTCGCAGCTGTTAAACAATAACTAACCCGTGTGGTAGGGGAGAAGTTCTTGCATAGTGTGTTGCTTCCTTGTTAGTTTTGTCCTTTCCTGGGAGTTTCTTCTTTATGTATGCAAAAATGTGACTCTCCCCACCTGCATTCTGAGGTGGTACAGTCCAGTTCAGCAGCAGCAGGTATGGTGGGTTAGAGCGGAAAATCTGATGTCACTGTTACTTACCTGTATGAGGCTGCATCCAGGTTGGGGTTGTGCAGTTGAACCCGTGGGACTGCCAATCTGGTGCTCCTGCTGCACCTGCAAGATACCCACCTCACCCTACACCACCCCCTCCTCAAACCTGATGCCCCCCCATGTCTGCTTTACATGGAAGTCTTGACACTGCAATGCATTTGAATAAATGCAGACCGTGGGGATTTCTATGTTTCAATTTTGCTGGTGTTTTTTTTCACCGCATTAGCATGAACTGATTTGATTCTGTAGAGGCAAATTAACAGCAGAAGTAAACCACCATCAATTCATTTCTTCCCATTAAAAAAAAGACAAAGCTGGCGAGATGTACTGCCACATTTAAATATATATTCTTCCTGCTCAAGATATCTATTGCTTTGGAAAACACTAGGTGTTTTAGAAATCACTGGCTGCAAGGCTGGATTAAATGGCATTCTTCTAGTAATACAGCGGTACCTGTAGGTCCATTCTGGAGGTCCATTCTTAACCTGAAACTGTTCTTAACCTGAGGTACCACTTTAGCTAATGGGGCCTCCCGCTGCCGCTGCGCTGCCAGTGCGCGATTTCTGTTCTCATCCTAAGGTAAAGTTCTTAACTTGAGGTACTATTTCTGGGTTAGGGGAGTCTGTAACCTGAAGCTTCTGTAACCTGAAACGTCTGTAACCCGAGGTACCACTGTACAGACATAACACAACCAAGTGCTAAAAAATATGCTCTTATTCACTTTCTTTCTTGTATGTCTTTATAAGCATCTTTTGTGAAACAATGTACTGTATGGTAAAGGTAAAGGTAAAGGGACCCCTGACCATTAGGTCCAGTCGTGACCGACTCTGGGGTTGCGGCGCTCATCTCGCTTTATTGGCCGAGGGAGCCGGCGTACAGCTTCCAGGTCATGTGGCCAGCATGACTAAGCTGCTTCTGGTGAACCAGAGCAGCGCACGGAAACTCCATTTACCTTCCCGCCGGAGCGGTACCTATTTATCTGCTTGCACTTTGACATGCTTTCAAACTTCTAGGTTGGCAGGAGCTGGGACCGAGCAATGGGAGCTCACCCCATTGCTGGGATTCAAACCGCCGACCTTCTGATCGGCAAGTCCCAGGCTCTGTGGTTTAACCCACAGCTTACTGGACCTTAAAGATTCTTCTTGCTTCAAGGTACATGTTCCAATGATTTCTTGGAAGCCCTATATACTCTGGGTGCTTAAAAAGATCCAAAGAATCAAAATCCATATCAAAAGCCTATCAGTTGATATGAAATTCACTGCCTGTTATACTTTAAAAGATAGATAGATAGATGATAGATAGATAGATGATAGATAGATAGATAGATAGATAGATAGATAGATAGATGATAGACAGACAGACAGATAGATAGATGATAGATAGATTAGATATAGATAGATAGATAGATGATAGATAGATAGATAGATAGATAGATAGATAGATAGATAGATGATAGATAGATAGATTAGATAGATAGATAGATGATAGATAGATAGATAGATAGATAGATAGATAGATAGATGATAGATAGATAGATAGATAGATGATAGATAGATAGATAGATGATAGATAGATAGATAGATAGATAGATAGATGATAGATAGATAGATGATAGATAGATAGATAGATAGATAGATAGATAGATGATAGATAGATAGATAATAGATGATGTACAGGTGGCAGTAACGGTAAGGGAACCCCAGTCACAGACGACTCTGGGGTTGCAGCGCTCATCTCGCTTTACTAGTCAAGGGAGCCGGTGTACAGCTTCCAGGTCATGTGTCCAGCATGACTAAACTGCTTCTGACGAACCAAAGCAGCACACAAAAATGCCGTTTACCTTCCCGCTGGAGCGGTACCTATTTATCTACTTGCACTTTGACGTGCTTTCCAACTGCTAGGTTGGAAGGAGCTGGGACCGAACAATGGGAGCTCACCCCATTGTGGGGATTCAAACCGCCGACCTTCTAATCGGCAAGCCCAAGGCTCAGTGGCCAAATAAATTAGCCAAAATGTATAAAAAATATGGCAAGTTGGAAATGTAAACAAACAGAAGGGTCATTTTTTTCATATGTGGTGGACAAGTGAAAAATATCCGTTCTACAGCGTGGTTTTGGCGCCCCCTGCAGCATGGCGTCCATTGTGACCACGCCAGTCAGGTCACCCTCAAGCCACCTCTGGTATGGGTGACACAAAGCTCTAGGATGATTGTAGGAAAATGAAAGAAATTGAACCTTGGGAAGGAATAAGATGAAAAGAGACACACAAGGATGTTCCTGATGCTTCGCCTTATTGATTTATTTGCCTTACTTTCCATTGCTTGCGTCAAGGAGCTCAGAGTGTGTTAAAATAAACCCCTTATTTATTTCTGCTCTGTGGTTTCCCATAAACTTGACAGCTCCAGCCAGGAAGACACACAGCAGAGATTCATGAAGTCCTTGATGGACTGCCTTGGGCTTGGGTGCATCGGATCTTGCGTAAGTCTAGGTTCAGCCATGAAACAATGGTTTGCCCAGTGAGCCCTGTGATCTAGTGAGCCCTGAGGCTCAGCACTGGCTTGGACTTTGACTCTCCACTTTCAAATCTCCTCTCGTTGCCCTATATTCCATGGGGCATTGCCCATCCAGAACCAGATTCTGAGCATAGATGGATTGGGAGAACTGTTTAGATCTGTTGTTGGGAAGGAGCCGGGTGGCAAGGAGGGAACCTACCAGAAGCAGAAGAAGATAGCAAAGACAACACAAAGAGTGACTGGGGAAAGTTTTGTGGAAAACACAGCAGCTGCAATAATAGGGAAGTAGCCTGAAGGCAAAGCATCATGCCAGGAACTTCTAGTGGGAAGCAAACAGAAGTTGGGTCTGCAGATCCAGCCTGGGGAAGGGAAAAGAGTTAAGTAAACGTTAGAAACTAAGGTGCTTGCTTAGTTTTTAAAGCCCTTAACAATTTGGGGATCATCTACTCTTCCTTTCATGCCATGCTTTCCAGGAACAGCTCTGCACTTTCCAGGTCTGCTGCGTCTGAGCAGTTTTTTTTGTTTTATTCCATGCCACTTTCCCTGGGAAAACCCGCTGTTTGCCGCTGAATCAGAACAAATCAGTCTCTTAAGCTTAAGACAAGAAACAGTATTCTTTATGAAACTGAATATCAATATACATATCAAGATTAGAGAACTGGGCCAAAACAAACAAGATGAATTTTAACAGGGAGAAATGTAAAGTATTGCACTTGGGCAAAAAAAAATGAGAGGCACAAATACAAGATGGGTGACACCTGGCTTGAGAGCAGTACATGTGAAAAGGATCTAGGAGTCTTGGTTGACCACAAACTTGACATGAGCCAACAGTGTGACGCGGCAGCTAAAAAAGCCAATGCAATTCTGGGCTGCATCAATAGGAGTATAACATCTAGATCAAGGGAAGTAATAGTGCCACTGTATTCTGCTCTGGTCAGACCTCACCTGGAGTACTGTGTCCAGTTCTGGGCACCACAGTTCAAGAAGGACACTGACAAACTGGAACGTGTCCAGAGGAGGGCAACCAAAATGGTCAAAGTCCTGGAAACGATGCCTTATGAGGAACGGCTAAGGGAGCTGGGCATGTTTAGCCTGGAGAAGAGGAGGTTAAGGGGTGATATGATAGCCATGTTCAAATATATAAAAGGATGTCACATAGAGGAGGGAGAAAGGTTGTTTTCTGCTGCTCCAGAGAAGCGGACACGGAGCAATGGTTCCAAACTACAAGAAAGAAGATTCCACCTAAATATTAGGAAGAACTTCCTGACAGTAAGAGCTGTTCGACAGTGGAATTTGCTGCCAAGGAGTGTGGTGGAGTCTCCTTCTTTGGAGGTCTTTAAGCAGAGGCTTGACAACCATATGTCAGGAGTGCTCTGGTGGTGTTTCCTGCTTGGCAGGGGGTTGGACTTGATGGCCCTTGTGGTCTCTTCCAACTCTATGATTCTATGATTCTAAGACTTTGAGATTAGACCACTGAAGAAGCCCGGAAACTACCTTGGGAGTATGCTACCTTCAAGCCCCAGTAAAAGGGCCCCATTGGGGGCGAACAGCGGCCTTACTTGGACTGCCAGGGCAAAACAGGTGCAAAACGCCGGCACCCTGTCTACAACTTCATTAACGTCCACCTACAACTTCACTGAGGGACGCGGATGGCGCTGTGGTATAAACCACTGAGCCTAGGGCTTGCCGATCAGAAGGTCGGTGGTTCGAATCCCCGCAATGGGGTGAGCTCCCGTTGTTCGGTCCCAGCTCCTGCCAACCTTGCAGTTCGAAAGCACGTCAAGTGCAAGTAGATAAATAGGTACCGCTCCGGTGGGAAGGTAAACAGCGTTTCGGTGCGCTGCTCTGGTTTGCCAGAAGTGGCTTAGTCATGCTGGCCACATGACCCGGAAGCTGTCTGCGGACAAACGCCTGCTCCCTCGGCCAATAAAGCAAGATGAGTACGCAACCCTAGAGTCGTACGTGACTGGACCTAACGGTCAGGGGTACCTTTACCTTTACCTTACAACTTCACTAGCATCTCTCAGTATTGTGAACAACACCGAACTTACCCTTTGTTGGTATCTTCATGAACTTACCTAAAAAGATAAAGAAAACAAAAGACTGAGTTAAGCATTTGAAAAAAATCCATTGAAACCAGACATTATAAGTTCATCTTAAGTTAGGTAGTTCATAAGTCTCTGTGGCTTTGCACAAGGTTTTGTATTTTTCTCAGAAGATTGATAAAGAATGTATAATTATTTTGGCAGTTATTGTTTGTATATTAGTCGCCAACGTGTTGCATGAGTTGTACTACTGCTAAATCAGAACAAGCAGCAATCGGGTTTTCCATGGATTCAGCCTGCAAATGGCGGGTTTTCCCAGGGAAAGTGGTCGGAGGGGAACACTCAGACCTAGACCTAGAAAGCCCAGACTTGTGCCTGGACAGTGTAGAAGGAAAGGAAGTCCAGATGAGTCCTTAGGGAGCAATTTTATGCATGACTAGCTGTAGAAAGATTCAGGACCTAGAAAAGAAAGTAGTTAAACTGTGGAACTCCCTCCCACAGCAAGCACTGATGACCACAATCTAGATAGCTTTAAAAGAGGATTAGACAAATTCATGGAGGAGACGGCTATTGGTGGCTTCTAGCTCACACCCTCCAACATTTCTCTGGTGTCCTATTGAATAATAATAATGATAATAATAATAATAATAATAATAATAATAATAATAATAATAATGTTACTATTATACCCCAACCATCTGACCGGGCTGCCCCAGCCACTCTGGGTGGCTTTCAACATATCTGAAAACATAATAAAACATTAAACATTAAAAAAAAAAACCCTTCCCTATACAGGGCTGCCTTCAGATGACTCAGGGATCAGATAGCTCCATAGCCTCCAACATTTCTCTTTTGAAAACAGAGACTTCCTAAGGAAAATGGAGCGTTCTGGAATCAAATCAGAAACCGGGACTGCTTCTGTAAATCTGGGTGCAAAATCGTACAATGTCATAGGATTCAAAATGGCAGCCGTTCTCTCACAAGGAAAAAAATGGGATGTCCCAGTTTTTCTAGGAAATTTGCATAGGGTTGACATATTTCAAAAATTGTAAATCCAGACACAAAAGTTGTTGAACTTTCTTTTTTAGGACCCGCCCTAACAACTGGGACCTCATGGATGAATGCAGAGTAAGAAACCTAAACGACTAATAAGTAAGTAAAGGTAAAGGTACCCCTGCCCATACGGGCCAGTCATGTCCGACTCTAGGGTTGCGTGCTCATCTCGCTCTAGAGGCCGTGAGCCGGCGCCGTCCGAAGACACTTCCGGGTCACTTGGCAGTGTGACGAAGCTGCAGCTGGCGAGCCAGCACCAGCGCAGCACACGGAAATGCTGTTTACCTTCCCGCTATAAAGCGGTACCTATTTATCTACTTGCACTTAGGAGTGCTTTCGAACTGCTAGGTGGGCAGGAGCTGGGACCGAACAACGGGAGCTCACCCCGCCGCGGGGATTCGAACCGCCGACCATACAATCGGCAAGTCCTAGGCACTGAGGTTTTACCCACAGTGCCACCCGTGTCCCTTATATACTAATACTAATAAGTACTGCCCAGTTATTGGGTTTGGAAATTTCTTAATGGGCCAACGCAGCTATCTTTATTTTTTTGATAGAAAGGATGTAACAGCATTCTTTGTCATGAACTAAATGAGCAGACAATGACACTGAGGTCTGCAGCTGGAACCTGAAGGAGGAGAAAGCAAGCCTCTGGGAACGAAAGATCTCTGTCTGTTTCCAAGGCACAGCCAATTAATCTGTAATAAAATGGCCATAATAGTTTGTGTTTATCTGACATAATTGGCCCCCAGGGATCATATTAAGGACTTACCGAATTGAAATATATGAGAAGGAAGCCTCTGAAAAGGCAGGTCGGAAATTTGATTGCTGGAAATTTCTCTGTGGTGTTAGAGATGGGGACGATCAGATTAATTAATCTGCCACGTCCTCAAAGCACCCATTCATCTGCACTTTTACACCACTAGGCTGAAGAGTGATTATCACTGCTGCAATCCTATCACTTAGCTGGGCAGAAGTTTTGCTGAACTCAGATGGGCTTGCTCAGTGAAGACATGCATAGGAATGTACTATAAAGGTTGAGAAATACCCCTGCCGTAGCTTGAATCAATGTCAATCAATTAAATTTAAAGAGAATATGGTTTTCATTTGTGTGTGTGTTTGTGTGTGTGCATATGTTTTTGTTCTTGAGTTAATGATCTTTTATTATGTTTTTATGTGCATTAGAAGCTGCCCAGGGTGGCTGGGGCTACCCAGCAGGTTGGACGGGGTATAAATAAGAAAATTAATCATCATCATCTTGGAAGATTGCTACTGTTGCTTATTTGGAAGGTCTGCTCTATCCAATACCTTTTCAAGGAAGAATGGGCGATAATCCATCTCCTTCCTCGTGTAAAAGGCTTTTTATATGAGCCTTTTACATGAGTAAATAAGTGTGGTTACAGGGTTTTTTGTTTTTAACATTTGTATCTGTCTTCCATGGCTCTTAGGGTTCCATATATATATAATTTTCTGTTTTACAGTTTAAAGTATGTACTCATTTTTAAATCCTTAAGATATCAATGACTTCTCTTCTTTTCTTTCCATGGTTCATTGAGACAAGAGTGACCTTTCCAAGTCTCCGGTATTCTCCGTTCTGCTTTCCTCAATAAAGAAACTAGCTGTACGTTAGCCAAGTGTTTTACTCTCTTTCTCTGATCTGTGAACGACCTGCTCTCCTTGTCTGCTCCCTGACACAACATGGCCAATGGTCACAGAGGAGTTGGGGTTCAGCAACATCTGGAATGAGGCAGGTTCCCATTCCTTGGAGTGTTGGGCAACGACTGAGGAAGTCCGGACCCAAATCCCTAGTCATTGAATGTTCACTAGGCAACTTCGAGCCATTCCCTGCCTCTTAGCCTAGGGATGGCTAAGACATGTGGTTGGCCTCCCAATTCCTGCCAGCCCCAGCCAACATGACCTAATGGTCAAGGTTGATGGGAGTTGGAAGCCAACAAAATCTGGAGTGCCACCAACTCCTCCACCCTTGCCCTTGCCCACTGTCTAAACCAGGCATGGCCAAACTTAGCCCTCCAGATGTTTTGGGACTACAATTCCCACCATCCCTGACCACTGGTCCTGTTAGCTAGGGATGCTGGGAATTATAGTCCCAAAACATTTGGAGGGTCAAGTTTGGCCATGCCTGGTCTAAACCTACCTCACAGGATTGTGGTGAGGATAAAGTGGGAAGAGCAGCAATTATAATAATAATTTATTATTTGTACCCCGCCCATCTGGCTGGGTCTCCCCAGCCACTCTGGGCGGTTTCCAACAAAGATTAAAAATACATTAAATGTCACACATTAAAAACTTCCCTTAACAGGCCTGCCTTCAGGTGTCTTCTAAATGTCAGGTAGTTGTTTATCTCTTTGACATCTGGTGGGAGGGCGTTCCACAGGGCGGAACCTCCGCCTGGTTCCCTGCAGCTTTGCTTCTCTCAGTGAGGGAACTGCCAGAAGACCCTCGGCGCTGGACCTCAGCATCTGGGCAGAACGATGGGGCTGGAGACGCTTCTTCAGGTATACTGGACCAAGGCCGTTTAGGGCTTTAAAGGTCAACACCAACACTTTGAATTGTGCTCAGAAACGTACTGGGAGCCAATGTAGAAGAACCAGGTATGCCACCCTGAGTTCAAATGGTGTCCTTCTTCTCAGTCTCGTTCTGGGAAATGGTTGCACATGCATCCCAGATTTTACATTGATTCTTCTTAAAACTGGGATATAAATAAAGCATAGTCTTGACCACAATTGACCTGCTGCTTTGCCTTGGCTCCTCCTGTCACACTTTGGTGAAATAGCAAAGAAGACCGGCACCAAAGGAGGCCTGTACTCAGTAATCGGAATGGATTTGTGCATTAAATTTTTCTGCAGCCTTCTCCGCTGTCCAGGGACTCCGCTTGAAGGTTTTCTAGAGTCTGCAGCCAAGGGAAGACGTGGGAATTGAAAGAGAAGGGCAGCAAAATGATTAAAGAGCTGTTGAGCTTGACTTGGGAGCAAAGCGGGTGGTGGGAGGGGGGGAGAGAATTAAATAGATATCACTTGGCCCAATCAAAACTGACAGGTGGGGAGGCTTGCAAAACAGCGGCTTGTATTCTGAGGGTGTAGGTAGAAGAGAAAGAAAGGTTAAGGAAGTGGGAAGTTTAGGTAATCGGAAGGAAACAAAATGTAAGCTGGCACCCAGGAAAATCTGAAGGCAGCCCGTCTCTAGCGTGAATCTAAGATAATGAGTGGGTTTTGCATGTGCAACGAAGTTCAGTTGACTCACCGTGTCAGTGCTTGGGCTGACTTTAATGGTGTAACAATATACAGATGGGGTGATTCACACATGCATGTTCTCTGTCCTATATGTGAATTTACTCTGCCCTTTTGAGGTGGCTTCTCTGGCAGTGATGGGCTGAGCTGCTGTTATGTCACAGAGAGATGGGGTTGGGCAGACAATGGGCAGATCAAGTCAAAACCCCCCCACCACCACCTTATGCCAGGCTGAGTGTGGTAGTATTGGAATGAGTGGCTAAGATGACCTCCCACTGGTTGTCAAATGAGCAGGCACATGGGATCGCCATTAGCTGGAGCCAACCAAAAGGCCCCAAATGATGCACTCTAAGGGGGGAGCAGCTGGCATGGTCCTAGATCCACTAGATCCTGAGCTGGTCTCTCTCCCACTGAAAATAAGTAATTCTCACCCCTTTTTTCTGATTGGAGCCAACCAGAGTGAAATGAATGGGCATCGAAGGATTGACTTCTAGGGTCATTGTGAAGAGGTTCATGGGAAGAACACAGAGGAGCTGTTGTTCTGTCTTCTCCAAAGCTCAGTGGCGTAGCGTGGGTTGTCAGCACCCGGGGCAAGGCAAGTAACTTGCGCCCCCTAACCCGTGGATTTGCGCCCCCTAACCCTAACCCCCAGATGTTGCGCCCGGTGCAGCCGGCCCCCCCTGCACCCCCCACGCTACGCCACTGCCAAAGCTAAGCACTTTGGGGCACTAAAAGCAAACAGTGCTTCAGTTTCAAAAGAGCAGTGTGCAAGTTCTCAGAAAGCACAACTTAAGTCGTTCCAAAAGATATTAAGAATTATTATTATTATTATTATTATTATTATTATTATTATTATTATCAATATCCTGCCCTCCCCAGCCGAAGCCGGGCTCAGAGCGGCTAACAACAATGAAAGTAACACAGCATTCTAAAATCAATTCATTTTAAAATCAATTCAAAATCAAATTAATGGCAACCGTTGGGCTAGAGTGCTTTGAGGATTATAGTAGGAGGGGGTCAAACTGCGCCTTGGCCAAAGGCCTGGTGGAACAGCTCTGTCTTGCAGGCCCTGCAGAAAGATGTCAAGTCCTGCAGGGCCCTAGTCTCTTCTGACAGAGTGTTCCACCAGATCGGGGCCATGGCCAAAAAAGCCCTGGTTCTGGTTGAGGCCAGCCTAACCTCCCTGTGGCCCGGGACCTCCAAGATGTTTTTGTTTGAAGACCGTAAGGTCCTCCATGAGACATACCGGGAGAGGCAGTCCCATAGAGCACTCCAAATAATTTGTATGTGCACAGAAAATAGTAGATCTATTTGAAAAGCAAAACCATGGAGATCTGCAATGATTGTTGCAGTGCATCCCTATTTATTTTTATTGTATAATCTAAAGGGACCCCTGACCATTAGCTCCAGTCGTGGCCGACTCTGGGGTTGCAGCGCTCATCTCGCTTTATTGGCTGAGGGAGCCGGCGTACAGCTTCCGGGTCATGTGGCCAGCATGACTAAGCCGCTTCTGGTGAACCAGAGCAGCGCACGGAAACACTGTTTACCTTCCCGCTGGAGCGGTACCTATTTATCTACTTGCACTTTGACGTGCTTTCGAACTGCTAGGTTGGCAGGAGCAGGGACTGAGCAACGGGAGCTCACCCCATCACGGGGATTCGAACCACCGACCTTCTGATCAGCAAGCCCTAGGCTCTGTGGTTTAACCCACAGTGCCACCCGCATCCTTAGGATGCTGCATATTCTTATAAGGAGCATGGCTGTGACTATCATGAAGGAACACTGCTCTAATTCATTAAAACTTTCCTGTTCTAGCAAGCCTTTGTCTCAGGGTTGGCTCCAGATTTTGGAGGGCCCTTGGGTAAGAGGTCATCTCCCTGGGTATGTCTACCTCCATACTACAAGCTGCCCAAGCTGCTCACCTTCTTCCTCATGATTCTCCCATCTGCTTGCTCATCAGGCAGAGAGCCAAGGAGCAACGGTACCTCCTACCTGCCTGGCTCTGACCACCACACCTTGGCCAGAGGGAAAAATGGGTGGAAAAGAAGGCAGGCCACAATGGGGAAAAAGAGCAACCGGTGCCTGTCAGTGGCCACCCCTCTGCTGGTGTGGGGACTTTGTCTGTTCCCTAACCATACCAATCCTTGATGCCAATCAGTTGACTGCCGAGCAGTTGATTGTTATGTGATGCATCCTGATTTTAGAATTTTTAAAGATCCGCTGAGCTGGTTTCCTTTTCTTATTCCCAGGAAATTGCACATAGGCACACAGTCACCGTGATGGCAATAATCAGGCTTTCTACCATTTGCTGCTGATCTTTAGTGGGTCCAGCATGATGGATTGTCTTGCATTTTTGGACTCTCCTTGGGGATGTGGCTAGGAGAGCTGTCACAATGAGTTCGTGCATTGTTAAATTTAACCACTGCATTGCTGGGTCAGCCAATCAATATTAGCCAGAACAGCTGGATGAAAATGCCATGTTCAAAGGCATTATACCTTTGAACACCACATGCCAGGGGCATATAACAGGGAAGGGCTCTTGCAATGTGGGCTTCCTTTGCAGAGGCATCAGTCTAGCTGCTATCAGTCTGGCAGTTCCCTCTCTGCGAGATGTGAGGTTACAGGGAACCAGGCAGAGGGCCTTCTCAGTGGTGGCGTCTGCCCTGTGGAACGCCCTCCCATCAGGTGTCAAGGAAAAACACAACTATCTGACTTTTAGAAGACATCTGAAGGCAGCCCTGTTTAGGGAGGTTTTTAATGTTTGATGTTTTATTCTGTTTTTAATCTGTTGGGAGCTGCCCGAGTGGCTGGAGAAACCCAGCCAGATGGGCAGGATATAAATTATTATTATTATTATTATTATTATTATTATTATTATTAGATTCTGAACTAGATCGGCCCTCCATCTCAACAAGCAAGCATCTTCTTATCCTTCCTACTGCTTAAATGCTGGCACTGGTGTAACTCCAAAGTTTAAGTGAATAGCTGGTGTGTGGCAAAAAAAGCTTGCTTTAAATGCTGCCATTCTGTGTAAGTGTCGAATGAAGCCACCTTCATCAGAACAATCTGTCATTATTATTATTTTGGCAGGATAGCTACCAAGCAGAAATCATTGTGATTCATCCCAGATCACATGGATAGGAATACTCTATCCAATTACAAAACATTAATATAGAAAGAGTCGTTACGGTCTTTCCTTTACTGACTTGCTAATTTTCTTCATTACTCAGATAAGAAGACAACATTGGAATACATTGTCCAATTCTCTCTTCCTGTCTCAAAAGATGGAAGACTAGAATAAGGCATTCTTAGGAAAGTTAGAATATATTAAACTTCTGAATTAACTGCTCTGAGTATATGTTCTATTGCCAACTCATTTAGCCTGGAGGGTGGAATCTAGGAAGGATATATTGCAACACACACACACACAGAGAGAGAGAGAGAGAGAGAGAGAGAGAGAGAGAGATTAATTGTTTGATAATTGAAGGAGTGCCATCCTAGACTGAACAGGTACATAAAGAACTACCATGCAGTACAAAAATGGAAATAAACCTCAACAAAATTAAGGCATAAGAAAAAGATTGGGATCAAAAGCCAACGGCAAACTAAGGGAGAAATCCTATGCACTAGAAGCTGGCATAAAGCAAGCAGGTGTAATTTGAGCCAGCATAAAATTGCACCAGATCCAAACCCTGTTCAGCAGCTGGGTTGCTGTTGCTGTTGCTTCCCTGCCTAAACCTGGCAGAGGGAAAACAAGTCTTAAAATAGTGTTCTATGCCAGTTTGCCAGGTCATGTAACCAAGCTGAACAGGCTTGCAATCCAACCTAATTCCCCAATCTCTGGTTCTGCTACACCAGGGGTTGGAAAGGCTTATCTTGCCAGGGCCAGATCGGTCCTGCGGAGATCCCTGTGTGTGCGCAGACGTGATTTTTGGCATCTGCGCAGATGCGATTTCTGGCACCACGGAAGCGAGTCCCTGTGCCGCACTGCGCCAGTTTAGCGCAGGGCACCAGCGGGCAGCTCGGTTCAGGGGCGGCTCCTGTGTCGGTCAAACGATGTCCACGGGCCGCTTCCTGCCCATGGGCCTTAGGTTGCTGACCCCTGTGCTACACCTTTGCCATGACCGTTTTGGAAGACCTGTGCTATCTGAGACCCAGCTGACCTGGAATGAGCAAGTTATGTCAGTGTATCTTTGGCTGAGCCAGGGTTGGGGGTCTCAATGCTGGCTGAGTACAGCAGAGCTTGGAATCAGCTGGCTGAGCCAGAGACCAGCTGGATCCTTATCTGCTCATCCCAGTGGATCTTGTCACAAGATTACCCCCTGGTATAAATGCATGCAATATATTAAAAATAATTTAAATAAATCTAATGGCAGTTATGAATGAATGGTGTATAGCTATTTATATCCAAAGCAAGCAAACAAACAATCTTCAGATTGAACAAATGTAGTTCATAAAATATCACAAAGCACAAAAAAGTCACCAGACTAAATAGATACAGTGGTACCTCGGGTTAAGAACTTAATTCGTTCTGGAGGTCCGTTCTTAACCTGAAACTGTTCTTAACCTGAAGCACCACTTTAGCTAATGGGGCCTCCTGCTGCCGCTGCACCGCCGCTGCACGATTTCTGTTCTCATCCTGAAGCAAAGTTCTTAACCCAAGGTACTATTTCTGGGTTAGCGAAGTCTGTAACCTGAAGCATATGTAACCTGAAGCGTATGTAACCCGAGGTACCGCTATATAACCAATGGACTTTCACAAAGCACAAACGCATTTCAGCCTTAGTCTTCCTGGGTGGTCTCTGCACTATGTACATGGAAAGGGCTTGGCATAAAAGGAGCTGTAATTCAACAAAGAATGAGCCATGTGTTGGATATACTGATAAAAAGCAGCAGCAGCACCTGTAAATGCAAAAGGATAATATTTTAAAATATTTGAATGAATGAATGAATGAATGAATGAATGAATGAAAATTGGTAAAAATAGAATTGGAAGGGATCCCAAGGGTCATCTAATGCAACCCTCTGCGATGCAGAAGTCTCAGCTAAAGCATCCATGACAGATGGCCACCCAACCTCTGTTTAAAAGCCTCCAAGGAAGGAGAGTCCTCCACCTCTCGTGGGAGTCTGTTCCATTGCTGAACAGCTCTTACTGTCAGAAAGGTTTTCCAAATCTCCTTTCCTACAACTTGGTTTGAGTCCTACCCTCCAGAGCAGGAGAAAACAAGCATTGCTCCCTCCTCCATGTGACAGCCCTTCAGATATTTGAAGATGGCTGTCATATCTCCTCTCAGTTTCCTCTTTTCCAGGCTAAACATACCCAGCTCCTTCAACCATTCCTTATAAGGCTTAGTTTCCAGACCCTTGATCATCTTGGTTGCTTTCCTGTACACACTTTCCAGCTTGTCAACATCCTTCTTAAATTGTGGTGCCCAGAACTGAATGCAGTATTCCAAGTGTGGTTCGACTAAGGATGAATAGAGTGGTATTATTACTTTCCTTGACCTGCACACTATACTTCTGTTGGTGCAACCTAGAATAGCAGTAGCTTTTTTTTGCTGCTGCCTCATACTATTGACTCATGTTAAGCTTATGGTCCACCAAGACCCCTCGACCCTTTTCACATGTACCGCCAGGTGTCCCGCATCCTATGTTTGTGCATCTGGTTCTTCCTGTCTAAGTGCAGAACCTTACATTTGTCCCTATTGACATTCACTTTGTTAGTTTGCACCCAGTTCACCAATCTGTTAAGGTCATTTTGAATTCTGATTCTGTCTTCTGTGGCATTAGCTACCCCTCCCTGTTTGGTGTCATCTGCAAATTTGATGAGCATCTCCTCAATTCCTTCATCCAAGTCATTTATAAAGCTGCTGAACAACAATGGGCCCAGGACAGAACCCTGTGGCACCCCACTTGTCACTTATTTCCAGGATGAAGAGGAACCATTAATGAACATTCTTTGGGTTCGGTCAGTCAATCAGCTACAAATCCACCTAACAGTTATCTCGTTCAACCCGAATTTTACCAGCTTCCTCACTGGGGGAGTTTGTCAAAAGCCTTACTGAAATCAAGATACACTATGTCCACACCATTCTCCTGATCCACTAAGTTTGTAATTCCATCAAAGAAGGAAATCAGATTGGTCTGGCATGACTTATGACCCATGCTGTGTCTTAGTAATAACAATATCCTTTTCTAAATGCTCACAGACCGACGGTTGATTTAGCTGTTCTAGGACCTTCCCTGGTATCAGTGTCAAGCTCACTGGTCGGTAGTTACCTGGGTCTTCCTTCTTCACCTTTTTGAATATGGGGCCAATATTTGCCCACCTCCAGTCTGTAGGAACCTCACCTATTTCTCAAGAATTCTCAAAGATAACAGGCAAAGGCTCTGAAATTACATCCACAAGCTCCTTTAGTACCCTTGGATGCAGCTCATCAGGCCCTGGAGATTTGAATTCATTTAAAGTAGCTAGGTGTTCCCTTACTACTTATTTTCCTATCTTGGGCTGCTTATCTGAACTTTGAGTCCCACACAAAAACATGGAAGATATTGTCCAACCAAGGGGGCACTCAAGGGATGAAATCTGCTTGTCCAATGCTGTCCTTGTGGGGGAAGCCAGACCTTCATAGGATGTGAAAGCTCTGTGATTTAGCTGCAGGTTCTATATACAGTATGTGTAAATGAAACCATATATCATAAAGACACCACAGTCTCTGCTGTGCCATGTTCCCAAAGGGAACTGTGTCCTCAGTTCACATCTTTCATAAATTGTCCCGGAGGATAGATAACAGGTCTAGTAAGAGCAAAAGGGTCACAATTTCCTCTCCTGAGAGAGGGAGACCAAGGAAGATTCAGTCCTTAACCCAGATTGGAATGGATCTAGATGCTCAGTTTCCTCCAGAAATGCTTGCAGCTCATCACCAATTATTCTCCCTAGTAACTTGTTTGAAAAGGAGGTATTTGTGGTGGTGTTGTAGTTGTTCCCCAAGATCAAAGGCTGGAGACGTCTCCTGCATCTGGAGTTCCTTTAGTTCAAGGACAGGGAATCTGTGGCCTTCAAGATGCTGTTGGACCACAGCTCCCACTATCCCTGACCACTGTCCATGTTGATTGAGGCTGGTGGAAGTTAGAGTCCAACAATTTATGAAGTTCCACAGGTTCCCGCATCCCTGTTCCACTTGAATGGCCGAGTACTGAACCTCTGCATGAAAAGCACATGCCGTACCATTGCTCTCTAGTCCCTCCCCATGTTCCTTGTATACATGAATAAAAACCATGTAACTCATAACGCGTGGAGACTATGTACCTTATAATGTGATCTCTGTCATCACAGCCTGTAGCTCTATTACTCTTTGTACCCAAGCACATTCTGTCTTTTTTTTAGCACAGTTCTCTGTTTTCTGTTCCCTATATTAGTGGATCATGAGTGACCATTCAAAGTCAGAAGAAGTCAATTCTGCAGATGCTGTTAGCCTAGGAAATGTGTTTTTTTCCCGATGGATGCTTGCCTTTTTCTAAGCTCCAAGAGGAATGACTGTGAGATGTCTTGCACAGTAGCAGTGACCCCAAAACCTGAGCATATTTTCACCCTTTGAACTTACATATTATTTCCAACATTGGAGGCAATAGGAGACAGTAATGCTTCCAAGTACCAGTTGGTAGAAACCACAGGAGGGGACCTGGGCTCAGGTCTGGCTTGTAGGTTTCCCAGTGGTTGGCCACTGTAAGAACAGGCTGCTGGACTAGGTGGGGCATTGCCTGATCTAGTTGGTTCTTCATAAGTTCTTACAGCCAACAGAGCTACCCAGCTAGAAAGAGTGAACAGCTGACCTCCTCTGTATGTGTGACATAGTGGACAGGATCAGGCCCTATAACTCACCCTGAAGTTGGGGGGCAGGGAGAACAAATGGAATCCAAAAACAAAGAAGACTTCTTTTGTTTTCTGCAAGCTATAAGCCAGGTGTGCTGATGTTTGTAGTACTAATATTGATACAGTGGTACCTTGGGTTAAGTACTTAATTCGTTCCGGAGGTCCGTTCTTAACCTGAAACTGTTCTTAACCTGAAGCACCACTTTAGCTAATGGGGCCTCCTGCTGCCGCTGCGCTGCCGGAGCACGATTTCTGTTCTTATCCTGAAGCAAAGTTCTTAACCTGAAGCACTATTTCTGGGTTAGCGGAGTGTGTAACCTGAAGCGTATGTAACCTGAAGCGTATGTAACCTGAAGCGTATGTAACCCGAGGTACCACTATAATAAATAGTAGTATTAGCAGTGATTTTGGAATCACTTTGAGAGCAGAGACTCCACGTCAGTGTGTCTTGAGATTTAGCGCTTCAGATTGCGCCCTCTGGATGGAAAGCAGACTTTGCTTCCAAGTGAGCTCGCACTGGTTGCCTGTGGTCCTATGCAGGGTGAGTGGAATCCAAGAGGAACTCCCTAGCCACTGGCTCATACGGATCCATCCCTTTGGGGACAATGCGCGTGTCTTGGGGCTGCTGTTGTTGGGGAGGGGGGGTGGAGATGGTACTTCTTTAAGTGGGCGCACAGGGGAGCGGGAGCAGTAGAGCCTGACGTCACTGGGCCATCAGCTGACCGAGCCGGGCTCTGCCTTTCCCAGTAGAGGCGGCGGTGGCGGCAAGAGGAGCGCCCGCCGCGGCACCAGCTCTCCTGCGCTCCGGATTATCTTTTCCCTCGCTCGCTTGCTCTGATTCCACTCTCGGAGGGCTAACAGGAAATCGCGGCTGCGGTGGGCCAGAGCAGGACCCGAGGGCGCCGGAAATGCCCAATCGGCGGAGCTGCTATTAGCCCAGCTGCTGCCCAAGGGGCGGATGGACGGATGGGGGGCGCGCGGAGCAGCGAGGAGTAAACAGCCCCCTCGGGTGGGGTAGGAGGAGCCCTCTGACTTTCCGGGTGCCCCAAACTCCTGCCATCCCGGGACAGCTGCTCTGAAGGGCAGCCCCTTCGCCTCTCTTTCTTTCTTTCTTTCTTTTGGGGTGGCGCTCCTTGGATCTCATAAAGCATCCCCTCCCCTCGAGGAAGCGGCATGTTAGACTGAAGGCTCCGGTTAGGCTTTGGGGAAGGGGGAGAGGGAGAAGGAGGAAGGCTGGAGAGGGAGGGAGATCGGTTTAAAGCGGCGTGGGAAGCGCAATGAGGACCGTCGCCTAACCATTACGCGCCGCGCGCCAAAGAGATGTCCAGCCAGGCATCCCGCCGACGGCTCCTCTCTCCTCCTGCGGGGACACTTGAAGTCGCCGAGCCGTGAGCCGCCAGCCACTGCATCCCCCACCCCGACTGCTTCCCTTCCCATCGCCAAGCCGGCCATGTCTCGCTGCTGCAAGTCTCCGATCTCCCGAAAGAAAAGGAAAACTCTTTGCATCTTCCTGCTCGGCTGGAGTTTCCCTGGATCGCTCTCGGCGCGCGCTTGGGAAGAGGCGACTCCGGGCCAGCCGCCAGCTCCAGCTCCAGCTCCCTTGACCTTGTCAGCTTCGCACCTCGCCTCCCGCTTGGACCACCGGCAGCATTGTCAATTTCAGGAGTGAGACCAGCGCCCCGGTCGGGGTCTCCTTGGTCATTTCTCTCCCTTTCGGTTTCTAACCTCCTTCCCGTTTCAATCCTCTCGGTTCTTCCTCTTTGTGGCACGGATGGCTGATCCTGATAGGCGACTGCGCCGCGGATTATAGCAAACCAGCGATCACCTCTCTCTCGCCCTCTCAGCTGCAGCTGTACAGATATATATATAAATATAAGTACCCGTGTGAAAGGAACAGATCTTCCATCAAGCTCCTAGAACCCTCCAGATGGTCACTTCCCTCTCCTAAGAAGTTGCATGATGTTGTTGTTGCTGTTATTAATGCACCTGTAATAGTCTACAATATATACAAATATATATATATATTTAAGGAAAACAACCACCCACCTATATCACTATTGCACAGGGCTCTCATTTTTCTTCTGCAAGAAGTCATATCCAATTGATAGACCACATGCTCTGGATTCAGTCCCTGCCGTTTCCAGTTGCAAGGATCTCCGCAGCAGGACTGGGAAGGGTTTGAACCTGGAACCTCAGAGAGCCAATCAGAGGAGGGAGTCCTCAGCTTTATGGACCAATGGTCTGGCTCGTCCTAAGGCAACTTCCAATATCCAGCGGTACGCCATGTTTTCTGAATGTAGGATGGGAGCCACCAACCTGCCCTCCTTTCGTTGGCTCAGTCTGAAGGGCACTTTTTGCCTCTCTGTGGGTATCTTTCCCCTCTTTGCCTTTGGATTCTGCGGCGCCAACCAGGGACCCAGAAGGATGTGGCTTTGATTGCACTGGACTGGACTTTTGACCACGCCGTTAGCAAAAAGGGCCTTCTGTATCTCAATCTGCTCTCCCTCCCCCCACCGCCAGCTGTAATAATAATCTGGGGGGCAGGGTCAGATGCACTTTACAAAGCCAACCCCCCATGCAAAGGTCTATCCAGTGCCAAAAAGGCATGGGGAGTCCCCTTTCTTCTGCAATAATTGACTGACCCTTGATTTCCCCCCCACCCCGCCGGCCAAGGGGGTAGGGGGCAGCCACCGCCTTTCAATGTGATACACCCTCCCTCTCCTGCCGCTGCTGCCGCCACCACTCCGAGCCACACGATGGAGCTATCCGAGGTGCGCTGCCTGAGCGACAGCGACGAGTTGTACACCATCAACCAGACGCCCCCTAGCAGCGGCGCTCGCTCTCAGCGCCTGCTGTGGCAGACGGCAGTCCGCCACATCACTGAGCAGCGCTTCATCCAGGAGCACAGCGGAGGGAAAGTGCTGGGCTCGGAGGAGTCCTTCTGCTCCAACCATTCCCACCATCCGCGGTCAGCAGGCAAGAGCCTTGGCGGCCACAACAATGGGGGAACCAAAGTCTTCCCGGAGCGCACGAGCAGCAGTGGGGACCTGGGGTTCCTGCACCTCGACTGCGCTCCCAGCAACTCGGACTTCTTCCTCAACTGGGGCTACACGTACCGCGGCGTGATCTTCCCTACCTTGCGCAACTCCTTCAAGTCCCGGGACTTGGAGCGCCTCTACCAACGCTACTTCCTGGGCCAGAGGCGCAAATCCGAGGTGGTGGTGAACATCCTGGATGTGCTCACCAAGCTGACCCTCCTGCTGCTCCACCTCACCTTGGCCTCGGCCCCTATGGACCCCATCAAGGGCATCCTGCTGGGCTTCTTCACGGGCATCGAGGTGGTCATCTGTGCCTTAGTAGTGGTCAGGAAGGATACGACCTCCTACACCTACCTGCAGTACAGTGGGGTGGTCACTTGGGTGGCCATGGCCACACAGATCTTGGCTGCCGGCCTTGGCTGTGGTCTTCTTGGAGATGGAATTGGCTATGTGCTCTTCACGCTCTTCGCCACCTACAGCATGCTGCCTCTGCCCCTCACCTGGGCTATCCTGGCCGGCTTAGTCACCTCCGTTCTGCAGCTCGTCATGCAGATGGTGATCCCGAGGCAAACCATGACCTCCATCAACCAGGTATTTCCTGTGGGTTCATCCTTCTTTCTCTCCGAAGTCACCTTTAGTGGGGCAACTTGTAAGGACACATGTTCATCTCCTCCATGAGCTGGGTTACTAAGACAGCTAGACATCATCATTGAATAAAGCTATCCTTTCTCATAATGGGTTGATTATATCCTAGCAAGGATGTGCTGGTGCATTCATAAGAGGAATTACAGGTTCAGACATCTATCTCTGTTTAGGGTGGGGAGAGGGAGGAGGCAGTGAGACCTTATGAGGAATGACACATAAAAGTTGGGTTTTTGTCATGATCAAACAACCCATGTCATAGAATTCTAATGTCCTCCTCGTATCCATATTTTAGTCACTTAGATGGAGAAGCAAATGGAAGGCTATATTGAAGAGCACCCATCCTTAATCTTTATGTTCATCTGCAATCCAACATCTGGCACCCAGATGTTGGATTGCAACTCCCATCTGCATCCCGACCTCTCACATATGTATCCCACTCTTCCTCCAAGGACCTCAGGATGTTCATTGCTCATGAGCTTGTCTCATGTCATCCTCACCACATCTCTGTGTAGTAGGTTAGGCAGAGAGGCAGCATCTGGTCCAAAATTCTCCAGGTCTGAGGAGTCTGAATGCAGGTCTCCTGTCCCAAGTCCACCACTGCACTCCTGGTCCAAGACCAGCTGTGTCCACTGCAATGTTCCCTAGTGGGTCCTCCATATTCTCCTCCACTCAATATTCTCATGTTTAGTTGATACTTGTACCAAGTGGTGATCTGGAGTGGATTTGGAGTTAAAAGAATCTACCTGGAAGCAGAATTTAGAAGGCGGTAGATATATTGATGCACCTGAATGTTTTGCAAAACACACACACAAGCTCATTGCAACCCTAAAATGCTGCTTTCAATCCCTGGAGCTATTTTGGCAACCATTCAGTGGACAAGGTTAATCAAGAAGGAGAACAGTTTCCGTTGGATATACTGTACCTTCCCTTATTTTTGGATTCTTGGTTTCTGTCTGTATCGTGCTAATATGGAGCATATTGGAATACCACCTCACCTTGCAGTGGGTGAGGTGTCAGTTCGCAAATCCCTAGCACTTGTGCATATCACACTTTTCAGTGGGCTTGACAATCAGCATTTGACACCTTCAAATCTGTCCTGATTGCATATGATGATGGATGAAGCAGGGAATGTAAGCAATATATGCTTGGAGCCACCTGATGGGTCTGTGGTCGAATTAGCATCGAACCTTAGTTTCTGAGAAGTAAATCAGATCATCTCTCCATTAAATGAGAGTGTTCATTGAGTAGTGCTGGTTTCTTAGTTCCTGGGCTGCTGTCATTTAGGTGTTTTGTTCCCCCAACCCACTGCAAAACAGTATTCAATCTCAAAAAAACAAAAACAAAAAATGCAGATCATGCCAAATGGCTTTTGCTGGGGGTCCGGTTCTCTGTTTCTGCCACCTGGACAAAGGTTTTGAGTGATGAGGTCTCAAAAGAAGTAATTGTTATGTCGGTCTTGGCTCCTGCCAGTTTCTAATTTATCAGGGATTAATGATGGTGAACAGGGAGAGATCAGTCACTTTTGTCATTTATTTGGCATACACGAGAGAGTCAGCTTGGTTAGAGTGCTGGACTCTCAAATCCCCACTCAGCCATGAAAGTTACTGGCTGATTTAGAGATGGTCACAGCCTCTCTGCCTAACCTACCTCACAGGGTTGTTGTAAGTTAAAAATTAGAAAGGAGAGCCACATTCACCACCTTGAGCTACTTGGGGAAAAGGTGGGATATTAATGTAACAATATAATACATAAATGAATCAGTTTTAACTATTCCTAAATTTGTTTTCTGAAGGCAGAAATATATTAAAAATTGAAACAAAAATCAATTTTATTTTATTACAAGTTTCAAGATATACGTGGTCCTTTGTTTAAAAAAAGCGTCTTCCCTCAAGTAAATAAATAATGCCAGCTGTATTTATAAAATAAACAAACTGGAAAGCTTGCAGGTCTAAGGATTATTTTGCTGTGTGACACAATGCAACCCAACATTTTACAGGGGCATGAGATCTAAAAAGTGGAAAGTCTCATCTACTCTAGAAATTGTCTTGCTGATCGGAATTGACTTTATTTATTTATTTATTAAAAATCCAAGAGAAATGTTTTGTGCACTTAACAGGTTTGCGGGTGGGGCGAGCCCTTAAATACTTAGCAATTGCCTTTTAATACACAATTTCAGATTATTTTAGGTTCACAGTCCCCGTTTTTTCAAAAGACTCTAGTAGCAGCTTGACCTGTAGCAGGAATTGACAAGCAAAGGTGTTGTTGTTGTTGTTTACAATCATGAGAAAACCTCATCACCTGTTGTAAGACATAGTTGGCAGCCCTTTTGACACATGCCTTTTAGTCAGAAGAGAGAACCCAGAACAGATCATTTGGTTTAGGAAGCATTGGAGGAGGGGGAGATGGAAATGATTTATGGACTAATAGTTTATTGACACCTAAGATTCGTAGAGCTCTGATCCTAGATCCTGTTTTCAGTGCCAAGGGCTCAGCAATGGGATATGTGTTGGCAGCTGTTTTGAAGAAAGCACCTCTGAGCAAGTTCAGAGTGTATTTTACCACTGAGTCCTGGAAGCCTACAAACATATGAGAGAACGGAGTCCAGTACAGCTCAGAGGGAAAAGGCATTTTCATTAGGATTGTGATCCCATTTCTGTCATTTTTACAAACTGGATCAGAAATGGGACTAACTTTCTTATGCTCTAGCAACCTCTCAAATCAAAGCTGGTACCTTCAGATCCATCTCTCCTATGTCTTATTTAACTCTCATTTCGACCGAACACAGCAGCTTGCAATAACTCAGCAGCCTTTTAGGAATCGGTTAGGTATATCCCCCTTATTTAGAATATAAGAATAAGAATATCATTTTGAGACTTTACTCCCCTATTCTCATTTCTAGTTTCCTTGGTTCTACTCCTTCACAGTCGTTTTTCCACAGCGTTTGTGCACTCTGTGATAGTTATAGCCAGGGCTAGCAGCAGAAGCTGACCAAGTCAGGCAAATGCCAAGGGCGGGATGCAAAGCGGGTGAGCTGGATGGCATTAGACTGACCACCTGGTATTTCAGTCCACAATAGTCCAGACTTGACTGATGGGTCAGGGAAGGCCTTGCCCATTTTTGTTGTGGTCCGATAACCTCGTTTTAGCAGTACAAATTTTGAGTGTCTGTACCTGGCGTCTGGGGATGCGGGTGGCACTGTGGGTTAAACCACAAAGCCTAGGACTTGCCGATCAGAAGGTCGGTGGTTCGAATCCCCACAACAGGATGAGCTCCCGTTGCTCAGTCCCTGCTCCTGCCAACCTAGCAGTTCAAAAGCACGTCAAAGTGCAAGTAGATAAATAGGTACCACTCTGGCGGGAAGGTAAACGCCATTTCCGTGCGCTGCTCTGGTTCACCAGAAGCAGCTTAGTCATGCTGGCCACATGCCCAGAAGCTGTACGCCGGCTCCCTCGGCCAGTAAAGCGAGATGAGCGCCGCAACCCCAGAGTCGGCCATGACTGGACCTAATGGTCAGGGGTCCCTTTACCTTTTTACCTGGCGTCTGAAGACAGGAACTCACAAACAACCAATGAATCTGAAAGACAAAAGGAAGCACTTCTTGCTATTGCAGTGCATGGATAAAATATGGAACTCACCCCCACCGGAGGCAGTGATGAATACCAACATGGGTGACATGAAAAGGGAGGAGAGTACTGCTTCACACAAGTCCTGCTTGCAGGTTTTCCATAGACACAGTGGTTGGCCACTGCAAGAATAGAGTTCTGGACTAGATATGCCTTTGGCCTGAAGCAGCAGGCTCTTCTTATGATCCTAGGTTTCTGCTTGCTGCACAGAGAGAGGGCAAGCACAGGGATGTAGGGATCTGCCATACCTCTCACCTGACTCCTGCTCTAGCTAGCTAGCAGAGGACAGGCTGGGGAATGAACCAGGGACCTTCTAAATTGTAAGGCAGATACCCTGCCACTGCTGGGATGCAGTGATGGGGCTCAGAGAAGCAGTGGTGGCTGCTGTTTGACCAATCCCCCCCCCCCCAGCACAGAAACCGTTGCTTGCTCGCCCTCTCTTTTTGGGTGGTGCAGCACGGACGATTGGAACATCTCTCTGTCCAGCAAGAAAGAAGTGAGTGCTTACAGTATCTCCGCTGTCAGAGGAATTATACTTCTCCATATCAGTTGCTCGGATCACAAGTGGGAAAGTCCGGTTGCATTTGGGTCCCTCTTACAGGAATACGGTTGGCTATGTTGAGAACAGCATGCTCTTCTTGTGTGTCTAAAAGGGCATTCGTTTTGCTTTTGTTTGTGGCTGCCCTTGAGACAGACCCAGAAACTCCAGCGGGTGCAGAATGCCGTGGCGAGACTCCTTACGGGGTCCTCGCCGCGGGATCACATTCAGCTGGTGCTATACCAGCTGCACTGGCTCCTGGTGGAGTACAGGATCAGGTTTAAGGTGCTGGTTTTAACCTTTAAAGCCCTATACATCCTAGGACCCTCATACCTAAGGGACCGCATCTCCTGGTATGTCCCATGGAGGACCTTACGGTCTTCAAACAAAAACATCTTGGAGGTCCTGGGCCACAGGGAGGTTAGGCTGGCCTCAACCAGAGCCAGGGCTTTTTCGGCTGTGGCTCCAATCTGGTGGAATGCTCTGTCACAAGAGACTAGGGCCCTGAGGGACTTGACATCTTTCAGCAGGGCCTGCAGGACGGAGCTGTTCCACCAGGCCTTTGGCCAGGGCGCAGCCTGACTCCCTCCTTTGGCAATCCTCACAGAACTCTAGCCTAATTGTTGCCATTAATTTGATTTTGAATTGATTTTAAAATGAATTGATTTTAGAATGCTGTGTTACTTTTATTGTTGTTAGCAGCTCTGAGCCCAGCTTTGGCTGGGGAGGGCAGGATATAAAATATATTATTATTATTATTATTATTATTATTATTATTATTATTATTATTATTAGAGAGGGGCGATCAGAAAAACCCCACTGGAAGGGATGGCTGGTGGAATCCTGAACATACGACCTTCCTCCTCTGTTGGAGGCAGTACAGCTCTGGATCCCAGTTGCTGAGAAACACAAAAGCAGAGAGTGCTGTTGTGTTCAGGTCCTGTTGTCAGGCTTCCCATGTGTATCTGGGTGGCAACTGTGAGTTCAGGACCTCAGCCTTGATGGGCCATTGGCCTGATCCAGCAGGCTCTGCTTAAGTTCTTATAGTGTACCTTCCACCCTTTGAGCTGGCAGAGGTGGTCTCAAATGTGGTCTTGAATATATCCTGGTTGTTCTGGGGGATTTCAACACCTCGTGTCTCTCACCTGCTGTAACTCTGGATTCATTGAGTGAAAGCACATGGCTCCAATCGAGCTTGGATGATACGTTAAATTGTGGGACTTGGGTGGTGCTGTGGGTTAAACCACAGAGCCTAGGACTTGCCAATCAGAAGGCCGGCGGTTCGAATCCCCGCGACGGGGTGAGCTCCCGTTGCTCGGTCCCTGCTCCTGCCAACCTAGCAGTTCGAAAGCACATCAAAGTGCAAGTAGATAAATAGGTACCGCTCCGGCAGGAAGGTAAATGGTTTTCCGTGCGCTGCTCTGGTTCGCCAGAAGCGGCTTAGTCATGCTGGCCACATGACCTGGAAGCTGTACGCCAGCTCCCTCGGCGTGCTGCACCTGGAGAAGATGGGTTGAAATCTAGTGCTGCAACCCCAGAGTCGGCCACAACTGGACCTAATGGTCAGGGGTCCCTTTACCTTTACCTTTACTGGAAGTGCCTAGCCTTTCTTGTTCTGTTAAATGCTTTAGGATTGTGCAGGATATGGACAGGATATTTGGAGAGGATTTGCAGGTGCAAACATTGCCCTTTCTGGCTGCTGGCAGTTGCCAGAGTGGGATTGGCTGCTGAGTGATGAAGATAACAAAACATGGGTAGCCAAGGTGATGTGAGATGTTATTAGTATTTGTGCCAAAGGCCCTGGTAAAGAAGTTCTATATAATGAAGATGCCAGATGCACTTATGCTGGGAGGGAATTCCACAACTAAGGGGCTGCCAGAGCAAATGTCCTCTCCTGGGCTGCCACCACCTGAACCAAATCTGCTGTCGGCTGATTTAAAACCCAGGAGGGTCTGTAGGGTAGGATGAGGTCTCTCAGATATTTGGGGCCTAAGTCATCTAGGGCCAAGTCATGCAGTCCAGCCATATGAAGAGACCACCACATATGCTACTCTTGGTTTAAAATGCCTCTTGGGGGTGGAGGTCCCCATGTCCTTGATGGGGCAAGACCATTTCTTAGGAAACACCTGGACCATGCCACAAATTTTAGTAACTTCTAGCCAATTTGCTACAACTGGTTTCTTATCAACCTGATGCCAAACCTGGTTTTCATAGCGATACAGCTTGGGCTATCTTCGTAGTTGCTTGCACCAGGAACTGCACAAGCAAGGTGGATGCATGCTGTGTTTCATCCCAGCTTATTTTCCCGGACCACTCAGCAGATTTGATCAAGCTAGATCTGATTTCAGGAGGCGGCGCTGGGAGCCTCTGCTCCACCCTGCAGCTGTTGTGACTCCCATAAACCTTAACAGGATTATCTTATTATGACTAGACTGGTGTAGATAGCTGTCTCGGTGTGTCTGAATTCAATGTCTTCCCACACCCACAGCTCAGACATTTCTCAAGGAAAAGTAAGTGATGATTCAGTCCCAGAGTAATTTGTACATATTGGTTTCCTGATAACTCTTAGCTTCTAGATTTCAACCCATCTTCTCCAGGCAGTAGATCTGGTGGGTGTGCATTCCTGCACACAGACTATGTAAGTAACTTACGGAATTTACTCTCATAGGGTTTCCCCTCCAAAAATATATATATCCTTCTCTTGTAATACTAGAAACCCAGGGTCATCCAGTGAAACTGAAAGCTCAGGAGAGACAATAGGAAGTTCTTCTTTACACAGTGCATAGTGAATGCCATACCACATGACGTAGGAATGACCACCAACTTGGATGGCTTTAAATTTATGGTGGTTAAGGCAATCAATGGCTACCAGCAGAGATGGGAGGGTTTTACCACTGGTGTCAGAGGCCACACACATCTGAATTGCAAGGTGCTGGGGATCGTGATTGTTTTTGCACACATGTCAGACTCGTAGCCTTCCCAGAGGCATCTCCTTGGCCACTGTTGGAAATGGGAGGCTGGACTAGACAGACCCTTGTTCAGATCCAGAAGGACTCTTCTAATGTTCCTAAGATGCAGAGGCGGTCAGTAGCTTAGGTTGTCCACCCACACCAAGAGGTACAGAGGTGGTATGCCTCTGGATATTAGCTGCTGGGAAGAAACAATAGGGAAAGTCCAAAGTGATGCTTTAAAGGCATTTGGTTGGCAGTGGATGGAAACAAAACAACTCACCACATGGTCGATCTCACCCTGCATGGAAGTTTTTATATTCCTGTACCCTTTCAATAAGCTGCTGAGCTTTAGTGCCCATCCATCCTTGTATTTGGGGTCACAGACTCCTAATTTTAGAGCATGGTCCCTCCTCCCACCTGCCCCCATTGGACAAAACAGTTTGTGACACTGGTACATTTCCTTGGCAAGATTTCTGTTAGGGTACCTCAGTCTTCTTCAAGTATTTATGAAAGCTTTACAACAGGCTTCCTCAACCTCGGCCCTCCAGATGTTTTAAAACTACAATTCCCATCATCCCTAAGCACTGCTCCTGCTAGCTAGGGATCATGGGAATTGTAGTCCCAAAACATCTGGAGGGCTGAGGTTGAGGAAGCCTGCTTTACAAACTCATCTGTTTTCCTTGCCTTTTAATTTAGAGGGTTACTGCTGGTGGGTTGTTAGCATTTACTGACTTGTACTGCAGTGGGATGTTTTTGTAGCGGTTTGAGCTTCGTGTTTTGATGCTTCTCTTCTTAATGAAATTGCGTATTTGCTATTCATGTGAGCCACCTTGGGCAGGCTGTAGTCTGGAAAGGCACTTCGGAAATATCTGAAATGAACAATCGTAAAGGGGGTTGTGTTGAATATTAGGTTCGACACTTAGAATGGCTTTGACACTCCACCTTCATGTATGATCATTGCTTCTTGAAAACTGGCAACACTCTAAATGTCACAACTTCAGATGGACTTCAACACACTAAAGGTAAAGGTAAAGGTAAAGGTAAAGGTAAAGGACCCCTGACAGTTAAGTCCAGTCGCAAATGACTCTGGGGTTGCGGCACTCATTCTCGCTTTACTGGCTGAGGGAGCCGACGTTTGTCCGCAGACAGTTTTTCCAGGTCATGTGGCCAGCATGACTAAGCCGCTTCTGGTGAAACCAGAGCAGCACATGGAAACGCCATTTACCTTCCCGCCGGAGCGGTACCTATTATCTACTTGCACTTTCGAACTGCTAGGTTGGCAGGAGCTGGGACCAAGCAACAGGAGCTCACCCCATCGCAGGGATTCGAACTGCCGACCTTCCAGTCGGCAAGCCCTAGGCTCAGTGGTTTAGACCACGACGCCACCTGTGTCCCTTTTGCAACACACTACTCAATCCTTTATCAACCAGTCCAACAGCAAGTTGTAACTATAGTAATTGTTTTATTCTGGATTATCCAAAGAGGAAAGGTAACTAACAAACTCAACTCCCTATCATGCTTACTTGTAAATTTTAGTTGTAGTATTTAACTGGCATGTATTAACATTTTGAAGTTTAAGAAAAATGCACAAACTGAGTTCCTTCTTACACCTACCACAACCTCTATTTTGTTGACATAAGTAACTTAACTGCAGAAGAAAGTTCCTCTTGGGAGTATGTTGTCATAAGCTTTCCCTCCGTTTAAGCTAGATTTCTGTTCTATGTTGATCGTACCTTTTTTTCTGTATATTTGTCAAAGTGCTTGCATCTTATTTGATGCAAATAAACGTGCAGATCATTAATAAAAAGAAAAGAAATGCTTTTTGCAAGAACCATATCAGGTGAGCCTTACCTTTGGCCCGGCCGCAATCCCTGTCCCTTGCTTGTTTGTTTAAGAGAAGGAAAGAAGAGAAATGGGACAAAATGGAAGAGAGATAAATAAGATGAAAATAAACACATACAGTGGTACCTCGGGTTAAGTACTTAATTCCTTCCGGAGGTCCGTTCTTAACCTGAAACTATTCTTAACCTGAAGCACCACTTTAGCTAATGGGGCCTCCTGCTGCCACCATGCCACCGGAGCACGATTTCTGTTCTCATCCTGAAGCAAAGTTCTTAACCCGAGGTACTATTTCTGGGTTAGCGGAGTCTGTAACCTGAAGCATCTTTAACCTGAAGCGTATGTAACCCGAGGTACCACTGTATAAGGGAAGAAGGCAGGCAGGCAGGCAGGCATGGTGTGGAATTAATTTTTAATCTTGTGCACAATTACCTGGGAGTAAAGCCCAGTGAACTGAGTGGGACAGACATGCCTAAAATAAGAACACAAGACAAGCCTGATGGATCAGGTCCATGGCGCACTGAATCCATCCTCCTCTTCTCACAGGGACTGACCAGATGGGAAGTCGGTAAACTGGACATGAGTGTCCCAGCATTCCCCTCACCTGCAATTCTGAACAACTAGCATAATTGCAGTGCAACACTGGGGGTTCATGCTAAAGGAGATGTGTGTCTGCAACTGTTAGACCAGGGATGGGGATCCTGTACCCCTCCAGGTCTTGTTGGAAAACAGAATGGATGGTAAAGTCTTGACCCTCCAGATGTTGCTAAACTTCAGCTCCTGATCACCCCTGACCATTGGCCATGCTGGCTGGGGATTATGGAAGTTGGAATCCAACAACGTCTGGAGGGCGACAGAATCCCCATCCCTGGCTTAGTCAATCAGTGGGCTGATTTAATAAATTAAACTTTGATTAACTAGACAGGGGTCCCCATTTAAACAAGCAGCTGATTTTTAAATAAATAGATACATACAATTACTTTAATACAGTGGTACCTTGGGTTACAGACTCTTCAGGTTACAGACGCTTCAGGTTACAGACTCCACTAACCCAGAAATAGTGCTTCAGGTTAAGAACTTTGCTTCAGGATGAGAACAGAAATCGTGCAGTGGTGGCAGCGGGAGGCCCCATTAGCTAAAGTGGTGCTTCAGGTTAAGAACAGTTTCAGGTTAAGAATGGACCTCCAGAATGAATTAAGTTCATAACCAGAGGTACCACTGTACAGAAACTGTGAATGGTACAAGGCACCTTGAGAAAGAACCAGGTGCTGTTCCACTACAATTCCCATCACTTTTGACCATTGATCATGTTGGCTGGGACTAATGGGAGTTGGGAATCCAGCAACAACTGGGTGGAGGGCAGGTTTATTTTTTTTTATTTGCAAAAATGTCTATATTGCCAGCCTTAAGAAAACAAATTATTTTGGCTGTGAATGCCATAAAATCAACAGTATAATGGCATCTGCAAAACTAGTACAAAATGCATAAGAAATGTGTTTTGTGTTCCCCATCCCTGGTCTTCAGGTAAATTGATGAAAGGAGTGTCTGTAAGAATGTACAGAGAATATTTCTCAGCCACGGCCAGCTCTAATCCCTCTGCAATTGTGATTGATTGGTTAATTCGTTATTTCAAATATTGTCATTCTATCCTTCCATTCAACATGGACCTACAGAATAGCTTACAACAAAGTTAAAGATACCAGACATAATAAAGCCATATAAAAACCAAGACATGAAAGTACTGCTGGCAGATAAAAGGAACGTGTTCCCACCAGACAATGCAGAAAGATAAGCAGCACCAGTATTTCACAGCCCTCCAGGAAAGTACCATCTTAATTTTATACTGGGAAGCTAGCAAGGTAAGCTTAAAAAAGAGCAGTGTTCTTCAGCTTGGGGCTCCCAGGTGTTGCTGGACTACAAATCCTATCATCCTCAGCAAGTTTAGCTCAAGGATGATGGGAGTTGTAGTCCAACAACATTTGGGGAGCCAAAGTTGAAGAGCACTGGAGGAGAATTTTCCATAAAGTTAGTACCTATGTGGAAAAGCCCTATTCTGCATTGCTACCAGCTGTCCACTTCAGATCCATGCAGGGAGGCCTGCTGGAAATTGTCTAAACATTTTAGTTGACTTGACTGGAAGAAAGCTGTCCTTGAGACATTCTGGTTCCCAGGTCATTTAGGGGTAAGAAGATAAGATTGTAAGAGGAGCCAGCTGGTTCAGGGTAATGGCCCATCTAGTCCAGCATTGTGTTCTCACAGAGGCCAACCAGATGTAACCTAGGGAGGGTTCTGCCTTGGCTGCCCTTGATTTAGGACCTTAAAGTTTAAAAACGTCACTGAATTAGATCCTAGATGGTGGAAACCTGGTGGAATAGAGAAACAGGTTATAGAGAGCCAGTGTGGTGTAGTGGTTAAGAGCGGTAGACTCGTAATCTGGTGAACCGGGTTCGGGTCTCCGTTCCTCCACATGCAGCTGCTGGGTGACCTTGGGCCAGTCACACTTCTCTGAAGTCTCTCAGCCCCACTCACCTCACAGAGTGTTTGTTGTGGGGGAGGAAGGGAAAGGAGAATGTTAGCCACTTTGAGGCTCCTTCGGGTAGTGATAAAGCGGGATATCAAATCTAAACTCATTATTATTATTATTTCTGGATACAAACTGTACAGGAAGAACAGGAAAATGTATGTTTGTTTATTTATCTATTTATTTAGCAATCACATCAATGACAGAAAGATATAAAAACAGTTGCAATACAGATGCAGAATGAGGATCATCTCAAAGGCATCAAAGAGGACATAGAGACCAACGAGCTAGAAAGGGACAGGATCCTCCACAGAATGACTGTGGGTGGAAATACCGCAGAGTAATTTTAGCATTGGCAACATGCTATTTTTTGGGCACCTGACCAAAATGTCCAGGATGATCTTGAGAAAGAGAATGAAATCACAGAGGCATCCACAGGAGGAAATGTTGGAGTAATGGGTGATTTTAGTTACCCATAAAATGGGTAAGTGCAAGTTCTGGTCACAACAAGAAGTTTCTAGATGCCCTGAATGATTGCGTTCTACAACAGTTTCTCATCAATCTAACCAGAGGGGAGGCAACACTGAGCTTAATCATAAACTGTGTCCAGAACATGGTGCAATATGTAAGCTAGGATGCATACTGCAAATTGGGAAAGGTACTGCTAGAGTCGGGACGCTGTGGATGCTGTGGGTTAAACCACAGAGCCTAGGACTTGCTGATCAGAAGGTTGGCGGGTCAAATCCTCGTGATGTGGTGAGCTCCCGTTGCCCAGTCCCTGCTCCTGCCAACCTAGCAGTTCGAAAGCACGTCAAAGTGCAAGTAGATAAATAGTTACCGCTCCGGCGGGAAGGTAAACGATATTTCCGTGCGCTGCTCTGGTTTGCCAGAAGTGGCTTAGTCATGCTGGCCACATGACCCAGAAGCTGTATGCCGGCTCCCTCGGCCAATAAAGTGAGATGAGCGCTGCAACCCCAGAGTCAGCCACGACTGGACCTAATGGTCAGGGGTCCCTTTACCTTTACCTTTACTGCTACAGTCAGGTAAAGGTAAAGGACCCCTGGATGGTTAAGTCCACTCAAAGGCAACTACGGGGTTGTCATGCTCATCTCACTTTCCAGGTCGAGGGAGCCGGCATTTACTAAAGAGTAGAAAAATGAAAACTATATACACTTAGAGAAATGAAAGCGAGGTGGAAAAGCAGCTATACTTACTGGTAAATGAATACTGGGGGAGCTGTCCACATGTCATGGTTCTGAAATGTTTTCTATTCCAAACTTAATGTGCAAGTTGTTTGACTTGCAGCATTTTCATTTGGCTCCCTCTAGTGGAAACCTCTACACTTCTCACAAGCTCAGCCTTTGAATTCTCTGCTTAGCTTTGATTCTAGATTTTTTTCCAATTAATCTGAAGAGCAGATGTCTCACAGAAGGGAAATATTAGATAGGATCTGTTCTATCTGAAGCAAAAGGAAGCTCTTTATGGAATCTTTTTCGTTTGTTTGTTTGTTTTGAGGGAATCAATGTGTGAAATGTCTGAGTGTTTCCTTCATTCAGAAATACGTATTTAGAGCATTACTTAAAGGTGTATAGATATTGGGACCTGGGGACTGAAAGTTGCATTTCTTGGTTCTAGACCACATTCTTTGTACTCAGATGTTTCTGCGTCAAGGAAAATTGAGAAGAAGCAAAGTTTCTGAAGGGCTTTGCAGGCAAAAGAGCGGGGTGGGAGATCAGTACCTGTTCTGTCCAGTCAAGGGCATCTTGGGCAGGAGGGTTGGAATTGCTCTATATGAGCAATTGGGCTGACCCAGTAAAGATGCTGTCCTTACCTGAAAATATTTTGCTGCATAGAAAGTCTAAAGACCATCAACTCTCCACTTTGTCAAAACAAGGTTGAGATCATGGGCATCAGTATCCAAATCTACACTGGGAACACATGCCCTCCAGTGCAGGGGCCCTGAAAATAATGGAATTGCAAGGTGGAGCATAGGCGGCAGTGTTAGAAATTAGCCAGGCACTAGGCACATTTTAGGGAGGCGGGTGGCACTGTGGGTTAAACCACAGAGCTTAGGACTTGCCGATCAGAAGGTCAGCGGTTCGAATCCCTGAGACGGGGTGAGCTACTGTTGTTCAGTCCCTGCTCCTGCCAATCTAGCAGTTCGAAAGCACGTCAAAGTGCAAGTAGATAAATAGGTACTGCTCTGGTGGGAAGGTAAACGGCGTTTCCGTGCGCTGCTCTGGTTCACCAGAAGCAGCTTAGTCATGCTGGCCACATGACCCGGAAGCTGTATGCCGGCTCCCTCGGCCAATAAAGTGAGATGAGCGCCACAACCCCAGAGTCAGTCACAACTGGACCTAATGGTCAGGGGTCCCTTTACCTTTTAGGTGCATTTTGCATCTGGCTTTTGACCATTTGCGACCCAAGGCACTGGGATAGTCCCTTGAATCTAGACTGTTTTCACACACTAATACCCCCATCCAATGGAATTCTATCACTTATATTTTATCTGCACAATCAAAATGAATTTCAGGAACCAAAATACTTTTTCTGTGCAGCCTGAACAGGAAAGGTCAATTACAGTCAGTCCATCATTTGAAAAACACGGGGGCTGTCTTGCCCCCAAAACGAAAAATGGCACCGGAGCATGCACAGTCCCAAGCAGCTGACCACACTGAGTTTGAGCATCAAACCTCAGGGTTCCTAGTAGATTTTATCCATAGCAGCAGCTCCTAGAAAACCAAGCTCAGTGTGGTCTAACTTGACAGATGTTTACAAAGACTAGTTTTCTGTTCCTTCCCCGTTGTTTGCAATGAAGGACATTGTAAAGAAATAATGGCTCATATTTCAGATCACATTTCCCAACCAGTATGCTGTATTGAATTCTGGCTTGCAATGAATGAGGAATCCCTCTGTGTGTATTTATTGCATGTGTTACAAAGTCCTAGCAATGGGAAAGTGGCTGGGCCATGCGATTCTTGGCTTCTGTTACTGCCACTCCCATAGTGACCATAATATGCTATCCATTTGTTTGCATGCATTCATGAGATTGTTTACATAAATGGCATGCCCTTCCATTTGTGTGTGTGTGTGTGTGACATTTTAATATGCGGTTTCCCTATTTAAGACAATGGTAGCATGGCCCTGAAGACAAATGGTGTAAAATCCCACAGAAAACTGCATATTGTGCCATATTTGGGGTTCTGCTTGGACAGAACTAATTGAAAATGTCAAATTCTACCCACTGAAGACTTTGGCTTACAGGTGAAGTTTGCCTTAGGAAAGAACAGCCACTCTTCTCTCCATATATACAATGGTACCTCAGGTTACATACGCTTCAGGTTACAGATGCTTCAGGTTACAGACTCTGCTAACCCAGAAATAGTGCTTCAGGTTAAGAACTTTGCTTCAGGATGAGAACAGAAATCGTGCTCCGGTGGCGCGGCAGCAGCAGGAGGCCCCATTAACTAAAGTGGTGCTTCAGGTTAAGAACCGTTTCAGATTAAGAACGGACCTCCGGAACAAATTAAGTACTTAACCCGAGGTACCACTGTATTTGCTTCTTCACATGTGATAAATATAATGTGAAATACAACCTCTGGCCCATGGGCTGAATTGGATTTGCCAAGCCATTTTGCCCAAGCCATACCTACCCCCCCCCCCCCCGCCAATCACCTCGTGTCATATATGACACCAGGTATGGACAGGTAAAAAGGCAGCCGAGCTGAGCCAAAAGGAGCTTCTGAACTGCTGTCAATCAGCTGATCATCAGCACTTCGTAAGGCTCATGTGCTGTGCTTCTGCAAGCATTTAAAACACAAAGACCAGCCAATTGCTAAGCTTCTGAAGCACCAGTTATTGGCTGTTGGACAGGACTTCAAAGCACAGCATAGAACTCTTTGTCCCTGGTATAGTCCGTTTAGATTTCCCAAACTTGGATCTCCAGCTGTTTCTGGACTACAATTCCCATCATCCACCGATCCTGCTAGCTAGGGATGATGGGACTTGTAGTCCAAAAACAGCTGGAGAGTCACATTTGGGAACCCACGGTATAGAGGCAGCTGAGTCAAGCCTGTCAAGGATCAAGCTTTTTGGAAGCAAAAATACATGGATGTAAAATAAACAACTGCTTCAGAGGGATTAGGTGTTAAAGCGACATGTTCAGTGGAGAGATTGAGAAATACAAAAACGGGCTCCAAACGAAATGTGCTTATATTTTGGGAGAAGTTCATTACTCACACAGGATTTTACATCTGTTCAATTTGGAGGTACTTGTCTCTTTGTCAGAAAGAAGAGTTTAGCATCACGGGTGCCTCTCCCTATTCAGCAAATGTGATGAATAAGACCTCCTTTCTTGGAGAACAGTGTTCATTACTAGGAGCTGTCTGTCCACATCATGATTAACTGAAAATTTTGAGCATTCAGTGTGTCTCAGCTTTAACTGAACGTTTTCTTCCTGCGGTGAGGAGGGGGCAGGCTCAGTGCTCCCTGCCTATGACAGTTGGTTTTGCTAGGTTGTGTGAAGTCTACAGAATCTAGTATAGCTATTTCTATCACAGTTGCATCCCACTGTTTCTCCGAGGTGGCATAAGTGGTTCTCCTACCTCTACATTTCATCCTAACAACCGCCCTGTGAGGTAGGTTGGGCTAAGAGACAGTGACTGGCCCAAGATTCTCACCCCATGTGAGTTTCATGGCTGGGTGGCAATTTGAACCCATCTTCATTAGCCACCAGACAACAACCTTTCTCTTTACCTAGGCTTTGTATGGCTGAACTTTTGGGGTTTTGTGGTTGTTCTTCATTGTTTTTGATGTTTTTGGGGTCAGTCTGTGAAAAAAGAAATGAATAACGGTTGTTGTTGTTGTTGTTGTTGTTGTTGACATGCTTTGAAGGCAGAACATCCTGAGTTCAAACTCTGGCACTGCCAGCTCAAGGACCAGGTAACCAGTGATGCAAAAGAGCCTTTGCTTAAGATCTTGGAAAGCTGCAGTCAGAGAGAGAAGATAGGTTGGATGCACATTTAGTCTGGCTGTCAGGGACTGGGCAGAGGAGGAATGGTGGAGACCACCTCCCCAGCCTGACCCTTCCAGAGAAGAAGAAGACAGTTCAGAATTGCAACGGGGGTTTGAGGGAGATCACAGCTCCGAGGCAAATGATGGGGAAAGTTGAGAAATAATGGGAGAGGAGGAGGAGGAAGAGGTAGCACTAGGGGAGCGACAGCTGACAAACACAGTGTCTTTAGAAAGCATTCCAGACCCACCCTCCTCTCCCAGAACCTGGCGAGCCTTGAAAGTAGGAGAGCAAAGGGCTCAGAAGCAAAGGACCTTCAGTGCCACCCGTAGGGGAGAAGGTGACGAATGAAGAAGTGGGAGAAAAGGGGATGGAGCAACACCATTATTCCAAGAGGCTGCATTCCCAAGCTTCTCTCTGTGAATATTGAATAAAAAACAGATGGTAAGAACTTTTCCTTGTCTTATCCGTTCCTGGCAACCTGCCGTGGAGGTTGGTTCATCTGCCACCTGACACTGGCCTGCCATAAGTTCCCATGGATCACCAGGGAAATGATAAGTGGAAACAGATTGTATCCTTGATTACAACTGCCTGGCGTCTCCTGCCTCTGAATTAGGAAGAAGTTAGAGGCAGAGAGAGAGAGAGAGAGAGAGATCTGCTGTTTTCGGAGCTACTTTGGAGCAGAGGTGTGCTGGTCCCACGGGTTACCCAAGAGGTGAAGTCCAAGTCCGGTCTGTGGTCAAAGGTGCAACGTGGAGACAGTCCATAGTAGCTGAAATTGGGTGCAGGGCAGGGAGTCGGGTGAAGTCAGGAACAGGCTTGCAAGCAGGGAGCCAGGGCGGGTCAGGAGCTCAGGCAGGAACTAACAACCAACAATGTTGCTCCCGCAACTTGGGACTAGGGCTGGCCAGCTTTTATCTGCCCCGAGGCATAGGGTGGCCCCGATCCTCTGGTGACTCGCCTCTCCTGGCCTGGAGGCGAGCACTCCTCCTGTGGGAACTTAGTTCCCTCCGCCTCTCTGCCCTGAGCCTCTGCAACTCAGGAAAGGCTGGAGGGTTACCGGACCCAGAGGCAACCTCAGCTTCCTCTGACGGGGCTGAGAGTGGAGTACCTGCAGGCAATGGAGCCAGAGCAGACGCAGCTGATGTCTGCACCTGAGGATCCAGCACAGGTGAGGACCCTTCAGGCTCCGGCCCCAGCCCTGGCTCAGCTGGTCCTGGAGGTGGGGAATCCTGTGCAGGCTGGGATCCCTCAGGTTCAGCATCCGAGTCCAAATCCCAGGCCATCACAAGAGGCATCCAGTTTGCACCCAACATTGAGGGAGCCCATCACACATGTGTGATGTGACACGCATCACTTGACGTGCATTGGGAGGAGGTCAATGGCAGGAGGAGATCGCTGCCATGAGGCCTGGCCCCTCAAGATTGGGGGGGGGAATAGGACTCAGCCCCATCCCAACAGATTTAGGAGGGGCTGAAGACATCTCAGTCCTATAGAGTTGGCACCTATGCTTTGGAGTGTGGATATCGCTAACTGATCTATAACTAAGTTTTATACTCCAATGTTTTATGTATTTTAAATGAACTGATAATTGCTGAAATGTTCGTGTTACGCTGCAGTAATCTCAATTTTATTATTTAGCGTGATTTTTGTATGTAGACTGTTGGTTTCCTGTGACCGTCTTTGAGGTCCAAGGGATCTGTGGAAAATGCAGCACATAAATAAATTGGGCATGGCTATGACTCAGAAGATTTTCCCTCGGTGTCATCTTGGATGGGGCTTGGCATTTCTCTAGAATGCCAGCCATCCTTCACCTCCATTAATATCACTCGAGATCTGAAGGCGATTTCCCCTCTTGTAGAAAATGCTATTTAAGTTTGCTGAGAAGGAGGAGGCTTCCGTAAGAAGTGTCAAAGTGTCAACGTGTCAAAGTGAAAATTGATTCCAATGCTGAGAAAACATTTGGGTTCAAAGTCCAGTTCAGCCAAGAGCCGAATAATTGATGCTGATAATTTAATTGCTGCATTAAGCAATTGACTGCTGGATAAACCAGTGTCGATGATGCCCTATGCAGAGGCGGCATGTTAGTCAATCTAACTCAACACTGTCTCTGCATCAGGGATGATGAAACAATGGTCTTCTAGATGTTGCTGGACATCTAGTCCAACGTCAGTCCCAGCCAACATGGTCAATGGCCAGAGATGAGTGGAGCTACAATCCAACAAGTCATGTCAAGTTCTTTTTCTTTACAGTCAATGACCAGTATCAAAATGAAAAACACCAATTATTATTATTTATTGAATTTATATACCGTCCTATAAATTCCAAAGCTCAAGGCAAAGTAAAATAATATGAAATCATATGCACATGAAAGAGCAGTTCTGGGTGGTCATTCCAGGCTAAACATACCCAGTTCCTTCAACTGTTCCTCATAAGGCTTGGTTTCCAGGCCATTGATCATCTTTGTTGCCTTCCTCTGCACACCTTCCAGTTGTCAGTATCCTTACTAAATTGTGGTGCCAAGAATTGGACACAGTCTTCCAGGTGTGGTCTGACCAAGGCAGAACAGAGTAATACTATTACTTCCCTTGATCTGGACGATATACTTCTAAAGATGCAAGGCATTGCATTCTATATTGTCTTTTATATACAGCAATCAGAGAGAGGTGCTTGTCAGTTGATTTTGATTTCTCCCCACCCTTAATTTTGCATCCTCCTTTCCCCCCAAACCGTGGTGGAAGGCAGTGAACACCATTACCACAAATATTCCTGCTTCTGCAGACTTTACAGATCCTGGTTAAGATTTATTTCTTACTGGCCAACTTGGATGATTATATAGTCCATAAAATATTGAGGTTTTCTGTTGCAGCTGAAAACGAATGTGTGCATTCAATTGCAGAACCTTGCCAGGATGACCATCTATTCAGAGCTGACAACTTATTGAACCGATTCTTTCGTTTCTTATTACAGCTTGACTTCTTTAGATCCTTTCTGTGTTGGATGAAACGTGTGGTTTTTTGTTTGTTTTTTTAAATGCCGAGATATGTTGTGATATGCCAAGCCTCTTGTTTTGCAACAGAAGTGCTTTCAGCTAATAGATGTAAGTGACAAATTAATTGCTGGTGTAATTCAACTGATGCAGTTAATTGCTGAGGCAATGAGGAAGATATAACTGTTTGCTGTGCGTGCATTGCTCCCCAGCACTGGGGAGTGTGTACAGGAATACACACAGACACACGCTTTTTTAAAGATGTCGGACACTGAAATGTGTGCAGGCTGCTGGCTTGAAAGGTTGAGCCAAAAATGTATAGCATCATAGAAACTTAAATTGTAGAACTGGAAGTAAGAGCTGTTGGACAGTGGAATTTGCTGCCAAGGAGTGTGGTGGAGTCTCCTTCTTTGGAGGTCTTTAAGCAGAGGCTTGACAACCATATGTCAGGAGTGCTCTGATGGTGTTTGCTGCTTGGCAGGGGGTTGGACTCGATGGCCCTTGTGGTCTCTTCCAAGTCTATGATTCTAAGTGTCTCAGTCAGTTTTATTGCACATAGCCAAAGGCTGCCGCAATGTACACAGAATTATTTGACAATTAAAAGAAAATATACTGAATTGATAAAAAAAAGAACTAGAAGTGACCTTGAGGGTCATATAGTACAATCTCCTTCAATGCATAAGGTTGGGGCACCAATCCGAGTGAATTTTCCACTCATTTGTGACACCCCCATTCAATGATGCTTATTGGTTGTTGTTGTTGTTGTTGTTTAGTCGTTTAGTCGTGTCCGACTCTTCCTGACCCCATGGACCAGAGCACGCCAGGCACTCCTGTCTTCCACTGCCTCCCGCAGTTTGGTCAAACTCATGCTGGTAGCTTCGAGAACACTGTCCAAACATCTCGTCCTCTGTCGCCCCCTTCTCCTTGTGCCCTCCATCTTTCCCAATATCAGGGTCTTTTCCAGGGGGTCTTCTCTTCTCATGAGGTGGCCATTTTTGCTGTGTTCTTACTGCCTGCTATTGTTTTGAGAACAGTCTTTTTTATATATTAAAAAAATGCATGTTTGTGGCACCCTTCCCCAAAAGAGCTCATAGTGGAATACATGGCTCTCTTGTCCCACTTTTGGTGGTACCTAAAAGCCACCATTTTAATTTCTCATAATGCCCTAGAACAGTGGTTCCAAAAGGGGGTGGAACTACAACCTGGGGGCGGCTGGATTACCTGAGGGGGTTGCTAAGAGGCATTGGGGTGCAAATGACTATCAGACTTTGAAAAGCTGGCATCACTAGATCAAGTTCATCCATTTTGTTGAAATAAACTAAATAGTTTTAATTGAATTTTGAATAAATGTGCAAATAATTCTTACTGTTTTGACTTTTATTGTGTGGTTATCTTCCATAGTGGGCCATGCAAACTGCTATTCTGAATAATGTTTTTTATAGGGGAGGAGGCACTACAGATGAATTTATAGAAATGAAGGGGTGTTGGTCTGAAAAAGTTTGGGAACTCCTGCAGGCCCTCCAAGTGTCCTGATTTCCCAGGGACTGTTCCGGAACTACTACTACTACTACTACTACTACTACTACTACTACTAATAATAATAATAATTTATTATTTATACCCCGCCCATCTGGCTGGGTTTCCCCAGCCACTCTGGGCGGCTTCCAACAAAGTATTAAAATACAGTAGTCTGTTAAACATTAAAAGCTTCCCTAAAGAGGGCTGCCTTCAGATGTCTTCTAAAAGTCTGGTAGTTGTTCTTCTCTTTGACATCTGGTGGGAGGGCGTTCCACAGGGCGGGTGCCACTACTGAGAAGGCCCTCTGCCTGGTTCCCTGTAACTTGGCTTATCGCACTACCAAAGCCGTCCCAGTTTATGATTTGATCCCAAACTTTCCTGCTTGTCTTTTTTGAAGGGTGTTCCTCTTTTCATCAGAAAAACGTTGGAGGGGATGCAATAGGATGTCCCTATTTACGCCTGAGAAATGTTGGAGGGAATACCCCTGCCCTAGAATAAACCACTACATTGGATACATTGCTGCTGCTGTTACCACCATAGATGCCAAGGGGGCATTTACAGCTGGAGCCACTCCTGGATTGACCGGACAGAGGTGTGGGAAAAGAAATACAGTAATACTCTGTGGAAACACGCACTGTAAGACAGACTGCGTGCAATTGGCAGACCTGCTGTGGCAATTATTTTTTACTGGAAATCCCATTTTCATGGTTGAAAGCAAGACCCAAAATGAGATTGAAAATGGCCACATATTACGTTGGCAGTACATGGTCTGCTTTTTTGGCTCAGGGCCCAGATGGGAAGATGATGCGTTCCTGGAAATTGTTGGCTTACAGCATGCTAATGTTTTCAAACTTATAAATGGCTTCTAATGGACATGAATAGTTCCTAATGGCACAAAGGGTAGCCATTTATTTATGGTTTCTAAATCAAAATGGTTTTTGAGAGCCTGTGGTGTGCAGCCACGAAGGGTAGCGGTAGTCCAGGTCATGGATAAACAAATTCTGATCCAAAATATCTGAAAGACCACCTCCTTCCCAATAGATCCTCTTGGGCATTCAGATTGGTAGATAGGAGCATCTTGGTAGTTCTACCACCATGACAAATTTGAATGGTGGCAGCCACTAAGCCGCAGAATTCCCTCCCCACAGAGTAGTTCTGGCATCTTCATGATATAGCTTTCGTCATATGCTGAAGACATATTACCCTGGCCGTTGACACCTATGGTAGGGGTGCTGTATTTCAAAATGTGAAAATCTGGACACAAAGTATTTGTTGAGCTTTTTTTAAGTTTTACCCAAGGTTGTTGAGCCAGACATTTCAGTGATTTCTGTTCGGACACTATTTCCGATGGTCAAATCCCATCTATGTCTGGGAAATTCTGGACATAGGGCAGGCCTATGGTATATATTCTCTTCACTGTCATATTTTAACTTATTTTAAAATTGTATTTTAAAATTGTTGAAACCTGCCCTGGTCATCCGCCAGAGCAACCAAGGCCAATTCAGTCTCATAACCAGGCCTGAACCCGGATTGAAATGGATCAAGATAATCTGATGAAGAAAACTTGAAATTGTTAGAGCAGGACCCTATTGATGATCTTCCCTGCTTGAGACAGGCTGCTAGTTGTCATAAACCACTGGGTCCAGAGTGGGCTTTTTCAGGAGTGGTCAGATCTCTGCCTCTTTCAAGATGGCTGTGACCGCGTCCTTTTGCCAGGATACATTGATCACAATCTGGCCATTCAATTGTCTCAGTTGGACTCATAATCACTACAGGTGGCATTAGTTCTTCCAAGCCGGAATAGACTTTGGTAATCTTTCATAATATGGTGCCCTCTGTGAGGCCAAAATTTGGTTCCCCCAAATGGATCTTCTCAATTATGGATCCTCTCAGTTTTGTGCCCCCTTGTCTCAATGTCCGGGGGAAGGGGAACCACCCAAAATCCAGCACTGTTTCCAAGGATCTGGGGGAAGGTCTGTTGAGATGATCCTGTTTTATCCTCACAACTGCCCTATGGAGTAGGTTGGATGGAGATATTGTGGTTTGGCCAAAATCATCTAGTGAGCTTCATGGTTGAGAAAGGCTTTGAATGTACGTCCCTGGAATCTATGCCCCTAAATCTTCAACAAATGATCAAGGACTTTATTTTTTTTTTCTCCAAATGTCCTTTTGGCAATCACTTTCTGCTCTGCCTCCCAATCTCAAAGTCTGGACACACTTGTCATACATGTCCTTATTTTCAGAAGATCACCTCTATTATAAGCAATGTTTTCCTTTTTTTCCCTGTGGCTTTCAATGGCAGGTGCCTTCTGCTTCATGTAATTACACTTGTATTTGCCTGGAATACTAAACAGTTTCCAAATGAGGTTACCTCCCAAACAAAGGTAAATGGAATAAACTCCCTAGAGGTCAAGCTTGTCCTTGCAAACTCTGAAACTTGGAGATGAGGTTCTTAGATTGCAAAAGAAAAAGTTCCGTTACCTAGGCCTGGCTCCAGAATGTTGTGGATAGTGGACGAGTTTTCACTCAGGAGCCTTAACTGCTAGTGGGAGGAATCCTATACACAAGAAACAGATATAAAGCAAGCTGGCATTCAGATGGCAGAAGGTTACTCCACATCCAAACCCTGTTGAGGAGCAAGGCTAATGCTGGCTGAACAAGCCTGTCAGAAGCAAAAGAAGCCATTAAAATAGGGTGTGACTAACACTACCTTTTAAGGGACGCAGGTGGCGCTGTGGATTAAACCACAGAGCCTAGGACTTGCCGATCAGAAGGTCAGCGGTTTGAATCCCCACGATGGGGTGAGCTCCCGTTGCTCGGTCCCTGCTCCTGCCAACCTAGCAGTTCGAAAGCACGTCAAAGTGCAAGTAGATAAATAGGTACCACTCCAACGGGAAGGTAAACAGCGTTTCCGTGCGCTGCTCTGGTTCTCCAGAAGTGGCTTAGTCATGCTGGCCACATGACCCAGAAGCTGTACGCCGGCTCCCTCGGCCAATAAAGCGAGATGAGCGCTGCAACCCCAGAGTCGGCCACGACTGCACCTACTGGTCAGGGGTCCCTTTATCTTTTAACACTGTCTTTTTTTGCCAAGTCACGTGACCGAGCTGAACAGAGTTAGGATCCTTCTTAAGTCACCCCAGCGTGGTCCTGCTCCACCACTCTCCTTTGGGGTGACTTACACTGGGCATGACTCAGCCAGCATGTCTGAGCTCCAGCTGAGCTGAGTTGAACATGTTCTGTGGCCATATCTTTGGCTGGGTTGGGGTTGGGCACTTAATTCCAGCTGAACCAGGAACCAGCTGGCTGAGCAAGAGAGTTGCTGAATCCTAAACTGCTCATCCCAGAAGAGATTGCTCTAAGATTGCCCTCTACGTCTAGAAATGATGATGAGGTTAGGTTGCAGAATTGGAAGAACTATGATGTTACCACAAGGAAAACCCTGTCTCTTGTACCTGCTAATCAAATCAACTTTACAAGTAGGGTCTCTGATTTAGAGAAGCCATCCTGGTTTCTGATTTGATCCTGGATTTTGGGCCAAGCAAAAGCTATGGTTAGGCAAAGAATTATAGACACCAAGAGACAACAGGACTGCTTAACGTGCCCCGAGTACAAAATTGTAGAAATCAATATATATATATATATATAGCTGCTCCAGCAGCATATCTCTTTTTTCTTGTATCCAAAAATGCAAGAAGGGATTTTACACTTGCCAGAAGCTTGGCTGTGCCCTTGCCAGTCTTGGAAGGATCCTTTTAAAAAGTCCCATATGACCAGAGAATTTGCGCCTGTCCATTGGGGGATATAGGAAGCCCTGAACACATATTTGTTAGATGTCCCTTGTACGATGAGACACGTAGAGAAACCATTGACCCCCTGCTGGTGAGGCTTACTGACCTCCCGGTAAAGCAAAAATTCGATCTTCTCCAGTTAGGCAAAGACCACAAGATGACCCGGATTGTCGTCAGATTCTGCGCACAGATCTGTAGGCACAGACCATCCCCCAATTCAATCTAGCTTGTTAAGAAAATTCCCAAACTCAGATCCATGGGCGACTCTGGGTCATTTCTCTAAGGTAGTCTGTCTTAAAGTTTTTATGTGTTTATATGCCTATCACACTTTTAAACTTAAAATACATTGTTGTATATTGTTTTAAATGTTTGTTTTGCCGTTGGGATTGTAGTTACATTTGTGTTTCACAAGCTGGTATCTGACCATAATAAATTTCATGGTCATGATCCTGGATTGTCGCACTTTTTCTTAGGATGTCCCTACTTTCATTGGAGAAATGTTGGAGGGTATGGAGTCATCCGACCTCCGAGTCATCTGAAGGCAGCCCTGTATATGGAAGGGTTTTTTTAAAATGTTTAGTGTTTTATTGTGTTTTTATATGTGTTGGAAGCCACCCAGGGTGGCTGGGGCAACTCAGTCACATAGGTGGGGTAGAAATAGTAAAATTATCATTATGTAATGGGATGTCCCTATTTTAATCAGAGAAATATTGGAGGGCATGTTATAATATATGTTGTATTCATATACTCTGATCCACAGTGAAATGTTGCTGAGTCCTAAATTTAAATATGGGATCAAATGATTTGTCAATGCTGATTTCTCTCTTCAGTTCCCCACATTTGTGCAGCAATTTGCAATTTTTTTTTAAAAAAAGAAATCCTTATGAAAATGTGTTAGCACTTTAGTGTGACTTTCCAAATAAACACATTTTTGCATGCACCTTTTGACTAAAGGCACATGCTTTTGACAGCAATTCCCCCCATCATAATGCATTTCTGTATGTTATTCTCACTAACGTATTCATTTTTATGCACAATTCCCCTAGGCATTTTTGTAAATCCTGTTCAGTTGGAAAACTGCATTGCAAAATTTGGATAAGTGGGAATTTTGAAGGATAGCTGCGTTTCAGTTCTTGTATAGTTTTGGAATGTGTGAATTAAGTAGAGTTGCCCTTCAATGCAAACAAAATCAAATTTCTCCCCATCCTGATTTTGCATTTTGTGTTTCGGCGATGACACATTGCAAGCATCAGACTTGCTCAAGATATGTAAGTGGTGATTTGGGAGAAACTGTTTGGCACTTTGAGAGTTGACCAGTGGCACTAATAGGTAACATTTTCAGCTTGCTTGCTTGCATTTCTCAATGGCCTTTTCTGGTTGTCACTTTGTCTCTGATGTACCATAATTTGCTGGAAGTTCTGGTGTGCTGCAGTGAATCACAGATACCCAGTCCAAAATGGAGGGCTGGTGTGCTAAATTATATGTTTGCAATCACCTATGAACATTTTTGTTCTGGCATTTAATTGCGTGGAAGGGGAGGGGAATAGCTGTCGTCTTCTTAATGCAATATGGATTCTCCTCCCCCCGTGTGATTGTGAAAAATAAACTGCCTAACACATTTCTGCATTGAGATGAGACACTTTTATATATATGCAGATGACATTATTCTGGTGAAGGGGGAGAGAGTGATTTTGTTTTTCTACGCTCTCAATGAAACATCACACCCTTTAAGCTGCTTTTTATGTTTCCAGAAATAGCATAAAGGCTATTTTGGAGGGAAAGGGATGTCAAAGTTTGGCTTTGTTCTATTGTAATTGCCTGATACTGCCTCTTATTTGATGAGCATCATCTCTGCTGAAAATTACATCCGTTGTTTCGAGCCAAGGTCAGGCTTTTATCCTTGAATGTCATATGGACCAGTATGAAGGAGTGACTGACATGCTGGACTTGCACTGGGGAGACTTAAGTTCAAATCCCCACTCAACTATGAAGCTCACTGAAGGATCTTGGACCACTCACTAGATCCCCCCAAATGTAAAGGGTGTTAATTGGTTAACTGATTAATTACTTTTTATTTCCCAGCTGGCTAAACAGAGCCTAAACAGGGACTCGGGTGGCGCTGTGGGTTAAACCGCAGAGCCTAGGACTTGCCAATCAGAAGGTCGGTGGTTTGAATCCTCACGATGGGGTGAGCTCCTGTTGCTCAGTCCCTGCTCCTGCCAACCTAGCAGTTCGAAAGCATGTCAAAGTGCAAGTAGATAAATAGGTATCACTCCGGCGGGAAGGTAAATGGCGTTTCCATGCGCTGCTGTGGATCGCCAGAAGCGGCTTAGACATGCTGGCCACATGACCCGCAAGCTGTACGCCGGCTCCCTCGGCCAATAAAGCGAGATGAGTGCCGCAACCGCAGAGTCAGTCACGACTGGACCTAATGGTCAGGGGTCCCTTTACCTTTATCTTTAAACAGAGCCTTTATCATGAGTGTCCACTTGTTTGGGTTTCAGTCTTATTTTAAGTGCCTTTGTGAGTTCAACTGCTTTTAATTATTTAATAGACAAATCACCTTGAGGTCGGAAGAACATTTTCCTGCATCTGGTCTGCAGAGACCTCACGTGTTCCCCAAGAATTCTCAAAGATTATAGACAGCGGCTGTGAGATTACATCTGAAGTCTCCTATTGTACCCTTGGGTGCAGCAAATCAGGGCCTGGGGATCTGAATTCATTTAAAGTAGCTAGGTGATCCCTTACCACCTATTTTTCTATCTTGGGCTGCAGTTCCCTTATTGCAGCGATGTCCAACTGGTTGACAGGTAGATCCCTGGATAATCGCTGTCGATAGCGGGACCCTTATTGATCGTGGGATTAAAAGCAATGTAAAATTATTATTTTTCCCCCGCCCCCCTCACGCTGTCCCAACGCAGCATCAAAAGGGTGATCTTTGATAGTCTGCTGACAATGTTAGTTGTGTTGTGTGCGCTTGTTAATGTTGTAGTTAATGGTTAGCCGTTCCCCCATAAAAAAGCTCAACAACTCTGGCATCCCCCCCCCTAAAAAAAGCCGAATAATTCTGGTCTCCCTCCAAGAAGCTCAGCAACTCCTCAATGACAATGGGTAGATCACTGCCAGTATTTTTATACTGGGAGTAGATTGCAGTCTCTTGGGAGTTGGACGTGCCTGCCTTATTGCATCAATTCTTTAGATGCTTTCCACTTTTCTTTCTTGTTGGAATTGTCTGCATTTTGTACCTTCGACATTTTACCTTTAAGAAACTCCTATCCATCTTCGACTCCACTGCTCTCTGAGTATTTCAAAAAGTTCTTATTTAGTACAAATGAGAACTTTCAGGTTCTACGACTAAGCAGGCATCTTTCCATCACAGTCCTATGGAATCAATTTGCTAGTGAGTGAAGAATGAACTAGCCATTATCTGAGCTGTTAAAGAATTAGCACAAATGAATTATTTTTGCTCTCCCCGCTCCCTGCAAATCTGCGCAAAAGAAAATGTGCATGTTCAACTTATTAAAGAAAACAAGCTGATATTTTTAGCTTAATAGCTAATGATGATTCAAAATTGTTATTCAGGCCTAATTAACTAATAATTTCCATGGCAACCAATGCTTTGGGCAACACATACTGAATATGCTGTATGGAGGAATATCACAACTTCATATTCCCTATGGTTTGGACTAAATCCTGCTGCTAAAAAAATGCTGTATTGTCATTGGCCAAAGAGGATCAGTGCAAGTGATTAGAGTTAGTTTTTTCCAACCCTAATCCAGCCAGGATTAGGCTGTCAGAAACAGTGTCTGGGTGAAAATCGCTGAAATGTCCAGGAAAATCCGGATGTATATCACCCAAGTCGGAAGTGCTGGTTTTGGCAAATTTCATAAAAAATAGCCCAAAAACTTCTCTCTCTTTTTTAGATTTTGCAAAGAAAGCTCAACAACCTTTGTGTCCAGATTTTCACTTTTTGAAATACGTCAACCCTATGTAAAATAAATCGGCAGATTGTTACCGAATGTAATCAGTTCCTGGTTTTTTTCTTCTCTTTAATGGAGCTGCTTCATTTAGCTCCCCAAGGACAGCTATATCACCTTACATCTCCCCCTCTCCTGTTGTGTCTGATCCAAGTAATTGCATATTTTGATTTGAATTGTGTATGGCTGATATATTTCTCATTCGCCTGCCAATATTAACATCACAGCCTTCAGCAAATTTCATTAATGCACATTGAAACCGGTAGCATTTATTTCAATATATTTTGTTGGATCCAGACTTAGAGCAGACACATTGAAACCCATGGGGTTTGGGACTTATTTACCTGTTGTTTTCTTTATCCTGCTTTTCCGACATTCATTGTCGCCTAAAGCAACTCTCATCAAGAAAGAGAAACAGGTTTGTTAAATGCAATGGGATTACCATGTATACCACTGGTGGCCAACTTCGAGACGTTCACTCTCCAGTCTTGCAGTGGTTCACAAGATAAAAGCGCTGTGGGTTAAACCATAGAGCCTAGGACTTGCCGATCAGAAGGTCGGCGGTTCGAATCCCCACGACGGGGTGAGCTCCCGTTGTTTGGTCCCTGCTCCTGCCAACCTAGCAGTTCGAAAGCACATCAGAGTGCAAGTAGATGAACAGGTACCGCTCCGGCAGGAAGGTAAACGGCGTTTCCGTGCGCTGCTCTGGTTCGCAGAGTCTGTAACCCGAAGTGTCTGGCCACATGACCCGGAAGCTGTACGCTGGCTCCCTCAGCCAATAAAGCGAGATGAGCACCACAACCCCAGAGTCGCCCATGACTGGACCTAATGGTCAGGGGTCCCTTTACCTTTAAACAGAAACAGCAAAAGAACTCTTGTGTGTTAAGATCAGCCCTGCTGGTTGTTTCACTGCCTCAGAAATTCAGAGTGGTGGCCTGGGAGAGGGCATTTTCTGTGGCAGCCCCTAAGTTGTGGAACTCTCCTCACAAAGAGATGCGACAAGAACCTTCATTATATAGCTTTTGGCAAAGGCTGACATCACCATAGCTTTTGACACTTGAGATGTGTATTTTTAGAGCCTACCTTAATTTTAGTGGTTTTAGTTGCATTCAACTTTTTTAAATATTTTGTGTCAAATGTTGTTACCTGCCCAGGGACTTTAGGGTTAAGGGCAGGTCAACAACAACAACAACAACAACATAGCATTTTGAAATTTCTCCCTTCTGTGTTTCTGACTCAATCCCTCATATTTGCAATCTCAGGCATGGTTTAACAGTACGTTTCCGAGCACAATTCAAAGTGTTGGTGCTGACCGTTAAAGCCCTAAACAGCCTCGGCCCAGTATACCTGAAGAAGCGTCTCCACCCCCATCATTCTGCCCGGACACTGAGGTCCAGCTCCGAGGGCCTTCTGGTGGTTCCCTCACTGCGAGAAGTGAAGCAACAGGGAACCAGACAGAGGGCTTTCTCGGTAGGGGCACCTGTCCTGTGGAACGCTCTCCCTTCAGATTTCAAGGAGATAAAGAACTACGTAACTTTTAGAAGACATCTGAAGGCAGCCCTGTATCGGAAAGTTTTTAATGTTTGCTATTCTACTATGTTTTATGTATGCCGTAAGCTGCCTAGAGTGGCTGGGAAAACCCATCCAGGTAGGTGGGGTATAAATATGGATCTCACCTCACTCTGGTAAATTAAAGGGGATTCAGCAAGAGCTTACTTTACAAATTATGCCTAGGTGTCCAATCGTGACCTGAGCAGGGGGCAGAGGTAGATCAGCTTTAATAGCTAGCCCCACCTCTGGCATCCACACATACAATGCAGGTGACCTGAGCAGGGAAGGCTTTGTGTAACTGAGGTGCACAAGAAGGCTTCCTTTCCATAGATACTTGCAGCAGATGCCACAGAGTGGCGCTAACCAGCCCAGATGTGCTTGTGTTCTGATTGAACACTTGGGTATCATTTCTGAAGAGGGCTAAGGTCCATGGGGGCAATCAAGTAGGAGAGAAGGAGGATTGTTGCAACCACTGTGTAATCACAGGTGCCTAATCACATTATTTGATTATGAAATACAAGAGGCATTTCCTTATCGAACAAAATTGCATCGAAGCATCGTGGCTGATGGTGATGTAAATTTCACAGTATTGCCAGGGGACATGGGCTGAATGTCAAGTGGCCAAGGCTTGTCACATATATTTTTCACAGCAAGGAGTACCTTAAAGACGAACAGATTTCTCGGGGAATAAGCTTCTGCCAACTGGATTCAGAAATAAAATTGGCGGGTGGGGAGGAGCACTGGGGCGCCTGGTTCGCACCCTCTCAAAAATTGTGCTCCCAGGGTTATAGCCCCCCAGCACTCCTAAGGCTATGCCCCTGCTCCTACTCAACCACACTGTGAAGTAGGCTGGGTGACTGACTCAAGACCACCCAGTGAGCTGACTGGAATTCGTACCTGCCCTGGCCCAAACCCCTACACCATCTCTCTAAGATTTATCTCTAGGTCTCTGCCAGGTGAGATGATTCCAGGTGTGATGCTTCCAACGAAGTGGAACAGAGCTCTACAGTGGTACCTCTGGTTACATACTTAATTCATTTCAGAGGTCCATTCTTAACCTGAAACCGTTCTTAACCTGAGGTACCACTTTAGCTAATGGGGCCTTCTGCTGCCACTGCGCCGCTGGCACGCAATTTCTGTTCTTATCCTGAGGTAAAGTTTTTAACCCGAGGTACTAAGCAGAGTCTGTAACCCAAAGTGTTTGTAACCTGAAGCATTTGTAGCTCGAGGCACCACTGTATATTCAAAAGCTTATGCCATAATAATAATAATAATAATAATAATAATAATAATAATAATAATAGAAATAATAATAGAAATAATAATAGAAATATGTGATGATGATGAAAGACTCCCTGTTGTTGTTTTGCTTCAAGGAACTAAGACAGACACCCACCAGGAAGAAATGTACAGTTATATATTGTACCGATTTCTTTTCTAGGAGCATCTAAAACATCTCAGCATCTAAAACATATAGCCTCCTTCCATAAAGAGCTTTCTATTATGATGATGGTGACGGTGGTGGTGGTGATGATGATGGTGGTGGTGATGATGGATGGAACTACCTAAATATGATGACAGGGTGTGAGGAGAAGTCTATAAAAGAAAACCCAAGAATGTACCAGCAGATCAGAGATAATAAGAAGCTGCTCAGTGCAAGAGATGGTTTGATGGGATTGGGTTGGAACCACCAAAACCCATGTAGAAATCTGTCTGAAACAGATATCTCCTCCATCCTAAGTAGGTGGATTCTAGAGGTGGAAAACACATTCAGGTCCCATTTTTCTTGTGAAGATGCCATCAGGAGCACAGCAGATCTTCTCTGTTTTTTGAACTCAAATTTCGTGTGGTGGTGGTGGAAGAGGAGGAGGAAAACTAGTTTCTGAATCTGGAGCAAATGTCTCAGTTTGAATTGAGCTAGACGAATGCTTGTCTTAGCTGACATAATGCCAGGGAGTAGCTGCTTTTTTATCTAGCCAAAGCCCTGCCACCACCTCCATCTTTTTCTTCCTGTGATCTCAGCTAGCAAAACCTCTTACTATTTATGCCGCATGACAGGAGGCAGATAAAAATGAATTGCATTGCATTAAGGTCCATTTTCAAATATGAAATTATCTTACCTGCTTGACTGTGGCTCACCCATGCTTCATTGACTTCGGTGTGGATTTTTATTTTATTTTATTGTGGTTTGTTTTTAATATTGACTCTGGCAAGTGCCTCAAGGTCCCAGCGTGTAGGATATCTTGTAAATGTAAATTTGATTTGATCTGACATTTGGTTTCTATGTGGATTCAAAGGAGATAAGAGCTCTTAGCTTCCAGGAAATTGATAACAGGACTTGATACGATCGATCTGGTTAGTTTCCATTAATCCTCTAGAGAGGGCAAGCGTTTCTCAAATAGTTAATGCCTCCCCAAGTGTATGGCAAAAGAATGAAAAGTCTTGAAAGTGTCTGATTTTGTCTGAAATAGACGCATGAAGGTCAAATGAGTCTGGCAAGAAGATGGCTCTCTTGCATTCTATGGTCTTTGAAAAGGCAGTCCAAGATTTATGCATAATGATGATGATGATGATGATGATGGTGATTGGGGAGGGAATAGTTTTCATAATAGAAAATTACAGCCAGGTTTGGACAAATCTGTCAATTCCAGTTTTTCACAATTTCCAATCTTAAATTCAGTTTTCCACCTTTTAGAAGTTTGCAATTACATAAAAAAATCTTGAAAATTCATGAAAATTCCCATCAACATTTTAATGTGATTTTCTCTTCATATACACATTTTGCAAGCAATTTGCTTGAATAATTTGTGTGTGTCCTTTCCCCTGATATCTGTAATCACACTTTCCCTAATATCTGCATTTTTGTTATCCTTACGTGGTTCAAGAACAGCATTGCACAATTCAGAGGCGTGTGAATTTTGAAAGATATTTGTGCTTCACTCTGCATATTGGTTTGAGAACTGCAAACTAGGCATTTTTCATTAAATTGAATTGAACCACCCCCCCGCCTAATTGCAACAAGAAAATCATATTTTAAAAGTTTGGTATTTTAAAAAGTATTTTAATATCAAATTTTGAATGTCAAATTTCAAGTTCTAATTTTAAAATTCATTTTTCAGGCTTGTATAAATTTATTTTATTTATTTTTAATGGGGGCTAAAGATCTAAGGGTGGCCAGTCTGCATTGCTGGTGCAGCATGTAATGAGTTTAGGCTGCAGAGACAACTTTTGAATGGGGGAGGGACTTCATAATTGGACACTGTCCACTGTACTACACACCAGCCCTAACCTAAAAGAACTTGAAGGCTTTCTTTTGGTAAGCAAAATAATTTGCAAATAATGATTTCAGTTTGACTGTATCAGGATACAGTAGATATATAGCCGGAGGTAACTTTGAAGTGGAGGTAGAACATTCTATCTCTTGGCTCATGCAAACCAATTTTGCTAAGTATTAGTGTCTGCTTACACATCACTAAAAAGGAGGACAAAACAGGGTTCAGGTTTTCACCGAAATTACATATGTTAATTCACATGCATACATTCAAATTTGGAAATAAATACTATAATTTAAATCAAAAACAGGACATCTCACCCAAGTGTTGAGGACTGTCAGCAGCGGACCTGTGTGCCTCTTAGTCTTCTGTCTAGGTAGGTACCAACTGTTGATGGGCACCTTCAACATCCTTGCTCTTCATTCTGACGCTTCTTTGTTTTTAAACTGAACAGCCCAGATGCTTTCAAATAGAGGACTGTCCTCTGTAAAGTAGGACACACAGCTATGCTGCAGCCATTATCAAAAATAAGCTGGTACCCAGATTAAGGGTTGCTATACCCAGGTCCTGCTGGTGAGCTTGCCTTGGGCAACTGATTGGCCACTGTGAGTATCAGATTTTGGTCTACATGAGTCGCTGGTATGCTCCAGCAGAGCTCTTCTTATGTTCTTATGTTCTTACCTGAGGAAGTAGAAGGCTGAGAAAGGATGTCCAGACCAGCTCAAAACAATGTGAGCCCAGTGGCGGAGGAAGCCACTTCGGCACCTGGGGCGGTGCGCCCAAGGGTGGGTCGAGTCACCCATAGGGGCAGGGCACACCGTGGGGCCTCTGGAGTCTGCCTGCCTTCTCCCACTCAGCCGCCCTACAGCTGGGTGGGAAGCAGCGGGCGGATTGTTTGGCCAGCTCAGAGCCTGCGTGTGCCCAAGCCACCGTGACTCTCCCCCTCAGTGGTGACACCCGGGGCAGACTGCACCCACCGCACTCCCCTTCCTCCACCCCTGCCTGAGCCACCTTGAAAATGGGATATGGCTTTTTGAACAGAAAGTGTTTGCCCTTTGAGCTCCTAATCTGAAGTCATCTATTAGCCTTAGTCCTTCAAACAGAGGACAACCTACCAAATAAAGGTAAAGGTAAAGGGACCCCTGACCATTAGGTCCAGTGGTGGATGACTCTGGGGTTGCGGTGCTCATCTCGCTTTATTGGCCGAGGCAGCCGGCGTACAGCTTCCGGGTCATGTAGCCACCATGACTAAGCCGCTTCTGGCAAACTAAGCACACGGAAACACCATTTACCTTCCCGCTGGAGTGGTACCTATTTATCTACTTGCACTTTGACAAGCTTTCAAACTGCTAGGTTGGCAGGAGCAGGGACCGAGCAACGGGAGCTCACCCCGTCGCGGGGATTCAAACCACCGACCTTCTGATCGGCAAGCCATAGGCTCTGTGGTTTAACCCACAGCGCCACCTGCGTCACTTTTACCTACCAAATAGCAGACTGTAAAAGTACAGCGTGTGGCCGCCATGCTCTTTCCTCAACATTTGTGAGCTTCGTTGGTGGTTGAGGAGCCCCAGAAACACTGAGGATCTAAAATCTAATAGTCCTTGGGACATAGAATCATAGATTTGGAATGAACCTCAAGAGTCATCTAGTCCAACTCTCTGCAATGCAGGGATCTCAACATGCGGTCTCCCATCCACTTTGAAACCATAGCAGCCCCTGCTTAGCTTCCAAATGTGCTAACTGCCTTATACTGAATCAGGTTTCAGACAAGAGCCTCTTTTATTCCACCTGGAGGTTCCAAATATTGAACCTGGGACCTTCAGCATGCGAAGCAGATGTTCTACCACCGAGCTATGACCCCTTCGTTAGTGGGTCACCAGTTAGTTGTGCAGGCTCTTCTGTCCTGAGTAAAATCCAATATTCCGTTCATTGTCTTCCTCCTGGCCTGATGAATGCACAGCAAATGTTCCAGTCACAAGCGCAGAGCAAAATCTCAGACATGCCGTAATAAAGAGCTATTTATATGATATGCATCTCCATGTATGTGTCAGAGCACTAAATTAGGGGGAAAGGAACAAGTTAATATTTATTTTACCAATTTGGAGGTGGGAGAGGCAAAGGAGGCGTACAGCAAAGATGCTTGAGAGAGGGGGTGATGAACCAATTTTAGATTTAATGAGGAGAGCATAAACCTGGAACATGATAAAACAGAATAACCCTCAGCAGCGGAACGTCTGATGCCACAGTTCCTCTGTGTTCTGCCCAGTTTATTAAAAAAATTAATACTGTTGTCAGGGACTGGGCAGAGGGGGAGGAGTGGTGGAGACTGCCTCCACGTCCTGACCGTTCCAGGGAGGAGGAAGAGGAAGACAGTATAGATTTACAACAGTGGTTTGTGGAAGGTCTCAGCTCAGAGGCAGATGGAGGGGAAAGTTGGGAAATAATGGGAGAGAAGGAGCAGGCAGAGCCAGAGCAGCAGCTGATGGACACAGTGTCACTAGAAAGCATTCTAGACCCACCATCTCCCAGAAGGCAGCGAGCCTTAAAAGTAGGAGAGCAAAGAGCTCAAACACAGAGGGCAGCACCCATAGAGGAGATGATGATGATTATGATGGATGATGAAGTGAGAGAGACAGGGGGTGGAGATTCACTCGGGACAAAGCCATTATCCAAGAGGCTGGGTTCTATAGCCTCTCTCTGTAAAGTCTGAAATAAAAAAAGGATTGTAAGAAACTTTTCCTTGTCTTTATACCTTCTTGGGCAACCAGCCGGAAGCCGCTGAAACCACCCAGACAACTGTATTTAATTTTTTGTAGCCTCCCTAGGGTCCCTAAAGTGGTCCACCCAATTATATAATGATCTCATCATGCAATATTTCTTTATGTTCTAATAGCTTGCCCTCAGGGGAGCAAGGTAAGCCCCACAAGGAAAGTGTTGCAGGCTTCTGAGCTTCAGCATTATTGGAATCTGGGAGAAAAGAGGCAGTAGGAAAGTCCCTGTGAGACGTAGAGATTGGGTAGGGTTCCACCCAACTGTCTTAGAGACTCCCCTCTGGATTTGTGTACAGTTTACTCCTTAGCCTTTTCTTCTCCCAAAGATGTCTGGAAAGGCAGTGGGAGTTTAGGATCAGAGCTTTCCTTCTCCTAGATGGCCCAACTTCCCAGGCTGATGAACCCCATCTGCCCCTCACTTGACTCTACCGCATGTGCAGAAACCACATTCTTGACTGTTGGACCCACTCTTGGTCTCATCTACTCAGTTGCGCCATAGCCTGTCTTTTGCATGCAGGGGAAGTCCCTAACTCACCAAGGGTTTGGAGACCCAACAGTCACCTGGTTTAGCTGGCCTGTCAAAGCCATTTCCTGGGGTGTGGCCGCTGTCACATGTTTACAGCTTCTAGGAGACAAAGGTGAGAGTTGAGTGCAGGGTGGGGACCAAAGGTGGCCAAACTACTCCAGAAGAAGCACAACGTGTCCCCCATCCAATTATTATTATTATTATTATTATTATTATTATTATTATTATTATTTACTTATACCCCACCCATCTGGCCGGGCCTCCCCAGCCACTCTGGGCAGCTCTCAATAGAATATTACAAACACAATAAAACATCAAACATTTAAAACCTCCCTAAACAAGGCTGCCTTCAGATGTTTTCTAAAAGTCAGATAGTTGTTTATTTCCTTGACATCAGATGGGAGGGCATTCCACAGGGTGGGCGCCACTACCAAGAAGGTTCCCTGTAACCTCACTTCTCGCAGTGAGGGAACAACCAGAAGGCCCTTGGAGCTGGACCTCAGTGTCCTGGCTGAACGAAGGGGGTGGAGACTCTCTATCAGGTATACTGGGCCAAGGCCATTTAGGGCTTTAAAGGTAAGCACCAACACTTTGAACTGTGCTCAGAAACATACTGGGAGCCAATGAAGGTCTTTCAGGACCGGTGCTATATGGTCTCGGCAGTCACTCCCAGTCACCAGTCTAGCTGCTGCATTTTGGATTAGTTGAAGTTTCCAGGTCAACTTCAAAGGTAGCCCCACATAGAGTGCATTGCAGTAGTCCAAGCGGGATATAACTAGAGCAAGCACCACTCTGGTGAGACAGTCTGCGGGCAGGTAGGGTCTCAGCCTGCGTACCAGATGGAACTGGTAGACAGCTGCCCTGGACACAGAATTAACCTGCGCCTTCATGGACAGCTGTGAGTCCAGAATGACTTCCAGGCTGTGCACCTGGTCCTTCAGGGACGCAGTTACCCTATTCAGGACCAGGGAGTCCTCCACACCTGCCCGCCTCCTGTCCCCCCAAAACAGTACATTTGTCTTGTCAGGATTCAACCTCAGTCTGTTAGCCGCCATCCATCCTCCAACTGCTCCCCTAACACCTCTCACGGACAACAGTGCATTACAAAAAGAATGTATATTTCTACATATATTTGTAATTTGTCCCGGTACTTTCCACTCAGAATTGGCAACCAGCTCCCCACTTTCTTTGCTCTAGATCATATTGGCAGCCAACCATATGTGATCTGGCCCATTCCTTTGTAACAGACAGGAGTGCTCCTAGGAAGCAGGCTAGATCAAGTTGTCAGTAAAAAACTTCTAGAGACCAGGGCAGGGAAGGGTTGTGCAATAGCCCCCTATTCATTACTATGGTCATCAAATGATCCCTTCCATGCAATATGGAATCCGGCCTTTAGTGTGGAGTCACCAACTCTTTGAAACTCTCTTTTGTTGTGTGTCAACCAGGCACTGTCTATACAGTGTTTTTGTCGCCTGTTGATGACCTTTCTTTCCCCACCAAGGTACTTAAGTGAAATACTTTCTCCCATCCTATATCTGCATTGGATTTGTAACGGTGTTTACATATGAAATTGGTTTTAATTGTTGCTGGTTTTTTGGGCATATGGGATTGGTTTTATTAGTTGGGCTTTTGACAGTGAAATCGCACAGAGATATTTTATGGGAAGCGATTCAGAAATGGAATTAAAATAAGTAAGGATTGCAACAGTAGGAATCACACTTATCTGCATTTTAGCAGGGCGCACTCCTCCCCTCCAAGGCAAAAACGGACAGCAAAGTGAGAGCGATTTACCAGGGATATGAATGGAAATTTAAAATATTAGGAAATGAAGACAGATTGAGTGTATGAAATCCCTGAGCACCAGAAATCCTCCAGCTTTGGATATTTCACAGTGTAAATCAACCTTTGCAGGAGGGTCTAAAAATTGCTTTAAATATAGAGAGCAAAAATACTCATGATATTAAGGGTGATACCAGTTGCTTTGACTTTTCTGCCCTACTTGTGTAAATACAGGACACACAGCCCTGATAGCGTCAGCATTAGAAGGAAGGAGAATCACTGAGTAAAGAAACAGAGTGAGACATAACCACTTTGAGAAGGAACAAATCCATGCAAACTTGCTCTGTGATTTCGTTCAAGACGTTCATTATCACCCAAAACAATCCGATGGTGGCAAACAACAACAATAATACTGACAAATGCCGATTGCAATCCATACTTTCCCCAGATCTTCTTCTCCTTACACACTAGACTGTTCAGTGAGTCACAACAACATCATTTGCTTCAGAAGACATTCTGCCCCCAAAAAGTAAAAATAAAAAATGGCTAATTATGTTTGTAATCATTCCTGACTCCACTGCTGTGACTCAGCTCTAGCAAGCATCATCTGTGGTTCATTGAGAGTTTAATGCCCCCAAACACTGTCTATTTCTTCCTCCTGGCACAGAAAGTATTGTATGTTTAAATGCCTTTGAGATCCTGATCATCATATTTCTTTCTTTGTTTTAAAAGTTCAAAACAACCTTGATTAAACCCCTTTACTTTTTATACACACACACACACACACACACAGCAAAATGCATGTTAAAAATAATTATAATTATACTATACACAATATTTTACTACATAGAAAAACTATTGTCCATAGTTTTGCTATATTTATACTTATATATTTGAATTCAAGAAGCAGTTTGCCTTTATCTTTAGAATTCTATCCTTCTCCATTGGGTAGATTAATCAACTAAAAATTCAGTTTTTATCAGCAGAGTGTCAGCTTTACGCAGTGCAACTATCATTTAAAAGCAGACTTGATTTGGGTTTTCTTTGTTGTTGTGTTTCTAGTATGCTACTGTACGAGGGTGTTATTAAATGGTAACTATGTAAAAAAAAAGATTGCTAGGTATCGTTTATTAAGCTATTATCATACAGTTTCTTCAGCATCTCAGCACGTTCCATGTAGTACATTTTTGGTTGCATAGATTTATTTAATCTATGCTTGGCAGGGGGTTGGACTCGATGGCCCTTGTGGTCTCTTCCAACTCTATGATTCTATGATTCTAAATGGATTGGTTAATGGGAAGATAATTCATCAGCTGAGGTTGCAATCGGATGCACACTTTCCTGGAAATAAGTTCCATTTAATATATTGGGGACTGCAGTGTATATCAGCATTTTTATCACTTCACAGCTCTGTTTTCTATCGGTATGTGCATGCCTCTATTTCTACGATACAGCCGTGCCGTTAATGTTCCTTCTTCTTCTTCCTTTCAGACAGCAGCTCAGGCGGTTTTATTTATGTGCATGAATACCGCTGGGATCTTCATTAGCTACTTATCAGACCGTGCTCAACGCCAAGCCTTCTTAGAGACCCGGAGATGTGTAGAAGCTCGGTTGAGGCTGGAAACCGAAAACCAGAGGCAGGTAGGGTAATGGAAGAAATGATGTTGTGAAATGCAGCCGTGTCAATCTGTTGCAACAAAACCAATCGCGTGAATTGTACATTAAAGAATGAGGTCAATATCCAGCTGAAGCCCTATCTGCACTACAAATTGAAAATGGCCTTATTCCACTTTAAATGGTAATAATAATAATAATAATAATAATAATAATAATAATAATAATTATTATTATTTATTATTTATACCCCGCCCATCTGGCTGTGTTTCCCCAGCCACTCTGGGTGGCTCCCAATCAAGTGTTAAAACAGTACAGCATTAAATATTAAAAACTTCCCTGAACAGGGCTGCCTTCAGATGTCTTTTAAAGATAGGATAGCTGCTTATTTCCCTCACATCTGAAGGGAGGGTGCCACCACCGAGAAGGCCCTCTGTCTGGTTCCCTGTAGCCTCACTTCTCGCAATGAGGGAACCGCCAGAAGGCCCTCGGAGCTGGATCTCAGTGTCCGGGCTGAAGGATGGGGGGGAGACGCTCCTTCAGGTATACAGGACTGAGGCCATTTAGGGCTTTAAAGGTCAGCACCAACACTTTGAATTGTGCTCGGAAACGTACTGGGAGCCAATGCAGATCTCTCAGAACCGGTGTTATGTGATCCCGGCGGCCACTCCCATTCACCAGTCTAGCTGCTGCATTCTGGATTAACTGCAGTTTCTGGGTCACCTTCAAAGGTAGCCCCACGTAGAACACGTTGCAGTAGTCCAAGCGGTAGATAACTAGAGCATGCACCACTCTGGAAAGAATCCCGGAGACTGTAGTTTGTTAAGGATGCTGAAAGTTGTTCGGAGATGATCCCAACCATTCATCTCACAGAGTTACAGTTCTCAGAATGGTTTCACAATCAATCCCTCTTCTCCTTTAGGTGATTTCCAGGTCTAGCCTATCACTCCTGATTTCTCAGGAATGTTCTCATTCCCTCTCCAGCAATCTCACATCTTCTGTAGGCTGTATAATCAAGCCGTCCCTAAGTGGAAAAGATTGGAAGTGCAGGCAAATAAAAAATTGCTTATCCATATTTATCAAGACCTCGCATCTCTCCTTTTTAATCAGGAGCCAGCAATGGGAGCAAGCTTTAAATCAAAAGTTTGTTTCAACTCATCTAAACAAAGTCGCCAAGAATATGAAAAGTATGTTGCCTGTGTGGGAGGATAAGGAGCCGGTCAGAGGCAAAACGCTCAACAATTTGCAAGCTACAGATCGTAAAAGTGTTTATAGCCCACATGTTTGCCAAAGTGTTATTTTGCATGGGGCGCTCAAGGATTTGACTTAGTCCACATTTTGAACTGTGCCCATCTGATTTGCATTCCTTTTTTTTTTTAAAGATTTTTATTAAAGTTTTACAAAAAAGAAAAATAGAAATTCACAGAATAAAAAACCATAAATTACAGAAAAAAGAAACACACAAAAGAGAAAAAAAAATACAGAAAGAAAAACACAACTAATTAAGAAAAATTACATTTAAACAAAGAAAAAATAAAACCATTCCATTTTTCCAATAACCTCAATTTCATATGCTTATGTTCTTGACCTCCTCGCACCTTCCCCTTTTTGTATTCCCATTCAAATATTTAATTCAGCAAATTCTTACCCTTTATCAAATATTTAAACTTTGTACCATAACATATACTATATCCCTATTTTTCAACCAATTATCAATACCTTTTTTGCATAATCTTAATAACTTTTATCACTAATTACCACTTATTACCCATCCAAGCACATTTTTAACACTCATTAATTTTATAATATTTCTGAAGATAGTCTTTGAATTTCTTCCAGTCTTCTTCCACCAACTCTTCTCCCAGGTCTCGGATTCTGTCAGTCATTTCCGCCAATTCCATATAGTCTATCAGCTTCATCTGCCATTCTTCCAGAGTGGGTAGCTCTTGTGTCTTCCAATACTTTGCGATGAGAATTCTTGCTGCTGTTGTTGCGTACATAAAGAAATTTCTATCTTTCTTTGGCACCAATTGGCCCACCATGCCCAAGAGAAAGGCCTCTGGCTTCTTAAGGAATGTATATCTAAAGATTTTTTTCATTTCGTTATATATCATCTCCCAGAAAGCCTTAATCTTTGGGCATGTCCACCAAAGGTGAAAGAATGTTCCTTCACTTTCTTTACACTTCCAACATTTATTGTCAGGCAAATGGTAGATTTTTGCAAGCTTGACTGGTGTCATGTACCACCTGTATATCATTTTCATAATATTCTCTCTTAGGGCATTACATGCCGTAAATTTCATACCTGTGGTCCACAACCGTTCCCAGTCAGCAAACATGATGTTATGACCAACATCTTGTGCCCATTTAATCATAGCAGATTTAACTGTTTCATCCTGCGTATTCCATTTTAGCAGCAAGTTATACATTCTTGAAAGTATTTTAGTTTTGGGTTCTAACAACTCAGTTTCCAATTTTGATTTTTCCACCTGGAAACCTATTTTTTTATCCATGTTATAGGCTTCTCTTATTTGAAAATAGTGCAGCCAATCTCGCACCTTATCTTTTAATTTCTCAAAACTCTGCAATTTCAATTTATCTCCTTCTTGTTCCAGTATTTCCCAATATTTCGGCCATTTGGCCTCCATATTGGACTTTTTAAGTGCCTTTGCCTCCATTGGTGACAACCACCTTGGGGTTTTGTTCTCCAGTAAGTCTTTATATCTTAACCAGACGTTAAACAATGCTTTCCTGACAATATGATTTTTAAATGCTTTATGAGCTTTGACCTTGTCGTACCACAGATATGCATGCCACCCAAAGACATTATTAAAACCTTCTAAATCCAAAATGTCTGTATTTTCAAGAAGCAGCCATTCTTTCAGCCAGCAAAATGCGGCCGATTCATAATAGAGTTTCAGGTCTGGCAGGGCGAAACCACCTCTTTCTCTTACATCGGTTAGTATTTTAAATTTTATTCTAGGCTTCTTGCCCTGCCAGACAAATCTAGAAATATCCTTCTGCCACTTCTTGAAACAGTCCATCTTGTCCACAATTTGCAAAGATTGAAACAAAAATAACATCCTTGGCAATACATTCATCTTTATAGCCGCAATTCTTCCCAACAAGGAAAGCTTCAAGTTTGACCATATCTCTAGATCTTTCTTCACTTCTAGCCAACATTTCTCATAGTTATCTTTAAACAAGTTTAGATTCTTAGCAGTCATATTAACCCCCAAATATTTAACCTTCTTTACTATTGTTAGGCCTGTCTCCTTCTGAAACCTGTCTTTCTCAATCGGTGTTAAATTTTTCTCAAGAACTTTTGTTTTAGATTTATTCAGCTTAAAACCAGCCATCTGCCCAAATTCTTGGATCACTTCCAAAACTCTTTTCGAACTAGATTCTGGCTCCTGTAATGTTAAAACTAAGTCATCTGCAAAAGCTTTCAATTTATATTGCTTAGCTCCGACCTGAATGCCTTTTATCAAACGGTCCCTTCTAATCATGTTCAATAATACCTCCAGGACTGTGATGAATAACAATGGGGAAATTGGGCAGCCTTGTCGTGTACCTTTCTCTATCTTAAATCCCTCTGTCACCATATTATTCACAATTAATTTAGCCTTTTGTTCTGAGTAAATTGCACTTATACCATTTTCAAATCCTTGACCCACCCCCATCCCCTGAAGATTTTTCTTCATAAAACTCCAAGAAATGTTGTCAAAGGCTTTCTCCGCATCTATAAAGATTAAAACTGCTTTGGTGTTTATATTCACTTGCAACTTCTCCAAGATGTTGATTATGTTCCTTGTATTGTCCGACAAGTGTCTACCCGGGAGAAAGCCCGCTTGGTCCTTATGAATCTCTTCCAGTAGTACTTTCTTTAGTCTATTTGCCAAAATGTCCGCAAATATTTTGTAATCCACATTAAGAAGGGATATGGGGCGGTAGTTCTTAAGTTGCGTCTTTTCAGACTCAGTTTTTGGTATAAGTGTAATATAAGCTTCCTGCCACGACTCCGGCGCCTTTTTCCCCTCTAGTATCTCATTGCATACCTCCATTAGTGGTCGAATTAACCAATCTTTCAAAACTCTATAGTATTTGGAGGTTAAGCCGTCTGGTCCTGGAGATTTGCCCAACTGCATGTTCCGAATGGCACCCTCCACTTCCTGTTCTGTAATTTTATCACTCAACATTATCCTCTTTTCTTGAGAGATTTTTTGTAATCCGTTTTTCCTCAGAAATTGGTCTAATTCGACCTCTTTCTGTGGCCCTTGTGTATAAAGTTGTTTGAAAAATCTCTGGAAGCAGTTTCTAATTTCCAATGGGTTCTGTATAATCTTTCCATTTACTTCCAAATTTGTTATGGTATTTAGTTTCTGTCTTTTCTTCATCTGCCATGCAAGCAATTTCCCACATTTGTTAGCCGATTCAAAAGACTTTTGTCTCATCTGTTTAATTTTCCATTCCACTTCCTGATTTATCATTCTCATATATTGTACTTGGTATAACTTAATTTCTCTCAGAATCTCTTGGGATTTTGGTTTCGCTCTTAATCTTTTCTCTCCTTCTTTTATTTTTTCCAAAATTTTACCTTTTTTCTCATTTTGAGTTCTCTTCTTTATTGCATTCTGTTGAATCAAAAACCCTCGCACGACCGCTTTGCCTGCGTCCCAGACTGTTCTTTTTTCCACCGTAGTGTTTAAATTTATCTCAAAATAGTCTCTCAATGTTTTTTGGGCCTTCTTAATCACCTCCTGATTTCTAAACAGGGCGTCATTCATCCTCCATCTGAAGGAGCCGATTGGCATTAGTTTCATCTCCATCTTTATTGCATTGTGGTCGGAGCAAGTTTTGGAGCAGATTTCCACTTTTCGAATCTTAGGTGCCAGTCCTCTAGTTATCCATATTTGATCAATTCTTGTCCATGTCATATTGGCTTCAGAGAAGAATGTTCCCTCTCTTCCAAGGGGGTTCTTAGTTCTCCAAGTGTCAATCAAATCCATATTGTCAGTCAATTCAAAGAAAGTTTTGGGTAGTCTTCCATCTTTAGTTACCACCTGTCTTTGTGACTTATCCATGTTAGTAGATACCACTCCATTCATATCTCCCATCAAAATGATGTTATAGTCCATATAGTCCAACAATGTCTCGTGCAATTTCTTAAAAAATTCAGATTTCCCCTCATTTGGTGCATATACTCCTAAAATCAAATATTTTTCACCTTGTAGTTGAATCTCAATTGCAATAAACCTTCCTTGTTCATCTTTAAAAACAAATTTCGGTCATAGGCTCTCTTTAGCGTATATAACAACTCCTCTCTTTTTGACTTTGTCCGATGAAATAAATTCTTGACCCAATCTTTTATTAATAAGAACTTTCCTGTGGAGCCTTACCACATGAGTTTCCTGCAGGCAAATTAGATCCAATTGGTCCTTTTTCAATATATGAAATACTTTCCTCCTCTTCTCCGGCGAGTTAAAACCGTGAATGTTCCAACTTAATAATTGCAGAGACATGGTGTGATTATTTTAATTTCCTCCAGCCGCTCCCAAGAGCTCGTCAAGTTCTTGCGGTGGTATCTTCTTTTTTGATTTGTCAAATTCCAAAGGTGGTGGTGCTATGCCAGCTCCTGGTCTCAAGGCTTTTGGCAGATCTGTCGCTTCCTTTTGTAGATCTTCTTCAAAATCTCTCAGAAATTTTTCCTTATCTTCCACTGATCTGATTCTGAACTTTTTCCCCTTAAATGTAAAGGACAGTCCCTGGGGGAACTCCCATCTGAAAACAATAGTATTCTTTCTCAACAAGGCCACCAAGTCTCCGTAGTTAGTTCTCAAATCCAAAAGGTGTTTCGGGATATCTTTAAAAATCTCCGCTCTGGTCTCATTAATCTCTAGGGTCTTCTGGAAGTGAGCACTCAATATTTTGTCTCGTTCCTCTTTCGATCGGAGGGTCACCAAACAGTCTCTCACCCTGTTTTTCCTCCCTCCTCTTCCAAGTCTGAAGGCGCTCACTATCTTAAAATCTTTATCCAGCTCCAAGTTCCAGAATTTCTGAAATTCCTGTGAAAGATAGTCATTCAAATTGTCTCTCTCAAGTTCTGGCACCGCCCTGATCCTCAGGTTTGTCTGTCTCTCTCTCAATTCAACCATAGACAATAAGGCCTGGTGGTCCCCGATCTGTTTACGTATTGGTTTGATTTCTTCCTCCACAGCCACAGCTTTTTCTTTTGCCTCCTCGGCTATTTTCCTAGTAGTCGCAGATTCCTCCAACAGTTTTTCTATAGCTTTGGTATTTGAGTTAATACTGGCTGTGTTCCCTTTAATTTCAGCTGATTGATCTGAGACCTGTTTACTTAGGCCTTCCAATTTTTCGTAGATTTTATTCAACACAGATGTAAATTCCCCTTCTGAGGCCATTCTTTTTGGCTCAATTTGCCCTGGGTCTTCCTCCTGAGTCACAGGGAGGCCAGGCACAGATGCCCTACGTTGCTGGGAGATTGAAGTAGATTGTTGGACTTTGACCTTGGATCTTGTTGCTCTTTGGTCAGTCATTCCCCTTTATCTTCAGTCAAGGTCAATTCCCACAGGCAAGCCTTGTAGTGGAAAGTCCCCAAAGTTAACAGTGGAAAATTCCTCCAGTCAAGTATTAACTTCAATAGTCCTCTAGGGGGACACAGTGGCTACCATAAAATTCTCAATAGCCAGACAAACAAGTCTTTTTGTAGCTTTCCGTGTCCCCTCTTTAATTGAAACTAAGTATTCAGATCAGTAAAACTCAGAAATGTATCTTCTTGCAGAGTTAGATCAAATATTTACTGTATCCACAGTCAATGCGAGCTCAAATGTAGCAAACCTCGTTAATCTGACAGACCGTTCCCATGAGAGTTCAAATAAAAAGTCTTTTTAAATTCCCAGAAGATCCCCAGAAGAAATACAGTCACTTTCTCGACTTCCCCTACAGGGGAGTTCTCTCTTTTGGTGCTTAGAGTTAAAGTTGAACAATCCACATTAAAGTAATAGCACAAAAAGGTCTTTGCTTTGATCTTTTACAAAGCGGAAAGGCGGACTTCCTGTTTACACCTCTCCGCTTCGGAGCCCAAATTCAGTCCTTTTTGTTCTCAAATCCAAATTTCTTAAGTCCCCCTACTCACGGGTGTTCTCTTTTAGAGCCGAATTTCACAGGAAAAAGGTCAGCGCTCTCCGGCAACAGCTACGCGGCTTCGCTCTGTAGACGCAGCAATCGACCCGTAGCACCGCGCCGCTCCCGCTGCACACCGGAACCCCTTTCGGGGCTCCCTCGCAAAAACGGGGGGCGCAAAAGGTGCCTGCTGGGTCCCACGCTCGCAGGCTCTTTCTGCCTGCGATTTCAGATCGGGTCCCCGCTTCGCCGTAGCGGAACAGACCCACTTTCTACAGGGCTTCTCCTCCTACTCAGAAAATTATTTTAATGGGAGATATGAACGGGGTGGTTTCCTTAGAAATGGATAGACGGAGAGAAGGAGCAAGCAAAGAAGGGAAATTACCAAAATCTTTTTTTTCAATGGTAAAAAATTGTAACCTGATAGATATCTGGCGGTTTAGACACCCGTTGGATAAACAATTCACTTTCTATTCGGAACCAAATCAGTCGATGTCACGGTTAGATCAGGTCTGGATTTCAAGTGAATTGACACCAAGAACCAAACAAATAGAAATTAGACCCAAAGTAATTTCAGACCATAATCCGATTGAATTTGAGTTGGAGAGTTTTGAGAAAAGAACTTTTAGATGGAGATTAAAGGAATATCTTTTAGACGATCAAAAAATTGTAGGAAATGCACAGAAGAAGCTAACAGATTATTTTGCTGATAATTGTGATAAAGGAACAAAGAGTAAAGTGGTTTGGGACGCGAGCAAGGCTGTAATAAGAGGTTACTTCATCCAGCAGAATGCAATTAAAAACAGGAATAGAGAGAGAGGAAAAGAGGAAATTTTAAAGCAGATAATGGACAATGAACAAAAACTAATTAAGAAACCTAACTGTCGGAAAATAAAAGAAAAGATCAAAATCTTACAAGCCCAGTTTGCCACAATAATAAATAGAGAGGTGGAATGGAATATTAAGAGATTAAGACAAAGGAACTTTGAATTCTCAAACAAACCAGGCAAGTGGCTTGCGTGGCAAATTAAAAAAAGGAAAGAACAGAGCACAATAAATAAAATTACAGTAGAGGGAGAAGAAATAAGCGATCCAAAAGGAATCAGGAAAGAATTCTTGGACTACTATAGAAGCCTTTACAAAAACAAGGAGAGAAACAATTTGAGGAGAATAGAGAGATTTCTGAAGGATAAAAGGGTGCAGAAAATCCCAACAGATAAAAAACAACAATTGAACGCTCCTATTGAAACAGAAGAGATAGTAGAAGTAATCAAAGAATTGAAGAGAGGAAAAGCCCCAGGACCTGATGGATTCACTGCGGGTTATTACAAAGAGATGAAATCCATCTTGGTGAACCCACTGAAGGAGGTTATGAATAACATCCTAAGAGAAGAAGAAATTCCGGAAACATGGAAAGAGGCATATGTTACATTTATTCCAAAACAAGATGCAGATCCAACCCAAGTCAAAAATTATAGACCGATTTCACTGCTGAATATAGATTACAAAATCTTTGCAGGAGTTCTGGCGAGGAGGATGAAGATTTTGTTATCAGAAACTATCCACAAAGACCAAGCGGGTTTTCTCCCTGGCAGGCAGATGAGAGACAATGTAAGGAACATAATTAATATGTTGGAATATCTGTCTGCCAGGTATGACAAACAAGCTATAATGATGTTTGTGGACGCAGAGAAAGCATTCGATAACGTGGCATGGGACTTTATGTTGAAAAATTTGGAATATATGGAAGTGGGCAAAGATTTTTTTAATGGGATAAAAGCAATTTATAGGGAGCAGAAAGCTAAATTGATCATAAATAATGTAGTAACGGAAGAAATAAAGATACAGAAAGGAACGAGACAGGGTTGCCCACTTTCCCCACTTCTATTTATAACGGTGCTAGAAGTCCTTCTGAATTCAATTAGGCAAAACAAAACAATAAAAGGAGTAACAATCGGTCATAATGAGTACAAAATTAAAGCATTCGCAGACGACTTGGTAATAATGACTGAAGATCCCATAACTACAATTGAAGAAATCTTAAAGGAAATAGATCTGTTCGGAGATGTGGCAGGCTTCAAACTAAATAAGAAGAAAACGAAAATGATAGCCAAAAATATGGATCAGAGGGTAATAGAAACAATTCAACAACAGTCACAGATAGAGGTGGTTAAAAAAGTTAAATATCTTGGAATTTGGGTAACCCCTAAAAATATAGACTTATATAAGAACAATTATGAAACAGTGTGGAAAGAAATCAGAAAGGACCTAGAAGTGTGGGGAAGACTAAAACTGTCATTTTGGGGAAGGATTAACACAATTAAGATGAATGTGCTACCAAGGTTGTTGTTTCTATTCCAGACCATTCCAATAATTAAGGGGAATGGAGTCTTTAAGGAGTGGCAAAGGGTGCTCTCAAGATATATTTGGCAGGGCAAAAAACCGAGAATTCAATTTAAATTGTTAACAGATATAAGAGAAAGAGGAGGTTTTGCCCTGCCAGATTTGAAATTATACTATGAGGCATCATGTCTTTGCTGGCTGAAAGACTGGGTCAAGTTAGTGAACAATGAATTGCTAGATCTGGAGGGTTTTGACAACAGGTTCGGTTGGCACACCTACTTGTGGCACGGAAAAAGGAAAGTACATAAGGGATTCGAAAACCACATCTTTCGAGGCCCACTAATTGAAATATGGGAAAGGTACAAAAACCTGTTGGAGCCTAAAGTTCCACACTGGTTATCACCTCTTGAGGTGTTAAGTGTGAAAAAGATTAATATGAGAAGTAACTGGGCAACATACAGCCAATTATTAATTAAAGAAGGTGGGAAATGGAGGTTGAAACCTTATGGGCAGGTTAAAGAACTAGTATTTGATTGGCTACAGTATTTCCAAATAAATGCAATGTTTAAAAAAGACAACAAAGAAAGAGGATATGTGGATAAAGACTCTAAATTTCAGACGGAAATTATAGACAATGATGTGAAAACTTTATCTAAAATGTATAAGATGCTGTTAGATTGGAATTTAGTAGATGAGGAAGTCAAGTCCGTTATGATTCACTGGGCTAGAGATGTGGGGCATAGTATACAATTTGAAGATTGGGAAAAACTGTGGAAAGATGGATTAAACTTTACAGCATGTACGACAATAAAAGAAAATGTCATGAAGATGTTTTATAGGTGGTATATAACACCTATAAAATTATCGAAAATGTACAAGGTTTGTAATAAGTGCTGGAAATGCAAAGACAAGGAAGGCTCCTTTTACCACATGTGGTGGGAGTGTAGAAAAGTGAAAGAATTCTGGGAAAAAATATATATTGAACTCAAGAAGATCCTAAAATATACGTTTTTAAAGAAACCAGAAATCTTCCTATTGGGGATACTAGGGAACGAGATACAAAAGAAGGATTGTAAATTTGTGTACTACGCGGTTACAGCAGCAAGGGTAACGCTAGCCCAGAAGTGGAAACAGCAGGAAATACCAACGGTGGATGAGTGGAGAGCAAAATTATTAGACTACGCGGAGTTGGATAAATTGACAGGAAAGATTAGATACTTAAGAGACCAAAAGTTCATTAAGGATTGGGGAAAATATGTAGATTACCTGGAATATATAAGTGAGGGACAAACAACGTTAAGGGGATTTAAAGAAGCATTGTGAAAGACGGAGAGTTATTGACTAAAGGGAATAGAAGAGAGAGATATATATATTGTCAATATAAGCTAGGAAATGCGTAATCTTAATTATTACCACGAAAGATTTACGGACAAGCTGAAGGAAGTCTTATAAGAGATGGAAATGTGAAATATCTGATGTGAAACATGTAACGTGTACTATTTTTTTTTCTTTTTTTTATTTTCTTCTTATTTTTTGTTTATCTTTTATTTGTAAATCAATAAAAAATTTAAATGACAGAAGGAGACCGCCATTGCCGTTGGCACCGCCTCCGGAAGTCCCCCTGATTTGCATTCCTTAGACTAATACCCTAGATCTGAGCATAGGTACCCTTACATTTCTGCACTTTTCCAGATTTTGTGATACAGTTCTTAGCTCAAGAAGTGGAGCAGAATGGAGCAGATTATTACATCTGAAGGCAGCCCTGTTTAGGGAAGTTTTTAATATTTTAATGTGTACTGTTTTTAACACTCAATTGGGAGCCGTCCAGAGTGGCTGGGGATACTCATCCAGATGGGCGGGGTATAAATAAAATAATAATAATAATAATAATAATAATAATAATAATAATAATAATAATTAAAAAAATGCATATTTTTGTTAAAATGCATACAATTTTTTTTAAGTACATCAACAACAAAAACACAAACTAATTGCAATAATCTAATAACATTGCAATAAGTTAAAGACAGCACGTGGTTGTACATTGTCGCTGAAGCTATTATTCCAGATCACAAAAAAATTCCCATCTCTCCATAAACCTTTTGGGTTGATTTAAATGTGTTCTTTTATAGTAGGTTAGTTTGATCATGGTCATAATGGGCCAGATCTTTCCAATCCATTCAAACTCAGTAGGAACATGCATTTTGGGAGAAAGTGAATAAAGCACATTTTTTATGTATGGCAATGAATATTTTGTGAAGAAACAGTGAAAATAATTTGAATTTTTGTGCATGTGGGGGGGAATCACAGGTTGATACTTGAAACAGGATGAAATGAACTTACAGGTGCCACATGAAAAATAGACAGATCCATCCATAAATAGATAAAGCCCCCCCTTTCCCAAAAGACCCCAATCTGGAGGAATCTGAGATGATCTCCTACAGCCACTGCTCTAGGTGAAATGGTTTCAAAATGGGGAAAATAAAGGAGTTTGCTGCACTAAATTAAGTAAGATGTGATATCGTTTTTGCTGCCAGAATCCTTTGTAATTAATGTAGGGAGTTTGATACCTCCTGAGTTGATTATTCTATTTTTTTAATGAAGAATCCTGAAGGAAAATGGATTATTGAGGAGATAGGTAATCTCTTCTGAGTATTCTTTTATATGCTTGACAGTTGCCACAACTAGTCATTGAACTGAAGACTTCTAGGTGCTGGAATATGAGACATGTCACTTGGAGCTAAAATGCAGGGCCATATAAAGCTATTTATATTCTGCCAGTCAGGCACAGAGCAGGAAGTTTAACTTCACCCTCTCCTCAGAGATAATTGAGTCCATACTTTTCTAGGCAAAGTTTGCTGAGATGAACAAAATGGATCTTGACAGATAAAGTCCTTCATGTGTGAAGTGGTTTCTCTCTCTCTGGAGTCAAAAGTGATGTGTGCATAGGTTCATAAACCAGAAGGCAAGTGCCTATAGGAGAGGGCATGAAATGGATTTTGCACTTCAGAGGTGTAAGAGAGGAAAGCTGGTAAAAAGGACTGGTCACACATATTTACTTATTATGATCTTTCCTTAAGGAGCTCAACTTCAGAGGAAGTTCATACTTTGGTGATACTTTATTATAGACTTTGTGCTTTGTGTATGTGTGTTTGTGGACTAATTTGGTTTGATTATACACTTGTATCTCCGACCTTCTGATTGGTTTGGTTTGATTATACACTTGTATCTCCAACCTTCTGATTGGAGATGAAGTATTGTTCTGAGAAAAAGAAAAAGAATAAAACATGAAGTATTTTGTCAGAGAGAAAAATAAAATGAAATGAAACCCAAATTAACATATAACAATTGGATATGATGTAATTATCAGATATGATAATACACAGGTATATACAGTCATACCTTATAAGTCTAACGCCTTGCAACTCAAACATTCTGGCTCCCAAATGCCGCAAACCCAAAGTGAGTGTTCCAGTTTGCGAACGTTCTTTGGAAGCCGAATGTCCAGTGGGGCTTCGACGGGTTCTGATTGGCTGCAGGAACTTCCTGCAACCAATTGGAAGCTGCACCCTGGTTTCCAAATGTTTTGGAAGTAGAATGGACTTCCGGAACGGATTCCGTTCAACTTCCAAGGTATGACTGTACAGTGGTACCTCGGGTTAAGAACTTAATTCGTTCTGGAGATCCGTTCTTAACCTGAAACTGTTCTTACCCTGAAGCACCACTTTAGCTGATGGGGCCTCCTGCTGCTGCCGCGCTGCTGGAGCACAATTTCTGTTCTCATCCTGAAGCAAAGTTCTTAACCCGAGGTAGTATTTCTGGGTTAGCGGAGTCTGTAACCTGAAGCGTCTGTAACCCGAGGTACCACTGTATAGATATGTGATGGATAATTATTGAACATGAAATCATATATGAAACAATATAATTGGGGCTTTTTTTTGAGCCGGAACTCAGTTCCATCACTTCTCTGGTGGGGTTGGCTGGGGTTCCACTTGGAACTGCTGTCACACCTCCAGACCCAATTTAAAGTGTTCACATTAGTGTTTAAGGACCTAAGACTGAGTGTTTTGGAAGTGGCCCCAAGAGGGTTAGCTGTTGTAGTTTGCTGTCATTGTTTCACCATGAAGGAAGCATGCCAAGGACCTCTTGAGAGCCAGTGTGGTGTAGTGGTTAAGAGTGGTAGTCTCGTAATCTGGGGAACTGGGTTTGCGTCTCCGCTCCTCCACATGCAGCTGCTGGGTGAACTTGGGCTAGTCACACTTCTTTGAAGTCTCTCAGCCCCACTCACCTCACAGAGTGTTTGTTGTGGGGGAGGAAGGGAAAGGAGAATGTGAGCCGCTTTGAGACTCCTTCGGGTAGTGATAAAGCAGGATATCAAATCCAAACTCCTTCTCCTCCTCCTCCTCCTCCTCCTCCTCCTCCTCCTCCTCCTCCTCCTCCTCCTCCTCTTCTTCTTCTTCTTCTTCTTCTTCTTCTTCTTCTTCTTCTTCTTCTCTGCCTGCCTCTCCAATCTCGTGTTGTTATTGTTGTTTCAGGAACGTCTGGTTCTGTCTGTGTTACCTCGATTTGTAGTCCTGGAAATGATTAATGACATGACCAACGTAGAAGATGAGCACCTTCAACACCAGTTCCACAAGATCTATATTCACCGCTATGAAAATGTCAGGTGAGAGCATGCATTCCCATTTTCTCTCTTTCTCTTAACGATCTGTTCCTCTGCTGAATGTCAGCTGGGGGCTTTTGCGTGGAGTCTTTTGATCACTTCATTCATCACGGGTTTGAAATGTTGGGAGATGTTGCTGTTCTCTCCCCACGCCCTTTTAGCAGACAAACATTTCACAGTAGCATTTTTTCTCCCTTAATTCATCAAAGCTCCTTGGCAACTGCTCTTTCACCGCGGTATTTCTGAGTCGGCTTGCTAGAGTGCATGCAAACAGGGGGTAGGATTTTCCCTCCAACACACACACACACACACACACACACACACACACACACACAATGCTCCAGCTTCTCACCGCAATCCACCGAGGCCACCATCTCAAGCGTACTGACTTTTGAAGTACATCCCATTGGAATTAATGGGACTTCCTTCCATGTAAACATGATTAGGATTAGAGTGTAATCTTTCTGATACAGGCAGCATCTGTCATGCTGCACAGGCAGTTCAAACAACCACCTAGGGTAGCATTATTCATGACGTGGGGGGGAAACCAATCTATTCCTTCCTGGCCAGTGTCCATGTAAGAAAGGCAGCCAACATCCAAAGGGAAAAGAACAATCTTCTTGAATGAGGACCCAAAAATATCATTAGGCAGAGGGAGCCACCTGAACCCAGCAACAGAGGAAGGGGGCCAGGAAGCAGCAGCAGCTGTTCTGTACCTTGAAAGATGGGGAATAAATATGATCCAATTTGCATTTAAAGGCAAACGACTTAATTTGCATTTCCCACAGCAATATGCAAATCAAAATGCAAGAGTCAGGGATCACCATTACCAGGTACTGAAAACCCAACAATGGTCCAAGTGTTCTGGGTGATGTCTCTCAACTAGAGCTTGCCTTGTCTCAACTGCTGATATCGATATCGATATAGATACATTGTCCATCATAGCACAGCATCTTCTTGTTTTCATTCATTAAAAGTGTATGGGCTGGATCATACATACGTTCAGTAGAATGACCTTCAGCTCAAAGTATGAAATGCCTCCATTGACGTTGATGCACTGACATCAATTCATAATCTCCGTTGGGTCATTCACACACTAAAATCACAGCTTGCACTTCCAGCAAATGGAATGATGAATATACATGTGTGAGCCAGACCTTCAGCTTCATTGGAAGATTATTTGAAGGAGAAACACCTATGAGAATAGGAGTCCAACAACATCTGGAGAGCCATAGGTTCCCCATCCCTGTCATGGGGACTTCTGATGGCTGAACTACTGCAATGTGCTCTATGTGGGGCTACCTTTGAAGGTGACCTGGAAACTACAACTAATCCAGAATGCAGCAGCTAGACTGGTGACTGGGACCAGCCACCGAGACCACATAACACCAGTCTTGAAAGACCTACATTGGCTCCCAGTACGTTTCTGAGCACAATTCAAAGTGTTAGTGCTGACCTTTAAAGCCCTAAACGGCCTCGGTCCAGTATATCTGAAGGAGCATCTCCACCCCCATCGTTCTGCCAGGACACTGAGGTCCAGCTCCAAGGGTTCCCTCAATGCAAGAAGCCAAGTTACAGGGAACCAGGCAGAGGGCCTTCTCAGTAGTGGCACCCCGCCCTGTGGAACGCCCTCCCACCAGATGTCAAAGAGAACAACAACTACCAGACTTTTAGAAGACATCTGAAGGCAGCCCTGTTTAGGGAAGCTTTTAATGTTTGATGCATTACTGTATTTTAATATTTTGTTGGAAGCTGCCCAGAATGGCTGGGGAAGCCCAGCCAGATGGGTGGGGTATAAATATATTGTTGTTGTTGTTGTTGTTGTTGTTGTTGTTGTTGTTGTTGTTGTTGTTGTCGTTGTCATTATTAAACATTGTTGAATTTCTATTTATCTATTGGAGGTTCCACCTAAAATGGAAGGTGGACTGTGGCATGTTTTTTCTGCAAAGTATTACTGTCACCGTTGTTACCTATAAGTCAGGAGTCCTGATTTTCTTTCTCTTCTCCATTTGGTGTCCAGCATTCTTTTTGCAGATGTGAAAGGCTTCACCAACCTCTCCACAACACTATCAGCCCAGGAACTAGTCCGAATGCTGAATGAACTCTTTGCCAGATTTGATCGCCTAGCACATGTGAGTCAAGAGGCTTATTTGTTTCATTTAGCACGCAAGAGTCAAGCTGCCTGCTCATTTTTGGTGCTTCAAAAACCCTGTGTGGTGCTGTGAAGGGTGGGAATTTGTTGTGTTAGATCTGATTTGTGACCCACCATGCTGTATGCAGTCTACCTGCCCTGAATTGTGGCTTGGTAGGAGCTTCACAACATCCCTGTCATTGTAGTCCCAGGTAAGCAAAACTTATTATGTCACTGGAGGGCCATGGCTGGTAGATTGTGTTGGGTTTGGTAGTTCACCAGTTTTTCAAGTCTATAAGAGATTCTACATAACTTAACCTTACTTATACTTGTCCTGTTGTTCTTGACATGGCAACATTTTCTTACAAAGACAGGTGTTTGGTTCCCCTACCATTTCACAGACAGATGGATGGCTGCTAACAGATTGACAAGACTGACAATCCTGACAAGACAGAAGTACTGTTTTGGGGGGACAGTGGGTGGGCAGGCATGTGGGACTCCCTGGTCCTGAATGAGGTAACTGTGCCCCTGAATGCCCAGGTGCGCAGCCTGGCAGTCATTTTGGACTCACAGCTGTCCATGGTGGTGCAGGTCAATTCTGTGTCCAGGGCAGCTGTCTACCAGCTCCACCTGGTATGCAGGTTGAGACCCTACCTGTCTGCAAACTGTCTCGCCAGAGTGGTGGATGCTCTAGTTACCTCCCGCTTGGACTACTTCAATGCGCTTTACGTGGGGCTACCTTTGAAGATGACCCGGAAACTGCAGCTAATCCAGAATGTGGCAGCTAGACTGGTGACTGGGAGTGGCCACCGAGACCATATAACACTGGTCCTGAAAATTGGCTCCCAGTACTTTTCTGAGCACAATTAAAAGTGTTGGTGCTAAACTTTAAAGCCTTAAACAGCCTTGGCCCAGTATACCTGATGGAGCGTCTCCACCCCCATCGTTCAGAGCCACAATACCAGAGCCCATAACAAAATAAGGTTCCCAGGATTCTTTGGCAGAAGCTGTGATTGTCAAAGTGATACATCTGCACTTTAAATGTATGTTATTAGTGTTGCTAGAGCATGGGATTGTTCCCATGAGTAGCACAGTTAATTCTGTCTCTTTCTTCCTGCATAGATCAGTGCAGAGTTTACATATAAGCTAAACAAGCTATAGCTTAGGGCCCGACTCTCTTGGGGGCCCCAAAAAAATCTAAAGGGAAAAAACTGGATGTACTTTGATAAAAGACATGTTTTGTTATGTGCAAATGGCTTTAGATACCTATTAGGTCCATAAACTATGATACAGCATATATTCAACACAAAAAACAGCGACAATTTTTTGTTGACAGAGGACAGCTGGACATATAAAGGGCCCCATTACCTTCAGTAGCTTAGGGCCTCATCAAACCTAAATCCGGCCCTGGCATAGATCTAGTGATAACATTCAGACACATACACATACACGACCGTTCAGGGCAGTTATCTGCATTTGTTAAAACACGCTCTTTCCTGTGGAAGTGGGAAAGCGTGGATATTCACAGGAAACACACACACACACACACCCCTTCAACTTCTCCCTTGGGTGCCATCTGTATTCAGATGTATATCTATCTGTAATGTGTGATTGTGAAACTGTCTTCCCCCAACCACTCATGCCTGATATACTTCCGTGGTCCTTAGCAACAGGCATGGCTGGAGAGGGAGGAAAACAAATTGGTAGGATGCGGAGCCAAAGGAGGGAGCTCCTCAAATGTCAGAAGCTTTGCTAATGTTTTTTGTTCTGCCTGATCATAAATCTGGGGAGGTGAGGAAGAGAAGGGAACATCGGTGCTTACTGTCATAAGTTCCTTCTCTGTAGGGAGAATTGGGATCCATGAAGTACCTGTAAGGTTGTCTCCATCCATCTCACCACTGACAGGTGCTCTAGCCCCCAATTCCTGCCCACTGGGAATCTTATTCAGCCTCCCAAGTTCTGTCCTGGGCTTAGGAGACATCAGCAGGCATTGCCCACGCATGTTCAAGCTTACTGCTTCAGGACCATTAATTAAAATGAAATAGAAATAGAAATGGGTAGTAAAACTGAGATTCTAGAAATGCTGGAATCCCACGTTACTGTCCACTTATGCTTGTGTGTCTTGGTTGCACAGAAACGTGGAATATACTATCACCAGCTCGGGTCTTAGCAGTCTCGAGAAGAGCATAAGCTAAGGTCCCTCTCCCTAGTTCCTGCTGGGATTTTGCATTCTCCATCTGTTTCCAAAACCTGTTTTCCAAACTGAGATGAATAGCAAGCTCCAAACTTCTGCTAGGCACACAGCATATCGGTCTTATTTGAAGAGTGGGTGGAATTGATAGCACAGCATGGGTCTTAGAAAACACAATCCATCATTTCCCTGCCCTGGGAAGTGGGGGGGGGGGGAGAGAAACCTTAATGAAGTTTCTGTTTGGTGCCTTTTGGTGGATGGATATTTGAGCAGCTCATTTCTTTAGCTCTTTCTCGTGCCAATTTTTTCGTGCTTTGAGTCACCATGGTGTGTTGTTTTTGTAAGGTAACTTATGCATAAATCTTTCTCAAAAGCTTCAGTCAAATGTCATTCTGCGCAGAGTAGTCATAGCTCAGTGACAGAATTCTGCTTTGCACTCAGAAGGCCTTGAGTGTATATGAATCTGCTTCAGACCATCTACCCTACCTATGTCTACCCTAGCTTTCCCTCTTGGACTACTGCAATGCACTCTATGTGGGGCTACCTTTGAAGGTGACCCGGAAACTACAACTAATCCAGAATGCAGCAGCTAGACTGGTGACTGGGGGCGGCCGCCGAGACCACATAACACCAGTCTTGAAAGACCTACATTGGCTCCCAGTACGTTTCCGAGCACAATTCAAAGTGTTGGTGTTGACCTTTAAAGCCCTAAACGGCCTCAGCCCAGTATATCTGAAGGAGCGCCTCCAAACCCATCATTCTGCCCAGACACTGAGGTCCAATGCTGAGGGCCTTCTGGTGGTTCCCTCGCTGTGAGAAGCCAAGTTACAAGGAACCAGGCAGAGGGCCTTCTCAGTAGTGGCGCCCGCCCTGTGGAACGATAAACAACTACCTGACGTTCAGAAGACATCTTAAGGCAGCCCTGTTCAGTGAAGTTTTTAATGTGTGACATTTTAGTGTATTTTTGGTCTCTGTGGAAGCTGCCCAGAGTGGCTGGGGAAACCCAGCCAGATGGGTGGGGTACAAATTAATAATAATAATAATAATAATAATAATAATAATAATAATAATAATTCCCCCAGCCATTGGTCCCCAGATATTATTGGACTACAACTCCCATCAGCCTTGGCTATGGATGGCTTTGGATGGTGGGATTTGTAGCCCAACATCATCGGGGGTCCCCTAGTTTGGGGAAGACTGGTCTACTCTAAGAGTAGTTCTCCAGTACCTCAGGTGGAAGTCAGTGCCCTCTCCTTTAGTTGGAGATGCCAGGGATGGAACCTAAGATTTTTCTGCAAGCAAAGGACAGAGTTATGGCATCTAAATCTTTAATTTTCAGGTTCTCCAGTTTAAAAAACTTCAGGCAAGGCTGGTACTACTGTCTGCCTGAGAGGGCTGCTTAAGGACCGGCAGTGTAAAGCAAATCCATACAATACTATGATGTCTTTTAACCAAACAGCTGCTGAGTGGGGAATGGGGATATATCCAGAGGATATATCAAGAAATTCTGCCTAACCTTTAGCTGAGTTGAGCCAAGAAGCCTCTCTAAGCTTGGCCAGACAAACTAAAGGATTTCATACCACACATACTATCGGGAGTCTCATCTGATCATTGTTTGTGGTCTAAAGCTCTCCTCCCTGCTTGCCTCCCAGAACCAGAAGAGGCGTGAAAAGAGCAGAGGAGAAGTTGGCTTCATGCAGGTGTAGTCTCCGATTCTTTGGGGAAAGCCCTGGGGAGGAGGGAACTTAGAAGGCTTTGGGGAGGCAAGGACTTTCAGTCTTGGCAACCGATCCATGGGGCAAGACCTACCAAGTATGAGCCACTGCACTCATTAGGCCTGACACTCTGCCAAGTCTGTGCACACCGTGTTCTTGCTAATAAAGAGTTTATTCCACCTTGAATTGTGTGATTTATTGCCGGCTCGCTCTTGTCACCTGAGCAGCTTCTTCCTCCACTTCCAACACGTCCTGTACCCCTTTCCCTGCCTCTGACTGCTCAGGCTCTTCCCCATCCACCAGCCCAGGCTCCTGCCTCGTGGGCTGCACAGAATCCCATAAATAGCTGTCCCCCATCTCCTGGGTCAGCCTCCAGCCTCGCTGCCACACACTCATCAGAGCCCTGATAGTCAATGACAGTGGCTTGATCTCCCTCTAACGTGTGGCTACGGGTGAATCTTAATACAGGTGAATCTTAATACAAGCTCTCTTGATCCACGGGAAAGCAGACGGCATAGAGCAGGGGTCAGCAAGGTTTATCTTGTCTGGGGCAGATTGGTTCCGTGGAGATCCCTCCGTGGGCTGGATCACACAAGATTTCTGGTGCCGTGGAAGCGAGTCCCTGCACCGCGCTGCACTGGTTTAGCGCAGCACATGAGCAGGCAACTAGGTTCAGGGGCAGCTTGGGGGCCAGTCAAATGACCTCCGCAAGCTGCTTCTGGCCCATGGGCCTTAGGTTGCTGACCCCTGGCATAGAGCTTGCGGCGCTGTGAGAGTACCAGGCTCTCAAAGCTCTTAGGCAGGGGTCAGCCAACTTTTTCAGCAGGGGGCTGGTCCACTGTCCCTCAGACCTTGTGGGGGGCTGGACTATATTTTGGAAAAAAAATAATGAATGAATTCCTATGCCCCACAAATAACCCAGAGATGCATTTTAAATAAAAGCACACATTCTACTCATGTAAAAACACGCTGATTCCCTGACCATCTGTGGACCGGATTTAGAAGGCGCTTGGGCCGGATCCGGCCCTCGGGCCTTAGTTTGCCTACCTATGCTCTTAGGCAATCTGGCTACTTGGGGCTTTTCACTGCAGAGCAAGGCTATATCAAAGGATAGGTATTTCTTTGGAATGTTCATCCTGGCAAAAATATCTCAACAGTTGCATACAACCAATCCTTTGCTTGCAGTACTTTTTTTTTGTGACGTCCTAGTTAGAAATGTTTATCTCCTGGCAACCTTCTGCATTGCTCTTATTCTTTCTGGCAATTTTCTTAAGCAGATGGTTTGGCATGCAGCATTTAATGAGGCATCAAGATCCAAGCCGTTGTGGCTTCCTCTAGTTTTTCAGAATATTCCCAAGAGCTCCTTGTGGAACCAAGACCTGAAAATGAAGGGCCTGCCTCTTTCTTTCTTTCTTTCTTTCTTTCTTTCTTTCTTTCTTTCTTTCTTTCTTAAATCCAGTGCATCTTCCTCGTCTCCCTGCCCCATTTCAACCACCCATCCAGACAAACAGGCAGAAATCCACCCCTGATGGTTCTGTCTGCCACAGAGGTAAAGAATCCTTTTGGCTCCACCGGCCAAATACCTATGAGGATCAGCATGCCAAATATGGCAGGTGGGCTGGGTTATACACCTGTCAATCACTTGACGTCACAATGATGTCAGGTGCAGGGTGCTTTGAAGTCCTAGGAACTGCAGTATGAACTATGGGAATTGCCATTCTGTGAGGAGAATAGAGGACTCCTAACAATTCTCAGCACGCTTGAGAGTTGTTAAAAGTCCCATATTCCCCTCACAAAACTGCAATTCCCAGAGTTCCATGGGAAGAGGGATTGACTGTTAAACCACTCGGGGAACTGCAGCTCTGTGAGGAGAATTGTGGTCTCTTAACAACTCACAGTACTGCAGTTCCCTTCTGGCATTGCACCCAGGATTTGTTGGGCGAAGCCATGACTGTTTGAAGCAGTATGGAATCATAGAATTGTAGAGTTGGAAGGGACCTTGGGGGTCTTGTAGTCCAATGTTTCCGAGCGCAATTCAAAGTGTTGGTGGTGACTTTTAAAGCCCTAAACGGCCTCGGTCCTGTATACCTACAGGAGCGTCTCCACCCCCATCGTTCAGCCCAGACACTGAGGTCCAGCACCAAGGGCCTTCTGGCGGTTCTCTCATTGCGAGAAGTGAGGTTCTAGGGAACCAGACAGAGGGCCTTCTCGGTAGTGGCGCCCGCCCTGTGGAACGCCCTCCCTTCAGATGTGAAGGAAATCAGCAGCTATCTTATCTTTAAGAGACATCTGAAGGCAGCCCTGTTTAGGGAAGTTTTTCATATTTAATGCTGTATTGTTTTTAACACCTGACTGGGAGCCGCCCAGAGTGGCTGGGGAAACTCAGCCAGATGGTCGGGGTATAAATAATAAATTATTATTATTATTATTATTATTATTATTATTATTATTATTATTATTGCCCCCTGCAGTGCAGGAATATGCAGCTGTCCCATACAGGGATCAAACCTGCATCCTTGGCATTATCAGCACCACGCTCTAGCCAACTGCGCCATCAAGGCTGATAAATAGTGCTTTAAATGTATATAGAGCACAGATGAGGCCTAGGTGAACAGGGAACTGGGAGCCAGAATTCAGGTCAGAACCGAAGAACAAGTCTCTAGCAGCAACAGAAAGCAAGTCAGAAGTTGGGGCTGCAGATTAACAAAAAGGCTAGGTTTGGGAGGGAGGAGGAAATAAGCAAAGACAAGTTCAAGTTCTCAGTTTGTGCTACCTCAACAGTCAATGCATGATGCAGGAGACAGGAAAGGGAAGCTATCTCAGCCTTCCTCCTTTTTTTCCAAAATCTTAGGACATGAGCATATAGGGCACAGATGCAGAGCCTGTGTCCTTCCAGATGTTGTGTTTCAGCTCCCCCATGATCACTGGCCATGTTGGTTCAATAACATATGGAGGTCTTTCTGCACCCTCTTCCCCAGATCTAGGGGATGTGGTCTACCTCTGAATATATAGAGAAGGAATAACTGGCATGTGGCACTCCAGATGTTTTGGACTCTGATGCAAGTCAGCCTCATTTGGCATGGCCAATGCTCAGAGATGTTGGGGACTTTAAGCCACAACATCTGGGGGGCAGACCTGCCAGAGGGCACCAGAGGAGAGTGATATCGCCATAGCTGCTACCCACTGCTTAGGCTTCCAGTATCTCTCTGAATGAAGTTCCAGCCTTTGTCCTGAATGCCAAGGCATGACCCCATTAACATATATCCCTCCTCTGACCGTAAAAAGGTAAAGGGACCCCTGACCATTAGGTCCAGTCGTGGCCGACTCTGTGGTTGCGGCGCTCATCTCGCTTTATTGGCCAAGGGAGCCAAAGTACACCTTCCAGGTCATGTGGCCAGCATGACTAAGCCACTTTTGGCGAACCAGAGCAGCTCACGGAAAACCATTTACCTTCCTGCCGGAGCGGTACCTATTTATCTACTTGCACTTTGACATGCTTTCAAACTGCTAGGTTGGCAGGAGCAGGGACTGAGCAACAGGAGCTCACCCTGTCGCAGGGATTCGAACTGCCGACCTTCTGATCGGCAAGTCCTAGGCTCTGTGGTTTAACCCACAGCGCCACCCACGTCTCTCCTCTGACTGTAGTCTCCAGTAAATGGAAACGTCTTGCCTTGTCTTCTGATTTAAGTAATTTGGCAAGCACAGCCAAGCTTGCCTGCGGTGCTCAGATCTTTGTAGTATTTCTTTGATGTGTTTTCTTTCTTTCCAGGAAATCACTGACCCTTTCAGGATGCAATATATACGGTATATAAAACGAATGTTTGTCACAAATCAGAACAAAATCAAGATATTGCTTGTCCTTTACACACACAAACATCTCTTTCCGAAAGAGCTTTCAGATTTTGCTTTCCATATTTTCCACCCTGCTCATTTTTATATCCATCCTGCTCCATCACACCCAATCTCATTGCTTCTAATCATTCTCCTTTTGGTTACAGGAACATCACTGCCTTAGAATTAAGATCCTAGGGGACTGCTACTACTGCGTATCCGGGCTCCCGGAACCTCGCCAAGACCATGCTCATTGTTGCGTTGAAATGGGACTCAGCATGATCAAAACAATCAGGTAATTTGTTTTCCTCCTTCTCTCATTTCTTCTGCCGCCATCACACTGTGCCTCAGTCTGTGATGTGCTGGCTCCCTGTTGCAAGACAGCAGAATAGCCTCAAAGTCTCTCATGCTGCTTTGCTGTGTTCTTTTGGGTACCAGTGAGCTGAGATTCCCTCCCCATTTTCAATGGACTATTCATCACACAGAGAGAGAGAGAGAGGACAAATTTGGCTTGATGGGGGGGGAGAGCAGAAGTTCCTGAAATTGCTTCTTCCCCATTCCTGCTCCTGCTGCACCGGGGAAGAGACAGTGCAGCGCTCGTGGATTGTTTTTCTCCAAGCAAACAACATGCAGAAGGCAGTCTCTCGTTTGTTTCCTCCTGGTATGAGAGAGAAGCAAAGCACTCATGATATCAACAGTGTGCATCAAGACACGGGTCATTCACTTTGAAGTGTGAACCAGGGCAGTGATGTTTCCTACATGAGGCAAACCTCCAAGTGTCCCTATTTTCCAGGGATGTCCCTGATTTGGAGAAGCTGTCCCAGTTTCTGATGTGATCCCGGAATGTCTCACTTTTCCTTAAAAGTAAAGGGACCCCCTGACTGTTAGGTCCAGTCATGGATGACTCTGGGGTTGCGGTGCTCATCTCGCTTTACTGGCTGAGGGAGCCGGCGTACAGCTTTCGGGTCATGTGGCCAGCATGACTAAGCCACTTCTGGTGAACCAGAGCAGCACACGGAAATGCTATTTACCTTCCCGCCGGAGTGGTACCTATTTATCTGTTGAGGGATCTTAGCCAGAACCTGTTGAATATAGCAGAGCATACGCAGACTGTCCAGAATCAGTTAGCTGCAGGCAGGATGAAGCAGGAACAAGACGCTGCTACTAGTAACTTGGTTACTTATAGATTTATTATTTACAGCAGAATCACAAGTTACTATATACAGGATACAGACATGGCTCTTAACTCTCTCACAGAACAAACTCCAATGACCTCTCAAACCACACACTGACCAACCAACCAACCAACCAACCAGGAAGGTCATGAGTCATCATGCCTATGTGGAGACCTCGACCAATAGCAGAGTTGTATCCAAGGTTCCATATATCTAGGTAGAATAACTCCCTCTGCTCAGTCTTCTTGGCCTTCGGCCAACTCCTTAATTGCTTCTGTGGGAAGCTGCATCAGATAGCGTGTAGGCAAAATCCCAACATTATCTACTTGCACTTAGATGTGCTTTCGAACTGCTAGGTTGGCAGGAGCAGGGACCGAGCAATGGGAGCTCAGGGATTCAAACCACCGACCTTCTGATCGGCAAGCCCTAGGCTCGGTTGTTTATACCACAGCGCCACCCACACTGTCCCTATTTCCATCAGAGAAATTTTGCAGGGTATGGAGTTATCCAACCCCAGAGCCTTCTGAAGGCAGTCATGTATAAAGAAGTTTCATGTTTTATTAGGTTTTTTCTATATGTTGGAAGCTGCCCAGAGTGGCTGGGGCAACCTAGTAAGATGGGTGGGGTATAAATAGTAAAATCATCATTGGGGAATGGGACATCCCTGTTTTAATTGGAGAAATGTTGGAGGTTATAGGTGAGGGACTCAGCAGGTATCACTTAAGCATGGCAGGTTCAGATGCAAAGAGTTGATCCTCCAGGTATTTGTACCCTAAGAAATTTGAGACTCATTAGTAAGGTCACGGGAGACAAGTGGAGCTGTTCATTCTATGTCTGCTCTTCTCCCTGGTAGGCAGGGATTTCCCCCATGGAAAGCAATGTGATTTCCATAGCTGTGGTTCAACGCTAACAAGGCATTGCTTTGACACTTGATGTTGTTGTTTAGTCGCTTAGTCGTGTCCAACTCTTCATGACCCCTTGGACCAGAGCACGCCAGGCACTCCTATCTTCCACTGCCTCCCACAGTTTGGTCAAACTCATGTTTGTAGCTTCAAGAACACTGTCCAACCATCTCGTCCTCCGTTGTCCCCTTCTCCTTGTGCCCTCAATCTTTCCCAACATCAGGGTCTTTTCCAGGGAGTCTTCTCTTCTCATGAGGTGGCCAAAGTATTGGAGACACTTGATGAACTTACCCAAATAACAGAAAGCTGGAGGATGCTTTGAGACTGATTGCCACAACTTCATAGTTGGAGAAAGGCTCTTTCCACATGCTCTTCTTCACTGCTACTTAACACATTTCAGGGCTAGGCCTTGATCTACAAAACAGCTTTCTGGAGCTCACTTCATATTCTCACAACCACATTTTTATCTTCCTGCCTCTATTATTTATGATTAGAAGTTTGCAAAAAAATAATAATAATTCCACCAAGTAATGTTATGAAAATGTTTTTTTAAAAAAGTAGAAACCTTTGTACAAAGCTATTAATTGCTTGAAACAGGAGGTAAGTTGAGGGAACTTCTTAATTAAACCAATTGTGGGTGCTATAATAAATATCCCTGCTCTGGTTTCTATGGGGAAAAGTTCAGCAAGCTTAATGGAGCTTGTAGCTTCTTCCGTCCAAATATCCTCCATCAGTCTTTTTTCTTTTCTTTTCTGCTCCTGTTTAATAGCAGTAATGTGTGTACCACCAGACCGTGCAATGCAATTAAGTGTTCCTGTGATAATCCACGTTGCAGAGTTATTTTACTGCTGCTTATATTTTCCGCTAATAGTGTTAGGTGTTAATTGTATGAACCTAGCAAAAAAAGGTGTGTAATTTAAAGTCCCCTTTACTGCCATCAGATATACACTTTAGTTTTAATTCTGCCCCATACTACAACACACACACACACACTGCAGTCAGTTCCATGACCAGCACAGGCACAGTCATTTAGGATATCAAGGATTCTTTTCCTCATTGTTACGACTGAAACACAGATGCAAGGGCAGTTGAAGTCACCCATACCACGCTTGGTAATTCCTCAAGGGAATTAATTCCAGGACTGAGGAGCAATCATCACCCTTGGAATACTGGCTTAGCACATAAATGGCCTTCAGAGAGCATCCCATCTCGTGATGCAACATGACTCTTCGATCTTTCAGATAAATTTTAAGTTAAGTTTCTTTTTCAGGTATGTTAGGTCAAGAACGAAGCACGATGTCGACATGCGAATTGGAATACACTCTGGATCCGTGCTGTGTGGTGTGTTGGGTCTACGAAAGTGGCAGTTTGATGTCTGGTCCTGGGATGTTGATATTGCAAACAAACTCGAGTCAGGTGGAATCCCTGGGTAAGTGTCTGCTTGCATTAGTCTACAATCTGGGGCTGGAGCAATTTGTTTTGAGTCATGTATCCTTGAAGCATCATGGCATAAATGCCGCCATTTTGAATTCTGCTCAGTCATATCCACATGGAATCAAGATGGCTGCCTCCGTTACATCCATTGGAGAGAGGCAAAATGGTTTTCGGCTTGTTTGTCTGCTGACTGCCTGAACTGGTGCTTTATGCCACCACTGTCACTGAGGGCCAGCAACGTGGGCAGGCTGATGTCTCCAAAGGCAGTGCCTAAGATAGCCTGACAGCCCAACATGTATAGCTTTAAAAGTGGAAAAGACATAGAACACAGTCATGGTGGTTAGTAGCCATTAAAAGCCTTGTCCACCTAGAATTTATCTAACCCTCTTTTAAAGCCATCCAAGTTGTTGGCCATCACTGCCTGCCTTGGGAGCATGTTCCTGACCATTTGACATGCCGGCTGGGACTGAATGGAGCCCAACAACTTTTCGAGGGCTCCACACTGGCTCCACCTGCTATATTTCCTTAGATAAACTTGCTTGCTGCTGCTGCTGCTTCTTCTTTCTTCTTCTTCTTCTTCTTCTTCTTCTTCTTCTTCTTCTTCTTCTTCTTCTTTGGTATATAATTTTTTATTAGTTTTTTTAACATACCATTTTCAACAGTAATTAAACATACTTTTACATCTTATTCAAATTTTTGACTTCCATTAATCCTGTCTGAAAATTTTCCAGTCTAATCTCTCAGTATGCATTTCTTATCTTCCCTATTACATTTCAAACTCATAACCAATATCTCTATCTTTTTCTACTTTGTAACACTTTGTATATTTCTCCTTACAAAACTTCTTGTAGTCCTACTAGCATAATTTGTTGATTACAGTTGCTCTTCAAATAATTCATATACTTCTTCCAATCTTCTGTAAATTTCTGGTCCCGCAGGTTTCAAATCCTTCCTGTCATTTTGCCCAATTCTGCATAGTCCATAAATTTCGTCTGTCATTCTTCTTTCGTCGGAATTTCTTCTTGTTTCCATTTCTGGGCTAACAACACTCTTGCCGCAGTTGTTGCATATAAAAACAATTTAACATCTTGCCTATTAATGTCCTGACCTATAATACCAAGTAAAAATGGTTCTGGTTTTTTAAAAAATGTCTATTTCAAATGTATGCTTGCTTCTTTTATCATCTGCCAACATAATGACATGGCGCTTTGCAAAACATGCCCTGCAGGCGATCTTCACACTAATATGAGGTTGTGGGTTGCTAACATGTATTTCTGATAACCTTTGCATCGCTGCATCTAAGGTGAGATGTGCACAGTTTCTTTCCACCCATCTGCCCAGTTGTTTCTTCATCCAAAGTGGCTGCACTAACTGCTGGGTACAAATGTTGTTTCTACCTGACATGGCCTATTTTTCAACACATTCCGAGAAGCACAGCTTGTTCCTTTGACAGGATAAGGCAATTGCCGTTTCTCAACAGTGACGTTGACAGTTTGCAAGAGGGAGGGAAACCTACCAGTCAAGTCCTCGTCCTCCCAGCCCATATATCAGCTACTTATTGGCTGATTTTGACTGGTATGTTTCCTCTACTTGCATGAGACACAGATGCTCTAGAAACACTGGGAGCGCATTCTTTGCTCCTGGAAAGTCATGGCTTCTGGTCCCACCTGTATTTAGGAACAAAATCAGAGGCAGAGCCCACTCAACCTGCACATCGGCTGCCCACAACCATTATTGCCCTCCCCTTCTCCTGTTCCCCACACTCACACAACAGGTTGGTGCCCTAAGGCAAATGGGGCACTTCCCTACTAACCTCATCTGCACTCAACGACCCTGACTTGCCTATCTTCTGACATACAATCAGTCCAGGAGGCAGCTGTGACTATCAGTTTCCTTCTCCATAATCTCATTATTGCTGAAGTTGGCATGTTAGAATTCCTGCTCCATGATTGCAGTCATGGGATTTTTGTCTATCACATGACGGTATATGTTTTGACCCCACCAAGTGGGAAGTGATGGAGACAGGATGTTTGTGTTACTGTGTTCCGTGAAGTGGGACTATTGTCCTTTGCTCTTTTTCTCTTTGCTGTCTGATGCTAGAGAGAGAGGGAGCCATGTTGCAGTGCTCTGTGTGTGTTTATATGTAAATAAAGTAGATTAGCCAAAATGCTAAGTTGCTGAGGTCTGTCACGTGCATGGTGCGCAAACTCTGCGGATCCATAAGTGTGCCGGTGTCGGTTGGCATCGGTCGCTGTGATGTTCAGCCTGAAGAAAGCTTATGAAGCTCCTGAACGATTGACCAGGAGGGAGGGAACATACCAGTCGGGCATGGGTCTCTGCCAGGGTCCTACTTGAGTGTAGGCTAAACTCCTGACAAGAGGATGGAGACAAACCTAGTATTAGTTGACTCTGCCTATCATTGGTTCCGGTTCTGCCTACCTTTGGGGTACCTACCTGTTCAAACGGGCACCACTGTCAAGGCCTATGCAGAGGCGGCAGCTGCTGTGTCTCAACACCCACCACTTTCCCTCTGCTGGGAGGAGTTGCTAGGACTCCAAAACCAAGCTTCACCACCTCAGAGGGAGAAGGGTGCTCTCCATCTCTTCAGTATTGCTTTCCTTCCAAGGAGAAGCTTCCAACATCTCCTCTCCATGGTGGGAACAAGGCCACAGCCTTACTTTTTCCAACCTGTGATTACTCTGATCAAATCCAGAACACACACTTGTTGTTGTTGTTGTCATCGTTTAGTCGTGTCCGACTCTTCATGACCCCATGGACCAGAGCACACAAGGCACTCCTGTCTTCCACTGCCTCCCGCAGTTTGGTCAAACTCGTACTGGTAGCTTCGAGAACACTGTCCAACCATCTCATCCTCTGTTGTCCCCTTCTTCTTGTGCCCTCAATCTTTCCCATCAGGGTCTTTTCCAGGGAGTCTTCTCTTCTCATGAGGTAGCCAAAGTATTGGAGCCTAAGCTTCAGGATCTGTCCTTCCAGTGAGCACTCAGGGCTGATTTTCTTCAGAATGGATAGGTTTGATCTTCTTGCAGTCCATGGGACTCTCAAGAGTCTCCTCCAGCACCATAATTCAAAAGCATCGATTCTTCGGTGATTAGCCTTCTTGATGGTCGCGCTCTCACTTCCATACATCACTACGGGGAAAACCATAGCTTTAACTATACGGACCTTTGTTGGCAAGGTGATGTCTCTGCTTTTTAAGATGCTGAGAGCACACACATACCCATCTTTAAAGCAAACAGAAACAAGGTCTGGAGATCTGATCACGGGACTTCTATATCAGATATAGTTTGGCCCTTATAGCCCATCTGCAGCATACATAGGTTTCAGCAGATTGTTTCCTCCCCTGCCATTGCCCGCTGAAACTTAGGTATATCCAAACACGGCAGCTCAACTGGGTCATGGATTGACTGTACATTTGCATTTTAATGGAAGTCAATATCTTTCTTTCACTGCCTCCATCCAATCAAATGGATGGAACCAATTAACGTTGCTGTTTGATTTTTTTTCATTAACATGCAAACCTAAGTGAGGTCTACAGTGTTAAAACAAAACTTTGATTTTATTGAAATGGACTCTGGTTTCAACTTCATTTGAATCCCTCTAGAAAATTAAAGTAGGTGTAAAAGATTCTGGGTGAAAGCAAAAGACAAACATCTCAGCAACTCCCTGGGCCTTTCTCCTCCATCACTGAAAATCAGATGTGGTAAGAAGGATCATTATTAGAAGTTAAATTGAGTTCTGCTGGATCAGGCCAAAGGCCCATCTAATCTGAAACAATGGCCAATGGGAATGCCTATGGGAAACCTTCAAGCAGGATTTCAGTGCAACCGAACTCTCCCTACTTTCTTATTTCCAGCAAATGGTATTCAGAGGCGTACCGAACACAGCTGCCTCATTCTCACTTCTGTATCCTGGAAGGTGGACTCTTACCTTGTCAGATTTCCAGAAGGATCAGAGTTCATCTCTGGCTTCTGCTGGGTCCCCAGAAAATGGAAGATCAGTTACCTCTTGTTCCTGTGGGAGTAAATAGGGCCAGTGAGGGACAAAGTGACTCCATTGAGAGCCAGTGTGGTGTAGTGGTTAAAAGCGGTAGACTCGTAATCTGGGGAACCAGGTTCGCGTCTCCGCTCCTCCACATGCAGCTGCTGGGTGACCTTGGGCCAGTCACACTTCTTTGAAGTCTCTCAGCCCCACTCACCTCACAGAGTGTTTGGTGTGGGGGAGGAAGGGAAAGGAGAATGTTAGCCGCTTTGAGACTCCCTAGGGTAGTGATAAAGCGGGATATCAAATCCAAACTCTTCTTCTTCCGTTGTGATTTGGAAAAGAGCATGTGACTATGGAGCATCTGACGGAAAATTTGAATGAAAGGTCTTCCATATCCCAAGCTCTTGAAGAATGGCCAAATTTGAGCACACACACACCACTGAAATGTCTCTTGGGTTTGTGGCACGTTTAGTGCAGTGGTCCTTTTGTGACTCTGTGTGGCACAATGACATCTTGGGTTGTCAACCTGTCATTGGTCAGCGTCACGTATACTTTGATTACAAATGGAGGAGTCGAAAGGCGGAGGTATAGCGGCTGTGAGTGAACAAGCCACAGAAGCAGTAATAACAAGGGCACCTGTGATCAATCTAGGTTCCAGTTACAAAAATATTAACATTCTGGGGCATCGGAGTCGGGAGTTGTTATACCTGCAAGAATTATTAACAAGCTAGACTCGTGGTACATACCAACTAATTACAAGTTTCAACGCCATCATTAAATAGAGGCAGGCAGAAGGAAAGAAGGTTTCTGGCATCTGGCTGCTGTTTGTGTGCTCCGAGTTCCCATCACATTTTGTCACACATGTCATCTGTTGCACCACAGAATCTCATGCAATATTCTGCTTTGAATTACCCATTTGAAACCCACCTGTTCTTCATTGCTTCAAATGCCCCACTATATAGTAGGCCTACAAGGCTGAAAACCAGTCACTGGAAATTGTGAAGGATGAACACAAATTAATGGCACAAATAAATAAAGGATTTCGCACATTGTCTGCTCATAATGGGGCAATATTACATTGGTTGAAGACCCAGGCTTGGTCTTGCTCTCGTTATTTTGAGGAGCAAATGATTATATTTTAAGCCATTAATAATCCATTGTCTATTAGAAGCCCAGATGGAGATCGTGTTGTTATGGAGAAGTGAATGTACTACAGGCAACCCTCGTTTTAGGCATGATCAATATGTGCACGATTGCACACACACACACAGCGCCAAACCTGGAAATGTAACAAAAATGTCACTAAGAGGGCAGGGCAGAGTGGGGCGTGGAATGGGGTGGAGCAGCAGCAGAATGGGGTTTTCAATTGCACACAATTTCACGCAAGTATTCAATAACTCAGAATGCAACCTCCGCAAAACTGGTGTGATACGGCTTGCAAGGTTTCTCTTGTACACCAGCTAGCACAACACTGAAGAGTATGATGCCTGGTCTCCTTTTGTTTCTTTCATTAACTCCTCAGCAGAAGAATCTAGACCACACTTCCTCACAGAGGTGTGTTCTGCCAACTTCATGATGTGTCTTTGTCTAAAGATGAGCCTCTTGACCTTGGCTTTTGACACCCGGGATATGTATTTTGGGGGTCCCACACCATTCTCTGGACTGTGATTTGTTTTAAAGGGATTTTAATACTGTGCTTCTAAATTGCATGAGGTCCTGGGACCTCGTGGTGAAGGACAGGTCAAAGAATCTTACAAATCTTCTTCATCATCAACAACGTCATGAGTTGTTCAGTGAATCTGGCAAAGGAAGCCACAACTGCAGCTGCTGCACTCAAAAGTGATTAGCATGTAGGCAGATGGCATGTTTTATCAACAAGATGATCCTCCATTGTGGATTCCTTTTGTAGGCATTCATTTAAGACGTTTAGCATTAACGTTTAATCATTACAGATACGGGTTGGAAAACACAGAAGATAAATTGTCCCTATGGCTTAAGCAAACAGAAACCCTAAGCAAAGCAAGTGTCTCCAGACCAGACAATAAAAGCTATTCCAGACATTGCATGACAGCGGCAATTATATGCTTGACAGATCTGCAGCTAAACGGGGCTCTCAGTGGCCCGACGCATGCATTTTCAGACACAGGTTTGCTCAGTCAAGCATGGTAGCTTTAGGTGTGCCTCTGAAAATCTTAACCCCTTCCCTCAAATGTCCTGAGTTAATGTTAGCCCCCATGTCCTTGTGAACCATTTCATGAGGGTTAACTCAGTTGGTTTCTCTTCACAGGAGTTAAGTTACTGGGCTGAAATATAGCAGGGCTGAGAATTAAGTTTTCTCATCTCTCTTGGGGGAATGTCTCTAGAAGCGAACTCAGATGGTGAGAGCCAACAGTTATGTAGCCACTGAGAAATTAAAGGGAGATACTGGGATGTTCAGGGTAAGCCTGAGGATTTCAGATGTAATTTTACTGAGCTGTGGATGTTACAGATACAGTGGTACCTCAGGTGAAGTACTTAATTCATTCCGGAGCTCCGTTCTTAACCTGAAACTGTTCTTAACCTGAAGCACCACTTTAGCTAATGGGGCCTCCTGCTGCTGCCACGCCGCTGGAGCATGATTTCTGTTCTTATCCTGAAGCAAAGTTCTTAACCTGAAGCACTATTTCTGGGTTAGCTGAGTGTGTAACCTGAAGCGTATGTAACCTGAAGCATATATAACCTGAGGTACCACTGTACTGTAATCTTATACTGTGGATGTTTCAGATAATCTTATATTGCTATTGATGTAACTAAAGGTGGTCAAATAAGTAAAATACAAAAAAAACTATTTATAAAGACTAATGAGACTGAAGACCCCCCCCAAAAAAAATAGCCAATGAGGACTGAGCATTCTCATTAGCCACCATAGGAGCCAACTCCTAGGGGCCAAGGTCCCTTTGGGCTCCCCCATAAAATATTTGAGAGGGCTGCCCCCCCAAGTTGATAGGCATTGTCATTCAAATGGGTCTGTGTGTGCCATGTCTTGTGATCAGCTATGTTGGCTATGTTGGGTGGGGCTTACCTGCCCCCCCCTCCAATATTTAATTCAAATTGGCCCCCCTGCTAGCCACAGACTACTGAGTATAACCTGCGGTGAAAAAGAACAGCAGGGATGGAATGGAGTAACCTGGGGCAGGGTATTATGGCCAGCCTACTGGGACGCGGGTGGCACTGTGGGTTAAACCACAGAGCCTGGAACTTGCCAATCAGAAGGTCGGTGGTTCGAATCCCCACGACGGGGTGAGCTCCCATTGCTCGGTCCCTGCTCCTGCCAACCTAACTGTTCAAAAGTACGTCAAAGTCCAAGTAGATAAATAGGTACCGCTCCAGCAGGAAGGTAAACGGCATTTCTGTGCGCTGCTCTGGTTCGCCAGAAGCAGCTTAGTCATGCTGGCTACATGACCCGGAAGCTGTACGCCAGCTCCCTCGGCCAATAAAGCGAGATGAGCGCTGCAACCCCAGAGTCGGCCACGACTGGACCTAATGGTCAGGGGTCCCTTTACCTTTTACTGGGACTCTGAACTGAAGCACTCCTATACTGCAGCGTTTTGTTGAGGGTTTTCCCCTTGCATCTTTTGGGTGTGTTTTTTTCTTGGTTGGTTTGTTGGTTTGTTGGTTTTACCCAGGCACCATGTGTGTTGATTCTTTCCACTGCTTTATACTTCCGCAGGAGAATCCACATATCCAAAGCTACGCTCGATTGCCTCAACGGGGATTACAAAGTGGAAGAAGGGCACGGCAAGGAACGCAACGAATTCTTGAGGAAGCACAACATTGAGACGTACTTGATCAAGCAGCCCGAGGAGAGCCTGTTGACTCTGCCTGAGGACATTGTCAAGGAGTCGGTGGCGGCTGCAGACAGGAGGAACAGCGGGGTGATGCTCACCGAAGGATCGTGGAGCCCGGAGCTTCCTTTTGATAACATTGTGGGGAAGCAGCATGTAAGTCCCAGCTTCCTTCCTTACTTCCTTCCTGTCCTGCTCTTTGCGCTCATGCTCCTTTAATGCCTCTCCATAATAAAAGCCTTGGAGGAAAACAAATTTCTCTCTAACCTTTTCCCTCTAACACGAACCGCAGATGATTAAACAAACCCCCACAGGTCAGAATTAACCTATGCATCAGAATCTTGGGAAGTGCTAAGGTCTCCCCTCCCATCTCCCTGCCAAAATTAAAAGTTGCACACAGCTGAGTGTTAATTGAATCAGAGCCTCAGACAAGTTCATTATGGGTATGAGAAGAAGACCTGAAAGCTGCTTAAATTGCTGCAAGCAACCACCAGGCAGCTAAGATTTTGCTAGTTATCAGCGCAGTGTGTTCAGCCCAGGACTTAGTTCTCACAAACAGCAGGTGACACGGCAGGGTTGTGTCTGGAATGCACCACTTCTTGTTGCAGGTGTTGTGGGAGGAGAATCATCCTCTGTAAAATGTTTTTATTTTATTTTTAAAAAACCCGTCTACACATAGAAAACAGCATGATGGGTGAAGGCTAGGTTGGGGTCTTGATTTCTGGACTTCTGATTTGCTATGTGCAAGGATGTATTTTATTTATTTTTGTATGCAAGAGAACTCAACAATGTAGCCCCCTATTCTGAAGTTGCGCAGTCAGGAGACAGGTTTACCACTTAGTCTCCAATATGTGAGATGGAACATGCTGTGTTGGTGGCTCAGTATTGCAAATAAAGGATGCAAAACTTGCTACAAACCACAGGGTAACTTTAAAATATTGCACATATTAGTATTGTGCAGCATGAAGCAATTGGATGCATAAAAGTTTACTCCTTTTGGAATAAAAATTGCCCAGACTCGTAAGTATTCTTCAAAGCTTTACTAACCAGAACTTCTTCAAAACAGGTACAAAGTAATCAATGATGCATCCAGAAAGGTGTATAAAGCATATGCACAGGTTCTTCTTCTTAAATATATTATTCAATTATGACCAGAGCTGAAATCCAAGGTCTGACTCTCCCATTGCCTACATTAGCCTGCATCCAGACTAAGGTTTTGCAGCTCCTGAAGAGGCATCATTATCACATTCTTCTCTGACTGTGCTGGGGTACAAAAGGCAAAGGCACCACTCAAAATGGCAAATTTGCAATTGAATGCCTTAATCACATGATCTAAAGTTAAACACTCAGTGTGAGGGCCAGCAGAGAACAATAGTTAATTATCAACTCAGCTAGAGGCTTAGAGAGCCCTTTCTAGCTTAGTATACTCCAATGCAATTTTCCAGTGCTAAATCCCTAAAAATATACATACAGGTAGAGTGGCTGGGGAAACCCAGCCAGATGGGTGGGGTATAAATAATAGATTATATTATTCTCCATTTCAGTGTGCAGTTGAACAATTATACTTAACAAGATGGGCTATTAGTCTGATCCAGCAGAGCTCTTCTCATGGAGTGATAATGTAGACAACATTTAAGGAGAAGTCATAGATCAATAGTGGAGTACCAGTTCACATGCAAAAGATCCCAGGTTCAAATCTTTGATGTCTCTTGTGAAAGGTTCTGAGATAGCAGATGGTGGGAGACTTTGGGGAGCTGCTGTTATTCAGAGTAAGCAGTGTGGCTGTGTGTGAAATAGCCTGGCCCAGCATAAGGCAACTGCAGTTCCTATCTCTAATGCACATCTCATTGAGTGTGTGGAATAAACACACCTGATACACATGGGCTGGAATGTGCTGTCTCATGTAGGGTCAAGGCTCTCCCACATTGCTTCCGTGACTCACCACCTTTTGCCCACCATTTGTGGTCTTAATGCTGATGGCTGTGGCACTCCCCCTTGCTGTTGGCCCTCTCTTTGAATTGGCTTCATCCACAACGTGTAGCCAAATCTCATTGGCTGTGTGTTGTCATGAAGCCAAGTCAGAGTGAGCAGAATGTTCTGATGGCTCCTTGCTTGTGAAATGCTCTCCTCAAGGACACATCTTAATCTATGTTTAGGCTCCAGGCAAAAACTTTCCTTTTTCCTGGGGCTTTTGGCCCTTGATTGGAAGGGGTTTGAGGTCTTGTGACACCTTTTAGTGGGGTGGGATCTGCAAGGCCTGTACAGATGTTTGGGGGTGGTGGTACCGTATTTTTCCCTCTATAACACGCAGATTTTTTCTCCTAAAAAGGAAGGGGAAATGAGGGAAAACTTTTGCCTTCCTTTCCTCCCTCCTGTTATACCCCTCTCCTGCATTCTTAGCCAGCTGCTTCTACACACCCCTCTCGTGCTCCTTGTCCATTCTGTATTTTTCCTTCCTTCCCCACTTAAAATGTGGTTAAAAAGCATGGATCCACATGGATCCTCAGGATCTTTGCATTGGGTCACCCCAAATTCACCATCAGATCACATAGCATGTCCATGGCTACAGCCTGCCCCCCAAAAATCACACACGCACTGTTGCCTGGGGCTGCAATGGTGCAAAAATGTGGTTAAAAAGCATGGATCCACAGGGATTCTCAGGATCTTTGCATTGGGTCACCCCAAATTCACCATCAGATCACATAGCATGTCCATGGCTACAGCCTGCCCCCCCCCCAAATCACGCACCCACTGTTGCCTGGGGCTGCAATGGTGCAAAAACGTGGTTACAAAACATGGATCCTCAGGATCTTTGCATTGGGTCACCCCAAATTCACCATCAGAGCACATAGCATGTCCATGGCTACAGCCTGCCCCCCCCAAAATCACACACCCACTGTTGCCTGGGGCTGCAATGGTGCAAAAACGTGGTTACAAAGCATGGATCCACAGGGATTCTCAGGATTTTTGCATTGGGTCACCCCAAATTCACCATCAGATCACATGTCTGTGGCCACAGCATGAAGCACAAAAATGATACATCCACTGTTTCATTCAAAATGTTTTTTCCCTTGTTTTCCTCCTCTAAAAACGATGTGCATGTTATGGTCAGGTGCGTGTTATCGAGCGAAAAATACGGTAATTGATTTGTTTGTTATAATTGGTTTTAGTGCTTGTATTGCTTTTGTAAGGTGCTTTGGGTCCCTTTTGTGATGAAAGCAACATCATGATGATTATTGCAATTATTAGTTGAAGGCAATCAGAGCAAGCAGTACAATAAGCGGGAGACTTTGCCCTTGTTCACAGGGTCCCCCCACCCTGGCCAAAGAAAGAAGCTTAGATGGAACCCAGATTAACTACCAAATGGCTGTCATGATAACAGGTGGGGTGTTTTTACAGGGACTTTGTGTACATTGTAAGCATCCCTTAGAATTGCTTCGGAGGAACTATATAGCTGGACTCAGAGAATCCTAGAGTTGGAAGGGAATCCCAAGGATCCTCTAGTCCAGGCATGGCCAAACGTGGCCCTCCAGCTGTTTTGGGACTACAATTCCCATCATCCCTGACCACTGGTCCTGTTAGCTAGGGATGATGGGAGTTGTAGTCCCAGAACAGCTGGAGGGCCAGGTTTGGCCATGCCTGCTGTAGTCTAACCCTCTGCAATGCAGGAATCTCAGCTAAAGTATCCATGACAGATGGCCATCCAGCCTCTGCTTAAACACCTCCAGTGAAGGACAGTCCACAACAGAGGGAGACTGTTCCACTGTCAAACAACTCTTACTGTCAGAAAGTTTTTTCTGTATGTTTAGTTGGAATCTACTTGCAACCAGAAGCCCTTGGTTTGAGTCCTACCCTCCGGAGAGGGAGAAAACAATTTTGTTCCCTCTTCCATGTGACAGTCCTTGAGATATTTGAAGATGGCTATGATATCTGCTCTCAGTCTCCTCTTTTCCAGGCTAAACATACCCAGCTCCTTCAACCCCTCCTCATAAGGCTTGAAATATGGTGGCACCCATTGAGTTTAGGCTAAATGTGCTTCTTCTCCCGGTTGACCAACAGCTTCCTTGGACATTGTAAATCGAGGCTGCTTGTATCTGCTTATGTCCCATCCTGGCTTCTGTTTCTTGGTCTCATTAGGGCTGGGCAGGGAAAACTTCAGGCTTAGGACCAAATACTACATCTAGCCCCCATCTAGCAACCCCCCTCCCCAGCCATGCCCCTCATGCTAGGCCACACCCCTTGCCTGCCCTGCTTTGCACTGCCATTGAGTATCTTTGCGTGGCTGGAATGAGTCATTGCACTATGAAAATGTCATTTCCTTCCCTGCATGGCGGACAGAGAGATTTGGGAGTATGTGTGGAAGCTAGCCTATCGTACAAAAGTATAATCCGTGTTTGTCGCTCTTCCCACTGTTGCCTATGGTCCTGCCACCAGTGATACATTGGACCCTGTAAAGTTGCCCAGAAGGGAATCTGACCTTGAGCTGAATAGAATTTCCTCATCCTTTGGACTACGTAACAGAAGGGTTTCCAAAATGCATGCTATGGAAGAAGAAGACAGGGAAAGGTTCGTCTCCCTCTCCCTTAGTGTTAGAACCCAGGGACCCCCCTCCAATGAAGCTGAATGTTGGAAGACTCAGGGCAGACAAAAGAGGGCACACTTCTTCTTGCAACACCTTGTCAAACTATGGAACTTGCTCCCCAAGGAGGCAGTGATGGCCACCAGCTTGGATAGCTTTAAAAAAGGGATTGGACAAATTCATGGAGCGTAAGTCTATATCAGGGACTATTAACCCTGATTGGCTATGCTTTGCCTCCACTGTTGCGGGCAGCATGTTTCTGAATTGGTGGAATCCAGAGGTGAGGAGAATGCTTCCAGTAGGAGTAGTCATCTTGTTGGCCTCTGTGAGAACAGGATGCTGGGCTAGAAGGGCCACTGGCCTGATCCTACAGGCGGTTCTTATAGTCTACCTGTTGGGAGCTGAGGGAAATGGAAAACAGGGTCAGGGAGAAGAATGGATGGAATGTTTTGGAAGACGGCATGGGTGGGTGACTGGAACCCTGAATAGGATCAGTCTAAAGGTAAAGATAAAGGGACCCCGACCATTAGGTCCAGTCGTGGCCGACTCTGGGGTTGCAGCGCTCATCTTGCTTTATTGGCCAAGACAGCCGGCGTACAGCTTCTTGGTCATGTGGCCAGCATGACTAAGCCACTTCTGGCGAACCAGAGCAGTGCACGGAAACGCCATTTACCTTCCTGCTGGAGTGGTACCTATTTATCTACTTGCACTTTGACGTGCTTTTGAACTGCTAGGTTGGCAGGAGCAGGGACTGAGCAACGGGAGCTCACCCCGTCATGGGGATTCGAACTGCTGACCTTCTGATTGGCAAGTCCTAGGCTCTGTGGTTTAACCCACAGCTGCAACAATTTGTTGCAGGTCTCACTTGTATACATAGATTGCCGAACCCTGGAAAACACTGATTTCTGACAGCCAGAAAGAAAGGACTTTGTTGGACCACTGCCTCCATTCCTTCTTCAGCAGCCATTGCCTCAAGGCTTGTAGGATCTGAATTTTTAGCTGTCAAAAGATCCCTCGTGAAGGCTGTCTGCTTAAAGAAATTAAAGAGGAAAAGGTTAAAGTGCCTTAAGATACCAGTCTTTCTACCACATTTAAAAGATTGATGAGTCACTGCGGAAGAAGGTCAGCTTGAGTCGTCTTTCCCTCTTTGCTGGGTAGATCTGTAATGACACTATACCTCATTCCTGTTTCTGCTCATGCTTAGTCCTCCTCGTCCCAAACGTCCACATGTCTAACACAATTGCTTTGTTACCTAGAGATGTTGCTTTGCCAACTGTGCCCCTTGCATCTCAGCCTTATGACTGGGAATAAGAAAACCCCACGAGTCATTGATGGAGGGAAATGTTGTTGTTGTTTAGTCGTTTAGTCGTGTCCGACTCTTCGTGACCCCATGGACCAGAGCACGCCAGGCACTCCTGTCTTCCACTGCCTCCCGCAGTTTGGTCAAACTCATGCTGGTAGCTTCGAGAACACTGTCCCACCATCTCGTCCTCTGTCGTCCCCTTCTCCTTGTGCCCTCAATCTTTCCCAGCATCAGGGTCTTTTCCAGGGAGTCTTCTCTTCTCATGAGGTGGCCAAAGTACTGGAGCCTCAACTTCAGGATCTGTCCTTCCAGTGAGCACTCAGGGCTGATTTCCTTCAGAATGGATAGGCTTGATCTTCTTGCAGTCCATGGGACTCTCAAGAGTCTCCTCCAACACCATAATTCAAAAGCATCCATTCTTTGGCGATCAGCCTTATTTAGGGTCCAGTTCTCACTTCGATACATCACTACTGGGAAAACCATAGCTTTAACTATATGGACCTTTGTTGGCAAGGTGATGCCTCTGCTTTTGGAGGGAAATACCTCAGGCCTTTTGAGCATGACACCAGGGTTCTCTTTGTTCAAAACTTCGGTCTTACAGTTTTACAGTTTGTGTGTGCGTTCATTCTGAGCATATGCAGTTATTTTTAATTAATTTTTTGTACTCTCCCTCCATTTTAGCATGCTCCATGCCAGTGTCATGATAGTAGCTGTAGTAGAGAACATACCTGTTAACAGCTGTGCTCTTTGGCTCCACGTGCTTCCCAGTTGCGATAAATCACATGGAAAAGTAACACACAGCTGCTATTCTTCCCGTTGTGTGACAACCCAGCTACAGCCTTCCTTATTTACTTATTACATTTGTATTCCCCCCTGTTGTCCGAGGGTGAAAAATATGGACTCCCCCCATTTGTCCTCACAACAGCCCTGTGAGGTGGGTTCATAGGAACAAAAAATAATAATGCTGCCTTATACTGACCATTCATCCATCTAGCGCAGTACTGTCTGCACTGACAGCAGCTCCCCAGGATTACAGACAAGCATCTTTCCCAGACTTACCTGGAGATGCTGGGGATTGAACCTGAGCCCTTCTGCATGCAAAGCAGATGCTCTACTGCTGATCTACAGCCCTTGAAAAGATTCAAGCTGCACCTTTTTCAGATGTTCTGCCAATGTATATGATGGGAACTACAATTCCGTATATTCCCCCCACCCACAAACCCACAGAAGAATTTGCTCAAAGGTGAAGATGCAGCCAACACACTTAAAATGGTATGTAGAGTAAGGCTACCAGACGTCCCTGTTTCCCAGGGACAGTCCCCGGATTTGCAAATCAGTCCCCATGCAAAATCCATTGAAGTTGAAAAGTGTCCCTGGATTCATTGAAAAAAATCTGGTAACCTTAACATAGAAGGTGGGCCCTCGATGAGAGCAGAAACCATGAAAAATAATAATTGTCAGTTGCCTTCCAATTATACACTAAGTAATGCAGTTCACTACCACTTAATGCATGGGGACTGATAGACTGGGGACTTGGGTCTATGAGCAGCTTTGGCCATGATAACCAAAATAAGTCTCCATGTTCAGAGAGAGAGAGTAGCTTTAAATATCAATGGCTGGAAGGAAGGGACAAAGACTGGAGGAAAAGTTCCATAGATTCTCGGTCCACCAGAGACTGCCTCTGAGAACAGAATTAGGGTAGCTCCTTACTCGCTGCAATGCGCCCTTCAGAAAGGGTGTTGGTTTGCATGAAATTGGCACGTGCTAATTTTATACACGGAGATGCAGATTTAGAAACAATGGCTATTATTGAAATAGAAATATGATGCATCTCACTGTGGTGGGAAGATAGTGACCAGGTGGCCTTTCTGCCTGTTCAGCCTTCTATCCTGTGGGCAGGTGACTTTGAGGACCCTGTTGATGTCCCTTCTTGGATTCTATATCTCTTTAAACAAGACATGGACTGGAAAGCTCTCTGTAAAGTGACCACCTGGTACAGGATGCTGAACTCGATGGCATCTTTTTTTGAACCAGCAGGACACTATGTGTTGATATCTGAGATTCAGCTTCAAACACATATATTGTAGCAATTTATCTTTTTAATGCTACTATTAATTTTTCAATGTATGGTGTGTGTGTGTGTTCTGTAATAGCGGCATCCGTACGCTGGAACCCTACACACACTTATTTAGGAGTAGGTCCTCAGTGCTAGACTTACATCTGAGCAGTAGAGATAGATATGGCTGTGGTGATAAGTATGAAATTCGTAAGTATACATGAATTCTGTAGACCTGGTTCATCTTGAACAGTCAAATCCCCAAACCAGAGTGCCTTGCTGTGAATGCAGCCCTGTGAAGGAAGTAATGTTTGAGTGGCTGGGACCACACAGCTTCCCAGAAAATATTATTGTACATGGGGGAGGAGAAACTCAGGTCCCTGTGTACAAGCAAATCCCCGCTGGGCAGCCATGCAATCTTGCTGTTTTATACATTTCCCACTCCATATGGCTGTAGCCACAATAGCAATCCATGGGGAGACTTCAGCACAAGGGTCACCAACCTGGTGCACCTGGGTGCAGTGGTGCCCATGAGGTTCTCCACTGTTGCCCATGAAGCACCTGAGCCCTTTCCCACAACCTCCATGATCATGAGATAGAATCATAGAATCATAGAATCATAGAGTTGGAAGAGACCACAAGGACCATCGAGTCCAACCCCCTGCCAAGCAGGAAACACCATCAGAGCACTCCTGACATATGGTTGTCAAGCCTCTGCTTAAAGACCTCCAAAGAAGGAGACTCCACCACACTCCTTGGCAGCAAATTCCACTGTCGAACAGCTCTTACTGTCAGGAAGTTCTTCCTAATGTTTAGGTGGAATCTTCTTTCTTGTAGTTTGGATCCATTGCTCCGTGTCCGCTTCTCTGGAGCAGCAGAAAACAACCTTTCTCCCTCCTCTATGTGACATCCTTTTATATATTTGAACATGGCTATCATATCACCCCTTAACCTCCTCTTCTCCAGGCTAAACATGGTCTGAGGGTCTGAGGGTTGTCACCTTACCTTGTTCTCCCTTGATCCAGGTTCAATCCCCAGCATATTCAGGTAAGGCTGGGAAAAGACTGCTTTCTGAAATGCTGGAGAGCTGCTGTTAGTGCAGACAACACCAAGCTAGATGTTGTCTTATTCCAAAAGGAATAAGAACATAGGTAGCTTCCTTATACCGGGTCAGACCATATATTCCATGCAGCACATGATCTTTCCCCACTCTTCTGCTTTGGAAATTGTTTTGATGGGTTTAACGTGTTATTGGATGATGTGCAGTTGTATTCCTTCAAAAATTATTAACAGCAATTCATAATAATAATAATAATAATAATAATAATAAATGGACAGATGACGGATGGACAAATGGAATTGCCAGCTTCAAAACCCATTGAAAACATGCCATCAAAGCAGTTCTGCCTATTTTACTTGTGTGGATTTTGTGGTTCGGACCTTTACATTTAAAACTTTGCGGGGTGAATGAATTGCATGGGATGCTGTCATTATAAAAAAAAAGAAGAAGAAGCAGCAAACAATAAAAAAATAAAATAAAGATTGCATTTTTTATCCAAAGGGGACTAGCAAGTTTATTCTTTTTGCATGTGCTTTCCCCTAGACTCTGGCTGCCCTAACAAGAAATTCAATAAATCTGCTTCCAAACCATCTTGCACAAGCTTTGCATGTCCAGTCTGGGCCCGAGGAAATTAACAAGCGAATAGAGCACACCATCGACTTGCGGAGTGGCGATAAATTGCGAAGAGAGCATATCAAGCCTTTCTCCCTGATGTTTAAAGACTCTAGCCTGGAGCATAAGGTAGCTGGGTCTTGATAGATGCTTTTTTCTTTTCTTTTTTTGCCAGCTCAAAACTGTCTTGGAATTAGTGAATAAGATGGCATTGCTTTGGGTTTTCTTTTCTGGTTTTTCTCTCTCCCTGCCCTCTCCCCCAGACTGATCTGAGAGCCGTTCAAAAGCACTGCAGTTCTTGTAGTTGCATAAGTGTGATGACTCAGTTTAAGAGCCAGGAAACCCCTTCTGGAAGAAGTGACTAAGCTTTGCAAGACAACCAAAGCACTGTGATATAAAAAAAGGGGGGGAGGGACAAAGATTGGCTTAAACCAACCAACCAACAAACAAATCTCTGCATTTCTGCTCTGAAGTCGGGAGACACCTTTATTGTAACAATGTGCTAAGGGGTTTTGTGACAGCTGGCTGCCTAGGAATGTTCACCAACAGTCAATGGGCCATAACCATATATTTACCACAAATGAGGGACACGGGTGGCGCTGTGGGTTAAACCACGGAGCCTAGGACTTGCCGATCAGAAGGTCGGTGGTTCAAATCCCTGCAACGGGGTGAGCTCCCGTTGCTCGGTCCCAGCTCCTGCCAACCCAGCAGTTCAAAAGCACGTCAAAGTGCAAGTAGATAAATAGGTACCACTCCGGCGGGAAGGTAAACGGCATTTCCGTGTGCTGCTCTGGTTCGCCAGAAGCAGCTTAGTCATGCTGGCCACATGACCCGGAAGCTGTACGCCCGCTCCCTCAGCCAATAAAGCGAGATGAGCCCGGCAACCCCAGAGTTGGTCACGACTGGACCTAATGGTCAGGGGTCCCTTTACCTTTACTTACGAAACTGTAGTCTGGTGGCCATTTTTTAAAGGGTGGAGAGAGGATTCAGAACCCTCTTTTGGAAGGGGTGAGCAGGAGCATAAAAGCAAAGAGCCATTGCAAATAAGCCACTTGAGAATTATTTCAGATATTAATATTGTGCTGCTTAAAGCAACAGGATGCATAAAAACAGACTCCTTTTGGGAATAAAACATTGTCAAGGCCCATAATTTTGATTAAAGCTTTACTTGCAGAGCTTTCTTCAAAACAGGACGAAGTAAATGGTACATGCAAAATATGCATAAGATCATGTACAAGTCCAGCACAGGCTCAGCTTCTTATAAAATATGAAATATTCCCAGTAGGTGTAAAATCAGAGGTCTGTCTCTCCCTACTGCTTCCATTTTGACTGGAGTTGTATTCACTCACTGGGGATGGTCATTTACACATCCTGACTTCCACAGAGCCTAGGAACGAAGACTCAACCACCACCCTTCCGAGATTGCAAATTTGCAGTTCAGTAGCCTCCCATATGATCTGAGGTTAAACACTCACATGTTAGCTAGTAGAAAACAACAACAGTTAATTATCAACCCATCAAGGAGTTCAGAGACCACTTAGTATAATCCAGTGGAGTTTTCCCATGTTAAACATTCAGTAATTCACATTTAGGCATTCCCCATTTCAGCGTCAATTAATCAATTATACTCAACAAGTATATGATTTAAAGCTGGGAAATGACAGGCCCTCCTTACTTGGTGATAATCAGCTCCCGATTTGGGGAAGTGCCCTGATGATTTGGGAAAGGGCTGTGATTCAGTGGTTAGAGCACATGCTTTACATGCAAAAAAGATCTCTGGCTTCTCTAGATAAGGCCTGAATCCTTGGAGAACCATGTCCAGTCAGTGTGGGCAATACAGAACTAGATGGACCAATAGTATGACTGGGTATAAGGCAGTTCTCTATGTTCTTAATGCCCCCTCTGAGCCATTAGCCCAAAGTCTTTATGTTAGGGTCCTAAGTGCTGAGTAAATCACTACAGTCTGTTAAATACATTTTTCCCCCAGTGGGCGTTCCCAGCTGAGTAAATGAGTCTTTACCACACATGTCCATTTATTAGGGTTTTGGGTAGGGTTTTAATGTTGCTTTAAATGTATCTGTTGGGTTTGTATTTTTAACAATTTGTAATACAGCGGTACGTCGGTTTAAGAACAGCCCTGTTTACGAACTATTCAGTTTACGAACTCCGCAAAACCGGAAGTAGTGTCCCGGTTCGCAAACTTTACCTCGGTCTAAGAACAGAATCCGAACAGTGGAAGGGCACCGTTGGTGGGAGGCCTCATTAGGGAAAGCACACCTCGGTTTCAGAACGGTTTCAGTTTAAGAACAAACTTCCGGAATGGATTAAGTTCATAAACCGAGGTACCACTGTACTTGTATGTGCAAATCTCCTTGAGGCGGTGGTTTAGAAGGTGATGAATAAATCAACTGTAATGGTGATAATAATAAAAGGGCAATGCAGATTGAGTGTGACAGCCTATGACACAAATTACAGAATTTTAATTGTTAGATGAAGATTTTGTGGAGTGGTTGTTTTTGCACTGCACCTTTCAGAATTTTGTCTATATGCCAATAAAAGTTTGAGATTGAAATGACAGGCCAGTCTGGATGGGTCAAAACCCTAGCTCTAGGAATAGGAGGAACTACGTCATCGAGGTCAGGAGAATGAGGGGAAATTGATTTTATCCAAGGAAGTGACTCAATTCCAAGAGCTTAATAAGGAGTCCAAAATTACAGGCAGGCTAGACTTGAGAAAGATATTTGAAACAGGATTATAATATATATATATATTTCTCTATTTTATTGTAAACTTCTCATTAATGAATTGTTGTTCCAGTCTTCTGCCTCCCATCGCTCCTTCCTGTGGTTGGTATATAGAATGGTGCCCTTGTGTATGATTTTGGGTCTATTTTGCTGGCAGATTATTAGAATCCCAAGCTAGGAGCAATGGTGATAGGGTGATATCCAAGAATGGTCATACGTGGACTCAGGCCTGTTTATTTCAGTGGGTTTTATTCTGAGTAGGACTTGGTTTGAATGTGGTGCTTCCGTGAACACATGCTGAGCCTAGGAGTTTGCTTTTTAGTAGCGGAACTGGATGAAGCTCACAATCCTTTCACACCAGAACATCTTTCTCCAGGCCTTGCTCCAAACATGAATGCCTCCTAGCATGAGAAGCCATACACCTTTAATTTAAGGGTTATGAGACTGATGAGACTCATAGAGTTGCATCTCCCCCATCGCTTGTCCAAGCATCTTCCACAGCTCCCATTGGCTTCGGTGGGGGTTTCCAAGACGCGTTCCTTGTCGGAAGGCGTCTCACTCTCACCGGTCGGAAGTGCCCCCTGCCCACTTAATCCCATTATTTTCCGAAATACTGGAAACAAGCTGAATAGGGAAAGCAACCTTGAAGAAAATCAAATAACAGCACTTAATTTTCTTCTTCTTTTCGGGAAACAGATAATAACCGCAGACCTGCAAACATGTCAGCTCATCTAATTTCTCCGCTTTCTTGTATGACTGCAATTCAATTTGCAATGGCCAGATCATAATGATGATACTTTTTTCTTTTCTTTTTTAAGAAGAAGGACAAACCGTAAATAGCAATTGAAAGCTTAGCTGGGTTAAATGTCTATAATAGAAGAGCTTTCTTGGGAGCCAAGTTATTTTGGCATCAGTCCAGTACTTGCCCATCAGAAAGGATAAGGCTTCAAACCACTTAATGCTGAACCACGTTGTAAACTGGCTGCATTAAGCTTTCATTGCCTGACAATGCTATTTTTTCCTGGGGGTGGGGAGTGCCTGTCCAAAGTCACCAGCTTTCCCCCTTTAGCTTCTGTATCTAAACAGGAGCCTGCTGGCGCATAAAAATGCAGTTTTCTCTGGCACACCATATGTTTAAAGCACGTCCAATGCACATGACTTTTCCCCCAAAGAAACCTGGGAACTGTAGTTTATTAAGGAAGCTGGAAACTGAACCCCCGTAAGGAAGGAAACTTCAGTTCCCAGGATTCTTCAGGGCAGGGGAAAGTCACGTTTTTTTATATGTGCATTGGAAGTGCTTTAAAATTTAGGGTTAGGCCCCAAGAGCTAAATGGTGGGGGAAGCATCTCCTAGTCAATTTATATGCACCACAGCCAGGAAAAAATTGTTGCCCTAGCTATAGGGGTGGAGATATTGTGTCCCTCTAAAGCAGGCTTTCTCAACCTGTGGGTCCCCAGATGTTGTTGAACTACAACTCCCATCACCCCTAGCTAGGAAGGCCAGAGCTCAGGGATGATGGGAGTTGTAGTCCAACAACATCTGGGGACCCATAGGTTGAGAACCGCTGCTCTAGAGGTTGTTGGACAACAGTTCCCATGATTCCTGGTTATTCACCCTAGCCTGCACAACCATTTTTTTTATATATATAAGATATTTATTAAAGTTTTTTTAAAAAAATACAAAAAGCAACATCAAAAAAACATCCTTTTAAACAAAACAAGAAGAAATACAAAAAAGAAAAAAAGAAAGATCAAAAAGAAAAAAAAGAATTAAAATCCATTAAACAAAAAGAAAAGTCAAGAAAAAAATAATACAGCAACTCTTCCCATTTGTTTTCTTTCATTAGCTTATTTCCTTGACCTCCTCACACCTCTCTTTTTTGTATTCTAGGTCACTTTTCCATTTCAGCAAATCCTTTCCCTCCTTTCAAATTTTTGTCCTGTAAATTTATCTTGATATTAATAAAACTTTACTTTCCCTCCTTTCACCAATTAACAGTCTGTTTTTTCCTAAACCTTTATAACATTTCTGCTAAAGTCACATAAATTCATTCCAACATCATTCTAACATTCATTAATTTTGCAGTATTTCTGTAAATAGTCTTTAAATTTCTTCCAATCTTCTTCCATCGACTCTTCTCCCTGGTCTCGGATTCTGCCAGTCATTTCTGCCAGTTCCATATAGTCCATCACCTTCATCTGCCATTCTTCCCGGGTGGGTAGATCTTGTGTCTTCCAATACTTTGCAATAAGTATTCTTGCTGCTGTTGTGGCATACATAAAGAAAGTTCTATCCTTCTTTGGCACCAATTGGCCGACAATGCCCAAGAGAAAGGCCTCTGGTTTCTTCAGAAAGGTATATTTAAATACCTTTTTCATTTCATTATAGATCATCTCCCAGAAAGTCTTAATCCTTGGGCATGTCCACCAAAGGTGAAAGAATGTACCTTCAGTTTCTTTACATTTTCAACATTTATTATCGGGCAAATGATAAATTTTTGCAAGCTTGACTGGTATCATGTACCACCTGTATATCATTTTCATTATATTCTCTCTTAAGGCATTGCATGCCGTAAACTTCATACCTGTGGTCCATAACTGTTCCCAGTCAGCCATCATGATATTGTGTCCAACATCTTGTGCCCATTTAATCATAGCAGATTTCACCGTTTCATCCTGAGTATTCCATTTCAACAGCAAGTTATACATTCTTGACAAATTCTTAGTTTGGGATCTAACAGTTCTGTTTCCAATTTTGATTTTTCCACCTGGAAGCCAATTTTTTTATCCAAATTATATGCCTCCATTATCTGATAATAGTGAAGCCAATCTCGCACTCTATTTTTTAATTTTTCAAAACTCTGCAGTTTTAATCTGTCTCCCTCTTGTTCCAAAATTTCCCAATATTTCGGCCATTTGGCCTCCATATTGAGCTTTTTCTGAGCCTTCGGTTCCATTGGTGACAGCCACCTTGGGGTTTTATTTTCAAGCAACTCCTTGTATCTTATCCAAACATTAAACAGTGCTTTTCTGACAATATGGTTTTTAAACGCTTTATGTGCTTTTGCACAACCATTGTTCAGAGAGGATGGGAGCTGGGTTCTCCCTTCACTCTCAGACTAGGTAAAGGTACCCCTGACCATTAGGTCCAGTCGCGGACAACTCTGGCGTTGCGGCGCTCATCTCGCTCTATAGGCTGAGGGAGCCGGCATTTGTCTGCGGACAGCTTCTGGGTCATGTGGCCAGCATGACTAAGCCGCTTTTGGCGAACCAGAGCAGTGCACGGAAACGCCGTTTACCTTCCCACCAGAGCGGTACCTATTTATCTACTTGCACTTGACATGCTTTCGAACTGCTAGGTGAGCAGGAGCAGGGACTGAACAACGGCAGCTCACCCCGTCACGGGGATTCAAACTGCCGACCTTCTGATCAGCAAGCCCTAGGCTCTGTGGTTTAGACCACAGCGCCACCCGCGTCCCACCACTCTCGGACTATGTCACTATTAAAACAACAACGACTATAAAGCTGTTTGCATAAAGGACCAAATGACAAAATCATCAGTTTTAAAACTGTTTTAAAACAGTTTAAAAACAGCTATTTTAGGGTTGCCATATTTCAAGAAGTAAAAATCCGGAGAAAAAGGTTGTTGAGCTTTTTTTTGGAAAATTTCAAAAATCCAGACATTTTGCCAATTTTCTAAATTCCGTCATTTAAACACATGACAATGTTCTACATATCTGGGTAGGCTTGTCTCAGCAGGCACCAAAAAGTTGAGGGTGCCTGCCTGCCTGATGTCGATAGGCTGGGAGTTACATACAAGTGATGACTGCTGTTGAGTTCCGGTCCTGCTTACTGGTTGGTCACCGTGGGAACAGCATTCTGGACTTTGATGTGATCCAACAGAGCTCTCTACCCATCCCATGTCCCCAGAAATGCAATCTTCTTTTTCTTCTTTTTTCTTTTTACCAAGCCAACATCCTATATAAATTCAACAACATAAAAACACCATCATGCCAAGATAATTAACATATTAAGTGTGTTAAGGTTCAGTGTATTAAAGGTAAAGGTAAAGGGACCCCTGACCATTAGGTCCAGTCGTGACCGACTCTGGGGTTGTGGCACTCATCTCGCTTTATTGGCCAAGGGAGCCGGCATACAGCTTCCAGGTCATGTGGCCAGCATGACTAAGCGGCTTCTGGCAAACCAGAGCAGCACACGGAAATGCCGTTTACCTTCCCACTGGAGCGGTACCTATTTATCTACTTGCACTTTGATGTGCTTTCGAACTGCTAGATTGGCAGGAGCAGGGACCGAGCAACGGGAGCTCACCCCGTCTTGGGGATTCGAACTGCTGACCTTCTGATCGGCAATCCCTAGGCTCTGTGGTTTAACCCACAGCGCCACCCGCATCCCAGTGTATTACAGTGCAGCAAAACAATTGCTATTTAAATTATGTCTGTCCCTCCAAAGGTCTACATAAGGTTGCCACTCAGCCATAAGATTAGATTTGTGTCTAATCTTATGGCTGTCCCTTCATGTACTGGCTCTAGTTAGTTGGCTGAACTTTACTATTTGACAGACTTCTCATTTCCTTACACCTTGGGATCCTAGAGATTTTTCCCGTTCCAGCATAGCAGCTGCCAATAAAACAGAGGTCATCATTCAGTGTGTTTGGGGTATGTTAACACGATTAATTTCCCAACAGCGATGGGTTTTTGTTGTTGTTTTGTTGCTGTCCTAATAATCATTCATAAACAACCATCTTCTGAATATTTATAGATTCTATATCTATTGTCTTTATGTACTACCTTCCTGTGAAGGTACCCAAGGCAGTTTGCAATTTAAACACTGTGTACGATTATGATCCCCTTCATGGATCATAATCGCCTTGCCGTGGCGAAGGGGCTTGAATAACTCAGAGAAGCTATGGACTATGCTGAGCAGGGCACCCAAAATGAACAGGTCATAGTGGAGAGTTTTGACCAAACGTGATCCACCTGGAGGAGGAACCGGCAAGCCACTCCAGTATCCCTGCCAAGAAAACTCCATGGACAAAGACAACAGGCATATAAAAGTTATGACGCTGGAAGATGAGCCCCTCAGGTCAGAAGGTGTCGAACATGCTACTGGGGAAGAGCGGAGGACAAGTACAAGTAGATCCAGAGCTGATGAAGCGGCTGGGCCAAAGCCGAAAGGACGCTCAGTTGTGGATATGCGTGGAAGCGAAAGGAAAGTCCAATGCTGTAAAGAAAAATATTGCATAGGAACCTAGAATGTAAGAACCATGAACCTGGGTAAGTTGGATGTGGTCAAAAATGAGACGGCAAGAATAAATATTGACATCCTGGGCATCAGTGAACTAAAATGGACGGGAATGGGAGAATTCAGTTCGGATGACTATCATATCTACTACTGCAGGCAAGAAACCCGTAAAAGAAATGGAGTGGCCCTCATAGTCAACAAAAGAGTGGCAAAAGCTGTACTGGGATGCAATCTCAAAAATGATAGAATGATCTGGATACGAATCCAAGGCAGACCTTTTAACATCACAGTAATCCAAGTTTATGCACCAACTACTGGTGCTGAAGAAACTGAAGTTGACCAATTCTATGAAGACTTACAACACCTTATAGAAGCGACACCAAAGAAGGATGTTCTTCTCATTATAGGGGATTGGAATGCTAAAGTAGGGAATCAAGAGATAAAAGGAACAACGGGCAAGTTTGGCCTTGGAGAGCAAAATGAAGCAGGGCAAAGGCTAATAGAGTTCTGTCAAGAGAACAAGCTGGTCATCACAAACACGCTTTTCCAACAACACAAGAGACGACTCTACACGTGGACATCACCAGATGGGCAGCATCGAAATCAGATTGATTATATTCTCTGCAGCCAAAGATGGAGAAGCTCTATACAGTCAGCAAAAACAAGACCTGGAGCTGACTGTGGCTCAGATCATCAGCTTCTTATAGCAAAATTCAAGCTTAAACTGAAGAAAGTAGGAAAAACCACTGGGCCGGTAAGATGCTGTAATGGCATTGGGGTTGCTTGTGCGTAAGTTACCACCGCTCTGGGCTAGGTTGCCTGGTTAAACTGTTTCTCGCTGGACAGCCATCCACTCCGTGGCTGTTCAGTCGCTGGCAGAATCCATCAGTGGGCGTTTCTTGAACTTCTTCCAGCAAAGAAGTTCTTTGACGCCAAGTCTACGCCTACTTTCCCTGTGCAGAAGTCTTCTGCGCAGGGTGGGTGTGGGTAGCGGAGGACCTGTGCTCTCCCCGCTGGTCTCCAGCGAAGAGTCCTGGAGCCCTCTCTCCGATTCCCCCCTCCGCCCCCCTTTATCCCTGGTGTTACGCTGATTTCCTTCCCCAGCTGATGAGTCCCCTCTCTCCCTGCTTGGCCCTTCTCCGGCATCGCTTGGGAGACCTGCCTCCACTTCTGGCTCCGATGTCAGTTCCCTGACAGATACAATCTAAGTCAAATCCCTTATGAATACACAGTGGAAGTGAGGAACAGGTTTAAGGATTTAGATTTGGTGGACAGAGTGCCTGAAGAACTATGGGTGGAGGCTCGCAGCATTATACAGGAGGCAGCAACAAAAACCATCCCAATGAAAAAGAAATGCAGGAAAGCAAAGTGGCTGTCCAACGAGGCCTTACAAATAGCGGGGGAAAGAAGGCAAGCAAAATGCGAGGGAGATAGTGAAAGATACAGGAAATTGAATGCAGATTTCCAAAAAATAGCAAGGAGAGACAAGAAAGCATTCTTAAATGAGCAATGCAAAGAAATAGAGGAAAACAATAGAATGGGAAGAACCAGAGATCTGTTCAAGAAAATCGGAGATATGAAAGGAACATTTCGTACAAAGATTACCGTAATAAAGGACAAAAGTGGTAAGGACCTAACAGAAGCAGAAGACATCAAGAAGAGGTGGCAAGAATACACAGAGGAACTATACCAGAAAGACATGGATGTCTCGTACACCCCAGGTAGTGTGGTTGCTGACCTTGAGCCAGACATCCTGGAGAGTGAAGTCAAATGGGCCTTAGAAAGCACTGCTAATAAGAAGGCCAGTGGAAGTGATGGTATTCCAGCTGAACTATTTAAAATTTTGAAAGATGATGCTGTTAAGGTACTACACTCAATATGCCAGCAAGTTTGGAAAACTCAGCAGTGGCCAGAGGATTGGAGGAGATCAGTCTACATCCCAATCCCAAAGAAGGGCAGTGCCAAAGAATGCTCCAACTACCGCACAATTGCACTCATTTCACACGCTAGCAAGGTTATGCTTAAAATTCTACAAGGAAGGCTCAAGCAGTATGTGGACCAAGAACTCCCAGAAGTGCAAGCTGGATTTAGAAGAGGCAGAGGAACCAGAGACCAAATTGCAAACATGCGCTGGATTATGGAGAAAGCTAGAGAGTTCCAGAAAGACATCTACTTCTGCTTCATTGACTATGCAAAAGCCTTTGACTGTGTCGACCACAGCAAACTATGGCAAGTTCTTAAAGAAATGGGAGTGCCTGATCACCTCATCTGTCTCCTGAGAAATCTCTATGTGGGACAAGAAGCTACAGTTAGAACTGGATATGGAACAACTGATTGGTTCAAAATTGGGAAAGGAGTACGACGAGGCTGTATATTGTCTCCCTGCTTATTTAACTTATATGCAGAATTCATCATGCGAAAGGCTGGGCTGGATGAATCCGAAGCTGGAATTAAGATAGCCGGAAGAAATATCAACAACCTCAGATATGCAGATGATACAACCTTGATGGCAGAAAGTGAGGAGGAATTAAAGAACCTTTTATTGAGGGTGAAAGAGGAGAGCGCAAAATATGGTCTGAAGCTCAACATCAAAAAAACGAAGATCATGGCCACTGGTCCCATCACCTCCTGGCAAATAGAAGGGGAAGAAATGGAGGCAGTAAGAGATTTTACTTTCTTGGGCTCCATGATCACTGCAGATGGTGACAGCAGTCACGAAATTAAAACACGCCTGCTTCTTGGGAGAAAAGCAATGACAAACCTAGACAGCATCCTAAAAAGTAGAGACATCACCTTGCCAACAAAGGTCCATATAGTAAAAGCTATGGTTTTCCCAGTAGTGATGTATGGAAGTGAGAGCTGGACCATAAAGAAGGCTGATCGCCGAAGAATTGATGCTTTTGAATTCTGGTCTGGAGGAGACTCTTGAGAGTCCCATGGACTGCAAGAAGATCAAACCTATCCATTCTTAAGGAAATCAGCCCTGAGTGCTCACTGGAAGGACAGATCGTGAAGTTGAGGCTCCAATACTTTGGTCACCTTATGAGAAGAGAAGACTCCCTGGAAAAGACCCTGATGTTGGGAAAGATGGAGGGCACAAGGAGAAGGGGACGACAGAGGATGAGATGGTTGGATGGTATTCTCGAAGCTACCAGCATGATTCTGTCCAAACTGCGGGAGGCAGTGGAGGACAGAAGTGCCTGGCGTGCTCTGGTCCATGGGGTCACGAAGAGTCGGACATGACTAAACGACTAAACGACAACAGGATTATGATGTGCCACAGATTTTATTGTAGAATTATGAATGATGTACAGATAGTAGGTGCAGATATCACCCATCCATCTCTCAGAACATTTAGAGTGTTGCGTCGGGTACCCACGTATCCTACTGGGAACAAGTGTTTCTCGAAAGCATCCTCTATTTGAAGGTCCATAACTATTTTATAGATAAAGAACACAAAGCGGGAGAGTTGCCCATCAATAGCATGTGGAAGATGGAGTGAATAGAGACACTCATCACTTGGTTGTAGCCTTCCCCACTTGGTGAATGGGTTGTATCCATCGCTAGCAAGGATTTCTGCTTGCCCAACAGAATTCTCACCCTCTCCTCACCCCACCCCTAAATCTGTTCTGGGGGTTCCCCCAGCCCTCCAGAGCAGATTGGGGGAAGGAACAGAGTGCAGAAGAGGAGGGGAAATCCCATTGCACTGATGGGGCGTGCAAGTTGGATACCACTCATTGTACTTCTATTTAACTTATGCTAATTATTTCAAAATGTTATGCAAATCCGCCACCTCCTTTGTACCCTTTTTTGATGTTGATGAAAGTGGTGTATCACAACTGTAGGGTCATCTGGTACAACTTATTGCCAGTAGGTTTAGGACAGATGAAAAGAAGCATTGCACATAACACATGGATAATGTATTGAATTCATTGCCACAAGGCATGGAAATTACCAGTAGTTGAGATGCCTTGAGCAGGAGGAGGACCTTTGGACAGGTTCATGATGGTTTGGTCACCACGATAGTTAGACAAAAGCTTCACATTCATAAGTGGCATCATACTGAAAGCCAGTTGACAAGCGCAAGAGGTATTTAGAAGCACAGAAAGGTCAAACCATTGGTCCATGTAGCTTAGTGTTGCCTACCGCACTGACTAGCAATGGCTCTCCAGGGTTTTAGACTGCAGATATTCCTAGCCAAACCTGGATATGCCAGGAATGGAACCTGCAGAGCTTCTGCATACAAAGCCAATGTTTTACCACTGAGCTAACAATCCTTCTTCTGTTCATGCCCTGACTTGAGATTTAATGACAGTTCTGTTCTGGTTTTGAAGGGTGTTTCTGATATGGATCCGTGTTTTCCATCTTTTCCATGTTTTCTAGATATTGTATATCACCTAGATAGTTTTGATAAGTAAATAATTCAACAGTGAGTTGAATCCAGAGTAATCTAGGTCCCCTAGAAATCAATGTAAGAAGCTGGTCTCAAGTCATACATTATTTGTACCTATAGCCCTATAAACACAATCATTTAGAGGGATTATATTGAGGTGCAAGGAAGGGAGAGTGTACATGAATGTGCGCATGCTGACCCCTCATCCCCACACCCTCCGTATACTCAAAAGTACTGCAGGGTAAGATTCTGCACTTGTGGAGGCTCCTAGATGTTTTGGAACCTCTGTAGACCATCCCTGATGAACACAGAGAAGGTGGCAGGGATGAGGGGTGGAGATACCACGATTTAACTTGCACAGATGAGCGTCTGAAGAGGATTCATATCTGGATCCAAACCAATGTTGGAAACAGAAATTTTAACATAGGTGTACTCCAGTCCAATCCAGTAGGACCAGAACCTGTCCAAGCCTCAGCCCTGAGGCTGAGGAGCAAATAACACACCTAGTACACAACACCAACCCAGCTGTTCCTGCTTCCAGGCCTGGGCTGTCTTTCTGAAAAGGCCTTAGAGTTCTACATCCTTACCTCCCCCATGGCCCAAGTTTGAGAGATGGGTGGAGCTGTCCACCTGTCAGTCGCTGGATATCACAATGACATCAAGTGACCCACTTTCATCCGTGCACATGATCAGTTGATCTTTGGGGCTCGCAAAGTGTCGAAGATGCAAGCCCCGGCAATCAACTGATCATAGAATGGTCGAGTTGGAAGGGACCACAAGAGTCATCTCGTTTGACTCCCTGCAATGCAGGAATCTCAGCTAAGCCAACCATGACAGATGGCCATCCAACCTCTGCTTCAAAACCTCCAAGGAAGGAGAGTCCACAACCTCCCGAGGTGGTCAGGGCTTGCATAGTTCCACCTGTGGCACTTTGTCACAGCTATCAGCTGTTTGTCAACCCCCTTTGGCCTCAGGTGTGGGGCAGGTGGGTCTCGCTCAACCAAAACAGCCTGGCAGGCCTAATTCAGCTCATGGCTGAATAGTTAAAAAACTATTTTTCCAAGACTGGGTCCAGCTGGGATAGTGTGACCCAACATGAAATGTAAGTTATAGAAGTCCAGAGCAGAGGACTTCCAGATCAGTCGCAGCTGCCGTCAGGTCATGAGCTTGCCTAGTGTTCAAGTCAGGCAGCTCGATCATAGAAAAGAGTACCAGTACTGGATTTATGTATAAGCTAAACAAGCTATATCTTAGGTCCCCACTCTCCTGGGGGCCCCCACAAAATTTAAAGGAAAAAACCTGGATGTACATTTCCAAAATATAAGATAAAAAGCAAATAAAATAAAACCTACATACAGCAACAGTGTTTTGTGTTGTGTAGGCTCCTATGATGTAAGTAATGGGCCACACCTGCTAGCCTGTTCCCTAAAATATCACTGGTTTGCTCATTTTTATATATAGGGTGCCTACATTCTGCATGTGCAAATGGCTTTAGATATCTATTAAGTCCATAAATTACCATATGGTATATATTCAACACACAAAAAACAGCGACGATTTGTTGTTGACAAAGGACAGCTGGACATATAAAGGGCCCCATTACCTTCAGTAGCTTAGGGCTTCATCAAACCTAAATCTAGACCTGATAAGCCCCCTTTACCTGTTGGAGTGAATCACCTCTAGCGCTCTAGCACTACCTATCTTCCGAAAGAACAGGTCCAACACATGCTTTACATGCAGAAGGTTCAATCCTGAGCTCCCTGGATTCCAGTGAGCGGCGGCTGCATCACGTAAGCTCAAACACATACACCCCTCTGCTCTCTAGATATCTCACGAAACGGATCCCTTCCTTGCTGCTCATTTTGCGTTCAGTCCCTCAACCCCAGCCTTTTGGCTGTAGAATCTTACTTTGGCTTAAGTGGCAGAAGTTGTTGCCTTTTCAAAAAACATCTTTAATGTGACTCATTATATGAAAAGAAAAAAGCAGGCGAGGAAAAGTTCATTGCAAGATGGAGCGGTCGGCTTTTGCTTCCCTGGTGAGGGTGATTTAAAATCTCCTCCACTGCATATTTCTTCTGAGGGGATTTTTCTATATATATAACTCCTATTTTTTAAAAAAATCTCACCCTAGGAAGCTAATTAATTTACCGGATCGCCTTGCTAATTTCCCAGAAGCCTCGCAAAGCTGTCTTGCTCTCTTCGCAGAGCTGTCAAAGCAGACTAAAGTTATTTCTTTCCCCTCTGTGTTCCCTTTTCTATTTCAGTATTCCCAAATGAGGGACGAAGTGTTCAAGTCGAATTTGGTGTGTGCGTTCATGGTCCTCGTCTTTATCACGGCGATCCAAAGCTTGCTTCCTTCTTCGAGGTAAAGGCAGAAACTTCTCTTGAACAGGCAGCCATCTGAATAGTTTCAGGCCTCATATTGCACAGTACATTTGAAGGAGCATCTTTCCATTTTAAACAGTCATGGCTTCCCCAAAGCATCCTGGGCTATCATGCTTACTCTGCGGTGGCACCACAATCACCCAGGGCTATTGCCCAATCATTTTGAAGGGTGATTGTGGGGGAAAGAATAAAAACGGCAGCGCGACATGTGCCAATCACCTGCTTCGCGCTGCCGAACACCCGCCCACCCTCCCTTTAATTTAAGTGTCCTTTGGCCTTGCTTTGGATTTCGGTTGGTTGCCCGTCTTGAGTCGGGCATTTTCCATTTGGCAAATTGGCACAGGCCACTTGGTTTTTGCCTACCTCTTCGCAATCGTCACAACTTTGTAAGGTTTGGCGGTTAGGCATTGGCTTATGGAGAATGGGGGAACGGAGGTCGACCATCGCCTGCCCCTCCAGTTTCAAGGGTATTCCATTACCCCACATTTTGTTACAAAATCCCCAGAGTAGCTGGGGAGGCCCGGCCAGATGGGCGGGGTATAAGTAATAAATTATTATTATTATTATTATTATTATTATTATTATTATTATTATTATTATTATTATTATTATTCCCCGCCCTCCCCGGCCAGAACCGGGCTCAGGACGGCTAACATCAATTAAAATTACAATTAAACATAATGTGGGTGGGAAACAAACAAACAAACAAAACCAGTTTATTAAAATACGGGTTAAAATACATTTTAAAATGCAGCCTCATTTTAATAGTAGCCCATAAATCAAAACCATAAGGGGAGGGAAACATAAGGGTCAGACTGAGTCCAAACCAAAGGCCAGGCGGAACAGCTCTGTCTTGCAGGCACTGCAGAAAGATATCAAGTCCCGCACCAATTGAGAACCACTATCCTAAACCAGTTCCTCCAAATACCAGTTACTGGAAATCAGAGGTGGCCAGAGTACAGTTATGCTCGTGTCCAGCTTCCAGGTTTCCCCAGTCATCTGGTTGGCCTCTGTGAGGATACTGGGCCAGATGGGTCATTGGCCTGATCCAGCAAACTCTCCTTAAATTCTTATTCCCGCCAAGCTATTTTCCTCTGCCCTCCACCCTCTTCCCTATCCCTCTTCCAGCTTTTGCCTCACGTGCTCCCTTGAACTCCCTGCTCCCACATATCCCAAAATTGTGTCCTCCAAACACTCTTCTTCTCCTTCTCAACATCTTTCTGCGCCCCCTCGCCCAGCTTGTCCGGAGTTTTGGGTTGGGCTGCCATCAGTATGCCGATGACACCCAACTCTATCTGTTGATGGATGGCCATCCTGACTCAGCCCCAGACACACTGATCAGATGTTTGGAAGCTGGGGCTGGATGGTTACATGGGAGCCGGTTGAAGTTAAATCCTTCGAAGACAGAGGTCCTCTGGCTGGGTTGGGATGCTATGGGATTGGGGGGGCGCAACTCCCATCTCTTGCGGGGGCGCAATTAGTGCCAGCAGCGTCCGTTAAGAGTTTGGGTGTAATCTTTGACACCTTCCTTTCCATGGAGGTGCAGATTGCAGTTATAACAAAGGCAGCATTTTTTCATCTCCACCAAGCTAAGCAGTTGGCTCCTTATCTTTCTCGCCCTGACCTAGCCACTGTGATCCACGTGACGGTCACCTCCAGACTTGATTATTGTAACTCACTCTACGTGGGGCTGCCCTTGAGACTGAACCAGAAACTCCAGTGGGTGCAGAATGCCGCGCCGAGACTCCTTACAGGGTCCTTGCCGTGGGATCACATTCACCCGGTGCTATACCAACTGCACTGGCTCCCGGTGGAGTACAGGATCAGGTTTAAGGTGCTGGTTTTAACCTTCAAAGCCCTATACGGCCTAGGACCCTCGTACCTATGGGACCGACTCTCCTGGTATGTCCCACGGAGGACCTTACGGTCTTCAAACAAAAACACCTTGGAGGTCCCGGACCACAGGGAGGCTAGGCTGGCCTCGACCAGAGCCAGGGCTTTTTCGGCCATGGCCCCGATCTGGTGGAACACTCTGTCACAAGAGACTAGGGCCCTGCAGGACTTGTCATCTTTCCACAGGGCCTGCAAGACAGAGCTGTTCCACCAGGCCTTTGGCCAAGGCACAGTCTGACCCCCTCCTTTGGTAATCCTCACAAAACTCTAGCCCAATGGTTGCCATGAATTTGATTTTGAATTGATTTTAAAATGAATTGATTTTAGAATGTTGTGTTACTTTTATTGTTGTTAGCCACTCTGAGCCCTGCTCTGGTTGGGGAGGGCGGGATATACCGTAAATAAAATTTTATTATTATTTTATTATTCCTCTTTCAAGACACCTCCACATGGATTCTCACGATATCCTCTTTTTCCTCCCCTTCCTCAGTATGGTACCCATGATCGTCCAGTTTTCAATCCTGATTATGCTGCACTCGGCTCTCGTCTTAATCACAACCGCGGAGGATTATAAATGCTTGCCTCTCGTGCTCCGGAAAACGTGCTGCTGGATCAACGAGACTTACTTGGCCCGGAACGTCATCATCTTTGCCTCGATTATGATTAATTTCCTGGGAGCCATCATCAACATCGTAAGCCCCCAAGGGGGTCGGGAAGGGTCTGAAGATGGGCAGAGGGCAGGGCAGGCCTGGGGGAGAGGAAGAAGATTTATGAATTATTTCAATGGATAGCTTTTTGTTTTGTTTTTCAGCCGCAGGAGCTTCTAATGCATGTATATAAAGGAGGGTTTTAATGTTGTCACACAGACAAGTCAAAGCTGTCGAACATCAGGGGAAATCAGTCTGCTGTAGTGTGGGATTACATGGAGCTTGATTTGTCCCTTGTGAAGATAATCTTTTTTAAAAGAAAAAGAAAATCCTCCTGCTTTATTCTGCTCAGTATATGTTGCTATTTCCAGCTACATATAGACTCATACTGGAGGGCTGAATTAAAAAAAAATTCCACTGAAAACAGTTCATGTCCGTGTGGAGATGGCAGTATCAAATCATTAGCTCATGTACTGCTAGACTGTACTCTTTATAAAGATTTGAGGAATGAGGTTATTACTTACCACTCTGCTACTATTCATACCAGGTTGCTTGTCCTTTCTTCTGGCAGATCAAGATAACCAAACGACAGCAAAAACTGCAATTTTTTTAGCAGGGGCAATGAGAATAAGATCTATTATTTGATTAACTTTCTAACATTGCTCAGCTTTTTTAAAAAAAGAAATCAAAAGAAAACCTATTGGCTCACATGTATGATCTGCAGCTGAAGGAACGTGTATCAGTTCTGTCATTTGTATTGATGTAAAAGTATTTTGTAGGGATGCGGGTGGTCTAAACCACTGAGCCTCTTGGGCTTGCTGATCAGAAGGTCGGCGGTTCGAATCCCCGCAACGGGGTGAGCTCCCGTTGCTCTGTCCCAGTTCCTGCCAACCTAGCAGTTTGAAAGCACGCTAGTACAAGTAGATAAATAGGTACCGCTGTGGCGGGAGGGTAAACAGTGTTTCCGTGTGCTCTGGCTTCCATCACGTGTCCCGTTGCGCCAGAAGTGGTTTAGTCATGCTGGCCACATGACCTGGAAAGCTGTCTGCGGACAAATGCCAGCTCCCTTGGCCTGAAAGCAAGATGAGCTCCGCACCCCATAGTCGCCTTTGACTGGACTGAACCATCCGGGGGTCCTTTACCTTTTTTATAATAAAAAAGTATTTTTTACAGCTAACTGCTTAGTTCTGTCCCTGATATATTTTATCTTATTGCTACGTCTAGTGGCTAATGCAAATAAAGTTTCAATCTATCAATCTATCTTCCGACTACATATAGTCAGCTGTGATAATTCAGCTTCCCATAGACTAAGATGTATAAATATAACCCACATCAGATTTGACTGAATTAGCAAAGAGCCTTAATTCTTTGACACGTTCCTGTTTCTCAGACATCTAAACTGTTCATGACCAGGAAATTGGTTCTCACTGTTTGGTTCCGGAGGTTCTCCAACTTTTAGGTAAGTCATACAGTGGTACCTTGGTTTGCAACTGCTTTGGATTACAACTGCTTTGGATTACAACCACGTCAAACCCGGAAGTGTGTGTCCCTTTTTTTTTGGATTGCAATCCTCTTTTTTATTATTACAACCAATTTTGGGAGGGAGGCCCCATTGGCGAAAGCACGCCTTGGGTTACAACCTGTTTTGGTTTACAGCCGGACCGCTGGAACGGATTATGGTTGTAAACCAAGGTACCGCTGTATAGGCTTATCTCCACCAACCCAAACAGGGTCTGCCTGGATAAAAGGGTTTATTACACATAAAATAATTAAAAACAGTTGAAGACAACAAAACCAGTGGATATAGTTAAGACAAAACTGAAACCCTAAGAAATGAACACTCGTGGTAATCACCTTGAAATGTTGATGTAGAAGGCAATTAATAAATTGATTGTAATAGTAATATTACAATAAACCTTTAATTCTCTTCCCGCGCCAATTCTGATTCATTACTCTTCCAAGCAGGGAGGCTGGCGACACTCACCCATTGTTCTTGGCCTGTGCTGAACCTTCCTTCTGCCCAAAACCTTATGAGAATTTTTATTTTACCTGCCATTTTAATATTTTTAATCTTGTCAGTGAGATTTGCTAGTGATGCTTCATTATTTTCTTAATTTGTTATTATTCTGTTGTAAGCTATTTTGTTGGGGATGCAGGTGGCGCTGTGGGTTAAACCACAGAACCTAGGACTTGCCGATCAGAAGGTTGGCAGTTTGAATCCCCGCAGTGGGGTGAGCTCCCGTTGCTCGGTCCCTGCTCCTGCCGACCTAGCAGTTCGAAAGCACGTCAAGTGCAAGTAGATAAATAGGTACCGCTCCAGCGGGAAGGTAAACGGCGTTTCCGTGCGCTGCTCTGGTTCGCCAGAAGCGGCTTAGTCATGCCGGCCACATGACCCGGAAGCTGTACACCAGCTCCCTCGGCCAATAAAGCGAGATGAGCACCGCAACCCCAGAGTCGGCCACGACTGGACCTAATGGTCAGGGGTCCCTTTATCTTTACCTTTTAAGCTACTTTGAGGGATTTTTGATAGGCAGAAAAGGGACCTATCGACTAAAATACACACACACACACACAAGGTAATATCCCTTGTCAATGTTGAACCATCAGATGATACCCAAAGCCAGTATTTAATCACTCTCATATGGCTGACTCATAAATGACTTGATTTTTTGCAATAAAAATTCTTCTTCTCCTTCTGTGTCCACAGCTGTGGTGTGATTTTGACAAACCGATGCCCTTTAAGAACCAGACTTTCAACTCTTCTGTGTATTTGACGGACCTTTGCTCCTACCCAGAGGTAATTCTGAGCAGACTGTTTTAGAAAGGCAGCGCATTTATTCACAACTAACCTTCCCATTCGAAGGCTCTGCAAGAGAGTGCTTATGCAATAGAGACTGTCACTGTCAAGGCCCACCCCACCCCCTGGTCACTGAAGTGAGCGACCACTTTGCATGTAGAATATCTCAGATAGGACTGGGAAATGTGCCCCCTGGCTAAAAATCCTGGAGAGCTGTTGCTACTCATTGAGCTACATCTAACTCGATCACACTGGTTGTTCTTGTTTTGTGTGGAGGTCCCCAAGCCACCCCTCAAATAATTCACAAATCACACGTAATTTTAATTTAAGGTTTTTGGCACTATTTTGGCCACAACTTTATTAGAATACATAATCTGTGAGTGGTTGCTTAGGCATTGGTTATGACTATCTGTCCTTCCGCCTGGGACAGAACTGACTATCCGAACTCCCTCGGAAGCCAGTCAAGGGAAAGACAATGTTGGGGATCAGTTGAGCTGAGCGACAGTCCCTCACCGCTCACCCAACCAGCTCCCCAAGGCTTGCCGGCCCTGGTCCCATTTCAGGGATTGGACGAAATTGTGGCAAGCCCCAGGATTCCTTTAACGAAATTCCCTTCAGCGCAATTGAAGGGGCAGGCACAGCCTATCCTGACCCCTCCACCAGCAATTTTTATAACCAATGCCTAACCGCAACCTTACAAGTTGCGACGAATTGCTAAGTAGTAGGCAAAAACCAAGTGGCACCAGCCAATCAGCCAAACAGATAAAATTCCTACTAGGCCCCTGCCCCAACGGCAGACGACCCCATGACAGGCATAGCAAGGTCAACCGGATCAAAGGGCGAGCGGGCGGGTGATCCGATGCACTCTGCGAAAGAGAAAGCAAAAGCAGTGTGCCCCCAATATTTAAAGCCTTTGGTCCCACCCACCCTGGAAGCTGAAACGAATTCCTATCCCAATCTCCTTTCCAAAGTATTTTGTCTTCACCGGAATCCTGGCGATGGTGACCTGCGCCGTCTTCCTCCGTCTCAATTCCGTCCTCAAGCTCGCGGTGCTGCTCATTATGATTGCCATCTACTGCTTCCTGACAGAGACCATTTACGCTTCGCTGTTCCTGCGATACGACGACATCAATCACAATGGAGAGTAAGTGTTTAACGCAGCTTTAAACGCCTGCAGCTGGGATATTTGATGACATTGAATTACCCCTCTTCCTTCTATAATAAACTATGGGGGACATAAGAGCCCTTATAGAGTCCTTTGTAGGTTCTCCATCGGTCGGAGAAAACAACAGAGGCCAACCAGAGAATATTGAGAAGCAAAGCAGCTCGTAAGCCTGATCTTTATTGAACTGTTGCAACAGGGTGTCCCCTTCACACACAAGAGGAGGACCCTGAACCAAGGTGTGCCCACCCTTATATAGACATTTTAAATTGCCCGCCCTGGAGTCCAAGACCACCCCCAGAAATATCATACATACATCACAGAAGGGGTGTAGCTCAAGACCACCCCCCAGACACATCATACCTACATCACAGAAAGGGCGGTCTACAACAGAAATCTGAGTGCATTGTTTACCTCCTGTCTGGCAGGTTACCTGTTAATGCTTACTTGATTAGATACCCTGGGGAGCCTGGCCAGTCTTTTGTAATGATAAATACAGGTCACAGGCTCACCCTATTCATACACAGACATACCCTTAAGACAGGATTTGTGAATGAAAAGACAGCGGGGAGGCTTTTCCATTTCCCTTCACCTTGCAGAGAAATCATTTGGTCAGTTTGGGAGTCAAAATGGTTTCAGGACTGTTTTCCTGTGCTGCTTCAGACATGTGGTTTATATATTTATGTATGTGTTTGCTTGGTACATTTATGAACATTTATTATATATATAAGACCTTAAATTTTTTATTTCACCTCCATAACGCACCAGAGCACAGGGTTTGAATGCAGAATGTCCTGGGTTCAATCCCTGGCATGTCCAGTTAGAGCTGGAAAAGCTTCAGAGCTGCTGCCTGTCCGTGTAGACAGTACTGAGCTAGATGGACCTATGGGATGACTTGGTTTAAGATACCGTATTTTTTGCTCTATAAGACTCACTTTTTCCCTCCTAAAAAGTAAGGGGAAATGTGTGTGTGTGTTATGGAGCGAATGCAGGCTGCGAAGCTATCCCAGAAGCCAGAACAGCAAGAGGGATCGCTGCTTTCGCTGCGCAGTGATCCCTCTTGCTGTTCTGGCTTCTGGGATTCAGAATATTTTTTTTCTTGTTTTCCTCCTCCAAAAACTAGGTACGTCTTATAGTCTGGTGCACCTTATAGAGCGAAAAATACGGTAGTTTCCTATGTTTCAGTATACGGTACAGTTTGGGCAGTGTACTTTGCAATAGATCCAAGAACAGGCCTTTGTACCTTGGCGTGAGTTTGGCTCCCAACTATTGAAAGCGGAACTGGGGGTTCTGCAACAACTTTGGGGAACAACATGCAAGTCATGCTTGGGAATATTTACACTTTGCAGTGAATTTCAATCAGGAGTTGAGCCTCCTGGCTTAAGAAACATAACATTTGTTTTGCTGTGTCAGATCAAAGCTCCATGTAAATGGTGTTAGGAGCAAACCTGCCCAATATGTTACTAATTACATAAAGTATTCGTCAAGACAGTAGCAATCTTGTAAGTATGTTGGACTAGATTTGCTCCCCACCTCCAAAATAAAATAAATAGAATTTTGGGGCCTGGGGGGGGGGGGGGAAGCAATTTTCTTCTTTCTGAGATGTCTCTTTTTCATGTTGCATGATTCATTTATTTTTTGGTCCACGACTATACATGCCTTAGGTTTTTTTCACTTTTCCCATTGTCTTGACTTAGCACTAGTTTCTACATTCAGCTTTTTCTTGAGGAAACTACTGCGGGTGGGGAGCCCTCATTTTGACTGCTTCCCTTGCCCCAAACTTCCTGCTATTGGAAATCTAGCATGTCAGGGAGAAGGGCTCAACTTAGGTTTATCCCTGACAAGCTAGCTTTCTACACTCAGGGATTTTCTCTACTAGGGTCATTTCAAGTCTGGAATACCCTCTTCTTCCCCCTGACCCTCTCCAGCACTCGTGAACATATTGTGCTGACTGAAGTACTGCAGTTCAGGGGAAGAGGGGGAAAAAGGTTTGCCATTTCTGCTGGGTATATAAACAGATCCTTACACAACATCCTTTCATTTCTTCAAATAACGAAAGTAAAAATAGCCTTGAGAAATAGAGAGCCTTACCCGAGTCATCTCATATCTAGACAAGATAATTCCTTAGTGGTGCTGGGAATATCTCATCAGCTGGGAAATGGATTCATCAGAAATGAAAGAGGGTGTCCTTATTATGGATCCACAAATAGGAAAGCAATACCACGGATGGTTTGAGGTGTCAATCTTTTACTCCTATTACTGTCAAAAAATGCAGCTCTCTTGTCAGTTGCCGGCTAGGCTGTCGCATGGAAATGAGGATGGGGTGCAGGCATCAGGTGTGAATGTCTGAGAGAAGCTAAAGCTGTATTTTCCTCCCTCTCTCACTTTTCTGAACGCAGAAAAGTGAGGGCAGAACGAGAAATTGCCTTAATTATGTAGCTGGCAGCTTCAGGCCTTGCTTTTCCTGAGATAATCGCAAGCAGAAGGGAACCCAATTCTTATTGGGAAGGCAATGTGTAGGAAGGGGAGGCTTATCTGTTCACATCCCCCTGCGATCCTTACTCCCCTACCCCTCTCACAGGTAGGAGCCTCACAAACACAGCCTCCTGAGGAATTGAAGACTGCAAAACCCATGTTGGAGTGTGACTATCAGTGAAATGCTCGTGCACAAGAATTGTAGAGTAGAGTCCTGCATGGAACTGCATGGGGCCTTTAATATAAGGTTCCCAGATTTTTTCTCAATGAATCCAGGGACACTTTAGTTAATTAATTAATTACTACACGTTCGGACGTTGATGCTGCAGTGAAGGCGGTGGCAGCCACCTTGACCTCAACCGCCACATTTCCCCTTCCTTTGAGGCTTCTATCTCCTTTCTCCATGAGCCTGGGCAGCCCCTGAGTTCTTCGGTGGTGGTGGTGGGGAAGCAGTGCGCAGTGGGTCAGGCATGGGAAATGTGGAGAAGGAGGGCCGAGAGCAGCGGCAGTGATGAGGCTTGGGCAGCGCAATACCTCCCTTTCCATCGGAGCAGCCCTGAAATATACTCGAAGTCGAGTGTGGATTTCATGCTCTTTATTCAGCTCAGAGTAGTGAGGAATGGAAGTTCCCCCGAAATGTCTGCTTTATATACATTATTTATACAATGGGCCCCACGTGATTGGCTAATTCTGGCATTCTCCTGTAGGCCAATCAGGTTGCAGATTCACTTCCACCTGGAGTTGGATTGGGTGGCTCCAGTGGACCATCAGACTGCTGCATTTTGGATCCTATTCAACTCAGTACATAACAAGCCCCAATCCCATTCCTACTTGTGTGCAAGCAGGAGGGGGCGGGGATCCGTCAGCTGGGAATCGAGGCTTTACACTACCTTTCAGAGGAAAGGTAGAGGCAGCCCGGAAGCTGCATCTTAGACCCCCTGCACCACCATCATATGGGGACTTCCGTGCAGCTCCTGAAGCCAGCCAGAGCCAACTGCTCCGGGCTGCTGAGACTGCCGCTGCTGCGTTTCCCGGGGACATTACATGAAATCCGGGGACATTCCAGGGATGGAATTTGTCTGGGACTTATTCGCAAATCTGGGGAGTGTCCCCGGGAAACAGGGGCATCTGGTGTTAAATAGTGGGTGAACATATCAGACGACACAGCAATTCTTCAAACAGCTCTTTTTTATTCACGGGTCAGAACAGAACTCAAGGGTTCAGCCAGCCTGCTTATATAGAGCTCCACTACCATGCAACTGTAACAATTTTCTGTAACTATCCAATCACTGAACGCCACTTTCAATCCCTTATTTGCATATGTGGACCTAAGTGAAAACTATCTACAGTACCCCCCTGCTGGCCCAGGGTGAGAACTTCAGTACATAACATCTGGTAACCCTACTTTAATATTGATAGGACATTTGATGCCAACCACTTAGAGGTTTTGGGGATTAAATGCTATAATGGCACCAGTGAGAGTTTATCCCCTAAAGCTCCTATGCATACCGAGTGCAGGAACAGGGCCGGATTTAGGTTTGATGAGGCCCTAAGCTACTGAAGGCAATGGGGCCCTTTATATGTCTGGCTGTCCTTTGTCAACAACAAATTGTCTCTGTTTTTTGTGTTGAATATTTGCTATATGGTAATTTATGGATCTCATAGGTATCTCAAGCCATTTGCCCATGTTGCCATGCAACCAGTCCATGCAGAATATAGGCACCCTATATATAGAAATGAGCAAACCAGTGATATTTTAGAGAGCAGGCTAGCAGGCGGGGCCCATTACTTACACCATAGGAGCCTACACAACACAAAACACTGTTGCTGTATGTAGGTTTTGTTTTATTAGTTTTTTATCTTATATTTTGGAAATGTACATCCAGGTTTTTTCCTTTAATTTTTGGGGGACCCCCAAGAGAATGGGGCCCTAAGCTATAGCTTGTTTAGCTTATACGTAAATCGAGCACTGTGCAGGAATCTCTGTTCTAGCCACAGTGGAGGAATGAAGAGATCAGCTTTGCACGCTGCCTTCCCAGTAAGAATTGGGCTCCCCCGCGTTTGGCGGTGTTGCTTTGTTTTATTATGCATTTTGTGTTCTCATTTTGTATTTTTATATTGCCGACTGGCCTGTGATCTTCAGATGAAGGGTGGGATACGAATTTAATAACTAATAATAGCAATAATGCAAGATATGTAGCTTCACACTATGCAGTTAATCTGGACAGTGGGTTTGGCCCAGGCAGCCTTAGTTCAAGATAGATGCTTTCACTGTGATAAAGGTTAACCTTTTCCCTGCACATGGACCCTACAAGGCGGGTCTTTTATTTAATTTCTTTGTATTTGAACCTTTGCGATTCCTACTCTTTCTTTTTTCCCCCACCTTTTTTCTAGCACAGACTTTTTGGGGACAAAGGAAGCCTCCTTGCTCCTCATGGCCATGTTTCTGCTTGCTGTATTTTACCACGGCCAACAGGTAAGGCAAAGGGTTATTCTTCATTTCACATTCTCCCCAAAAGTGGAAAATATCCACAGTGGCTCCTTAGCAATTACCTTCCAACTAATGGCTGCCATTTGGAGCGAATAATGAAATATCAACCAGGAGAATTTTATGACCTTCAATAATTGGATGTCTAATTAACCTTAAAGAAAGACTGATTAGGGAGAAAAAGTATCCTTCTCTATGCAGTTTTGTTCTCTCTCTCTATTTCTCTCTCTATAATCCAGGTCAGGGGTCAGCAAACTTACTGTGTCTCGGGGCAGTGTCTCCAGTGTCGATCACGCAACGGGCCAGAGGGCGGGGGAATGCGTGCCCATATGCGTGCGCACACACTATTTCCAGCGCACTTCTGGGTCGGAGGAGCATCGGATATAGCTTGTGCGCATGTGCACAGGCCTTCTCCGACCCGGATGTGCACCGAAAATAATGCTTGCACATGCGCACAAGCTATATCCGGTGCTCCTCCGACCTGGAAGTGGGCAGCCGCACAGCGCAGCACCGGTAAGAGTGGGCGGCGGGGGTCGCCATGGGCCAGATAAACGAGTCCTGATCTAGGTTCTCAGTTCTCCAACTGTCTTTCCCAGCATTGCAACACATTCCAAATTAATCAAATCCCAAAGCAGAGGTGGATGTAAATAGTCTTTAATGTGAGACACAATTTTTTGGGGTGGTTATCTGTGCCCCAGATGTTGAGTTCAGCAGAGACAGGGTAATTTATCCCAGTGGTGTCTGTGTTTGCATCACTTTGTTAAGGCAGGGGTGTGGTGCCCACAACCCACACACACTGCCTCCTTGGTCATGAAGTTGTGATGCCGGTTGCTTTCCTCTCCCTTGAAAAGTGCATAGAGGTGAAGGAGGAAGTTAGAAGACTGACACTCTTCCCCACTTCCTGTTTCAGATCTATGTGCTTGCCAAGACTCAGATGAATTCTACTTAAATCTAGCATCTTTCCAGATCCCTTGGAAGTGTGTGCATGTGTGTGTTTCTCTCTCCCTCCTTTCCCTTGGAAGGGCTGATCTTGGAGAGAAAGGAGAGAAGTGACCAGAGAGTTGTTGTTGTTTAGTTGTTTAGTTGTGTCCGACTCTTTGTGACCCCATGGACCAGAGCAAGCCAGGCACTCCTGTCTTCCACTGCCCCCCGCAGTTTGGTCAAATTCATGCTGGTAGCTTCGAGAACACTGTCCAACCATCTCGTCCTCTGTCATCCCCTTCTCCTTGTGCCCTCCATCTTTCTCAACATCAGGGTCTTTTCCAGGGAGCCTTCTCTTCTCATGAGGTGGCCAAAGTATTGGAGCCTCAGCTTCAGGATCTGTCCTTCCATTTTTTTTGTTTTTTGTTTTTTTAAATAATATTTATTACCTTTAAAGTTTACAGAAAAGGAAAAGAGAAAGAAAGAAAAAGCAAAAGAGAAAAAACAAAGAAAGAAAGCAAAAACAATACAATACAATATATAAACAATACAAAACACAACCTAAACCCATTAAACTAAAGTAAACATAACCCTAACCCACCTTAACTCTAAACAAAACAAAACAATAACCATTTAAAAACATACAACACACCTTTTCCATACTCTATCTTTCATTCCCTTATTTCCTCGACTTCCTCTCACCTCTCTTTTTGTATTCCACTTCTATTAATTGTTTCAGCAAATTCTTTCCATCTTTCTCTATTATCTGTCATATTATAAATATCTTGACATATTTTGTATCATTAAAACTAAAATACTTATATGCTTAACTCCTTATAACATTTCTGCTTCTTTCCACCATTTTTCTATCATTCATTAATTTTACAGTATTTCTATATATAAACTTTAAATTCATTAATCTTCTTCCACCATCTCCTCCCCCTGGTTTCGGATTCTGCCAGTCCTTTCCGTCAATTCCATATAGTCCATCAACCTGGAGATCTTATGTCCGAGGCTCTTAACTCTTTTCCAGGTCCGTTCTGCAGGTTTTCTTCGTATTCTTTAATGCCAAAGAGCAGATCTCGGGAAGACTCCAACCTAACGATGCTTTTATTCCTTCCAGGCAGGTCAGCCCAATTTCCATGGTTGAAGCTGAGGTCTATAAGATGTTTCATGACATGTTTCGAAATTCCTCGAAGTCCCAAGGCCCCCAGAACTCCAATCTCCTCCAGACCCAAGTCCATGTCCCAAAAGTCAGTTAATCCCTGCATAGAGGGATCTTTCCAACTTTCCTTCTTCCGTCCAAGCCGGGATCCAGTCCTCAAAATCTGGCTTTTTCTAGATTCAATCATAGAAGGCCTCAACTTATAATCCTCAATTTGCTTCTGTAAGACTGAGGATCCCACTTGTATTGCTTTCGGCTCAACAACCACAGCTTTCTTTTTCTCCTCCACAATTTTTCCTGCCAAAGTAAATTCTTGTACCAAGTCCTGAATTATTTCTGTGTTGGTGCTCACTTTTTGACTCCAATTAGTCACTTTTTGATTGTCAATTTTAAAGGACATGTCATCCGTCTTCTTATGAAGCTGTTCCAGCGAGTCGCTTATCTTGCATAATACCGTCACAATGGCTTCTCCTGTCAACATTTTGAGTGGTCCAAGGTCAATCTCTGGTTCTCACAATAACTTATCTTGCAGCTGGTGATTCCCCAGTTGCACTTCTGTGACAGTTTCAAAAACTCCCTCTAGAGGGAAACAGTCTCCACTTGTATCATTCCTTTCAGACACAATTCAAGCCATAGAAATAGTTTCAATTTCCAGTTACTTTTCCTCCTTTTTAAACGCAGAAGAGGACAATGGAAACAGTATCTTTCTCTTATTTAACTAGCTGTCAAAAATGTTTTGTTCGCAGTCAATGAACTCTCCCAAAACTTCACTCTTTCTGGCAGCCCTTTCCAGGTTCGGAGCAGTGGTAATTTGGTTTTTCACTCTCTCCTGCAGGCTCCCTAAATCCAAAATACCCCCCTCTTCTCCTGCTTCCAAGGGGGTTTTTATAGTTTTAACCGATGAAAATTTAATCCTTTGCCAAAAGCTTTCAAAGGCTTTAGCTTATAACGTCTTTGCTTCAATCTATTTACAAAAGGGGAAGGCGGACTTCCTGTTTAAGACCTTCCCCGTTTCGGTGCCAAATTAAGGTATTTAAGGATCCAATTTTCCATTCTACTCACGGGTAGTTGTTTAAAATCCAATTGTCCACAGGAAAAAGTCAGCGCTCTCCGGCAACAGCAATGCGGCTTCACTCTGTGAAAGAAGCGGTCAATTCAAAGCACCGCGCCACTCACCCCATGTTGCTCCGGATCCCCGAAACCGGGTTTCCCCGCGAGTAGGGGAGGCGCAAAAGGTGCCAGCCGAATCCCAGGTTCACAAGCTTCTCCCGCTTGTGATTTCAATGGGTCTCCGCCTTCGCCGTGGCGGTCAGACCCTGCTTTTCACGGAGCAAGTTCCTCCCGATCGGAGGAGCTCCGCCATTGCCGGAGGCGCCAACCCAGAAGTGTCCAGGATCTGTCCTTCCAGAGAGTGGCATCCAAATGTCAAAAATCCAAATGTGCCCAGGAGCCTAAAAGAATTAGCAGCCCCTGGGCTAATGGGTGGTGACCATTCCCTCTTGTGGGAAAGGATGAAGCACTATGCTTAAGGACAATTAGGAAGATAGTCTTCTTGATACTTTCCCCTCTGGCTGCTTTTTCTGTTCTAAATCACATGCATGTTGTTGTTGTTGAGCTGACGTATGTAAAACAGCTTGGGGGCCGGGTCTCCTAGATCATCATGCCAAGTTCAGATATTGTTGGACTGTAAGACCCATCAGCCCCAGCCATGATCAAGGATGATGAGAGTTGTAGTCCAACAGCATCGGGAAGGTAGCATGTTGAAGAGGACTGTGCTACACAATCATCCACCCAGGCATTTTTCAGTCTCAAGATGGCTCTGAGCTTCAGATGCTGAGCTGTGCCATGTGACTGCAAGCCATTCTGTGATCCAGAAACTGTTCTTTCTGGAAGGTGAAGGTTAGCAAGTGCTTGGGACAGCAAGAGCAGAATCATATCCATAATCCAATACAGTGGTACCTCTGGATGCGAACGGTATCCGTTCTGGAGCCCCGTTCACATCCTGAAGAAAACGTAAGACATGACTGTGTGTCTGCGCATGCGCGGGTCGCATTTCGTTGCTTCCGTGCATGTGCATGATGTCATTTTGAGCGTCTGCGCATGCGTGAGCGGTGAAACCCGGAAGTAACGCACCCCATTACTTCCGGGTCGCCGCGGAGCGCAACCCACAAATATTTAAGCTGAAGTGTATTCATCCCGAGATATGACTGTAATCCACAGTGCCTTAGGGTTGCCACCTGCCCTGTATAACAGGATTGGCCTGTATTTCTACATAAAATGCTACATCCTGTATTGATAGAGTTTTGTCCTGTATTTCAGGTCATTCTTTCTCTCTCTCTCTCTCTTCTCTCTCTCTCTCTCTCTCTCTCTCTCTCTGCCAAGTTAGGGATCCTCTCCAAATGCATGTGTTTGAAAGGTGTGTGAAAGGTCATATATTTAAGCTCTGGGTTTTTAGGCACAGAGAGATTTACAAACTCATGAGTATGTGTGTGCGTGACAAATTCCAGAAGGACCATTCAGCTAGGCTGCAGTAGATTGTAATGGATTGCTTTGAAGTCATTTCAGCACCAGATTTGGAGTGGGGTGGGGAATGTCTCCCAGCCAACCCACCCTGTCCTGTATTTTGCTAGAATAAAGTTCTAGCAAACCCTGCACCAATGGGGATTAACAGCAAGCAAGCATCAAATACTTCCCATTCTTGAGCTATAGTCCACCAGCAATTCTTTATGAAGAGTCCGCTTCTCCTCTCCTTTTTGTTCAAGGCCCAGTCCGAACGCTAAGCAGGCATGCCTTTAACTTAATTTGTCTTGGGAAAACCTGAAATGACCAAGACTGTTTGCTCCTAATAAGGTTTCTCCTAGATACATATCTCACATAGTCAATATGTCTGGAGGATGAGTTCTGCTAAGCCCCAAATTTGAAATAACAATCATAAAAAAAAGAGTTCCATTAGCCATCTTTGGCATTAGTATAAATCAGATGTTTTTGGAGCAGAGACTTGACGCAACATAAAAGCAACGATTTCTGGAGCTGAATACAATATGCCCTTACAATAATTTCATTGCGCTCTGGCTATCAGAGTTAACGTTAAAACAGCATTAAAAGGAAAGGCAGCCCATCAATCTGCTATGAGTATTTGTTCCGTGCAAAAAAAGAAAGAAAAAAGGAAAGCAAGTAAACTTCAGTTTAAACAAGGGCAGAGCAAGTGTATTTTCTTTTTTCTTTTTTTAAGTTATCCTTGTTGCGCTTTTAAAAAATTACATGGAAAGCATGAATTTAACATTACATCCAAGTATCCAAAAATAAAAATTAAAGAAAAAGAAAAAGGGGGGAAATTATAAATAAAAAGAAGAAAAAGAATTAGTCCAGAACCCAAAATTGTTCAAAGGGTACAAACAATAGTTTGAATATTCTATAAGCCAGGTTATCAGAAAGAAATACATTTGTGATCCTTCTTTCCTTTCTTTCTTTACAATCACTTTCTTTCTGTTCTGGAAAACTAGTTTGAATCCCTGCTATATTAGTTGACTTCCCTTTATCTCTTTGCGGCTTCAGCACTTAAGTGACAAATATTCTGTATTCATTTATTAACATCAGGTTTTTCCCCCATTATATCTGTGAGATTAATCTAAGCACAACCAAGTATTGTTTTTGAAACCATATTTTGTCAGGCAGTTTTTAAAGCAATCCCATTCCTTTTTTTACCTTGTCCCCTGAGTGGTTTGGAGCACGTGTATTTTCAAAGCTGGTGTGGAATGTTCAGATATAACACTGGTTATTATACATGCATGTTGTAAAGGGACCCCTGACCATTAGGTCCAGTCGTGGCCGACTCTGAGGTTGCGGCGCTCATCTCGCTTAATTGGCCGAGGGAGCTGGCGTACAGCTTCCGGGTCATGTGGCCAGCATGACTAAGCCGCTTCTGGCGAACCAGAGCAGCACACGGAAATGCCGTTTACCTTCCCGCCAGAGCGGTACCTATTTATCTACTTGCACTTTGACGTGCTTTCGAACTGCTACGTGGGCAGGAGCAGGGACCGAGCAACGGGAGCTCACCCCGTTGCGGGGATTTGAACCACCGACCTTCTGATCAGCAAGTCCTAGGCTCTGTGGTTTAACCCACAGCGCCACAGGACCCCCAATCCTGCCATGGCAGGTACCCACATAAACGAGGCCTCTCTGCATAAATAGGGCATCACCTGAGAAGAGGATCTGCTGGATCAGGTAATTGTCCCATCTAGTACAGCATCCTGTTCTCACATTGACCAACGAAATGCTTGTAGGACACCCATAGCCAGGACTTGAGCATAAAAGCACTCTACTCTCCTGTAGTTTCCAGCAACTGGTATTCAGACTATGGAGGCAGAACAGAGCCATCATGGCTAGGAGCTTTGTCCACACACACACACACACACACTCTTACAGTGGTACCTTGGTTTAAGAACAGCTTAGTTTGTGAACAACTTGGATTAAGAACGCTGCAAAAGTAGGTGTTTTGGTTTGTGAACTTTGCCTTGGAATAAGAACATGTTTCGCTTCCTGTTGAGTGTGTTCCATTTGTAAATTGAGTCCCCCGCTGCTATGGGAAAGCACGCCTTGGTTTAAGAACGCTTTGGTTTAAGAACAGACTTCCGGATTAAGGTTGTAAACCAAGGTACCACTGTATATTTAATAAAAACAATTTTTAAAGCCCCACACGTTGCACTCCGACTCCTCGCTGTTTTTAATGAATGGAATGTACATGTTAAACAGTTTAATCAATTGTTCTGTGCACATTTGTGTTCACAAAGATGGGAACATGGGCCCAAATACTTTCATGTGGCAAGTGAGGGAGAAATATGTATTATTATTGTTATTATTATTTTGTTGAAAGTTAAGAACATTGCTACCAGCAATATATCCCAACTTCTATAGCCTACGTATTTGTAGGGGTATTGAAATGAGAGTCGTCAGTGACCTGCAGTTAAAAGTAGAAGTTGGCAAATGTGTCCTCTTTTTTGCTCTTCAAAATATGGCAGCCTAACCTACCTCACAGGGCTGTTGTGAGTCACGGTGCCTGACTTACATGCATTGGCTCATGTAATTAAAACCCTAAGTGGCTTAACATTTAATTCATATCCCCTTCCTCTCCTCACCTCTACAGCTTGAATACACAGCCAGGTTGGACTTCCTGTGGCGTGGCCAAGCCAAAGAAGAAATCAACGAGATGAAGGAGTTAAGAGAGCACAACGAAAACATGCTGCGCAATATCCTTCCGAGCCACGTTGCCCGTCACTTCTTGGAAAAGGACCGAGATAATGAAGTATGTAATATTTTGGCTCTGGTTTCACCTAAGAATGGCCAGTGTTTTAAAATATTGTACAGTTGGGACTTCTCTTGTGATTGGCTTCACAGCTAGTGAAATTCCTGCTGCTGAAGAGACAAGCTTAATAAAATGCCCCCTGCCTTATTTTCATCGCCTGCAAATTGGAGGGGCATGCACAGGGCAAATATGTTAGCCAGGTGACCCAAGAACATTCAACCCATAGTTTGTTTTGAACTATGGTTTAATGCGACTTGGGAACCAGGCCATTGTTATGCTAAGCTACATCTGTTCTCGCTGTGCAGAGAGCACTCTCTGCATAGTTTGCCATTTATGCCTGTTATTTTCAGACTCTGATCTCTCAGCATAATAATCCCTTTCCTCTCTCTCTCAGCCTCTTTCATTATCATGCCTGCTGAAGATTTGTGAATCAGCTCACTGGCTTTTTCGTGCTTTAATGCAGAAAATGCTCATCTACGTAATATGTGAGCTTCAGTGCTCTCCAGGAAAGGGGAATGGAAGAGTGAACACTTTTTCATGCATAATCCCTAAGCTAGTGGGGGGCTCCCAACAGAATATTAACAACGCAATAAAACAAACATTAAAAACTGCCCTAAACAGGGCTGCCTTCAGATGTCTTCTAAAAGTCAGATAGTTGTTTATTTTCTTGACAGATGGCGCTGTGAGCTGAAATCACAACTCAATGATATTTTCGATTGTGAGCTTTACAACGGTTTTTTGTTCTTGTTGTTTTGGCAGAGTGTTTCTTATAGCTGTTTAAATCTAGCCCTAGTATGCAAGGCTGGCCTCTGGCAACTGGCTTTGGCTGCCATGAAAGGGCTGCAAGGTTTAATGTATGTAAGATGTGTTTGATTTATTTAGAAGCCACCAATATAGCAAGGCCACTTGATACAAGCAAGAGCCTGCATGTGTGGGCCACTTGTCTCGCAGTGGCAAAAGTACAGCTAGCAATCATACAGCTTCTAGCACAGCACATTACTACAATAGGCAGAAAAACCATTAAGTGGTCAGCCAAGAACCTCTGCAATTTTCAAGTGGTCCAGTGTATGTATATGTCGAGTCTGGGAACTACTAGTTCTAATGTATTTTTAATATTTTGTTGGAAGCTGCCCAGAGTATAAATAAATTATTATTATTATTATTATTATTATTATTATTATTATTATTATTATTATTATTGATCTACCTCTAGGGTTAATTGATGAGTATCAAACACCTGTCCGTCCTCATGCTCACAAGATGCACAAAACTCTATGGTGTGTTAACTGCGGGTAATGAAACTCGCTGCCCCCCTTCAGTCCGCTACCTACAATAGATCACTGAGGTTCATTTTTCTCCTCTGTCCTTTTGCTCTTTGGCTATCCCTAGGAACTGTATTCTCAGTCCTACGATGCTGTCGGCGTCATGTTTGCTTCCATCCCGGGCTTTGCCGACTTCTATTCCCAGACTGAAATGAACAACCAAGGAGTGGAATGTCTACGTCTGCTGAACGAAATCATTGCAGACTTCGATGAGGTAATTTCGCAGCCCTTGGTGGCGTTTTTGGGCATGTGTGTGTGCGTGCGTGTGCAGTGGAATGAAATTTAAGAAAACAGGCGGTCAGGGTCGGGAGGCCTGGCATTTGCACCAGCTCAGTCATTACATTAGTTTAACCTCCATGCAGTGATTTCTGCTGCTTTTATTTCAATCTATATGGTAATGTGCTGAGGGGGTTTGGGGAGGCGGGGGTTGATAATGAGTTCTCAGGCAATGATTGGCTGAGCTGCCCCGGTGGCACAGAAGGCAGGTGAAAGATTTCCTCACTCCGATTGGCTCAGCTGCTCTCCTCCGAAAGGACTCTCGTTGCCATTGGCTCAGTCGCATGCATCCTACGGAACAGACAGAAGGGCAGAGGAAAGAAAAAGTCGAGGGCTTTGGAAAGAAGGCAGCAGCCCAAGAAAGGATATGTGAGAGGGAGAGCCGGAAGAAAAAATATGCAAGCAGGAGACCCAAAGTGGAGGAAGTCTGTATATTAATTTGAAATCAAATTGTAGAGATGGGATCCCCAAAGGTCCTCTAGATCAACCCCCTGCAGTGCAGAAATCACAACTAAAGAATCCCTGACACATAGCCTAACCTTTGACTGCCAGACTCCAGTGATGTAAATATATACAGTGGTACCTCCAGTTGCGGACGGGATCCCTTCCAGAGCTCCGGTCAATTCCCGAGGTTTCCACAACCAGGGAGACCGCTTCTGCGCATGCACGCGGTGCGGTAGAGCACTTCTGCGCATGCGCGCTCACCAAAACTCTTCCGGGTTTGCCACTTTCGCAACCTGTAGTTTACGTTACCCAAGGGCAACGTAAGCCGAGGTGCTACTGTGTATATATATATATATATATATATATATATATATATAGTCGGGGGGGAGTATTTGGTTCCCTGCTAAGTTTGCCCTCTGATGAAGAAATGACCAGTCCATAATTTTAATGGTAGGTTTATTGTAGCTGTGAGAGACAGAATAACAACAGGAAAACCCTGACTTTTGTTTTCTGGGTTTCTGGGCTTTTCCCTGTTGTTATTCTGTCTCTCACAGCTACAATAAACCTACCGTTAAAATTATATACTGGTCATTTCTTCGTCAGAGGGCAAACGGGCAAATTTAGCAGGGGATCAAATACTTTCCCCCCCCACTGTATATAGCACCAAACACAACTGCTTATTCTGGTAACAGTGAGGCAAGGGAGATGACTCTATGGCAAACCAAGGGCCACATTCCCTTCCCGGCAACTCTGCAGGGGCCACGGATCAGTAGTGGACAGGGATAGAACAACAAATGTAAATTTCACCTTGTGCAATTGGCTAGTTTCCATACATTCCCCTCTCTGCCCTCCATCCAAGCAAGTGAGAAGCACCAGCAGGGCCATCTTTAGCAGATCCGGTGCCGGGGTGCAAATATCCGTTCTGCTCCCCCAAATTACCGTGGATAGTGGGGAGGGGCAAAGCTGCGCACTGCCAGCCGTGGGAGGGGGTGCGCAACTGTCAAGGCTGCCCAAGGTCCCAGCTCACAAAGGACCAACGCTGCTTTCTAATTAAATACAAAAGTCTTTATTGAAGTTCAGTTTCACTTCCAGAGCTGCAGCGCGCAGCCCCACGTCTCAACTGTCAGACCGCTGATGACCCTTCTGAATCTCCTCCCCCTGTACACCAATTTAAGACCCTCGCCTTGCTCCACCTTTTCCGCTGCTCCTTCCTCCTCTGGGTCCGCCTGCCCACCGGGGTCTCGCCCTTCCTAGCCTCTTCTGACGCTGATTCCCCTGAGCCTTCTCCCTCCCTCCGGCGGGCTTTAGGAGCTGGTTCCCCATCCGGGTCTCCTGCTGTCCCGCGCGCCTGTACATTTGAACTTGGCGCGCGCGCCCAACCAGCAGTTTTCCTCCTAACCGTTTCACTGCTGCTGTCACTGCTTCCCCCTTCGGGTGGGCTAGCTGCAACTGACCTCCCCTCCATTCCCCCACTCTCCGATGGAGGCGTGGTCAGCCCTGACTTACTCTCCCTCCCCTCCGGAGGAGACGCTGGCCCTGACACATGTGACTCTTCCCCCCCACTACGCTCTGGTGGGGAAAACGGTCCCGATCCTCCACTGCTGCTTTGGGGTTCCCCTCTGGCTCCTTGTTTCTGGTGCGTCCCCCCTGGGACCCCCCTTGCCCTGACCATCGGAGCCCCCTTCTGGGAATCTTCTGATTCGCTGGAGAAGCTCATGGAATCTCTCGGGCCACTGTCATAGTCCCCTACGCTTCCCTCGGATTCTTCCCCTTCGCTCTCCAATTCCTCTCTCCCCAGTGCTCCTGCTCCTGATTCCCTGACAGCAACTCTCCCCCATGCTGCTTCAGGAGAGGCATGGGAGGGAAGCTGCATGCCCGCCAGCCATATGTTTGACGGGGAGCAGCTGGCAGGCGTGCAGGGAAAGGGGAGGCCGCCAGCAAAGACGCGCAGCTCCCCCACTCACTGGGGCGCCCCTGAGAGGCCGGCGCCCTGGCGCAACGAACCACTAAGCCATATGGGAAAGACGGCTCTGAGCATCAGAAGAGCTGAAGGGTGAATTCTAGCCAGGGCAGAAGCAGGGCAGGGAGCGATGTGGCCCAGGGAGAAGTTATGTGGCCTGGGGCCCTCCCAGGGGCCAGATAGAGAGACCTAAGGGGCCGCATTTGCTTCTCAGGCTCCTCATTTCTGCAATACATCTTCCCTGTGCTTGAAACGACACGGGTGTCCAGCGCTGGCATATGGCAGTGCTTCTCAAAATACAGTTTGTGCCTCGGAGTCCTGAGATAAAACCTCTGCTAGGTCTGCGTTGTTGCATTTCACCGACTTTTGTTGCATTTTTTGAGTTTCTCTCTCATTGGGCTCCCTCTCATGGATTCTGGGCTGCTGTGTGTCTTGGTTACATGTGCACAAACGTCAGGAAATGCAGATCAAAGGATGTATCAAGAGACAAGCGTGCCAGCTACTTGAAAGTGCAATTCCTCGGGAAAGCCAGCGAGCCACTTCAGACAGTAGATATGGGATAGTTGTTCCAGCTTGTCTCTTCACACTCTGGAGCCTCTACCTGGGCATCCTTGCCAGCTTGCCATTTCAAGCTGAAGGAAATAATGTTCCCTGAAACTCTGACTCTCCCCCCGCCCCCTCATTTCAAGGTGACATTTTGAGCAATTGTACAAATCTGTATAGATCGACAAGCCGAGGGCATGACAGAGGTAGCCTTTAAGACGGGAACGTTCAATAGCTTGTGTTGTAATGCAGCTCAGAGACATTTCAAAGAGGTGTTCAGCTTTTCAAACACTGCCGGCAATCCTCTCCCACTGTGTCCATCGATATAAAAACTCAATTTTATGCCCAAGTTCCTGTCCAAGCTATCGGTGTATTTATTAATGGCTTTGTTTTTCGCGCTGCAGCTGGAGCAAAACAGCAGGCTTTAGAAATGAAACAGGGCCCGTCATATCCAACAATATTAGTAATTATATTAAATAATCATGAAATGCCTTTTACATGGGCTTTAAGGTGAAATGCAAACAGATAACAAAAACAGCTAAAATAGTTTTTTTTTAAATAGTGCAAAGAACAACTGGAAATAGTGTTCATTTTGCATTGTTTTTAAATCTAAGACAAAAACAACTGCAATTGCTTCAGGAGGAGGTACAGGCGAGGGCCTCCCCTCATATCTCAGTGGTGAGGCTGTTCCACAGAACAGGGTCAGTCACGTTGAAGGACCTACTCTGAGTTATTGTGATATTTTGGGGGGACTTCAAGAAGAAAATCTCTTGCAGAATGCAGCTGCCTACTGGATATTTAAGGGGTATGGTGACTTCTCAAGTTACCTGGTCCTGATCTGGCCCTTATTCCATTTGAGCACTGTTAACGAAGAAATCTGAGGGCTCCCTTGGACAAAAATATAAGGACACCAGCCAGGAATACCAGAGCAAAACAGCAGCCAGTAGGCTTGGTCTTTATTGAAGACTGTGCGACAGGACTCCCACCTGCCACAAGGTGGAACAAAATGGAAGCCCCGAACAAAAGAGCCCCCAAACTTTTATTAGCTGCTAATCCCCATGTTACACCCCCCAAAACTACATCACTAATACAGCATGATTACATTATGAAAGGGGAGGTCTAGTGGCAGTAATCTGAGCATCCTGGACCCTGCCCCATGGTTCTACTTGCCCTCCACCAAACACCCATCAAGTGTAACAAAAAAGATATTTACATTTCTCTGTTACCCAGCCAAGTTAATCACACCCTTTTGTCTTCATCTGGGTTTATTATTTCTGGAATGGCTACCTGCCTGGCACTCAGGTATCAGGATGCCAGGAATTATCACTCAGGCAAAGCTGAGTAGCTGAGCTCACATATCTATATGAATGTCTGAAGTTTTCCCAGTGAGCCAGTACATAGATACATTGTCAAAACAAAAAAAAATTTTTTTTCCTTCCAGTAGCACCTTAAAGACCAACTAAGTTAGTTCTTGGTATGAGCTTTCGTGTGCATGCACACTTCTTCAGATGCACACGAAAGCTCATACCAAGAACTAACTTAGTTGGTCTTTAAGGTGCTACTGGAAGGGGAAAAAAATTGTTTTGACTATGGCAGACCAACACGGCTACCTATCTGTAAATAGATACATTGATCAGTGAATTGTTACATTTGGTATCGTGCAGCAAAGGCCCTTTGAATAGATAGGAAGAAACTGTGATGAAGTGTTTTGTGGGGACAAATCACAAAAGTCACAAAAGCAATTGTTCTGGTTTTGGTAGTGGGCTGCATATGCATGATATCTGCTGGAGGGGCAAACCCCATCCCCAACCTATACATAAATTCCTGCAACAGCACATAAGCGCAACACTGGCTAGGATTTTCCCATGGTGCCAAGAAAGTCAGAAACATCAGCCTCATTGAGAAACTTAACCTTCTATTCTTGCACTGACCGCTTAATTTATAAAGGATCCAATTAGGGGTGACTCCCGACATCATTAGGTATATATAACGATCAGTTTGGGAAGCAAGAGGAGGTGATGCAGTCCTTTGCCAGTTGTTAATCTGTTTTTGATTTGGAGACACAGTTGATTGACTTCCACCAGAAGCCTCTTTCAGCAGGCTTAAATGAAGGAAAGGAGCTGAGACAGTTCAATTAAGTGCCGCAGCTGTGACCTCGCACAGCGAATGAAGGGTCTGGCCTTATGTTCCTGAGCCAATAAGAACATAAGGATAGTATGGGGGCGGGTCAAGCCAGTGGTCCATCTAAGCCAGCATCCTCTTCCAGATGCCTACAGGGAACCAGCAACAACAACAACAACAACAACAACAACAACAACAACAATAATGTATTATTTATACCCTGCCCATCTGGCTGAGTTTCCCCAGCCACTCTGGATGGTTTCCAATCAAGTGTTAAAAACAACACAGCATTAAATATTAAAAACTTCCCTAAACAGGGCTGCCTTCAGCCCTTTAAAAAGTCTTTTAAAAAGAAGATAGGTGCTTATTTCTTTCACATCTGAAGGGAGGGCGTTCCACAGGGCGGGCGCCACTACCAAGAAGGCCCTCTGTCTGGTTCCCTATAACCTCACTTCTCGCAATGAGGGAACTGCCAGAAGGCCCTCGGAGCTGGACCTCAGTGTCCAGGCTGAATGATGGAGGTGGAGACGCTCCTTCAGGTATACTGGACTGAGGCTATTTAGGGCTTTAAAGGTCAGCACCAACACTTTGAATTGTGCTCGGAAATGTACTGGGAGCCAATGCAGATCTCTCAGGACCGGTGTTATGTGGTCCCGGCGGCCACTCCCAGTCACCAGTCTAGCTGCCACATTCTGGACCCAAGCACAAGCCCACCCTCCCCTTCTGCAGTTTCCAGCAACTTATATCCAGAACCATTTGTTGCTTCCAAAAGAAAATGGGAGATGGTTGTTGCACCCAGGTCCTGTTTGTGAACTTCCCATAGATATCTGGCTGGCCACTGTGAGATAAGGACGCTCAGCTAAATGGGACTTTGACCTGATCCAGCTGGGCTTATGTTTCCCCCCAGGTGGAAATAATGGCACATGACACAATTATTAAGGTTACTGGGCTAAAAAAGGCCACAACTTTATTGGTTACAGGTGATGAGCTGTATTGGCTTAGGCATTGGTCCTAACTGACTACAGTGGTACCTCGGGTTACATACGCTTCAGGTTACAGACTCTGCTAACCCAGAAATAGTACCTCGGGTTAAGAACTTTGCTTCAGGATGAGAACAGAAATCGCATGGCACAGCAGCAGCAGGAGGCCCCATTAGCTAAAGTGGTGCTTCAGTTAAGAACAGTTTCAGGTTAAGAACAGACCTCCAGAACAAATTAAGTTCTCAACCTGAGGTACCACTGTATATCCGACTTCAGCCCGTCCGCTCAAAGTCCGGGAAGGGTTAACCACCAAAAGGGGGAGTCCTGCTGATGCACATCAACTAGGACACCCCCCCCCCCGCCCCACGATCACCGCTAGGAGGCGTGCCTTAGGCCCTCACCTCCCTAGGCTTCAGACAGGGCCACGCCCCCCAGAATCCTTTAATGGACTACCCTTCAATATGTGGGGCAGGTGATGGCGCTTCCTCCCCTCTTCCATCTACAGAACAATACCAATGACTAACCGCCAATACCAAGAAAGTTGTGACGATTTGCTATGAGGTAGGCGAAAACCAAGTGGCTGGTGCCAATTTGCCAAGTGGAAAAATTCCCACCAGGCCCCTCAACGGCGACCAACCAAGCTCCATAGCAAGGTCAAAGAACAAAACCTTATAGGGCGGGAGGGTGGGAAAACAGTAACAGCTGGCGGGTGGCAAAGAGGGAGATCCCCGGCCGCATCCTGCCTTTATAGGGCAGGCCACGCCCCCAAGCCAGCCGATTGGCCGGCCGGGGGGTGACGCAGCCGGGAATCCCCCCAATCACACGGGGGGCTGGCCTCCATCCACCACGCACATGGAGGGGCCGTGAAGCCCGCAACCCCACCTCCTCCTTAGGGCAGAAGTGGCTTTCTTAAGAATCAAACAGTGTGATTCCTCTCCCTCCCTTTCTTCACACCCTCTCTCTCAAACTCACACGCAGTCATCACCAGTTTTGCTCTCATTTATCTGTTGAGCTTATCCCATCTCATCTTAATTGCTCCATTTCCTCCTCTCTCCCGCAGTGCAGGTAATACCAATATTGATATTGTCATGAAATGCTTTAAGTTTTTCCCCCCATTACAGGGATCATTTCTCACTCCTTTCCATCCTGCAAAGATTTGTGTGCAGGGAGTGTGAAATCAAACTGCTTTACACGGCATCTAGTATCCTGGTGCAAAATGCAAATTATGGTCATTGCAACATTTATTATTATTATTATTATTATTATTATTATTATTAAAGATTTAGGGGAGAATTAAGCCTCATTTGCAGGGCATGTCAAGTTTCCAAGCAGTCTGTAGATTTGTGCCATTCTGCAAAGTGCACTTTAAGAAGCCCAGGTCCTGCATTCTGGGCACGGCTGCAGTGACCTTGAGTGCAGACAGGACTGCAGTGTCATGCCAACAGAAGATTTCGAAGCACAGTTTGGATTTACAGAGTGCGTAGCAAACAGCATCCCCTCTAGTCATCAATTGCTGTAGGGTGCAGAGATGACGAACTGATCAAGAGAATCATAAAAATGCGAAATCAGAGTGTTGTGTTGCGTTTTTCCCAAACATGGGAGGTGGCATATGCGAAGCTTGAATCCCTACAGAACTCAAGCCAGAAACCCCTCTGCTACGATAGGAACACAAAGTGAAGGCCTTAGCTGATGACTTGGTATTAACAATAGAAGAAACATTAATTAGTGCCAAGGAAGTATTAGAAGAGATAGAACAATTTGGACATGTAGCAGGTTTTAAACTGAACAAAAAGAAAACTAAAATGATAGTTAAAAATATGAATCAGGACTTGGGAAATGATATATAATGAGATTTTTACTTGGCAATGTAGATTAATAGACAGGATTGTAAGTTGTTTTTATATGCGATGACGTCAGCAAGAATATTATTGACACAAAAATGGAAGCAAGAAGAATTACCGACGAAAGAAGAATGGAGGATGAAATTGATGGACTATGCAGAACTTGATAAATTAACTGGAAGGATTCGAAACCTGCGGAATCAGAGATTCTTAGAAGAGTGGAGTAAATATACAAACTATTTGGAAAGTAATTGTACTGAACAGATTGCGCTAGTAGGACTGCAAGAAGTTTTGTAAGGAAGGGGGCGGCCGCCGAGACCATATAACACCGGTCTTGAAAGACCTACATTGGCTCCCAGTACGTTTCCGAGCACAATTCAAAGTGTTGGTGCTGACCTTTAAAGCCCTAAACGGCCTCGGCCCAGTATACCTGAAGGAGCATCTCCACCCCCATCATTCTGCCCGGACGCTGAGGTCCAGCGCCGAGGGCCTTCTGGCAGTTCCCTCATTGCGAGAAGCAAAGTTACAGGGAACCAGGCAGAGGGCCTTCTCGGTAGTGGCGCCCGCCCTGTGGAACGCCCTCCCACCAGATGTCAAAGCGATAAACAACTACCTGACATTCAGAAGACATCTTAAGGCAGCCCTGTTCAGGGAAGTTTTTAACGTGTGATATTTTACTGTATTTTTGGTTTTTATGGAAGCCGCCCAGAGTGGCTGGGGAGGCCCAGCCAGATGGGCAGGGTATAAATAATAAATTATTATTATTATTATTATAAGATTATTTGAAATATTGCAAGGAAGACTATGAGGAGAATTATTAGTCACCGGTAATGACAATTAAGAGTAATGGTGAAATTAAGAAATGCAGAATAAGTTATAAAGAACAAAAATCATCAGAGGCGTTGATGGAAGTCTAAAACATTGTATAAGATGAAAAGTTATGTTATATGACTGTTGGAAATTATATGTCAAAAAACCCCAATAAAATGTATAGAAACCCTTCTGCTAGCACAACTGGTCGCTGGGAGAGGTTTTCCATTACAGTGGGGAAAGGAATATTTGGGGGCTGGCAGGGGCAGTGACTGCAACCTGGTGTTGCTCATGTCAGGAAGCAGTCGGTAGGGTATGCTGGTTTGTGCAAAAACAGGGGTTTTTTAATAAGTATTTTTTATAAGGAATTTTGACATAACAATTCATCAAAAATACTTCATCCTCATCCCCCCCATTTCCCCCCTCCCCCTCCCCTAAAAAGAAGAAACCCCCCCACCCCCAGACTTCCCTCAGCTCCTCTCTCTGGTTTCTCAGCACATATTATTCTCTGCATGTTATAAAGTTGTAAAGATCCTCAATTTGTCTATCGGTATATTACCAATAAAGAGTTTGTGAATGTTTATTCAAAACCTGCCAAGGAGTCCAGTTCATTTAATTGTTTCTTTAAGTACTTCGCAAAATGTTCCCATTCTTCTTTAAAGTCACAGTTTATGTGTCAGTTTTGCCAATTCCGTGTAATCCATCAATTTCTCTTGCCACAGTTCTTTAGTCAGGATTTCCTCATTCTTCCATCCTTGTGCTACTAAGACTCTTGCCGCCGTTGTCGCATACATGAAAATGTTTTTTAATTTCCTTGGCAGGTCTTTTCCTACAATCCCTAACAAGAAAGCATTGGAACATTTTCTTCAACTCATTATATATCATTCCCCCCCTTTTTTTTACTACAATCCCACCACGTATGATAAAAAGTCCCTTCTTTTTCCTTACATTTCCAACACAGATTTGAACCTGTTTTATACATTCTTCCTAACTGCACTGGTGTCATAAACCATCTATACATCATCTTCATATAGTTTTCTTTCAACAAAGAACAATCTGTGAATTTTAAATCAATTTTCCATAACCTTTCCCAATCTTCCAACATGATGTTATGGGCTAAACAGGCTTTTTTTGGTCATTTTGTTTTATGCTGTATTTGTGTTATTATGCCTGGGTTGCATGCTGCCAATTTCATAGCTGGATGCCCAGAGAACTCTGGTTATGGGGTCAGGATACGAATGTTCTGTGTAAATAGCAGAGAGTTCCAACCTCCGCAATCTGCCAGGGAAGGAAGGCCCATTCAGCTTCACCTGTAGTGCAGGTGTGTGCAAATGCACAAACATTAACACAAAATGCCATCATCTTCATTCTGTCCCATCCGCAACCACATAAATGCATATCCGGATAATCACATAGTGGTGCAAACCTGTTGAGTTGCAGCATATTATTCCATCCATCGAATGAAACATTCTTAAATGTTTCCTAACAGTTATGCTTAAAAAAAAAAAACCACAGGTCATTAGCCCTTCTGCAAAGTGCTACTGAATTGACACCTTCCAAGTGATGAAAAATAAAAATAAAAAACCGTTTGGGAGCTGTGTATCCAATAAAATGTGATTCAGTGAACTCTCTTCTTTGTTAGTTGCTAGGTGAAGAAAGGTTTCAAGATATTGAAAAAATCAAAACCATTGGCAGCACCTACATGGCTGTGTCCGGGTTATCACCTGAAAAACAGGTAAGGAGTTTTCTGTTGCCTAACAAAGAGAGCTTGTATTTTCTAACGCATTTGTCATAGTACAGGACATTGGAGTCGCTTTTAAATATATGCAGTTTGGCATTTCCTGGAACAAAACAGACATTTGTTCTCACCTGTCATGGCTACATGCTGGTTGAACAATATTGGTGTGTGTATGTGTGCAAATACATACATACATACATACATACATACATGTATATGTATGTGTGTGTGTGTATATATGTGTGTGTGTGTGTGTGTATAATACCTTTTATCCAAAGATCACACGGTGCTTCACAACAACAAAAATGCAAATTGAGAACACAAAATGCATTTTTAAAAAAACAATACCCCCCTCCCACAAATTACATCTAAAAGGCTTTAGACTGTTAATCAGCCCAAGGCCTGGTGATATAGAAACCTTTTCTCTGGGTGTTTATTTGCAATTAAGTGGCAAACAAATTCTGTTAAATAAAAAATAAAATTAATCTCTAGTGGGACAGGGAGCAAGATACCAATTGTATGAAATGTGAGTGGAGGGCAGCTGACCTATGCCTAATAATAATAATAATAATAATAATAATAATAATAATAATAAATTTATACCCCGCCCATCTGGCCAGGCCTCCCAGCCACTCTGGGCAGCTCCCAACAGAATATTAAAAACACAATAAAACTTCAAACATTTAAAACTCCCCTAAACAGGGCTGCCTTCAGATGTCTTCTGAAAGTCAGATAGTTGTTCATTTCCTCAACATCTGATGGGAGGGCGTTCTACAGGGCAGGTGCCACTACCGAGAAGGCCCTCTGCCTGGTTCCCTGCAACCTCACTTCTCGCAGGGAGGGAACCTCCAGAAGGCCCTCGGAGCTGGACCTCAGTGTCTGGGCTGAACGATGGGGGTGGAGACGCTCCTTCAGGTATACTGGACTGAGGCTGTTTAGGGCTTTAAAGCTCAGCACCAACACTTTAAATTGTGCTCGGAAATGTACTGGGAGCCAATGCAGGTCATCTCAGGACTGGTGTTATATGCCTGACTTGTGCAATGGATTTTCTGTTTTTCATTCCCTCCCCAGCAATGCGAAGATAAATGGGGGCACTTATGTGCCCTAGCGGATTTCTCCATAGCCCTGAACGAAAGCATCCAAGAGATCAACAAGCATTCGTTCAACAACTTTGAACTCCGCATTGGTACGTATGGGCTGAGCCCTTTAACATTAGTCACCCGAATGTAGAGTTTCAGATGCATTTAAAGCTCCCAGGTGAGTAGGCTTCACATCAGTAGAAAAGGTAGCAGTGCACAGGCTTCTCTTTGAAGGCTTGAGGCTGATTCTTCCCTGGAGGAAATGAGAAAGCCTTTGCAAGCATCTCTACACTGAAGCCATGTGCAATATAATCCTGGGAGCTGGGAGCTGCCATCCATTTGTCTCAGGAGACATTGGAGGGGTGCACCTTTGGGTGTGAAGTCAAACTGTTGGAAGGCTGCAGCACCCGGGGACAGATGAAGGCGTCCGGTTCTGCTGGTGTAAATGCACTATGGCATTACTTCTCTCTGCATCCCTCCCAGCGGTCATTCCTCCTATGGTCATATCTGTGGATGCACAACTTGTCTGTTGCTAGACACTGTGGTCATCTGCAAGGCATTCCCACATGGCGGTGTTGATGTTGCCAGCCTTGACGTCATGTTAGCTGACATCTTTGGAGCACAGAGTTAATCTGTCAATGGGCCTAGTGCCTAAAGCCAGGTAGAGGTAGAGGTAAATGACCCCTGGACGCCAGTGAAAGGCGACCATGGGGTGCAGTGCTCATCTCGATTTTCAGGCCAAGTGAGATGCCATTTGTCCATAGACAGTGCTACCTCGGATTACAGGCGCTTCAGGTTACAGGCTCCACTAACCCAGAAATAGTACCTTGGGTTAAAAACTTTACCTCAGGATGAGAACAGAAATCATGCGGCGGCAGTGGGAGGCCCCATTAGCTAAAGTGGCATCTCAGGTTAAGAACAGTTTCAGGTTAAGAATGGACTTCCAGACCCCCGCCCATTTGGCTGGCCTTCCCCAGCCACTCTGGGCGGCTTCCAACAAAATAATAAAATACCGTAATGCATCAAACATTAAAAGCTTCCCTAAACAAGGCTGCCTTCAAGTGTCTTCTAAAAGTCTGGTAGTTATTTTTCTCTTTGACATCTGGTAGAAGGGCATCCCACAGGGCGGGTGCCACCACTGAGAAGGCCCTCTGCCTGATCCCCTGTAGCTTAGCTTCTCGCAGTGAGGGAACCACCAGACGGCCCTCGGAGCTGGACCTCAGTGTCCAGGCAGAACGATGGGGGTGGAGACGCTCCTTCAGATATACTGACCCCAGTATATCTGGTACCCCAGCCATGTTAGATCCAAAAACAGTCATTCTTTTTTGTTTGTGCTGCAGCAGACTAACATGACTATTCTTCTAGCCTGATCTTTTCTCTTTTCCCCTTCCCCTTCCTAGGGATCAGCCATGGCTCTGTCGTCGCGGGCGTCATTGGTGCTAAGAAACCCCAGTACGATATCTGGGGCAAAACAGTCAACTTAGCAAGCCGAATGGACAGCACTGGCATTAGCGGCCGAATGCAGGTGCCCGAGGAAACGTATCTCATCCTCAAAGACCGGGGGTTTGCCTTCGACTACCGGGGGGAGATCTATGTCAAGGGCATCAGCGAACAAGAAGGGAAGATCAAGACCTATTTTCTTCTGGGAAGAGTACAGCCAAACCCTTTGATCTTGCAACCAAGAAAACTGACGGGGCAGTATTCCTTGGCGGCTGTCGTGTTGGGGCTGGTGCAGTCCCTCAACAGGCAGAAACAGAAGCAGATCTTGAACGAGAACAACAATTCCGGGATCATCAAAGGACACTACAACCGGAGGACTTTGCTCACTTCCGGAGGATCGGAATCCGTGGCCCAAGCGGAGGGGGCCGACAAGACTGAACTGCCATAAGCCTGCATTTTTTCTTCGTCGTCCTCTTCATTTTTTAATTTCTTTTTCTATATGAAAAAAATAAATATATAAATAAAAATATGGTTTAATTTTTTTTAAGATCGGGGCTGCTTTGTTTGCTTATTTTTAGACACAGGCATGCACAGAGACGCACACAAACTTTCCTGAAATATACTCTGAAGTGAAGGCCCAAGACAGGTGTTGATCATCATGTGAGCTGCGCACAGGTGGTCTGAAGCGAGCTACCACCATTCCTGTGGAGCCTCCGTTTATTGAGACAAATATGCAAGCCAGGCAAATACACTTTGGGCTGTGACCTTTACACATCTTCCGTCCCGAGATCGTGGGGTGGTACAAAGCTATTTTGGCACCTGTTCCACAGCGTCATTTTCCCCTTGCACAATGTATGACGAATGGAGACAAATAGTCTCAGGGACAAAAGGTTACAGACAGGACACTGCTGACTGCTGAGAAAGGTCAGACACAGGGGACGATGTTCCGACAGCCGTGGCTTGTCTGAGGGTGCGTTTTCCCTGCACCCCAGGGTCACGCGTGCAGGCAGACTGTGGCTGCCTGCTGGTGGAAAGTGTGCTCCCTCCGGACCCCACTGTCCACTCGGTGATATCCCTACAATACTCGGAGTCAAGAGTGGATTTCATGCTCTTTATTCAGCTCATAGTGTTCAGGAGGAATGGAAGTTCCCCCAGAATGTCTGCTTTATATACATTATTTACACAGTGGGCCCCACGTGATTGGCTAATTCCGGGATTCTCCTGTAGGCCAATCAGGTCGCGGATTCACTTCCACCTGGAGCTGGATTGGGTGGCTCCTGTGGACCAATCAGACTGCTGCATTCTGGATCCTATTTTTCTAGGACCAATCAGGCTGCTGCATTCTGAATCCTATTCCACTCAGTACATAACACTTCCACTCTCTTTCAGCGTGTTGTTCTCATGCAAAGATGAAGCAGCTGAAACCAGCTATAAGGTGGCAATGTTCTACCTTGCACTGTTGGAGACAGGGTGCCTCTGAAGGCCAGTTGCCGGGAAACACAGGTGAGGAGAGCACTCTTGTGGTCAAGTCCTTCTCTGAGGTTTCCCTATAGACATCTGGTCAGCCGCTGTGAGAACAGGATGCTGAACTAGATAAGTGACTGGTCTGATCCAGTGGGACTCTTTTTATGTTCTTGGGCTGCTTATCAAGAAAGGCAAGTTGGTAGGAGGTAAGCCGACAGGAACAGGTCAGCAATAAATCACACTGAGGGAAGTTAGCTCTTTATTAGAGAAATATAATCGGCTCAAGTGCCAAGCCCAATGAACACAGCAACTCTCCTCAGTAGGTCTTGCCCCTATGTTGTGGAGACTGAAGGTCCCCACCTTCTCACAACTGCCTAAATCTCCTTCTCCCCCAGGTCCTTTCGAAGCAAGCTGAGACTACACCAGCCTTTGCTCTTCCTTCTTCATGCCTCTCTTGGTTCTGGGAGACCTGAGAGGAGAGCTTGTCACGTCAGGAGGGGAAGGCACCTTGGATTGAGCTTGACTCCTCTCTGCCTCTTGGCCTCCCTTCTCTCCTGCTTCTGCTTCTGCCACAGATTCTCCCTGTTCACTAAACCCTGTCACTGCTTCAGCTTCCTCCCAGGCTTCTTTCTCCCTCTGACCACTCATCATCATCCCACCACCAATCCCTGGGCTCTGAGCCTTCTTCCCTTGGGGACTCCCCAGCTGGTATCTCCCACCGCTCTTCTGCATCCAGCCAGTCCATGGCATCAGCACCATGCAAATGCACCAGCAGAGTTCCTTTGCCCTTTGCTGACCTCCCCACCACTTTGTCCTTAATTCTCCACCTAAGCATCTGTGACTCCACTGCGAGGAGGTCAAGGAAGTGCTGTCAGCCTGCCCTGCCAGCCACTATTGCAGCTTCTTGTATTCCACAACTCCTAAGTGGGGTTTAGGGATGCAGGTGGCACTGTGGTCTAAATCACTGAGCCTCTTGGGCTTGCCGATCAGAAGGTCGGCGGTTTGAATCCCCGCAATGGGGTGAGCTCCCGTTGCTTTGTCCCAGCTCCTGCCAACCTAGCAGTTTGAAAGCACACCAGTGCTATTAGATAAATAGGTACCATCATCATCATCCTTTTTTATTTGTATGCCGCCTTTCCACAGTTAAAACAATGCTCAAGGCGGCTTATAATATGAAAAGATTTACATGATGACAAACATAGCAAAGTAGTCAAAAATAAGTAAAACACATTAAAAGCTACATTACCAAACTAAACAATTTCCACATAAAAAAGATACAAAAAGTTAATATCAGTTAATATCAGTAACAACAGGAAAAACTCCCAACAAAACTTCCCCCCAAATACTCCAGTCCTTGCTGGGCAGTAGCCGCAGCCACAGGTACCGCTGTTGCGGGAAGGTAAACCATGTTTCCGTGCACTCTGGTTTCCGTCGCGGTGTCTGGTTGCACCAGAAGCAGTTTAGTCATGCTGGCCACATGACCCAGAAAGCTGTCTGCGAACAAACGCTGGCTCCCTCGGCCTGAAAGCAAGATGAGCACCACAACCCCAGAGTCACCTTTGACTGGACTTAACCGTCCAGGGGTCCTTTACCCATTTTTTACCTTTTTTAAAAAAGGTAAAGGACCCCTAACAGTTAAGTCCAGTCGCAAATGACTCTGGGGTTGCAGCACTCATCTTGCTTTACTAGCCGAGGGAGCCGCCGTTCGTCCGCAGACAGTTTTTCCGGGTCATGTGGCCAGCATGACTAAGCCACTTAGGCAAAACCAGAGCAGCGCACGGAAACACCATTTACCCTCCCACTGGAGCGGTACCTATTTATCTACTTGCACTTTGACGTGCTTTCGAACTGCTAGGTTGGCAGGAGCTGGGACTGAACAACGGGAGCTCATGCCATTGTGGAGATTCAAACCACCGACCTTCTGATCGGCAAGCCCAAGGCTCAGTGGTTTACACCAGAGCACCACCTACGTCCCTATTTTTTACCTTACATTTATCCAAATCCATGGTGTGGAACAGCCCACTCTGAATCCGCACGGCGGGAGCTTGCCTTGAGAATGCTCCTCACGCTTGCTCCTCCTGACCTAGCAGCTCTCATTCTGCTGGAGGTAGCCGGGGCTGCCTAATAAATATGCTAATGTTGACGGGTTGGCAGGCTTGCCGATTTACAGCGTATCGCGCCTTTGAAGAACTTCTAAGCAGATCTGCCTTCAGCTTAAAGGAGAGGAGATTCAGCCCCACTTCACCTTGAGAGAGAAAGCGCTGGAGGGGGAATATTGCTGAAATCTTTTTTTAAAAAGGAGACGTTCTCCTTGGGGAAAGGAGAGAGGCAAGTGAAAATTGTTTCATAGGATGATTTCACAGGGAGAAAATTTCTTCATGATTATACAGAACTGTCTTAAATCGGTCCAGCTAGCTAGCTCAGATCTGGTTGAGTCTCAGGTCATTTATTCTTATCTTATTTATTAAAATTTTATACCACCCTTCATCTGAAGATCGTAGGGCAGTTCACAACATAGAAAAAAAAATGAGAAGACAAAATATACAATGAAACAGAAACAAAGCAATAACCCCTCTCCCACAAACGCACTGAAAAGGCCAAAGATCTGGTTTTCACCTGGTGCCTAAGGATGCAAAATAAGGATGCTAAGCAAGCCTCTTTTGAGGAGTTGGAGATGGTGTTTATAAGCGGTCCACATTTCACTAGCATACAATAATGTTGGTAGTACAGTGGCACCTTGGGTTACAAACGCTTCAGGTTACAGACTCCGCTAACCCAGAAATAGTACCTCGGGTTAAGAACTTTGCTTCAGGATGAGAACAGAAATCGTGCTCTGGCGGCATGGTGGCAGCAGGAGGCCCCATTAGCTAAAGTGCTGCTTCAGGTTAAGAACAGTTTCAGGTTAAGAACTGACCTCCAGAACGAATTAAGTACTTAACCCGAGGTACCACTGTACAATATATGCATATTCAGTTCTACATAGAATGGAAGTTGGCACAGGGCTACACACACACACACACACACACACAGAGGGGACACGGGTGTGCTGTAGTCTAAACCGCAGAGCCTAGGGCTTGCCAATCAGAAGATTGGTGGTTTGAATCCCCATGATGGGGTGAGTTCCCGTTGCTCAGTCCCAGCTTCTGCCCACCTAGCAGTTTGAAAGCACGTCAAGTGCAAGTAGATAAATAGGTACCGCTCTGGCCGGAAGGTAAACGGCGTTTCTGTGTGCTGCTCTGGTTCACCATAAGCGGCTTAGTCATGCTGGCCACATGACCCGGAAGCTGTACGCCGGCTCCCTCGGCCTATAGAGCGAGATGAGCGCCGCAACCCCAGAGTCGTCCACTACTGGACCTAATGGTCAGGGGTACCTCTACCTTTACACACACACACATAGTTCCAATGCTTTTGGTTTGACACAAATTGAGAGCCGCACTCTGGAATTTGAGAGAGATTTATTTTTAGATGTCGGGCGAGCTGTTCTGAAATAACTGCATCATGCAACAGCAGCACAGAAGTCAAAATGCCTTTCCTGTGCTTTAGATGAAGACTAATTAGGAGGAAAAGGGAATTTATTTCCCTTCGGGGGGCCTCATCTCCCCCTCCAAATTTCTGATCCGCATTGGCTGCCTGCTTCAGTCTCAAGACAGATTCTGCCTTTTCTAACTCCTAATATTTCCCTTGGCTTAGCAGCAGCCGCCAAACAATGGAGGCGGGATATTTTATTGATGGATGAAACAGGGCGAAGCAGCCGAAAAGCCTCCACTACTTTGAATTATTAATAGGTTATCATCTCAACACACAACATAAATCACATTTGTTTTGCCTTGCCTTCCTCAAGAAGGAAGGAAGTGAAATTCCAACAGAGGTGGTGCTGTCAGTCTCCATGGCCACTTAATTGCCTTAATTACAGTAATCCTGTAACAGCTAAACCTAAGATGCCCTCAGAACATAAGGATGCATTTGCTGGGTCTGGAGATGCATACCCTCCAACATTTCTCAGTGAAAATAGGGAATCCTAGTAATTTACTCCTAGTAAATTAGCAAAAATGTTTAAAACATGCTTTAATGAATGCTGGAAAAGTAAGGGAAAAGAAGGCACCTATTATCATATGTGGTGGAATTGTAAGGTAGTAAAAGGATTTTGGGAAATGATATATGATGAGTTGAAAAAAATGTTTTAAACAACCTTTGTTAAAAAGCCTGAAGCCTTACTTTTAGGAATTCTAGTTGCCGAAATCCCAAAGGAGCAGAAAAGACTATTTATGTATGTGACCACAGCTGCATGGATGTTACTGGCCCAGAGATGGAAAGAAGATGGCGTTCCTACCAGAGAGGAATGGCAGATGAAGTTAAAGGACTATGCTGAAATGGCTAAAATGACCAGAAGAGTAAAAAATCAAGAAGACCAAAATTTTAATAAGGAATGGGGGAAATTTATAACTTATCTTAAGACCATTGTAAACAGTTAAAATCGTTAGCAGGATTGGAATATCACTTGTAGTTTAAGGTTGAATTCTGGACATAATGGAAGACGTAAAGGATTTGGAGTATGGAGGAAATAATTAATAATAGGACCCATATAGAGGAGGATGGAAGTCCAGGAGATTCCTTGGAATCTTGTTTTTATTATTTATGTTTGATATATCTCTGTTAAATCTGTAATTTGAAAAACTAAATAAATAAATTTGTAAAACAGCAGCAGCAGCAGCAACAACAACAGCAGCAACAACAGAAAATAGGGACGTCCTATTCCAGCAGCAGAAGCATTTTATTATTCATACCCCACCCATCTGACTGGGTTGCCCCAGCCCCTCTGGGTGGCTTCCAACATATACAAAAACCTAATGAAACATTGAATGTTAAAAGAAACAAAAAACACTTCCCTATACAAGGCTGCCTTCAGATGTCTTCTAAAGGTTGTGTACTGTACTTGCTTATCTCTTTGGCTTGGGGGACGGGGTCACATAACTCCACGCCTTCCAACATTTCTCTGATGAAAATTGGGACATCCTGAGGAAAAGTGGGACATCCCGGGCTCATATCAGAAACCGAGATGGATTCTGTAAATCCAGGACTGTCCCTGGAAAACAGGGACATTTGGAGAGTCTGGAGATGCCTTCAAGCCCGGAAGACAGACCAGGATCAGGCCAGCGCATGGGAGACCAGTGCTCAATCACACTGGGTTACCATGAGTACCATGTTGTGGGGATAAAATGGGGAGGGGGAGAACTATGTATGCCACCTGGCAGGAGTGCCAACTTGGCCCCACAACCATGAGTGCCCAGGGCCGTGGGTGCCATGCAGTGTATTCTGACACTCATAGTTTTGGGTGCCTGGCCCCTGCATGGGGAATTTTGTGGCTGCTAGGGCACCCAGGGCCCCAGGGAGTTGGCACCAATGCCACCTGGAGCTCCTTGGAGGAAAAGTGAGATGTGGTAAATAAAGGAAGGAAGTCAATATCAAGTGAGGGTTCATGGGTGTGTGAATTGTCCATCCTAGATCAGTGGCGTCTTATCCATAGAGGCTAGTGAAACAGGGAGCCAGGGTGCCAAGTTCTAGAGGGTGCCAGGGAAGAGGTGGTGGCTGGAAGCAGTGCTCACCACCCTCGCCTGCCTCAGCCACGCCACGCCGAAGCAGTGCCACACCCGGAGCCTCCGTCTGTCGTGGCCACTGTGGCACAAAGCATCCAGCTGAGCTGGGAGGCCCTGCCTCCAGCCTCCGCCTCTTCCCCACCAGAGGAGCCGCCCTCCAGCCACTGCCCGCCTCCTCCGCCCCGCCGGCAGTGCCGTCCTCCCTAAAGAAACTCTGGGAAATGGGGGGCGAATATGCTTAAGATGGCCCTGTCCTAGATAACACACCGCAGGTGGAATATCTAACCCCTGAGGCAGGGGTTTTCAGTGCCGTTCATCCGAATGCCAGTCATTACATGAGCAACGATCAAACCAAATGGTATATAAGTGCATGTGCGAACCAGCAATCAGTGTATGAATCTTAAAGAAAGAGTTCCCTGGTCCAAATTTCAATTGACTCTCTTTCCCGTTGGCTAGGCAATTGCAGTCTTTGGTAAGAATAACGCAGGACTGTCTGACAGTGCTGATTTAGGTACGCAGGTGAGGTGTTCTGAATGCTTAAAATGCACTATATAATTGCAATTTGTTATTGATGATGTTATGAGATTGGTGGGGGGCAGACCCCCACAATAATCTCTACATTCAGCAAAGGGATAGAATTTGAGCAAACACATAAACTCGTGAATTTAGTGAGGGTTGGAAACTGGAGACCAGCTAGCTTCCTCTTGAGGCCAGCCTGGCAAAGGCTCGCTGGCAATGGCCTGGTTGTTTGATAAGGGTAAGCCTTTGGCCAAGTGTAAGACCCTCTGCCCAGTAGCTTTTGGGATAGGACTACCGTTGGCCTGGTGTATGCAACAGGGCGGCAGGGGGGAGATGCTTTTGCAATGGGTTTGAGAAACAGAGGTTACCAGGGTGACTGGGGGGGGGGGAAGGCTGCAAGCAGAAGGGGAAGAGTTGTTTTCTGCAAAGGCTGCTGGGAAGGAGGAGGAGAAAGGGGGCAGAACTTCATGCAGGATTTGATGGGCAGCTGCAGTGCTGGCTGGCAGAAGCATGCTGTTACAGAGAAACATAGAGATGCCACTTAGGATGCCTCTGAATCCAATACTGTGCTGCTGGGAAGGAAGAGCCCCTCTTCAGATGTAAATGCTGTGAATTCTGACTCCATAAAACCGCAGTATAAATATGTGTGAATAAACCATATTTATTAAAGACACTGCAGTCTCCGCAGTGCCTCACTTCAAAAAAACACAAACCCTGGTCAAGGGCCAAGATCCCTAGGATCTTGCTATCACATGGCAGAAATTGAGGTGGCTTGTAACACTATTATTATTAAGCAGGTAAATTAGAATAATAGAATCATAGATCCCAAAGGGTCATCTATTCCAACCCTCTGCATTGCAGGACTCTCAGCTAAAGCATCCATGACAGATGACTATCCAACCTTTGCTTAAAAACCTCCAAGGAAGGAGAGTGTTTGACTGTCTAGCAGCTCTTACTATTGGCAAAACCTACTGGTGTTTCGCAACTTTCCGACTAGTTGCAGGACCTTAGCCAGACCTAGCAGAGTACACGCAGAATCCACGGAATCAATTGGCAACTTGGCTGCAGACAGGATAGACGAAGCAGGAACCAGGAACTGGTAGTTAGGTGTTTATTATAGACAGTGGACTATTTACAGGAACAGAACACGGATCTTTTGCTAGCTCTCTCTCTCACAACTCTTACACTGACAGACTGAACTCTGAACTCACGAACTTCTGAACTAACAGTTAGTAGGCCAATTATCACTCCTTTGAGAGAGCTTGACCAATCAGGGAGCGGTCTCCATGTCTCTGTTATCACCAGGCAGACTTACTCCTTCAGATTGCCTTCTGGTTGTCCGCCAAACCTTAATTGACTCTGTGTGAGTAGCTGCACGTACACAGTTTCCCAACATCATAGATCCCAAAGGGTCATCTATTCCAACTCTCTGCATTTCAGGACTCTCAGCTAAAACATCCATGACAGCTGACTATCCAACCTTTGCTTAAAAACCTCCAAGGAAGGAGAGTGTTTGACTGTCTAGCAGCTATTACTGTCAGAAAGTTTTTCCTGGTGTTTAGCCGGAATCTCGTTTCTTATAACTTGGTTTAAGTCCTCCTTTCCAGAGCAGGAGAAAACAAGCTTGCTCCATCTTCCATGTGGCAGCCACTGAGATCTTTAAAGGTGGCTATCATATCTCCTCTCAGTCTCCTCTCAAATGAGAAGTGTTTATTGCTTTGCAGAACCAAAACCTCACTCCTAAGAGATTTACCAGAAAAGTAAAATAGAAAAATACATAATGACATACCCATATAATTATCGTCAGCATTGCTGACTCTGCAAGACAGGGCTTCCAAAAAACATTCAGAGCACAGCTCTCACCGAATTCAGTAATTTCAAGTTCCCGAAAGTTAACTTTCCCCCTTAGCAACAGAGCTGTGAAATGTTTGCACAGGGAACCAGAAATTCAAACACCAAGCACTTTTCACATTCGGAAGCCAGAGCTTCAGAGTGACAGCCATAATAACTTTTGCATCAACAAGTGAGCCCCAGCGGCTGCTTCTGGCCTCTCATCTTTCACCATCAAACAGTCAAAATGTAGAGTCCTCTTTTCCTGCTGCCAAACTAACGCATCTCTCTCCCCATTCTCTCACCTTCACTGCCAGCTGACAGGTTGCGTTTAGGAGAGAGGGGACTTCACATCCCCCGAATCCTTTGACATCACCTGTCCCTCTGAAGACCATGTATTTTTAGAATGCAAAACAGTTTGCTGGTTCTTCTTTTGTATCTCCAGTACATATTCCCTGTATGGAGAAATGTTGGAGGGTATGGAGTTATCCGACCCGCAAGCCGTCTTGTACAGGGAGGTTTGTTTAATGTTTCATTGTTTTTATATACGTTGGAAGCTGCCCAGAGTGGCTGAGGCAACACAATAAGTTGTGTGGGGCATAAATAGTAAAATTATCATTATGGAATGGGACATCCCTATTTTCATCGGAGAAATGTTGGAGGGTATGATAGTTTGACCAAGCTGCGGGGGGGCAGTGGAAGACAGGAGTACCTGGCGTGCTCTGGTCCATGGGGTCATGAAGAGTCGGACACAACTAAACAACAACAACATGATAGTATACTGCTGGGCATGGACTCTTTCAGACTGCAGGCTTACCCAGTGCTTTTTTCGGGGGGGGGGCGCAGGGGTAAGCATTACCCTAAACATTTTGTGAATCTAAGTTTGGCCTCATTGAGGGGCAGTATTTCAATATGAGCAGGAAAATGAGAGTACCATAGCTGTCAAACTTCCCTTTTTTGTGGGAAATTCCCTTATTCCAGTGCCATTTTCTACTGCTTCCCGCTGCTATCCTGGATTGGTAGATATCCCGTAGACTGTCCCCGGGACAGGTGAGGCTGCTGATCCCTTATTTTCGAGGCTGCTGATCCCTTATTTTCAAATCTGAAAGTTGACCGCTATGGAGAGTACCCCTAAACCTTTTTTTCGGGGGGGGGAGCACTGGGTTTACCTATTTTCATGCATGCATGCTGCTTTGTTTGGGTAATATGCACTTAATTATTTCCACCTGTCAGTTGTGTGGTAAAGAGAGTTTCCTGTCTTCAAGAGTCTATTTTCCTCCCAGATTCCCAGAAGATGAAAAAGAGCCCCCACAGTTTCAAGGCTATTTATCTATGTTGTGTCACCGTTATATAGATCTGATTGATTCCTTCATTATCTCACAAGCCTTGAATAACTGAGAGCGGCACTTAGTGCCTGTTTGCCTAGACAACAGAACTCCCACTTCACCATTAAAGGCCTACTTGTCAAAGCCTTTGTAGAAGGAGAACTGCAGCAACACTTCACTATAAGTGTGTTGCAACAGTTTATGCATTTGTTTCCTTCTTTTCCCTTTTCTGCCTACTTGACTTGCTCAAGGAACACTTAAATTGTGTGGGGTTCTTCCCCCCCCCCTACTTTGGTGTACAGCTGATGGGAAATTATCAATTGTTCAGGGCTTTGTGTTCTCACTAAGGCTACAAGCCCTGATTAGTCAAAGGCTTACTAGCAGTACATGTGAAAAGGAATCTAGTAGTCTTGGTGGGCCACAAGAGTAACATGAGCCAACGGTGTGGTGCAGCAGCAAAAAAAGCTAAAGCTATTCTCGGCTGCATCAACAGAAGTCCAGATCAAGAAAAGTAATAGTCCTACTCTATTCTGCCTTGGTCAGACCACACCTGGAGTCCTGTGTCCAATTCTGGGCACCACGATTTAAGAAGGATGTTGACAAGTTGGAACATGTGCAGAGGAGGGCAACCAAGATGATCATAGCCATCTCATAATATTAATAATAATAATACCTTTATTGTCATTGTACAACCTGTGTACAATGAAATTAAACAAGCCTCCCTCCCCCCTGCACCCAAACACTCAATCTCTTATCAAACAACACACCACCTTGCAAGTCAATTTCGCTATGCTATTTTCCAATCTCTTATCAAACAACACACCACCTTGCAAGTCAATTTCGCTATGCTATTTCCATTCAACAGCCTAACAGCCCATGGATAGAAGCTATTTTTTAGCCTTTTGGTACGGCTGATTATACTTCTATATTTCCTGCCCGAGGTTAGAATATTAAAGAGGTAATGGCCGGGGTGTGAGTCATCCCTGAGAATTTATCTTGTTCTCCTAAGGCAATGATCCCTTGCGATGTCATCGAGCGGACTCAAGGGACAGCCCATGACATCATGTGCTGTATTCACCACCCTCTGTAGAGACTTTCTGTCCGTGGCTGTCAAGCCAGCATACCACACTGTGATACAATATGAAAGGACACTTTCTATTGTGGACCGGTAAAAGGAGTTCATCTCCTAATATCTCAAGGACTGTCACATGAAAGATGGAGCAAGCTTGTTTTCTCCTACTCCAGAGGGTAGAACTCAAACCAGTGGCTTCAAGTTAGAAGAAAGTAAATTCTGACTAAACATCAGGAAGAACTTTCTGAGCTGTTTGACAGTGGAACGGGCTCCCTCAGGAGACTGTGGACCAGTGGAATGCGGTGAAATTTTTCATAGGGGAAAAGTTAGGGCTATACAGTGGTACCTCAGGTTACAGGCGCTTCAGGTTAAATACGCTTCAGGTTACAGACTCCGTTAACCCAGAAATAGTACCTCAGGTTAAGAACTTTGCTTCAGGATGAGAACAGAAATCATGCTCCGGCGGCGCGGCAGCAGCAGGAGGCCCCATTAGCTTCAGGTTAAGAACAGTTTCAGGTTAAGAACTGACCTCTGGAACAAATTACGTACTTAACCCGAGGTACCACTGTATGTAGTTTTGGGGACCCCAAGAGTCATCTAGTCCAAACACCTGCAAGGCAAGAAACTAAAAACCTTCAATGAAGTAGAACAATGGCAAGAAAAATTGATGAACTATGCAGAGTTGGCAAAGTTAACGGACAAACTGCGTGAAAAGGACAATAGTGTTTTGAAAAACAATGGGAACCTTTTACAACTTATTTGCAGAAACAAAACAAAAAAAAATGGACTCGATGGCAGGATTTAAATAAACATTTACAACTTTATTTACAGAGAACAAGAAATAGAACAGTGATAACAGAACATTATGTATAAACGGCAGAATGTAACATTTGGTGTAACAAACCAGAAATGGAAGTTGGGGGAAGTCAACAGGGAGGAGGAAAACTAGAAAATGGATGTTAAATGATGATACTGAATATTTGTGATGAGAAAAGAAAATTAATTAAAAAATATTTTTATTTAAAAAAACAACCTTCAATGAAGGAGTTTTCACACCCTCCCACGGAAGTCTATTCCCCAGCCAGTCAATTTGCCAGTTCCTAGCAGGTTGCAAAAAGAAGAAAAGTTTGGCTTTGCTTTTTTTTAAAAAAAAAAAGACAAGCCCAGGCAGAAGGCTGGACCCCCCCCCCCACGCAATTAAAAAACAATTTTTAACACACACACCTTTCTTCATCATCTCCCTTTCTATGATTGTGTTCAGTGCTGGATTTACGTATAAGCTAAACAAGCTATAGTTTAGGGCCCCACATTTTTGGGCCCCCCCAAAAAAATTTTAAAGGCAATAAAAACCCTGGATGTACATTTCCAAAATATAAGATAATAAAATAAAATAAAACCTACATACAGCAACAGTGTTTTAGATACCTATTACGTCCATAAATTACCATATAGCATCTATTCAACACAAAAAACAATTTGTTGTTGACAAAGGACAGCTGGACATATAAAGGGCCCCATTACCTTCAGTAGCTTAGGGCCTCATTAAACCTAAATCCGGCCCTGGTCGTGTTGTTGTGGACTGTTGCATGTTGCTGCCGATCCTTCAGGTTGTTACGGTAAAAATCTGGGTGCGAGGCTGCTCTGCCACCCAGCTCGTCGGACTAAGTCCGCGGGTCCCTGCGGAGGAAAAATGAGCTCAGCCGGAGACAGGAGCAAGCTGCAGAAGATCCAAGTTTATTGCGCAACAGGTTCAAGGCGAGATTGAACAGCGAGAAAGGGGTGACATAAACTTTTGAAACTTCCCTCCATGTCCCAGAATACGGTGCAAAATACATCCCAGTTACATCATGAATACATTAAAGAGAGGTTGGGTTACACAGTTACATCATGAATACATTAAGAAGAGGTTGGGTTACACAGGATTAACATATGGAGGAGGGAGGGGGGGAATATGCAGAGCTGGAGATATGCGCAGATAAGCACATCCTGATGAGAAGACTATGGTCCATGTACTGGCATTTCCTGGAGGAAAGGCTTGGCAGAGTGATTTGACAGGATTAGGGTCTTGACACCTTGCTTGAGGGATTATGGAGGACAGGGGAGGTGTGATGGGGTCCTAGAGAAATTGAGCAAATTGGTACATTGATTTTCTATGAATTTTATAGATTTTAGTCCCTTTTGACATTGACAATTGGAAATAACTTGATATATTGTAGCAAAGAAGAAGGTGAAGAAGACATGCCCCCCCCTTCCGTATCAGGGTTTATCTTATTAAAGCACCATGCTTTTGTTACGGAGAAATCTAGGTGCGAGGCTGCTCAGTCACCCAGCTCGTTGGGCAGAGCCTGCAGGTCCTTGTGGAATAAAGGAAGGAGTCCAGCCACCAACCGGAGCAAATAGCTGTAGACCAAAGTTACTGTGCAACAGGTCAAAGAGGAATTTTGAACCCCAAGGATGGGGTGACAAGGACTTTTAAAAGTTTCTATCTTATCCCAGCATACAGTTCATTAAGCATCATCACTACATCATTGCTACATCAGAAAAGGGGAGGGTTACACATGATTAACATAGGAGCAATGTGTTGGGGCAACGGGCGGATACGGGATATGTATTGGGAAGTACATTCTAAGCACCTACTACAAAGCGAGAATAGAACTTTGGTTTGCATAGTCTGCCACCTGGGCAAGTCCGGAGGAGTGCCTTTGCCCAGCGATTGACACCTATGAGTACCTTCCTGTGAATACATGACCTCCCGCTTGAGGGATTATGGCGGGGACCGAGTGGTTTCCAAGTCCTTGGCCAATGAAGGAAATTGGCGGTGGAAGGAAGGAAACCGGCAAAGGAGTTGATTTTATATGATTTTTAAAGCTAGGTAACTTCCCTGTGCTGCTAGTCAAAAGGATACATTTATGCATAATATTTGTAACATTTAACAACTTTAAAGATGTGCCCCCCCCCCCCGTAATTTCCGTAACACTTTCAAAACACACACACACAGTGGCTGAAGGAGAGGAGGGAGGGAGGATATTAAAGTTGCAGAGATCTTGTCCCCCACCCCATAGGCTCTTCAGGCTTTCTGACAGCTCTTCCTTAAAAATAAAAATTGAGAAGGGACTACAGTTGTGCGTCAAGCAGCTGCTTTCTACTCATGTGACTTGTGGAGTTTTGCGGCCTTTACGGAGGTAATCAGACAGAGACAGACAGACAGACAGACATGCACACACAGACAAGGAGCCTGGAGACACTGGCTAAGCAGGTACACAGAAAAGTCCTGCTGGGAACATTAAGGGGACTAGGCTAGCCCCACTAGTCCATGAACCGCATGCCACTGTTGTGGGCTTTCCTTCCTTGGAGGTTGTTCACCAGAGGTTGGATGGTCATCTTTTCATGGATGCTTTAGCTGAGATTCCTGCATTATGTGGGGTTGGACTAGATGACCCTCAGGGTCCCTTCCAACTCTACAGTTCTATGATCCAGCATCTTCAGTTTGAAGGTCTCTGCCTGATACCTTGCAGAGCTAATCCAGAGCCAAGGACTAACTCTGGATGAAGCAACATCATACGTTCAATTATATTAAGCTGCCCATAAACTCATGACAGCTTGAGAATGCCCTTTTATATATATGGATTCCTTTCTCGCCAGGTGGCTTTTTAGAAGTGTGCCAGATTCTCACACATCACTATTTTCAGCTTCTTAGTCACAGCTGGGAAGCTCTATATCCTCGAATGCCCTATTTGTGTGCGCTTTAGGTTTTCCTTGACTGCCATCTTCTGGCATCCCCGACAAAATGCCTACAGTACGAAATCTAAATCAGATACAGTGGTACCTCGGGTTAAGTACTTACCGTATTTTTTGCACCATAACACTCACTTTTTTCCTCCTAGAAAGTAAGGGGAAATGTCTGTGCGTGTTATGGAGCGAATGCCTGCATGTGGCAGGGGGGATCTGCTGCAGTCGTGAGCAGAGGATCCATGGTTCCCCTTCCTTCCCTCCTCCGTGGTTACAAAGCATGGATCCACATGGATCCTCAGGATTTTTGCATTGGGCTACTCCAAACTCACTGTCAGATCACATGTCTGTGGCCACAGCATGAACCACAAAAATCATATATCCACTATTTTGTTTAGAATATTTTTTTCTTGTTTTCCTCCTCTAAAAACTACGTGCGTGTTATGGTCTGGTGCGTGTTATAGAGCAAAAAATACGGTAATTCGTTCCGAAGGTCTGTTCTTAACCTGAAACTGTTCTTAACCTGAAGCACCACTTTAGCTAATGGGGCCTCCTGCTGTCGCCGTGCCGCCAGAGCACAATTTCTGTTATCATCCTGAAGCAAAGTTCTTAACCCGAGGTACTATTTCTGGGTTAGCAGAATCTGTACAGTAGTACCTCAGGTTACATATGCTTCAGGTTACATACGCTTCAGGTTACAGACTCCGCTAACCCAGAAATAGTGCTTCAGGTTAAGAACTTTGCTTCAGGATGAGAAGAGAAATCAGGCTCCGGCAGCGCGAGGCCCCATTAGCTAAAGTGGTGCTTCAGGTTAAGAACAGTTTCAGGTTAAGTACGGACCTCCGGAACAAATTAAGTACTTAACCTGAGGTACCACCGTAACCTGAAGCATATGTAACCCGAGGTACCACCGTACATGAATCACAGTAGGCAGGCATTGTTGGCACCGGTTGTATTCTATGAACTTCAGCTAGGACCTGGTCAAATCCAGACCCTGAGGAGATCCTCTTCAAAGGAGAGTCTTTGGCCCCCTTGTACCACCCTGGTCCCACTGGAGAAACCATGGAGAAACCTGCACCAGCCCAAAGACAGACTATTGAGCCCCATCTCAGAGATGCCTTGCCCGGTCCCCCTAATGACCCCATCACAAGTCTCCCCTTATTTGCTGAATATCCCTCATCGCCCCCAGAGCCTCAGGAGAAAACAAAGTGCAGGCGATGTGCCAGAGGGCTCTATCAGCAGGGGTCTATTTAGATCTATGTAGGTGGGAGGGATGTGTTAGAAATAACGTATAGTTAGCCAAGTAAAACTTAAACACGTTGCAGGATTCCCCAGAAATTAGACCAGAGGCAATTAATATTTCATCCAGCAGAGCTTTACTGCTACTGAAGGCAAATGAGCATCGTGGTCACAAATCCAATACATTCAGGATTGGCCCTGTCCGTAAGAAATCCATTTGCATCAGATTTAACTTAAACTTAAAATAAGTTATAATACAGTGGTACCTCGGGTTAAGTATTTAATTCGTTCTGGAGGTCCGTACTTAACCTGAAACTGTTCTTAACCTGAAGCACCACTTTAGCTAATGGGGCCTCCTGCTGCTGCCGCGCCGCCGGAGCATGATTTCTGTTCTTCATCCTGAAGCAAAGTTCTTAACCTGAAGCACTATTTCTGGGTTAGTGGAGTCTGTAACCTGAAGCGCATGTAACCTGAAGCGTATGTAACCCGAGGTACCACTGTAAGTCTAAACCTTAACACTAAGCATACAATGTACAAAACACCACACCAGAAGGAAAAGAGATAGAGAAAGTGAAGCCCAGGCTCCTTCTGGCCTATTATGATAGTCATCGTGACCTTGACTGAAAGATGTTACAGAACCAGTTTAAGCCAGCTGTACTCAGCGTCTCTGAAGGAATAACCCAAACATCATGGACCTTCTGCTTGTTTCTTTCACACAGAGAAGCTTCCAGAACCCTACTGAATTTATTATAATAGGAAAGATCTCTACACATCAGATCAATACTTTCTGCACTAAGAAATGCAAACTGACAGTCTAATCCTGGCACCCAATAAAAGATGGTCGTGGGGGGGGGGTTCACTTTAGGAAAAGCTGGACAGGAAAATAAAACAGGAATTGAGCAGGAAGAGCAAGCCTTCTCATATGCACTATGGCTTTTGAAGGGCATGTTTTCTGAGGCTGTTCATGGGCACCACAGGAGGAACTGGGTGTTCCTCAACATACTACATTACAAAATTAAGATGATACAAAGTCATCTCTCCTTCTCCGAAGGTTCGAAAGCTGCAAAAAAGGTAAGTTGTCTAGAGAGTACAGTGGTACCCTGGTTTTAGAACAGCTTGGTTTATGAACAACTTAGAAATAGAATGCCGCAAACCTGGAAGTAGGTGTTCCGGTTTGTGAACTTTGCCTTGGAAGCTGAACATGTTCCGCTTTCTGTTGAGTGTGTTCAGTTCGTAAATTGAGTTCCCCGCTGCTAAACAGAGGCTTCTTGATGAGTCTGTCGGCTGTTGAGTCCCGAGCACCCACAGAACACAGAGGTGATATTTGGAGCTTTCATTTTTGCTTTTTTGTGTGTTTTTGTTTGTGCGGCTTTTTTTGACTGTGATTTGTTCTTCATTTTATGGGACTGACTTGTGACGTCATTTTGTGACTTGTTTTTGTGACTGTGTGGAGCCCAGTTCAGCTACTGATTGAATGATTGATTGATTGATCATGTGACTGCAGAAATGGATAAAAGCCTCCCATCCAAACAAGGACTATCATCGGTGCATGTAAGAAAAAAAATTAATAATTTTAGTTTTTATCATCTACAGTACTGTCTTATTTATTTTATAGTACAGTACATTGGTCAGGGGTCCCTTTACCTTTTTACATTGATTATTGCTTTCATTTTATGGATCAATGGTCTTGTTAGGTAGTAAAACACCTGTTAAATTGCTGTTTTGGGGGTTTGAAGGTGACCCGGAAACTACAACTAATCCAGAATGCGGCAGCTAGACTGGTGAGAGGGAGCAGCCGCCTAGACCACATAACACCGGTCTTGAAAAACCTACACTGGCTCCCAGTACATTTCCAAGCACAATTCAAAGTGTTGGTGCTGACCTTTAAAGCCCTAAACAGCCTCAGTCCAGTATACCTGAAGGAGCGTCTCCACCCCCATCGTTCTGCCCAGACACTGAGGTCCAGTGCTGAGGGCCTTTTGGAGGTTCCCTCTCTGCGAGAAGCCAAGTTACAGGGAACCAGGCAGGGGGCCTTCTCAGTAGTGGCACCCGCCCTGTGGAACGCCCTCCCACCAGATGTCAAGGAGAACAACAACTACCAGACTTTTAGAAGACATCTGAAGGCAGCCCTGTTTAGGGAATCTTTTAATGTTTAATAGACTATTGTATTTTAATATTCTGTTGGAAGCCGCCCAGAATGGCTGGGGAAGTCCAGCCAGATGGGCGGGGTATAAATAATAAATTGTTGTTGTTGTTGTTGTTGTTGTTGTTGTTGTTGTTGTTGTTGTTGTCTGGAACGGATTTATCCATTTTGCATTACATTCTATGGGAAAGCATGCCTTGGTTTTGGAACACTTTGGTTTTGGAACAGACTTCCGGAACGGATTAAATTTGAGAACCAAGGTACCACTGTATTGTTAGGATACTCATTCCAGCCATCTGCAGAGCCAGCGATTCACACACAAAAAGGCTCTGCAGCAATTAGCCTCCTTCCTATCCAATCAAGAAAAGTTCAGTTACATCGCCTCTGCTTCATATGGGACAGATTAAGATCTTCTCTGGAATTATGAAGAGGAGGGTTATTTCCTCCGCCCCTTGCATTTTATTGCAGATTTACACACCTGCCCAGGGGGAAAAGTTGGATGTCCAAAACTTGTTGTGCCTCTTAAACCGAAAAGCAAAAGTCTCCTCCAAGAGCTTCGTTTGTTTGTAATAAGAGACTTAAGATTGCTAGGTAGTTTAGCTGCCTGGGAATTTTTAGAAAAATATGGGGAAATGTATTCTGAAGACGAGCCTCTTATCCACCCTTAGCTACTGAAGGTGTTGGCACCCCTGAAAGAAGTGTCAACACGTTTTTTTAGCTGTGCATTGGCAGATCTAATTTAATGGGACAGCAAAAATAGATTCTACGTGCCATAATGGTGGCCAAGAAGCTGAAACTGATGAATTGGAAGAACATAGATATGATTTCCCTTAATCCATGGCTTGGCAACGTGATAATATTAGCAACATATGAACTTACTGCTTAAAGATGCAGATTTTCTTTGGATAAGTACAATTATATTTGGAGTGACTTTAAAGAGAATATATTAGGTTATTGATAAAGGTATTTATTTGTAACATTTGTATAAAGGTAAAGGGACCCCTGACCGTTAGGTCCAGTTGTGGCCGATTCTGTGGTTGCGGCGCTCATCTCGCTTTATTGGCTGAGGGAGACGGTGGACAGCATGACTGGCAAACCAGAGCAGCACACGGAAACGCTGTTTACCTTCCCGCTGGAGTGGTACCTATTTATCTACTTACACTTTGATGTGCTTTCGAACTGCTAGGTTGGCAGGAGCAGGGACCGAGCAACAGGAGCTCACCCCATTGCGGGGATTCGAACCACCGACCTTCTGATCGGCAAGTCCACAGCACCACCCGCGTCCCAACATTTGTATAGATGTATGGAAATGTAATCGAGTGTTTTTCTTTTAATTCACGGTCCCACCCACCCCTTTTTATCATTCTTTTAAAAATATATATAAATGAAATCCTTCCAATAAAATATCAACAATGACCATAATTGATATTGTACCTAGGACAGTGAGAGAGGGTTAGGGGGGGAGAGGCAGCCAGCTGCCATTTGCAAAAGCACATCTGCAGCTATTTCCGTCTGCAATGGTTTCTGCAGGGTTTAGAGGACGCGGAGAAATTGTTCCGACGCAAAAGTCTGCTTTCAAAGGCATGTTTCAAAAGCACGCCTGTTCTCAGAGAATACCTTGACATCTGCCGTTGCTGAAGAATGTTAAATGCTGCTGTGATTTTTCAGAGATGGCAAACTAGTTCTGTTGTGGAACTTTCCATTCCATTTCCCCTCCCTTTTCAGATTAGGATTGACATCTCCTTTTTTCTCTCTCTCTCTTCCATGGACGGACTCCTGTGCTATTGCTGACTATCTGACAGGCAGACGTTGGTCAGGTAAAGCTTTCCTTACTACTGCATCTTGATCCAGGGGGAAGCTGCACACAGGGCAAAACTGGAATTGCAATCTGTTCTCTCACTGTTAAAGTAAATAAATAAATAGCAGCCATGGGTGGCAAATCTAATCAGGACCATTGCAGGAGATTGGACTAGATAACCCTTGAGATTCCTTCCAACTCTACAATATTATTATTATTCTACTACCATGGTTCAGAGGGGAGAGGGAAATTTAGTCCTTTGCATCCAGTATTTACAACTGGCTGGGCCAAAGCCAGCTGCCGCCCTGGCCCTCGCACAATCATTAACTTTTAAACTGATTAGTCAATTGATAATGAACGGGCTCAATGTAAACACATTTGCATCCCAAAACTTTAGCATGGATGCTTTTTGGAAAGCTATCATTCGTTGTGGGACACGGGTGGCGCTGTGGGTTAAACCACAGAGTCTCAGGCTTGCCAATCAGAAGGTCGGCAGTTCAAATCCCTGCAATGGGGTGAGCTCCCGTTGCTCGGTCCCTGTTCCTGCCAACCTAGCAGTTCGAAAGCATGTCAAAGTGCAAGTAGATAAATAGGTACCGCTCCGGCGGGAAGGTCAATGGCGTTTCCGTGCGCTGCTCTGGTTCGCCAGAAGCGGCTTAGTCATGCTGGCCACATGACCCGGAAGCAGTACACCGGCTCACTCAGCCAATAAAGTGAGATCAGCACCGCAACCCCCGAGTCGGCCATGACTGGACCTAATGGTCAAAGGTCCCTTTACCTTTACCTTTATCATTTGTTGTAGGAAGGAAAGCTTGTTGATACTATTGACAAGTTCTCCTTACTTGAAAGTTTGGATGAAGGAATATGGATGATACTGCTGGTGAGGTTGGATGGATCTGACACTTTTGGTTTTTCTCATTCCCCCCACTCACCCCAGCTTGAATTCATTCACAGCACAAACAGTACCCACATTAAGAAGTGGGTCCCCAAATGCATGTTTTGGGTTAAAAGTGGGTCCTGAGACTGGAAAGGTAGGCGATACCTGTCCTAACGCAATGCAAATTTGTATGCTGTTTTCACTAATATGTGCTTTTTTGTACACACTTTTCCCTAATACACACAGGGATGTGGTGGTGAGGGTAGAAAACTGTCCCAAAATGCACAGAATACTATATGCTGGATGACAGCTGTGTTTTGGCTTGCATATTGTCTCAAGGAGTGCAGATTAGGTAAATTCAGGTTAAAATGCAAACAAAGAAGAAGAGAAGAAGTGTTTGGATTTGATATCCCGCTTTATCACTACCCAAAGGAGTCTCAAAGCGGCTAACAATCTTCTTTCCCTTCCTCCCCCACAACAGACACTCTGTGAGGTGAGTGGGGCTGAGGGACTTCAGAGAAGTGTGACTAGCCCAAGGTCACCCAGCAGCTGCATGTGGAGGAGCGGGAAAGCGAACCCGGTTCACCAGATTACGAATCTACCGCTCTTAACCACTACACCACACTGGCTCTCTGACCAAGCCAAATCTCTCCCCCCATCCCTAGCTGTGTTAATGGATGGGATGAGGACAAGACTGAGAAGTTCCTTACCTGGCAAAGGACTTGCATTGAGTCAGTAGTGGAGGAGAAATTTGATCCAGGGACTTCCTGGTTCCAAGTCTCTTAACCACTAAGCCATACATGCTGGGAAACAAGGAATTGTTTCCGGTTGTATGCAGATGTGAAGTGGTGAGGGTTTTGGACTGGGACCTGGGAGGCCAGGGTTCAAGTCCTCACTCAACCATGAAGGTCTTTGGGTGACCTTGGGTCAGTCAGTGCCTCTCAGCCTACAGGACTGTTGTGAGGATAAAGTGAGGAGGGGAAGCACCATGCATTGGCTCCCAGTACGTTTCTGAGCACAATTCAAAGTGTTGGTGCTGGGCGACTTCCGGGTTAGCGCCATCGGCGAATGGCGGAGTTCCTCCGACTGGAGGAACTGGCTCCGTGGAAACTGGGTCTTCCCGCCGCGGCGAAGGTGGGGACCCGCTAGAAATCCCAGGTGGACGAAGCCTGGGAACGTGGGGTTCGGCAGGGCACCAGGAGCGCCTCCCCTACTCGCGGGGAACCCCATTTTGGGGCTCCGGAGCAAAGTGGGGTAAGCGGCGCGGTGCTGCGAACTGATTGCTACTTTCACGGAGGGAAGCCGCATAGCCATTGCCGGAGAGCGCTGACTTTTTCCTGTGGACAATTGGACTCTAAACAAGTACCCGTGAGTAGAAACGGAAAATTGGATCAAGAAACATTCTAATTTGGCATCGAAGCGGGAAGGTTTAAAACAGGAAGTCCACCTTCCGCTTTTTGTAAATAGACTGAAGCAAAAACCTTGTAAGCTAATAGCCTGGAAAGTCGTTTGTAAAGGTCGAAATCTCCTTCATTTATAACCACTAAAACCCCCTTGGAAGCAGGAGAAAAGGGGGGGGGGATTTGACTGTTCAAGCCTGCAGGAGAAAGAGTAAAAGAAAAGTAAGTTTCCACCGTCTCAAACCTGGGAACTGGGTGTCAGAGACAGAAATTGTCAGAGACGTTCATTGACTGTGAATGGAACATTTTGACAGATAGCTAAAAAAAGAGAAACAAACTGATTCCAATGTTGCCTTTTGCATCCTAAAGAAACAAAATATTTGAAAAATGAAAGTAACTTTCCTTTGTTGGATATGTTTTAAAAAGATGGACACAAATAGAAATTGTCTCCTCTAGAGGGAGCTTGTTAATTTGTTGCTGCAGTCCACTAGGGGACTTTACAGCTGCGAGATTAAGATCGTGGGACCAGTCTTCTGACCTTGAATAAAAATGTGTTGGGAAGAAGTCTTGGTGCTGGCTTTTTGTAAAACAAATGCTTTGCTGGAGCATTTGCATGAGAAGATGGATCTGATGAATGAGAAGTTGGATTTGATGACTGTTGTAGTCAGTAAATGTGAACAAACAGGGAATACTGACACAGAAATCATACAGGGACCAACCCAGGAAACTGGTTCGACTGGGCAAGTGCAAGGGCAGATGATAATGGAGGAGGTGGCAGATGCACCTCAAGTAATGCAAATGGAGAGATCTGAGGCCCTGCAGGAGCATAAGCAGCTGTTTTTGAAGATTGAACCTGGAGTGGGCCAGGGGGAGCCTGGAGCTGAGGAGGCTCTTAACCTTGGAGGGACTTTGAAATATGCTGTTAACTACTTTTTGGATCACATGGATGATTGCGGGGAGTGGGACTGTGGGGAATGGGCTGGTCTGATGAGGGGAGATGGAAATAACTATCAGCTGGAATCCCCCAGGGATCTACTCCTCAAGGAGAAAGGAAAGAAATTAAGAAAGAGACCAACAAAAGACAAGGAAAAGTGCAAGTATAAACAAGAAGAAGAAAATCTGCAGAAGGGGCATGGAAGAGACTTAAGGGCCTCGGACATAAGATCACCAGGTTGATGGACTGGATGGAATGGACAGTAAGGACTGACATAACCCGAGACCAGGAAGAAGGGACGTTGGATGAAAATTAGAAGAAAGTCTATAAAGAAAAAAAATTTATTTTGGGAATTAGTGTAAAATTAATGAATATTAGGGGAAATGTTGGAATGAAACTATCTGGCTTTAGCAGAAATGAGATAAGGAGTTATGTATAAATAAGTATTAAGTTTTAAACTTTAAGGTATTTTATGGTAAGATAAGGTTAAACAAATTAAGGCAAATTGAATAACAGAATATGGTGAAAGATGGAAAGGATTTGCTGAGTTAATTAACAGGCTAGACTGTCAAGATAAATTATTCAAATAAAAATTGAGAAAGATGGAAAGAATTTGCTGAAATAACTAATTAAGTTAGAATACAAAAAGGGAGGTGTGAGGAGGTCAAGGAAATAAGCAAATGAAAGATGTAATATGGGATTTGTATTTTTCTTTTTTGTTGTGGTGTTGTTGTATTGATTTTTATGTATTTTTTCTTCTTCTTTTTCTTTGTTTTTTTTCTTTTCTTTTTTTCTGTATTCTTGAAACTCTGAATAAATATCATTAAAAAACAAAACAAAGTGTTGGTGCTGACCTTTAAAGCCCTAAATGGCCTCAGCCCAGTATACCTGAAGGAGCATCTCCCCCCCCCCCCATCATCCAGCCCGGACATTGAGGTCCAGCTCCAAGGGCCTTCTGGCGGTTCCCTCCCTGCGAGAAGTGAGGTTACAGGGAACCAGGCAGAGGGCCTTCTTGGTAGTGGCACCCGCCGTGTGGAACACCCTCCCATCAAATGTCAAGGAAATAAACGACCATCTGACTTTTAGAAGACATCTGAAGGCAGCCCCATTTAGGGAATTTTTAAGGTTTGATCTTTTATTGTCTTTTTAATATTCTGTTGGGAGCTGCCCAGAGTGGCTGGGGAAACCCAGCCAGATGGGTGGGGTATACATAATAAATTATTATTATTATTATTATTATTATTATTATTATTATTATTATTAATTATTATTATTTCACCCTGAGCTCTGTGGAGGAAAAGCAGGTGATGATTATAAAAGCACACAAGTGTGTGTGTGTGTGTGTGTGTGTGTGTGTGTGTGTGTGTGTAGGTGTTCCAACCAGGGAAGGAAACTTTTTAGATGCAATTTTCAGGCTGCAGACCTTCCAGCAGCGTTGAAACAAATGGAAGTTAAGCGGTAGAGGAATAGCACTTGGTAGATTGTACCTTTGGGCATCAGAAGGCAGATAGGAGATCAAAGTTTGCATAAATGAGGAGCCAGCAGAATCTGGGAGTCTTTTGTTTTGTTTTGTTTCTTTCATCTACACCCACCTTCAGGAAGGACAAATTAGTTCGTCCTGCCTTTTGATTTGCATCCACGTCGAAAATCAGCAAATGATCTGCCAGCGACGTGGGGAGCCAGAGTACACGGGCAACGTTCAGCCAACCTCTTTTGATGATATTCAACTCTCTTCTCTTGCTTCCCGCAGTGGAATTTTTCTGTCTCCTCAAAGGAGCTGGGAGATCAGATCCAGTATTTTTAGAACATGCGTTGTGACAGTCCTGGCCATTATCCTGAGGACTGCAGGAGAGATGAACATGCCACTGTTATGTCATCGTTTAGCAAAGCCTTGGTTGGTTAAGGCCACCTGAATCACTGCTTCCGAAGACTCTCACTCGCCACCCTTTGGAGCCAAGGAGAAAGAGAACTGCAGGGGGCATATCTTCTTACATCCTGGCCTATTTCCCCCTTCCCACGGGCTTTCAAAGACACATCATTTGCTTGCAATTCCAAATTCGGGAAAGTATCGCAGCAGCGAATGCACCCAAAGAGCTCAGGCATTTGCCTAAGATCCTGCCTTCATTCTCTCTCCAAATAGGACATAGGGGGTTCTTGTTTTGTTTTCTCCACGAACAAAAGACACCTTGGAGTTTGACTGCCCTCATGACATTGTGTGTGTGTGTGTGTGTGTGTGTGTGTGTGTGTGTGTGTCCAAATCATGGAAGGATGGGGACCAGGGATGAGAAACCTGTGGCTTTCCAGATGTGTTGGACTCCAGTGCCCCTCATCCCAGACTACAGGGTGGCCGTGAATCCTACTTTACAGAGAACAGTCCTCTGTTTGAAGGGCTATCAGAACACAGTCTTCTTTTGGATGGTATCCTCCGTTTGAAGGACTGTTTGATCCATGTCAGGGCTGTGTGCACATCTAAAGCACTGTGACTTCCCCCAAAAGAATCTTGGGAACTGCAGTTTGTTAAGGGCGCTGGGAATTGTAGCTTGTGGTGGATAAACTGCAGGTTGCATCCCTTTCATCCCTCTCCTAATGTCTTCCCTCTGTGTGGTTTCCTTCCTTTATCTGCTACCGTTTGTTTCTACCTGCTCATCCTCAAGTTCTACCCTAGCTGACCTGAAGCATTTATTCCGGCATCTCTAAGGGATGAGTCATCCTGAAATAGCTGCTCCCCTGTAAGGCTTTCCTCAGAACCCATCTTAAAAGCCACTTGACAACCTTTTTCTGTGTTAAAAGCCAGTGCGATCTTATTACTTCAGGTGAAGCTCGTCTCTGTTGGCGCCAAACGATCCCCAGTTCCTAACCAATCTAAACGTTCCATTGACAGGGAATCACAAGGGGGAGATGTGCAGTTGCGCTCAGGTGTTGCTTGTGGGTGTCCCATAGATATCTAGCAGGCCACTATGAAAGCAGAGTGCTGGATTAGAGAGGCCTTTCACCTGAAGGCTCTTCCAGTGATCTCACAGAAATGACCAGAGCAACCTACGCACACCATACCTGGCCAAGAAAACTACTGAACAACACCATGAAACCTGTAATCTACATCTGGGCAAATCCTTCAATAACTCAAGGACTGTCTCTCCCCATATAAACCACCCCAGGCTCTGTGTTGTGGGAATGTTCAGGGAGGCAGGAGAGGATATGTTGTGTATTAAAATCCTTCCTAACTTCCCCTTTCAAACGCACAGTGGATAGCTGGTTGCAGGCTTGTGTAAGCCTGTCACTATTAGGTTCCTGGTAAGTTCCCTTATATCCCCCTTAAAAGAATAAACACGCCACAGTCTTGTTTAAGGTATATAAAAGAAGTTTACTCACATCAGTTCACAGTGGGATCCCTGAAGGCAGACTTAGTTACAGATATATACGTGTGGCCCTATCCTATATGGGGATAATCCCAGTGTCCTCTGTTGGCTGGAAGCCATTTCTAGCTAAAAAGCTGCTCCGACAGAGGAAGTCAAAAAGAGAGTGAACGTGCTGTGTGTCTTGTCCTTTTGTTACCTGGACAGGTAAGATCATGCCCACATTCAGTCACATGCAAAGGAAGGATGCTCCAGCCAGGAGGAAACAGGAAGTTTTCGACTGGCTGGACCAAACATTCCCCGGCATGTCCACTCTAGGAAAACCAAGGATGTTGTACTTGACTGCTTCTTATGTATCACATCCCACACCTCTGAGGCCCTTCTCTGCAGTGGCTCCCCGTCTGTGGAATGCTCTCCCCAGGAAAGTTCACTTGGCACCTTCATTATATATCTTTAGGCACCAGGCAAAAGCATTCCTATCAACCAGGCCTTTGGCTCAATAATACTCTACAGCCTTTTAAATGTGTCTGTGGGAAGCAGTTGCTGTTTAATTTTAGTTATTACTTGTTTTTATCCTGTATTTTATTCTGTGAACTGCTCTCAGATCTTATGAAGAAGGGCAGAATATAAATCTAAAAAATGAATGAATAAACCCAGTTGTTTCATTATGGGGTTTTTTGTATATAAAGAGTTGAATTTTCTGAGCTCAGGGACGGGGGGGGGGGGGCAGAAGCTAAATGAGGCGTGGGGAGTATATTATTTGATGATTTCAATTTATATACCACCCTTTATCAAAAGCTCTCAGGTCAGTATACAACATTAAGAAACATATTTTACAGAGCATCACAATGAAAACATAAAACAAAGCAAAGTAATAAACAGCATAATACGAAAAATAATCATAATAACACACACACCCCATACACAGACCTTTAACAAGCCACATATTACAATGGTGCCTCTGATTAAGAGCTTACCGTAATTCGTTCTGGAGGTCCGTTCTTAACCTGAAACTGTTCTTAACCTGAAGCACCACCATAGCTAATGGGGCCTCCTGCCGCCGCCGCACAATTTCTGTTCTCATCCTGAAGCAAAGTTCTTAACCCGAGCTACTATTTCTGGGTTAGCAGAGTCTGTAACCTGAAGCGTCTGTAACCTGAGGTACCACTGTATTTAATGGCCAAAGGCCTGGATAAAGAGGAATGTTGTTGTTTTTTCCTGGCACCTAAAGACCTGTAATGATAGCACCATGCACGTTTCTCTGGGGAGAGCGTTCCACAGATGGGGAACCACCACAGAAAAGGCCCATTCTGTGCTGCCACCCCCCAAACCTCTCGAGTAGGGGGAGGGCTTGGAGAAGGACCTTGGATGACAAGTGCAGGGTCCAGGTCAGTTCGTAGGGGGAGAGGGGGTCCTTAAGGTATGGAGGTCCTGAGCCGTGTAAGGCTTTATAGGTCCAGCACTTTGAACAGGACCCAGAAACTAATTGGCAGAGGTAATGCTTATGACAACATGCAAATTTCACATAAAAGTGAGGGAACAGAGCCCTTCTACAGTAAAAGCCCAGCCATGGCATATCCTAAAGGAGCAAGTTGTCCACTGTCCCAAGGGTCTAACAATATCATTATCAGCCTGGACTGATAAGGGAGTCCTCTAAGAATGGCCAGACTAGGTCTCTTTGTGCCACAGCAGATACTGCAATCCACTGGGATTTTTTCCATGGATTTGTTCATTGCTTCACCATGTTTCATAACAGAACTTTGGGCTCTGTTGGATTAGAGGGCAAGGGAAGTGTGGTTCTTGTGGAGTTACGCAAGTGCTGATTCAGTGTGCAGGTAATTCATAGCATTTCATGCAGAGACCTTGGTCCTGTGAGGTCCCTTTGTCACTATTCTTATACATTACCTAACACCGAACACAATGAACTGCAAGCATACGTTTATGTAACACTGGGTGTTCTAATAAAAGCATCGCCAGCAAGGCTCCCAAGCCAATCTCTGCCCTTAGGGGTGTGTCATTTCCGTGCATGATGTGACGTAGCAAGGCCAACCATACCTGGATAAGTTCCTTCGTGTTTACCTGTCATCAAGGCTAAATCTCCTCTTCAACAATGCATGGATTTGCATGTAAGCTTTGCTGAAGTATATGCATTTCCGTACAAATTACTTTCCCAGGGAGCTGCACTGCAAAATTCAGAGTAGGGTGAATTTCGAAGAATGGCGGCATCTTTGTTCATATATTGGTCTGCAACGTATGAGCTCACCTTTCAATGGAAACTGAATCAAATTTCTACCTGCCTATGTAGGAGAAAGCAAGACCTATACTGCAGGGGTCAGCAAACTTTTTCAGCAGGGAGCCAGTCCACGGTCCCTCAGACCTTGGGGGGGGGGGAGACTATATTGGGGGGGGATGAACAAATTCCTATGCCCCACAAATAACCCAGAGATGCATTTTAAATAAAAGCACACATTCTACTCATATAAAAACACCAGGCAGGCCCCACAAATAACCCAGAGGTGCATTTTAAATAAAAGGGCACAATCTACTCATGTAAAAACACGCTGATTCCCAGACCGTCCACGGGCTGGATTTAGAAGGCGATTGGGCCGGATCTGGCCCCCGGGCCTTAGTTTGCCTACCCATGACTATAGCAAAGACAATAACATCAGATTCTGACTTCTCTTCTTAAATGTATTGTAGCAAAACTGAAGGAGGGATAGTACGGTGAATACTTTTGATAGTGGAATGCAACCACAGAGCTAAGTCAAAGGTTGCAGAACCTCCAAGGACAGTCCCGGATTTACAGAAACTGTCACAGTTTCTGATTTGATCCCGGAATGTCCCATTTTTCCTTAGGACATCCCTATTTTCACTGGACGCATGTTGGAGGGTATGGAGTTAAGCAACCTCTGAACCAAGGAGATAAGTAACTATACAACCTTTAGAATTCATCTGAAGGCAGCCCTGTGTGGGGAAGTTTTTAAAAAACATTTAATGTTTTATTGTGTTTTTATATATGTTGAAAGCTGCCCAGAGTGGCTGGGGGAACCCATTCAGATGGGCGGGTTATTATTATGGAATAGGACGTCCCTATTTTCATCAGAGAAATGTTGGAGGGAATGAGGTTGTGACTATGGAATTGTGTTTGCTGGGTTGTGCCTCTTATCTACCCTGAACACTCACATTCTCCAATCCCTGTGCATGCATTTGGGTGAACGGATGTGAGCTCAAAGTGCAGAGTAACATGTATAAAGTTTCCACCCTCAAAGTCCCTCCAACCAAGATGGGAAGACCATCAAGACCCTCAGCATCTGATGCCTGCACCGACATTCTCGGGGCTACTTTCCCTACTGGCATTCAGAAATGTTCTGCCCCTTACACCTCCTTTTTTGGTAAAACTAACTTGGGTCTTGCTTTCACCTTCAATCATTTTACCTAGCAGGGAGTCATCAAATAGGAGGCTTTTCAGCAGAAGTTGGGTGGCCATCTGTCAGGGCTGAGATTCCTGAGTTGCAGGGGTTTGAACTAGATGACGTTTGCGGGTCCCTTCCAACTTGACGGTTCTACGATTCTATGAAATTCATCTATCCCAAGCGCCGTCGGGAACAGCCACTAAAAATATACAGAAGAGAACAGAAAAGGTCATTCTGGACATCACTGACACATCCTCAGAAGGGAACAGCCTGCTGTGAGCTTCTCTGGTGATTGGCTGTATTGTTCAGAGCCTTGGCCAATGGACAGCGAGCCAGCGAGCTAGGAGGGAGATACCTGCTGTTGTCACTCTGAAGTTGTTCCCGGAACCTTTTAACAAAGCCTAGCTCAAGCAAACAATGCATCTCTCCACTGCCCCACTGTCTCAGTTTCCGAAGGGCAAACAAGAACAGGAAAGAGAAAGTTCCGCAAGCTGCAAAATGCTCTCTGGAGCAGCAATTATTATTCACAAAGAGCAAGCTGATATAAATAAACCATAGCCACATCAAAGCTGCTAAGGTTATATAAGGATCCCTTAACTAGGCTCCCTTAATGCAGACAGTCCAGACTAATCGCCTGCAGCCGAAATTAGAACTGCGTCCCATCCAAGCACATCATCTGACAGAAGGAAAACAACTCATCTCAATGATATCGCACCCTTTGCTTGGTTGCGTCTAGGTAGCTCAGCGTCACACATTTAATGGGAAATGGACTGCATGGCTCAGTGGCAGAGCTCTGTCTCTGCTCTGCAGGCAGACGGTCCCAGGTTCAGCCTGCGGACTGTCTCGCCAGAGTGGTGCATGCTCTAGTCATCTCCTGCTTGGACTACTGCAATGCGCTCTACATGGGGCTACCTTTGAAGGTGACCCGGAAACTACAACTAATCCAAAATGCGAAAGCTAGACTGGTGACTAGGGGTGGCCGCCGAGACCACATAACACCGGTCTTGAAAGACCTACATTGGCTCCCAGTACGTTTCCGAGCACAATTCAAAGTGCTGGTGTTGACCTTTAAAGCCCTAAATGGCCTCGGCCCAGTATACCTGAAGGAGCATCTCCACCCCCATCGTTCTGCCCGGACGCTGAGGTCCAGCACCGAGGGCCTTCTAGTGGTTCCCTCATGGCAAGAAGCAAAGCTACAGGGAACCAGGCAGAGGGCTTCTCAGTAGTGGTGCCCACCCTGTGGAACGCCCTCCCATCAGATGTCAAAGCAATAAACAACTACCTGACATTCAGAAGACAGGAAGTTTTTAATGTGTGACATTTTAGTGCATTTTTGGTTTCTGTGGAAGTCACCCAGAGTGGCTGGGGAAGCCCAGCCAGATGGGTGGGGTACAAATAAATTATAATTATAATTATAATTATAATTATAATTATAATTATAATTATAATTATAATTATAATTATAATTATAATTATTATTATTATTATTATTATTATTATTATTATTATTATTCCTGATGTCTCCACCTGAGAAGTTCAGGGAGCACCTGGTGAGAAGGACCTACTGCCCAAGGTACTAGAGAACTGCTGCCAGGCAGGGGAGACACCCTGAGCTGGATGGGCAAATAGGCAGGGAAGGTGGAAGAACAAAGAGAGTGGCCTTGTGGCCTCCTTTACAGTGGGCGGTCCTCTATTTGAAGGTATGTCTGATCCAGGTCCAATTTAAAGATGAAGAAGCTTAAGAAGGGAGAGCACTGCTAGGGTCCCTCCAGACTTGTGCCTTCTGCAGCATACCATTGATGCAACAAAATAGCACATCAGTTTATGCTGAACCATCCACATATCATTCCTTTTTAGCAGTTTCTCTGAGATGCTTCCCCATTCTTATTCCATCACCGCTGTTCAGAAGGGAACTCTTTGCACTACAGCAACAGAAGTGGGGCCGCACACACACACACACACACACACACACACCGGGAACATTCATGGTATGCTGAGCCTAGGGCTTGCTGATCAGAAGGTCGGCAGTTCGAATCCCCACGATGGGTTGATCTCCCGTTGCTCGGTCCCTGCTCCTGCCCACCTAGCAGCTCGAAAGCACGTCAAAGTGCAAGTAGATAAATAGGTACCACTCCGACGGGAAGGTAAACGGCGTTTCCGTGCGCTGCTCTGGTTCGCCAGAAGCGGCTTAGTCATGCTGGCCACATGACCCGGAAGCTGTACGCCGGCTTCCTCGGCCAATAAAGCGAGATGAGTGCCGCAACCCCAGAGTCATCCGTGACTGGACCTAATGGTCAGGGGTCCATTTACCTTTATGAGACATGCACCGATCAGAAGCGAAGCAGTAGGTTCAGCTCAAAACCTTTGCAAGTGCAAGTATTGAATGTGCAATCGTATAACCACCCCAGTACCATTGTGAGCACAAATAGTCATGAATGCAAAATTTTAAAAGGATGTCTGGAGGAGCCCTCAGCCTAAATAAATCAGTGAAGGTTTTTATTTCCCCAATGGTGCTGCAGAGCAGCTTCCAAACTTCTGGAATGAATGCTCAAATTCTGGATGAACTTTGGGCTCACCTGCTGTGTGTGCATTCTGCCACAAGAGGTCACTCGTTCTGGATTTCATTGCAGCAGAAGCATCCAAAACGCTGCACAATTTTAACCAGCATGAAGCAAAGCTGCTACTGTCAGGGCAGATCTTTGCACAAAATCCTTGAAAGGGTAGTGGACCATCTCTGGGGCATTTGACAGAAAAGCAAAATGTGTGTTGCTTCGCACCTTGGTCCACCTAGATACTCTTTGCCCAGAAGCCCACCCCAAAAACATAATAATAATAATAATAATAATAATAATAATAATAATAATAATAATAATTTTTATTTATACCCCACCCTCCCTGGCCAGAGCCAGGGGCTCAAGGCAGCTAACACCAATAAAATCACAGTAAAAACAAAATGGGGGGAAAGGGGGGGGAGGAAAAGGGGAAAAAACCAATTTAAAATGCAGGTTAAAATTCAATTTAAAATGCAGCCTCATTTTAAAGTAGCTGATAAATCAAGACCATAAGGGGAGGGAAACATAAGGGTCAGACCGAGTCCAAACCAAAGGCCAGGTGGAACAGCTCTGTCTTGCGGGCCCTGCGGAAAGATGTCAAGTCCCACAGGGCCCTAGTCTTTTGTGACAGAGCGTTCCACCAAGTCGGGGCCAGTGCTGAAAAGGCCCTGGCCCTAGTTGAAACCAATCTAACATCCTTGAGGCTCGGGACCTACAAAGTGTTGTCATTTGTGGACCTCAATGTCCTCCGCGGGGCATCCCAGGAGAGACGGTCCCGTAGGTACGTGGGTCCTAGACCACATAGGGCTTTAAAGGTCAAAACCAGCACCTTAAACCTGACCCTGTACTCCACTGGGAGCCAGTGCAGTTGGTAAAGCACTGGATGAATGTGATCCCGTGGCATAGACCTCACTTGGAGTTTGTCAGCAGAATAATCATTTCCCTGGTACCCTAGTAGTGAGCATGGGCCAGGTCTCCATGACCCACATCTGTAACGGATTCAGCTTTGAAAGAATCATAGGCTTGGAAGGGACTTTTCTAACACACCTAACTGCTGATGCAGGAAATACTCTACTGCAACCTCCCTGGTGATCATTCAGCCAAGTTATTAATCTTGTGCTCTCAATTTTGGCAACATCGCCAGCGATGAGTGGAGGTCCTAATTCTTTGTGGCTCCTATAAGCATTGTGATGCGATGTGCTTTGTAATCAGTATCCCAGCATGATGGAGGGGTGAAATATACTCAGAGTCGCAAAGTGATTTCATGCTCTTTATTCAGCTCATAGTGGTGAGGAGGAATGAATGAAAGTCCCCTCAAAGTATCTGCTTTATATACATTATTTACACAATGGGCTGCACATGATTGGCTAATTCCGGAATTCTACTGTAAGCCAATCAGGTTGTGGATTCACTTCTATCTGGAGCATGATTGGGTGGTTCCTGCCAACCAATCATACTGCTGCATTGTTCTAGGACCAATCTGACTGCTGCATTCTGAATCCTATTGTTCTAGGACCAATCAGACTGCTGCAGTTTGGATCCTATTCAACTCAGTACATAACAAGGGGTGAATCTCTCTTGCCGGTACTGAGTGGCAGAATTTCATTGTCTGTTCCAGAAAGCTGAAAAGCAGCTAGCAGAAATAGCCGTGAACTCCTCTTGTATATATAAGGGACGCGGGTGGCGCTGTGGGTTAAACCGCAGAGCCTAGGACTTGCCGATCAGAAGGTCAGCGGTTCAAATCCCCGCGACGGGGTGAGCTCCCGTTGCTCGGTCCCTGCTCCTGCCAACCTAGCAGTTCAAAAGCACGTCAAGTGAAAGAAGATAAATAGGTACCACTCCGGCGGGAAGGTAAACAGTGTTTTTGTGCGCTGCTCTGGTTCGCCAGAAGTGGCTTAGTCATGCTGGCCACATGATCCGGAAGCTGTACGCCGGCTCCCTCGGCCAATAAAGCAAGATGAGTGCCACAACCCCAGAGTCAGCCACGACCGGACCTAATGGTCAGGGGTCCCTTTACCTTTACCTCTTGTATAACATGCGCAAGCAGTAAGGAAGTAACCTGGCTGGAAGCTGAGAGTTTGTGGCTGGGAAGGACCCTTCCGGTTCGGCTTAAACCCATGAAATTGTGGGGGGTGGGAGATTTTGGCAGCTTTCACTGGTAAAAGGTGTTAAATTTGGGGGGGGGAGAGATATCCCAGGGCTCCCCCACAACTCTGCTTGGCTGGTAGCTGACATCCTTTTCTCCCAGGATGCTCGACTGCAATGCACTCTGGTGGGGTAGAAATGGCTCCCACCTCTTTCTCCGCCTATTATAATGTGTCTTTATGGGGGTGGGGCGTTCCTCTTTAAATGCTTTATTTCTTTAAACTTGCCATATAGATAGGATTTGTTTTTTAAGGCAGCCACCAGTGGGCGCTGCCATTTTAACCACTGAAAAGGGAGCATTTTTATGAGGTGCTTCAATGAAAATTGGGCATCTGCCAAAACCGGGGGTTGGGGAATGGGTTTTCCACTTCTTTCACCCCCAAGACAGGCCAAAATCTAGCCCGGTCTTAGTAGAATCTCATGAATTTTGGGCTGCATACACACAATACATTTAAAGAACACCCCCCCCCCCCAAACACACACCCCTGAGAAAAAAGAAGACTCACTGGAACTGTGGTTTGTTGCAGGTGCTTGGAATTGTATCTCTGTGAGGGGTAAGCTACAGTGCCCATGATTTTGTGCTTTAAATGTTGTCTAGGCAGCCTTGGCCTCCATCAATCTGGGAAGCATTAAGTATTTGAACTGAGCTGGGGAGAGAGTAGCTCAAATCATGACAATCGCTGGTAGATGTTGTACCCAGAGGGGTAGATGCTGTACCCATTTCACAGTTTTGTAGGATTGTGACGATGACGTTAAGGGTACCCCTGAATTCTCTTGGCAAACAACTTAGATATTTCATATTTCTAAGATATGCCATATTTCAAAAGATATGCCATATTTCTAAGATATGCCATATTTCAAAATGCCAACTTAGATATGCCATATTTCAAAAAGTGAAAATCTGGACGCAAAAATTGTTGAACTTTTTTTGGAATAAAAGTTTGGCAAAAAGAAGAAGATGCTGTTGCCGTACATCTGGATTTCCCCAGACATTTCTGTGATTTCTGCCCGGATACTGTTTCTGACTACCTAATCCTGTCTGTGTCCAGGAAGTTCCGGACGTATGGCAACCCTACTGAATAAAAACCTGATGAGTAAAATGTTGAAAGAGCAGGACTTTCTCTTCATTCCCTCAGCATGAATTTTCTGAGGTCTCGTGCATCGCAGAGTCAAGGGAAAAATCAGCCGTCAGGTTTGCTGCTATGAGAGCTGATGGCAAAGATCCAATTAATTACAGCCAGAGCCAGGTTCCACAGGGTTGTTTGGAATGAGCTCATCATTGCTGCAGTGGCTTTGGGTATTTTGCAAAGATCCGCTGCCGAATTCTCCATAAACATATGACTGGTGCTGTTTGAGCAGTTAATTCTCTAGGACTAATGAAGGTAAGGAAAAAGGTAAGCTCCACGCTGCCACCTTTTCAACTTCAATTACATTGCAAAGGAGAAACCGTGCTTATCTGCATCAGTGACAACATCTCCAGAAACTAATTATCTGAAAGGACTTTTTCTGGTTTGCAGGCAACACTCTGGTTCCAAAGCAAGTCATGCCATTATGAACTATGCTTGTATCTCAGCCCCTATCAGGTCCATTTGTACCTCGCAAAGGACTCCTCAGTCAACAGATTGTCAGCTCATCCTCTCCATCACCGAGGGAAAACACCAGTTTGTCATGCGTCCTCTTCAAGTGTTCCTACCATATTAGGTTGGGGAAAGATAGCACTGCGGTCACCCCTCCTGTAGCACTCCCTGTGTTGGGAAGTGAATTTGGGAAGAAAAGACCACAGAATTTAGAACCTAGCTGCACTACACCAAGCCTGTTCCAAATCTGATTGTCGAACAGAGCCAAGAGAACAAGCCTTTTGCTCAGAGTTCATTCAAAGATAAGCTTAAAGGTGTATCCACTGTCTAGTATGGATGGAGAAGCTCTAGATCATGGGCAGGCAAACTAAGGCCCAGGGGCCGGATCTGGCCCAGTCGCCTTCTAAATCCGGCCCACAGACGGTCCAGGAATCAGCGTGTTTTTACATGAGTAGAATGTGTCCTTTTATTTAAAATGCATCTCTGGGTTATTTTGGGGGCATAGGAATTCTTTCTTTCTTTTCAAAATATGGTCCGGTCCCCACAATGTCTGAGGGACAGTGCACCGGCCCACTGCTGAAAAAGTTTGCTGACCCCCTACTATAGATGAACTCTATACAGATTGATCAAGTTTATCTCTCAAGCTATCTGGATATCAATCTGTTTGGAGGTTGTGAAGGGTAGAAGGTCGTAGTACATCTCATTCTGTGTGTGTGTGTGTGTGCACGCGCACGCTCGCGTGTATACAGTGGTACCTCGGGTTAAGTACTTAATTTGTTCCAGAGGTCCATTCTTAACCTGAAACTGTTCTTAACCTGAAGCACCACTTTAGCTAATGGGACCTCCTGCTGCTGCCGTACACCGCTGGAGCACAATTTCTGTTCTCATCCTGAAGCAAAGTTCTTAACCCGAGGTACTATTTCTGGCTTAGCGGAGTCTGTAACCTGAAGCGTATGTAACCTGAAGCTCATGTAACCCGAGATACCACTGTCTGTCTCTCTCTCTCTCTCTCTCTCTCTCTCTCTCTCTCTCTTTCTCTCTCTCTCTGTGTGTGTGTATGTTTGTGAGGGAATTGGGTCTTGGGGTTGCCTCCCTGTGGGACAAGTAGGGTTTGCTCATTGTTATTTAGTGATTTTGCTCACTGCCCTTACAAACATGACAGTAGGAGGCATTGTGCTGCTTCTATGAAGTTGCACCTTTGAATGTACACATTCATAATATCTTAGATAAACCAAACCGGAACCTGCATTCAGCATCTGAGGGATGCGCAGGTGGTGTCAACATAAGAAACATAAGAAAAAGCCTTCTCGGTGGTGGCCCCACACAGAGAGAGGCAAACCTGGCGTCATCATTATATTTAAGTACTATGTATCTTTTCTGCCAGGCATATAGCCTTTAATTACTTGCTTCAATGGACGGGATGTCTTAGTCCTGACATATTTATGAATACGGACGTGTTTTCATCTTTCACTCTGTTTCAGTTTTAAGTTAGTTTTCATGCATGTGCTATTTTTTTCTAAGTTGCTTTGAGTTCTAACTAATAATGTCAAATTATTATTATTATTATTATTATTATTATTATTATTATTATTGATATAATCATGGGTATGAACATATCATGTTCCTGTTCTCCTGCTGTGTTGTATCAATGGACCCATGCACAACTAGTTCCAGAAATAAAATAACAAAACAGTGGAAAATTGCTAATGCATTGGTTCTGCTTCAGAGACAAGACCACTTTCCGGTGTATCTTTCAACACCTTCCCCCTGGTGCAAGAACGTAACACCAAATTCAAAATTGGCTCCCTGGACTGATTAGCTCCATTATTCTCCAACTTTGATAGAGAAGCCAGGCTTTTCCTCCTCTTTTCTTCCCCAAGAACAACAGAAAACATTTCCAAAAGTAGCTTGGTGGATTTAGTGTACTTGCCACGAAAAACACATGCAAATCCAGGCTCACTCTTTGTGCTGCAAAGAAAATGTCTTTCTCTGCTGTGGCTTGAAGATTTAACCCAACCACTCCAAAATAACCCAATGCATTGTGACAATTGCTGCTTGACAATGCTGGCAAGAGGAATCTCAGAAGTCAGGCTGAATGAGTTTTGTTTTTGCTAAGCAATATTTTTAAATTTCTCCATTTGACGAACACAGTAGAAACTATGGACTGATTTAGGTGGTACTAAAGTCTAAACCACAACAGCAAAAAGAAGAGGACCAGTGTGGTGTAGTGGTTAGAGTGTCGGACCTGGACCTGGGGGACCAGGGTTCAAATCCCCACTGGACCATGAAGCTCACTGGGTGACCCTGAGCCAGTCACTGCCTTTTGGTCTAATCGACCTCACAGGGTTGTTGTGGAGATTCAGTGAGAAGGGAGAGAACCATGTGAGCCACATTAAGCTCCTTGGAGAAGGTGCGATATAAATGCAACAAATAAATAAATCACTCCATGAGGAGAGTTCTGCTGGATCAGACTAATAGCCCATTTTGTCAAGTATAATTGTTTAATTGCACACCGAAACGGAGAATGCCTGTATATATGTTGCTAAGGATTTAACATTGGAAAACTCCATTGGAGTATACTAAGCTAGAAAGAAGCTCTCTGAGCATTTAGCTGAGTTGACTGTTGTGATTCTCTGCTAGCTCTCGCGTGAATGTTTAACCTTAGATCATGCAAGTAAGGTATTAAATTGCAAATTTGCCATTGCCTTGGTCTTTTGTTCCCAACCACAGTGAGAAAGGGATATAATAAGATGCCTCTACAGGAGCTGCACAGCTCTTAGGCTAGATGCAAGCTAATGCAGGCTATGGGAGACATGGAGCTTGGATTTTTGCTCTAATCATAATGTAAGAAGAAGAACCTATGTTTGAATAGGCATAGGATTTATAAAACCTTCAGAAGTATCATGGATCCTTTTGTACCTGTTTTGAATAGGGTTTGGTTAGTAAAGCTTTGAAGAATACTTACAAGTCTGGGCAATTTTTATTCCAAAAGGAGGCAACTTTAAGCATCCAATTGCTTCATGCTGTGCAATATTAATACGTCTAGCATTCTCACAGTGGCCCACCAGATGCCTCTGTGAAGGCCACAAGACAGGTGTGGGGACAAGTGCCTTCATTAGGTGACTCCAGGTTCTAATATTATGGGAGAGGGAGACCCATTTTTTTCTACACCATGCATATTTCATACACCTCTCCTATGTCCCCTCCCCACTCACCTTTCATCTAAACTAAAAAAGCCCCAAATGTCCTACCCTTTCCTTGTAGTTGCTCCACCCCAACTCCCCAAACATTTTGGTTCTCCTTCATTCTTCTTCTTTGGCGATCACTCGTAGTCAAGTAAGATTGTCTTCCATAAACACGGTTTTAACAATGAGTCCGTAAGTGATTGTGGAGGCCAATTCTGGATCCACACGTCCTTCCACAGTGGGGACATTGGTTTCTGGGCGGGAGTTGAACATGGTGTGGATTTGCCAAGCATGCCTTCCTCCTAGCACGTTTCTCCCTTGCATCCTGAGTTTGAGTGTCTTCAAAGCCCATGTCACCTTTGGTAAAGGCTGTTCTCCAACTGGAGCGCACGCAGGCCAGTGTTTCCCAGTTGTCAGTGTTTTACTACATGTTTAAAGATTTGCCTTGAGGCAGTCTTTAAACCTCTTTTGTTGACCACCAGCATTACGCTTTCCGTTTTTAAGTTTGGAGTAGAGTAGTTGCTTTGGAAGACGATCATCAGGCATCCGCACAACATGACCAGTCCGACGAAGTTGATGTTGAAGAATCAATGCTTTGACACTGGTGATCTTTGCTTCTTCCAGTACACTGATATTAGTTCACCCGTCTTCCCAAGTGATGTGTCAAATTTTTCAGAGACACCGCTAATGGAATCTTTCGAGGAGTTGGAGATGGTGTTTATAAGCGGTCCATGATTTGATCAAGGTTACCTTCAGTGGAAGCTGGCCCATTGGTGAAAATGGGGTACTGCCCCACCAACCCAAGTCTGCTCTCAGTCAGCCCCCACTTGTCTGCCATCTTGCTTACCCAACCACACAAGGGAGGGGTCCTGCTTGCCAGCTTCCTCCTCCTTGGCTCTTCTCCTTGGAGGACTCAGCAGAGAGGAGGATGGTAACAGCACTGAAATTAGTTAGCTCTGCCCATCATTTGCCACCCACCCAGCTGTCAGTCACCTGACATCTCAACGATGCCAGGTGATTGGATGCTTTGACGTCCTGAGGTTGGGATGTCAAAGCAGCACACAGTTTGCAAATTGCCCTGTGTGGTACTTTAAAACACCTGAGACTTTGGAGTGACTGGGCATCAGCTGATGGGCAGGAGAGCCAAAGCTTGCTTTCCTTTGCCAATGCACAATCAGGAGCACACTAAGTGTTTTCATTAGTAGCCATGAACACCTGTCACACACCTGACATCAGTGCAAGGTGTGGTCCTGGCTGTCCACTTTATCCTCCTTCGTCTCAGCGTTGTGTCATGTAGAACGCAGCAGGGAGGAGGCAGGGAAATACGCCGCAATAATAATTTACATGACAATTTGTTGCTGCTCCAGGACGCTTAGTTTCAGCTGCCCGAGGCAGATGCCTCATGGAACCTGAGTGCAGAACAGGAGTGGGTCACCCTTCTGGATACAGAAGGTGCCCTGGCAGAGCTTGTGGAGTTGAAGTCTATGCAACTATGTGCAAGGAAATAAAAATGGAGTCTCTACAGGAATCGCTAATGCTGTGGGTGTGCTGTGAAGAGCAGTCCTGGGAGAGCAGCCAAAAGCAGTCGCTGTGCAGTTTTTAGGCCACGGACATCCTTTTATCGGCCGAACCAAAGCCGATTCCATTGTATTTCTGTTTATGTGTTTGTCTCACATCTAAAACAAACCTCCGAAGCTTCAAGAGGGGGAAGGTTCATCTCACGGTTCTTTGTTGGTGTGTAATTCTGTATGGGGAAAAAAATTCCATGTTCTGTGGAGCTGCTAAGATGCCCACAATGGATGCTGGCAAGAGATTCTACCGTAAACTTTGCTGCAAGCTATATTTCTTTGTTTCAAGTCTAGGCCCACCCAACTAGATAGATGCTGTGAGATCCAGGGGAAGGTCATCACACAGAATCATAGAATTGTAGAGTTGGAAGGGACCATGAGGATCATCTAGTCCAACCCCCTGCAATGCAGGAATCTTTCACCCAATGTGGAACTCGAACCCACAACCCTAAGATTAACAGCCTCATGCTGTACCAGCTGAGCTATCCCAGGTAGCATGAAGAAGGTGCTGGGTTAGAGGGATCAGGAGAGGACTGCCTGGAACACTGAACAACATGAGCTGCCTTATACTAAATCGGACCATTGGTTCATCTAGCTCATTATTGTCTACACTGGCTGGCAACAGCTCTCCAGGATTTTGGGCAGGAGACTCTGTCAGCCTTAAAAGGTAAAGGGACCCCTGACCATTAGGTCCAGTCGTGACCAACTCTGGGGTTGCGGCCCTCATCTCGCTTTATTGGCCGAGGGAGCCGGCGTACAGCTTCCAGGCCATGTGGCCAGCATGACTAAGCCGCTTCTGGCAAACCAGAGCAGCGCACGGAAACGCCGTTTACCTTCCCACCGGAGCGGTACCTATTTATCTACTTGCACTTTGACATGCTTTCAAACTGCTAGGTGGGCAGGAGCAGGGACCGAGCAACGGGAGCTCACCCCGTCGCGGGGATTCAAACCTTCTCATCAGCAAGTCCTAGGCTCTGTGGTTTAACCAACAGCACCACCCACGTCCCTTTCTCTTAGCCTTACTTGGATTGAATTTGGGACCTTCGATCTGCATGGAAACGGAGGTGCTCTGCCACTGTTACATCCGTTCCTGTGAGACCCTGCCTGTCTGAGATCTCAAAAAAGGACCTTGTAGAGCTGGAAAGGTATAATGTAGGAGATTGAGCAGGCTGAAAGCAAAGAGTAAGGTTACCGTAACTTCCGTCATAGAGCTTCAGTACGCTGATGGTAACGTAGTGTGTGCACGCTCAGAGGATGACCGCCAAACCATCCTAAATATCTTTGCAGAAGCTTACGAAAAGCTTGGCCTATCGCTCAACATCCAAAAGAGGTCTCAAGGCAAATCTTAAAAAAAAAATGTAGTATAAACACTGACAACTGGGAAACACTGGCCTGCGAGCGCTCCAACTGGAGAACAGCCTTTGCCAAAGGTGTCATGGGCTTTGTAGATACTTGAACTCAGGACGCAAGGGAGAAACGTGCTAAGAGGAAGGCACGCTTGGCAAATCCACACCGTGATCAACTCCCACCTGGAAACCAATGTCCCCATGGAGCTGGCCATGTTTCGTCAGAGACCCTAGAAGGCATCTGAGATACTTGATGCTGACAGCCTGCTATAGGCATTCACTCTGCTTCCCATTAAGCGCAAATAAAACCAGTGATTAATCTCTTAGAAATCAGCCGTATTTGGATAGGATGAAAAGGAGAATGCTTTAAGAAGAGAAGAAGGAGTAATTCATACCTTCTGAGGGACGGAGCCCTCTATCCTGCCAGTAGCCTAAATATTAGATCTTACATGCGCTCCACCCAACAGAGGTGTTGAAATGGGAGCGCAGTCGACAGTGGCGTAACGTGGGTTGTCAGCACCCGGGGCAAGGCAAGTAATTTACGCCCCCTAACCCATGGATTTACGCCCCCTAACCCATGGATTTGCGCCCCCTAACCCTAACCCCCAGATGTTGCGCCCGGTGCGGCCGGCCCCCCCTGCACCCCCCACGCTACGCCACTGGCAGTCGATCACCACGCCGTTGCTCTTTGAAACAAATGAAACCCACTCATCAAATCTTATTAAGTCCTGTCACTTAACAACAGCTGTATCAAAGAGAGAAATTGCTGCCACCTGACACAAGTCCCACGTGAACCAGCTAAGACAAAAGATATGCAAAGGCGAGAACGATGAATATTAAAGCCATCAGTCAGAGAAAGGCTCCGATGCATACACGAAATGAAATATTAAATGCAGTGGAGGAACTTCCTTTGTCTAGGCAGAAAAGTGAGTGGGACTCACCGGGGGGAAAGGATTGGTAAGTATGAGATGCAGAATTTAAAAAGTATTCATGTCAATCCAAGATGGTTCATAGAATCATAAAATCTTGGAAGGGACCTGAGAGTCATCTAGTCCAGGGGTTGGCAAGGTGCACAGGTGCGATTTTTGGCCTCTGGCCATGCGCAGATGCGATTTCCGGTATCTGCACGTGCGCAGACATGATTTCGGCTGCTGCTTGGCGAGTCCCCGTGCACACGGGGGGACTTGCTAAGCAGGCTGCTCAGTTTGGGAGCAGCTTGTGGGCCGGTAAAACAGTCTTCATGGTCCGCATCCGGCCCATGTGCCGCAAGTTGCCAACCCCTGATCTAGTTCATCCCCCTGCAATGCAGGAATTTCAACTAAAGCATCCCTGATAAGATGGCCATCCAACCTCTGCTTAAAAACCTCCAAGGAAGGAGAGCCCACCACCTCCCAAGGGAGTCTGTTTCACTGTCAAACTTCTCTTACTTAGCTGGAATTGCCTTTCTTGTAACGTGGAGGTTTCAAGTCCTACCCTCCAGGTTGAGTGGATTTCAGGAATGAAAAAGGGTTTCCAGTCTTCTTTAAAAGATTCTAAATTTGTGTCTCTTATCACTGCTGTCAATTTCAACATTTCTGCATACAGTGGTACCTCGGGTTACAGACGCTTCAGGTTACAGACGCTTCAGGTTACAGACTCCGCTAACCCAGAAATAGTACCTCGGGTTAAGAACTTTGCTTCAGGAGGAGAACAGAAATTGTGCTCTGATGGCGCGGCGGCAGCAGGAGGCCCCATTAGCTTAAAGTGGTGCTTCAGGTTAAGAACAGTTTCAGGTTAAGAATGGACCTCCAGAATGAATTAAGTACGTAACCAGAGGTACCACTGTATTCCAAGCTTTTCATCAACCATCTTCCTTTGAAGGTGTTTTCCTTCCATTTCTGTGCATAGAGAATTCTTGCCAAAGTGGTCACATACATAAGTACCGTTGAGGCTTTCAAATGTGGTAAGCATTCTTCATAGCGAAGTTGCCCCTTTTCTGAACCTTTTCCTACTCTACAATATCCTTTTTGAGCTGAGGCAACCAGAACCCCAGAATTTATGTTGACTGCATCAGCTTTCTTTCTGTTGGCTTCCAGACATATATCTTCTTCCTACCTCCAGCACGACAACCCGAGGCGGAAAGTCCTCGCACATGTTTTCCGAGATATTGTCCCATATGATAAATGGATAGAAAATGGCAACAATTCTGTACGTAGCTGAGTTTTATCGCAAAGCACCTGTCATGCTTATGAGATAAACTGCAGAATGCAACATAAGCACAGAGAAATGGCTATTTCTTTGTTGCTGAAGGTCTGTGGTTATGAATGGAGGAGCCTCCGTCATGCAATAAGCAATCATTACCATCACTGGTTGAAGGTCGTAAGGCTCCGTTAAATGGACAATACAGTGGTACCTCGGGTTAAGTACTTAATTTGTCCGGAGGTCCGTACCTGAAACTGTACTTAACCTGAAGCACCACTTTAGCTAATGGGGCCTCCTGCTGCTGCCACGCCGCCAGAGCACAATTTCTGTTCTCATCCTGAAGCAAAGTTCTTAACCTGAAGCAATATTTCTGGGTTAGCGGAGTCTGTAACCTGAAGCGTATGTAACCTGAAGCGTATGTAACCCGAGGTACCACTGTACCAGCACCAGGGATTTCCATTAATAACAGCACGAGAAACGTTCCGATGTTTTGAGCAAGGGATGTGTGGTAATCATAGACGCTAACTTGAACAGGATATTGTGCTTGGGACCTGTTTGCAGGTTTCCCATAGGCATCTGTGAGAACAGGGTGCTGGACTCAGTGCTGGTCTTTGGACTGATTCAGCAGACCTTGTCTTATGTTCTTCTGACTCATCTGATGGTCAAAAGCCCTTTAGCTCCCAGCTAAAAACCTAAGAGGTAGGAGGGGAGAAACACAAAACTGAAGTCTCTCAGGTGTTGCCCTTCTCTGAGTTTGTGCTGATTTTGACCTGTAAAGCCTTAAACATCTCAGGACCGCAATACCTCAAGGACTGTCTCTTTCCATATGAACCTACCCGGATCCCGAGATCATCTTCTGAGGCCCTCCTTTGTGTGACTCCTCCTCGGGAAGTCCAGAGAGTGGCAGCACGAGAACAGGGCCTTCTCTGCAGTGGCTCCCCATCTGTGGCATGCTCTCCCCAGGGAAGTTCGCCTGGCGCCTTCCTTATACACCTTTAGGCACCAGGCAAAAACATTCCTTTTTAACCAGGTCTTTGGTTGATCTGATTTACATCCTATGCCCTTTTAAAATGGTTCTTTTTTTGGGGGGGAGGCTATTGGGTGGTTGTTTTTTTATTTTTATTAGGTATTTTATGGTTCTATATCTTGATTTTATTCTGTGAACCGCCCTGAGACCCCCAGGTATAGCATGGTATAATAATAATAATAATAATAATAATAATAATAATAATAATAATAATAATTTTTTGTTGGAAGCCTCCCAGAGTGGCTGGAGAAATCCAGCCAGATGGGTGGGGTAGAAATATATTATTATTATTATTATTATTATTATTATTATTATTATTATTATTTCCAGCTCTCCCCTCCAGAGATAGCTTTCCTTGACAGCTGGGATAGCTCAGTAGGAAAAGCATGAGACTCTTAATTTTAAGGTCATGGGTTCAAACACCACTTTGGACAAAATATTACTGCATTGCAGGGGGTTGGACTAGATGGCCCCCGTGGTCCCTTCCAGCTCTACAAAGTCTATTATTCTCCGTCACCCTTTTTTCCTTTTTCTTTGTCACATAAGTTATCCAGGAAACCAACATAAAAAGTAGGGTTATTGATGTGATGAGCAGACAGGGAGAGCTGCACACAATGGTCATCTCAGCCTCTATTGTTTGATGCCGCGGTTGTTGTTAATATTTGCCAAGCTCTTCTGCTCAGTGGGCCCGCAGAGCTGCTTACAAAGGCTGGGAGAAAAAGGAAACAACAGTGCATGGAAACAAGAAGAAACAATATGAAACCACGGACGAAAACAGTCATTAACAGCAGAAACGGCTAAAAACACGGCGGCTCAGCTAGCTGTTAATCACCTCTTTGAATAAATACATTTGCAGGTGCCTGTTCAGACAAGCGAAGGTCAACTGAATGCTGTTCAGCAAAGGATGCTGAATAGTAGTGCCATGAGCACAGGACCCCCATAAAACCTCAAATACAGTGTGGTGCAGTGGTTAAGAGCGGTAGACTCGTAATCTGGTGAACCGGGTTTGCTTCCCCGCTCCTCCACATGCAGCTGCTGGGTGACCTTGGGCTAGTCACACTTCTCTGAAGTCTCTCAGCCCCACTCACCTCAGAGTGTTTGTTGTGGGGGAGGAAGGGAAAGGAGAACGTTAGCCGCTTTGAGACTCCTTCGGGTAGTGATAAAGTTGGATATCAAATCCAAACTCTTCTCTTCTCTTCTTTCCTTACAACATGGGGTAGACCCATAACTCAGTGGTACATCATCTACATTGCACACAGAAGGTTCCAGGTTCAATTCCTGGTATCTCCAGCTGGGAGAAATCTCTGTCTGAAGCCCCTGTGAGCTACAGCAAACCAAATGATATTGAGCTTGGTGGACCAACAGTCTGATTCAGTCTAGGGCAACTGCCTGTGTTCTGCCAGACCTATGCATGGGGTATAATGTATCCATTCACACACACACACACACACACACACACACACACACACACACCTTGCAGGTAAAATGACTGAAGGGCGGACTGCCCAAGCTGCAAAGCTGTAAAACGGCAAAGAGTGCCCACAAAACTGGATATAAAGAAGATTTATGTCACGTTTGCTCATCGCAGGGGAATTTGTCTCGAGGCAAGCTCCGGGAAGGAAGATGAATATCTCACCCAGACATGTCAGCAGTATCTGGGCAGTTCATACTGAATTAAAAATAGAAGGTGTTATTTCAGATGGGGGGGGGATATGTTTGGGTATTTAAATTTGTGTGCACCTTAGAATGATCATTCATTGCCTTTGCTCTTCAGCAGCATCCAGGCCACATCTTGAAAAACCAGAACACCTGGCCTGGATGTTGTCGCTCAGCTCCTGGTCTGATTTGGGGGTGAGGATGCTTCGAGGACAGAGTTCTCTTTATCAAGGGCAAGACAGCAAGAACAGCCTCCCGCTGTCACTTTTAGAACTTGAGCTGATTAGGGCTACCCACAGAACGACCTACCACATGAGGAAGTTTTTGGCACAAAGTGCATTTTCCTCCATTGAAATATCCATTCCCTTTTTGAGCAATTTTCACTTCAATCAATCAATCAATCAACCTTTGCTGGCATACAGAGAAGGCAGGAATAGATGAATCTAAGCATAGAATTGGCATCTGTTCACAGAAGGAGATGCTTTGAGATAAAACTATACAGACCTAATAAGGTTAAAAGGTAGTACTCGAGTCTTATGACAACGTAGTTTCTGTCAGGAGCTCGTCCTACACTCGATTAGGAACCTGGCAGAGACACGTGCCCGACTGGCATGTTCCCTCCCTCCTGGTCGATTGGGAGCTTCAAAAGCTTTCTTCTGCCCGAACATCACAACGACCAATGCCAACAGACATCGGCACGCTTAGGGATGCGCAGAGTCTTCGCAGCTTGCGTGACAGACCTCAGCAACTCAGCATTTTGGCTAATCTACTTTATTTACTTATAAACACACATGGAGCCCTGCAACATGGCTCCCTCTCTCTCGAGCATCAGACAGCAAAGAGACAAAGAAGAAAGGACAATAGTCCCACTTCACGGAACACAGTAACACAAACATCCTGTCTCCGTCACTTCCCACTCTGTGGAGTCGAAACATACACCGTCATGTGGTAGACAACAATCCCATGACTGCAATCACAGAGCAGTAATCTTCAACAGTTTCATGGTGTTCCTCAGGTATTCTGCTACTTTCTCCATTCTGTCATGCCCACAGCTATTCAATAAAAAGGAAACCCTGTAGGAGTCAGAACAATTTAACCTCTCCTTCAGCATGGGGCTTAAACATTTGTCATGGGTTGCTGCATAAAATGGGCAGTAGAGGAAGACATGTTCAATGGCCTTGACTTGTCCTACATCACAAGGACAATATCCTCTCCTATTTTAGTTTGCAATGGGGATGAATTCAGCTGGACATGTCTTCCAAAACTGAAAGAGATTATTTCCGGTGTGCGCACTATCCTTGCACTATCTCTGCAGCTTTCTTATGGCACTTGGAAGCATAGATGAAATATACTCGGAGTCGAGTGTGGATTTCATGCTCTTTATTCAGCTCATAGTAGTGAGGAGGAATGGAAGTCCCCTCAAAGTATCTGCTTTATATACATTATTTACACAATGGGCCCCACGTGATTGGCTAATTCTGGGATTCTCCTGTAGGCCAATCAGGTTGCGGATTCACTTCCACCTGGAGTTGGATTGGGTAGCTCCTGCGGACCAATCAGACTGCTGCAATTTGGATCCTATTCAACTCAGTACATAACACCAGATTTGATCCAAGGTGGGAAGAGTGCACCCAATTATTCTCTCCTCAGTCTTTACAACCTTGGACAGCATTGTTTTTTCCCTGGCCGTGCAGCTCCCAAATCACACACACAGAGGATTCTCAGAAAATACAACCTCTGCTGTGCTCTCTTCATCAGGTCTTTGCTGTTTTCTCCCCAGGTTAGGTCATCTCTCAACTCCATTCCCAGAAATCGAAACACCGAAACCTGTTCCACACACTTCCCCTCAACAATAAGTGGCTGAATATTCGATTTACATTTCCTAAAGTCCACAATAATCTCTTTTGTTTTCTTTAAGTTAAGGAGTAAGTTGTTCTTTCTGCACCACTCCCTCAACTGCTCAACTTCCAGCAGCTTAGACAGGAGTTACCTAGCTGTGAGATAATGTCAAGAGAAACAGAAGGGAGGGAACAGATAGCAGAGATTTCATTAGAGAGTGTGGGGGACCCTCCCTCCCCACAAACTAGGAGGTCCATCCATATTAGAGAACAAAGAATGCAGAGAGGAGGAAGAAATTCTCATTGGTGCCCAGGATGTTGCGGGGGACGGAAGGCGAGATGTGGATTTTTGCTTGCAACCAGATGGCTGAATAAAAAGGACAATAAAATGTAAACTGTTTGTTAATTCTGGTCTGTGAAGTTACCGGGGGGAGGAGAGGACTCTCTATGCTGGACACCTTAGATGGCAGGGAAGCTCCATCTAGCTCATAAATGTCCACACCGATGGACCAGAGATTCAGGCTGGAGACATTCCCAGCCCTACTTGGAGATGCCAGGGGTGTAGAAGAAGGCAAAACAGCTTCTCAGCCACTTCCGAGAATGGAAAGGAGCCATTTTGCAAACCTCTTGGAGCACAGACTGCTTTGCACATTGTTGTTCTTGGTTGTTTTTTGCTTTTCGAAACGCTGGTTTTCATCTAGATTCCTATTTCCCTACAGATTTTCGAAGATTTCTTCTTTAAAGAACGCACATGGAAATGGGACGGACTGGGATTAAATCCTCTGTACATCCCTGGTCCCACTGTGGGAGTTTCTCTAAGTAGATCCCCATTTATCTGTCATGAGAATGACAGCACAGAGGAAGAATGCTGTATACAATGGAGCTAATTAAGACATCGAAGGCCTGCCAAACATTGCCATAAAGGCAATATAAAATCAAGACTCAGCTACTCCAGACATTAAGAGCTGGAGAGTTTCCTGCAAGCATTTCAACAGTGCCCATAATAACATATTCTGTGCTGGATCCAGATCAAATGAATACTTTATACTGTGGAGGGTTTGTTTGTTTGTTTTTTAAAAAATACTCCTTTAAGTATGGAGGACACCAGCTGATTAATTAATTCATCTCTCATCTCTATTGATTACATTCGCTGCTACAATGGATCTGGATGTGTTCTGTGATAACGACAGACACCTTAACTCCAGTTCTTTTCTTTTTTCAGAAGAAGAGTTACCGTGAAAACTGTGGCTCTGAACCTTATAATGATGTAAATGGTGACCTTCAGCTTTAACCCACCTTGGCCATTTTCTGTATTATGACGCTGCTGCTAGCCTGTGAACTCTGGAGGCTTTAAGCTGCGATAAAGCCACTTCTGCCCTTTGGAGGAGGTGAAATTGTAGGCTTCGCGGCCTCAACATGCGTGTGTCAGGATTTGGCAAGATGAACCATTGGTCTGATCCAGCAATGCTCTTATGTCGACTGTGTATCATCTGTAACTCATGATTTCCTCTTCCTCCTGTTCCTTCCTGCTTTGTAGTTGCTTACAGCATTGAACGTAGTTTCCCTCTCCAACATAAATAGCATAAACCGATTCTTATTTTTTTCAAACATTGCTAAATGCAGACCTGGGGAAAAGGTAGATTCAAGGCTCTGTTGCTTGCATATCAACCAATATTAGCTGCGATGTGAAAATGATGAAGGGGCTGCCTCTCAAAGTTACATTAGCTCATCGATAGCAAGCGCACCTGAAGACGGCTTTCAGGTTCGGCTGTCTCTGAAAGTCACATATTTTCCCATTGATTTTCCTGACCTTGCCAGCCAATACGAACAAAGAAGTAAGAACTCTGCATTGCTCCACAAGGAGGGAATGGCTGGCAGCCAACGGGATAATGATGTCACGTGCCCATAATGTAATGTTGAGCAATTCCTGCAATTGCTAATCTTGCAGTTAGCGTTGGGGGGGGGTTGCTGTAGTGACTGATATTGAAGCCAGAGAGATCTAAGACCCCATCACCGTGTTCAAGGAGGAGAGCAGTCATCCAGCAGCCAAGCACACCTGCCGGAATAAAAGCATCGGATGTGCAAAATCACATCATGCACCTACTCGAATGAACGAGTCAGCAAAAATTCTGATTATTTTCAGTCTCACTTCAGTGCTAGAATATGCACACCTAGAGGACTGGCGGGGAGGGGAGTTAATGAAGGAGGAAACGAGTCCAGTATAATAAAACCTGAGGCATAGATTAACCCAAGCTGGAAACAAACCATCAGGTTTTTTTTAAGAGAGATGAAAATGGTTTGAGAAATGCTTTGCTTTCCAGAACACAGCTTTCTTAGGCAGGGCACTTTGCTGCTTCAACTCAAGGACAAGGTGATGCCCCCCCCCCACTTAATTCCAAGCAAATAATAAAATAACGACAACAACAACAACAGCAACAACAACAATAACAATAACAATAAATAAATAAATAAATAATAATAATAATTTTATTTATATCCCGCCCTCCCCAGCCAAAGCCGGGCTCAGAGCGGCTAACAACAGTAAAAATAGCACAGTTTACATAAAATCACAGCCAATTAATTGAAATACATTCTAAAACAGAAACAGACTGGAGTGGCAGTTGAACCTTAAATGTGTTCTAGGGGTTTCCTGTGCCAGTGGCGGAGCGTCAGGCTCCAGCACCCACGGCGGCAAACAGACAGGGGTGTGGCTGGCGCACGCCATGGGGTGCAGGGTGCATGGCGCGCATCACGGGAGGCATGGCATGCATCGAAAGTGGTGTGCAATGTGTGGCGCAATGCGCGGTGAGCGTCACGGGGGTGCGCAGCAAGCAGCGTGCGTCCCGGGGGCGGCCATGATGGCAAACCCCCCCCCCATGGCATCTAGGACGGACCGCTTCTGCCCCTCCCCCCATCTTCGTTCGTCAGTGCCCCCAGCTCTCCGGAGCAGTTTTAGGGAGGGTGTGGGTTGCAAAAGGAAACAAGGCTTTTTTTCCAGCCAGAACTTGCCAGAACTCAGTTCTGGCACCTCTCAGGTGGGCCTCATTTGTGGTGAGTTCCGGCACCTCTTTTTCTAGAAAAATAGCAGCCCTAGGAGGGAAGTCCTCTTGCATAAACAGTGTGATGGCCTGGGACTCGGACTCGGAGGCTGAACCTGAGGAATCCCAGCCTGCACAGGAGTCCCCGCCTCCAGAACCAGCTGAGGTGGGGCTGGGGCATGAGCCTGAAGGGTTCTCACCTGTGCTGGATCCTCAGGTGCAGGCATCAGCTGAGTCTGCTCTGGCTCCTGAGGTGATGGAGGACCCATTGCCTGCAGGTGCTCCACTCTCAGCCCCGTCAGAGGAAGCTGAGGTTGCCTCTGGGTCCGGTAACCCTCCAGCCTCTCCAGAGCTGCAGAGGCTCAGGGCAGAGAGGTGGAGGGAACTAAGTTCCCGCAGGAGGAGTGCTCGCCTCCAAGTCAGGAGAGGCGAGTCACCGGGGCTGCCCTATGCCTCGGGGCAGATAAAAGCCAGTCAGCCCCAGTCCCAGGTTGCGGGAGCAATGTTGTTGGTAGCCTGTCCCTGCCTGCACCCTGTCCTGCTCTTCTGCCAGAGTTCCTGACCCCACCCAACTCCCTGCCTTGGACCCAGCCACAGCTTTGATGGGCAGCCTCCATACCGCACCATTGACCTTGGGCTGGACTCGGACCTCGGACCTCGCCTCTCGGTTAGCCCCCAGGACCAGCACGCTCGGCCTAAAGGTGCCGATGGCCTTGCTTGCACTATTGCTGTTATCATTTGTTCTGACTGACTTCCAGCCCTTCAGAAAGCAGCTTCTGACAGCTTCCAGTCAGGGGCATAGGAAGGAGGGGCAGGGGGTGGTCTGCCCCAGGTGTCATCCAAGAGGGTGGAGACAAAATCCCCCTGGGCGGATCACCGCTGCGCCGATCACCCTGCAGGCAGATCACACTCCGGGTGCCTGAGCAGCTAGCTCCACCGCTGCTTCCAGTGAGCACCTCCAAAGGATTATGGCAAAGTTTCTTCTTCAGTTTTTTTGCCACCCCAGTTTTCTTGTATTGAATTTAAAAGCTGCCATGGCAGGCCTGAAGGAGTGTCTCCACCCCTGTCGTTCAGCCTGGACACGGAGATCCAGCTCCGAGGGCCTTCTGGCAGTTCCCTCCCTGCGAGAAGTGAGGTTACAGGGAACCAGGTGGAGGGCCTTCTTGGTGGTGGCACCCGCCCTGTGGAACACCCTCCCGTCAGATGTCAAGGAAATAAACAACTGACTTTTAGGAGACATCTGAAGGCAGCCCTGTTTAGGGAAGTTTTTAATGTTTAATGTTTTATTGTGTTTTTAATATTTTGTTGGGAGCCACCCAGAGTAGCTGGGGAAACCCAGCCAGATGGGTGGGGAATAAATAAAATAATAATAATAATAATAATAATAATAATAATAATAATAATAATATTCATTTCTGTAGCTGCCTCCCCATAGAAAGCTGAAGGCCCAAGAATGCCTATTGAATGTGTGTGTATCAGAGTCATCTCAAAATGCATAACGGGACCCAAGGTAACAGCCAGAACAATTAAATATTCCACCCTTTTTCCACCCCACCCCTCAAAGGTAACCATAAAATATTAAGCAGCAAATACAAACAATAAGACTGTGTTTCGTCTTACATATTAAACAAAAGCCATTGTTTTGTTTTTTGCTGACAGTAAAAAGAAGAGATTTTTATTCCGCTCCCCTGCTGTACTTAGCCAATCCATCTAGCTCACTTTATCTATCTCACCCAACGTGGTGCCCTCCAGATTCTGTTAGACTAAATTTCCCAAATCCCTGGCCACTGGGCATTCTGTCTGGGGTGATGGGAGATGTAGCTCAGAACATCTGGAGGGTGCAAGGTTGGGGAAAGCTGCCACTCAGTAGTGGCAGTGGCCAGTGTGGTGTAGTGGTTAAGAGCGGTAGGCTCGTAATCTGGGGAACCGGGTTCGCGTCTCCGCTCCTCCACATGCAGCTGCTGGGTGACCTTGGGCCAGTCACACTTCTCTGAAGTCTCTTAGCCTCACTCACCTCACAGAATGTTTGTTGTTGAGGAGGAAGGGAAAGGAGAATGTTAGCCACTTTGAAACTCCTAAGGGTAGTGATAAAGCAGGATATCAAATCCAAACTCTTCTTCTTCTCCTCCTCCTCCAGGATTTGCTCCCCAAGTTGGTGAGGTTCATTTGATAGCAGCAAGAAACTGAGCCTCTGGTGTAACCAGTCCAGTCTTGTGGAAGATTTTGGCACCTTCTGTTTTAACTTCCCCTGCTCTATCTGTATCTATCACCAGTAGTGATGTACGGAAGTGAGAGCTGGACCATAAAGAAGGCTGATCACCGAAGAATTGATGCTTTTGAATTATGGTGCTGGAGGAGACTCTTGAGAGTCCCATGGACTGCAAGAAGATCAAACCAATTCATTCTGAAGGAAATCAGCCCTGGGTGCTCACTGGAAGGACAGATCCTGAAGCTGAGGCTCCAATACTTTGGCCACCTCATGAGAAGAGAAGACTCCCTGGAAAAGACCCTGATGTTGGGAAAGATGGAGGGCACAAGAAGAAGGGGACGACAGAGGATGAGATGGTTGGATGGTGTTCTTGAAGCTACCAGCATGAGTTTGATCAAACTGCGGGAGGCAGTGGAAGACAGGAGGGCCTGGCGTGCTCTGGTCCATGGGGGTCACGAAGAGTCGGACACGACTAAACGACTAAACAACAAAGCTCTATCTGGAAATGTTGGGAATTGTAACTGGGACTGCAAAACTGATGCCACCATAGATGATGCTGTAAAAGTTTCCCTTGGGAGTTATAAGAACATTCGCCTTCTGGATTAGGCTAATGGACCATCTAAGACACAGAGCAAGGTGTGCTGTCAGGGGAGAAGGGGTTTGACTGTGAAGGGTTCTGGGGGCCACACAGAGAGGGCTCGTGGGCCACAAACTGATGCCTAGCCTTTCTCCTCCACAACAATGAATGGTTTCTTTTGTGAATTCTGACTTTCTGTTGTCACCATTCCAGCTGCTTGCTAAAATCATCAGAGCAACTCACAACCGTCTGAAGAAAAATTGCATTTCCTCAGTTGGTGGCATGCACGGTTTTTTCTTCTCTTTTAAAAAAAAATAAATTAAACAAGCGTTAGCACTAAAAATAAATAAGCAAAGCCAGCAACAGCAAAGGAATAATCTCACCCAGCAAAGTGATTTTTCAGGCAAAAATGACTCAGCCTTTTTCCACTGAAAGACAAATCTCCTGAAGGGGAGGAAGGGGAGGGGGGAATCTAGGCTGCTTTATGTAACGATTGCCTACATTTCTGTTTTGAAAATTAAAGAGCTGTTTCAGCTTGTGCATTCCAAACCCCTGGTGTGCTGTGGCCAAGCTCTGTGGCTGAAGTCTGAACCTCAGAAAAGTATTTCTGGAGATCTAGAAATATCTAGCAGGAAGGGAAGAACAGCATTCTTTCCCAGCTTACAGTTTTATCTTTTTTCATGTCAGCCAGAAGCATTTTTTAAATAAATATATATATATAAACTTTGGAAGGGAAAAAAGAGAAATGGGCTCAGAAGAAAGCAAAGTCTTAAATACAGTGGGTGGTGGAGGGAAGGAAATCATGGGGGGGGGGGCTTGAATAAAGTAGCACTAGGATCTGCTGCATCAATTTGTGTAACAGTACTATGACTTCCCTATGTGGGACAAGAAGCTACAGTTAGAACTGGACATGGAAGAACTGATTGGTTCAAAATTGGGAAAGGAGTACGACAAGGCTGTATATTGTCTCCCTGCTTATTTAACTTATATGCAGAATTCATCATGCGAAAGGCTGGGCTGGATGAATCCCAAGCCGGAATTAAGATTGCCGGAAGAAATATCAACAACCTCAGATATGCAGATGACACAACCTTGATGGCAGAAAGTGAGGAGGAATTAAAGAACCTTTTAATGAGGGTGAAAGAGGAGAGTGCAAAATATGGTCTAAAGCTCAATATCAAAAAAACCAAGATCATGGCCACTGGTCCCATCACCTCCTGGCAAATAGAAGGAGAAGAAATGGAGGCAGCAAGAGATTTAACTTTCCTGGGATCCATGATCACTGCAGATGGTGACAGCAGTCATGAAATTAAGACGTCTGCTTCTTGGGAGAAAAGCAGTGACAAACCTAGACAGCATCTTAAAAAGCAGAGACATCACCTTGCCAACAAAGTTCCATATAGTCAAAGCTATGGTTTTCCCAGTAGTGATGTATGGAAGTGAGAGCTGGACCATAAAGAAGGCTGATCGCCAAAGAATGGATGCTTTTGAATTATGGTGCTGGAGGAGACTCTTGAGAGTCCCATGGACTGCAAGAATATCAAACCTATCGATTCTGAAGGAAATCAGCCCTGAGTGCTCACTGGAAGGACGGATCCTGAAGCTGAGGCTCCAATACTTTGGCCACCTCATGAGAAGAGAAGACTCCCTGGAAAAGACCCTGATGTTGGGAAGGATGGAGGGCACAAGGAGAAGGGGACGACAGAGGACGAAATGGTTCGACAGTGTTCTCGAAGCTACCAGCATGAGTTTGACCAAACTGCGGGAGGCAGTGGAAGATAGGAGTGCCTGGCATGCTCTGGTCCATGGGGTCATGAAGAGTTGGACACGACTAAACGACTAAACAACAAGAACTATGACTTCCACCTTGCTCCATATTGCCTACACTGGCTGGCAGCAGCCTTCCAGGGTTTCAGGGAGCTATTCCCCAGCCCTACCTAGAAATGCCAGGGGTTGAACCCGAGACCTTCTGCATGCAAAGCAGATGCTCTACCTAATGATAAGTTCTGTTTTCCACATTTCCACATCAGTTTGCAATTTTTAAAAAAAATGCTTCTCATGAAACTTCATCACCATTTAATTGCCCATTTTTCCTAATTTGCACACATGTCTATGAAATCTTGCCTAATGTGCACATTATGGTTCTTCGCTGGCTGGATTTAGATTGCTGGGTACAGGCAGGGATGTTTGAATGTTGCCCGAGGAATACATCAATACAGTCGAACATTTTCGGAAGTCGAACGGACTTCCGGAATGGATTCCGTTCGACAACCAAGGCGCGGCTTCCGATTGGCTGCAGGAGCTTCCTGAACTAAACTGAAAGCCGCGGAAGCCACGTCGGATGTCCGGCTTCCAGAAAATGTTCACAAACCGGAACACTCACTTCCGGGTTTGTGGCGTTTGGGAGCCAAAATGGATGAGTACCAAGGCATTCGACAACCAAGGCACGACTGTAAAAGTTTACACACATGGAAAACTATCACGCTCAGGAAAGAGGTTTCCCCCTGGCATACTGACTTTCTAATGTGCTGGAGTAGAAGTTTCCAGCCGTTTCTGACGTGTGAACCACTTTCACCCCAAAATTGCATACGAAGAAGTTGAAACCCCAGTACTGCGACCCACCTTAGATCAGGCCATGACATGATTGTGGGTCCTGAGTGAATCACCAGTTGAAGACCCGTGTGCTAGAGTTTGCTTTAAAAATGATAACAATGGAGAGGTGTTTAAAAAATGCAGCACCCACACCTGTAGTCTGAAGTGATGTACTTCTAGAGCATGGGTAGGCAAACTAAGGCCCAGGGGCTGGATCCGGCCCAATCGCCTTCTATATCCGGCCCGCGGCGGTCTGGGTGTTAAGTTGTGGATGAACATATCAGACGACACAGCGATTCTTCAAACAGCTCTTGTTTATTCACAGGCCAGAACAGAACTGAACTGAAGGGTTCAGCCAGCCTGCTTATATAGAGCTCCAGTACAATGCAACAGTAACCACTTTCTGTAACTATCCAATCATTGAACGTCACTTTCAACCCCTTATTTGCATATGTGGACCTGGGTGAAAACTATCTACAGTATCCTCCTGCTGGCCCAGGGTGAGAACCTCAGTACATAACACCGGGAATCTGTGTGTTTTTACATGAGTAGAATGTGTCCTTTTATTTAAAATGCATCTCTGGGTTATTTGTGGGGCATAGGAATTCATTCATTTTAATTTTTTTCCCAAAATACAATCCGGCCCTCCACATGGTCTGAGGGACAGTGGACCAGCCCCCTGCTGAAAAAGTTTGCTGACCCCTGTTCTAGAGCTGCACCATTTGATTCTCCAAACTATGTGGCTTGGCCCTGAGTTAATTAAAATCCCTGCTTCTGGCTGTTAGGACTTAGCTGCCTCTGAATGTGTGTGTTAAGGAACTTGTAATGCTAGAGGGGGTTTTTTTTGCATTTGGAAATCATAATTTAGCCAGCTGCCCCCACAGACAGTTCGGAACTTGCCCCTTCTTTTTTTTTTTAAGTTGAGGTTTGCTGTTGCTTTTTCCCCGAACGAAAGATTTCGCTTTGTCTCTCTCCTGGTGGAAATCCAGGAATGCCTTTCTGAAAGACAAGCTCGCTGCAGAGAACGGCATGTACTTGCAAGCAATATTCCATTTTAAAGGGCTTTAGGAAATGCTTTCCTTACGCTGTGGGTTCTTTGCGCAGAGGGCAGGCGTTTTGAAAGAGCTGGCATGCGCCCAACCCCTTTCCTAAATGGAAAACTCAGACAGGGCTGCTCTCTCGGTTCACTACCAGAGTGGAAATCGCCGAAAGGATGCAGTCACCTGCCAGGAAGCCGTATTTTCCTCCGTGCTCCTTCAGCAAAAAAAGCTATCTATCATCCTCCGACATCGAGCCATTGCTTTAGTTCTGTTTCTTATAAACACAGCAGCAGCCCGAGATGAAATATGAGCTGGGCCCAGCCTGTTGGATTACCTAGGCCGTTCTGTGGAAGGGAATACTCAGCCGACATATGGCAACCAGGCAGCTTTCAGAGCGCCTGAAGCATAACATTCTCCAGTCCAGCAAGCATGTAGGTGGTCTGCGCGCCATCACTTTCCACGCTAGTTCTGTTCTCCCTGGTTCTGTAATTCAGCCTGCGTGCTGTGGTACCAACCTGCCAGCTCCGTCTCTCTGGGTGGTAATGACCAGTTCGAAAGCCCCATCATGTGCTACGATGGGGGAAAAGGCTGCCAATTTCTTTCCCTTCTCTGGCTCTGCTCCAGCCTTTGAAACAACAGCCTCAAGTGCAACAATTCAGCTTTCCTTGGCGCGGAGATCAGCCACGAAGGGGGAAGCACCACCTGAATAATTGTGGAGAGCCAAGGCACAAGAGCAGGGGCAGTCACGAGATGCGGGCAAAGCAAGATGCAAAAGGCAGATCCCAGGTAGGGTCTGGTGCGAGGGTTCGCCAGAAACAGCTTTGCCGCAAGTCGATACGATTCGATACGATACAGTAATCTTTATTGTCATTGTCCCATACAGAACAACGAAATTGAAAAAATCTACATCAGACATTCAAAAACCAACAAGCCTGCTATCCCAGCTATCCCAGCCTGGTTAACCCCCTAAAAACTCTGATACCCCATAATTAAATACAATATGCTCCCATAGAGACTACCTTAAAAGGTAAAGGGACCCCTGACCATTAGGTCCAGTCGTGACAGACTCTGGGGTTGCGGCGCTCATCTCACTTTATTGGCCAAGGGAGCCGGCGTACAGCTCATGTGGCCAACATGAATAAGCCGCTTCTGGCAAACCAGAGCAGCACACGGAAACGCCGTTTACCTTCCTGCTGGAGCAGTACCTATTTATCTACTTGCACTAGCGTGCTTTCGAACTGCTAGGTTGGCAAGAGCAGGGACCGAGCAACGGGAGCTCACCCCATCGTGGGGATTCGAACCACCAACCTTCTGATAGGCAAGTCCTAGGCTCTGTGGTTTAACCCACAGTGCCACCCGCATCCCTTCCAGAGACTACCTTACACTGCGTTTAAAACCAAAATCGCATTTGGATAGAAACTGTTTCTCAGGTGGCTAGTGCTCGTCTTTATAACCCAGTACCTTCTTCCAGAAGGCAGAAGCTGAAAGAGATCATTTCCAGGGTACGCCCTATCCTGCGCTATCTCTGCAGCTTTCTTTTTTTAAAAAAAAAAAAAATATTTATTAACAGTTTAAACACTACAAAAGAAAAAAAAATAAACAAAACAATACAGTACAATACAAAAACAAAAACACTACATAACACTAACTCTAAGACATTAAACTAACAAAACAAAACAAAAACAATTTAAAACACATCCAATAATTTCAATATCTTATCTTTCATTCACTTGTTTCAACGACCTCCTCACACCTCCCTTTTTGTATTCCACTTCAATTAACTGTTTCAGCAATTCCTTTCCATCTTCCTCTGTTTTCTGTCCTGTAATTTATCTTAACATATTCTAACCTTATTTTTTCCCTTTAATACATTAATAATCTATTTGTACTTAGTTCCTTATAACATTTCTACTAAAGCCATATAACTTCATTCCAACATTTTTCTAACATTCATTATTTTTACAGTATTTCTGTAAATAGTCTTTAAACTTTTTCCAGTCTTCTTCCACCGACTCTTCTCCCTGGTCTCGGATTCTGCCAGTCATTTCCGCCAGTTCCATATAGTCCATCAACTTCATCTGCCATTCTTCCCGGGTGGGTAAATCTTGTATCTTCCAATACTTCGCTATAAGTATTCTTGCTGCTGTTGTTGCATACATAAAAAAAGTTCTGTCCTTCTTTGGCACCAGTTGGCCGACCATGCCCAGGAGAAAGGCCTCTGGTTTCTTCAGGAAGGTATATTTAAATACCTTTTTCATTTCATTATAGATCATCTCCCAGAATGCCTTAATCCTTGGGCATGTCCACCAAAGGTGAAAGAATGTACCTTCAGTCTCATTACATTTCCAACATTTATTGTCAGGTAAATTATCTCTGCAGCTTTCTTATGGCACCTGGAAGCATAGATTTGATCCAAGGTGGGAAGAGTGCACCCAATTATTCTCTCTGCAGTCTTTACAACCCTGGACAGCATTGTTTTTTCCCTGACCGTGCAGCTCCCAAACCACACACAGAGACCATAAGTCAATACACTCTCAATAGGGTCAAATGATACGCTAAGTCAAACCTTGAGTTAGGGTAACTTGGCACAACAGTGTGTACACACACACACACACACACACACATTAAAGGATCAGGGAGTTGTCAAGCAACTACCAGTTGTCTTGGCACCTATTGTATCCTTCAGTGTCCCTATTTTCCAGGGACAGTCCCAAAATCACAAAAGCCATCCCAGCTTCTGATTTGATCCGGGAACGTCCCAGTTTCTTCTGCTGGTGCTGCTGCCACCAAGCTCAAAGAGGAGGATTTTTTTGTCCTAAAGTGTTCAGATATATCAAAAGAAAGATAAATTAAAGATAGAAACCACATAACAGGTTTAAAAAGGTGGGGGAGGGGAATAGCCAACCAGCACACCAGTCAGTACTAACGAAAGTTGGAACAGGAAACATTTTTACAATATTCATCTATGAGAAGTGGGTGGTTGCTTGCATGTCACCATATGATAGCCATGAGCTCATTTTGTGAACTGAAAGGTCGCCGTAAAAAATAATTATTAAATAAATAAACATGTAGGTGGTGTCATTCTGTAGTTAGACACTAGGTGGCACTGGACTTAATTTTATCTGGGTGGAGTCAAGAGGACCCTGTTCTTGCAGGAGAAAGAAAATAAAATTATTTCTTAGCCTCCTGAACGTTGAATCCTCTACCCATTCCCTATAAATAGGATTCTTTCCTTCCTTTCTCCTTATATACCGTATTTAAAAAGCAGAGTCATATACATCGAGAGGGTGTCATTTCCATTTATTAAAGAGCAGCCTCACCATAAGGAAAAGTTACAGCTTTGAGGGCTTTTCAGTTTTATAAAACATGCCTCAGGACATATGATATAGCCTCAAGGCTTGGGGTGAATGGGGGCACCTAAAGGGGCTCAGGTCTGGATGGAAAGGCTAACTCTAGGCAGGTAGGGTCATTATATTTTTGCACACTAGGTGGCACTACAAAGTTTCCTGTTGCTCTTCTTGAGGAAAAGCAATAAAGTTCTTGTCCAGCTTTCTGACTGGTGGGTTCCATGACACCATGATGGAACCCACGTGAGATATGAACAAATCATAATCATAGAATTGTCGGGTTGGAAGGGATCCTAAGGGCCTAATCCTGCCCCCTGAAATGCAGGATTCTCAACTGAAGCATCCATGACAGGTGACCATCCAACCACTGCTTATAAACCTCCAAGGAAAGAGAGCTCACAACCTCCACGGGGAGTCCATTCCACTGCTGAACAGCTCTTTTTGTCAGAAAGTTCTTCCTGACGTTCAGCCGGAATCTCCTTCCTTGTAATTTGAAGCCATTGGGAGTATGTGGGGTATTGGCCTAATTCAGCAGTCTTCTCCTTGCTTTGCATCTGCTATGGGCTTCTATTTGGTACCCCTAGAGCAGGGTCTCCCAAACTTGGGTCTCGATCTGTTTTTTGTGTGGACTACAACTCCCATCATCCCTCATGGTCAGGGATGATGGGGATTGTAGTCCAAAAACAGATCGAGACCCAAGTTTGGGAAACCCTGCCCTAGTGGTATAGCCCATCACTCCATTAATGTCCAAGCGGTTTTTATCAGGATAGGGTCATTGGGCATCACATAGGGTAGCAGATTCCAGCCCTGCCTCTTTCTCTGCTCTCTGAGAAGGAAGTATCTGCGTCAGCCAACTCTGCCTTACGGCAGAACTGGAAAGTCGTCCATCACTTTAAGCTGGATTACTAAAGTGACTCACAGTTTTCAGCCGAGCCAGAGGATGTATCTATCACATTGATTTTCCTGCCTCTGACAGCTGACAAAGAATGATTCTACACAAGGACAATGCCTTCAGTTCCTGATGCAGCTCAGCGGGTATATTTGGAACAACTCTGAAGCCAGATGTCCATAGCTGGGCAAAGGAAACAATTCCGGATAGATTATTTCACATGGTTGTCAGGATGGGAACGCCAGCTTTCAAATGCCCAGCTTTCTGTTCTGCAACTATTAGCTCAACCCCTGCACTACGGTGGCGGGTGGTGCTGTGGTCTAAACCACTGAGTCTCTTGGGCTTGCTGATCAGAAGGTTGGCGGTTCGAATCCCCGTGACGGGGTGAGCTCCCGTTGCTCTGTCCCGGCTCCTGCCAACCTAGCAGTTTGAAAGCACGCCAGTGTAAGTAGATAAATAGGTACCACTGCAGAGGGAAGGTAAATGGCATTTCTGTGCTCTCTGGCTTCCGTCACAGTGTCCCGTTGCACCAGAAGCGGTTTAGTCATGCTGGCCACATGACCCGGAAAGCTGTCTGTGGATAAACACCCACTCCATCAACCTGAAAGCGAGATGAGTGCCGCAACCCCATAGTCACCTTTGACTGGACTTAACCATCCAGGGGTCCTTTACCTTTACCCTTTAACTTACTATGGTGGCCTTATCAAGAAACGTTACATTTCCCTCAAAATTCCACAGATGTTTAGCTCAAGCGGGAACCTCCAATTTTGCTTTGGGCAGAATCTGGCACAATTTAAGGCTGTTGCAAAGCCTTCCAGCCCAGTCCTTAGGAATTTTGCAAACCTTATCAAAACTATTTTGGCTTCCCACAAAATTCCTGAGATGTTTTGCTCGAGAATAAACTTCTAAACTCAGTCCCGACTCTTCTTATGACTTTCCAGGCAAGACTGGCTGGACCGTGAACGATGGATTTGTGTCCTGTATTTGCCAAGGCAGTCCCACCCCAGAGCAAGTGGTTTGGCAACGCATCTCAAAGCAGCATAGACACATGGGTGGGAGATGCCAGCTTAACTTTTTCATGTCGGTCAAAGAAGGTTAGATGTTGGAAGACCTCTTGCGCATTTCCCATTGCCAAGCCACTAGGGAGCACCAGCGAACTCCAGCGAGCTGGCAGGAAGCAAGCAGCACATCTCGTCCACGTTGCCAAAACAGGAAACGCGGAAAATGATTTAAGCCCCATGCATGAAAACATCTTGTTTTCGTGACCCATTATGCTATCCGGCATAATGACTCATGTTTAATCCCTGATCGTCTGTCAAGCCAACTGAGGGGGGTCTCAGTGCATACAAACATAAATAGTGAATATTGTCCAAATATGTTCTAGCTGTGCAGATATTCCATGGATATTTGGACTTTGGCATTTAATGGTAACAGGCTTATTCACTTATTTCACCCCTTCCACAGCCCAGCTGCACTCAGGGGACCTTCCTGTTCATTCTGCTGAGTGGGGCCCTCGACTTCTGCCCAAAACTCCAGTCCTGGTGGCATCAATGCTTTCATATCAGTGAGAAGAACATTCAGAAGAGAATATTAAGCCTGGCCAATTCAGAGGCATCAAACTGCACTTGGTAGCTCCCTCTGAGACAAATAACATACTCTCCAAGTGTCCCGATTTTCCAGGGACAGTCTTGGAATTACAGAACCTGTCCCGGTTTCTGATTTGACCCTGGAATGCCCCACTTTTCCTTTTTCCTCCATGTCTTAGATAGCAATTGTGTGGGTGCAAAAACAGAGTCCTGTTTATCCTGAAAATAAAACACCTAAGCAAATGTAGGAAATGGTAAAGCTCACATATGAAGTCCTTTCTATAGTTTTGAAGGGAAAAGTCACCAATCCCCTTTAAATTCTTTCGCTGCAGTTCCTTCCGCAGCCGGCCATTTGTGGTTCGAGGACCCAATCCCTGCATAGTGGAATAAAAACACACGGACACGTGATATAAGGTTAATGGGCAAGAAAAGGCCACAACTTTATTGATTACAGCAAGTGAAAAGGTATTGGCTTAGGCATTGGATTACGTCAGCTGACTCCACCCACTCGGAGAGGGGTGAGTCTAGAGAGAGGGTTTATTCACCAGTAGGTGGAGCCTGTTGATGCTAATCCAACTATAAGCTCTCCCCTGATGTCACCGAGGGTCGTGCCATGGCCTCCCGCCACGCAGGCATTGGACAGAATACACGATCGCTGGATTCCTTTAACGGAATACCCAAAAATTGAAGGCATAGGCGAAGGCCACACCTAGCCCTTCCACACCCCACAACACATTATTCCAATGCCTAACCTACCCACCAATACCACGAAAGTTGTGACGATTGCTACGAGTTGGGCGAAAAAACCACAAAGCCTAATGCCAAATGGAAAAATTCCTACCAGGCCCCCTGGACAACCAGGGCGACCAACCTAAGGTCCATAGCAAGGCCAAAAGAAACTGAGACCCTGATCTCTAAGGGAGTGGAGGGTGGGTGACTCACGATGGGACAACGAAGAGTGAGGGCTGCGTGGCTGGTGCAGCAGCGATTTACGCTGCCGTCCACGCCCCTTCGGAGGCACCTGGTTGGGTGCCTGCCCGTGGGCGTGGTGCACCAGCCAGGTGAGAGGAGGCAAGGGGGCTAACGCCCCCTGCTTGAGGCGAGAACCGGCTCCCACCCACAACCACTCCCCTCTTTTGCAGGAGGAGAGTCTTTCTTAGCAAATGTGTAGAGTGCTTATTCCTTTATTGCAAATGGAGCCTTACACTGTCTGTTGTTGTTGTTTAGTCGTTTAGTCGTGTCCGACTCTTCGTGACCCCATGGACCAGAGCACGCCAGGCACTCCTGTCTTCCACTGCCTCCCACAGTTTGGTCAAACTCATGCTGGTAGCTTCGAGAACACTGTCCAACCATCTCGTCCTCTGTCGTCCCCTTCTCCTTGTGCCCTCCATCTTTCCCAACATCAGTGTCTTTTCCAGGGAGTCTTCTCTTCTCATGAGGTGGCCAAAGTACTGGAGCCTCAGCTTCAGGATCTGTCCTTCCAGTTACACTGTATACTCTTAAGTAAGTTCCACGGTATTCAATGGAGCTTGCTCCCAGGTAACTGGATCAACTGGATCAACTTACACTGTGACCCAGGTAACTGGATCAACTTACACTGGGATCCTAAGTATCTTTACTCAGAACTATGTCCCACTGAGTTCAATAGGATTTACTCTCAGTCCTCTGGTGTGTTCCTGGTCATTCTCATAGTTTCTGTTGTTGTTGTTGTTGTTTTCCTCCTTTTTCCCTGACAGGGACTCAAGGAAGCTTTCTGCTAAACATTTACTTCATTCCATTTATCTGTGGAAGGTGTTGCGCATGATCCCTTCCCTCACACATGTTTTCATTACAACGACCCTATGAGGTAGGTTCGGAGGAGAGGTCGCAAGGTGACTGAAATATACTCAGAGTCGCAAAGTGATTTCATGCTCTTTATTCAGCTCATAGTGGTGAGGAGGAATGAATGAATGTCCCCTCAAAGTATCTGCTTTATATACATTATTTACACAATGGGCTGCACATGATTGGCTAATTCCGGAATTCTACTGTAAGCCAATCAGGTTGTGGATTCACTTCTATCTGGAGCATGATTGGGTGGTTCCTGCCAACCAATCATACTGCTGCATTGTTCTAGGACCAATCAGACTGCTGCATTCTGAATCCTATTGTTCTAGGACCAATCAGACTGCTGCCTTTTGGATCCTATTGTTCTAGGACCAATCAGACTGCTGCAGTTTGGATCCTATTCAACTCAGTACATAACAGTGACCGATGTCAATGAGTATGTGATGTTTATGCGTGCGCTGAGATCGAATGCAGGAGAAGCTTCCCCGACGTAGAAGAGGAAGGTACCTATTTTCATCAGAGAAATGTCGGAGGGGATGAAGTAAATCTTTGAGTAGATGAGTGGGTGCATTTGGCTGGTAAATGTGTGTGCATAAATGCTAAAGCATCTTGCAGCAAACACAGATGTCAATGAGTACAGTTTGTGTTTCAGTTAATAATAATAATGCCTTTATTGTCAATGTAACTGGGACGCGGGTGGCGCTGTGGGTTAAAGCCTCAGCGCCTAGGACTTGCCGATCGAAAGGTCGGCGGTTCGAATCCCCGCGGCGGGGTGCGCTCGCGGCGCTCGGTCCCAGCGCCTGCCAACCTAGCAGTTCGAAAGCACCCTCGGGTGCAAGTAGATAAATAGGGACCGCTTACCAGCAGGAAGGTAAACGGCGTTCCGTGTGCTGCGCTGGCTCTGCCAGAGCAGCTTCGTCACGCTGGCCACGTGACCCGGAAGTGTCTGCGGACAGCACTGGCTCCCGGCCTCTAGAGTGAGATGAGCGCACAACCCTAGAGTCTGTCAAGACTGGCCCGTATGGGCAGGGGTACCTTTACCTTTACCTATTGTCAATGTACAACCTGCGTACAATGAAATTAACTGAAGTTAATTCAGTTATAGCATAATATCTGTGTTTGGCTGTTCGGAGTATATAGAAGTCCCCTTTGCGTGAACCATGAAATCACATTATTTCTGTAGGGGGTTCTCCCTGCTCTTAGTGCTCATCCCATTTTCGTTCTCCCTTGCGTACGCTTAGAGGTAACTACATCGAGAACAGCAGCAGAGGAAAGGCATTGGCCGGAAGCCAGAGAAAGACTTGTAATGGGCTCTCTATGGTTCTAACCCTCTGATGGCTCTAAGTGGTGCTTTAAATTCAGGCGGGATAGAATATTGCCCGAATGCCCGCTCTGTCCTTTAGGCTGTATTAGATACATCTATTATTGAGATGCATCTATCCTAAATAATCTGCTCATTATTCAAAAGGTTGGAAGTCTCCCATCATGCATGCATGCCCTGCTTTGGGATTTATCGCTCTGCTTTGCCATTCAAAAATTAGCCGTAGTCAGAGGCAGGTGGTTATTTTCAGATAAGGGATTTCTCCTTGTGGGGCTGGCTGGTGTGAGTTTTGACTAGAGGAAGCAGTAAAGTGTCCCTTTCTACTTGAAAGGGATGTCAGGTCCACACTCTCTACGTGGGGCTACCTTTGAAGGTGACTCAGAATCTACAACTAATCCAGAATGCAGATTCCAGACTGGTGAGTGGGAGCGGCTGCTGGGATCATAAAACACTGGTCCTAAAGGATCCTCACTGGCTCCCAGTACGTATCCAAGCACAATTCAAAACATTGGTGCTGATTTTTAAAGCCCTAAACGGCCTCGGTCCTTCTGTATACCTGAAGGAACGTCTCCACCCCCATCATTCAGCCCGGACACTGAGATCCAGCTCTGAGGGCCTTTTGGTGGCTCCCTCACTGCAAGAAGTCAGGTTACAGGGAACAGGGCCTTCTCGGTAGTGGCACCCACCCTGCGGAACGCCCTCCTTCTGGTCACTGCAATGGATGCACGACCAGGCACTGCAGTCATTTGCAAAGGATTCCCACACAGCAGAGTTGATGTTGCCAGCCTTAATCTCATGACTGCTGACATCTTTGTAGCAGAGTTGGTGGGAGGAAATGAATTGTGCAATATCAGGCTTAGCTCATTTCCAGATGACCTGGCTGAGGAGTCTTCCTGATCTGCTAGTTTTGGGGAAAATTAGATGATGTCAACTACTTATTGTGCATTCATTCTGATTTGTTTGTGGGGAGGTCATGCAATGTCGCATCAAATTTAATCAATAATAATAATAAACAAACAAACAAATAATAAAATAGTTAATAATAATCAAGCAACTGCTATTGCACCTTTTCCAGAGCATGTCCCCATCATTTTTTTACAGCAAAAATTCTGATTATTATTATTATTATTGCAGTGGGGGGGGAGCAGGTTTGTTGTGCACAGTTGCCAAATGCAACTTGAATTTTGCAAGTCAAACTTGCTGGCGTACAATCAAATCCCACCCACAAAATAGTCTGGAAGCAGCCTTGGAAAGGGAAGCTAAATTTTGCCTTATGGCACGTTCCTTCCTGTGCATATGACCGGGCTCTGGAAGCAGGAAAAGGAAAGGAGATAATAAACCCGGGCTTTGCAAACCCCTCTGGTGTGCTGCAGCCTTTTGCTCTGGGTGCCTGTCAAGCTCAGAATAGCCTCCCAAGCCACTTAGATCCCCCATCCAGCTGCTGAAAGGATACTCTGGGAGAAAATGACTTGCTCAAGAATTTACCACCACCCCCTGAGTTTTGAGAGCATGCCAGACTTGGCCCTAGGATTTATTTGCTGCTCGTGTGTAGAATTTGAGCAGTCGGGCTGCCAACCCAGTTAAGCCTGCCAGTCAATGAGTTACTAGCTGTTCTGGTCACTGCTGCCAAACGAAACAGAGACTTCTTGCTTTCATGTTTAATAGCTGGGAAGGTAGCGCATAGCGCCTCACGGCCCCCCACCCCACCTCACTTTCTCCTTCCTGGGCCATGGGGCTGGGGTGTGTCTCTATGCTATGATTCCACTGCAGCAAAGAAACAGCCTAGGACATGGCTCTGTATCCAGAACTCCCCTTTTTTATTTTTAGAATCTCATATTCCTTTCAGGTTTCCAGACAATATGGTTGTGACTCTGCATTTGAGAGCTTGGGAACAATACCTGCCGAAACCTGAAAAACTAGAGATTTGGCAAAATGAGACTATTATAGGACCCTCGTACTATGGGACCGCCTCTCCCGGTATGCCCCACAGAGGACCTTAAGGTCCATAAATAGCAACACCCTAGAGGTCCTGGGCCCTAAGGAAGTTAGATTAGCCTCAACCAGAGCCAGGGCCTTTTCAACACTGGCTCCGGCCTGGTGGAACGCTCTGTCTCATGAGACCAGGGCCCTGCAAGATCTGATTTCTTTCCGCAGGGCCTGTAAGACAGATTTGTTCCGCCTGGCCTTTGGCTTGGAGTCAATTTGATTCCCTCCCCCTCTTTCTTTTTTCCTTTCTCCTCCTGTGAAGAGGCTGCATTTTAATGTTGTAATGTTGTATTTTAATCTTGTTTTTTAAGTTGTATTCATTCAACTTGTTTTTTATTATTGGTTGTTAGCTGCCCTGAGCCTGGCCTTGGCTGGGGAGGGTGGGGTATAAATAATTTATTTTATTATTTTATTATCATTATTATCATCATCATCATTGTTATTAGCCAGCTCGGGCAACCTTGTGATGGAGAGATGAGTCAGAAATATTTGAAATAAAGAACTGATTTGAAATAAATAAACTCCCTTAGTTAAGTGGCAGGTTCTCTTTCATGGAAGGTTTTTAAGCATAGGTCGGATGGCCATCTGTCAGGGATGCTTTCGTTGAGATTTCTGCATTGCAGGGAGTTGCACTAGAGGCATCCTTTCCAACTCTACAATTCTATGATTTCTCCTTGTGCAATGGGACCATCTCCTCCTGCACACCCTAAATATGTTCTGGGTCGCCCCCCCCCCCAAAAAAACCCTCTGTAGCTGATCTGGGGGTGCTGGAAGGTGCTTTGCTTATTTATTTATAAAAGTATTTATATACTGCTAAATCACAAAACACATGCAGGTATATGGCCCTTCCAGCTTAGCTCCTGCTCGGTTTGCACATTTGCAAACAAGCAGATGTTACAGCAGCACCAAAAGACTCCAGTGCTCTCTCATCACAAGGAAATGACTGTGTTGAAGACGGCCCCTGGAACTTCTAAGCTCCTACTGCCCGTGGAAGTGGGAAGCCGCAAAATGCCACTATCTGAAAAGGTCTTGCTAGGAAGCAGCTATTTATTTATTTTTGGCTAGCCTTCAGCCTCGACAAGGCCCTAGAGCATTTGTCCACAGCCTGCAATTTTCTCAAGATACACACACACACACTGCATTTTGCAAACGGCACAGCAAGAATTTCCAAGGGCAAAACACAGAGGCTTGTTCTGTGAGCTGGAAATGGGGTGATTAAAATGCAGGATCGAGTCTAACTAGATTCCTTCCTTTGAAGTGCCCCCTTCCAGGTCCATCTCTCCTTTTCAAAGGATAAAATTAGCAAAACGCAGATGACCCGGAAGATAAGCGAAGCTGTGCTCTTGTGCCTTGCAGGAGGAGACACTTTAAAGGATGCAATTTGGCTACAAGCATGCAATTGTAATTTATGGATTAAGTGTCCGAAGATGCCAGGCAGATGAGTGCTTACAAAAAAAGCCTGTCCTAACTTCTAGCTTTGAAGGATTAACCAGCCAATGCTCACACAGGCACACTTACCAGCTGCTGAATACCTTAAACAGCAGAATCTCTCCCCTTCCTCCATCCCCATTATTCCTCTCCTCATTCTCCACATGTCCAAATCCAAGGCTGGAGTTCAAGGTTCTTTTCTTCTTTTTCTTGCAAAAGTCTCACTCGCTTCCAAGATATATCGCCACCATGAATAAGAGAGGAAGTTATACATCAGCCAACCTCCTTTTGCTGAAGTCTGCTTCATTTCAGTGGGAGAGTGATGGAAGCATGTGCCCATTACTTCCAGTGAACCAATGGCACTTCTCCAAAAGCAGGGGAGGCGGGTCTGTTGGGTTGAGAGGGGCACTTCTCTGCCAACCTCAGTCTGCCCTCAGCCAGCCCTCACCTGCCTGCCACCTTCAACCAGCCCAGGAGGTGGTCCTGCCTGTCAGCTTCCTCCTTCTGAGCCTCAGTTTTGCCTTTGTATATCTCAGAAGGGAAGGGGACAAGGAGAAAAGTAGATTGAAGCCACATTCACACTATAAGTACATTTAAAATGCATTTAAGCAGTCATGCTTCCAGGGAGTTGGAGTTTTGTTGTTGTTGTTTAGTTGTTTAGTCGTGTCCGACTCTTCGTGACCCCATGGACCAGAGCACGCCAGGCACTCCTGTCTTCCACTGCCTCCCGCAGTTCGGTCAAACTCATACTGGTAGCTTCAAGAACACTTTCCAACCATCTCGACCTCTGTCGTCCCCTTCTCCTTGTGCCCTCCATCTTTCCCAACATCAGGGTCTTTTCCAGGGAGTCTTCTCTTCTCACGAGGTGGCCAAAGTCTTGGAGCCTCAGCTTCAGGATCTGTCCTTCCAGTGAGCACTCAGAGCTGATTCCTTAAGAATGGATAGGTTTGATCTTCTTGCAGTCAAGAGTCTCCTCCAACACCATAATTCAAAAGCATCAATTCTTCGGCGATCAGCCTTCTTTATGGTCCAGCTCTCACTTCCATACATGTGAAAGGTTTTTATTTATTTTTTGCATAATTTTTTTATTTGATTTTAAAACATCTAAACATACAACAAATCACAATTCAAAATCCGAATGTCAAGATTACTCTAAATCTCCTGACTTTCCCCCATCCCTTCCACGGGTCCGAATGGTAATATTTACAACTGCATATCAATACTGTCCAAGTTTTATCCTTCCAAATTATCCATAATTTCCATTACTTTACAAGTGTGGTTAAAATCCTGCTAATGTTTTAACCTGCTTACAGTGTTCACATAAATAAATTGTAAACTTTCCCCATTCTTTTTTAAAGTTCTTGTCCTCTTCCTTTCTAAGCTTCACATTTAATTTTGCCATTTCAGCATAGTCCATCAACTTGGTTTGCCATTCTTCTGTGGTCAGGGTTATTCCTTCCTCCCTTCCATCTCTGGGCTAATAACATCCATGCAGCTGTTATCACATACATAAACAGTCTTTTCTGGTCCTTTGGTATCTTGGCACCTGTAATTCCTAATAAAAAGGCTACTGGTTTTTTAACAAAACTTATTTTAAACATTTTTCTCATTTCATTACATATCATCTCCCAGATTTTTTTATTACTTTACACGTCAGAGGGTGCTGAGAGGTTTTTAGGCAGCCTCTGCTCCCCACCACGGAACTGCAATTTCCAGAGTTCTCTGAGAAGAGGAATTGCTTGTTAAATGACTCTGGTAATTCTAGCTCTGGGGGGGGGGGGGAATAGGGGTCTCCTAACAACTCTCGGCATCTGTAACAAACTACGACTCCCATGAGTCATGAAGAAGAAGAAGAGTTTGGATCTGATATCCCGCTTTATCACTACCCTAAGGAGTCTCAAAGCAGCCAACAATCTCTTTCCCTTCCTCCCCCATAACAAACACTCTGTGAGGTGAGTGGGGCTGAGAGACTTCAGAGAAGTGTGACTGGCCCAAGGTCGCCCAGCAGCTGCATGTGGAGGAGCGGAGACGCGAACCCGGTTCACCAGATTACGAGTCTACCATTCTTAACCACTACACCACACTGGCTCATCATGACTGTTTATAGCAGCATCATGGTGCTCCAAATGAATGGTGTGAATGTGGCCTTCCACCTGGAAGTCACAAGTAAGGAACAAAATGTAAGGAAGGACACAGGATCACACCAGATGCCAAGAAGACCTTGCTATCCAAGCAAGGCTCAGCTGGTAACCTTTTATCCTCCTCATTAGGGGTCTCCCAACTACTCTCAGCACCATTAAGGTTCTCCCTCCTCTGCTTTAGCCTCACAAGAACCCTGTGAGGTAGATCTGGAGATAGGGAGAGATTACAGACTAAGTGTGACTGGCTGAAGGTCATGCAGTGAGCTTCATGGCTAAGCAGGGCTTTGAACCCTGGTCTCACAGGTTCTAGTCCAACACTCTAACTGCTGCACCATACGGGCTCTCCAAAAAAGCAAGATTCCAGTCTTGATGGTTATAATCAATGGGAAGTAGCCTTTGGCCCATCTAGTTCAATGCTGTCCACAGTGATGGTAGTGGCTCTCCGGGATTTCAGACATGGGTTTCTCCCAGCCCTGCCTGGAAATGCTGAGGATTAAACATGGGACCTTCTGCATGCAAGGGAGACGCTCTACCACTGAGCTATGAGTATATAACTGGTCTGAATTTGCAGTACAGTCGTACCTTGGTTTTCGAACAGATTAGTTCCCGAACACCGCAAACCTGGAAGTGACTGTTCCAGTTCGTGAACTATTTTTCGAAGTCAAATGTCTGATGGGGCTTCCACGGCTTCCAATTGGCTGCAGGAGCTTCCTGCAGCCAATCAGAAGCTGCACTTTGGTTTCTGAACCAGTGCACAGAAACGCCATTTACCTTCCCGCCAGAGTGGTACCTATTTATCTACTTTGGCGTGCTTTCAAACTGCTAGGTGGGCAGGAGCAGGGACCGAGCAATGGGAGCTCACCCTGTCACGGGGATTCGAACTACCGACCTTCCGATCAGCAAGCCCAGAGGCTCAGTGGTTTAGACCACAGCGCCACCCATGTCCCTTCTCCTACATAGCTAGATAGAAATTTGATTCAGTTTCCATTGAAGGCTCATACAGTGGTACCTTGGGTTACATATGCTTCAGGTGACAGACGCTTCAGGTTACAGACTCCGCTAACCCAGAAAGAGTACCTCGGGTTAAGAACTTTGCTTCAGGATGAGAACAGAAATCGTGCTCTTGTGGCGCGGCGGCAGCGGGAGGCCCCATTAGCTAAAGTGGTGATTCAGGTTGAGGACAGTTTCAGGTTATGAACGGACCTCCGGAACGAATTAAGTACCTAACTGGAGGTACCATTGTACTTTCCAGAACAGTATATGAACCAAGATGCTGCCATTCTTTGAAACTCACCCTTCTCTGAATTTCACAGTGCAAAATTCTCCTTGGCTCTGGGGTCACTTAACTCATACCCTCTAACATTTCTCCAATGAAAATGGGTGTCCTAAGGAAAGCATGACCTTCTGGGATTGAACCCAGGACGGTTTCTGTAAATTCAGGACTGTCCTTGGAAAACAGAGACACTTGTGGGGCTGCACCCACCGTATGTGGTCAGTTTGCTGCTGGTGGTTTTGGTTCCTTCAGATTTTTAAACACTTGCAGGTAACGAGAGCAGTGGGGAAGTTTCCGTCCTTTCGCAGCTGAGCAACTGTACCCCGCAGCCGGTAATTTGCTTTATGATAGATCCCCATAAGCTGTTATTATGCGACGAGGAAGCAGCCGAAGGACAAGGACAGCCAGGGAGTAAATGGAGCAAGCAGCCCACGCAGGGAGAAAGAGGAAGCCGGTTTGGAATGAGACCAAGCGCAAGCAAGCAGGAGGAGAGAAAAGGCAAAACGTTGTGATTTAATATGCCAACTGTTCTTAAGCAAATTAGAGGCAATATTTTACTCTCTCGTCATTCGTTTTATTTTATTTTAAGGAAATACCAGCTGATAGCACTTGAAACTGCAATGGCTTCTTCCCAAAGAATCCTGGGAGTTGTAGTTTGTCAAGGCTGCTGTCCCCCTCACAGAGCAACCATTCCAGAGTTCCCTGGGAAGAGATGTTGACTGTTAAACCACAGTGGGAACTGCAGTTCTAGGAAAGGAATAGGGACCTCTTAACAATTCTCAGCTCCTTCATGGATCACTGCCTTGTCGTGGCGAAGGGGCTTGGATAACTCAGAGAAGCTATGAGCTATGCCGTGCAGGGCCACCCAAGATGGACAGGTCATAGGGGAGAGTTTTGACTAAACGTGATCCACCTGGAGCAGGAACCGGCAAGCCACTCCAGTAAATATGGTCTGAAGCTCAACATCAAAAAAAATAAGATCATGGCCACTGGGCCCATCACCTCCTGGCAAATAGAAGGGGAAGAAATGGAGGCAGTGAGAGATTTTGCTTTCTTGGGTTCCATGATCACTGCAGATGGTGACAGCAGTCACGAAATTAAAAGACGCCTGCTTCTTGGGACAAAAGCAATGACAAAGCTAGACAGCATCTTAAAAAGCAGAGACACCACCTTGCCAACAAAGGTCCATATAGTAAAAGCTATGGTTTTCCCAGTAGTGATGTATGGAAGTGAGAGCTGGACCATAAAGAAGGCTGATCACCGAATAATTGATGCTTTTGAATTATGGTGCTGGAAGAGACTCTTGAGAGTCCCATGGACTGCAAGAAGATCAAACCTCTCCATTCTGAAGGAAATCAGCCCTGAGTGCTCACTGGAAGGACAGATCGTGAAGCTGAGGCTCCAAGACTTTGGCCACCTCATGAGAAGAGAAGACTCCCTGGAAAAGACCCTGATGCTGGGAAAGATGGAGGGCACAAGGAGAAGGGGACGACAGAGGACAAGATGGTTGGACAGTGTTCTCGAAGCTACCAGCATGAGTTTGATCAAACTGCAGGAGGCAGTGGAAGACAGGAGTGCCTGGCGTGCTCTGGTCCATGGGGTCACGAAGAGTCGGACACAACTAAACGACTAAACAACAACTCTCAGAACCCTGAACAGACTACATCTCCCATTGCTGGACAGATCAGTTGGTGGAGCATAGGACTCTTAATCTCAGGGCCATGGGTTTGATCTCTGCATTGGGCAAAATATTCCTGCATTGCAGAGGGTTGGACCAGAATGTGGCAGCTAGACTGGCAGCTGGGAGCAGCCGACGAGACCACATTGGCTCCCAGTACGTTTCTGAGCAAAATTAAAAGTGTTGGTGCTGACCTTTAAAGCCCTAAACAGCCTCGGTCCAGTATACCTGAAGGAGCGTCTCCACCCCCATCGTTCTGCCCGGACGCTGAGGTCCAGCTCCAAGGGCCTTCTGGTGGTTCCCTCACTGCAAGAAGTGATGTTACAGGGAACCAGGCAGAGGGCCTTCTTGCTAGTGACCCCCGCCCTGTGGTACGCCCTCCCATCAGATGTCGAGGAAATAAACAACTATTTGACATTTAGAAGACATCTGAAGGTAGCCCTGTTTAGGGAAGTTTTTAATGACTGATGTTTTTCTAATCTTTTGCTGGAAGCTGCCCAGAGTAAACCCAGCCAGATGGGCGGGGTATAAATAATAAATTATTATTATATTATAGGACTGGATTTGATCTGGGGTCCCTTCCAGCTTTGTGATTCTGTGAAGCCATGACTGTTTAAAGTGGTGTGCTCCTGCTTTAAATGTAAAGTGTGAATGTGGCCTCCAAATCCATAGTAACAGGATTGCGTGGCACAATTTAGATCCTTTGGCAGGGAGGACTGCAGAAATGGGTGTGTGATGAGAGGCACCATGATGCATTTTAAAACATGAGAAGAAACTGGTACCTTCTTTCTTTCTTTTTTTAGGAAAAGAGAAAACCCAGTAATTTCGGTTTAGCCGTTGCCTGGAGCCAAGACTTTTCCCGTTCCTTAGCTAAATCCCTTGTCCCTCCCTGCGTTCTGCCATCTGCATAAGCGGCAAAATGCCACAGAGCTGTTCCGACTCCCTCCAGTTCAGTTTTCCCTTGACTTTGATATCCTGAGCAGGGAGGAGTTCCAAGTGCTGAGTCATCCTCTTTCTTTTTCCTTTTCCTTTTCTTTTTTTGCCCACATTATTCCTGTGTGGAAAAGAGTCCTCATTCCCCAGCTGCGGTTCCTGCACCAGAAACGGCTTCCAATGACTCGATAGCTGTCGTTTGGAAGCGCATTCCCAAATACCCCATGGCTCCTATAAGTTTCCATTCTGTGATTCAGCCTCAGGGGAAATGCAGGGCTTTCTATAGGAACCGCCGCTAGAACTTTTGCAAAGTAATAGCAATGGAATAAAGTTTTTTGAAAAAAGAAAAAAAAGTCTGGAGTTTTGACTTGCAATCAACAAAACGGTGAGGCCTGATTTGATGAGAAAGGCTTAAGCTGTGTGTTGTGGGTTTTGTTTGGGGGTGTATGGTTTTTGGGGGGCAGTGGCGGAGGAACCTTCGCCGTCACCCAGGGCGGTATGCCGAGGGGCGGGGCAAACCGCCCAGCAGCCCGATCGGACTGCGCATGCGCAACAGCCCATATGGACGCCGTGTGAGTGGCGCCCAAAGTGACTGCATGCACGCCCTTCACTGCTCCACAGCTGGGGGGAGGCAGCAGCCCATCTTGTCACACACACACCCCGGGGTGGCACCCGGGGCATACCACCCCCTCCGCCCCTGTGATGGCCTGGGACTCAGGCTTGGACTCGGAACCAGAGGAGTCTCAGTCCGCACCGGATCCTTTGCCTCAGGCGGCATCTGGACCAAGTCTGGGGCCTGATTCTGAAGAGCTCCAGTCTGCACAGGTTCCCCTGCAACAAGCACCAGCTGGGCCGAGTCAGGGGCCTGAGCCTGCCCTGGCTCCAGATGCAGGGATTACCTGGTTGCCTCCAGCTGGGCCATCACTTACAGCTGCTCCACTACCGACTGAGTCAGGGGAGGCTGAGGCGGCCCCTGGGTCTAGTAACCCACCGACGTCTCCCGAGCTGCAGAGACTAAGGTCTGAGAGAAGGAGAGACCTGAGTCCTTGCAGGAGGAGTGCTCGCCTTTGGGCAAGACAGGGAGGTGAGTCACCGGGGGATCAGGACCAGCCGTTACCCCGACAGAGACAAAAGGCTGTCAGACCCCGCCCCAGGTTGCGGGAGTTACATTGCTGTATGCTAGAACCTGCCTGAGATACTGTGCCTGACCTAGCCTGGTTTCCTGCCTTGACCTTGTCAGACTGACTCCTTGTGGAATCCCTGGATTCGGGACCGGACCAGAACTGGACCGTGTTGCTCGGGTTTACCCCCGGGCCCAGCACAGCCCCCTCCCTTCATACACCACTGTTGGGGGGTATTTATTACATTTGTTATTTGCAAAATCTGGAGCAGGATTCAACTAATTAATCCTACCAGTAGGTTTTCAGGGCCCAAACCTGAGACCTAGGGGCAGGCCCCTGGAGATGGGTTGAGATAGGGAGGGGAGGAGGATGGATTCCCTAGCTCACCTGTGTTATCATTTGCAGCCAGCCTGTAAGCTGTATGCAAAGTCTTCTTTATCATTTTGTCTTATGAAAGGCACTCTTACCCACCTGGAGATTCAGGCCCTTTACCAGTCACCTAGAGGGAGCCAAGCAAACCTTGAGATTTCATGTTGGTCATACAGCACCTAAAACCCAGAACCCAAACTCCCCCAAGTCACTTTATACCGCGCAAGTGTCCTGGAAAAACTGGGACATCCCATTTTTTTATTGCAAGGGAACAACTGCAGTGCTGTGATCTTACAGGATTCCACAGTGTGAATTCCTCCCCTTCATAGCACGCTTTGGGGCACTGTGCCACTTTTTGGGAAGAGGGCATCAAAGTGTGAAATTGTGTGAGATCACATACCCTCCAATATTTCTCCGATGAACATAGGGATGTCCTATTCAATTATTATCATCATTAGTATTGGTATTATTTCCTATTTATACCCTGCCCATCTGAGATTAAGCATTAAACATTTTTTTAAAAAAAAACTTCCCCGCAAAGGGCTGCCTTTTAAATGCCTTCTACAAACCTGTATGGGACGCGGGTGGCGCTGTGGATTAAACCACAGAGCCTAGGACTTGCTGATCAGAAGGTTGGCGGTTCGAATCCCCGTGCCGGGGTGAGCTCCCATTGCTTGGTCCCAGCTCCTGCCAACCTAGCAGTTTGAAAGCACGCCAGTGCAAGTAGATAAATAGGTACCGCTCCAGCGGGAAGGTAAACGGCGTTTCCGTGCGCTGCTCTGGTTCACCAGAAGCGGCTTTGTCATGCTGTCCACATGACCCAGAAGCTGTACGCCGGCTCCCTCAGCCAACAAAGCGAGATGAGTGCCACAACCCCAGAGTCGGTCACGACTGGACCTAATGGTCAGGGGTCCCTTTACCTTTACCTTAAAGGTTGTATAGTTACTTATCTCTTTCTCTTGGGGGTTGGATAACTCCATACTCTCCAAGATGGGACAAGGGTGGTGCAGTGCTCTAAACCACTGAGCCTCTTGGGCTTTCTGATCAGAAGGTCAGCAGTTCGAATCCCCATGACGGAGTGAGCTCCTGTTGCTCTGTCCCAGCTTTTGCCAACCTAGCAGTTCGAAAGCACACCTGTGCAAATAGATAAATAGATACTGCTGTGGCAGGAACGTAAACGGCGTTTCCGTGAGCTCTGGCTTCCACCATGGTGCCCCGTTGTGCCAGAAGCGGTTTAGTCCTGCTGGCCACTTGACCCAAAAAGATGTCTGTGGACAAACGCTGGCTCCCTCGGCCTGAAAGCGAGATGAGCGCTGCAATCCCATAGTCGCCTTTGACTGGACTTATCGGTCCAGAGTCCTTCACCTTTTTTTACCTTTACCCTCCAACATTTATCTGAGGGAAATGGGGACGTCCTATGGAAAAGCAGAACATCCCTTGATCAAATCAGAAACTGGGATGGCTTCTGTAAATCCAGGACTGTCCCTGGAAAACAGGGGCACTTGGAGGGTCTGAAATCATGGCAACCAAAATGACTGCAATAAAAAAAAAAGGAAAAATGGCGTCCAAGAAAATGGTTTCCTGGCTTTTGTTTCAGAATGTTGGAGGGTATGTCACCTTCATTCCAGATCCAGCTCCAATGCAGATTCTCTGTTTACAGGCGCAAGACGGTGTGGTGTGTTGAGCCTTAACAACTGAATTCATAGGCTGCACATGTTGGTTAACTTGACTCTATTATTAACGGTGTTCTGTGCAAATCCCTGGCAGGGCTCTCGACGCAGGCCTGCATCAGTTTCTCCCCAGGCCAAGGGCAGGCAGAAAGGATGGAGTCTGAAGCACGCAGCACACAGTTAATTCACTGTGCCCGAATACAACAGAAAGATTGTTTTCCTTCCAGCCAGGGGAGAGATGCTGTGCCATTAAAACCACAAATCTGCTGCCATTAAAATTCAATTTAGGACAGCATGCCGAACCCGATAGCAATGCTTGTGTTATTGCGGGATCTGGCATGTCCTGGCAAAAGCTGTGATGGTTATCTCTACACCGCCTTCCCCTGGGAGAGGAACAGAAGCTGTGTGTGTCTGGAGCGATTGATGGATCAGCCCTGAAACTTTCTCCTTTTTTTAAAGTGGGGGGAGAGATTCACAGTAGTTCCAGTGGAATCACACAGAGATTAAGAATCAGGGCTAGCTAATTGGAAAATAATTCCCAACAACAACAAAAAGCAATTTCCTTTCTAAAGCGCTTAGAACAGAGGAAGATAAACATATATTATTTGAAACAAATGCTCCACAGTGCCCCATTAGCTGTAATCCATTGGGTTTTGCACGGGGAGAGAAATGCTTTTCAATTAACCAACCTCACTTACGTGAAATTAAGGGCTAGGTGTTCACAGGTTGATTAATCACCAGGGTGCCCATTGGTTTTGTGATAAGAAATGCCAGCGGCCCCCTTGCGATCTGCTCCCATTTTGTGGATGAGTGGAAGAAAGGTGGCCTGCTCAGCAATCTTGCTTTTCACTTTGATGCTCTCATGCCCAGTCTAAGCGCTGGTCCAATATCACAAGAGATGCTTGAAGTTGGTGGTGCCAGCTTAAGGAAAATATTGGGGGTGCCAAGTCAAGGATGGTGATATGGGAGGCTGGGTGGGGGGGAGGGAGAAGGGATGGCAGAAAAGAAAGTAAGCGGCAAAGCTCTGGGCAATGTCCCTCTCCTCCTGCTTCCGGGTCTCAGCAGCCATCGCAGGTTGACTTCACCCAATTTCCTCAACCATTCCAGACCCTCAATCATCTTGGTTGCCCTCCTCTGCATCCAGGGCCGGATTTGTCAGTGTTTGAAACGAAAAAGGGTTCTGACCTCCTTTTTACTCCTTTGCCTGGTCCTCAGACCTTTGTTGTTGTTGTTTAGTCGTTTAGTTGTGTCCGACTCTTCATGACCCCATGGACCAGAGCACGCCAGGCACTCCTGTCTTCCACTGCCTCCCGCAGTTTGGTCAAACTCATGCTGGTAGCTTCGAGAACACTGTCCAACCATCTCGTCCTCTGTCATCCCCTTCTCCTTGTGCCCTCCATCTTTCCCAACATCAGGGTCTTTTCCAAGGAATCTTCTCTTCTCATGAGGTGGCCAAAGTATTGGAGCCTCAGCTTCAGGATCTGTCCTTCCAGTGAGCACTCAGGGCTGATCTCCTTCAGAATGGAGAGGTTTGATCTTCTTGCAGTCCATGGGACTCTCAAGAGTCTTAGTAGTCCTCAGACCTTAGTTGGCACAAAAGAGTCTTTGAGAAAGAGTATTCTTGCAGAGTATTGCTGCTTTTATCTTAAAAAGTCTTCTTCTCCAGCCACGACCAACAGCTTTTACACACACCAAACGCAACCAGCTTTCTACCATCCAACCAACCCACACCCAACACCAACATTGACCACTCTATATATACAGGTACAATTTGGTTAAAGGTTGTATGAGTCATTGTAGGCTGCTGACTCATACTGACTTAATTCTTTTAGCATTAAAGAAACAGCGGCCAGGTTTTAGCCGTGACAGGATTAAGGTTTAATGAGGCCCTAAGCTACTGAATGTAATGAGGCCCTTTATATGTCTAGCTGTCCTTTGTCAACAACAAATTGTCGCTGTTTTTTGTGTTGAATATATGCTATATGGTGATTTATGGACCTAATAGGTATCTAAAGCCATTTGCACATAACATAATGCATCATAGGAGCCTACACAACACAAAACACTGTTGCTATATGTAGGTTTTATTTTATTTGTTTTTTATCTTATACAGTGGTACCTCAGTGTTACGGAAATTACGGGGGGGGCACATCTTTAAAGTTAAATATTACAAATATTATGCCTGAATATATCCTTTCAACTTGACAGCTCAGGGAAGTCACCTAGCTTTAAAAATAATATAGAATCATCTCCTTTCCCAGTTCCCCCCATTCCAAAGCTATTTTCCCCTTGCAAAAGGACTCCAGGAAGTTCTCATAGGTGACAATTGCTGGGCTCATTGTTAGCCAAAGGAAGCCAAATCTCATCGCCTGACTCGCCTCAGGCTCCAGACATGCAAAGGAACTTCTATTGTACTTTTGGGTGGTGGATACTTAAGACATATTTGTCTATGCTAATCTTATACCTGAGTCTTGCCCTGCCATGTCTGCTTATGCTAATCTTGTACCAAGGACTTGTCTGGACATGTTTTCCAAGGTTGAACTAGTGTAACCCCTGTCTACCCCTCCCCTTTTGTGACATGTCAGTGATGTAGCAATGATGCTGTACGAACTGTATTCTGGGATATGGTGGGAAAGTTTAAAAGTCTTTGTCACCCCATCCTCGGGGTTCAAAATTTGCTCTTTGAACCTACTGCGCAATAAACTTTGGTCTACAGCTATTTGCTCCAGTTGGCTGGACTCCTTCCTTTATTCCACAGGGACCCGCGGGCTCTGCCTGACGAGCTGGGTGACTGAGCAGCCTCGCACCTAGATTTTTCCCTAACACTCAGGTTAAGTATTTAATTCGTTCTGGAGGTCTGTTCTTAACCTGAAACTGTTCTTACCTTAAGCACCACTTTAGCTAATGGGGCCTCCTGCTGCTACCGCGCTGTGGAGCCTGATTTCTGTTCTTATCCTGAAGCAAAGTTCTTAACCTGAAGCACTATTTCTGGGTTAGCGGAGGCTGTAACCTGAAGTGTATATAACCTGAAACATATGTAACCTGAGGTACCACTGTATTTTGGAAATGTACGTCCAGGGTTTTTTTCTTTAATTTTTTGGGGGCCACCAAGAGAGTGGGGCCCTAAGCTATAGTTCGTTTAGCTTATACATAAATCCGGCACTGTCTGCATCTATTCCAGCTTGTCGATATCCTTCTGAAATTTTGCTGCCCAGAACTCTTACCATTCAGCTTCATTGAATGTCAGTAAGTTCAACTGGTTGAGCAGGGAAGGGGAAGGGGGGGTCTCCAGACTGTCACCGCTTTGAAGGTTTCAAGCCCATACCAGAAACTTAGGTTTGTTCAATGAAAGTGGGTTAAATTTCTCCGTTGCCCTGGAACAACTAATCCACTTTTTTATATATAAAAAGACTTTTGTAGTTTGAAAGTGACAGAGAAAGGCACTGAGAGGTGTGGAATGAGCGTATGATTGTTGGGGAGATGTGTAAATGCCCCACGAGCAAATCAGCATTAATGCTCATTGTCGCATCACCGAAAACAAAATCAGAATGAACGCTCACTAGAGACCTGGCATTGTCTAACATCTTTGTGAGCTTTGTGCAAGCAGATCAGGATGAATGCTAAGCAAACAGGGTGTGTGGAGGAGCCCGGAGAGAATGCATTTCTCTGGGTTCTTAGTAGCAAACAATGTTTTCCACCGCTTCACAAATTAATTAGTGAGTGTCCCTGGAATGTGTCAACTTCGCAATAGGCTTTCAAAGCAAGACAATGGGGAAGGTACTCTCTTATCTCAGAGGGTTGCTGTTGTTGTTTAACGTAAATAGTGGCAGGAAAGGATGTGATCGTTAGCGATGAGGCTGTTTTTGGAGGGGCGAGACATCCGACCCACCCCATTGCTAATCTTGATCTGAAGCTTTCAAAAGAGTTAGACAGAATGATAGAATGGAGGTGAAATAAAAAAGTTAAGGTCATATATATACATACAGTCATACCTCGGGTTGAATGCGCTTCGGGTTGAGCACGTTCAAGTTGCGCTCCGCGGCAACCCGGAAGTAACGGAGCACGTTACTTCCGGGTTTCGCCACTTGTGCATGCGCAGACGCTCAAAATGACGTCATGTGCATGTGCAGAAGCAGTGAAAAGCAACGCGCGCAGACGTGCCATCACTAGTTACGTTTGCTTCTAGATGCGAACGGGGCTCCGGAACAGATTCGCATATATAAACCACATGTCTGAAACCCCACAGAAAAGGTCCTGAAACCATTTTGTCCCTCCCAAATTGACCTCAAATATTTCTCTACTAGGTCCAAGGAAAATGGAAAAGTCTCCCCATTGTCTTTTCGTTCACAAACCCTGCCTTAAGGCTATGTCTGTGTATGAACGGGGTGAGCCTGTGACCTTGCTCAGGAACTAAGTATTTGTCATTACAAAAGACTGGCCAGGCTCCCCAGGGTATCCAATCAAGTGACCATTAACAGGTCTGCTAGACAGGAGATAAACAACGCACTCAGATTTCTGTTGTAGACCGCCCTTTCTGTGATGTAGGTATGATGTGTCTGGGGGGTGGTCTTGAGCTACACCCCTTTCTGTGATGTATGTATGATGTTTCTGGGGGTGGTCTTGGACTCCAGGGCGGGCAATTTAAAATGTCTATATAAGGATGGGCACACCTTTGTTCGGGGTCCTCCTCCTTTCCTGCGTGTGAGGGAAGCACCCTATTGCAACAGTTTCAATAAAAATCAAGCTTATGATCTGCTTTGCGTCTCAATATTCTCTGGTTGGCCTCTGTTATTTTCTCTGACCAATGGAGAACCTACAAAGGACTCTGCAAGGGCTCTTGTGTTCCCCATAAGAGAATAAGGGCAGGTTTTTGTTTATTGCAGAGGAAAACATTTATAATTTGGGCAGACGGGAGTGCTTTAGGGTGCTGGGAGGGGAATATTTTGAACACAAAAGGCCTGCTCTTGAATGTGGTGAGAATTAAAGCATTTTAATGCATGACAGGAGACTTTAAGAGCATTTGTTGCTGTTCCTTCGCTGTGTCTCCTAACAAGAGCTTGCTGTATAAATGAAGAGGCTGGCAGTGCATCTGAGTATGTGTTTTGGGTGCGTTTGTATGGCAAGTTTCAACTTTCAACACTTAAAATTCAGGACTCGGCCGCAGAGCTCTTTCAAACAGCCACAAAGAGCTTGCTCAGAATCCATCTCCCCTCCAAGGACAAAGGCCTCTTTGACCTCGTCCTCATTAGTAAAAGAGCCCAGTACCTCTACGCAAGGAAAAATGATGACAGAACATAGACCCTTTCCTGCAAACAGGGCACCGGAAATGAAAAGCCTCAACAGCTAACTGTTACTGCTTTTTAACCAAGAATGCCAACCAGCTGGGCATAGGGGCAGAATTTGTTCTGGTTCACCTTTTAATGTGAAACTCCCAGATTTAAAGTTTCATAAATGAACCGAAATGCAGCAAGCCTTTGAAATTTGAACTTCTCCAGATTTTGCAGTGCAGTTCTTCAACCAGGTGTGCACTGTGCATATAAGGGAAGCGTGTACAACAATGCATATATTAGTTTTTTAAAAAAAATAAATAAAAATGCGTAATATATGGGGAATTGCTTTTAAAATGTGCATATGTTAGAGGAAACGTGCTGGCAAATTTTGACGAGGAATGGAGAAATGTTCTGCGTAGAAACCAGTAATTTTTAAATGTATTTTTTTTTAAAAAAAATTCTTTTCCGCCCTTCCTCCCAAAGGGTGACAAACATCCATATATTAAAACGCCACAATTTACCCACAATTTAAAATAAAACAAAACTTATTTTAAAACCATTTTAAAACACTCAAAAAATATTTTAAGGCACTCGGAATGTCTAAAAACATTTAAAAGCAAACAAATTCTCTCATAGTTAGTAACTTTAAGGTTGCCGTGGCCAGTATGTATCAGCTGTCAAATGTCTGGGTAAAAAGAAATGTTTTTAAATTTCTCCTGAAAGTCAATAATGAGACAGACGCACCTCACCTGGGAGGGCGTTACACAAATGGGAATCACCACCAAGAAGGCCATGTCACAGGTTTGCAGACCAATCGACAATTGCCAAGGGACCGCCATTTTCCTGCCTGTTATAACAATGTTAATGTATGCTAGGTGTTGTATCATTCTGTGGCGTTTGCCCTCCTAGGTGTGTGACATCATACTGGGTTCATAAGGAAAGGGTTAATTAATTGTAAAATGACTAACCAATGGGAACCCAAGGGGAGGAGTTAGAGTTAGGGTGGTTGAGAAGACAGTCTGGAGTTAGAAGAGACAGAGAGGATAAGTCTGTGGGTTGGGCTAGTCTGATGTGAGAGAGTGAGAGAATCTGTTAAGAGGAGTCAGTCAAACAGTTGAGATAATCAGTCAGAAGGTATTAGGAAGGTATAGGCCGGCAAAGAAACTAAAGTTAAGAAACTGACAGGAATATTATCTGATAAACCATACACTTGTTAATGTTTATAAAATAAACTTGTTTTTTTGTTTCACTTTTAACAACTGTCTGGACTCAGTGTTTTACCTGAGAGTAAGGGGTTGGTGGCAGCGGGGAAACGAGCACAGTGGTGGCACAGGGATCAATAGACTGTTAAACGTCCAGGGACCATGTGTGATCGCCACACATTCTAACTGGTTTTTTTTTACAGACATGCTGTGGACTGCTTGAATGAAGGGAGCCCTTGCATTTAAAAAATATATCTTATCATGGCAATGCCAGGGTTGTCAACTTGGAGCAGCGGGCAGAGAGAGCGCAGTCTGCCTTGTTGCTCTGCCTTTAACAGGGTTGATCTGCAAGAATCAGCAGGCGATGTTTTTCATAGCATGGTGCAAAACACGATAATCTGCTAATTACAAGTGCTGTGCTGAAACCTGTCCTCCGATTTCTCAAAATCTTTTTCCACCTGCAGGGCTGTCTTAAGCATATGTGGCGCTGGGATGCAAAGATCTGCCCAGCCCCCCTCCCCCCCAGGTTGCCCTGTCCCAGGCGTTCAGGAGGACAGAGCTGGCCGGCTGCCCCAGCGTCCTGCTGGCTTGGTCAGCCCCAATCTCGCGGCACAGAGCCGCCCACAGCAGAAGAGCCTGACGCAGCACTCTGACCGGCAGGCAGGCTCTTCCCCGGGCTCAATTCTCGGGTCCCGGACTCTTAGCCTGGTGCCCCTGAGAACCCGGCACCCAGGTGCCCCGCACCCCTAGCACCTATGGGCAGTGGCGTAGCATGGGTTGTCAGCACCCGGGGCAAGGCAAGTAATTTGTGTCCCCTAACCCGTGGATTTGCGCCCCCTAACCCGTGGATTTGCGCCCCCTAACCCTAACCCCCAGATGTTGCGCCCGGTGCAGCCGGCCCCCCCTGCACCCCCACGCTACGCCACTGCCTATGGGTAAGATGGCCTTGTCCACCTGCAAAAGACACTTGCATTTTTCTGCCTCTTTCTCGAGGAGTTTATTTGTGCTTTCTAGCGGGCGCAGCTTAATTTATCACCGATTAATGCCTGTGGTTATTGTGGGGCTCCACCCCACTCCAATTAAACGTTTCTCCAACTATCTGCAGCCTCCCCAGCTGCCAGGACTTGCTCCATGATATGCAGCATTCCTGCCTTTATGGGACAGCCCAGTCCAGTTTCCCAGGAAGCCAAGGCACCCAGGAAGGCTGCAGAGTGCAGACTACCAAAGAAATGGGATTGTAGAATGAAAAAATCAACATGCCCAACCACCCCGAATATTCGCTAAGTGCAACAAAATCCCTGCACCCCTCTCATAAGAATTTCATCCGTTTCCACCCTTCTTTTGATAATTTTTCAAATGCAACTGCATGTCACTGTAGTAATTTAGGTCCTAGCTAAATTTGAAGTTAAATTCCATATAACACAAAGACAAAATGCAAAGAGCAGCTGCCAGGTTACAACCGGGGGGGGAGGGGGGGAGAGGAGAGATTTAACCCTTTCATCACCTCTTCCTTTATAGTCATAGAATCATAGAATTGTAAAGTTGGAAGGGATCATGAGAGTAACCTAGTCCAACCCACTGCAATGCAGGAATCTTTCACCCAACATGGGGTTCAAACCCCAAGATAGGGTTCAAACCCACAACTCTGGAATATCAGAAAAGTCTCATGCTCTTCTGATTGAGCTATCCAGTCCTAGTGAAAGTCACTTATTTGAAGATAATAATAATAATAATAATAAAATTTTATTTATATCCCGCCCTCCCCAGCCGAAGCCAGGCTCAGAGCGGCTAACAACAGTAAAATAACACAACATCCTAAAATCATTTCATTATAAAATCAATTCAAAAAAATTAATGGCAACCATTGGGCTAGAGTTCTGTGAGGCTAGCCAAAGGAGGGGGTCAGGCTGTGCCCTGGCCAAAGGCCTGGTGGAACAGCTCCGTCTTGCAGGCCCTGCGGAAAGATGTCACGTCCCGCAGGGCCCTAGTCTCTTGTGACAGAGTGTACCACCAGATCGGGGCCACAGCCGAGAAAGCCCTGGCTCTGGTTGAGGCCAGCCTAACCTCCCTGTGGCCTAGGACCTCCAAGATGTTTTTGTTTGAAGACCGTAAGGTCCTCCATGGGACATACCAGGAGAGGCGGTCCTGTAGGTACGAGGGTCCTAGGCCCTATAGGGCTTTAAAGATGCTATTTACACTAGGAGGAAATCTCTTGTTGGTGCCAATGGAAGCTGTCCTCTGTGCAAATAGCAGCTTCGGGGGGGTCAATTTTTGTTAGCACTATGGCATGTGAGGAGATACTTGAATGCACAGGTTCACCTCAGGTGGCAAAATGAGACAGGCCATCCCTAGAGGGTTGCTCAGAAGGGAATGGATCCCTCAGTCCTAGAAAAGCACCCATACCCTTGCTTTGAGCAGCTTTCCCCAACCTGGTGCCCTCCACATATTTTGAATGACAGCTCTCATCAGCCACAGACAGCACAGTCAAAACATCTGGAGGGAGCATGTCTGGGAAGGCTGCTACAGATGCTTCCAAGGAGCCTGGGGAACACGGGATCTGAACCACAGAAAACTTGAAACCAAGCCATGATGCAGTGGGTGGGTGGTATTCCGCCCACCCCCACCCCCCGACTCTAAAACACCCATCCTGCAAGCGAGTGTGTTGGTCCTGAGGCAAAGGCTGCTGGTTTCTGGTACCCTGGATGTGAGGAGATCGAGATGCATCGCATCAAGCTAGAGGCCAAGGGGATGCTGGATCCTGGCACCTGCGTATAGTAAGTCTCTAGCTGGGAAACGGTTTTATTAGAAGTGGGAAGGGAAACGTCGGTGTTTTGTTGGTGCATTTTTGAGCACTACCGGGCTTCCAAGTCCTCCGGTGACTCACACCCAATCCGCTCCTGCCGCTGCCAGGAAGAAATGGCGATTCAATCAAAGAGCTCTTTTTTTAAAAGAAGGGGGGAAGCTAATAGCAATCCAGAGTCGTGTCTGAAACAGACGCTTCTTAGAGGGCAGTCAAAATGCAAAGGTTTTGGCGCTGCGTTTGTTTACCATTTCAACCTATAACCTGTCTCCTGTTCCTGTTGCCTTTCTACTCCCACTCTCTGTTTCTTCCCTTCCTGTGGGAGTTCACAGTTTTGGAATCTCATTCGTGCTTCTGCTGCGAAGTGCCACGTTTATGGCACCGTGTGACACCAGCGTGGATGGCTATAAAAGGGGATTAGACAGATTCGTGTAGGGATAAAGGCTTTTGGCTGCTGTGGTAGCCATGATGTGCTAGCTGTGCTTTGCCACCAACTGCCAGAGGCTGAAATGCTTCTGAATACCAGTTGCTGGAAGCCACAGAAGAGGCCGATGTTCTTGAGCATGGGTAGGCAAACTAAGGCCCGGGGTCCGGATGCGGCCCAATTGCCTTCTCAATCCGGCCCGTGGACGGTTTGGGAGTCAGCGTGTTTTTACAAGAGTAGAATGTGTCCTTTTACTTAAAATGCATCTCTGAGTTATTTGTGGGGCCTGCCCGGTGTTTTTACATGAGGAGGATTATTATTTATTTATTTATTTATTTATTTATTTATACCCTGCCCATCTGGCTGGGTTTCCAACAGAACACTAAAATACAATAACCTATTAAACATTAAAAGCTTCCCTAAACAGGGCTGCCTTCAGATGTCTTCTAAAAGTTTGATAGTTATTTTTCTCTTTGACATCTGGTGGGAGGGCGTTCCACAGGGCGGGTGCCACTACTGAGAAGGCCCTCTGCCTGGTTCCCTGTAACTTGGCTTCTTGCAGTGAGGGAACCGCCAGAAGACCCTCGGCGCTGGACCTCAGTGTACGGGTAGAACGATGGGGGGTGGAGACGCTCCTTCAGATATACTGGACCGAGGCCGTTTAGGGCTTTCATGGTCAGCACCAACACTTTGAATTGTGCTCAGAAACATACTGGGAGCCAGTGTAGGTCTTTCAAGACCGGTGTTATATAGAATGTGTCCTTTTACTTAAAATGCATCTCTGGGTTATTTGTGGGGCCTGCCTGGTGTTTTCACATGAGTAGAATGTGTGCTTTTATTTAAAATGCATCTCTGGGTTATTTGTGGGGCCTGCCTGGTGTTTTCACATGAGTAGAATGTGTGCTTTTATTTAAAATGCATCTCTGGGTTATTTGTGGGGCATAGGAATTAGTTCATATATTTTTTTGCAAAATATAGTCCGGCCCCCCACAAGGTCTGAGGGACAGTGCTGAAAAAGTTTGCTGACCCCTGTTCTTGAGCTTGGGTTCTGCTTTTGGGTTTTCCTTGGGGCCACCTGGTTGGCCATGTGAGAACAGGATGCTGGACTAGTTGGGGCATGGGCCTGATCCTGCAGGGGTTGTTTTCTGTTCTTGATGCATGCAGCAGGATGGGTAATGGGATTTTAAAAAAAATGATACGAACTCTGATAAAAGAAGTTAAATATATTGTAAATATTTCAGCTGTTTTTCCCCATGAGCAATCATGTCTATTACTCAGGAAGGTATTTTTGAGATTGTATCCAAAAGTGAACAATATACAGTGGTACCTCAGGTTACAGACGCTTCAGGTTACAGACTCCGCTAAGCCAGAAATAGTACCTCGGGTTAAGAACTTTGCTTCAGGATGAGAACAGAAATTATGCTCCGGCGGCACAGCGGCAGCAGGAGGCCCCATTAGCTAAAGTGGTGCTTCAGGTTAAGAACAGTTTCAGGTTAAGAACGGACCTCCAGAACGAATTAAGTATGTAACCAGAGGTACCACTCTAATTCTCTCTCTGAAGCTAAACAGGATTGGTTTCATGAAAGACCAAACTTGATGTGCTAGGGATTTATGTCAGGTGATGAGTTCTAGCCCAATCATCTGATATCTTCGATGTCTGTGTAGAATTATTTTGCTCTGGAGGATATTCCATTCCATGAATCCCAGTTGTATGGAGGTTGTCCTGGACTGCCTTGTAACGTTAGGAGACCTGAGTTCAGATAGTGGACCAACAATGAGAAGTCTTTTTCAGTTTGTTCTTGGACAGCGTTTCTTTCAATGTGCTGAGCTGCTGGCAACTACATATTGAGATATCGTCTAACACTGTTAGAAGAGGGTTTAGTATAACCTTTGTCAAACTGGTGCCCTCCAGGGGAGAAATCCAACACTGGGCTCTTGTTATTGTTCTATTATTTCAGCTTTCCAGGCGAACCACTCCTCCCCTTTGCTATTTTGGGGGTTCTCCTGACCCATCCTCAGAGCCCATCTGCAGGGTGCATGGGGCCAGGAGTGAGAGGGAAAGTCCCACTGGGCTAGTGAGACTTGCTGATCTGGCTCCTGGTATTTTGTACTGTAAATCCCATCAAACCTAGTCAGTATGATGGGAGTTGTAGTCCAAAACCACCCAGAGAAGGCTGGCTCCGTAGTGGATGAATTTAAGAATTGAGAGCAGGTCCTGGAGGTAATTTCATTGCGTTGATCAGAATCCACTTCATTACTTGAGCAGCCAATTTGGAAGATGATCTCTACTGCGAAGTAAGGGCAAGTCGCAGAAAACATTATTTGATTTCTGTAGAATTATTGTTGAATGTTGTAACATGGAAAAATCGGAAATAAAATATATATATATTTTTTTAAAAAAAAAAGTAAGGGCAAGTTCAAGTTGGCCCTTTCCCCTATTTTGATCCTCTTGGCATTTTATTTACCGTATTTTTTGCTCTATAAGACTCACTTTTTCCCTCCTAAAAAGTAAGGGGAAATGTATGTGTGTCTTATGGAGCGAGTGCAGGCTGCGCAGCTATCCCAGAAGCCGGAACAGCAAGAGGGGTTGCTGCTTTCACTGCACAGCAATCCCTCTTGCTGTTCTGGCTTCTGAGATTCAGTATTTTTTTCCCCTTTTTTTCCCCCTCCCAAAACTAGGTGCATCTTGTGGTCTGGTGCGTCTTATAGAGCGAAAAATACGGTAAGCATTTTTACTGTACTCTCATGCCAAGAAAGACTCCCATAAGGTCAATAATGAGCCATATAATAGGGCAAGAACTACCTAAAACAGGTGTGGGGGAACCTCAGATATGGAGGCCAAACACAGTCCTCCAGGCATCTCTCTCTCACCCCAAGCCACACCCTCTTTTTCAGGCCACACCCTCTTTCCCCAAGCCACGCCCCTCCCTAACAATGCCTTACAACCTCCTTGAGTGTTTTTGCCTGAGTAGGTTGTGTCTTGGACCCCGGTTAATGCTTCTAACTTGTCTAGATGGAGAATAGGGAGGGGTGTGTGTGAATGAGTTGGAACTAGCCTATGGTTCAAAGGTAAACACTCGTATTTATTGCTCTGCTCACTTTTGCCTCTGGGCTCACCCACCATCAGCATGTGGGCCAAGGAAAGAATGGGTTCCCCATACCAATCTAAAAGGCACCACACAAAAGGATAAATGGATGATGAGGGAAGAGGAAAACCATGCATTTCATACTTCTGCTGTAATTATTGTCAAATATTACCTGTAACAGTAATTATTTTGGTCAGGTGTCTCAACTGCCCTTGACTTTGGGAATAGCAGGAGTGTGGCAGTGGGGGGGGGCAGAATCCCCAGTTCATGGGAAAAGACGGGTTTAAGACATGGATAGGCAAACTAAGGCCCGGGGGCTGGATCTGACCCAATCGCCTTCTTAATCCAGCCTGTGGACGGTCCAGGAATCAGTGTGTTTTTACATGAGTAGAATGTGTGCTTTTATTTAAAATGCATCTCTGGGTTATTTGTGGGGCATAGGAATTCATTCTTTTCTTTTTCAAAATATAGTTTCCCCCCCCCACAAGGTCTGAGGGACAGTGGACCAGCCCCCTGCTGAAAAAAATTGCTAACCCCTGGTTTAAGACTTAGGAACACACAGTTACTTAGAGGGCCCAGCTGAGTCTATAATGTATGTTCTATGCCCACACCTTAATCCCAGTGGCGTAGCGTGGGTTGTCAGCACCCGGGGCAAGGCAAGTAATTTGTGCCCCCTAACCCATGGATTTGCGCCCCCTAACCCATGGATTTGTGCCCCCTAACCCTAACCCCCAGATGTTGCACCGGTGCGGCCGGCCCCCCCTGCACCCCCCACGCTACGCCACTGCTTAATCCCATTAGCATTTGTTAAACACCCAGCAGGGGAAAAATTAGAAGTACATCCTCTTCCTGCCAATAATTGAACGAAGAGCTCCCAGGTATTGCCTTCTGAACAGCAGGTACCAGTCCTTCATGCATCTTTCAGTTCCGGCTCTGGCTCTAAAAGGCTTCTGCACTGACTGCACTTCATTTAAATTCAAACCTCTCCAACTGGGCCCATTTGAAGGAAGCTCTTCAGAACATTCGGAAGCACCCAACTGCAAACATTCGGGGGGGGGGGCGTTTGCTAGTGAAGCAGGATTAAAGCCTATCTGTATGCAGCCTGAGTCTGCTCCAGTTTGTGCTCCTGGTGCAACTTAACATCTCTGGGCGTAAGGAGAGGCTTTGGAGCTCCTTGCTGCACAAACAGATTGATTTTGCAGAACCTGCTGAGGTTACTCTGCTGGAGAGAGCCAGGATCTCAGCAGAAAAGGGGGGCGTGCCTGCATGAATATTGGATCAATTCGCTATTTTTTATTCCCCGCTCTCCCTTGCTGTAGCTTCATCTTACCCAGAGATGGGAGAAGAAGATGCAAATTGTTCCAGCTTCAAGGATTGCCTTGCTGAGATCAGCGACTCGCAGGAAATTAAAATTTAAATGAGCCAGCCTCAGCATCTATCTACAGTGAGCATCTCAAGGGGTGGTGGTGGTGAGCAAGGCACATTTCTCTAATGACACATCAGTTACAAAGGGGTATCATCTAGGCAAATAATGAACACTTAAGAGAAACCCACTTGTCAGCTTGATCCGTAGCCTTGCTTAATGTGAAGTAGCCAATTGATCCCATTGGGCTTCACAGCAAGTAATATGCTTAGAATCCAGACAGCCCAACTTGGTCTGGGGTTCAGCAGAAGGGCTTCAGAATCCTCCAAATCAGACATAATCATGGCAATTTTCCCTTTTGCACTGGTGATGTTCACCTATGTGAGCAGACAAGTCCCATGGTCAATGCCAATGTCGTCGTCTTCTTCTTCTTCTTCTTCTTCTTCTTCTTCTTCTTCTTCTTCTTCTTCTTGTTTAGTCGTTTAGTCGTTTAGTCATGTCCGACTCTTCATGACCCCATGGACCAGAGCACGCCAGGCACTCCTGTCTTCCACTGCCTCCCGCAGTTTGGTCAAACTCATGTTCGTAGCTTCGAGAACATTGTCCAACCATCTCGTCCTCTGTCGTCCCCTTCTCCTTGTGCCCTCAATCTTTCCCAACATCAGGGTCTTTTCCAGGGAGTCTTCTCTTCTCATGAGGTGGCCAAAGTATTGGAGCCTCAGCTTCAGGATCTGTCCTTCCAGTGAGCACTCAGGGCTGATTTCCTTAAGAATGGATGGGTTTGATCTTCTTGCAATCCATGGGACTCTCAAGAGTCTCTTTCAGCTCCATAATTCAAAAGCATCAATTCTTCGGCGATCAGCCTTCTTTATGGTCCAGCTCTCACTTCCATACATCACTACTGGGAAAACCATAGCTTTTAACTATACGGGTCTTTGTTGGCAAGGTGATATCTCTGCTTTTTAAGATGCTGTCTAGGTTTGTCATCTGCTACCAGATGCTGTAGGTGAAAACGGGATGGAACTCACCTCGTAGCTGTTGGGAAATAACTGGGGAATACCAATTAGTCCTGAGTCCCATGTGTGTGGGAAAGTACAACAAGAAAAGATGACTGACTGACTGACTGAAAAGGCACAGGGCTTGACTCACTCTCTAGCCAAAAGAGCCCCCAGTATTTCAAACTGAAGTACATGCAGCGTTTGAAAAACATAGGAAATATAAATTGTTAGACCTTTAAATGTTCCAGCGCTCGCATTGTGCTCCCCCGCCTCTACGCCTCTCAGAGTGAATTGGCCACAAACTTAAGTAAGTTTAAATGCTTTACTTACAGTAACCGGAGGTCTCCATGCATCAGTCATTGCTACAGCAAAGGCAACACAAGTAAAAACTTATTCAATAGAAAATAGAAAAAGTATCTGCAAACATGGATTCTGGGCATGGAGCACCAACCTCATGTGTCCACTCAGTTATATGGTTCAAAGATGAGGGGGGGGGGGGAGAGAGAAAGGAACAAGAAAAAAGCCTTACTTCCTCCCTCCTCAAAGATGAGGAGGCATTATTAATATTATTAATTATTATTAATTTATTATTTATACCCCCCCCACTCTGGCTGGGTTTCCCCAGCCACTCTGGGTGGCTTCCAACAAAACATTAAAATACAGTGACCTAACCAAGTCTTCTTTAGCAATTTACAACTCTGTGTTCCTTAACCCCTTCATTTACTAACTAGCAAAGGCATGCATTATTAGGTTTGACTACAAAATCTCCCACAATAGCATCATAGGAAGCTGCCTTATATTGAATCTGACCATTGGTCCATATAACTCATTATTATCTGCAGTGACTGCCAGAGGCTCTCCAGAGTTTTCTTTCTAGCCCAGGGGTAGAAAACCTAAGGCCCATGGGACAGATGCAGCCCATTCACCTTCTAAATCCAGCCCACAGACAGTCTGGGAATCAGCGTGTTTTTACATGAGTAGAATGTGTCCTTTTATTTAAAATGCATTTCTGGGTTATTTGTGGGGCCTGCCTGGTGTTTTTACATGAGTAGAATGTCTGCTTTTATTTAAAATGCATCTCTGGGTTATTTGTGGGGCATAGGAATTCATTCTTTTCTTTTTCAAAATATAGTCTGGCCCCCCACATGGTCTAAGGGATGGTGCACTGGCCCACAGCTGAAAGAGGTTGCTGACCCCTGTTCTAGCCCTAGTTGGAGAATCCGGGGACTGAACCGAGAGCCTTCCACTTCTAAGGAAGATCCTCTACAACCTTCTCCCAATCTCTTTTCATCATACGCAGATCAAGTGCCCCCCATCTGCTGCACTGGTCAAGAGGAGACTTGATCCTTAAACTTCCGGACGTGCCAGGAGAATTCACTCATTTGGGCACAACATCAAATAGTGTCCTAGACTACCTTCTAGTTTCAGAAGACCTATTCTCAAACTTCTTTTATTTTAAAGTAGACAATGTACAATCCAGTGACCACCTACCTCTAGCGGCCAAGCTAACGCTTGACTGGCACCCGGTTAGCGGTTCACACCCAATTCATGTAGGTTTAAATGCTGCAGCTCAAGTAAGAAGCATTAAATGGTCTATGAAACAGGCCCAAAAATACGCAGAATTCTTCCAGAGGAATATCTCCGAACCCCTTATTGTTTCAGTGGCGGAGTTGTCTGAACCAAATAGGATATTGGAGTGGTTCTCCCACCTCTCTGTAGATTTAACTAGCTTCTTTACGATGCCGACTCACCGGGTTAACAGAGATCAACCCAGGTTCGGTGCACCTTGGTTTGATTCCAAATGTAAGCAAGCTAGACTCTCTCTCTGTTGTATCTACAACAGATCCTTAAACCTTTTCTTTCTTTCTTTTTGCTCACCCTACCATTTCAAATGACTTCAGTGCTCCTTTTCCATTGTGCCCAGATAAGCCAGGACAACTTGGGTTAAGTCACCAACATAAGAATAATAAATTTCTTATTTATACCCTGCCCATCTGGCTGGGTTTCCCCAGCCACTCTGGGCGGCTCCCGACAGAATATTAAAAACACGATAAAACATCAAACATTAAAAACTTCACTAAACAGGGCTGCCTTCAGATGTCTTCTAAAAGTCAGGTAGTTGTTTATTTCTTTGACATCTGATGGGAGGGCGTTCCACAGGGCGGGCGCCACTACCAAGAAGGCCCTCTGCCTGGTTCCTTGTAACCTCACTTCTTGCAGTTAGGGGACCACCAGAAGGCCCTCAAAGCTGGACCTCAGTGTCCAGGCTGAGCGATGAGGGCGGAGACACTCTTTCAGGTATACAGGGCCGAGGCCAAACTCTGCCAAAGATACATTGGTGTAACTTGCTTAGTTTCAAAGACTTGTTTTCCCTCTGCCAGGCAAGGAAGAGTAGCAGCTGTAGCCCCACTGCTGAAGGATTTGTTGTAACTTTACACCGGCTTAACTCACACTGGATAGCTCCCTTACACTGTTGAACCAGTGTTTGCTCACAAAACCTTCTAGATCTCCTCCTGCCTTCCGCCTCTTATAAATTCCATCGCAGGCTTCTAGTTGGGCATCTTTCCCAGGTGCAGATCAGTGAATCTATGCAAGCTGTTCTTTTGGCAGGCAGCTTGTTCCCAGATTTTTGTTGAAAATTTGGAGTGGGAAGGAAAAGAAGAACAAGCTTCAGCAACTTTTCTTTGGGCTCCGAAGGCCACGCAGGTTCAATCTGCACGCACCTTTCCTTGTTTTGCACCTTTTCTTGCTCACTCACTGGAAGATGTGGAGCTTTTGAACAGGAGCAGAAGAGAGAGCTTTTGTTGTTGTTTAGTCGTTTAGTCGTGTCCGACTCTTCGTGACCCCATGGACCAGAGCACGCCAGGCACTCCTGTCTTCCATTGCCTCCCGCAGTTTGGTCAAACTCATGCTGGTATCTTCAATAACACTGTCCAACCATCTTGTCCTCTGTCGTCCCCATCTCCTTGTGCCCTCCATCTTTCCCAACATCAGGGTCTTTTCCAGGGAGTCTTCTCTTCTCATGAGGTGGCCAAAGTATTGGAGCCTCAGCTTCACGATCTGTCCTTCCAGTGAGCACTCAGGGCTAATTTCATTAAGAATGGATGCGTTTGATCTTCTTGCAGTCCATGGGACTCTCAAGAGTCTCCCCCAGCACCATAATTCAAAAGCATCAATTCTTCGGCGATCAGCCTTCTTTATGGTCCAGCTCTCACTTCCATACATCACTACTAGGAAAACCATGGCTTTAACTATACGGACCTTTGTTGGCAAGGTGATGTGTCTGCTTTTTAAGATGCTGTCTAGGTTTGCCATCGCCTTTCTCCCAAGGAGCAGGTGTCTTTTAATTTTGTGACTGCTGTCACCATCTGCAGTGATCATGGAGCCCAAGAAAGTAAAATCTCTCACTGCCTCCATTTCTTCCCCTTCTGTTTGCCAGGAGGTGATGGGACCAGTGGCCATGATCTTCGTTTTTTTGATGTTGAGAGAGCTTTAGGAACAACAATAACAAAAAATGACTTTTACTTTCCTTTATTAAATTTATATACAGTCATACCTCTTGTTACGTTCGGTTCAGGTTACTTCTTTTCAGGTTGTGTCCCGCAGCGACCTGGAAGTACCAGAAAGGGTTACTTCCGGGTTTCGCCACTCGCGCATGCGCAGACACTCAAAATTACATCGGGCGCATGCGCAGAAGCGGTAAATCGCGAGGTACCACTGTACTGAAGATCTCAGGATGGTTCACAGCATAAAAATACGAAATAGAAACACAGAATGCATAATAAAAACAAAAACAAAATCATAACAATCCCTCCCATAAAACTCACATATATTTAAAAGGACATAGAACGTTAATCAGCCCATGACCTGGCTGAAGAGGAACGTTTTTGCCAGGCACCTAAAGATGTATAATGAAGGTGCGAGGTGAGCCTTCCTGGGGAGAACATTCCACAGATGGGGAGCCACCACAGAAAAGGCCTCTACTTGTGTTGCACCCTCTGGACTTCTCATGGTGGAGGCAGACGAAGAAGGACCTCAGATGATGATCGCAGGGTCTGGGCTGGTTGACACAGTGAGTCCTGTACTACGTTGAGTACATAGCTTGTTCATTGCCAGGGCCAGCCCTAGCATTAGACAGAGTGAGGCAAATGCCTCAGGCATAAAAGAATGAATAAAAATATGTCTAATTAGGAGAAATTCACTCTAACATGGTGTCAAAGTTTCACAAAAGAAAATTATTATGTTTTGCAGATTGCAGCGGAAATGTGGAGTTAATAGTGGGTTTAACACTGGAAAATTGTAAACTTAAAGAACTGAACTGGACATTTTTGTCCACCACCAATTCCAGTGTAGGCAAACTGTGAGTCTGACCTTTAAGAGGTGTGATTGACCCTTGAGATCAATGGTAGATGGTGAAACTGAGTTGCTTAATGTTAAAACCGGAATGATGTAACCGGGGCAACAAGAATAAAAAAGCCATATCCCATCTATCAACCCCTGCCAGACGCATTGCTCAGGGCGGCGACAACATAACTCTGCTATTTTAACTTTTCACCTTTGTTCTGGCTAAATGGGTTGAGAGAGAGGAAGGGTGAAAAAGGCAAAGAATGGTGATGGAAAAGGAGCACTTAGCTTGATTAACATTTGTTGGCTCGGATCACCTACGCTGTGAAAACGGGCAGGGTGAGGAAGATTGATACCTGCACAAACGTTTGTCTCTGCGTTTTTATTTTTAAAACATTGAGCTTCCTTCAAGGGAGAGAGAGAGAGAGAGAAAGAGAGATTTGTCATCGGGAGAAGGAAGAGCTGCAGCTGGTAAAGAGCTGATGTTCAGTGGCAGAGCTGCTGCACTGTATGCAGGTGGTCCCAGATTCGATTCCTAGCATTTTCTGGTGCCTTCCTGGAGAAGATCCTTCTCTAGGTTTTCACCTAGAGAGCTTGTGCCAGTAAATGCAGGGAAAGCAGAATTAGATGCTCCAATGGACTGACTCCATGTAAGTCAGATTCCTATGTTCCTACAGAGCTGGAAAAGCCTGGGATTCAGCTAGATCAGCCTTTCCCAACCTGGTGCCCTCCAGATGGACTGCAGCTCTCATGAACCTCAGCCCCACCAATTCAGTAAATCTATGGCCGTAACACTCGGGTTGGACTAAATGAGTTTGGGGGGGGTACTGTTCCAGCCCTGTAACTTTGGTTGTAAAAAAAAGGCTACTAAAGAGGCAAGGGACGCGGGTGGCACTGTGGGTTAAACCACAGAGCCTAGGACTTGCTGATCAGAATCCCCCATGACAGGGTGAGCTCCCGTTGCTCGGTCCCTGCTCCTGCCAACCTAGCAGTTCGAAAGCATGTCAAAGTGCAAGTAGATAAATAGGTACCGCTCCGGCAGGAAGGTAAACAGCATTTCTGTGCACTGCTCTGGTTCACCAAAAGCGGCTTAGTCATGCTGGCCACATGACCCAGAAGCTGTACGCTGGCTCCCTCGGCCAATAAAGCGAGATGAGTGCTGCAACCCCAGAGTCGGCCACGACAGGACCTAATGGTCAGGGGTCCCTTTACCTTTTACTAAAGAGGTTGGGTTGGATGGTCAATTTATCCCTGAGGAACCCCTTCTGTTGATAGAAGAGGCAGTCATATTGAAATATACTCAGAGTCGCAAAGTGATTTCATGCTCTTTATTCAGCTCATAGTGGTGAGGAGGAATGAATGAAAGTCCCCTCAAGGTATCTGCTTTATATACATTATTTACACAATGGGTTGCACATGATTGGCTAATTCCGGAATTCTACTGTAAGCCAATCAGGTTGTGGATTCACTTCTATCTGGAGCATGATTGGGTGGATCCTGCCAACCAATCATACTGCTGCATTGTTCTAGGACCAATCAGACTACTGCATTCTGAATCCTATTGTTCTAGGACCAACCAGACTGCTGCCTTTTGAATCCTATTGTTCTAGAACCAATCAGACTGCTGCAGTTTGGATCCTATTCAACTCAGTACATAACACCCCTCCCCTCTAAGTTCCAGTCCTGCCCGGGAGGTTGCATTCATAGTCCTCAAGGTACGCCGGCGGCCTACGTGTGCGTTGCGGCCTGGGGTGTTCCCTGGTCCGGGGTTCAGGTTCTGGCTCGTGTTCCAAGGATGCTGGCTGTGATGGGGCTGTATGGTCTGGCGCAACCGGCTCGCTCAGTCGTGGTTCTGGTTCCGGTGTCCTTTCGGCCTCACGGGTCCTCTCTGTATTTACTGATTCTGCCTCTCCTGCTTGCCCCTGCTGCTCTATGGACCGCACTGCCCCACTGTTCCCTTGGGACTCCTCTGACCTGTCCTCCTCCTCCTGGTTTTCTCCCGGGAATCGTCGCCGTATCTGGTCGCAGTGGCGGCGCCAGCATTGCCCCCCATCTGTTAGCACCTCGTACGACACGGGGCCAGTGACCCTGGTGACTGTGGCGGGTACCCATGCAGGGCCTGCCCCAAAATTCTTTGCGTACACTGGGTCCTGGGCCTTGAAGGTCCGGGGGTTCCTGCCTTCCCCCACCACTACCTCATCCTGAGCTCTATCGGGGTGAAGGCGGTCCAATCTAATTGCAAGGCGCCGACCCATTAGTAGTTCAGCGGGGCTCCGGCCAGTCGTTGAGCTGGGGGTGCTGTGCTGTGCTAGAAGGAATGTGGCAAGGCGGTACTCCCAATCCCCTTGCGTCATGCGGCGAAGGGTGTCCTTGGTGGTCCGCACCATGCGTTCTGCTTGGCCATTGGTGGCAGGGTGGAATGGCGCCGAACGGATGTGGCGGATGGCGTTCTGCGCTGTGAAGGTTTGGAATTCTCCTGACGTAAATGCAGTCCCGTTGTCTGAGACGAGAGTGTCAGGGAGCCCGTGGGTTGCAAACAGCCTGCGTAGTACCCGGATGGCTGCGGATGTAGAAGTGGACGGTACCAGTGCGACTTCCAGCCATTTGGTGTAGGAGTCCACCACTATGAAGAATGTTTTCCCCTGAAAGGGGCCAGCAAAGTCCACATGCAGGCGTGACCATGGTGCTCGGGCGGACTCCCAGGACTGGACTGGGGCCCTTGGGGGATCTGGGCGGGATTCTTGGCAGGCCTGGCAGTGTTTGACCCAGGCCTCTATCTCTCCGTCGATCCCCGGCCACCACACATAACTCCTGGCAAGGGCCTTCATTCTTACTACCCCTGGGTGTGTCTCGTGTAGGGCTGTGAGGACCCTTTTGCGGAGGGGCTGGGGAACAACGACCCTGCTTCCCCATAACAGGCACCCCTTGTGGGCCGACAGTTCATGTTTGCGGGTTGCGTAGCCGGCGAATTCTGGCCCGGGGCTGCTGCTGGGCCATCCCCTCCACACCCAGTCCAGGACCCGGGAGATGACCCTATCTTTCTTGGAATGGTGTGCAACTTCTTGTGCCTGAATGGGGCGGTCGGGAAGCAGCTCCAGGCTCATAACCTCTTGTGCAGGTGCTGGGTCGGGGCCTGTTTCCGGTAGTGGTAGCCTGCTGAGGGCGTCCGCATGGCCCATCGCCTTCCCAGGGCGGTGAATCAGTGCATACTGGTAGCTGGCAAGGAAAATTGACCACCTGAGGACACGAGGAGACAGCACTTGGGGGGTCTGCTTTTCGGGGGCAAACAAGCCAAGCAACGGCTTGTGGTCAGTCACCACGGTGAAGGGCCGCCCGTACAAGAAATCATGGAATTTTTTTACTCCCTTCACGATTGCCAGACCCTCCTTGTCGATTTGCGAGTAGTTCCGCTCGGTTGCGTTGAGTGTCTGGGAAAAGTATGCCACCGGTATCTCTCTTCCATCCGGGAGTTGGTGTCCCAGGACAGCGCCAATGCCATAGGGTGAGGCGTCGCATGCTAGCACCACCGGCAGCCTCTCGTCGAAGTGTGCCAAGACCGAGTTTGAGACAAGCAAGTCCTTGACTGCCTGGAATGCGGCCTCCTGGCGCTGGCCCCACACCCAAGGGGCCCGCTTGTCCAGGAGTCTGTGTAGGGGCTCCGCTACCGCCGCCTTGTGGGGAAGGAAGGAATGGTAAAAATTCAATAGTCCCAAGAAGGCCTGAAGTTCAGTCTTGTTCTTGGGCGCTGGGGCATCACAAATGGCCCGTACCTTGTCCCCAGTCGGGTGGACCCCTTCTGCGTCCACCATAAATCCCAGAAAGTCCACCTGAGGCACTCCTAGTAGACATTTTTCCCGCTTCACCTTGAGACCCGCCGTCTGGAAACGGTGCAGAACGGTGCGGAGGCGGTCCTCAAACTCCTCGGGTGTGGGCCCGGCAATCAACACATCATCGAAGAAGGGGGTGACACCAGGAATCCCTTTAAGGAGAGAGTCCATTAGATTCTGGAATATGCCTGGTGCCACGCTGACACCGAATTGCAGCCGCTTTACCCTGAACGCTCCTCTGTGAGTCACAATTGTCTGTGCCTCTGCTGTGGCCTCATCTACTGGCAGCTGTTGATATGCTTGGGCCAGGTCCAGCTTGCCAAAAATTTTCGACCCAGCCAGGGTAGCAAGGACATGGCTGACCACTGGCACTGGGTATGCATGGGCCGTGAGGGCCTTGTTTATGGTACATTTGTAGTCTGCGCAGATGCGGACCGAACCATTAGGCTTGACGGGTGTGACGATTGGGGTTTCCCAGGGGGCATTAGGCACCGGCTCCAGCACTCCTTGCTCCACGAGTCGGTCCAATTCCTCGTCTATACGGGGTTTCAGGGCAAACGGGACCCGGCGGGCTTTGAGCCTGACCGGTCGTACAGCGGGGTCAAGCTGTAGAGCAATGGGGGGGCCCGTATACTGTCCCAATTTCCCATCGAAAACCCCTGGAAATTCCTTGCATATGGCATCCACGTCCACTTGTAAGGTAGTGTGGTTCACCCCGGTGACGGCTAGCCCCAGTGGTCCAAACCATGCCAATCCCAGTAAGCTAATGTAGGGGCCCTTGACCACAAGCAAGTCCAGTTGCCGCGTCCGCCCTCGGTATTGCACCCTGAAGGTCCCCACCCCCATTGTGGGGACCTTACGTTTCTGGAAGTCCCGGAGGGTGAATGGGGCCGGCCTGAGTTTGGGACCCCCAGTAGGACACAGTTTCCTTAAGGTCCTTGCCGAGATTATGGATAGAGTTGAACCCGTGTCAAGCTCCATGCGGCATGGGGCCCCCTCTATCTGTACCTCTACATAAATTTTCTCTACGTTGGGGTGGGGCAACTGGTATACCTGGAAGTCCGTGAGCTCCGTCGAGTTGCCTTGGTGCGTTGGGCCCCGGGACCTGGGGCTCTTGGATTGGTCATCTGATGCCTGGCGTCGGGTGGGCCGAGCCCGACACACCCGGGCGATGTGTCCCAATTTTCTGCACTGCCTGCACTCTGCGTTGCGGAAACGGCAGGTCCTCCTCTCGTGACTTTCTCCACAGCTTGCGCAGTTCCCTCCTTCTCGTCGAGGCAGCTGTGGTATGTGGGCTGCTTGAGTGTGCTGCTGTACTCGGTGCACCTCCTCCCTGTTGGATCCAGAGTCGTCGGTGAGGTCTTCGTGGTGGACCCTCGGTTGGGACGGCTGGCTCGGCCGTGCCTCTTGCGTCGACCTCTCGGCAGCTTCCGTTGCCAGGGCCTCCTCCAGAGCAACCTGGAACGTTAGGTTCTTCTTAGCGTAGAGGCGTCGTTGCAGCTTCTCATCCTTCAGGCCACCGACGAGGCGGTCACGAAGCATGTTCTCCAGCTCTGAGAAGTTGCAGAACCGGGCAGCTTGGCGGAGAGAGGTCACAAACCCAGTTATGGTTTCCCCAGGGGCTTGCCGCTTTGCGTAGAAGGCATTTCGACGAGCCACCACTGAGGGCTGTGGCGAAAAGTGCCCCTTCAGCTGTTCCATTATTGTTTTGTATGGAACAGTAGCAACGTCTTCAGGTGCAAGGAGAGCCCGGGCGATTTCAAACGTCTCCTCTCCGCAGACGCTGAAGAATATTGCCCTCTTCTTGGCGTCTTCTTCATCGGTGACCCCTTTGGCTTCTAGGAGGAAGGTGAAACGGGAGGCGTACGCTTCCCAGTCTCCAGATGCTGGGTTGAACGGTGAGAAGCTGTTGTCGGTTGCCATTCTGAGTTCCTTGTGTCCCGGAGCTGAAGCCTGGATACACGGTGCGAGGCAGCGGTGCGGCAGGTGGTGGTGCTGCGGTGCTGTGTGTGGCAGTCAGCTCAGCGGGATCCCACCTTCGTCGCCAGTGAAATATACTCAGAGTCGCAAAGTGATTTCATGCTCTTTATTCAGCTCATAGTGGTGAGGAGGAATGAATGAAAGTCCCCTCAAGGTATCTGCTTTATATACATTATTTACACAATGGGTTGCACATGATTGGCTAATTCCGGAATTCTACTGTAAGCCAATCAGGTTGTGGATTCACTTCTATCTGGAGCATGATTGGGTGGTTCCTGCCAACCAATCATACTGCTGCATTGTTCTAGGACCAATCAGACTACTGCATTCTGAATCCTATTGTTCTAGGACCAACCAGACTGCTGCCTTTTGAATCCTATTGTTCTAGAACCAATCAGACTGCTGCAGTTTGGATCCTATTCAACTCAGTACATAACACATATTGTGGGATGTAATCCGTTAGTACAGTCAAATGCAGCTTTCCTGATTTCCCTAGAGTGGGCACAGGCAGGGGGACATCCAGTCAGAGTAACTTCCTTTTCCACTGGTCTGGAGTATCCTCCCCCTGCATGGGACCTGGGAGATGGACATGGCTCTGGCTGACTCCATAAAAGAGCCAAGTCACACAGCCATTCTCCTCTCTCTTGATCTCTCTCCTCCTATCATCTCTTGCTTGCTGCTCTCTTGCTGCCATGCCTCTGCAGCCATTTTGTTCTCTTAATATAATTTTGCTGTCTGCTGGCCCTCAGCCAGCAGCACATGAGTTCAGTCTCCATATAAGATGAACTCACACTCTGTTTATTATGTAACTACTAAGAAAAGCCTGCCTTTCAAGGATTATATCGCGAACTGAAATGTGAGTAAACTTTTTGTTACTTACTCAGAAAGACTCTTGTGTCTTTATTCTTTTAAGAGAGGACACCAGGAATAAACTTAATAAGAGATTCAAAATGAATATGCAAACTAGCTTCCTGCTATACTTCCTGCATGTGACCTGGAGGATGGACATGGCTCTGGCTGACTCCATAAAAGAGCCAAGTCACACAGCCATTCTCCTCTCTCTTGATCTCATCTCTTGCTTGCTGCTCTCTTGCTGCCATGCTGCTCCTCTGCAGCCATTTTGTTATCTAATGTAATTTTGCTGTCTGCTGGCTCTCAGCTAGCAGCACATGAGTTCAGTCTCCATATGAGATGAACTCACACTCTGTTTATTATGTAACTACCAAGAAAAGCCTGCCTTTCAGGGATCATATCGTGAACTGAAATGCAAGTAAACTTTTTGTTATTTTACTCAGACTCTTGTGTCTTTATTCTGTTAATTGAGATTAAAGGGGATACCAGGAATAAACTTAATAAGAGATTCAAAATGAATCTGCAAACTTTTGTTGTTTAGTCGTTTAGTCGTGTCCGACTCTTGGTGACCCCATGGACCAGAGCACGCCAGGCACTCCTATCTTCCACTGCCTCCCGCAGTTTGGTCAAACTCATGTTGGTAGCTTCGAGAACACTGTCTAACCATCTCGTCTCTGCCGTTCCCTTCTCCTTGTACCCTCAATCTTTCCCAACATCAGGGTCTTGTCCCGGGAGTCTTCTCTTCTCATGAGGCGGCCAAAGTTTTGGAGCCTCAGCTTCCGGATCTGTCCTTCCAGTGAGCACTCAGGGCTGATTTCCTTCAGAATGGATAGGTTTGATCTTCTTGCAGTCCATGGGACTCTCAAGAGTCTTCCCCAGCACCATAATGCAAAAGCATCAATTCTTTGGCGATCAGCCTTCTTTATGGTCCAGCTCTCACTTCCATGCATCAATACTGGGAAAATCATAGCTTTAACTATATGGACCTTAACTATCTGCAAACTAGCTTCCTGCTATATTGAGGGGAATTTGCTCTGCTACATCACTCACTAGTGTGAGTGAAGGAAGAATAATATTTATTCAATATATCCTTTCCTACACTCCTTAACATTCCCACACATATTATAAATGGTCAAGTACAGGTGATATGTTGCCAAAGAAAGTAAATAGATGGAGATCCTTCAGGAAGGGCATGTGCCTTTCTTTCCTTCCCCCGTCATGAACTGGCAGGATTTCTGGGAGAAGGAAGAGGATCCTGGCGAGAGGTGCAGCTGGGAGTGGGACACAAGGGAGCACACTGGGGAAGGAGAGGTTGTTGTAGACAATACTCATGGATGATGAGGGGGCAGGGGCTAGTGCACAGGATGCCGAGCAACAGGAACCCTCGCCAGAGTGGCCCCCACCCCCACGAACACAGCAGGTCCTAAGACATAGGGAACAGTGAGTGGGGCACTCCAAGAAGCAGAGGCAGACCAGGGCCTGCAGCCTCGTTCACTAGGTGGCCAGGTGGGGAAGGAGGCATGTGATGCCTCAGCTGGGGCAAGTTGAGAGCAGGTGAGGGTCACTTGCCTCATCAAGCCCAGATGCTGCAATCAGCAGGCATAGTATAAGAAGAAAGCAGAGCTGAGGTGCTGTGTCTGCTCAGCTGCCCATGTTGAGGGACCTCGCCTGGGATTCTCTTTGTAACTTCATGGGTTTCTACTTTGACTCTGGACCAGGCTTCCTCAACGTCAGCCCTCCAGATGTTTGATACTACAATTCCCATCATCCCTGACCACTGGTCCTGCTAGCTAGGGATCGTGGGAGTTGTAGGTCAAAAACATCTGGATGGCCGAGGTTGAGGAAGCCTGCTCTGGACTGTATCCTGACTGCTGAACTCCTATCTTGGCTTACTTGGACTGGCCCTGGACTGCGTTTCCTGATCTTTGGACTTGGCTTGCATGGATTGGCTTCTGGTCTTGGAACTTTGCCTTCCCCTGGCCAGAAGAGATATTATCATACTGTTTGTTGCTGGCATCCATCTTCACCACCTTTGGGGGCCAAGTCAAACCATTGCATCAACAGCACCAAAGTGACCTCCCCAAGGCACAAGCCTGGGCAGTGTGCATGGAGGTCCTGAGTCGTCCAGACAACAAGAGCCCCCCCTCAGCCTTGCTGATGTGCTCCAAAGATGAGCAATACGTTTGGCATCAGCCTGGCTGCAGAAGTTGCCAGAAGGAGGTGTACAAGGCACCATCCAAACATCTTAAGGACTCCATTCTGGATTTGTGTAGGGTTTACTGAATTATTTCCCCCATTTCTGTTGTGGGATCCTCTGCCCACAGGTGATAATGCTGGATACATTGGCTGGCTCCTGCAGTTCTTGAATATATAGTGCTCCAACAATTCTGCAGTCTCTACAGTGTCTCAAACTGCTTGCCAGGAGCATACTTCCATAGCCTGAAAGATGGAATCTTAAAGTGGTGCCGCATTCGGCAAACTGTGCCGCTCCGAAGCCCATCAGAAACACTCTGCATTTGTAAATAATGGAAACATTTGTACATTTACATTCTGGCATTGCCTTTTAGCCTCTTCAGACTCTTGAAGATACCTTCCTTGATATAGAACTGGAGAGGCCCTGCAAGTGTAGAAAAAGGAGGTGGCAAGGTAATTAGAAATATAGCCAGATTCTCAGCACTGTGATTTGGGGGAAAGAGTGGTGAAGAAGACTTTGGATTTCAATAAAGCTCCCTTCCAAGTAAATGTGTTTGCAATTGCAGTCTAATCAGCGGAGGGCTTGTGTAATCGAGTTTTCTGCACGCAGCCAGATACAGATGCTTCAGCAAGGAGGTTTGCCATTTTCTCGTCCCTGCCCCAAGTAAAACACCAGAGTCGTTTGCATTGTCCTCCAGCATTTTTTGGCAGCGGCTGTGCTTTGTGGCCGAAGGCTTCCTTCCATCCCCACTGAGTTCTTGCTTTATAGCAATTGTGCTGCACTTGTGGAGAATGTCAAGATGATGTAGGGGGAGCAGGAAGGAACGGGGGGGGTGAACTTTCGAACTCTGGTTGGGGGGGGAGGACTTCTAAACATTTTTTTTCAATTCATTATGGATCATTTCCCAATACTCTTTTACCCTTTTAGGTAAAGGCAAAGGGACCCCTGAGCATTAGGTCCAGTCGTGGCCAACTCTGGAGTTGTGACACTCATCTCGCTTTATTGGCCAAGGGAGCCGGTGTACAGCTTCCGGGTCATGTGGCCAGCATGACTAAGCCGCTTCTGGCGAACCAGAGCAGCGCACGGAAACGCCGTTTACCTTCCTGCTGGAGCGGTACCTATTTATCTACTTGCACTTTGACATGTTTTCGAACTGCTAGGTTGGCAGGTGTAGGGACCGAGCAATGGGAGCTCACCCCGTCGCGGGGATTCGAACCGCCAACCTTCTGATCTGCAAGTCCTGGGCTCTGTGGTTTAACCCACAGCGCCACCCGCGTCCCTTTTACCCTTTTACAAGTTCTCTAATCTTGCTCTTCTGCTTCCTGAGAGTATCCTGCTCTGACCTTCATTATCTGGCTGGTGCTTTGTTCCCGGCTCAATAGCACTGTCCTAGGCATGTTCAGCCAGAAATAATGGGGCTTACTCTCTGCAGGCCTCTGCACATTTGGGCTACAGCAGCTGCAGTCCTAACATGCACTTATCTGGGAGTGAGCCTAGTTGAACGCAACGGCATTTGCTTCTTGGAAAACACACATAGGCTGGCATTGCGACTTGCTTGCTTCTTTGGCAGAGGCTTTTGTCTTCTTAATCCCAGCTGCCAATTTTGTCTTGCTCACTTCTGGATTTTTTTTTAATTTGCTTTCCTGCTTTGGACCTTATGGAGTTTATTAGTTGGCTTAACAAAAATGATTACATAAAACAGAGATGGGGAACCTTTGGCTCTCCAGATGTTGCTTCGCCACAACTCCCATCATTCCTGATCGTTGGCCGTGCTGGCTGGGGCTGATGAAAGCGGTCGTCTAACAAGGCCAAAGCAGTGGTTTCCAAAGTGGGTGGGATGGTGGGTTTCCTTAAGGGAGCAGTGGAGATGACAATTTAAAACTCCTGCTAAATGACTTCAAACCCAGAAACCAGGACACTGGAATCACTTCATCCAGCCTATTCATTGCATTAAGAATTTTGTGTACATGTTAACTAATTGTGTTATCTAAGACTCTTGCTCAATAGGTTATTGTGCTCTGAAAAGCTGGTACCACCAAATCAAGTTGATCAAATTTGTTGAATTAATGTAACTAAACAGTTTAAATTGGATTTTGAATGAATGTGCAATTAATTGTCACTGTTTTGAATTTTGCTGTGTTGCTATCTTCCTTAGTGGGCTGTGCAAACCACTGTTTTGAATAATGCTTTTTATAGGGTAGGGGGGCACTGGGATGAGTTTTTTGGAACCAAGGGGGTGGTAGCCCGATGTCAGGAGTGAGCCAGCAGTAAATCACACCGTGTAAACTGGAGTCAACTCTTTATTAGCAAAAACATCATCTGCACAGACTTGGCGGCGTGTCAGGCATTGCTTGGGTTTTCCCAAGCAATCAGAGACTGGACCTGCATGCAGCCAACCTCTTCTCCGCCCTCTTCATGCCGCTTCTGGTTCTGCGAGACTAGCAGGGAGGGGAACCTGATGCAGAAGGAGGGAGAGATGCCTGTGATTTTTCACCAGCCTGAATCATCTCTGCCTCTTGGCCTCCCTCCTCTCCTGTGTCAGCTTCTGCCTCTGATTCTGGACTTTTCTCTGCCACAGACTCTCCCAGCTCACTAATCTGTGTTACCTCTTCACCTTCCAACACCTCCTCTTCCCAGTCTTCTCATCCTCCACTCATTGTTGTCTCACCACCACTTCCCTGGCTCTGAGCCTTCTTGCCTTGGGGGTTCCCCAGCTGGTTCCTCCCTTCATTCCTCTGCATCCAACTGGTCCACAACAACCAAAACGGTTTTGGCAACATCGATCTAGAGAGCTCCTGTTTCCCTACACCCAACATAAAAGATTGGTCTATTAATGAACTATTATCCATCATAACTGGCAATTGGTACTCCATATTAAGGGAAAATATACCTCGGATAACCAGATGATGGAAACAAACCCATAAGGGCCTTAATCCTGGATTCAGGTCTAATATCCTATCCACTACTTTTCTCTTCTGTTGTCTTTCTTCCCGTTTAGAGTCTGATCCTATTTTGCAATGAGTCCAATGAACTGTAACTAGCAAGTGAGAGATGATCTCATCCAATGATGTCATTGGGGAGAATGCATTGCTGCCAATGTTCCAGTTAATAGCCATTTTTTTAAAAAACAATGAATGAAAAAGGGGCATAGAATCAAGTACTTTAGGAACAGATGAGGTTAGTTGAAGTCTTGTCTAAATTTATGTCTGTTTACGAGGGACGGATGAGATGGTTAGCTGGAAGGAAAATGACTTTGTAGGTTGATGTTGGGTAAGTCTAAATAATTAGAATTCCCCTCGTAGGTGCCAGAAATAGAGACACTAAAATATAAGCGTCAGATAATAATAAAAAGATCTGCATGATGCTGCGGCTCAGGATGATGCTTAGGAATTCCTCAGAAGCTGCCCAAGAATCTCCAACCCTTGAGCAACTGCACCAAGAACACAATCTTGTGTAGGTAGGGCTGCCATATGTCTGGATTTTCCCGGAAATTGGAGTTCTTGTTGGAAATACACTAAAAAGGATATACCAAGAGCTCAGGCCACAAGTTTCAATATAAGGAATAATTCCTACTCGAGAGTTGAAAAGAAAAACGTGTATATTCTGCTAAGAATAACAGTTTGAAGCTGATAGTAAATTTAAACACAACGTATAAGTACGATAGTTTTAAGGTAAAATGTTTAAATACAGGAATAATGTAGTTTCAAATATGTGGTGATATAATATAGAGGTACATGAAATACCAGTACACAACAATTATTTTGTACAAGTCTCAATGGCAGTCAAAAGAAGTCCATATTATATAGAATCAGAATAAGGAATAAAGAATCAAATAGGGCCGAAAAGGAGTATCCGGAGTGTGAATCAGATGTACGACTCAGTAGTGGTGACCAGGACATCTTAGCAGAATATACACGTTTTTCTTTTCAACTCTCGAGTAGGAATTATTCCTTATATTGAAACTTGTGGCCTGAGCTCTTGGTATATCCTTTTTAGTGGATTTTCCCGGACGCATCCAGGAATCAGGCAGCATTTTGGTGTCCGCATGGCTTTTCGCGGAATCAGCAAAATATCCGGGAAAACCCAGGCGTATGGCAAGGGGGGTATGATTTTTTTAAAAAATAAAAAATGCCAAAAAAAAAAAAGCGTTCGAAAATGTATTTTTTTTTGTCTGGGTTTTCACTTTGGGGTATATGGCAACCCTAAGTGTAGGTGAAGTTAATCAAGCTTTCAAGTTTGTTTTCTAAGTTTGGAATGGAGTCTATCGAGGAGAAGGAAAACTCTGATCCTAAGTCTCCACTGCCTTGTGGCTAAACTCATTTGTGAGAAAGACTTCAGGAGTAAACCCTGAGAAATAATCAGTACCTACTGCCTTGTGGGACATCTTCAGGAGCAGAAAAGACTAAGGAGTAAACCCGACCCAAATCTGGAGTGGAGTCCCTAAGATGGTTGGGTGGCATATTGTATGCCCCCTTCAGGCAACTCCCACAGCCAAACTGGTGCCAAACGTCTTGCTCTGCTTTCCTGTGGACCACATCAGCAAGACTGAGAAGGCGTCTTGTCATCTGGGCAGCCCAGGGCCTCCATATACACTGCCCAGGCTTGCATCCCAGAAAGGGTAGACGGTTGCTTGTCTATTGGTAGCTTCTGTCAGGAGCTCGTCCTACACTCGAGTAGGACCCTGGCAGAGACACATGCCCGACTGGCATGTTCCCTCCCTCTTGGTAGATCTTTCGGGAGCTTCAAAAGCTTTCTTCTGCCCAAACATCACAGTGACCGATGCCAACACATCAGCACACTTAGGGATCCGCAGAGTCTTTGCAGCTTGCATGACAGACCTCAGCAACTCAGCATTTTGGCTAATCTACTTTATTTACATATAAACACACACAGAGTACTGCAACATGGCTCCCTCTCTCTCTAGCATCAGACAGCAAAGAGAAAAAGAACAAAGGACAATAGTCCCACTTCACGGAACACAGTAACACAAACATCCTGTCTCCATCACTTCCCACTCTGTGGAGTCAAAACATACACCGTCATGTGGTAGACAACAATCCCATGACTGCAATCATGGAGCAGGAATTCTAACAGCTTCCAAGAGGCAGCTGTACTTGCAGATGATGGTAGCACTCCCACGAAGAACAGTTACCTTCAAGAGCCTTCCTCTGCAGCACATAACCTCAAGACATTGGCAAACGCGCAGCTTCTTTCTCCTCCTCCTCCTTTCCCACATCTCAGATGCAACTTGCTACAGAATGACAGGATTCATTGATACCTTCCCACTTGCCTCTGAAAGCTGCCAAGAAAGATGCAGCCTGTCTATATTGCGCTGGCACTGAAGAAAAGAGTCTCTGCATCAATGCAAAATAGGTCTGGACAAATGGAATCTTAAACAAAATGTTACGGGGAGCAAACCAGTCGTGCCTTGTTCCAGGGTGTTCTATCGCACCATCAGGATTTCTGATCCACACACACCCTCCCCACAAGACCCTTAGCTTCCTAAGCCAGTGTGGTGTAGTGGTTAAGAGCCAGTGTGGTGTAGTGGTTAAGAGCGGTAGACTCGTAATCTGGGGAACCGGGTTCGCGTCTCCGCTCCTCCACATGCAGCTGCTGGGTGACCTTGGGCCAGTCACACTTCTTTGAAGTCTCTCAGCCCCACTCACCTCACAGAGTGTTTGTTGTGGGGGAGGAAGGGAAAGGAGAATGTTAGCCGCTTTGAGACTCCTTAAAGGGAGTGAAAGGCGGGATATCAAATCCAAACTCTTCTTCTTCTTCTTCTATGTCCACTGATAATAAGACAGTGCTGTTTAGGGTTTGGTTTTAGTTCACTTTCCCCCACCCCCCACCATACTTCTGCAAAGCTTAGGGTCCCCCCAAGCATATCAATGGCTCCCCCATACAGTGGTACCTTGGGTTAAGAACTTAATTCATTTTGGAGGTCTGTTCTTAACCTGAAGTACCACTTTAGCTAATGGGGCCTCCCACTGCCGCCGTGCCACCGCCGTGCAATTTCTGTTCTCATCCTGAAGCAAAGTTCTTAACCCGGGGTACTATTTCTGGGATAGCGGAGTCTGTAACCTGAAGAGTCTGTAACCTGTAGCGTCTGTAACCCGAGGTACCACTGTATTTCTCAGTAGCCCTGTTTTAGTTATATAGCCATTGGCACTCAGCACTTGAGTTTTCTATTAACGGGAGTTACATATTACAAGCACATTCCGCCCCGCCCCCATTCCTTTTCCAGTGTGGAGATAACTCACATTTCCAACTGGGATCTAACCCAGCTGGAGGCAAAAAGAAAGGAATGGCAACATCAGCATCCAAAGTAGCTGTAACAGCAGACTGTTGGGTCAAAGTTCAGTTCCCAGGACCATCCTGTTGTTTGCTCTGTACAGCAAGGGATTCTGATTCTTTGAAAAATGTTTTCAAGCCCTCTAGAAACACCCGAGAGATGCTTTGTATCAACCGAACTTCCCTAGATGCGCCTTTCCTGGACTTCCTCCTTGCATATCTTCCTAATGGCTTTTAAAATATAAATGTATCGATGCCTTCGCAGCCCTGCGCCTTAGATCAGTTTAGCCGAATGCCAATTCTTTGTGGCACAAAATCTCTACCGCTGTGATCCTGGGATTGCTTCCCCGCTGATCTGCAAAGGAGTAGCTAATGATGTTGGCTCTCTTCCTGGCTTGGCCTGAAGACGGAAACAGCAGATGGGCGGGAGGAGAAAATAGCTCGATGGCAGAAGCAGACGTTGGCCACGATCCAAGGCAGACTTGAGCACGCTTAAGCCCATTGAAATCGACGGGCTTATGCGTGCTTAACTCTGCCTTGGATTGCGGCCATTGCAATTAGCCGGGAGGTGGGACTGAAACATTTGAGGTTCAACTCCTTGGAAGGCCATGGTGCCAAGCTACACATTAAGAAGGATCAGCTGATGCAATCGTCTGGGAAGTTGAGTCCTAGCTCTGGGTTCGCAGCAGTTTCTTAAGGGCCTAAGAACCTATGTGAGGCACAAAGCAAAATTAAAACCAGTCAACTCTGCCTGCAGGTATACAGTCTAAAAATACACGCAGCTCCAAGATGGAGCTTAGTTCTGCAAAGCACCTGAAAACAAGGGAATCTTGTCTCAAAACAACATAGAGACTGGCTACATTCACAGCAGTTTATTCCATTTTCCCTGTTATGGTCTGCATTACATTTGAGCTTTCACAGCAGGTAAAAGCCATTTCTAAAGCTATTTAGTTGCTTTAAATTGTTTTTAATGTTGCATTTCAAATTGTTTTTCATCTTGTGTTTTAATGTTGTAACACACACACACACACCCTGGGTCCTTAGGGTGAAGGGTAGGTTCTTCATCTGACGAAGAATGCAAGTTTAGCACTCGTTTCCATGGTATTGGCTTCCGGGGGGGCGGGGGATGTTTCAAATAATGTGGAAATAGCGCTATATTCCACTAGAGTTCCATGGTATTCTACTATAGTTCCAGAAGTGGTTGTAACATGGTGCAGAAGCTCGAATATAATGTCATGAAACACCATGAAATGGAATAAACTGAAGGCAGCTTGCATTCAATAGGTACCGGTAGGCAAAGCTTGTAATAAATGATGGACAGGCAAGGAGAAGAGGCAGAGCAAAACCCTGAATCTTGTGCCTTCTGCTCCTCCCTGCCATGATCACAGGAAGTTGCTCCTTCTCCTCCTCCTTGCTGCTGTTGGCTTGCTTGCCAGGCAGAGAGAGCCAATCAGCAAGCAGGCGATGGGAGCTATGTGTGTTCCTTCTGTCTACTGTCTCATGGCTTTCTGTTTGAGAGCAAGAAGCAGAGGAGATCAAGCAGGTTTCGATGGTGAAGAGAAGCAGATCAAGGGGCCCCTTCCAGGCTGTGTCAGTGTTTTGCAGGAGGGATACAAGTGCATAGCAGGAAATATTAGGTTTCCTGCCACAAAAGTGAATTAAATTGCTTTGTCCACCCAAGCAGAACAAATCCACTTTGAAAGAGAACCTTACTTTGTGCAGTTAGTAGAGCGACAGGAAAATGCATTGCAAATGTGAGGAATGAATGAATGGTTAATGGCAGGAAATAGACAATGAGCTTTTTAGGAAGAAAGCATTAAGAAGAGTTAAGTGAAACTTGGTGAAACTAAGAATGTTTTGGTGCACCATGTTAGGAAAGCGTTCTTTAAGAAACAGATAAACGTTCCTGGAAGCTCTACCTCTCTATCAAATCAGAACCAGTGAAGGCGGTGAAGGTCCTGTGTGAGTGCCTGGAGGCGGTTGGAGGATGGATGGCGGCTAACAGATTGAGGTTGCATCCTGACAAGACAGAAGTACTGTTTTGGGGGGACAGGGGGTGGGCTGGTGTGGGGGACTCCCTGGTCCTGAATGGGGTAACTGTGCCCCTGAAGGACCAGGTGCACAGCCTGGGAGTCATTTTGGACTAACAGCTGTCCATGAGGCGCAGGTTAATTCTGTGTCCAGGGCAGCTGTCTACCAGCTCCACCTGGTACGCAGGCTGAGATCTTACCTGCCCACGGACTGTCTTGCCAGAGTGGTGCATGCTCTAGTTATCTCCCGCTTGAACTACTGCAATGTGCTTTATATGGGCTACCTTTGAAGGTGACCCAGAAACTGCAATTAATCCAGAATGCGGCAGCTAGACTGGTGACTGGGACTGGCCGCTGGGACCACATAACCCCGGGCCTGAGAGATCTGCATTTGCTCCTAGTACATTTCCAAGCACAATTCAAAGTGTTGTTGCTGACCTTTAAAGTCCTAAATGGCCTTGGTCCAGTATACCTGAAGGAGCATCTCCACCCCATCGTTCAGCCCGGACACTGAGATCCAGTACCGAGGGCCTTCTGGCGGTTCCCTCATTGTGAGAAGTGAGGTTACAGGGAACCAGACAGAGGGCCTTCTCGGTAGTGGTGCCCGCCCTGTGGAACACCTTCCCATCAGATGTCAAGGAAATAAGCAGCTATCTTATCTTTAAAAGACATCTGAAGGCAGCCCTGTTTAGGGAAGTTTTTAATATTTAATGCTGTATTGTTTTTAACACTCAGTTGGGAGCCACCCAGAGTGGCTGGGGATACTCAGCCAGATGGGCGGGGTATAAATAAATTATTATTATTATTATTTATTTATTTATTTATTTATTTATTTAAAGAGGGTTCCAGAATTTTCTTTAGTGTATAGAAGTGGCACTCTAGGATTGATTGGTGTCAGGTGGAGGTGCAAATAAAGGGAGGAAGTTGAAGGCTGCAATTTCCGCACAAGGAAAGCACACACACACACACACACACACACACACACACTCTGTCAGCACACATGCTGACAACAAGGTTGGAAGTAAGACAATGTGTGCTGCTGCTACTGTGAGTTTTGCTGTGTCAGGGCTGTTAATGACTGGACTGAGATTATACCGTGCTGGAGAGATAGAGAAGGAATGTAAATAGCTTGTATATAATAGTAACAGAAGTAAGTGCTTGTTCAACCAGTCAGGCAATAAAGAAGCTCTTGACTGTGAATTTGAGTATGACTCCTGTTCTTGTCCTCAGCCTCCAGGGAAAACTCTACTTCAAACAGTAAGGTTTAACTAGGTGCCACAACACAAGCAGAAAAGCGCAGCAGAAATGCGTGGGCAGTAACCTCTAATACACCAGTCAGCATGGGCTCAATTGGGATCACTTGTCTGGCATGAAGAACCTTAGGAGTGTGTGTAGGAAATCCATTTATTCCTTCCATTCCATCAGTAGTATCAAAACTCAACAAACACCACTGGTAGGCCCTCTCTGCTAAACCATTTTCTAGACCATTTGCTATCAACCAATCTATGCGGCCTTTGAAAGTATTTGTTATGTACTGAGTTGAATAGGATCCAGAATGCAGCAGTCTGATTGGTCCCAGAACAATAGGATCCAGAATGCAGCAGTCTGATTGGCCCCAGAACAATAGGATTCAGAATGCAGCAGTCTGATTGGTCCCAGAACAATAGGATTCAGAATGCAGCAGTCTGATTGGTCCCAGAACAATAGGATTCAGAATGCAGCAGTCTGATTGGTCCCAGAACAATAGGATCCAGAATGCAGCAGTCTGATTGGTCCACAGGAGCCACCTAATCCAACTCCAGGTGGAAGTGAATCCACAACCTGATTGGCCTGATTGGAGAATCCTGGAATTAGCCAATCACGTAGGGCGCATTGTGTAAATAATGCATATAGAGCAGATGTTTCAGGGGCATTCCTCACTACTATAAGCTGAATAAAGAGCATGAAATCCACACTCCGAGTATATTTCAGTACTTACATTTGACTTAATAATAATTGCTTTTAAAAGAGTTTTGTTGTTCTGTTGGTTGATGTTCAGCTGCCTAGAACTCCTTTGGGAGAAAGGACGGGATGTAAAAAAAATTTTTTTTAAAGCATCTTTAATCAATGGAAATATGTGCTGCAGCTGCGATGAGAATATTGTGTACCGTTCTGCTCACCTCGCCACAAAAAGGATATTGTAGAGTTAGAAAAGACTTCAGCAAAAGGGCGAGCAAAATGACCAAGCAAGTGGATATGGCTGTATGCGCAGCATTTGAGATGTTTTCATTTGGAGAACAGACAAGTAAGAGGCAACATGATAAAAGTTTATAAAATATATGGAGAAAGGGGATAGAGCCGATAGAGAAAAGTTTTTCTCCTTCGTAACTCTAAAACTCTAGAACAATGATGCTGAATGTTGGAAGATACAGGACAGGTGAAATAAAATATTTCTTAACATGGATCATAGTTAAACTGTGGAACTATGGGGAAAATAAATAAATAAATAAATAAATAATTTTTTTTTATTTATACCCCGCCCTTCCCGGTTCAGGAAACCAGGCTCAGAGCGGCTAACAACAAATTTAAAATACTTAATTGATGCTATTAAAAAAACAGCATAAAATACGATATAAAACATAGATAACAATAAAATCAAAAATCAATTTAGGGGGGAAATCCATCCAATAAACATTAGATGATCACCAGGGCTAGCTGGCTAAATCAGTCCCACTTGGGCCAGCGAGGAGACCAGGGGAGAATTAGCTGTGGGATCCCAGAGTGGGTAATCTTCATAAAAAGGGGAGAGGGAGGGGCGGAAGGGGAACAAAAGATCAGGCAAGGTTCAAATTGAAAGCCAGGTGGAATACCGTAGTTCTGTCTTACAGGCCCTGCGGAAGGAAGTTAAATCCTGCAGGGCCCTGGTCTCATTGCTTTTTGTTTGTTACTACGATATGTACTTTTGTGCTTTTTATATTGTAAACCAGCCTGCGATCCTCGGATGAAGAGCAGTATAGATATTTAATAAGTAATCATCATCATCACTTCCTCTCACAGTGATGGAAACCAAGCTAGGACTCAGCTGTGCAGCTGCAAATGAAATATTTTCACTGTGTTTTAAGTGCAATATACAATGTCACACTAGACGGCAATGGTGAGCCTTATGGAAAATTCAATGCATTTTTAAAAAGCATTTTCAGAACCTTTTTTTATATGTGTGTGGATTTCACCCTAGATAGCTTTAAAAGAAGATTAGACAAATCCATGGAAGAGAAGGCTATATACTCTGCCTCTATGCAATGCTTCTGAATACCAGCTGCTGGAAACGGCAGCAGGGGAGAAGGGTCTTGTGTTCGAGTTCTGCAGGCTGGTTTTCCATAGGCATTTGGCTGGCCACTGTGAGAACAGGATGCTGGACTAGATGGGACACTGGCCTGATCCAGCAGGCTCTGCTTGTGTTATTAAATGTTAAATACCCATCAAATGGCACTGTGGGTTAAACCACAGAGCCTAGGACTTGCCGATCAGAAGGTCGGCGGTTCGAATCCCCACGACGGGCTGAGCTCCCGTTGCTCGGTCCCTGCTCCTGCCAACCTAGCAGTTTGAAAGCACGTCAAAGTGCAAGTAGATAAATAGGTACCACTCTGGCGGGAAGGTAAACAGCGTTTCTGTGCGCTGCTCTGGTTCGCCAGAAGCGGCTTAGTCATGCTGGCCACATGACCGGGAAGCTGTACGCCGGCTCCCTCGGCCAATAAAGCGAGATGAGCGCTGCAACCCCAGAGTCGGTCACAACTGGACCTAACGGTTAGGGGTCCCTTTACCTTTTTACCCAATCTTTTATCAAGCAAATCAGGATCAATGTAGGGTGAAAGTTCATGGCTTAATAGCTGAGGTCCAGCACGGAGGGCCTTCTGGCGGTTCCCACACTGCGAGCAGCAAAGCTACAAGGAACCAGGCAGAGGGCCTTCTTGGTAGTGGCACCCGCCCTGTGGAACGCCCTCCCATCAGATGCCAAAGAGATAAACAACTACCTGACATTTAGAAGACATCTGAAGGCAGGTTTTTAATGTGTGACATTTTAATGTATTTCTAATCTTTGTTGGAAGCCACCCAGAGTGGCTGGGGAGACCCAGCCAGATGGGTGGGGTACAAATAATAAATTATTATTATTATATTATAATAGGCTCCCTGCAAATAAATCAGAACAAATGCTGAGCAGAGTCATTCCTAATCTAACTTCCACAGCAGCTTTGTGCAAGCAAATCAGGATGGATGCTCAATAAGTAGGTCAAGAGGAGGAGCCCTAGATTGCGTTACACGTCATCAAGGTAAATGGAGACAAGGCTGTTCTTTTTCAGCCTTGCCTTTTTGATCAAATTTACTTCTGCTCTGAATACGTAAAGAAAACGAGAAGAAATGAAAAATCGTGCTCGAACGCAGAGCACTAGAAGCCAGTAAACAGACACCAGGCAAATGAGGAGATATGAGAAAGAATAGAAGGAGGAGGAGGAGGAGGATTTTTTTTTTTTTAATCTATCTTGGACAAATTTAATTTTAGAAAAAGAGCAGTCATCCTTGAAGAAATGGCAGAAAGGCACGCCGAGAGGCTGGCAATAACAGATGGAGAAAGAAGTGAGCCTCTTCCAACGCAATGTTCAGGCTTCGTGGATGGATTTCTTAACGCAATCAGGAGAACGCCTTCATGTTGCAATATTCCATGGGGATTAGTCATCGCTGCAAAGATGACTTTGTCAACGGGATCCGAGTCAAGGGTAATATTCTGCCCGTGGCTTCAGCAGTGAAGTGTCTCGGTCCCTGTGTAACATGAGGCATTAACATAATCTCTTCTTTAAAGTCAATTCACGAGGTCCAAACATTCCCCCTCATTGAGCACATGAAAAACCACCTAGACCTGAGAGCACCAACATCTAACAACTCCCATCCTCCTTGGCCATCAGCCATCCTGGCTGGGGGTGGTGGGAATTGTAGTTCAATTACAGCCAGAGGGCACCACTTCGGCTACAACCAGAGATTATAACCATGTCTTGCAAATAAATACGCAACTGAAAAAAAGAGCACCCTACGGAACATTGAAACCTTTTTCTTAAAAAAAGAAAAGAAAATTCTTACAGGGAATGCACAACTTCATTAAACGTAATAAATGTTTTACTATGTTTTTATGTATGTTGGAAGCCACCCAGAGTGACTGGGGCAACCCAGTCAGATGGTCAGGGTATAAAGAATAACATTATTATTATTGTTGTTGTTGTTGTTGTTGTTGTTGTTGTTGTTGCTGTTATTAAATAGGATGTCCCCACTTTCATCTGAGCAATGTTGGAGGGTATGGGTGATGATGAGAGGACTCCAATAACACCTGGAAGGCAAGAGATTGCCAATCCCTGAAGAAGAAGAAGAAGAAGAAGAAAAAGAGGAGGAGGAGGAGGAGGAGGAGTTTGGATTTGATATAGTTGTACCTCGGGTTACAGACTCTTCAGGTTACATATGCTTCAGGTTACAGACTCCGCTAACCCAGAAACAGTACCTTGGGTTAAGAACTTTGCTTCAGGATCAGAACAGAAATCGTGCTCTGGCGGTGTGGCGGCAGCGGGAGGCCCCATTAGCTAAAGTGGTGCTTCAAGTTAAGAACAGTTTCAGGTTAAGAACAGACCTCCAGTATGAATTAAGCTCTTAACCCGAGGTACCACTGTATCCCGCTTTATCACTACCCTTAGGAGTCTCAAAGCGGCTAACAATCTCCTTTCCCTTCCTCCCCCACAACAAACACTCTGTGAGGTGAGTGGGGCTGAGAGACTTCAGAGAAGTGTGACTGGCCCAAGGTCACCCAGCAGCTGCATGTGGAGGAACGAGGAAGCAAACCTGGTTCACCAGATTACAAGTCCACCGCTCTTAACCACTACGCCACGCTGGCTCTCAATAGTATCAATTCTGACTGACTGCGGCTCTCACAGACCTCTGGTAGAAATCTGCCCCAGTCAGGCTGCTTGAGATATTTTTTAACTGGAGATGGTGCAGTCTGAACTGTGAACCTTCTGCACCCAAACCATGAACTCTGCTATTGAGGTCCTGCTCCCTAACTGGAAAGGTGTAGCACAGGGGTCAGCAACCTTTTTCAGCAGGGGGCCGGTCCACTGTCCCTCAGACCTTGGGGGGGTGCGGACTATATTTGGGGGGGGGCAATGAACAAAATCCTATGCAGTTCTAGAACAGGGTCAGCAAGCTTTTTTAGCAGGGGGCCAGTCCACTGTCCCTCAGACCATGTGGAGGGCTGGACTATATTTTTTGGGGGGAGGGAATAAAATGAATGAATTCCTATACCCCACAAATAACCCAGAAATGCATTTTAAATAAAAGCACACATTCTACTCATGTAAAAACACGCTGATTCCCGGACCATCCATGGGCCGGATTTAGGGGGTGATTGGGCTGGATCCGGCCCCCGGGCCTTAGTTTGCCTACCCATGGTGTAGTATTTTTTGGATTAAGACTGCGATTCTGCAAGGAGTCACCCACTGGTGTTGTTATGAGTTCTCCTAAATCCATCTCCTAATCTAATACTCCTGACAAGTCCATTTTTATTATCAGGAGATCTCTAGGCACCATTGGCTTTTTACATTCCATTAAACACAACATTTTGGGACTTGGAAGTGTTTGAAATTTGCTGACGTTTCTTCCTTTTGGAGAAAAAAGTCCCCTCTTACTCTGCGTATATTGTACGTTTATGTAACCGTGCCAGAAACACATGTTTTCCATTATTTCTGCTCATCTCAACAGATTTGTCTTCAATACCAAACTTTTAAAGAACACTGCAGTTTTTAAAAACGGCAACAGCACACCTTTGCTCTGCAGACGTTGCTAGCTACCGATTCTGACATCTCTCATAGATTACAGTTCAAATGAGAAAATTGGGTCACCGTCCCCAAAACTGGAGTGTCACATTAGCCTTTGCAATACAGATGTGTCTTTTTTTAAGATAAATGTAAACAGATGATCTGTGTTAAAAAAAATGGAAGCATCTCTGAGACTCCCGCATACAATTTTCCATTTGTTGCTCTTGTTCTCCAAGCCCAGCTCATGTGAAGGAATGTCAGTGAACAAATGAAGGCCAGGATTCTGGCATCAATCCTGCCTCCCCTTGGCTCCTTGTTCTCTCTTGATACTTTTGTTTTTCAAGCCCTTTCTTCCCTGCAGGCTCAGGACGTCTCAGGGGGAGGAAAATAGCTGGGATTTTTTACAGCACTGGGTCTTTTCCAGCAAAGCAGTCGTGCTAAAGGGGGCCAATTCTAAAGAGGCCAATTTGAGACAGGCAGTCAAAGGCATATGCAGGAGAGAAAGAGGCAGCAGGACTGCATGCCCACAGAAGGAAATCAAAGAAGAACCTGCAAGGATCAGAAAGGGGAACTGACCTACAGCCAGGAAGTGCTTTATTGCACAGGCTGAGGTCTGGTCTACAAATACAGCAAAATGTTAAGTTGTGGGTGAACATATCAGACAACATAGCGATTCTTCAAACAGCTCTTGTTTATTCACAGGCCAGAAGAGAACTGAACTGAAGGGTTCAGCCAGCCTGCTTATATAGAGCTCCACTACAACGCAACAGTAACAACCTTCTGTAACTAGCCAATCACTGAACGTCACTTTCAATTCCTTATTTGCATATGGGGACCTGAGTAAAAACTATCTACAGTATCCCCCTGCTGGCCCAGGGTGAGAACTTCAGTACATAACACAAAACAATGTGGTAAAATGCATGAGAGTCTTGATCTCCGGGTCGTGGGTTTGAACCCCATGTTGGACGAAATATTGCTGCACTGCAGGGAATTAGACAAGATGATCCTCGTGGTCCCTTGCAACTGTGCAATTCTATGATTCTGATGTAGGTCCATGTATAATCATAGTTTAGAGGTCCCGGGCCTTAAGGACGTCAGATTATCCTCCATCAGGGCCAGGGCCTTCTCAGTGATGGCTCCGACCTGGTGGAATGCTCTGTCTCATGAGACCAGGGCCCTGCACAATTTAACTTCCTTCTGCAGGACCTGTAAGACAGAGCTATTCCGCCTGGCTTTCAATCTGAACTTAGCCTGATCTTTTATTCCTCTTCCTTCCCTCCCCCTCCCCTTTTTATGAAGATTACCCGCTCTGGATCCCATAACTAATTCTCCCCTGGTCTACTCACTGGCCCAAATAGGACTAATTTAGCCAGCTAGCCCTGGTGATCCTCTAATGCTTATTGGATGCATTTCCCTCCTAAATTGATTTTTGAACTCTGAATTTATTGTTATTAACGTTTTATGCTGTATTTTATGCTGCTTTTTGTTGCATCAATTAAGTGTTTTAAATTTGTTGTTAGCTGCCCTGAGCCCGGTTTTCTGAAGCAGGAAGGGCGGGGTATAAATAAAAATGTATTATTATTTATTATTAAACAAAACCTGCTCCTTTTCCCTTATGGGGTATCCAAGAGTCTGTATAGAGTCCTTAAGTGGGTCCCCTATTGGTAGGAGAAAATAACAGAGGCCAACCAGAGAATATTGAGAAGCAAAGCAACTAGTAAGCCTGATCTTTATTAAACTGTTGCAACAGGGTCCTCACTCACCACATGCAGGAGGGAGGAGGAACCCAGAACCATGGTGCGCAAGCCCTTATATAGACTTTTGAAATTGTCAGCCCTCTAGGTCAATATCACCCCCAGGAACATCACACAAACATCACAGAAGGAGGCGGTCTACATCTCACTTTACTGGCCGAGGAAGCCAGCGTACAGCCGGCATGACTAAGCTGCTTCTGGCAAACCAGAGCAGCGCATGGAAACGCCATTTACCTTCCCGCTGGAGTGGTACCTATTTATCTACTTGCACTTTGTTCTGCTTTCGAACTGCTAGGTTGGCAGGAGCAGGGACCGAGCAATGGAAGCTCACCCCGTCACGGGGATTCGAACCGCCGACCTTCTGATTTGCAAGTCATAGGCTCTCTGGTTTAACCCACAGCACCAACTGCGTCCCTTAAATTTATATATTTGAGACCTTAAATTCTTATAACAAGTCTATGAAAATGGACTGAACCAACACGAGCTGAAGACAAGTGATCACATTTTTGCATGGTCCCTGATCTCCATAGGGTGAAGTACAAATCTAATTACAGTCATACCTCATGTTACGTTTGCTTCATGTTACGTTTTTTCAGGTTGTGTCCCGTGGCATCCCGGAAGTACCGGAAAGGGTTACTTCCGGGTTTTGCCACTCACGCATGCACAGTAGCATCAAATCGTGCTTCACACATGCTCACAAGCGCCGAATCACGTCGTGCACCTGCACAGATACAGTGCTTCAGGTTGTGGGCTTTTCATGTTGCCCCCGGGCCTTCGGAACGGATCCCATTCGCAACCAGAGGTACCACTGTATTATCATCATCCTACAAAAAAGGGGACCAATGTGGAAGGCAAAGGGCCAGGCTATAGATATTTCCCTCCTGATGCCCTAGATCTCAGTTTGCAAGGTGCTTGCTTGCAATCACTACTGGGATGCCTGAGGAAAGCATCCCAGCTAGCTTGTAGGGGCCGCTGTCAAGGGATTTATCCCAATGCAAAAAGTTCACGGCTTGTTGTTGTTGTTTAGTCATTTAATCATGTCCGACTCTTCGTGACTCCATGGAGCAGAGCACGCCAGGCCCTCCTGTCTTCCACTGCCTCCCGCAGTTTGGTCAAACTCATGCTGGTAGCTTCGAAAACACTATCCAACCATCTCGTCCTCTGTCGTCCCCTTCTCCTTGTGCCCTCCATCTTTCCCAACATCAGGGTCTTTTCCAGGGAGTCTTCTCTTCTCATGAGGTGGCCAAAGTATTGGAGCCTCAGCTTCAGGATCTGTCCTTCCAGTGAGTACTCAGGGCTGATTTCCTTCAGAATGGAGAGGTTTGATCTTCTTGCAGTCCATGGGGCTCTCAAGAGTCTCCTCCAGCACCATAATTCAAAAGCCTCAATTCTTCGGCGATCAGCCTTCTTTATGGTCCAGCTCTCACTTCCATACATCACTACTGGGAAAACCATAGCTATAGCTATGTAGTTCACGGCTACCTGGGTCAAAATGCCTCGGACGACCTGATGCTCTGGCTTTCCACGTCTGTCTGTGCCAGTGCTCGTCCTGGCTGAGTCTCCTCCTCCAGTGTCACTGCTAATTAGAAATGATGTTCCTCTCCTTCCTCCTTGCTCCAGGCATGTGCCCTGTCACGGACAGAGTTATGTCATCCTCAGCAGTGTTTGCAACCTTCAAGGGGCACCAGCTGCTGGCATGGGCCGTGGCGCTCAGCACGACCGCGGCACCAGCTGCTGAGCAGAAGCATCTGTGCAAGATGCGGCGCAGAGACGGGGGCCACATGCCGGCCCCAAACTCATTTCGGGGGGGAGGCAGAGACGAGCAGAAACCTCTCAGCAAAGCAGAGCACTGCATGTGCAAAAGGAGACGTAAAAGGTCCGGGCTCCTCCATGAATGCCCGTTGTGTATCTTGCCAGCAATGGCTGCAGCTGCTCCCCATTCTGGAGAGAGAGGCAGGTTTGCCGTGTGGGAACAAACAGGAAGGATGTTTCCATGTGCAGGAGCGGAGAGCCTATGGAGTGCATGAAGGCGCTGAGTCCAAAACCGGGCATTACAGGAGCCAGGTGTCTCCTGCTGATAACAACAGCCTTTTCCCCCCCAGGTAATATTTAGTGGTGCAGAATGCATGCTTTGGGTGTGCATTCCTTCCAGTACTGCAAGCAGCAAGAGGGAAATTCATAATACGGTGGTACCTTGTGCTAAGCTAAGTACAGTGGTACCTCGGGTTAAGTACTTAATTCGTTCCAGAGGTCCGTTCTTAACCTGAAACTGTTCTTAACCTGAAGCACCACTTTAGCTAATGGGACCTCCCACTGCCGCCTCGCTGCCAGAGCACGATTTCTGTTCTCATCCTGAAGCAAAGTTCTTAACCCAAGGTACTATTTCTGGGTTAGCGGAGTCTGTAGCCTGAAGCGTATGAAACCTGAAGTGTATGTAACCCGAGGTACCACTGTAGAAAGGTTTCTTTTTAAAAAAATATTACGGGCCACTTTTCATTGTTTTAGGTGAGGGAATCCAGAGCGCTGCAAACAAATGCAAAGTGTTGAGTACATAAAGCCAAGTTTGTTTGTTTGTTAATGCATCAATTAAGAATGCAACAGGAGCAGAATTAAATCAACCCGCTCAAAGGATGCTAGGAAAAGATGAATTTTCAAGGAATGTCCTTTTGCTTTGTTTCTGTTCCTAAAACTAAATCTGTTTGCAGCCTGGGGCTCCTTGCGAAGGAAGGGCAGGACAAAAATTCAATAAGTAAATAAATAAATAAATTTGGGCCGCCATGCATGAGTGGGGGGGGGAGGCAACCTCTATGAAATCCAAATCATTCCGAGATCTTATCAGCTGGGAGGACTCGTACGTTTGCATCATTTGTAAAGGATGTAGGATTCATCTTTTCCTTGCCTGAAAACATGGCTTGCCTTGGTGCAGAATTTCTGCAGCGGGGGGGGGGGGGAGGATTTAGCAGCGAGCACACAGAAGCCTGCCTCTGTGTTTTGTTTTGTTTTTACTGTGAAACGTTGCACAGGACCAGACTGCTAATCGGGTTAACAAATGCACAGCGCTGCCTTTAAAGGCACCCTTGTTAAATGCCATTTCCGTTGTGCTTTTCTGAATGAGCTCTGGGCAGGGGGGGAAAAACCAAACCACTGGCACATTCATTGCCCTGATACCGGAACTCCGACGGAGTTTGGTGTGTATAAGGGACCCCCCTTCCACCCTTTGCTTTCGTTCTGGGAAAAGGAGAACCAGCAGGGATAAGGCCCCCAGGAAACCTCCTTGATTGCTCATTTGGAAGAAAGTAGCGAGAAGGGGCTCAGCGCTGAAAGCCAGGCTGCAAAGCGACATTGTTCGAAACCCAGCAAGGAGCCCTTAAGCCCCTTAAGTGCCGAATATTGCGACTGAAAACTCTGTTTATGCAATAACGGGGCTGTCAGTGTTTACGCTGCCTCTCCCTATGCGTTTTTAGTCGATTCTGCGAGAGTTTGCCAACCACCCTAGTGTGTTGTTGTGAAACCCAGCATCTAGAGTCACACGGCACATTTGGAATTTGGCTTTTCATCGCTGTGTAGGTTAGATGGGTGAAAGAGTGTGCAGAAATCGAGAAGCGGGTGGGAACATCTGTCAAGCGAGGGCGTCCATCTCTGCTTAGTCTCTGTGCTCCAAGGGAAGATTATGCATGCTATATTAATGCAGTGCATAGCAATTTTCCTTCTACATGGGATTTAAATGTGTGTGTGTGTGCGTGTGTTAAGGATTGAGAGGGAAAAGGAGAGAGAGAAAGAGCAGGCTGAAATTGCCAGAACAAGAACATCCTGATAGAAAGTTCAGCCCTAACATGCAGTAAACAACTAGGTCATGCTCTCTCCAGATTTTGCAATGTAAAGGCGATCTTGGTCTGGCTGTGCGTCTTCATGCAGAAGCAAAGAAAGGGCAGAATTGGGTGCCAAATTCAGCATCCAGAAATACGGCCCAGCATCTCTGCTTCCCAGTAGCTGACCAGATGTTCCCAGAAATACCATAAGTGACAGGAAGGATGGAGATAGCAGTCCCCAGCATGCATGGGCCGCTGTCAAGGATGGGAGTTCACCTCTCCCTTCTCACCGATAAGAACTAACGAGCATTTGGTAGATCTATAGTCCTTTTATTACAGCATTATGTTGCAAGCACAAACAGGCAAACCTCTGCAAGGATATCAGTTGCCTACTCTGACTCCTCCCCCTGACTTCCTCAGCAAGAAGCGCGCCAGCGGGAAGTCCCCTGCCCGTGTCTCCTTTTTTCTCTGACACACTTGGACCTCTGAGTTCGGGGGGAGGGAAGGGGTTCCCCCTCACTCTCAACTGATGTATTGCCCAGCTGCTCCCTCCCTTCTGGTTGCTTAGCTACTATCTCATAGCTGTCTAGCTCCTCTCTCAACTGAGCAGCTTCTGTGTCTGCTTATCTCTCTGATTCTGGAAATGCTGGAAATGGGGGGCGGGAATACTCCCCCTTCTCTTCTGTTAGGAGCTGATCTCCCTGCGATTACATTCCCCAATCTTCCAATCCAGACTTGCCCCTGACAGCCTCAGAGGTATAGTGCCCCTAAGCATGGAGGTTCTCCTTTTTTTTATTTAACTGTGTCCAGAGGAGGAGGATAAAGACAGAGAGGAGTCTGGAGGCTAAAATTTATGAGGAAAGCGCATGGGAACAATTGTGGAATATGGATTTAAAATTTACAGCATGGTCTAAAAGAAAATGATATGAAAATGATATATTGATGGTAGCTAACATCAAGTAAATTGGCAAAACTGTATAAATCTAAATCAAATAAGTGTTGGGAATGTAAAGAGAAAGAAGGTTCTTTTTGTCATATTTGGTGGTCTTGTAGTAAGGTTAAAGCTTACTGGGAAATGATATATAATGAATTGAAAAGGAGGTTTAAAATAATGTTTCTTTTAAAAAGCCAGAGGCTTTTCTTTTGGGAATTATAAGGACAGAACTACCAAACCTGTACAGAAACTTATTCATGTATGCCAACACAGTGGGAAGAATGTTACTCGCCCCAAAATTGAAAGAAGCAGAAGTCCCAGCAAAGGAAGAATGGATACAAAAACTTACAGAATATGCAGGAATGGCAAAACTTACCAGAAGAATAAGAAATCAAGATAACAAACTTTTCATAAAGAATGGAAATGGTTTGTTGAATATTTACAGATAAATTGTAAACAGATAAGAACATTGGCAGGATTATTGTAATAACCTGCAGTTTCATAAGAGTGTATTTTTAAAGTAGACGAATAAACGAACAAATTAAGTTTATTTGGACATGCAGAAGATATTAAAAATAAATTTACAGAACCGCAGAAAGCGGGGGAAGGAAGTCGAGTTTTGAAATGTTAAAAAGATTGTAAAATTAGTGAAAAGTATAAACCTGAAAATCATAAATAAAAAATTCCCAAAAAAACCACACAACTTATGAGGAAAGTTTGAGGGCATTTGTAGCCTCAGGGAAAAGGAAATAAAGAGGTGAGATGAGAGGCATCTTCAAATGTTTAAGGGACTGTCACACAGATGGGGCTGTAGTTCAGTGGCTTAACACCTGTCCTGCATGCAGAAGGCCCAGCTTTGATCCTGGTGATGGGAGAAAGGCTTTGTACTGGCTATCAGGCAATGGTTTGTTCCATTTGTGGCATAGCGTGGGTTGAAAGTACCCAGGGCTGCACAGAGGAATGGGGTGGGAGGTGGGGAGGGAGTTAAACAGGCCTAACAGCATCTGTGTCACTCAGGAAACTGGAGCCACAGAGATAAGAAAAGAAGGGACATTCCATTGTCTGGAGACAAATGGCCTCGGTCCAGTATACCTGAAGGAGTGTCTCCACCTCCATCGTTCTGCTCAGACACTGAGGTCCAGCGCCGAGGGCCTTCTGGCGGTTCCCTCACTGCGAGAAGCCAAGTTACAGGGAACCAGGCAGAGGGCCTTCTCAGTAGTGGCACCCGCCCTGTGGAACACCCTCCCACCAGATGTCAAAGAGAAAAACAACTACCAGACTTTTCGAAGATATCTGAAGGCAGCCCTGTTTAGGGAAGCTTTTAATGTTTAATAGGTTATTGTATTTTAGTGTTTTGTTGGAAGCCGCCCAGAGTGGCTGGGGAAACCCAGCCAAATGGGCGGGATATAAATAATGAATTATTATTATATTATTATTATCACTTCCTGGTTCACATGGAGAAGCCATTTTCAATGGAGACCAACAATGGAAGTGCGCAGCAGTAATGGGGCAGCATCAGGTGTTGAAATTTTGTGCCCCTAACAATTTTGTGCCCGGGGCAACTTCCCTTGTGCCCCCCCCCCATGCTACACCACTGCTCCAGCACTAGGAATCTTCATAAAGGAATTGTTGTATTATGTGAATTTTAATGAATTGAATCAAGTGGGAGGTTATGAGTCATGGGGTTGGGGAGAGTGTGTGCATGAACTCAACAGTGCTTCGTTTATTTTCTGGTCGCTATTTTGTTAACAAAGCTAATATTGTTTTACAGATTGTTAATGCTGTTGTGCTTTGTGAATCCCACAACACGATTGTGCTGTTTTGCTTATTTTCCTAGTCATTTTGTTAATAGTGTTTTATGGAGTGCCATTGTTTTAATGGTGATCTGTTAATGTTCTGCACCATTTGTTGCATCTGTGATGCTCTGTTCTTGCTGTTTATTGTTTAGAAGATGCTTTGCGATTCGTGTGAAAGGAAAGCGGACTGTAATCCATTAAATCACATCAATCCCTGGCAACTCCAGGTAAGTATAGGAGAAAACTCAGCTTGAGATTCTAGAGAGCTTCTTCCAGCAATGTAGGCCATGCTGAACTTGATTGACCAATTGTCTGACTCAATATAAAACAGCAGCCAATGTTCCTGGAAAATGATGAAGTAGATTCGTGCTGTGTTGCTTCAGAGGGGAGGACCTGAACCAACAGGTTTAAATTACAAGAAAGGGAGTTTCGAATGAGCATGAGGGAGAACTTCCTGATGATATCTGTAATGTATGCACAATTATTTAAATAAGGACCTTTTCAGAGAACCAGCTATGGCCCGGGCAAGCAGCTCCTGTAGAGCTCGCTCAGAGGTGTGGCCTGGCTGGAGGAGTTTGGTTTCTACTGTACACAGGCTCCAAGCAGGAAACTCTCAATCTCAGGGTCATGGGTTCGAGACACACGAAGGGCATAAAGATTCCTGCATTGCAGGGGGTTGGACTAGATGACCCTGATGGTCCCTGTTGAACTCTACAGTTCTACAATTGAGAATGAAGCTTGATTTTCCATCAGCTCATAAGCATGTTCATATATAAACAGCAGAAGACAAGATGGTATGTGTGGCATTTGCCCTCCTAGGTGTGTGACATGGCGTAGTGGTTAAGAGCGGTGGACTCATAATCTGGTGAACCGGGTTCGCTTCCCCGCTCCTCCACATGCAGCTGCTGGGTGACCTTGGGCTAGTCACACTTCTCTGAAGTCCCTCAGCCCCACTCACCTCACAGAGTGTTTGTTGTGGGGGAGGAAGGGAAAGGAGAATGTTAGCCGCTTTGAGACTCCTTCGGGTAGTGATAAAGCGGGATATCAAATCCAAACTGGGTTCATAAGGAAAGGGTTAACTAATTGTAAAAGGACTAACCAATGGGAACCCAAGGGGCAGAGTTAACTGTACAGTGGTACCTCAGGATGCAAATGGGATCCGTTCTGAAGCCCCGTTGGCATCCTGAGTGGAACGTAAGACACGACGGCACATCTGCACGTGCGCAGGTCATGTTTTGCAGCTTCTGCACATGCGTGTGACGTCATTTTGAGCATCTGAGCATGCGCAAGCGGCAAAACCCGGAGGTAATGCGCTCTGTTACTTCCGGGTTGCCGCAGAGCACAACCCGAAAGCGCTCAACCTAAAGCACATTCAACTCGAGGTATGACTGTATAAGGTTTAAGCACAGAGGAGTTTGGGGGGGAGTTAGAGTTAGGGTGGGACACGGGTGGCGCTGTGGGTTAAACCACAGAGCCTAGGACTTACCGATCAGAAGTTTGGCGGTTCGAATCCCCACGACGGGCTGAGCTCCCATTGCTCGGTCCCTGCTCCTGCCAACCTAGCAGTTTGAAAGCACGTCAAAGTGCAAGTAGATAAATAGGTACCGCTCCGGTGGGAAGGTAAACAGCGTTTCCATGCACTGCTCTGGTTTGCCAGAAGTGGCTTAGTCATGCTGGCCACATGACCCAGAAGCTGTACACCGGCTCCCTCGGCCAATAAAGCGAGATGAGCGCCGCAACCGCGGAGTCGGCCATGACTGGACCTAATGGTCAGGGATCCCTTTACCTTTACCTAGAGTTAGGGTTGTTGAGAAGACAGTCTGGAGTTAGAAGAGACAGAGAAGATAAGTCTGTGGATTGGGGTAGTCTGATGTAAGAGAGTGAGAGAATTTGTTAAGAGGAGTCAATCAAACAGTTGAGATAATCAGTCAGAAGATATTAGGAAGGTATAGGCTCGTAAAGAAACTAAAGTTAAGATACTGACAGGAATATTATCTGAGAAACCACAAACATGTTAATGTTTGTAAAATAAACTTGGTGGGTTTTTTTGGTTCACTTTTAACAACTGCCTGGACTCAGTGTTTTACCAGAGAGTAACGGGTTAAAGGCAGTGGGGAAGCGAGCACAGTGGTGGCACAGGGATCAAAAGACCGTTAAATGTCCGGGGACCCTGTGTGATCGCCACAGTATGAAACATCTGGCTATGGGAAAAACCACCTTGGAAACTCATTCATTTGAAGTTTTTAAACAGAGCCCTGCTTAAAACCCTACCACCAATTTTCTGCATCTGTGAGGGGTTGGACTAGTTGACCCTGAAATACTTTCAAAATTTATGTTCCTATAATAGACCTATCCATTCCACATTTCAAGTAACCTATGCTAGTGGGCAGTTTTAAAAAAAAAGTCTGAAACACGAACATTAAATAAATATCAGTATGTCTCATTAACTTGTTGGCACAGGAAAGAATGTACACATCAGGCCAATTTAAAAACCATTAAGATTCTTAATCTTAAGATTCTTCTTCTGTGCTGAAAGCAAAACAACATTACGAGTGAAATCCTTGTGTATTTGTGGCTGCTAAACTTTTTGCGCACGCACACACACACCCCACATGAATAAAGCAGGCATCTAAATGCTTGAGGATTAGATACATTTCATCCCGAGTAACTATGTCGAAATTCCTGCTGTTTCCTTTTGCTCTCGCTTTTTCCGCTTCTGTTCCTGAACTATTATGAGGCGCTGTTCTGCACAGTTGGACAGCTGCTACAGTCTGGTGACATTGGTGAGGGCATGTGTGCCTTTGCAAAGCAGGGAAGCCTCAGAGCATGTCCTGTATGAGCCACAGAACAAACGGCCAGTTTGTCCTCCCTTCCAAATGGCACGCAGAGCTATTTTTTTTAAGCTTGAGAGAAAATACCCAAAATATAACGGCACCTTGCCACTACCCTCGCACCGGGTCTTAGTGCTCTGGATTTTAGTAGTGCAATAAACTATAAGGGGAGCCAATGGTCCATCTGAGTCCAGCATCCTGTTCTCACAGTGGCCAGCCTGTGGGAAACCCCCAAGCAGGATTCGAACACAGCACCCCTCTCCCCTCCTGCGGTTTCCGGCAACTGGTATTCAGAACCATTGCTGTCTCCAGCTGTGGCAGCAGAGCAGAGCCGTCACGGCTAATAGTCATCAGTAGTCCTGTCCTTTGTGCATTTTGTAGAATCACAGAACTGCAGAGTTGGAAGGGACCCCAAGGGTCATCTAGTCCAACCCGCTGCAATGCAGGAATATCGGCTAAAGCATCCAGGACAGTTGGCCATCCAACCTCTGCTTTAAAAACTCTCCAAGGAAGGGGAGACCACAACGTCCCAAGCATTGACAGTTCCACTGTTGAACAGATCTTGAGATCCTGAGAAAGTTCTTCCTGATGTTGAGTCAGAGTCTCCTTCATTAAACTGTTTTGGAAATTGTAGTAAGGGAATGGGGTCTCATAATAAGAAACCAGAGGCCTTCCTCCTGGGCATGGTGGGCCAATTGGTGTCAAGGAAAGACAGGACGTTCTTTATGTATGCTACAACAGCAGCAAGAGTTCTTTTAGCAAAGTATTGGAAGACACAAGAACTACCCACGCTGGAAGAGTGGCAGACGAAGGTGATAGACTATATGGGACTAGCTGAGATGACTGGCAGAATCCGCGACCAAGGAAAAGAGACGGTGGAAGAAGATTGGAAGAAATTTAAAGTTTATCTTAAGAACTGTTGTAAAATTAATGAGTGCTAAAATGTTATGGGTAATGTAAAACAGAATTGCAGTGACAAATAATTGGGTAAAAGAAAAAGGATTAAAGAAAGTCAATTATAAGTAATTGAAATTAGGGGTTGCTGGAAAAGTTTAAAACAGGGATGCAGAAAAGGGAAGTATGGGGAAGTCGTTGAAATAAGGTTTAAGAAAAAGAGGTTATGAAATTATACGTGTTTATATGTTTGTTTGTTTATGTATTGTCAGTTGTATTGTGTTTTAATATATGTTGGAAAATTAATAAAAATTTATTTTTTAAAAAAGGGGGGAATGGGGTCTCATAACAACACTCAGCACCCAACAAACTGCAGTTGGCTCTGTGGTCTAAACCACAGAGCCTAGGGCTTGCCGATCGGAAGGTCGGCGGTTCGAATCCCCGCAATGGGGTGAGCTCCCGTTGCTTGGTCCCAGCTCCTGCCCACCTAGCAGTTTGAAAGCAGGTCAAAGTGCAAGTAGATAAATAGGTACGGCTCTGGCAGGAAGGTAAATGGTGTTTCCTTGCGCTGCTCTGGTTTGCCAGAAGCAGCTTAGTCATGCTGGCCACATGACCCGGAAGCTGAATGCGGACAAACGCCAGCTCCATCAACCTATAGAGCGAGATGAGCGCTGCAACCCTAGAGTCGTCCGCGACTGGACCTAATTGTCAGGGGTACCTTTACCTTTACCTTTACCATTATGCCTGTCTGAAATGCTTTTAGGTTCAGGATATGGCCTTAGTAGGGAACAGTTAGTCAAATGTGTCAACTTCAAGGGGTCTACTCTGAGTATAACTACCACCCCGTGAGTTGCACCCAGCTAAGTTCTATACCTTGGTTCTCGAACTTAATCCGTTCTGGGAGTCCGTTAGAAAATCAAGGCGCGGCGTCCAATTGGCTGCAGGAGCTTCCTGCACTCAATCGGAAGCCGCGTCGCACGTTCGTCTTCCAAAAAACGTTTGCAAACCGCAACACTTACTTCCAGGTTTACGGTGTTCGGGAGCTGGTTTGCTCAACAACTAAGCCATTCGGGAACCAAGGTACCACTGTACAGAGAGGGTAGACCCATTGAAATGCATGGACCCAAGTTACTCATGTTCATTAATTTCTGTGGGTTGGACTCTGAGTAGAACTAACATTGGCCACAACCCAAGATCTTCTTTTAAGTGATCTTTCTGTTTTCTTTATGGAATTATTGCAACCGGATCTCCCTTACCAAACACAGAGGGCCAGGAGGATAATAAAATAAATCAACAGGTGACATGCAGAAATTAACCTTTGAGAAAATGACATGTAGGAGCACGTGAAGAAGAGGAGGAATGGTGGTGGAGGGGAGCTACTCTGTGAAATGGAAACAAAGCAAAAAGGAGCCATTGGTGGACACACTTAGCTAATAAGTATCCTAGCATTCCTTTCCTGCTACAAATCAAAGCTGCATTGCAGGACTGCTTGGCTGGTGGAAAATATTAACCGGCAGAAAATCGCCACGCTTTTAACTAAAATGTTGCCAGGCACAGATTAAGGAACAATGGGGAAGAAGGAGGCTTTCTAACCCCGCCAGATGCTAGTAAATTCTGAAAGAAACAAAGAAAGGGGAGGGGGAAAAACCTAACCACCATTCTGGAGTAATGTCGTACCTCAGAGACACACGCAAGCACATGGTGGAACGTTAAGAGAGATCCGGTTACAACAAAGTATGTCCAATTGAGTTTTGCATTCCGCCCAGAGCAGGGAAGGGTTAACAGGAGAGGTTGCATGTTCACTTAGCAGTGGAGATTATGGAATGTTTATCCAGCATTCAGATTTCCTGTTTAAGTGTTTGGATTTCCTGAAATCTCTTCTATCAGCCCAAGGGGTGTCCAGTGAGTGGCCTTGCCACCCCCACCCCCAGCCCCTTTCGGTAGACTTTCCTTCCTGCTGCCTTACCAATTGTATTTGTGTCTCCTTACCGGCCAGGACTTTTATGGATGCAAGTCAAAAACTTTTAGGCTCCCAGAAAACATCTGTGGATCCCTGGACTTTGGATTTTCTTTCAGTTTGAACCAAGAAATCAAATATTAACCCCCAATTCCTGGGAGTTATCACTGCAGCAGCGTGGACCATTTTTTCCCTGTTCAGCTGCCCGTGGGAAAATAATTTTTAACCTTTAATATGGAATGATGGCCTACATTTTGGCGGGCACTTCTGGAATGGGAGATCACTGTGGACAAGTCTTGGTGAGTTATCAACACCGTCTTTAGGGATGCTTAGTCGAGAGACGGGAGTCCAACTTGTGTCTCCGCTCCTTATGTATGGATGTCTTAAATTTCAAATCACAGAGAAAGTGCTTGTTTTTGCTATGTTGATTGTCTCATGTTTTAATTGTCTGCAAACGCTTGCTTTTCCTTGCACAAAATAAATGGTGCTAAGCAATTAACTTCTGCAACGTCAGGAAGGATCACTCTACAAACTTGTACGCTCGGCCCAGAAATCCTTACTCGCATTAGCTTTTAAGAACTGCTCTTGTGAGCAAATTTTTTACAGAGCTGGGCTTGCAAAGAAGCCACATGCTCAAACCCATTGTCTTGATACTGGCAGAAAGTTAAGTTTTCGCATTGAGTCTTACCCACCAGCAAAAAAACCCAAAAAACCCCTAAAACAAAAACACACACAACCTTCTTCAAATAACTATATCATTATGGATGGATGTGATTTGCATTCCTCACAGGCCTGTTGCAAATCAACTCCAGTTCAGTTTTAAAATTTCTCCATAATGTGCATGCCCCATTTATTTCTGTTGTCTTTTCAAATATTTCAGCGCTAAAAGGGGAGACTTGGATCAAATGCAAGAAGGGGCCGTGAAGGGGCCAGGGTTAGCCACAGACATCCTTGCTGAAAAATTAGACAGTAATAAAAGTGTGAATATAAAAATTAGTTCTTTGGCTAACGGCTCAAAATTGTATCTGAATGTTCGAGTGGGAGTGCTCTTTGCATGTAGTGTGTGTGTGTGTGTGTGTTTTAATAGGATCATTATGAAAAATATTGGATGGTCTCCCTCTGTGCTGAAAGGGGGTTCTTAGGTCCAATCCTGTGCATATATCATCTATTGTTACCTGCAACAAAATCAGACCCTAATTATGTGATATTTCACACCATAGAGTTATGTTTAAAATGATATTTTCAACAGTAATCCCGGGAATACTGCTTTTTTTAATTTCTATTTTTATGGAATTTCCATTGTCTCTGGATCAAAAGGGGCCATCTGGTAAAGGGTGGGTTATAAATTTAGCGAATAAATAGATGCAAAGCATGTGGTGCCAAGAATGTGCATTTGGTATAGAGATAACTTTCTTCCACTGATTACCAAGTAATGCTCTCCAAATTCAGGCCACAATCCTAGGCAGCCTTAAGAGGGCAGATTTCACACACGTTGCTTATAGAGTAACCATATGCATTTTCTACTCAGAAGCAGAAGGTCCAGTGAAGTTCATGGGGATTATTGCAGTCATAATGAGCTTCTGGGGTCTCGCCCCCACTGTTTGTTGGCATGCGTCTGTCAGAGACAGAAATGCAGTTTTAGATGAGCCAGCATCAGATTTGGAAAGGGAGGCAGAGCCAAGATTGCATTTGAAAGTTGTGCTGTTTGTGTGCCCTGTAAACAGATGTGTTCTTCCAGAAATACATTTCACACACATACCCACCAGTGTGAAGCCTTGAGAATGATTTTTGGGGGGACAGAAGTGTGGTGGAGAAGACCTGATCAGGGACAGTGGTTCTTATTTCCATCTCCTTCCACCATCTCAGTTTAGAGACAAAGCGATCAGCAGAGGTGGTAGTGAGACCAGAATGGGTCTAAGGTTTTGTGTGTGTGTTTTTACAGTGGTACCTCGGGTTAAGTACTTAATTCATTCCAGAGGTCTATTTTTAACCTGAAACTGTTCTTAACCTGAAGCACCACTTTAGCTAATGGGGCCTCCTGCTGCCGCCACGCCGCCGGAGCACGATTTCTGTTCTCATCCTGAAGCAAAGTTCTTAACCTGAAGCACTATTTCGGGGTTAGCAGAGTCTGTAACCTGAAGCGCATGTAACCTGAAGCGTATGTAGCCCGAGGTACCACTGTAATGCCTTTTTACAACTTTTATACACACACATCATACCGTATCCTTCATTTATCCCTTTTCCTAGGACTTCCCAGTCCACCTTTCCATGGCGTTCTAAGCAAACCTTGGTCAGCTGCATATCCTGATATTCCACCCGTTTTTTCTCTCAAATCTTCTTTTATTTGATATTATCTTCTGCTCATATGTTAACTCCTACATGTAGGTTAAACTGAATAGTGTACCCTCTAAGATATTCTCCAAACACTTCCACTCTTATCTAGGACTCATCCGTATGTTTTCGTTTCACAGTCATAGATACTAGTTCTGTGTGTTCTTTTGTAAAAGGTAAAGGGTCCCCTGACCATTAGGTCCAGTTGTGATCGACTCTGGGGTTGCAGCGCTCATCTCGTTTTATTGGCCGAGGGAGCTGGCGTACAGCTTCTGGGTCATGTGGCCAGCATGACGAAGCCGCTTCTAGCAAACCAGAGCAGCGCACGGAAACGCCGTTTACCTTCCCGCCGTTGTGGTACCTATTTATCTATTTGCACTTTGAGGTGCTTTTGAACTGCTAGGTTGGTAGGAGCAGGGACTGAACAGCGGGAGGTCACCCCATCGCGGGGATTCGAACCGCGGAACTTCTGATCAGCAAGTCCTAGGCTCTGTGGTTTAACCCACAGCGCCACCTGCGTCCCTGTATAGTTTTGTAGGTACCTCTTTTACTTTCCATTTTTTGTCATATACCGTTCCAGCTGCAGCTGTCGCATATAGAAAGAGTTTGAGTGGCTTCTTTGAAATATTATCACTCATTATCCCTAGTGGCAAGGCTTCAGGTCTTTTGGGAAATGCAACAAATCAGGCCATTGGTCCATCTAACTCAGTACTGTCGACACTGGCTGGCAGCAACAGCTCTCTGGGCTTTCAGACTGGCGCTACCCAGAGATGTTGGGGATTGAACCTTCAGCAGATGCTACTAGTCATGATGGCTGGGTGCTCTCTCCGTGTGAAGGTTGAACAGAGCTTCAAAATCCCATCCTTAACAGCAAAATTTAAAGCTTAGGAATGAGGCTGCAAAGTCTTGTTTTGAGCAAGGCTAGTTATGAAGTTAGCTGGCTTTCCCTTTCTTACCATGCTTAACAAAGATTCAGGCAGCAACTTGGGAAGTAAGTTTAAAAATATAATTTACTTACAACCTTGCATTGGCTCGCAGCAACAGCAGCAGTTAAAAACTATGCAGGCAAAATACTTCTATCTATATTTATGGTATAGCCAGAATCAGGCAGCAACTTGGGAAGTAAGTTTAAAAAATACAATTTACTTACTTATAATATTAGGGACGTGGGTGGCGCTGTGGGTTAAACCATAGAACATAGGACTTGCCGATCAGAAGGTCGGCGGTTTGAATCCCCGTGACGGGGTGAGCTCCTGTTGCTCGGTCCCTGCTCCTGCCAACCTAGAAGTTCGAAAGCACGTCAAAGTGCAAGTAGATAAATAGGTACCACTCCGGCGGGAAGGTAAATGGCATTTCCATGCGCTGCTCTGGTTCGCCAGAAGCGGCTTAGTCATGCTGGCCACATGACCCAGAAGCTATAAGCCGGCTCCTTCGGCCAGTAAAGCGAGATGAGCGCTGCAACCCCAGAGTTGGCCATGACTGGACCTAATGGTCAGGGGTCCCTTTACCTTTAAAGAGATATTTAAAAAATAAGTGTTGCAATTTGAATTCGGTCGCAGCATTTGAGCAAGCTTTGTAAATAATTAAAGATATAAGAGTAAGAATAGACATGTCTACACAGATGTTTATTATTAATACATTGATAATTCAAGGCAATAGGTTTATTAGAGTGAAAGAACGTTGAAAAGGACGGGAAGTCAAACTACGTAACAAACTTACGATTTCTTTTACATTTCTTTGAATTTTATCTTGATAATTTGGATATATAGATGCAGTGGACGCTCGGGTTGCGAACGTGATCCTTTCAGGATGCATGTTTGCAACCCACAGTGTTCGCAACCCGGATCGGCGCATCAGCAGAGCACGATTTAGCGCTTCTGCGCATGCGCGACCGCCAAAACCCGGAAGTAACCCGTTCTGGTACTTCCAGGTTTCGGTGGGTGCGTAACCCGAAAAAGCGCAACCTAAGCGGCTGTAACCCAAGGTATGACTGTAATGATTTGTCTTGGATGTATGGATGCAATTATGACAAATAAAGCATAAAAGGGGGGGGCACATGGCCAATTTGGCTTAGTGCAGCAGTGTAACCTGGCAGGCCTAAGCAGGCAATGGATGCTGCATGCCATATATTTGATTGAACCAGCCTGTTCCCTGGCAGAAGGTTTCTAGGGTGTGTGTGTTTTTCCCCCCCTGGGAGGGAGTTTACTAAGTGCTACCATCTCCATGTGTTAGCCCTGATCTCATATCGCCCACACTAATTTTTCAGGAGGGACAAGTGGATGATTCTCCAATGTCCTCAAAAATAGCTTTAACAAAGCAGGTCATCTGAATGTGGTTGCTTGCTGTGGGTTTGGCATATGGTGTTTGGGGGCAGCACAAATGGGAAAGGAGGGAAAAAAAGAGTGTGGATTGCAGTATAAGCTGTTTTCCTTTCCCCGAAACTTGTGACTGTGCCATTTTTATAGCAGGAAGGGAGGAGAGAGAGCAGGCAGCACTGTAGATATGGAAAACGGAGGCTCGTTTTTGAAATGGGGCTACTGGAGCGTAAGCTGACACATGGAACTTTGTTCCTGTGTTCAGCCCTGGTAAAACTCTGCAGAATGTCCGTTCCTCATGCCTCAGCAAGAGCCAATGTACACAATATGCTCCATAGCTTCCAACATTTCTCCGGTGAAAATAGGAATGTCCTATTATTTAATAACAATAATAATAATAATAATAATAATAATAATAATAATAGGTAAAGGGACCCCTGACCATTAGGTCCTGTCGTGGCCAACTCTGGGGTTGCGGCGCTCATCTCGCGCCGGTGTACAGCTTCCGGGTTATGTGGCCAGCATGACTAAGCCACTTCTGGCGAACCAGAGCAGCACACGGAAACGCCGTTTACCTTCCCGCCGGAGCAGTACCTATTTATCTACTTGCACTTTGACATGCTTTCGAACAGCTAGGTTGGCAGGAGCAGTGACCGAACAATGGGAGCTCGCCCTGTTACGGGGATTCGAACCGCCGACCTTTTGATTGGCAAGTCCTAGGCTCTGTGGTTTAACTCACAGCGCCACCCGCGTCCCTAATAATAATAAATAGCAGTGTTTTATTCTGTGGGTACTCAAGGATACGCAATAGTGGTATCTCTCTTTTGTTGCTGTTAAAAAGTGTGGCACCTAATGTAACAACTCCATGTTTTCTTGAAAAACGCACACAGTGAATAATAGCAACTTTATTATTTGTAGCCCACTCATCGGACTGGGTTCCCCAGCCACTCTGGGCAGCTTCCACCATACACGTATAAAAACATAATAACACATTAAACTAAAAAAAAAACCCTTCCCTATACAGGGTTGCCTTCAGATGCCTTCTAAAGGTTGTATAGTTACTTATCTCCTTGGCTCTAGGGTCGCATAACTCCATACCCTGCAATGTTTCTCCGATAAAAATAAGGACGTCCTACATAAGGAAGTCCTAGGCTCTGTGGTTTAACCCACAGTGCCACCCGCATCCCCGTAATATTCCTTGGACAACCATTATTTGCTAGCAAAAGATGGCCTTCTTGAGGGATCAGAGGATCATTCTGGAGGGATGCTGAATATCTGGGGTTCTTCAGAGTCTCTTTGATCTGGAAGTCTGGCAAGAGTAGCCTTTGTACAGGGACAATGCCGAGTGCTTCTGGTTTCGATTAGGCTGAATGCACTGTGGGAATAAGCTTTCTGGTGGTATTTTGGTATTTCCTCTCCAAGTCACACCGTACGAGAGGAAATGTGGCAGAACAGTGTTTGCTCTTTTTCTCTCCCCTTGTCACATTTGTGTTCTTTACTGTATGAGTGCAATGAATCCTTGCAGGTAATTCAGCGGTGGAGGTGAGATTAAGTCAGAGCTGGGCAGATATTTGAGATTTCAAGCTTGTGGAATCTCTTCTTGAGAGGCCTGCTTCAAATTTTTCAGACAGCCATCTTGCAAAGGAATGTGGATGTGGGCGGGGAGAAAATCATTAGTCTCCCGCATCAAATTTTAGGGCCATGGGAACATGCATGCCTTTGACAAGTCACTCTGTCTCTCTCATATGAACTCAAAATGAAAACCCCAAAGTTTAAAAAGCAAACACCAAATCTGGACTAACAAACAACATTTCAGGGGATGGGTGTCGATCGCTTTCCCTCTTCATCATCCCCGCCCCCGCTGCTGTTTCTCTTGATTTTGCTCAGCTCTGAAGATCTAATGCCTAGTTTTGGAGATTGCCAAGGCCTTCCTTCTCTCTTTTCTGGCATTAATTCCAGAAACAAGAAACAGGAAGCATGCATGACTCGCCACACATAGGAAAATGCAGTGCTGATGCTGTAGCCATGAATAGTTTCCCTATGGTGAGGCCACCTGGGAAGGCTCCCCTCCAAATGTGCATATTCATTATCATTTGTGTTCTTGATGCCACCAGAGCAATCATAGCTAATCTCACTTTCAACACTATTTGTACCTGCAAATGTTTTGAGGATGCCGTATTTCTTCATTTTCCATTGATGCATATCCTGTAACTTCCTGATGAGATCTGCTCACTTCTCGTACCTTAAATGTTCAGGGGGGTGTTTTGGTTCTGGTTTTGTTTTTTGTCCTGCTGTTGTCACTCTATAGCTGCTTTAGAAAGCAGTGATGTGGTAGCATTGCAGGAGCATTGCAGAAAATCTCCTAGGGAGCAACCCAGTGTCAACTGGAGTGGTAACATTCAAAGCTAAGCAGAGTCCTCCTCCCAAAAAAATCAGGTTTTTTTTTATTTTCCGCACCCCACCTTTCATTTGACAGCTAGTTTGTTTAAAACATTTTGAAAGCACTTGATATTTTTTAAACCTCTAAGCAGCGTACGACGTGAAAGCCCATGCTGAGGAGGGCAACCAAGATGATCAACGGTCTGGAAGCCAAGCCTGATGAGGAATGGTTGAAAGAGCTGGGTATGTTTAGCCTGGAAAAGAGGAGACTGAGAAGAGAGAAGATAGCCATATTCAAATATCTCAAGGGCTGCCACATGGAAGATGGAGCTAGCTTGTTTTCTCCTGCTCTGGAGAGTAGGACTCGAACCCATGACTTCAAGTTGCAAGAAATGAGATTCCGACTAAACATCAGGAAGAACTTTCTGACAGCAAGAGCTGTTCAACAGTGGAACGGACTCCCTCGGGAGGTGGTGGACTCTCCTTCCTTTTTTTTTTTTTTATAATATATTTATTAAAGTTTTCAAATAAAGCATATATTAGATAAGCACTTATCATTGTCCATTTAACATCTCTCAATTATTACATGGGACTCCCCCACACCTCCCGCATACACTTACATCATTATTAAATTAGTTTCAAACAAATTATCATTTAATTCATCTTAATTAATAATCTTAATTTGGTTTGACATATAATTCAACCTTAAATCTAATTTAATGGTAGACAATTGTCTGCACTGGCATCCAATTCAGCACTCAGCCAAATTACAATATTTTTGTAAATAAATCTTAAATTTCCTCCAGTCTTCTTCCATCCTTTCTTCTCCCTGGTCTCGAATTCTGCCGGTCATCTCGGCTAATTGCATATAGTCCATCAGTTGCATCTGCCATTCTTCCACAGTGGGTAGCTCCTGAGTTTTCCAATTCTTGGCAATTAATATTCTTGCTGCTGTTGTTGCGTACAAAAAGAATGTTCTGTCCTCTTTTAACACACTCTGGCCGACAATACCCAGGAGAAAGGCCTCTGATTTCTTAGTGAAGGTGTATTTAAACACCTTTTTTAATTCATTATATATCTTCTCCCAAAAGGCCTTCACTCTAGGGCAGGTCCACCAGAGGTGAAAAAATGTTCCTTCATTTTCCTTACATTTCCAACATTTGCTATCAGACGAATGGTATATTTTAGCCAGTTTAACAGGAGTCATGTACCATCTATACATCATTTTCATCACATTTTCCTTCAACGCATTACATGCAGTGAAGTTCAGCCCAGAGGTCCACAACCTTTCCCAATCTTCAAACATAATATTATACCCAATATCCTGCGCCCATTTTATCATTGTTGATTTTACCATTTCGTCATGTGTGTTCCATTTCAGCAGCAAGTTATACATTCTTGAAAGTACCTTAGTCTTAGGTTCTAACAGTTCAGTTTCTAACTTTGACTTTTCCACTTGGAATCCTAGCTTTTTGTCATTTTTAAACACTTCTTTAATCTGAGCATAGTGTAACCAGTCTCGCACTTTGTCTCTCATCTTTTCTAAACTCTGCAATTTCCAGTTGTCACCATCCTTTTCTATTATCTCCCAATATTTTGGCCAGTTGGCCTCCATATTGGCTCTTTTCCGAGCCTTAGCCTCCAGGGGTGACAGCCACCTCGGAGTTTTATTCTCCAGTAAGTCTTTATATTTTGTCCAGACATTAAAGACTGATTTTCTGACAATATGGTTCTTGAAGGCCTTATTTATCTTAGCTTTATCATACCATAAATATGCATGCCATCCAAACGCATTATTAAAACCTTCCAGGTGGACTCTCCTTCCTTGGAGGTTTTTAAGCAGAGGTTGAATCTGTCATGGGTGCTTTAGCTGAGATTCCTGCACTGAAGGGGGTTGGAGTAGATGACCCTCAGCGCCCCTTCCAACTCTACAATTCTATGATTCTAAGGCAGCTTTCCAGGTTTCCAGGTTTTTAAACAGAGGTTGGATGGCCATCTTTCAGGGATGCTTTAGCTGAGATTCCTGCATTGCAGAGAGTTGGACTCCTGGGGTCCCTTCCATCTGCAGAACTCTATGATTCTATGGTCCGTGGCTCTTACCTGGATCTAGAGACGGGTGTGTAGAAATCTCTGGCTTTTCTGTTGTCTACTGTAAAAGGTCAGACAGATATCTGTGGTTCCACCTACTTATGTCTCTGGCCTCAGTGGCGTTTGTCCCAACCGCTGTAGATTTCTTATAAGGCACTGCGGCCTCCAGGAGAGCTCTTCTTACGTAAGTGACTATTTACAAGTCTTCTGTAAAGGAATGCCCTTGTTTCTCTAGGAACAGGATGCAACATAAGCTGGCTCCTCTGCCGTATTATTGGAGTGCTACCACTGGCAACTGGAAGGGGGGGGACACATTTCTATTGCTCTTTGCTAAAGGAGATTTATGGTAACTGCGACACATGCACATACCACCAGTAGGAATTGAATTGGGAGCTAACCGCCAGTCTTTTCCAAGATGTGGGAAAGTCACTCCCAAGAAGTTGACTTTTAAGTGTTTGCAGACTGAGCAGCTCCCTGGACAGGAAAAGCTTTTCTTTGTGTTGGCAAAACGCAGATGCAGGAAACCGAGCGCATTCCACAGCAACCTCCTGGCAAAAAGATGTTCCTCTTTTATCATTTGGACCAAATCTGCAGTCTGCGCACCCGAAAAGAGCTTGGCTGTTGTTCTCGATTGCTGTAAAACCTTCGTTCGGTCCTTGGTTTGAAGAGTGAATTGAGGAATGCTAAAGAGGCTGCTAAAGAGGCAATGACAAACCAAGACAACATCTTAAAAAGCAGAGACATCACCTTGCCAACAAAAATCCGTATAGTTAAAGCTATGGTTTTCCCAGTAGTGTTGTATGGAAGTGAGAGCTGGACCATCAAAAAGGCTGATCGCCAAAGAATGGATGCTTTTGAATTATGGTGCTGGAGGAGACTCTTGAGAGTCCCATGGACTGCAAAAAGATCACACCTATCCATTCTGAAGGAAATCAGCCCTGAGTGCTCACTGGAAGGACAGATCCTGAAGCTGAGGCTCCAATACTTTGGCCACCTCATGAGAAGAGAAGACCTCATGAGAAGAGAACATCCCCCTGATGTTGGGAAAGATGGAGGGCACAAGGAGAAGGGGACGACAGAGGATGAGAGGGTTGGACAGTGTTCTCAAAGCTACCAGCATGAGTTTGACAAAATTGCGGGAGGCAGTGGAAGACAGGAGTGCCTGGCGTGCTCTGGTCCATGGGGTCACGAAGAGTCGGACACGACTAAACGACAACAACAAAAAGAGGCTGGTCGAGGGACAGGGTGAATAAACAAACAGGAACAGAGGGCTTGAAAAGTCAAGGAGGCTGCTGTTGTTGTCACATGCCTGTCTCAAGAAACAATGGAGTGCGCCTGCAGGGGTGAAGTCAAAACTGCTGCATTAGCAGCACTGAAGTGACCTCTCCAGGGCACAAGCTTGGTGTGATGGCCTGGGACTCGGGCTCAGACTCGCAACCAGAGGAGTCTAAGTCTGCACCGGATCCTTTGCCTCAGACACCATCTGAACCAAGCCTGGGGCCTGATCCTGAAGACTCCCAGTCTGCACAGGTTCCCCTGCAAGAAGCACCAGCTGGGCCGAGTCAAGGGCCTGAGCCTGCCCTGACTCCAGATACAGGGATTACCCCATTCCCTTCAGCTGGGCCATCACTTACAGCTGCTCCAGTACCAGTTGTGTCAGGGGAGGCTGAGACGGCCCCTGGGTCTAGTAACCCACTGGTGTCTCCTGAGTTGCAAAGACTAAGGTCTGAGAGAAGAAGAGACCTGAGTACTCGTAGGAGGAGTGCTCGCCTTTGGGCGAAACAGGGAGGTGAGTCGCCAGGGGATCAGGACTGGCTGCTACCCTGACAAAGATAAAAGGCTGTCGGACCCCGCCCCAGGTTGTGGGAGCAACATTGCTGTATGCTAGATCCTGCACCTGTCCTTGCCTGGTTTCCTGCCTCGTGTCCTGCCTTGGCCCTTGGCCCTTGGTCAGACTAACTCCTAGTGGAACCTCTGGATTCTGGTCCGGTCCTGGACTGCATTTCATGGGTTACCCCCGGGCCCAGCACACCTGGGCAGTGTGCATGGAGGTTCTGAGCTACCCAGATGACAAGACTCTTGGCCTTAATGGTGTGCTCCAAAGGAAAGCAGAGCAAAATGTTTGGCACCAGCTTGGCTGCAGGAGTTGCCGGAAGGAGGTGTACAAGGCACCATCCAACTGTCTGAGGGACTTCACTTTGGATTTGTGAAGGGTTTCCTCCTCAGCCTTTTCTTCTCCCAGTGATATCCCACAAGGCAGTGGAGTTGTAGGGTCAGAGTTTTCCTTCTCCTAGAATGGACTCCCTTCCCTGGTTGACAAGTCACATCTGCCCCTCACGGTACGTAGAGAAACTGCCTCTTGACCATTGGAAACACTGTTGGTCTTGTCTGTTCAATCCACCAGAGCCTGTCTTCACATGCAAGAAAAGTTCCCTGGAGTTACAAACATCATAATAATAATAATAATAATAATAATAATAATAATAATAATAATAATAATTTGTTATTTATACCCCGCCCATCCGGCTGGGTTTCCCCAGCCACTCTGGGTGGTTTCCAACAGAATATTAAAATACAATAACCTATTAAACATTAAAAGCTTCCCTAAACAGGGCTGCCTTCAGATGTCTTCTAAAAGTCTGGTAGTTGTTCTTCTCTTTGACATCTGGTGGCAGGGCATTCCACAGGGCGGGCGCCACCACCGAGAAGGTCCTCTGCCTGGTTCCCTGTAACTTCACTTCTTGCAGTAGGAACTGCCAGAAGGCCCTCGGCGCTGGACCTCAGTGTCCAGGTAGAACGATGGGGGTGGAGATGCTCCTTCAGGTATACTGGGCCGAAGGCCGTTTAGGGCTTTAAAGGTCAGCACCCGCACTTTGAATTGTGCTCGGAAACGTACTGGGAGTCAGTGTAGGTCTTTCAAGACCGTTGTTATATGGTCTCGGCGGCCACTCGCAGTCACCAGTCTAGCTGCCGCATTCTGGATTAGTTGTAGTTTCCGGGTCACCTTCAAAGGTAGCCCCACGTAGAGCGCATTGCAGTAGTCCAAGCGAGAGATAACTAGAGCATGCACCACTCTGGCAAGACAGACTGCGGGCAGGTAGGGTCTCAGCCTGCGAACCACATGGAGCTGATAAACATAGGAAGCTCCTTATATCACAACAGGCTCTGTGTCCATCTAGGCCAGCATTGTCTACTCTGACCGGCAGCTGCCCTCCATGGTCTCAGGCAGAAACAGAGACTGTGAGAGTGGGGAGACCTTACACTCCTTCACACCCTAATACTTCTAACTGGAGATGCCAGGGATTGAATTTGCAAACTTCTGAATCTTCCAAGATCTATTATTTAAAGACAGTCACATTTTTGTGTGTATGCATTGCATGTATGGATGTGGCTTGGTTTTGTTTTCTCCCTCATTTACTCTGGAATAACTTATTTGATGCAGAAACTCTCTTGGGGCAGATGTCATAACATTCCAGCCCTTCTGCCAATCCAGCAACATGCATCCGCCCCGTGAAGAAAATTCTCCGTTCTCTTGTTTCTTGACTTCTTTACAATTTGTTAAGATATAGCATTTGGAAAGGCGCTTCAGAGTGGTCCCCACAAAAAAAATTGAGATTGACAAAATGAGCCTGAAAAATAAATGAATGAATGACACCGTAGACACCCTTCCGTTTTAAGTACAGTTGCACCTTGGATCCCGAACGTCTTGCAAGTCGAACATTTTGGCTCCCGAATGCCGCAAACCCGGAAGTGAGTGTTCCAGTTTGCAAACATTCTTTGGAACCTGAAATATACTTGGAGTCGAGAGTGGATTTCATGCTCTTTATTCAGTTCATAGTGGTGAGGAGGAATGAAAGTTCCCCCAGAATGTCTGCTTTATATACATTATTTATACAATGGGCACCACGTGATTGGCTAATTCCGGGGTTCTCCTGTAGGCCAATCAGGTTGTGGATTCACTTCTACCTGGAGCTGGATTGGGTGGCTCCTGTGGACCAATCAGACTGCTGCATTCTGAATCCTATTGTTCTAGGACCAATCAGGCTGCTGCATTCTGAAACCTATTGTTCTAGGACCAATCAGGCTGCTGCATTCTGAAACCTATTGTTCTAGGACCAATCAGACTGCTGCATTCTGAATCCTATTGTTCTAGGACCAATCAGGCTGCTGCATTCTGAAACCTATTGTTCTAGGACCAATCAGACTGCTGCATTCTGAATCCTATTGTTCTAGGACCAATCAGACTGCTGCATTTTGGATCCTATTCAACTCAGCCAATCAGAAGCTGCACCTTGGTTTTCGAACGTTTTGGAAGTCGAACTGCCTTCCGGAACAGATTCCCTTTGACTTCCGAGGTACCACTGTACATAGGAAGTTCAGGCAGTCAAAACACAGACAGACTGTTCAGGGGACCTGGGCAGAGGTATCACAGCCACATTTTGATTTGGTTTTTGAACTCCTTGCAAGTAGAAAACTGGTGCCTCAGCAAAAAAAAAAAAAAAACACCACCCCGAATATTTTAGTCCAGCCTGATTATTCACTACGCAACTTTCCTGCTTACATAACAACACCAGCCCAAATGAGAGAGGGAATTGCCATCTGAGGAACTCCAGGGAAGCATGCCTGGCTGCACAGTTTATGAGATGCATATCTCCGTTACGTTTCCTCTCAATAATTGAATGGGTCAGCAGGTGCTCTGCTTATCTCTGCCAAAAGACGGTAACCCAATCTGCAGCGGAGCATAGCAAACACATAACTCGGACAGGGCAGCGGCGACGAATAGCAAAGGGATCTACAACCATCAGCCAACCAAGTGATTTATCATGGCATACGGAGGTGATGATTAATCCTGCCCCAGGCCGAGTTATCTGGAAGTTATTTATTTGAATACCTGCACTTAATGGCAGAGTAATCAAAAGAGCTAAACATCCGGCACGGTGGCTGAGCGATATAGCTATGAATCAGGAGGGCTTCAGCTGTAATCTTTGCCTCCGCCATGAACTTACTCAGCAAGAGGTTCTCTCACAGCCTCCGTTTCTCCATCTGTAGTACGGGGATAATTAAATTGTGTTGTCATAGGGATAACATGAAGACAGTGAATGTGAATGTAGTGCGCTGAACATTTTAAAGTGTCCTGTGCAAGTATAGTGCTGAGTACATGTCATATATTTAAAGCACATCGCTCCCAGCCCAAAGAAACCTGGAAACTATAGTTTACCCTTCACACAGCTATGATTCCCAGCAACCCAAACCAATTGCAGTTACCAGACTTCTTTGGAGAGATGTGCTTTAAACATATAGTGTTTACTCAGTCATTATAGGTCTGTGTGTGTGTTTGTGTACACACATAAACACACACACACATGTATACACACACACACTACATTTACAAGCATATATAAATGCAGTCTATTTCTATATTTACATTACAGTGGTACCTCGAGTTAAGTACTTAATTCATTCTGGAGGTCTGTTCTTAACCTGAAACTGTTTTTAAACTGAAGCACCACTTTAGCTAATGGGGCCTCCCGCTGCCGCCGCACAAATTCTGTTCTCAACCTGAAGCAAAGTTCTTAACCCAAGGTACTATTTCTGGGTTAGCGGAGTCTGTAACCTGAAGCGTATGTAACCCGAGGTACCACTGTATTTATATTCCGACCTATAGCAAAAGTTTTCTGGGTTATGCTCACATATCAGGTTGCAATATAAATAAAGCAAAGCAACAACAACAAAAAATACAATACTGAGGGTGCAAGATTCCAGGGGCTCACCCGGGGTTTGTGTTTCCTTTTGGAAATGAGACACAGCATCCTCACCCCTTTGCCATCTGGCACAGAGCCACCTCGCCTTTGTTTTCTTAATGGCTCATGACGCCAGGCCAATACTTAGAATCATAGAATCATAGAATCATAGAGTTGGAAGAGACCACAAGGGCCATCAAGTCCAACCCCCTGCCAAGCAGGAAACACCATCAGAGCACTCCTGACATATGGTTGTCAAGCCTCTGCTTAAAGACCTCCAAAGAAGGAGACTCCACCACACTCCTTGGCAGCAAATTCCACTGTCGAACAGCTCTTACTGTCAGGAAGTTCTTCCTAATGTTTAGGTGGAATCTTCTTTCTTGTAGTTTCTCGTAGTTTGGAACCATTGCTCCGTGTCCGCTTCTCTGGAGCAGCAGAAAACAACCTTTCTCCCTCCTCTATGTGACATCCTTTTATATATTTGAACATGGCTATCATATCACCCCTTAACCTCCTCTTCTCCAGGCTAAACATGCCCAGCTCCCTTAGCCGTTCCTCATAAGGCATCGTTTCCAGGCCTTTGACCATTTTGGTTGCCCTCCTCTGGACACGTTCCAGTTTGTCAGTGTCCTTCTTGAACTGTGGTGCCCAGAACTGGACACAGTACTCCAGGTGAGGTCTGACCAGAGCAGAATACAGTGGCACTATTACTTCCCTTGATCTAGATGCTATACTCCTATTGATGCAGACCAGAATTGCATTGGCTTTTTTAGCTGCCGCGTCACACTGTTGGCTCATGTCAAGTTTGTGGTCAACCAAGACTCCTAGATCCTTTTCACATGTACTGCTCTCAAGCCAGGTGTCACCCATCTTGTATTTGTGCCTCTCATTTTTTTTGCCCAAGTGCAATACTTTACATTGCACTTGGGCAAAAAAAATGAGAGGCACAAAATGAGAGGCACTTCTCAAGAAACTTCCCTGCAGCTCCAACCGAGGAGGAACTGGCAACTAAAATTGATGGAGTACGCAGAAATGGCAAATAAGAAACCAAGAAGAGAGACTTTTAAAATACAGAATGGGGAGAATTTGTGGACCACTTGAAGAATTTCTGTGAACGACTTAAATCATTATCAGGATTGACATGAAAACGTATAGTAAGAATAAAATAAGGGAATACAAAAGGGAAATTAGTAAACGGCGGAAATGCAGGGGTAAAAGATAAGTAACCGCAGAAAGGGGGGAGGGGGCCGACTTGAAGACTGGGCACTTTATATTGACTGTGCAAACTTTTTCTTTCTAAAAATATTTGTAAACTGGGAAAATGAAAAATTATACACACACATGGAAACTTGCCTGTCTTATATTTTAACATGGCTTTTTTTTAACACTAGCTGTGTTAAAAGGTTTGGCACCCACAAACTTATAACAATATATTAAGCAGATACAGTGGTACCTCGGGTTACAGACGCTTCAGGTTACAGACTCCACTAACCCAGAAATAGTACCTCAGGTTAAGAACTTTGCTTCTCAGGATGAGAACGGAAACCGTGCAGCGGCAGCGGGAGGCCCCATTAGCTAAAGTGGTGCTTCAGGTTAAGAACAGTTTCAGGTTAAGAATGGACCTCCAGAACAAATTAAGTTCTTAATCCGAGGAACTGTAAAGGTTAAGGGACCCCTGACCATTAGGTCCAGTCATGACTGACTCTGGGGTTGCGGCGCTCATCTCGCTCTATAGGCTGAGGGAGCCGGCATACAGCTTCTGGGTCATGTGGCCAGCATGACTAAGCCGCTTCTGGCGAACCAGAGGAGCACATGGAAACGCCGTTTACCTTCCCGCTGGAGTGGTACCTATTTATCTACTTGCACTTTGACGTGCTTTTGAACTGCTAGGTTGGCAGGAGCAGAGACTGAGCAACGGGAGCTCACCCCGTCGTGGGGATTTGAACCGCCGACCTTCTGATCGGCAAGTCCTAGGCTCTGTGGTTTAACCCACAGCGCCGTATTACAAAAACTCCTGCAGGTCTCCACCACCTTCACCTGACAAAGGAACACAGCCCAAACCAGCAGCCCTTGGAACTTCCTACTGCTCAGAGGAACTGGGAAGCATGAGAGAATGCATTATATATAATGCATGTTGTATATAATAAAACGTATTTTATTACAAGTATCGGATCCCTTGACAAGTTAATATAAACACATTATATATTAATATGGCAGTTAATGTAGATCAGCTGAGAACAGGATTGCCAACTTTTCCATCAGCCTCTTTAGCCGCGCATTTGAGATGCAGGAATGAGCATGTGGGACTATCGTTTCCTGCTAATAACTGTTGCAGATCAAGCCATGGTGTGCAGCTACAGAGGCCAGCTGAAATGTTTCCAGCCCCTAATTGAAAATAGACAGTCACAATTCCAAATGCAACAGGATATTATTATTATTATTTCTTTTCTTATTATTTTGCCACAATTAATTTTGATGAGCTGGAACATGTGCAGAGAACATGATGATCAAGCGTCTGGAAGCCAAGCCTGGTTGAAGGAGCTAGGTATGTTTGGCCTGGAAACGAGAAGACTGAGAGGAGATATGAGAGCCATCTTCAAATATCTCAAGGGCTGCCACATGGAAGATGGAACTAGCTTGTTTTCTCCTGCTCTGGAGGGTAGGACTCGAACCCATGACTTCAAGTTGCAAGAAAGGAGATTCCGACTAAACATCAGGAAGAACTTTCTGACAGTAAGAGCTGTTCAACAGCGGAACGGACTCCCTCGGGAGGTGGTGGACTCTCCTTCCTTGGAGGTTTTTAAGCAGAGATTGAATCTGTCATGGGTGCTTTAGCTGAGATTCCTGCATTGAAGGGGGTTGGACTAGATGACCCTCAGCGCCCCTTCCAACTCTACAATTCTATGATTCTAAGGCAGCTTCCCAGGTTTCCATGTAATGGAAGCTAGTGTCCAATGACATTAGGGGAGGCAATGTTCTCCTTTTCTGCCCTAATAAAATGGTGGTTGTTGTTGTTTAATCGTTTAGTTGTGTCCGACTCTTCGTGACCCCATGGACCAGAGCACGCCAGGCACTCCTGTCTTCCACTGCCTCTCGCAATTTGGTCAAACTCATGCTGGTAGCTTTGAGAACACTATCCAACCATCTCATCCTCTGTCGTCCCCTTCTCCTTGTGCCCTCCATCTTTCCCAACATCAGGGTCTTTTCCAGGGAGTCTTCTCTTCTCATGAGGTGGCCAAAGTATTGGAGTCTCAGCTTCAGAATCTGTCCTTCCAGTGAGCACTCAGGGCTGATTTCCTTCAGAATAGACTTCCGGGGTGGCGCCATCGGTAATGGCGGACTCCCTCTGAATTGGAGGGACCAGCTCCGCATGAAACGGGTCTTTTTCGCTACGGCGAAGCGGGGACCCTTCTGGAAATCACAGGCAGATGAAGCCTGTGACCGTGGGACTCGGCGGGCACCCTTAGTGCCCCCCCAACCCGCAAAGGAACCCACTAACGGGCTCCGAAGTGACGAGGGGGAAGTGGCGCGGTGCTGTGAGTCAATTGCTTTTTCTGCGGAGCGAAGCCGTATAGCCGTTACCGGAGAGCGCTGCCTTTTTCCTGGGACAATTTGGCATCTAAAATAACCACCCGTGAGTACTGAAACACTGAATAATTGGACTTGAATTAAGAACTGGCGAAATAGAAAGGAATTTGGACTTAAAATTTACCCTAATTTGGTACTGAAACGGGAAGGTCTAAACAGGAAGTCAGCCTTCCGTTTCCTTGTAGCCAGAACAAAGCAAAGACAACGTAAACTAGAGCTTTGAAAATCACTTTTAAAGGATTGGCTTTCATCATTTAAAATCACTGAACCCCCCTTCAGCAGCAGGAGAAGAAGGGGGATCTTTTTTGGGCTGTTTAAACCTGCAGAAGTGAATTTAAAGCAAAGTAATTTTCCACCGTCCTGATCCTGGAGCGGGGTGTCAGAATTGACGTTTGAAGCTCATTGACCAGAAACAAATGTCTCTGACAGATAGTTAAGACAAGAGAAACATAGTGATTCCATTGTTTCCTTTCGCATTTTAAAAGAACAAATATGGACAAAATATCACAAAAAAGAAACTTTGTTGCTAGAACAACTAGAAGCTTTCCCCCTAGAGGGGGACTGTGAAATTGTAACTAATTCCTGGGAGCTTGCAGCTGTCTCAGATTACAACTGTGGGAAAGGATTTGTGACCTTGCAGGATAATGTCTTCAGAAGCACTGTTGGGTGCTTTTTGTAAAATAAATGCCCTGTTGGATCAGTTAAGCCAGAAGACGGATTTAATGACTAATGCGGCCAGAACCCTTGAACAGGTAGTGGGAAATTATATGGAGCCCACCCAGGAACTAAAACAGGAGTGTGCCATGACAGAACAACTGAAAGAAGAGGATGTTGCTGAATCTTGGGCGCCAGAGACGGAGGGAGCATCGGCCCAGCAGGAACATAAATTTTTGGAGTTGACAAATGAACTTGGAAAAAACCAGACTCGGAAAGATAAAGTTTGGTTAGGTTTGGAAATGGGGGGCTGGATAGACCCCCCTCTACAGGGATATTTGGACTTTTCGAGTCTGGCAATGGGCCGTCTGATGTCTGGAGCTGTGGGGGCTCTCAATTTTGGAGGGAATCTGGAACATGTTTTTAAATACCATATGGAGTCCAGTCTGGTCTATGGAAAAGGGCCTGATTTGTTGAAAAGGGTCCAAAACATTACCAAGCTGGAGTTCCTGAGAATGAAAGGAAAATATGAAGAAGAGCTGCAGAAGGGACATGGAAGAGACTTGAGGGCCTCGGATATAAGGTTACCAGGTTAATGTGCTAGATTAATAGGTTAAAAAGGACTGACAAAGCCCGGGACCAGGAGGAAGGGACGCTGGATGAAGATTGGATTGTTTTTCTCTTTTTTATATATATAATTAAGATTGTTCTATAAAATTAATGAATGTTAGAAAAATGTTGAAATGAAATTACTTGGCTCTTGTAAAAATGGCTAAAGAATTAGGTAAGAATGTTATGGTTAGGAGAAGTTGGTAAAAATAAGATTTAAGTTTTAAACTTTAAGGTTTCTTATATGATAAGATGAAAATAGATTAAGGTAATGTAATGACAGAATATTATGAATTAAGGAAAGGATTTGCTGTGATTATTATTAATCAGGATACAAGAAAAGGGAGGAGGAGGAGGTCAAAGAAAGAAGGTATTGAAAGTGGGGAATCTGAGAATGATGGTTTTATTTTTTATTTTTATTTTTCTGTCTTGTTTTTTCTTTGTGTGTGTGAAATTTATTTTATTTTATTTTATTTTTTAAAAAAACTTTTTTCCAATAAATATCATTTTTTTAAAAAAATGATTTCCTTCAGAATAGATAGGTTTGATCTTCTTGCAGTCCATGGGACTCTCAAGAGTCTCCTCCAGCACCATAATTCAAAAGCGTAAATTCTTTGGCGATCAGCCTTCTTTATGGTCCAGCTCTCACTTCCATACATCACTACTGGGAAAACCATAGCTTGAACTATACGGACCTTTGTTGGCAAGGTGATGTCTCTGCTTGGTTAGCCAACCAAAATGTTCTCAGTAAAGATAGCCAGTTAACAAACTGGCTCCCATGTTCTGCAGCAGCTAACATTTCTGACAGTTTTCCAGTGGTGAACCCACAGGCAATGCAAACTGCAATAATCTAGGATGGATGCGAACCGTGGCCAATAATTATGGGATTGTAAATATTTATATATTGGCCAGACATAAAATTTCTGAGTCAATTTCTCTGCAAGGCATGACCATAAAATACAGCAAATTTGGGACTTACAGCCAGGGATGATTGTATGTTTCTTTCTTTGCATCCAGGAGGACCCATCAAGATGAGCGAACAGCAAGGGGGCCAAAGTTTGTTTCCCAAATTGCATGAGACAAGTGTCCTCTTTCTCTCTGTTATGCTTGTGTCAAGTAATTATTGCCAAAAGAGGGGATAACGTAATGTGGGGGGAATAGATGTAACGCCGGAGAACTTCATATACTGCTTTGACTCAGGAAATGTGATCATCATTTTAATCTGCATTGCAGGGTTCAAAACTGTTGTACATAATCCAAGGCAGTGCCCATTAGTGTCAGCTGCTAGGGATTTGTACAACCTGATCATCCCTGTCTCAGTAGCACACATCAGAAAGTCAATGATGATGATGATGATGATGATGATGATGATGATGATTTATTTATACCCCACCCTTCTGGCTGGGTTTCCCCAGCCACTCTGGGTTGCTCCCAACAGAATTTTAAAAACACAACAAAACATCAAGCATTAAAAACTTCCCTAAACAGGTTTGCCTTCAGAGGTCTTCTAAAAGTCAGATACGTAGTTGCTTATTTCCTTGACATCTGATGGGAGGGTGTTCCACACGGCAGACGCCACCACCGAGAAGGCCCTCTGCCTGGTTCCCTGTACCCTCACTTATCACAGGGAGGGAACCACCAGAAGACCCTCGGTGCTGGATCTCAGTGTCTGGGCTGAACAACACTGGCATCATCCAAATTATTTAATTTGGGTACTAGAGGAGGAGCACAACTTATAGAGCAAGAAGATTATAAAGTGAATTCATTCCCTTCCATTCATTCTCTCTCTGTCTCAAGACTTGGAAGACTTCCCTGAAGGAATTGGTGGGTTCTTAGGGCTGCAGGAATATGCCCTCCTGTTATTTAACCCCCTTCCAGATGTACCATATTTACTTGAGTCTAAAGTGCCATCGAATCTAATGAGCACCTCAATTTTCAGAACCTTGAAATAATAAGAATAAAAGCATTTGCTGGCTAATGTAAATGTGCCATCGAATCTAATGCGCACCTTAATTTCCGCTATGTAATTTGGCCAAAAAGGGTGAGTGTTATATTCGAGTAAATACGGTACTTTTCCTTGTGCATACACAATCCGTACTGTTTGCACCTGTAAAAGTTTCAAGGTAGACAAACTGGTTCATTTCCAGCTGGTCCATATTCCAGACACACTGACCTATTGTGCCACAATACATAAATTAATGAAGCGGGGTTATATGTGGACTCTCAAGGAAAAACCAACCACTGAATGTCACTATTATTGTGTCAATCACATGTCACAAAATATACCTGGAGGGGTGGGAACTACCCTGAAGGGGCCCATAGCCTATATTGCCTATTCTGACTGGTGGTGCTCTCCAAGGTCTCAAGCAGAGGTTTGACCCATTTCCTGTTATTTGACCGTTATAGGTGGAGGCAGGGATAGGGAAGAAATTTGATTCCGATCACATTTAAGCGCAGATTTACCAAATTCACCCTTTCCAGAACAATATGAGAACTGAAACTCCGCCACATCCTTCAAAGTCCGCATTTCCCCCAGTTTTGCAATGTGGTTCTCCATAACGTGTACGAAGACGCATAGATTTGTGCATTAAAATGCATGCGCAAGTGAAAATCGCTTTGCAAAAAAATGTGTATATCTGACAAAATGCACACAAGCCTGAGGATAAACTTGACACAAACAAAGTCCTAAACTGATTTGGAAACGTGGGAAACTGAATTAATAATAATGATGATGGTGGTGGTGGTGGTGGTGGTGTATTTATAGCCCCCCCCCCCATCTGGCTGGGTTTCCCCAGCCACTCTGGGCGGCTCCCAACAGAATATTAGAAAGACGATAAAAGATCAAACATTAAAAACTTCCCTAAATAGGGCTGCTCTCAGATGTCTTTTAAAAGTAAAATAGTTGTTTATTGCCTTGACATCTGGTGGGAGGGCGTTCCACAGGGTGGGCACCACTACCAATAAGGCCCTCTGCCTGGTTCCCTGTAACCTCACTTCTCGCAGGGAGGGAACGGCCAGAAGGCCCTTGGCGCTGGACCTCAGTGTCTGGGCTGGATGATGGGGGTGGAGACGCTTCTTTGGGTATACAGGACCGAGGCCGTTTAGGGCTTTAAATTTAAGGATGGGAAAATGGGAGAAGTTCTCCCATTCCTAACACTACACATTCTGTTTGCAAACCATGTGCTCTTCCTCTAAGTCGCACCTCCCCTTCCCCCTCTCATCCCTGGGGACCATCTTACATTTTTTTACCACTTGCCCCACCACTCAGAGCACCAGATGCTAGCCGCAAATTGCATCTCCATAATTGATATTTTCTTTTCATCTCTGAAAATTCCCCACTCCTATGCTCCAACATCTTCGGAGTATAAAATGATATTTCCACACACACACGCCCGACATTTGTTGAAAACGGCAGTGTGCAAACCAGCCGCACTCCAACCTTTACAAACGGAATTGTTTGCTTACATAGAAAGCAGTACTGTAATTACTCGGGGCTTGCATTATATATCAAGGTCAAAACTCTGTGATTCAAGCCATTGTTTAGGGACAAAAGGGAGTTGTTTTTCTGGCACAGCGGCAGACAGTACTGTAGCAACAAAGTTAACATGGACCCGATACCGTTTTTTCTTTCTTGGCTAACTCCAGTTCAGCGTTGCCAAGAAAGCAGGCTGCTCAGTATTAGAGAGGACAGTAACAAAAGCATTTCCTCTATCTCAGATGCTTAGGCTCTGCGGGGCGATGCTTGCGTAGCCAAAACCCCACTTTCTTTCTTTTTTTCTCCCTCATTGGTTTTTTTTATTAAAGATTTTCTTGATTTACAGAAGTATGTGTAATGTCTCTCGTATTTATTCCATGTAACATTTTTACAAATCAGTTTCATTTGTTGAGACATTAGAAAGAAAAGGGGGGGAGATGGGGGGGTCGGGTGGCGATGTTTCTATTTTGCTTAATGTATGTAGGGTTTGGTGTCAGCGTTACTCGTGCCGGTTCTCTGCTGTCCACTTGTGTTCCTTTGGTGGTGAGAGAGGTTGGGGTTGGCCTAGGGTGTGGTTGTTCATTTGTGGTTGGCTGTGGTGATCTTTGTTTTCATGTGTGAGTGGGGTGGGTGGGTGTTTTGGATCAGATTAGCCATATTGATTTGTATGCTGTTGGTGGATTCTTGTCATTGTCTTGTTGGGCTGTGTATGTGCTAAAGGGGAGCCATACCGGGGTGAAGGTGTCTTCTTCTGTTTGTCCCCGTGTCAATTTCAGTTTATTGGTTAATTTTTCTAGTAGGGCTGTTTCCCATACTATTTGGTACCATTGGTCCATGCTTACTCCTGACAGGTCTCTATAGTGTCTGGTTATGGTGTTTCTGGCTGCTGAAAGTAGGTGGGTTATGAGTGCTTTGTGGTGTAAATGGGCATTCTTGTCTTAGAAGATGTTTAGTAGGGCCAATTCTGGGGTGATGTCTAATATTTGCTTAGTTATTTTACATATTTCTCGTATGGCTGTTGTCCAGAATAGTTGGATTTTGGGGCACTCCCACCACATGTGGAGGTATGTGCCTGTGGAGGTGCACCGTCTCCAGCACACAACAGCAAGTTTGGGGGGACCCTGGGATTTGCAGAAGTGCAACTGTTTTAAAGGAAGGGAAAACTGAGAGCAGAGGACCCCCAACAGCTGAATGAGGAGGGAGGCTGTGTATAATGGTTTGAAAGGCAGCAAGATTGTTTGCACCCTCCTCAGTTCAGACTGAGGTTGGTTTGGAGGAAAACGCATCCAAAGACAGGATTTCATAAGGAACAATAGGATGAATACAGGCCACCTTTCATTTCAAAGGGGCTGAAATTTTAGAAAGAAAAAACTGTAAAGCACAGATTCAATGAAACAGTAATGAGCAACATCTAAACAGGGACTGGGAATTTGTGGCCCTCCAAATGCCGATAGACTACAATTCCCATCATTCTCAGCATTTGGCCACTATGGCTGGGGCTGATAGGATTTGGAGTCTTAACAACATCAGGATTGGGCATAGACTCCTTACCCCATACAGTGGTACCTCGGGTTACAGACACTTCCGCTTACAGACGCTTCAGGTTACAGACTCTGCTAACCCAGAAATAGTACCTCAGGTTAACAACTTTGCTTCAGGTTGAGAACAGAAATTGTGTGGCGGCGGCGCGGCGGCAGCAGGAGGCCCCATTAGCTAAAGTGGTACCTCAGCTTAAGAACAGTTTCAGGTTAAGAACGGACCTCCAGAACAAATTAAGTTCTTAACCCGAGGTACCACTGTATCTGAGAAAGTTCATACAATCTCTGCAAATGAACCCAACAGTTAATAACACACCTGGCCCCCTCTAGACACCCTTTTATTGTTTATTCGTTATTTAAAATATTTGACGTTTTACTATGCTTTTCTATGTGCTGTAAGGCATATGGATGCTGAAACCCAGCCAGATGTGTGGGGTATAAATAATAAAATTATTATTATTATTATTATTATTATTATTACTACTACTACTACTACTACTACTCACAAGTTAGCTCAGTTGGTTAGAGCATGGTGCTGATAAAGCTAAGGTTGCAAGTTGTTCAGATGTTCTGGTGTGTATGCGTGTGTCTTGCTCCCATGCTACAGTGCAAGGATGCCCCAAGGTTACTAAGTTTCTTCTCCAATAACACCTGGAAGGCAAGAGATTGCTGATCCCTGAAGAAGAAGAAGAGTTTGGACTTGATATCTCGCCTTTCACTCTCCTTAAGGAGTCTCAAAGCGGCCAACAATCTCCTTTTCCCTTCCTTGCCCACAACAAACACTCTGTGAGGTGAGTCAGGCTGAGAGACTTCAGAGAAGTGTGACTAGCCCAAGGTCACCCAGCAGCTGCATGTGGAGGAGCGAAGACGCAAACCCGGTTCACCAGATTATGAGTCCACCGCTCTTAACCACTACACCACACTGGCTCCCTAATGCAGCAGCACCGGGAAAGCATCGCAGAAGAACCAATAAGGCTGAATGATGCTTGGACGATCCAGCATAAATCCACCAAACACACAACACGCTGCACGACACATCCACCAAAAACCACCAGTCTAGAGGGGTCCCTGAATATTCCACACAGAGACGTTTGGTCATTGCAGCTAAATGAAGAGGAATAAAACACTCGAATAAGGCCTTGGACCAGATGTCTAGGCAGTTACAGATTATGAAGATGTCAAAGAATAGGCGATTGATGCAACCAGTTCTACTTAAGATAGCAGCCTCTGAACTCATGGTAACCTCTGGTTTGCTCACATGCTCAAGGGGTGAATCAGAGGACAAGGTAATCAAAAAAAGAGTTGGCGACTTGACAGTCCTACTGTAAGGGGAAGAAAGAATTTGCCTGTCTGAGGTTTGAGGGATGGCGTGCAGAAATCTTCACAAAAAAATCCCTTTGGCATCACTCAGATTCCTTCCAGTGAGGATTTGCCTTTCTGAAGTAAGGAAAAACTGAGAGCAGAGGACCCCCAGCAACAGCTGAATGAGGAGTGGGGCTGTTTATAATGGTTTGAAAGGCAGCTAGATTGTTTGCACCCTCCTCAATTCAGATTGAGGTTGGTTTGGAGCAAAACGCAGCAGTCTGATTGGTCCTAGAACAATAGGATTCAGAATGCAGCAGTCTGATTGGTCCGCAGGAGCCACCCAATCCAACTCCAGGTGGAAGTGAATCCGCAACCTGATTGGTCTACAGGAGAATCCCGGAATTAGCCAATGACGTGGGGCCCATTGTGTAAATAATGTATGTAAAGCAGACATTTCGGGGGAACTTCCATTCCTCACTACTATGAGCTGAATAAAGAGCATGAAAGCCACACTCGACTCCGAGTATATTTCAGAAAATTTAATAAAAATGATATATATAGAACATCCAAGGACAAGAGTGGAACATGACAAGGCTACCAATCGCTGCTATATTGCTTCTACTATCAGAGCAATCTGTTGGCCAGCATAAGCAGCAGCCAGGGCTGATGGGTTCTGTAGTCCAGCAACATCTGGAGGGCCCCACGTTTCCCCAGCCCTGCTATAAATGGGTGATTCATCTAGAAGTAAGAGCTCCAGGATAACAGCCTCCGAGTTTTGATTGCGTAACTGAGCACTTAAATCATGCGCCCTATATTTTGAGAATAAAGCTGCAAGCCAATTAAAAGCTTCTGAACTGACGGAACGCCTTGCCTGACAGCCAATTAATTGCTTACTCATCCAATTAAAATAATTATAAGAACGGCATCAATGCAGAGGATGTCTAGAGATTAGCGGATGAAGATAATGGTTTTCTCCTTTATCGGCAGAACGCAGAGAAGGCATCTGTTCGGTGGAACACCTGAGATCCATTGCCTGAACAAAGAGATGTCAGTGGATTGCTTTTAATAACAGTAATAATTCCTTTAGCACCGAACACCCTTTCCCCGGGGATTTCATTAAAACTGTGTTTTAAAATCCACATTTTACAATCTATGATGAATAGATTTAACCAACTAATGCTTTTAGTGCTGAATTAAAGTGAAAGTCTCCACCCTTTCCCTTGAAACATACAATTATGATAATCAACGAAGATGCAGAAATATGTTCAAGTATCCTATTAGCACTGTAACCTTTCTGCAAAGAACTCAGCATGAGAGAACTTGACTTATCCCTTTTTATACGTACAACAACCCTGTAAAGCAAAGATTGGGAGTCTGAGGGTCTCTGTGTTCTCACATAGTCCAGTTAATTCATTGGTTCCTGGTGTGCTGCAGAAGTTTGTCATTATAACTGAACCAGAAAACTGCTGGACTTGATTGAAAGCCAGCCGCAAATATAGTTTGGAAGACTAGAGCAAACCATAGTTTCCAGTTCAGATGTACCATCAAACCCAGAAGTAGCGAATTCATCAAATCATGCCAGGAGAAAGTAGAACTTATTGAGCATAGGGATGACATGAAAACAGGGCTCATTCTCGTTGTGCCAAATTATGGTCTCACATTATCAACTCTGTGGCTACCACTGCTTCCTTTCTATCATCTGTAAACCCACTTCAAACCATAATTCCAGTTTCAGGATTGCGAAACAAAACACTGACGCCAAAACTGGCAAACTGTGGTTTGCTGGGCCTCAGTCATCTATGTTTCAGTAACTTTCAGGTTAGACTACTGCAATGTACTCAACTGATCTTGGGACTGATTTTGAAGACCACCTGAAAGCTTTAATTAGTGGCACAATGCAGCTGCCAGACTTTTGACCGGAGCCAGACGATCAGATAACATTATAGTGATTTTGTTTCCACTTTGCCGACCACTAAATTGTTTCTGGGCTTTGTTCAAGGTATTAGTTTTAGCCTCTAAATCCATAAACAAGAATATCTCAAGAATTGTCTTCCTTCAAAGGAGCTTTCTCTGGCAGCTTTGTTTATCATTTGAGGTCCTGCATCAGGTCCCTTCAACTTTCAGAAATATGTATGGTGTGTCCTTAGGGCCTTTTTAGTCATGGCACCCATGCTGTGTAATAGTCTGCCAAAGGAGGCCTCCTGCCCACTGCTCATTTTGGACAGGCTGCAAAGACTGTGGCATTTTTAAGGCTACTTTCATTGCTTCCAAGGCACCAGTTCTACACACCTTTTCCTGGGACTAATCTCCATTGAACACAATGGGACTTACTTTTGAGTAAACATACACGTGGCACTTTTAGATTTGTGATTGGTTTTATGGGTTTCTGATTTTTAGTATTCTGCATTGACTTGTTTTTTTCATTTTAAAGCACTTTAAAGAAAGGTGGAGTATAAATTTGTCAGACAGAGGCAGTAAATACTGCTGCAATCATATCTGCTTACCTGGCAGTAAGGTCACTCAATAGGAACCATTGGACTCAGTAGGACTAAGTCTTCATTGAACTCAGTAAGGCACACAAAGGATTACACTATACATCAGGCATGGCCAAACTTGGCCCTGCAGTTGTTTTGGGACTACAACTCCCATCATCCCTAGCTAATAGGACCTGTGGTCAGGGATGATGAGAATTTTAGTCCCAAAACAGCTGGAGGGCCAAGTTTGGCCATGCCTGCTGTACATAAATGTGATTAGAAAAAAACAAAGGGAAAAAGGGAAATGACACACTTGAGAGGGGACAGAGGGAAAGAGGAATAAGAAAACTTTCCATGTGGTCCTGCTGAGTCTTTAAAACAAGGATGGAGAATCTGAGGCCCTCCAGATATTTGTTGGACTCCAACTCCCATCATCCCTGACACTGGCCATGTCAGCTTTGGCTGATGAGAGTTGTAGTTCAACAAACATCTGGAAGCCCACAAAGATTATCCACCGCTGCTCTGCAACATCATGGCTTCTTTTAGAAATCCTGAGCTTCCTTTACAGAATTACAGTTCCTGGGGAGTCAGAATGATTGTCCAACTGGGCAGTCTCTAGGAGCTAAAAGCTGTGTGTACACATTTAAAAAGCATAAAACTCAGCCAGGTTGTTCTTTTTCTCTGTTGAGAGTCAGAGAATCATAGAGTTGGAAGAGACCCCAAGGATCATCTGGTCCAACTCCCTGCAATGCAAGAATCTTTTGCCCAACGTTTCCGAGCACAATTCGAAGTGTTGGTGCTGACCTTTAAAGCCCTAAACGGCCTCGTTTCAGTGTACCTGAAGGAGCGTCTCCACCCCCATCGTTCTGCCCGGACACTGAGGTCCAGCACTGAGGGGCTTCTGGCGGTTCCCTCGCTGTGAGAAGTAAGGTTACAGGGAACCAGGCAGAGGGCCTTCTCGGTAGTGGCACCTGCCCTATGGAACGCCCTCCCACCAGATGTCAAAGAGAAGAACAACTACCAGACTTTTAGAAGACATCTGAAGGCAGCCCTCTTTAGGGAAGCTTTTAATGTTTAACAGACTACTGTATTTTAATACTTTGTTGGAAGCCGCCCAGAGTGGCTGGAGAAACCCAGCCAGATGGGCGGGGTATAAAAAATAAATTATTATTATTATTATTATTATTATTATTATTATTATTATTATTATTATTACGTGGGGTTCAAACCCATGACTTTGAGATTGAAAAGTGCATGCACTACCAACCGAGCTATCCCTCAGGGGTCGAAGGTGCTTTGACAGTGGAAGCATCGAAACACAACATTTTATCATAAGCGCCAAGGTAGAAAGAGAATAGATATGGATTGTGGCCAATGTCCTGGGTACCCTGTTTACCAAATCAGTGATGGGAGCACACGGGATGCAGACTAAACAGGAGTGTGTACGCAGCTTCAGTCTGTAGTAATTCCCCAACCCACTCGCTTCTGGGCATCATTTTTCTTCATACATTCTTAAGTGTGAAGCGGTCATAATTTAAGCGATTGCTACCATGTTGAGAAGAAAATTGCTGTGTCAACTACAATAGAACAAGTCTAATTGTTTGCTTCAGAGTAACTTTTATGTCAAACTGCTTGGCAGCGATTTCTGTTGCAGTTGCATTCCTAACGCTTTCGGTCCTGTTCCTGCTTGTTCATTTATAAAAGGGGAGATTTGACAAGGGTACGTTGTATGTGTGCTTGTTTGTTTGTTTGTTTGTTCTTCTTTATATCCTCTGGTTCCTTTTAATTACTTTGCCCCTCTTATTTTATTCCCCCCCCCGCCTTATTTGTGTAGGTAACGTTCTTGTGGTGACAGATGAGACATGAGATCTTCAGCCTCCCGGCTTTCCAGCTTTTCCTCTAGGGATTCATTATGGAACCGGTAAGAAAACAAGGGGACAGGAAAAGCCAAGCTGATTCCTTTCTCTTCCTTTTTTTAATATCCTGATGTACTTGCAAAAGTGCTTTGCAGTCCTAACAAGTCTCCCTAAATCCCTGCAAATTTGTTAATTATCGCGCCCATTTTACAGACAGCAAGCTGAGGCATAATGACTGGCTTGCAATCACAACCCGACCCCCCTATGATGTGTTTTGCAGTCCAGTATGAATGAGCCAAGGAAATAAATAACTATACAGTACAACCTTTAGAAGACATCTGAAAACAGCCCTGTATAGGGGAGTGTGTTTTTTTAATGTTTAATGTCTTACTGTGTTTTTATATATGTTGGAAACCACCTAGAGTGGCTGGGGCAACTCAGTCAGATGAGTGGGGTATAAATATTCAAATCATTACCATCATCATAATCACCATCATAATTGAATAAGACATCCCTATTTTCATCGGATAAATGTTGGAGGGCACGAGTTTAATTCGCTGGTGTAAGAATGCCCCATTCATTAAATCTTTGCAAATTGTACACATTCCTTATCAGAACACAGTCAATGTGAAACATTCTTGAGAATGTCACAAGACGGAGGTTTGTCAAGCCTGCTCTCTCCTCCCCTTCCAACCTTGGAGAATGCAGAACGGCCCACCATAGCCTTAATAAGCTTTTGTGTTCGTTCTCTGAATGGCGTGTGCCCACCCCAAGTCCTAATTTAAAGTCTGTTGTGTACTTTGTGAAAGTCACTTGAGCGACAACCCGCTTAACGTGGGCGTCGCAAACTGACACCCCATAAAAACAAACAAAAAAGAACTGTAAGCTTGTGATGGGACTTCCTCTGCATTCAAGTGTGAAGTTACGATGTTTGAGGTTAGGGGACCTTTAAAAGCCAAAACCACTGCCAAAATGTAAAATCAGCACCTTCTGCCCCTAGCATCAAACCCACAAACCTTTAACCTGTTGTCATATGGAACGGTAAAATGAAACAATGTACCACAGAGTTAAAAGGGATGAGGGTGGTGCTGTGGGTTAAACCACAGAGCCTAGGGCTTGCCGATCAGAAGGTCGGTGGTTCAAATCCCCGTGACTGGGTGAGCTCCCGTTGCTCGGTCCCTGCTCCTGCCAACCTAGCAGTTCGAAAGCATGTCAAAGTGCAAGTAAATAAATAGGTACCACTCCGGCGGGAAGGTAAACGGTGTTTCTGTGCACTGCTCTGGCTCGCCAGAAGCGGTTTGGTCATGCTGGCCACATGGCCCAGAAGCTGTACGCCACTCCCTCGGCCAATAAAGTGAAATGAGCGCGCAACCCCAGAGTCGGCCACGACTGGACCTAATGGTCAGGGGTCCCTTTACCTTACCACAGAGTTAGCATACCCTCCAACTCCCTGTTTTGATGGGATGTTCCTGGAATTACAGAAGCTGTCCCAGTACGTTTCCGAGCACAATTCAAAGTGTTGGCGCTGACCTTTAAAGCCCTAAACGGCCTCAGCCCAGTATACCTGAAGGAGCGTCTCCACCCCAATCGTCCAACCCGGACACTGAGGTCCAGCTCCGAGGGCCTTCTGGCAGTTCCCTCCCTGCAAGAAGTGAGGTTACAGGGAATCAGGCAGAGGGCCTTCTCAGCAGTGGCACCCGCCCTGTGGAACGCCCTCCCATCAGATGTCAAGGAAATAAACAACTACCTGACTTTTAGATGACATCTGAAAACAGCCCTCTTTAGGGAAGTTTTTAATGTTTGATCTTTTATCGTCTTTCTAATATTCTGTTGGGAGCTGCCCAGAGTGGCTGGGGAAACCCAGCCAGATGTGCGGAGTATAAGTAATAAGTTGTTGTTGTTGTCCTGGTTTCTGATTTGATCCAAAAATGCTCCAGGATGAATTGGCACTTGCAGATGACCATGGAGCTTGTAATGGTGTCTTACTCTCACGTGAGCCAGCTGACTTGGGTGAGAGCGTGGCACTAAAAGACACACCTGTGCTCTCGCATCCCAATTTTCATCCGTGGAATGTTGAAAGGTATGGGTTTGGCTCTCTGCTGGGCTGGGCAGCCAGAGAAAAATGTATCTCTAGCCAAGGGTGAGCAGCCTCAGGCTGAATGCAGCCCTCTAGGCCTCTAGGTCAGATTTTCGGAGCTCTCCTAAGGACACACCCCTCACTGGTACTGCTTTACACACTCCTGGAGTGTTTTGGCCTGGCTGGAAATTCCCCTTGCTTGTCAAGATGGAGGATTAGGAAGAGGCCCGTAGGTTGATGTACATACCCTCCAACATTTCTCCAATGAAAATTTTGTTGTTGTTGTTTAGTCGTTTAGTTGTGCCTGACTCTTCGTGACCCCATGGACCAGAGCACACCAGGCTCTCCTGTCTTCCACTGCCTCCCGCAGTTTGGTCAAACTCATGTTAGCTTCGAGAACACTGTCCAACCATCTCGTCCTCTGTCATCCCCTTCTCCTTGTGCCCTCCATCTCTCCCAACATCAAGGTGTTTTCCAGGGAGTCTTCTCTTCTCATGAGGTGGCCAAAATATTGGAGCCTCAGCTTCAGGATCTGTCCTTCCAGTGAGCACTCAGAGCTGATTTCCTTCAGAATGGATAGGTTTGATCTTCTTGCAGTCCATGGGACTCTCAAGAGTCTCCTCCAGAACCATAATTCAAAAGCATCAATTCTTCTGCAATCAGCCTTCTTTATGGTCCAGCTCTCACTTCCATACATCACTACTGGGAAAATCATTCCATTATGGTTATGATTATACCCAGCCCATCTGACAGGGTTGCCTCAGCCACAATAAAACATTAAACATTGGAGGTAGGATGGCCATCTGTCACGGGTGCTTTATCTGATATTCCTGCATTGCAGGGGTTGGACTAGATGACCTTTGGGTCCCTTCCAAATCTATGGTTCTATGATTCTATGATTAAAAAGCTTCTTTATGCAGGGCTGCCTTCGGGTGTCTTCTAAAGGTTGTGTAGTTACTTATCCCTTGCCTCAGGGGTTACATAACTCCATACCCCCCCCACATTCTCCAATGAAAATAGGGACGTCCTAAGGACATTCTGGGATCAAATCAGAAACTGGGATGGCTTCTGTAAATATGGGGCTGTCCCTGGAAAATAGGGGCACTTGGAGGGTCTGGATGTTGAACCAGCTCACTCTGCTAATGGGAGGTGTGGCCTGGCATAGCTAGCCCAAACCACGATTTGCAAACCCAGCTCATGGTATGAGTTTTATTCTGGTCCGCCAGCTGATCACAGATTCTCTTCTTTGGCAATCACTCGTAGCCGAGTAAGATTATCTTCCATAAACACGGTTTTAACAATGAGTCCGTAAGTGACTGTGAAGGCCGATTCTGGATCCAAATGTCCTTCCACAGTGGGGACATTGGTTTCTGGGCGGGAGGTGATCATAGTGTGGATTTGCCAAGCGTGCCTTCCTCTTAGCACGTTTCTCCCTTGCATCCTGAGTTCGAGTGTCTTCAAAGCCCATGACACCTTTGGTAAACGTTGTTCTCCTATTGGAGCGCTCGCAGGCCAATGTTTCCCAGTTGTTGGTGTTTATACTACATTTTTTAAAGATTTGCCTTGAGAGAGTCTTTAAACCTTTTTTGTTGACCACCAGCATTACGCTTTCCATTTTTAAGTTGGGAATAGAGTAGTTGCTTTGGAAGACGATCATCAGGCATCTGCACAACATGACCAGTCCAACGAAGTTGATGTTGAAGAATCATTGCTTCAACACTGGTGATCTTTGCTTCTTCCAGTACACTGACATTAATTCGCCCTTCCCAAGTGATGCGTAAAATGACCAGTCTAAATTATTGTCTATCAGTGCAAACACCCCTCCAAAAGTATCCCTTAACCTTGCTTGGATGAGATGTCTGAGCTAAGCCATCGCATCTGGTCTCCAAGAAGTGACTCTCCTCCCATTGAGGTCCTGAAGCAGCAATCTTTTATATCAAAGCAAACAAACAAGGCCATTAATTGGTGTTTCATTGCTTGGGGTGTATGATCTGGATACTTTCCCAGATACAGATGGGTGATAAATGAGACTGAAAATATTGAAATATTTGCAATATGGCTTGATGAGCTGTCTTGGTTGTTTTTCCTGCACAATCCTCATATACCAGCTGCTTTTCAGCCTGCCAATTATTGCAATATCTTTCGTGGCTTCGTGTGTTGAACGGTAATACATTACTAGCTCTCTCTCTCTCTCTTTTTAATTAAAATGAGTGAGCTGCCCAGGCTCTGGAGAATGTTACTTAAGATATTCATTAACTAATCCCCCGTGTTAACATAGGTACTCTTGATAGTTCCTCCAAAAACCTTGGTTCGGATATTCATAGAAGCAGGTGTGGGAGCCTTTTATCTGAACTACGGCTCCCGTCATTCCTGGCCATTGGCCATACTTGCTAGGGCTGATGGGAGTTGTAGTTCAGCAAACACCTGCAGGGCCAAAGGCTCCCCATACCTGATAGAAGGAAGGAATCCATAGAATCATAGAGCTGGAAGGGACCCCAAATTTCATCTAATCCAGGAATATGGAACTGTCTCGAACGGGGATTGAACCTGCAACCTTGGCGTTATCAGCCCCACGCTCTTACCAACTGAGTTATCTCCACCATGTTGTATATAGTTGCTTCGTGTGTGTGTGTTTTCTTGCATGAGCGGAATAGCAGCACTCGATACAACCCATAATCTGGCAACACTGCCTGCTAGTACTCCCCGCCTTTCCTCTTATCAACAAGGGTTATTTTGTGCATTACAGTCTCGCCATGCATCATGAAAGTTGCTATTATTGTTGCTCCCTCTATTACTGCCTATTATTATTATTATTCCCTTTCTACTGCCCAAGGCCCTTGGGGACAAGGAGCCGTGATCAACGGCTGAAAACTCGCCCTGCACCGTTCCATCTTTTCCTTCCCCAAGCACATTCCTTCTCCCCCGATGTTCCGGCATTTGTTTCCGATTTGCTGTGCTCTCGGTTTCCTTTCCGGATACCGAGGTTCCAAAGCACCAGCCTTACTGCTGATTGTTCTCCCCGCGAGGCTGGCATGCCACAATGCGTTTGTCAGCGGGGCTGGCTCTCGCATGACAACATCAAAACACAAAGGCAAAACTGAATCAGCAGATCAGTCAGCTTTATCACATGCAGCTCAGAGCTTGGCTTCCTTTCCCGGATCGTTTGTTGTTGTTATTGGGTTTCTTGTTGTTGTTTTTTGTCGTCGGTGGAGAGCAGTCCATGGAACAACACTTACTGTCAGAAATTTCTTCCTAATACAGTGGTACCTCGGGTTAAGGACTTAATTCGTTCTGGAGGTCCGTTCTTAACCTGAAACTGTTCTTAACCTGAAGCACCACTTTAGCTAATGGGGCTCCTGCTCCCACCGGAGAATGATTTCTGTTCTCATCCTGCAGCAAAGTTCTTAACCCGAGGTACTATTTCTGGGTTAGCGGAGTCTGTAACCTGAAGCGTATGTAACCTGAAGCGTATGTAACCTGAGGTACCACTGTAGTAATATTAATTTATTATTATTTATACCCCAGCCACTCTGGGCGGCTCCCAACAGAATATTAAAAACACCACAAAACATCAAACATTAAAAACTTCCCTAAATAGGGCTGCCTTCAGGTGTCTTCTAAAAGTCAGGTAGTTGTTTACTTCCTTGACATCTGATGGGAGGGCGTTCCACAGGGTGGGCGCCAATACCAAGAAGGCCCTCTGCCTGGTTCCCTGTAACCTCACTTCTCGCACTGAGGGAACTGCCAGAAGGCCCTCAGAGCTGGATCTCCGTGTCCGGCCTGAACGATGGCTGTGGAGACGCTCCTTCAGGTATACTGGGCCGAAGCTGTTCAGGGCTTTAAAGGTCAGCACCAACACTTTGAATTGTGCTCAGAAATGTACTGGGAGTCAACGTAGGTCTTTCAGGACTGGTGTTATATGGTCTCGGCGGCCACTCCCAGTCACCAGTCTAGCTGCCACATTCTGGATTAGTTGTAGTTTCCAGGTCACCTTCTAAGGTAGCCCCACATAGAGCGCATTGCAGTAGTCCAAGCGAGAGATAACTAGAGCATGCACCACTCTGGCAAGACAGTCTGTGGGCAGGTAGGGTCTAAGGCCTGCATACCAGATGGAGCTGGTAGACAGCCGCCCTGGACACAGAATTAACCTGTGCCTCCATGGACAGCTGTGAGTCCAAAATGACTCCCAGGCTGGACATCCGGTGCTTCAGGTGCACAGTTACCCCATTCAGGACCAGGGAGTCCCCCACACCCGCCCACACCCTGTCCCCCCAAAACAGTACTTCTGTCTTGTCAGGATTCAACATCAATCTGTTAGATATGTGACGATGGCTCAGTCAGCCATCCTTCCTTCTTGCACCTCTGCTCCTTGCAGATTCTGCCCTTTCTCAGCCCTCTGACTCAGAGACTTCTAGAGCCTCTCATCACCCCCAGCAGCTGTTTAGCAAGGAGTCTCCGTCCCCACCCTGAAACTGGCATTTCAAAGAGTTAGCATTAGCGAAATGTCATCCATCGTGAGGAAAACAATGGCCTCCTTCTGCAGACCTCCTCCTTTGCGTTCACGTTAAATGGGCCTTTCATTCACGGTCCCGCTTTACGACTCGAACACTCCCAATTTGGCACTTGGCAGTTTCCGAAATAGCACGCCCGTTTCCCTGCATCTGATTGTTAAGTCCCAACCCGCCCCCCCTCCACTCCCTGTTCCACCACCTCGGCTCACCCCACCACCACCACTTCCCCGTCCCCTGCAGATCAGTGCTTTAAATATCAAATCAGCTGGTGGGTGTATCTAAAATAGGCACACGCCGAGAAAAAGAAAGTTGGGGGTGTTGTTTCTGTGGCTCATGCTGAAGCATGGCTGGAGACTATTTCTTACGAATACATGGCAGGCGCAGAGAGCGCTCAGCCAACCTCAGGGGCTGCATCACAACGGGGGTGTCATGCGTTAGTGCAGGGGTGGGTCGCGTGCTGCCCGAGGGCTGTGCATGGGTTAATTTCAAGCAGTTGGGGGGGGACGGGGGGGGAGAAGGAAGGGAGGAAGGTGGAATTTTTTTTGCGGCGGAGGAAGCCAAAACAGGTGGAAGGGTGCAAAGATGCGTGGAGGAAAGCCCTCTGAAAGGGACCAGCTCACAGCTCTGGGCAAGAATAATCTGTTCTTTACCCCTGGCATCCCACAGGGTAGAAAAGGAGGGGGAAGAGAGAAGAGGCTGGCTGAAAGAGCAGGGTGGCAGGGAAAAATAAAGGTAAAGGGACCCCTGACCATTAGGTCCAGTCGTGGCCGACTCTGGGGTTGCGGCGCTCATCTCGCTTTATTGGCCAAGGGAGCCGGTGTACAGCTTCCGGGTCATGTGGCCAGCATGACTAAGCTGCTTCTGGCGAACCAGAGCAGCGCACAGAAACACTGTTTACCTTTCCGCCTGAGCAGTACCTATTTATCTACTTGTACTTTGACGTGCTTTCGAACTGCTGGGTTGGCAGGAACAGGGACTAAGCAACTCCCCATTGCAGGGATTCGAACCGCCAACCTTCTGATCAGCAAGTCTTAAGCTCTGTGGTTTAACCCACAGTGCCACCCGTGTCCTGGCAGGAAAAATAGCGAGCCCTATTTGGTTTTGGCTCTTTCCTGACCTACTGTCAGCATGTGCAAACCCTCCAAGTGTCTCTATTTTCCAGGAACAGTCCCTGATTTACAGAAGCCATCTTGGTTTCTGATTTGATCCCAGAATGTCCCACTTTTCCTTAAGACGTCCCTATTTTCATCCAAGAAATGTTGGAGGGGGGGCGTTATGGAGTTATCCAACCCCCGAGCCATCTGAAGGCACCCCTTACAGGGAAGTGGTTTGGGTTTGTTAATGTTTTATTATCTTTTTATATACGTTGGAAGCTGCCCAGTGTGGCTGGGGCAACCCAGTCAGATGGGCGGATAATAATAATAATAATAATAATAATAATAATAATGGAATAAGATGTCCCTGTTTTCATTGGAGAAATGTTGGAAGGCACGCATGCAGCCCCTGACACATTGCCCTCAAGAAAATGTGGCCCTTGGCAGAGAAATCGTTCTGGAGAAGAAGCTATTGTATGGCGCCGGAGGTGTAGTCTAGGGTCGTGGAGGGCCAAAGACCCATTAATTCATTCCAGATATCTGTTTGTAACCCGAAACTGTTCTTAACATGAGGCGCGCTTTTGCTAATGGCTCCTCCTGCCGCTGCCACACCACCGGCGTGCGACTTCTGCTCGCACCCCGGGGCAAAGTTTGCAACCAGGAGCATCTACTTCTGGGTTAGCGGAGCTCGTAACCCGAAGCATTCGTAAGGTACAAGGTTCCACTGTAAAGCTCTACAACTTTGAGCCACCACCACCCTCCAAAAAGCTCAACAATTTTGGGAATATGGCAACCCTACTCTAGGATAGCAGGGGCCCAATTGCATTCAGGAGAAATTGTGTTGCTAGCTCATTGCATCTCGCCTTTCCAAAATACTAGGGCCTCAGTAGGATTGGCTGCTCTATCCAGAACCGGCCCTCTCATTAGACAGAGTGAGGAAATTGCCTCAGGCAGCAGCTACCAGAGGCCAGCATCCCCACCCATTTCCTCCTGAGCCCCTGACCATTCCCTGCTGCTAAAGATTAGCACAGTGTGTGGCATATAGCCTGCCATATACCCCTTAAACTAGGCTACCTGCTGACCTCAGGTGCAATGGAGGAAGGTATTCCATTGCCCATGGCAAAGTAGGATTCAGCTGCCAGTCCATTTGGCTTCTGAGCACAGAATGGGGAATAGCCATCTTGCCCTTTGCCTCAGGCAGCAAAATGTATTGGGCTGGCCCTGGCTCTATCAGCTGGAAAATTATGTTGCTGGAATCTGAATTTCAAGCAGCTGTCGATGCTCTCTGTGTACGCTGCCTTGAGAGCAGCTATTTCAAGAGCTGCATTTTTTAACGTTCCATAAACAAAGAAATAAATGGGACCTCCCTGCACGCTGGCTGCTTGTCAAAATAATGGGCATTATTTAGAAGGCAAAGAAGAATCATATGAGGTGAAGGGAAAGGAGCCCTTGACTTGTCAAAAGCCTCCTACATTTTATGCACCAAAGGAAACGCTTGCAACGATATCCCTAGAATACCCAAATGTCAAAAGTCTGTGCAAGAAGTCATTTCGCAACGTATTTCTTCGAAGTAAATCAACGCTGATGTCAGTAGTTGGTTTTGGCTTTAATAGTTAGCATTGGGTTGGCTTTTGCTCAGCAAGTAAGTTGCCAGTTTGAAAAAAGCCAACATGCTTTATTAATTTACCATTTTTTAAATTTTATTTTGGTCATTGCACAAGGCTCAGCTCATTGGACAGGCTGGCACACAGAAAGTGAAGTGTCGTATTGTTTACGGGAGAGTAGTCTTCCACATTGAACGGAACTGGCAAAGAAGTCTTTGGTAACTCACAGTGAGTGTGCCTCTCCTCTCGTGTCAGTGTTCAGCCCTGCCAAGACCTGGAACCTGACGCCTCCTTAAAGGGGGAACTGAAGAAACACACAAGCTCCACTGATCTCCAAATTGCCAGGGACCCCAAAGAGCAGTTGGATCTGACTGTTGCTGATGCAGTCCGGACTGTGGTCTCCATAACAGCTGCCGGCTCAGCTCTCAGACCTACGTCATCTCCCTCTGGACTACGGGATCAGAGGGTGGCCAGCCAGGCAGGAGTTTCAGGGCTGCCACTGAAGTGTCCATGGTGTGGGAATGTTAAGGATTGTAGGAAAGGATATACAGTGGTACCTCAGGTTACAGACGCTTGAGGTTACAGGTGCTTCAGGTTACAGACTCCGCTAACCCAGAAATAGTACCTCAGGTTAAGAACTCTGCTTCAGGATGAGAACAGAAATCGCACAGCGGCAGTGGGAGGCCCCATTAGCTAAAGTGGTACCTTAGTTTAAGAACAGTTTCAGGATAAGAACGGACCTCCAGAATGAATTAAGTTCTTAACCCGAGGTATCACTGTATTGAATAAATATTACCCTTTATTCACTCACGCTAGTGAGTGATGTAGCAGAACAAATTCCCCTCAAGATAGCTGGAAGCTGGTTTGCAGATTCTTTTGAATCTCTTAGTTAAAATTATTTCCTGGTGGCCCCTTTGATCCCTCTTAAAAGAATAAAGACACGAGAGGCTTTCTGAGTAAAGTAACAAAAAGTTTACTCACATTTCACGATAAGAGCCCTGAAAGGCAGGCTTTTCTTAGTAGTTACATAATAAACAGTAAAGGTAAAGGGACCCCTGACCATTAGGTTCAGTCATGGCCGACTCTGGGGTTGCGGCGCTCATCTCGCTTTATTGGCCAAGGGAGCCGGTGTACAGTTTCCTGGTCATGTGGCCAGCATGACTAATCCACTTCTGGCGAACCAGAGCAGCGCAAGGAAACGCCGTTTGCCTTCCCACCGGAGCAGTACCTCTTTATCTACTTGCACTTTGACATCCTTTCGAACTGCTAGGTGGGCAGGAGCAGGGACCGAGCAACGGGAGCTCACCCTGTCATGGAGATTTGAACCACCAACCTTCTGATCGGCAACCCCAAGAGGCTCTGTGGTTTAGACCACAGTGCCACCCGCGCCCCATAGTAAACATAATAAACAGAGTGTGAGTTAATCACATATGGAAACTGAACTCATGTGCTGCTAGCTGAGAGCCTGCAGACAGCAAAATTATATTAGATAACAAAATGGCTGCAGAAGACCAGCATGGCAGCAAGAGAGCAGCAACAATAGAAAGACAAAACTAAACTGGACAAGAGACTGAGAAAATGGCTGCGTGACTCGGCTCTTTTGTGGAGACAGCCAGAACCCATCTCCCAGGTCACATGCAGGGGGAGGACACTCCAGACCAGTGGAAAAGGAAAATAAGCTGACTGGATGTCCCCCTGCCTGTGCCCACTCTAGGGCAATAAGGAATGTTGCATTTGACTGTACCAATGGATTACTGTACATACCACACATGAAACTACTTCAGAGAAGGGGAAGAACATGGAAGCACCTCTCTGGATCAGAGCCTGGCTGAGCGCCGGAAATGAGGGGAACCTCCAACTTTTATATATATATTTTTAAAGATATTTATTGAAGTTTTACAAAAACATAAATTTACAAAATGAAAAAAGGTCATATAAAAAGAAAAAGATACAAAAAAAAACATAGAAAAATACATGACCTGGGGGGGGGGGGAGTTCTTTTGCTTTAACGTTCGGATTTAGAGCTTTAAAAGCACCGCTCTCCAGGTCTTAGCTTAGAAGCGCCTTTGCTTTGATCTGTGTACAGAAATGGAAGGCGGACTTCCTGTTTACGCCTTCCCACTTCAGTGCCAAATTAATCCCTTTTTTCTTCCTTTAGTCCCAATTTCTTAAGCTTCACCTACTCACGGGTAGTTGTTTAGCAGCCGAATTGTCACAGGAAAAAGGTCAGCGCTCTCCGGCAACAGCTGTGCGGAAGGAGCAATTGACTCTCAGCACCGCGCCTCCCGTTACGCTCCGGAGCCCCTTGCGGGGTTCCTTTGCCAATTCGGGGGGCGCTAAGAGTGCCCGCCGAGTCCCACGCTCACAGGCTTCTCCTGCCTGTGATTTCCAAAAGGGTCTCCGCTTCGCTGTAGCGGACAGACCCACTTTCCACGGAGCTTCTCCCTCCAGATTAGAAGGAGACCGCCATTGCCGTTGGCGCCGCCTCCGGAAGCCCCGGAACCTCCAACTTTTATAGACGCTCCGAGTCTGAGATGCTTCATTACTGAAGCAACAACCCTATCTCCGGTTTTCCTGAATGGGGGGCATGGACACCACGACTCGCAAAGGCAAAATCAACGAAGCCATCCAAATTTGCATGATTATGTGGGCTGAAGAACTGCAGTTCCCTGGGGCTGGATTTTTTAAAAAAATCTTTGCTAGAAACCTATTAGTCTTGCAAACGTGGGAAGGAGAGGGGGGGTGTTGCACAGCTCAGGTGACTGGAGGAGGAAGAAAACAAAGATGAAGAGGTATATTGCAGTTCACCTTGTGTGATCCCAAACATGAAGCACCCCCGTTTTTCAAGACAGATCTATGCCCAATTCTTCAACAGGGCAAACGTAGCAAAAGGGTGGGGTGCAGCACATTCGCATGTCAAGTATTTAGCCCTGCTAGATTTAAAAAATCAATCCCTTTTTCTATTTCATTTGCAAAATAAATAAATAAATAAATAAACAAATAAAAAAAAATTCAGGGATTAGAGGGGCTATCTATGGGAGGAAGCCACAGCAGGACTTGATATAGTTTCATGCAGAAATTCCCTTAATCACAGGGTCGTGGGTTCAAGCCTCATATTGGGCATAAGACTCCTGCATTGCAGCGGATTGGACCAGATGACAATAATTTATTTATTTATTTATTTATTTATTTATTTATTTATACCCTGCCCATCTGGACGGCTCCCAACAGAATATTAAAAACATGAATAAACATCAAACATTAAAAACTTCCCTAAAGAGGGCTGCCTTCAGATGTCGTCTAAAAGTCTGGTAGTTGTTGTTCTCTTTGACATCTGGTGGGAGGGTGTTCCACAGGGCCTTGCTTCTCGCAATGAGGGAACCGCCAGAAGGCCCTCGGCGCTGGATCTCAGTGTCTGGGCAGAACGATGGGGGTGGAGACGCTCCTTCAGGTATACTGGACCGAGGCCGTTTAGGGCTTTAAAGGTCAGCACCAACACTTGGAATTGTGCTCGGAAATGTACTGGGAGCCAATGTAGGTCTTTCAAGATGACCCTCGGGGTTGCTTCCAACTCTACAATTATTCTATGATCTGCAGTTAAAGGGGACTGGGCAGCAGGTAGTGGGAGAGACCTCCGCCTGGGAATGTCCCTCAGTCTGAGTTGACAATGCTAGGTTTTAAAAAATGAATGGCTTGGTATAAGGCAGGCTCCTTTTGTTTCCCTGGGAGAGGAATATGGAGCGCAAAGCAATGAGGTCTCCAGTGTATAGCTGATTAATTGATTAATCAATTAAACACAGGAAACTGCATCACACTGAATTAGACCATTACTCCATCTAGTTGTACACTGTGAACACTTGACTGGCAGAAGCTCTCCAGGGTTTCAGGCAGAGAGAGGACATTTGCAGCCGGACCTGGAGATGCCAGGATTTGAAGCTGAGGCCTTCTGCATTCTCCCACAGAGCTGCAGTTCTTCTTGTAGCTGATGTTCATGAATCGCTGGATTTTCAAGCAGAATTAAAGCCTATGCATGGAAAATGGGATGGGAGACAAATTTGGTTCACTTTGCCTATTAATCTGAACCTACCTAATTCACACTTTCTCAAACCATAGGTGGAACACAGGGGTGTTTTGTTTTTTGCAAATTCATACTTCTCTGAATTTCACAATGCAGTTCACCAACCATAATAATATGTACAAAAATGCATATATTAGTGGAAATAACCTCAGGTTACAGATGCTTCAGGTTACAGACTCCACTAACCCAGAAATAGTACCTTAGGTTAAGAACTTTGCTTCAGGATGAGAACAGAAATTGCGTGGTGGCAGCGTGGTGGCAGTGGGAGGCCCCATTAGCTAAAGTAGTACCTCAGGTTAAGAACAGTTTCAGGTTAAGAACGGACCTCCGGAACGAATTAAGTTCTTAACCAGAGGTACCACTGTATAGCATTTAAATGCTGATGGGTTTTCAAGGCAACTTAAAATAAATAAATCACAAACTGATGCAGAAACATGGCGAACTAAATTTAAGGCTCGTAAAAATGAGAAACGGAGAGAAATTGAACCGGACAGATTCATCCATCTCTAGATGGAAGAAAAGTGCAATTACCCAAAACAGGTTTCATCTCGTCATGGCAACAGGGGAACGTCCTGCTGGGCTATTGATTGCTTGACCTGCATGAAATGAAATGGATGGTCCCAGCTGGGTCCAAATGAGCAAGTGAATTACAGTCCCTTCTCATCAGCCTAAGATTGACATTAATGAATATGACCACCTAGTGCTAATTTTTTCTGTCTTCTACTCTCAGAGTGGAGATGTGCAATAGGGTCAAAAGGACATTTCAAGAAGAAATGTCCCCCAAATATATCTCAATATCTCCCACAAGCTGCTTGCCTTTTTTATTTCCATTGCATATGACCAACCAAGAGCCCTCTAGGAGTCTGACAAGCACTCATTTTCTGAGTACATCAGGAACAGGAACTCTGGATGTTGTTGGACTACAACTCCCATCAGTGTCATAGCATGGGGGCTGCAATCTCCTGGGTAACATGGACCCCATTAGGGAATTGAATGCAGATGCATACTTTCCGCCCCGGCCCCAGGTGCTGGCAACCCACGCTATGCCACTGAGTGTCCCATCAGCCAGCATAGCCAATGGACAAGAATGGTGGGGAGCTGTGTCCAGCAACATCTGAACGACCACAGGTTCCCCAACACTTTCTGGATGATAACCTTGGCTGAATAACAGATGTACGCATGTGTGCTAGCTTTTAGTGAAGGTGCACATTGAAGCCAAGGTCTATTTTGGCCCAAGGAGGGAGGGATGGCAAAAAAAAGTAATTAAAATAAGTAAAACAACAAAAACAAATCTATTAAAATACGTAGAATAAAAACAGCAGATCACTATTAAAGCTCTTTCCTTAAAAACAAACAAACAGTTCCCAAAGTCCTGTTGGAATAAAACAGTCTTCACCCACCAGTGGAAGAACAGCAAGGAGGGAGACAGTCTAGCTTCTTTAGAGAGGGAGTTCTAAATTCTGGGGCAGCCACCAAGAAGGCCCTCTCCTGTGTCCCTACCAAGAGTACCTATAAGGGTGTTGGAACTGAGAGAAGAGCCTCCCTTCAAGATCTCAGATCCCAGGCAGGTTCATATGAGAAAATACGGTCCTTCAGGTAGCTTGGGCCTAGAATTTAATACATCCTCTCACACACACACAAGAAACCCTGTTAGTGGATGCAAACGCTTGCAAAATGTGTTTCTATAACTGAACACAACAGCTTTCCTTCAAAACTCTGCCCCAGACAAAGTGCTTTGAGAGTTACTACCTGAAGCTTATGTGAGAAGGCAAATAGAGGTTTGAAAAGCAAGCATCAAAGTGAGTATCTTCTGTTACCACTCAACACAAAATTTATATGCAAATGCATGCATGCAGTCAAATACATTAGGTGCGCAGTGAATCATTTCTAGCCCACCTCACTCTAAGGGCAAGTTACAACACAGAAATAAAATGTGAAATGAAATCACTCCCTGTCCTAATTTTAGTTACTCTGAAATTAGCTCTGCTCATTTCAGTGGAAGCTACTACCATGAAAGTTCCTGAGAACTATTGTTTTTTTGCACAGATGATAGAGGGAGAATCTGTGGACTCCAACTCTTATCAGCTCCAGCCAGCATGGCCAATGCTTAGGGATGATGGGAGTTGTAGTCCAACAACATCTGGAGGGCAGTAGATTCCCCACATCTGGACTAAAATCAGTGACAGTCACAAAGTAACCTGCAGGATCAACAGCTGAATATTGGGAACAAGCACAGATAAGGAGAGATCCTCAGGTCACATGCAGCATCATAAGTTGAGAATTTGGTAGAATGCTAAGAGGTTAGAGGAGATAGATTTGTTCCCCTCTGCAGGCTCTGCATTTTGGCCAGGAGCCTGATTGCCTACCTGCCGTACACCTGATATCCTATATGAAGTCAGGTGTAAGACAGGTAAAGACACGACTAGAATGAAGTGGTGTTTGCAGGCACCACTGACCTGCTGACCCGTCCTGTAAACATTGCGACTATCAGCTGATTGTTGGGGCTTGCAACGTGTGATAAGCTGATATTCAGGACTTCTAACTGTTCAAAAGTCAGTGGGTGGGTGTGCATGACTAGAGAGATTTCACAGACACTAAGAACACATGGTTTGAGTGACTAATCTCTGAAATATTTTGAACGTGGCCACCCATGACTTATCTGCAGTATTGCACAACTGAAATAGTTGAACCTCCTAAAGTCTTTTCCATTGGTGGATGCTATTTCTTGTTTCCTAGAAAACATTAATGAGAGCCTTTGGCTTCCCTAAATTGCCAAAGTACACTCCAGAGTTACTTAGAAAAATAATTAGGAACTATGTTATTTCCTAAGAACTTCTGAAGACCGTTGCTAGATTTGACCAAATGTCTGTCTAGTCCAGAATCTTGGTTTTTACACCAGCTGACCAGATGTCTATGGGATGTCTCAAAGCTCTCTTATACTGTTGTTCCCCAGCATAAGGTATTTAGTGTCCCGTCTGAAAATCCTCTATATCTGTGTGTGTACTCCCATATATTCTGCAACCAGTGGTGAGCAACAAGCCATGTCTATCCAGTCATTTCTTGTGAAAGACTGGGTTTCCCCCAAACCAGCTTCAATCCAAAATAAGGAATAGAACACCCTAGCTGTATTTAAGTTGGAAATGTGCAAACAGCCTGTGTGTGATGTAGTTGTTGGGGAAATATAGTAGCGGACAACTCTGCAGGTTGGGCTAGTGAAAGGACACAGTGGTCTAAACCACTGAAGCTCTTGGGCTTGCTAATCAGAAGGTCGGCTGTTCGAATCCCTGCGACGGGGTGAGCTCCCGTTGCTCTGTCCCAGCTCCTGCCAACCTAGCAGTTCGAAAGCACACCAGTGCAAGTAGACAAATAGGTACCACTGCGGCAGGAAAGTAAATGGCATTTCCATGCGCTCTGGTTTCCATCACGGTGTTCCGTTGTGCCAGAAGCGGTTTAGTCATGCTGGCCACATGACCCGGAAAGCTGTCTGTGGACAAACCCTGGCTCCCTCAGCCTGAAAGTGAGATGAGTGCTGCAACCCCACAGTCGCCTTTGACTGGACTTAACCATCCGGGGTCCTTTACCTTTTACCTTTACTTAGGTTGGGCTAGAATTGTAAGTCAGAGCATCAGGAGAATTTTTCCAGAAGATTTAAGTGGAATCTAGGTGAGAGGATTTTAAGCTTCTTGCCTTGCTGGTCCCCAACAGCACAAAAGAGCCTGAGGGACTTGCAATTGCATGAAAGTCTTAATCTCGGGATTGTGGGTTCTATCCCCACGGTGGGCAAAAAATGTTCCTTCATTGCAGGGGGTTGGACTTGCAACTTCTCAGTTCTATGACTGTGTATTGTCGGTCTCACATGCCCTTTCAAGTATATGGGAACCAAAGATTGGCATGAACATCAAGTGTGTTCCATGCACAGTCTTCCTCCTGCAGCTTTATCCTGCGCAGTTAGCACCACCCACAGAGCTTTAGCTGAAACTCTGCTCTCCCACCTCCCGCAGCTGACTTTTATGTCCAGTGTCAGAATCCCACCCTTCCAGAAGTCAGGGAGGAAATGCAGGTGCTCTTGGGTCCTAGCTTCCTCCCTATTTTCTAACTTCCACGAGGTGGATTCTTCTTGCTGTCTCTCTCTCTATCTTTCTGTCCATCAGCTTTATATCCCACATTTCTTCCAAGGAGCTCAAGGTACCAAACATGGTTCTCTCCATTTTATCCGCACAACGACAACCCTGTAAAGTAGGTTAGGCTGAGAGGCTATCACTGGCTCAAGATCACCCACCAGGCTTCATGGCCGTGGAGGGATTTGAACCCTAGTCTCCCAGGTCCCAAGGGACGTGGGTGGCGCTGTGGGTTAAACCACAAAGCCTAGGACTTGCCGATCAGAAGGTTGGCGGTTCGAATCCCCGCCACAGGGTGAGCTCCCGTTGCTCGGTCCCTGCTCCTGCCAACCTAGCAGTTTGAAAGCACGTCAAAGTGTAAGTAGATAAATAGGTATCGCTCTGGCAGGAAGGTAAACGGTGTTTCCATGCGCTGCTCTGGTTCGCCAGAAGCGGATTAGTCATGTTGGCCACATGACCCGGAAGCTGTATGCCGGCTCCCTCGGCCAATAAAGCGAGATGAGCGCCGCAACCCCAGATTCGGCCACGACTGGACCTAATGGTCAGGGGTCCCTTACCTTTACCTTTACTCCCAGGTCCTAGCCTAGCTCTCACCCCAATATGCCACACAGGTGCTTCCAAACTAGTTACTAGAAGAACCAGTAAGAAGCAGTGCCTTGCGGAAGTACTTAATGTGGATAACTGAAATGGAAGCTTCCACACACCCCTCTATTTTCTTTAAGTTGCAAAAATACCATGGACAGAATGCAAAGCCCCAGTCCTTTGTGTGTTGACTATTTATTGAGCTCCTTTTACAGCCGTGTGTTTCTGGCGGCTGCTGCTGGCACTTACAATGCGTGGAAAACCTCTCTTCAGTTATCACACTTGATTCCCACCCTATGTTTAGGTCCATTTAAACCAATGGGGGAAATGAAATGAGATCGAAATCTTTACTGCTCTGCACAGGGAGGCCAAGAAACAATGATATATATTTGCATTCACGTGTGCGAGACCTATCAGGCATATCTGAAGCTTGCATCTGAAGTACAGAATGCTGACAAAGGCTCAGCCTGCATCGTATTTAGCAGGCTTTGTTGCACTGAGTTCTTGCATCTCGGAGGAAGCTGTGGTGAGAGGGCAGTAGTGATTTCTGTAGCATCTAACTGCTTCAAAAATAAATGTGTCACTTTCTGTTTTTTGATGGAAAGTTAATAAATGATGTCAGCTCTACCCCACAGCAGGTTTCAGAGTTTGTCCTGGTGACTGTGTCACATTTTGCATTTTACAAGTTCAAAGGACTTGGCGTGCATTTATTTCAATAGCTCTCTTTCAGTCCTTATGATATAAACCAGCAAGGTAAAGGTAAAGGTAAAGGGACCCCTGACCATTAGGTCCAGTCGTGGCCGACTCTGGGGTTGTGGCGCTCATCTCGCTTTATTGGCCAAGGGAGCCGGCATACAGCTTCCGGGTCATGTGGCCAGCATGACTAAGCCGCTTCTAGCGAACCAGAGCAGTGCACAGAAACGCCGTTTACCTTCCCGCCAGAGCGGTACCTATTTATCTACTTGCACTTTAACATCCTTTCGAACTGCTAGGTCGGCAGGAGCAGGGACCGAGCAATGGGAGCTCACCCTGTCGCGGGGATTCGAACAGCTAACCTTCTGATCGGCAAGTCCTAGGCTCTATGGTTTAACCCACAGTGCCACCCACATAACCCAGCAAGGTTGGGCAGTATTATCACCACTGGATTGAAGACTGGGGGAAGATAGGGCAGGATTCTGGCCACATCCACATCAGAGTTGGCCCTTCCATAAGGCAGAGTAAGGCAGCTGCCTCTGGCGGCACATTCTGAGGGGCAGGCAGTGGCTAGAAATGTGTGCTATGCGCTCTGCCCTTCAGCCCCTAAGCTAGCTTGCTGCACCAGGGTACAATGGAGAACTCTGTTCCACCACAAGCACAGAAGCATGATTGAACTACCAGTCTAGCCAGATTTTGTGCAGAAAACAGGCGGTGCACCATCTTGTCCTTTGCCTCAGGCACCAAAATGGCTCAGGACACTCCTGATCAACCCTCTTAAGTACTCTGATACCACTTTAACCGTCATGGCTTCCCCCATAGAATCCTGGGAACTGTAGTTTGTTAAGCATGATGACCTCACAGCCCCAGGAGACTCCATGGTTGTTAAAGTGGAATAAGAGTGCCTTAACTTTATGGTGTGGCTGCAACCTGAGAGAGAACAGCTTATGATGGGACGATGGGAACTTATTTATTACATTTATAACCCACCTTTGCCTCCGAGGAGCTGAAGGTGACATACATACTTCTCCTCCTCATTTTATGCACACAGCAACCTTATGATGTAGGTTGGGCCAAGTGAGGATTTGAACTCTCTTCTAGTAAATGAAATTCTTCTAGTAAACCCATTTTTTTGTACAGTACGTGGTCTTGACAAATGTATGCATTTTTTTGCAGGTAATGTCCCCTACCAGAATGCATTTTTGTAGGTTTTGTTGTTGTTTAGTCGTTCGGTCGTGTCCGACTCTTCGTGACCTCATGGACCAGAGCACACCAGGCACTCCTGTCTTCCACTGCCTCCCGCAGTTTGGTCAAACTCATGTTTGTAGCTTCGAGAACACTGTCCAACCATCTTGTCGTCTGTCGTCCCCTTCTCCTTGTGCCCTCCATCTTTCCCAACATCAGGGTCTTTTCCAGGGAGTCTTCTCTTCTCATGAGGTGGCCAAAGTACTGGAGCCTCAGCTTCAGGATCTGTCCTTCCAGTGAGCACTCAGGGCTGATTTCCTCCAGAATGGATCGGTTTGAACTTCTTGCAGTCCATGGGACTCTCAAGAGTCTCCTCCAGCACATACCGTATTTTTCGCCCTATAGGACGCACCGTCCCATAAGGTGCACCTAGTTTTTTTTGGGGGGGGGGAATAAAGGGGAAAAAAATTATTTCCCCCCCAGGCGCGGGGCTGGGGCGGGGGAAGCACACCGACCCCTCTCACTCTCCAGGCTTCGCGTGGCTCTCCGCAAGCCTTGGGAGCCCAGCGCCGGGCTCCTGTGCCTTGCGGAGAGCTGCGCGAAGTCTGGGCACGCTGAGCTCAGTGCACCCAGCACACCGACCCCTCTCGCTCTCCAGGCTTCAGCGAAAGCCTGCATTCGCCCCATAGGATGCACACACATTTCCCCTTCATTTTTGGAGGGGAAAAGGTGCGTCCTATGGGGCGAAAAATACGGTAATTCAAAAGCATCAATTCTTCGGCGATCAGCCTTCTTTATGGTCCAGCTCTCACTTCCATACATCACTACTGGGAAAACCATAGCTTGAACTATACAGACGTTTGTCGGCAATGTGATGTCTCTGCTTTTTAAGATGCTGTCTAGGTTTGTCATCGCCTTTCTCCCAAGAAGCAGGCGTCTTTTAATTTTGTGACTGCTGTCACCATCTGCAGTGATCATGTAGGTTATTTTCACGCATATATTCATTTTGCAAACACTTTCCTATACTATATGCATATTTGTAAATGTTGTTTGGTTGGAGAGCTGCACTGCAAAAAAAAAGTGTGGGTTTAGAAGGATAGTTGTGTTTTGGTTCTCGTATTGTTGCAAACTGCATCCTATTCCTCCCATCTCTACCTGTGGCCCTTCCGATGTTGCTGGACTCCAACTCCCATCAGCCAGATCCTGCAAAGCCAGTGTGGTCATGGATGATGGCAGCTCGACTCCAACTGCATTTGGAGGGCCACAGTTTTGCCATCCCTGTATTAGAGGGGAGTGACGCTGCCTTGGTTTTATGTGAGAAAGTCAAGGTACAAACTAGTAAACATATCACAGGATATATGATGTGTGTTCCCAAAGGCAAAGGACAGGAGCAGGTTGAAATAGGAAGAACAGAAGGGAAAGAAGCCTTGGGAACTAGACTGTTCACAACCACACTGTGCATTGAAAGTACACTGGGGGAAGCCATGTGCATTCAGCACATGGTACATATGCAGCCAGAATCCTGAGTTGGGTAGGGCACTGAGAATTTTAGGTTAAACTTAGGGACGTGGGTGGCGCTGTGGGTTAAACCGCAGAGCCTAGGACTTGCCGATCAGAAGGTCGGCGGTTCGAATCCCTGCAATGGGGTGAGCTCCTGTTGCTCAGTCCCTGCTCCTGCCAACCTAGCAGTTCAAAAGCACGTCAAAGTGCAAGTAGATAAATAGGTACCGCTCCAGTGGGAAGGTAAATGGCAATTCCGTGCGCTGCTCTAGTTCGCCAGAAGCGGCTTAGTCATGCTGGCCACATGACCCGGAAGCTGTACGCCATCTCCCTCGGCCAATAAAGCGAGATGAGCACCGCAACCCCAGAGTCGGCCACGACTGGACCTAACGGTCAGGGGTCCCTTTACCCTTTACCTTTACACTTCCCATGATTCTTTGGGGGAAGTTATGTACTCTAAATTGGCTTTAAATGTATTGTGTGAATGTGAAACTCTCAATATTTAAGGAATTCCAAATGTAGCTGGGGTTTTTTTTTAGCAAATCCATGGGCCCAGCCCACCAAACACTGCTGCTATGTGCTCTCGCGTCATGACTTGTGCTTTGACATCTGCTAAACATCTGTGCTGCTTGCATACTCCGTGACACTGTGCTGGCAAAACGATGACTATGATCCATCCCTAAATATTTACTTGCCGAAATGTTTAGGATTGGCCCAGGAAAGAGGTTGGAAAACATTTCTTAGGGTGCAAAGGGAGCTGTCTTGTACTGAGTTCAGCACTGTCTACATAATGTGGCCATGGCTCTCCAGGCAGAGCCGGCCCACCTGTGAGACAAGGTTGGGCAACAGCCTTGGGGACATCAGATCTGGCCTCTGAGGAAGACATTGCCCACTGCAACTACTGCTGTGGTGGCAGCAACAGCTGCAGCCAGGTCTGCTTCTTCCTTGGCAGCCCTCTTCCATGCGGCCTCTTAGTGAATAGGAAGTGCTGATGGTCTCCTTTCACTCTTGTTCCTGATGTAGCTCTTTATCTTCCCTTGCTCCTGATCTTCACTCACCCCTTCTTGCCTGATCGGTGGGAGAAGCCATTGTGTGGTTTGCTTCAGATGTCAAAAAGTATTGGGCCAGTTCTGTCTGAAAGACAGCAATCTTCTTCTCCATGCCTACAAGGATATGCAAGGGACTTTCTGCATAAAGCACAGGTGCTCTGCCACTGAACAAGGCAAATAAGGATATATGGTAAGCCTTGTTGTTGTTGTTTAGTCATTTAGTTGTGTCCGACTCTTCGTGACCCCCTGGACCAGAGCACGCCAGGCACTCCTGTCTTCCACTGCCTCCCGCAGTTTGGTCAAACTCATGTTTGTAGCTTCGAGAACACTGTCCGACCATCTCGTCCTCTGTCGTCCCCTTCTCCTTGTGCCCTCCATCTTTCCCAACATCAGGGTCTTTTCTTGGGAGTCTTCTCTTCTCATGAGGTGGCCAAAGTATTGGAGCCTCAGCTTCAGGATCTGTCCTTCCAGTGAGCACTCAGGGCTGATTTCCTTCAGAATGGAGAGGTTTGATCTTCTTGCAGTCCATGGGACTCTCAAGAGTCTCCTCCAGCACCATAATTCAAAAGCACCAATTCTTCGGCGATCAGCCTTCTTTGTGGTCCAGCTCTCACTTCCATGCTGGTGAGCCTACATTCTATTAAAATCCATGGAACTTCATGTTTAAGTCATAGTCTCATGTGTTCCAGTGGGGGGGGGATGCATACTCTTCTCTGGATTGGGTCCTTAATGCAGGAGTGGACTTTGGGCTTTCAAGTTTCAGCAGCGCCCTGCGCGAGACCAAAAACTGGCTCAGCACCAAGTGTGGCAGAATCGGTTGCACTGCCCTAAATCTGCCTCTGCTCAATGCTGCCAATCAAATTACGGAGCAGAAATGTACTGGGGTTTCTTCCCTCCTTGGTTTATTCAGTCTGGAACAGGTGAGGCATACACAAATTGCATATAACATATAACAAAAGGCAATATTTAACTGGCCCGTTGAAGAAGAAGAAAAAAACCCTGAGGCCTTTTAAGGACGTACTGTGGGTGGAAGGACTGAAGGATAAAGGCACCCCTATCCCATTTCCATTCTGCCGCTGCGTTATCTCCTAAGGTAAATCTGTGAATTGACTGTGAAGAAGGGAATGGGGCAAAGGAGAAAGCCACTTTAGCAGGGGCAACTTATAATGCTGTAAAATGGCAGGCAGGCAAAGGGTTAAATACCCTTCTCCTCCACTGCCGCTTCTAGTTGCCGCAGCCTCCTGGTGCTGTTTTTCCTGTTTAAAAGGGTCATGAGGCGACCGTTGCACATGCTTGCATATATGGTGTGCTCTGACCCTAACATACCGTGAACAGGGAACAAAAGGGCAAAACCGGGTGTTGCAGATTTATTAATTATTTCCTCCTCGTGTTATTTGTTTGCGGCATTTGCACCCCACCCTTTCACACACACACACCCAAAGGCTCTCAGAGCAACTTACGAAGATCAGCTGCAAGGCAGGACCTGTCCTTAGGATTCACAATCTGGAAAAGGCATGACACAGGAGTGGGGGACCCAGAAACGGTGGGAGGAGATAAGAGCAAGCTCAGTCACAAGTCCTTAAAGTTACAACCAATGTCAGTGGTGGTTTTGGATGCCCTGCCCTCCAGAAGAGCAGTCTCTCCCCTGCAATACTCTCCCATCCCTGAGGTCAGATCCAGGAGCACAGCTGATGACAACATCCAGGGCTGGAGAACAGGGCAGCTCTATTTGCAGTGGAGTTCTGTTCCTCATGCAGCTTCCTTCCTTCCTTCCAATATAGCATTTGCTGCTGAAAACGGCAGCGTCTAGTTTCCCCTGCTCTCCTCTCTGCAACGTATCATGAAACTTGCAACATACCGTGAAACTGACCGGGTGATGTGATATCATCACCTTGCCTTACTAGCAGCAGCAGCCAGTGACGTGGACTGGAGTCCAGAGAAACTCGCAGTGCGGTGATGTCACTTTCCAGAAGGTGACTTACACTAGATGCTATGTGGGATCAGCGAAATGGAATAGGGAGGAGAGATCGTGGTTTCTGCGGCAGCCACGTGTCTGCTGCAACACCTGCATCTCTCCTGCTAGGGATGGGTGACTCTGTCGATTTTAGTTTCTCATTTTCCCAGTCTGAAATTCTCAGTTACCCATGTTTTCACATGTGTCTGCTTTAAAAGAACGAAAAGAGGCCATCACACAAATACACTAGTACAGTCATACCTCGGGTTACAGATGCTTCAGGTTGTGTTTTTTTGGGTTACGGACCGCCAAAACCCAGAAGAACCAGAACGGGTTACTTCCAGGTTTCGGCGGTCACACATGTGCAGAAGTGCTAAATCGTGCTTTGCACATGCGCAGAAGCGCCGAATCATGCCGCTGCAGGTTGCGGGCACTGGGGGTTGCGAACATGCATCCCACATGGATCACGTTCGCAACCCGAGTGTCCATTGTATTTTAGTGTGACTTTCTCTGAATACACAAGTTTGAATGCAATTTTGCCTCATCCACACAATTTTGTAGATCAGAGTTCCCCAACACAAAATGTTGCATCCCTTAATATCCCTTAGCATCCCTTAATATGTGCATTGTTCTGCACACTTTAGGATATGCTTTCTGCACACATTGCAAAATTTGGAGAACTCTGAATTTTGAAGGTTTCAGTTTGCATATTGTTCCGAAAGGGCAAATTAGGTAGCAGGGAACCTTTAAATGTAAACTGACTTGCGTTTTTTCACCTTCCCTTTCCGCCTAAAGGTAAAGGTAAAGGGACCCCTGACCATTAGGTCCAGTCGTGGCCGACTCTGGGGTTGCGGCGCTCATCTCGCTTTATTGGCTGAGGGAGCCGGCGTACAGCTTCCGGGTCATGTGGCCAGCATGACTAAGTTGCTTCTGGCGAACCAGAGCAGCGCACGGAAACACCATTTACCTTCCCGCCAGAGCGGTACCTATTTATCTACTTGCACTTGGACGTGCTTTCAAACTGCTAGGTTGGCAGGAGCAGGGACCGAGCACCCTGTCGCGGCGATTCGAACCGCTGACCTTCTGATCGGCAAGTCCTAGGCGCCACCCACGTCCCCCCTTTCTGCCTACTGCCTGTTAATCAGCCTAGATCCAGTATGGGGAACCTGTGGGCTGTCTGGTGTTGTTAGACTCTTGCTCCCATCAATCCCAGCCAGCATGGTCCTGCTGTTGTGCAGGAACATCTGGAGGGCATGCAAGGCTGTGATGCTGGAGCCATAAATGCACGTCTTGGCACCTCATCGGGCAACCGGTGGACACTTCCTTCTTTTCAAACTGGTGCAAGAGCAACATTGCACCTTATGACATCCTCAGATTTTCTCAGGTTGCATTGCACAGGCTTGGGGGCACCGTAAAAAGCTTCCCAGTCAGCACTTCCCCACAGCAAAGAGCTACTGCAGCCGAGGCTTATCTTGGCTTGATTTTCTTTTTACCCAGATCCTTTAAATCCTTGTTGTTCGGCTTAGCGAGGCTGGGTGCCTTCAGACCCCGCCCCCCAACAATAAAGGATTGGAACAAATCTGCAAAGCAAATGTGGGTCAACCTGCTTTAAAAAAGTCTGGTGTGACAAAGGAAAAGGAAATCTCTTGGCGTTTCATGATATGCCAGTGGTTGCTTTGACACTGGACCGATATGGCTGTTACACACGAAAAGTGTGTACACACACACACTGTGAGTGCTGGCGCTTCTTCACTGCTTTCTCTTAAAAAAATACTCAATCAGGATTAAGGCAAGGAATCAGCACGTTCACAAAGGCTACCTTCTCTGGTAGCAGCAGGTTTTGTGGCACACAAAACAAGTCACAAGGAGATACTTCCAACAGCAAGTTCTTACCTCCTCTTTCTGACTTGTGACCCTTACCCATGGGGAAAAACAGGGATTCCAGGCCTTGTTTCACCTCAGATGTTTCCTCCCCTCCCATTTAAGTTCCTGCATATTTAAAGGATATGCATTTAAGCATGCACCTAACGTGTGGATGGGGGTCAGGTGCATGTAGTATTTCAAAGTTGTCTGCTCCCAGACAACACTGGAATTCCCTCCATGGAGATGTCAAACTGCCTCCCTCCTTGTTGTCCCTCCGTTAGCAGGTGAATACCTTCTTGTCCCAACAAGGCTTTGGGGGAACTGGGTGCTTTTAATGAAAGGGCTGGTGCCATGCTGTTTTCGATTATTATATGTACGGTTTTAACAGTTTATCCGTTTAACAGATTTATATAGCAATAGATTTTATACACGTGCCCACTCAACCGCTCCCATGGGTGGAACTGGGACTCCCGCAGCTGCCGCACATTCGTAAGAACGCAACCGTTTAGCGTGGAAGCAGCTACACTTTGGAACTCCCTGCCTGTTGAGGTCCATCAGGCTCCTTCACTCTTTTTGGCGCCTGCAAAAAACATCCGTGTTTTTAGGCGAGCGTACCCAGGTGCTTAGAAAGCTGGGGTTAACTTTCATCTGTTTTAGTGGTTGTTGTTTTTAAAGTACAGTTGTGAATTTTTCTCGATGTCATTGCCTTATCCTTTTGTAAATGGCTTGGAGGCGATTTTTTATTTTTTATTTTTTTAAAAAAAAAACACCAATCAGGCGATGTATAAATTTGATAAAATATAGAGAAAGAGAGTTTTGACTACATCAAAGTTTAATTGCTTTTTTCCTATGTTTTTAGCAATTCTCATTTTTATCCGTAAGCCGCCTTGATCCCCTGTCAGGGTGGAAAGTCGGGCTAAATAAATAACTTTGTTGTTGTTGTTGTTGTTGTTGTTGTTGTTGTTGTTGTTGTTGTTGTTGTTGTTGTTGTATTAGAGGCTGCCTGCGTGTCTCTGCATGGAACATTACCCTCCGCCGCAAGCTGCCTCAGCTGCGCGCGCTCACCCCACGGAAAGGCGCGTGCGTGCATGCGCGCGAAAGAGAGAGAGAGAGAGAGAGAGAGAGAGAGAGAGAGAGAGAGAGAGAGAGAGCCATTGCGTACGCCTAGGCGCGTGCGCAGGGCTACTTCCTTGTTTTCCTCACGTGACAAGCCTCCTCGAGAGAGAGAAAAAGAGAGAGAGAGAGAGAGAGAGGCGGGTCGTTGGTGGTAGGCGGAGCAAGCGCGGGAGGCTAGAGGCGGGAGAAGGGGGGGCAGCGTAAAGGGCGATTGGTCCGTTCGACGGGTGATTGAAAAGCGGGCTGCGTTGGGTCGGGCGAGCGGCGCGTGCCTCTTTCCCCCCTCCCTCTCTCTCTCTCTCTCTCTCTCACACACTCACAACCGTCAGGCGCGAGGGCGTGTGCGCGCGCACTCTCTCCCCTCCTCCTCCTCCTCCGTCCTTCCTTCACTCCCTCCCTCTCTCGCGCGCGCGCTCCCGCCCCGGGAGGGGGAGGAGGGAGGAGGCGGCTGCAGGAGCCTGCGCGAGAGCGAGCTGCGCGGAGGGAGGAGGAGGAGGAGGAGGACGCGCGTCCAGCAGGCAGGCAGGCAGGCAGTCCAGGCTGGCGGGCGGAGAGCGGCTCGGCTCCCTCCTCTCGTCTCGTCTTCCCGGGGACTTGGACCTGGACCCCCTTAGCCGCCGCTGCCGCTGCTCTCCGCCTTCCTCCTCGCCGCCGCCGCCGCCGCTCCTCCGCCTCCCCGCGCCGACCCTTCCCTCCTCCTCCCGCCCCCCAACTCCGGCTTGGGGAGGGGGGGCTCTCCGCCGAGAAGGGAGGGGGGCCGCCTGCGCAAGTTAGTAGCCCTCTGAGGAGAAATGTGGGGGGGGGGCCGCTGAGGGAGGAGGAGAAGGAAGGGGGTTTTCCTCCTCTCTTTTTATCATTAGTATATTTTTTGGCGGGGAATGACTCCCCCCCCCCCACTCACGCCACAAACACTCCCCCCCCCACTTCACTCTTGAGGGGAAGCTTTGTGGTTGTGGGTTTTTGTGTTTGTGCATTAGGTTCACTGAAGGCGCTTTTCTGCCCACTTTCCATCTATTTTGGGGTGTGTGTGGTGGGTTTTTTTTGGGGGGGGGGGAAATAAGACCTGGGATGAGAGAACGGCCCCTTTTTTCTGAGGGAGATGTCAAGAGGATATCTCTATCCCACCCCACCCCCTAAACCAAAACAGAGGGAAGATGATATGAATAGGGACTTGGGGAGTTAAGCTTTCCTGGGGTGGGTGGTGGTTGCTTTTTTTAATGGGGGGGGGACTGTGCTTTCCACCACCACCACCACCACCCGCTTTCCTGCTAGGAAAAAGAAAGATCTGGTCAGGAATTTCGCTTTCTGAAAGGCAGTAAGAAGAAGAGAGGGTGTTACAACAGAGAAGGCTCTGATGCTGCGGTTCAAAAGGCTCAAAAGGCTCTCTGAGGTTCCAGAAGATGCACCCTCTTATTTATTTATTTTTAAAAATAAGAGCATTTTTGTGGAATGGGCAAAACGGTTGAAGAGGATCCCTTACGAAGTGTAACAAGCCGGTGTTTGCAGCTTGGAAGCCCACTCTTTTGGGATCTGGTGTGGAGATGGTTGGTGGTCTAACCTTGGGATCGCCAGTCTGCACCCCTCTCCCTCCCCACCCCTCACCCCTGAGCGGGCACTAATGTAGCCTTTAGGGTAATCTTGAGGATGAGTCAACTGGATACCCTGTTTTCTTAAGTGGGAGAATCGAAGGAAGTCTCGAACTGTGGAGGAAAAGAAGCAGCACCAAGGAGATGGGATCTATGAGGCAGGGTTCCCCATGGAAATGCTCTGTAAGGAACTGAGGTGGAGGGTCACCCATCCTTTCTTCCTTCAAAATAAGACATCTTCGAAAGAAGTGAGCCTAGTGATGATGGGGGCAGAGACAGGCATCTCCTGTCATCCCACCCACCCCCCTCTACAGGAGCAGGCTGTGAACTCTATTCCCAAAAGGGTGCCGTGCAGTCAGAAGAGACACTAGGTGCAGAAAGGAGTGGTGGTGCGGATTACTTACACGCCTCCCTCAGCTAAAGCTTCTTTGCCTTGTCTTGTGTTTAATGCTCAGTCTCTCCTTGTCTCTTCTTTCCTTGTCTGTGTTCATCTGTTTCTGCTGGGCAGGATCATGCCGGACCAGATCACTGTGTCGGAGTTTATTGCTGAGACCACAGAGGATTACAATTCCCCAACCACATCCAGCTTTACTACCCGGCTACAGAACTGCAGGAATACTGTCACGCTGCTGGAAGAGGTAAATAAACACTTGTCACCTTTGCTTTCTGTGTATGGTTGCATGGGGAAGCCAGTTGACATGCATACCGCCCTGCCTTCTTCATGACTATAGCGTGGATGCTCTTGGGTGATGATTGCAGACAGTGCTCATGTCTATGAATTCCAAGGGTTTCGGTGTTAAATGAGGTTGAATATTGTCTCTTCTGCGTCTTGTTATCCCGTGTTGCTTTCCTGATGTCAATAGTGTTGACTGCAGCAGGATTGTTTGATGACATGATTTATGCAGAGCAAACGGTTAGACAGAATGAATGAAGCTTGATGTGTCTTTGGCACAGATGAAGCAATGGATAATTGGTGGCAAGGACAAGCTGTAGAGGAGATCTCTTTGAAATGGGAGATTGGTGACAAACATTTTGGGCTATGGTGTTGAAAGGGGAGGAATGCAATGCAAAATGATGCAGTGATGCCGTCTCTTGGATGGTAGAGCAGCTCTGCACAGCCTGATTCATGTCACCCATCTCAATATTAGCAGTTGCATGTCATTTTATGTCTAAATCAGGCAACATACCTATACAGTTCCTAATATTTTTGAATATCATACTTGATGTGGGATGCATTGTTATTTAAAAATCTGACATTGAATTTTGTTTGCGTGGTGATTAAAAAGCTTGTGGAGATCACAGCAAGGTTAAAATTTGATTTTCCTATCATGGTCCACATGGCTTCTTAAACTAAGTCTTGAGTTTCCAGTTACTTTATTTTTCAAAAGGTGTTGTTCATATTATAATGGTTTTGTGCATATTGTAACAGGCAAGATAAACTAGCTTTATTGAAATTGCAGAAGAGCTTTCTTTCACACATGCACAATAAAATTGTACTGATCAAGTTTGTGCTCTGGGGGACCCAAAATGCCATTCCAAAAGATTAGTTATAATTACTTCCTTGTTGAAAGTAATCTTGTATATTAACAGCCTGAGTGCTACTAAGTAATTGGATAATAGAATTGGAGGATAAGACCAGTTGTTTGTGAATATCTTGTTTTTGAAGTGACATTGATTCAAGCTTGCAGATTTGCCACACTGTTGGTTTGTAGTGGCCCCTGCAAGAGTACTCTCAAGTAAAATTTCTCCCAGTGCTGTATGTAGTTAGTCAAACATTGCTGTCAGCTGTTCATGTGACTTCAGAGAGCACTGAGATGGGATGCTACTGCATCTGGTTGTGGAAACAATGGTGACCTCTTCTGTCTAAAGTGTTGCTGGCCCTTGGAGGAAGTCAGAAAGCTATCTATAAGCTCATATGGCAGTGCCTAGTGCTAGGCAGTTTAGGACTGTCTGCTTTCATATCAGACTGTGTGCCTATACTTCAGGCTTTCTTGTTCTTTAAAGAGTTGATAAACATATAGACAAAAGGAAGTCAGAGTTTTGCTTGCAGCCTGACAATCACTGCTGGTATCTCCCTCTGGCTTTCAGATCCAAGAAAGGGACAGGGAAATGTGGTATGTACAACACACAAATAAGCACAAAAAATATATTTTCAGGATCCAGGTGAAGAGATGGGAGGGATCTTGACAACTGAGTGCTGTGCTGAGCAGTCACTAATTTCACTCTGGCGTTCATTTTGAACAGACATATAACTTTGAAATACTAGTACTGGAGCTTCTAAAACAATATGTTGGTAAAAGAAAACTGGCAATACAGTCTCTCTGTGTTATATGTAGTCTGGCTGCATAAACTGGTAATCCGTTGAAAACTTGTGTTCAGTTTAAGTTTTTCCTAGGCCACTATGCTGAGTGGAGGAAGCAGGCTACTAACTTGTGTCAGAATGTGGTTCAAAAATATGTATTTTTTCAGTGCTGCAGTCCTTAACACACTTAGTGAGGAACAAGTTGGGCCCACTATGCTCAGCATGTATTCAGATGTTGGAGAATTTTCAAAACAATAAATCCAGGGAAGTGTTCTTAGTGGGGAAACTGCTGCAAGTGAGAATGTTCAAAAAGGCTGTTAATCCACAGTAGGAGGACTAGGCCAGTAGGGATCAGCCTGTTTTTGTTCGGTACCCTTCCAAAAGTAATTTAATCCCTTTCCTTTCTTTAGTAAGTCATTGAATCAGTGAGAATGTGACAAAATATCATTTTTATTTTGTTTCCACATTCCTTTATTCTAGCCAACAAGACATCACAGAGATGAATTCCTCATTTTCATGTCATAACAAATGGAACAAATTCATGAGGGGGAAAGGAAGTGATGGAATTCATTGGCTTTATTGATTATAGTTTCCTCCTCTTTTTCCAAGTAGCAAGCCAGATTGCTGATTATTCAGGCTTTATGCTCACTTCCTTATGACTTTATATAATGCTAAGTATAATGCATCTTGCCTTGTTGGAGGAAGCAATCCTTGGAATGGTCTTTTAAAGACTGTATTCAGTGAAAAGGCTGGACAATATATTTCTATCAAATGGCTGCAGCAGTCAAAATCCCCCCTGGCAGGTTTTTAGAAGGGAGCCTGTTAATAAAGTACTAGCATCTTTCAGAAAAGAAACATCAGAGATCGAGTTCCTGAAGAGCTCTTGTATAGCCAACTGGAAGCATACTTGAAAAAGCCTGAATCCAGTGTTCAGTCTTTTTATAAAGCGGAAAGAAAGTAACACACAATTGGGTCAGGAAAAAGTCAAATTTGTAGAATAATCAGAGGTATTTTTTTGTCATTGCTCATGTCAACTGTAAGAGCTGTAAATGCTCTTGGGTGTAGCATAAAGTAAATACAGTTTAAAATAGTAAAGGGAGGTAATTTTGCAAACGTATCTACCTTCTGCTTATCAAAGAGGAAGAACAGCCATTAACTGGCATTCTGTTGCACTGTTGGAGTATCAAATACCTGCTCCAGAATGAATGGAGAACCTCAGCCTTGGGGACCAATGGGCCCTCGGAGCATCTCTGTCTACCCCTTGGAACTCTCTCTGAGCCATACCTCTCACTGGCCCTGCTTTGCACCCTCTGGAATATGTCCCTGAACTGTGATAATGATTCATGCTTGCCTGGAAGGAGGGTAGAGAGGGAAATGTGAGTGTGAACAATCTTTTTTACTGTACCAAAGGTAAAATTCCCATTTATTGCTCTGCTTATTTATTACCTCTGTTATGTGATCCAAGGAAGGAAGTGTGGCCATTGGGCTGAAAAAGATTCCCTACCTCTGTGCTGCAGTTTTTGAATAGAAGTAATTTTAAGTCTGGATGTCAGGGAAATGTTTTATTACGTGGAAGTTTTGCCTTCAAGATTTGATCCCATCATCTTAAATAGTTTATAGAGTATAATGTTTGAACAAATGGCAGTTCTATTGGCATGGCAGTGTAGTTCTGGGATGAATGTCAGCATAGACAGTTCTCAAATGAGAATCTGTATGCCGTTTCTCCAGGTTCTTCCTTGAATTACTGTGGCAGTACTGGCTGGTCGAAGGACTCCTCTGCTACTATGGATATGCAGTTAATTGTGCAAGGATTGTTAAAGTTATAAACTGATTTCCAGCAAAGTGGTTTTATAGTCTATTTTCCCTTGATGCTCAAGCCTGGGGGTTGTCTTTCTGTGTGCACATCTGCTGCTAAAACAAACGTCCAAGGACTTCTCCTTACTAACTAGAATATATTGCACATAAGACCACTAATAGAGGATAGACTATTTGGGGGAACTTTTTGTGTGTGTGAAGGGAAAATCACCTGACTGAACTTAGATGTGGGGTAGGGCAGATCCATCAGGAGTTCATGTAGAAAGGATAAAAGGAATTGCAATTTAAGTTGACTTTGGGAAGGTAACTGCGTACTATTAGCTTGGATAAAATAAAAGCCTACTCCACGCAATATCTAATCACAGCTGTTCGACAGTGGAATATACTCCCACAAGAGGTGGTGGACTCTCCTTCCTTGGAGGTTTTTAAGCAGCGGTTGGATGGCCATCTGTCATGGATGCTCTAGCTGAGATTCCTGCATTGCAGCGGGTTGGACTAGATGACCCTTGGGTCCCTTCCAACTCTAAGATTCTGTGAAAGCCTCTATGAAACCTGTATTTATTCTAAGTGCACTCTCAACAAATAGGGAAGTTCAAACAGGAGAAGGCATTCTTTGAGAAATGAGTCCAAGCCATTTAATACGTTAAAGAGTATAATTGGAACTTTGAATTGAGCCTGGGAGCCAAGGCAGACGCTACAGTTGAGCTGGGATCACTGAAATGTGCTTCCTGTAGTTAGTCAGTAGGGCTTGACAGGCATCTGCATTTTGTACCAGCTGAAGCTCCTCCAGGGGCAGCCTCATGTAGAGTTTAGTAAAATAATCCATTCCAGGGTGTGTCCCATCTATGAATGGTGGTGGACTGATCCTGATAGTTGAGGAGATGCAGTAGACAATTTATCAAATGTAAGTGATAAAAATTATTCCTTGCTGCTGCAGGCTGAATTTCTGACTGTGGAAAAGCTTAACCCCATCAAATTTAGGTTATTTTCTTCTCCTTTAGAGATCCCCTTTTATCCTTGCTTACAATTTTTCACTGAGTGCATTTTCTGTTGCATTTTCAAACTTACATATGCTTCTTTAATAGGTGCAGAAATACTTTTTTTTAAAAAAACAACACCCATGTAAATGTAGGGTCCTTGGGGAATCTTAATAAATTTGCAAATGTCTGAGGCAAGCTGCAGGCAGTATTAATCTACCTGGGTTCTAAAGTGTACTATATTATTTTTACCAATAAAGGAAGGTTACATGATAATCTTTACTAAAGCTAAAATAATGGGATTATTTCTGTATTTTATGTCCTTGCTGATTTGTTTCAATAATATTAAACAAAGGTCTTATTGCTCTTCTTGTATAGCATTTTTTTTCTTGCTTAAAATATATTTTGAAATTTGATAGAGGCACACAGCCACACCCTACACATTAGTTCTGTTCTGTTCATTCATCTAGTTTAATTATTTTGCTACATGCCTATACCACTCAAAACATAAAATGTAATGGCCCCTTTATTTTTCACTTACCACTAGATATACATTTATGATTTGTAAGTGTCTGTGAAGTGCACTACAGTGGTACCAAGGGTTACAGATGCTTCAGGTTACAGATGCTTCAGGTTACAGACTCCGCTAACCCAGAAATAGTACCTTGGGTTAAGAACTTTGCTTCAGGATGAGAACAGAAATCGTGCAGCAGTGATGCAGCGCGTACCTAAAGTGGTACCTCAGGTTAAGAACAGTTTCAGGTTAAGAACGGACCTCCGGAATGAATTAAGTTCCTAATCAGAGGTACCACTGTATTGCAGTCAGTGAAATAGAATAAGAGAGTTCTAGTTAAACAACTCTGAGCATATTGTTATTCCTAGCAATCTATTATCAGATTATTTAATTTGTCAGTTATAAAATATTCTGGCTATTGCTTCCAGAGCACACCAAAACCTAGTTAGTCCATTATTTCACACAGTGGCCAGCCAGGTGCCTCTGGAAAGTCTGCTTATAGGTCTAAGGGCTGTAGCCCTCTTCTGCTATTGTTCCATAGCCACTCTGTTCTAACTCTTCTGCCAGTCTGCTTCATCGAATGGCTGTGGATTCCAATACAGGGAGAAATGCAGGGTTCTAATAGAGGGAGAAAAACATTCTGCTAAATCATTTTGTTGCCTGTTCTCCCAGCTGAGATACATATTTATGGAGCTATTCACAACCCCTATTAACCACCTTAAGTATTTGGATGTTATCATCAAGGTCGGGCACCTCACTTTTGATGCCTAACTGTACATTAATTAAGAACAAACTAAACAGCACTGGTCCCAGTACAAGTAATTGGTGGACTCCACTGATCCTATCTGTGCCAAGTGTTGTTCCGTCAGCACAACATCCAAAGGATAATATATAGTTTATAAGTGTAAGATCTTCAGCATGTTTTAAAGCACAAAGGCAGGAATATTGCTTATTTGTGTCTTCTATAATAGCTGAGGGCATAACACTTAAGAGTTTTGGTAAAGGAAATCCTATCTCTGAATTTCTGCATGTCCTTTACGCAGCAAGGTGGGACAAAAGAATGCAAAGGGGACATTTCCTACACAACAGCTGACTTTCAGAAACTGATATAGGGAGCAATCCTATGCATGTGAAGCTGCTATAAAGCAACCTGGTGTAAAGTTACACCAGATGCAAACTCTGTTCTGCAGCAAGGCTACTGCTCTGCTGAAGCCTAACAGAAGGAAAACAAGCCTGTAAAATAGTATTCTATGCCGGGTTGCCAGGTCACATGACCAAGCTGAATGGACTTGGGATCTAGCCAAGTCCCCCTCTCTGATCACACACCTGCTGCCGCCGCCACCCTTTAAGGGAGCATACACCAGCCTCTGTTCAGCCAGGATAAGCAAGATACTGTATGCTGGTGTATCTTTGGCTGAGCCAAGGTTGGGGACTTAACATTGGCTGAGCCACAAAACTTTCAGCTGAATTGGAGTTCTGCTGCATTCTTACCTTTGTAGAAGCTGTGTTGGGTCATCTTCAGCTAGGCTTGTTCATCTATATGTATCATAACATTGTATTTAATAACACTTTCCACCAATTAGCCAGGAAGTGACATTAAGCTAACTGGCTTGTATTTCTCTGGATCCCTTGTTAAATTGGCTGCTTTCCAGTTCCTTGGAGACTGATGTTAGAAGATCAGTAATTTCGTATTTCAGTTCTTTAAACTCTTGGGTGGATACCATCTGGCTCTAGTGACTTGTTAACTGTCATTTTGTTGATAGGTCCTGGAATTTCCAATCTCTGTCACCACAATTTGTCTCAGTTGTTCAGAATTTGTTCTTCAATATGTCCTGTTGGGCACCGGTATAAAGTATATGTGTAGAATTATATATATTACTTTTCTATATAATACCGTACAGGTAAGTCAGGCCTTCTGTTCAGTAGAGAGAGCTCAGGGTGGCTTTCCTTTAAAAAATTGCATCACACTAGAGTTAAGGCCAGAAACATAGGTTTAAATATTCACCATGTTCTGCAGCAAACTGCTGGCATGAACTTAATACAGTATGCAGTGTGGAGTGCTGAGGGAGTAGGATACACAGATGCAAGCTCTTAGTTACAATTTCATCTAATGACATGAGTAAAAAAAGGTGCCAAAAGTTGCGGGGCTATGCTGTGTTAATGGAGTGGTCCTGTGTCTCTTTTCTTTGATTCAGCTGGATAGAGCAGCTGTTGCCAGGTTGATGAATGGAGGTGATTGGCTTCTTGACAGAGCTGTTGCTGGATGTATTTAAAAAATAGTTACGTTAAGACGAAGATCAACTTTTGGAACAACAGTGTTATGCCAATAATGTAGTGGTTAGAGCATTGGACTAGGGCCTGGGAGGTTGGGGTTCTAATCCTCACTCAGCCATGAAGCTCACCTTGGGCCGGTCACTGTCTGTTAGCCTAACCCTAACCTATGGTACAGGGTTGTTGTGAGGATAAGTCGGGGAGAAGGAGAACTATGTCTGCCATCTTGAGCTTGTGAAAAGATAGGTGAGATATAATTGTAATAGGTTTATAACAAAACATGGTTTACCAAACCTTATACCACAGTTTAAAGTACATTTGAATGTATATTAACTTGCAGTCCATTGGAGTTATTAAAATACAGTGAATTTAGAACAAAAACTGTTGTGATGTAGTATGTGTGGGGTTGCCCTTGAAAAGAGTCTGGAAACTTACTGGCCCAAAATGTCATTGTCATGGTTAGACAGGAGCTGGCAAAACTCCAGTTTTGCACTATCTCCTTTGGTTGTCTTTCTGGGCCCAGTTTAATGAAGTGTGTGTTCTTAACTTTTAAGCTTCAAATGGCTTGGGGGCTTGAAAATCGCATTCTCCTCTGTGTTCTCTCCTGTAGGCATTGTTCAGTATCTGAGGCCCTGCTCCATGTTCCCTTGCTTGCTGGAGCTCAGCCGCTGGCAGCAAGAGATTGAGTAGTTTCAGTCTTCCCATAGGGGCCTAAGAAAATGTGAAAATTTCAGAAGGCTTTTGGTGGTGGATAAGTGTTGATTCAGATTTTTGCTGTTTTCTTGTTTTGTCTTTCATCTGCTCTGGACATGGTTTATTGCTGTTATGTTTGGATTTTTTTGGAATGTTTCAGTTATATGATTAGTTGCCTTTTGTTTACTACAAAAGAAAAGTGGGGTTATTAACTCAAGTGTATTTTAGAACCGACCCCTTGGTTAGTAAATATATTGAGGGCTACAGTTAAGAAGAAAATGCTTATAGGGATAAAAATATTTTCAAAATCGTTTATTGAGCGTTTGACAGCATCCATTTCATGGTATTCAATTTAAAGTTTTTCATTTTGCTTCTGTGGATTACCTAGTGCCAACTGAAAAGTGAAAGAAAGGGGAAGAGTTAAACTGCTTATGCATGCTTGAGAATTCAGTGTCAGTATAATGCCTCCCCAAACTTACTTTGTATTTATGACACAACAATCTCTGCATTCCATATTCTAACATAGGGAAGCATTTTTCTGTTGGACTGCATGCAAGCTGTGGAGTCAAAATTGGGATTCCCCCCCCCCCCCCGCCCCACTCCTTCCTTGCTCAGTGGGCTGTCAGGAAAGGAGATTACTCTCACCAGATACTTAAACTGATTGGTGGCAGAAGGCTTTTCTCATTGGAGATTGCTGCTCCCTCCACTGATCCATCTAGGTTGGCTGCCCCTCCTGCCCCTACACCTGCAAGACATTAAGCCGAGGGCAACGTGTAACCCACCCCATTCTAAAAAGTGACATCTTCTGCAATCATAGCAATAAAATAAACACTTGGTAGTGAGTTGAATGAATATTTTTATGGTGATGAACAAGGTTGTTAGATTTAAAAGTAATGCATTCTCTATGTACTAGAACGTGTGCAGTAAGATTAATGCAATACCACAGGAGTGCTTCAGCACAAGTTACTCTTAGGTGTAATTAATGCTTTTGAATAAAAATCAGTAGTAAGTGTCATTATGTTGTAGGCATTGAAACTAAATGCAGAATAAGAATACGAACATCAATACTTCATAAGTTTAGTGATTTTTATTCAGGGGGCTTCCACCCTGCTAATGGATGTGTTAATTTTGGAGACCTATTGTGCAGTAAGGTAAAGGTAAAGGACCCCTGGATGATTAAGTCCAGTCAAAGGCAACTATGGGGTGTAGTGCTCATCTTGCTTCAGGCCAAGGGAGCCAGTGTTTGTCCACAGACCGCTTTCTGAGTCATGGGTCCAGCATGACTAAACCGCTTCTGGTGCAACGGAACACTGTGACGGAAACCAGAGTGCACAGAAATGCCGTTCACCTTCCTGCTGCAGCGGTACCTATTTATCTACTTGTACTGGTATGCTTTCAAACTGCTAGGTTGGCAGAAGCTGTGAAAGAGCAATGGGAGCTCACCCCATCGTGCGGATTCGAACCGCTGACCTTCTAATCAGCAAGCTCCCATTGTTAGTGAATCTGAGTGAATAGCAAAACTGACACAATTTGACTGGGATAAAGCAGTAAAACAAAAGCCTGCCTGTAATTAGAGATGGACTGAGCAGCCAAATTTATCCCTGTTTAAATTTGTTAGTGCTCAGTCATAGGCCCATCACATATTGTATGGACTTTTTTGAAAGAATGCTCCCTCTCCAAACCTGCATTTAAATTGTGCCCATTTTGTATGTAAAATACAAACAAACAAATAAATTTGTGAATGTTTACATAAACTTTTTTTTTATGTACATTTTTCCGCATAGTGAGAATGCATCACAGAATCTAGATAAGCATGTAATCCGATTGAGAGTGGTGTTCTAGTCTGCAGGCAAGTTCAGCAGCATTAGATTGGGTCAGTCTTCTGAAAAAAAGCAGGCTAAATGAATTCCTCTTCCATTTGAATCTGTAATCAGTGTTGTGAAAGTGGACAGTCTTCTGGTGTCATTTGTAAGAGATGCCGGCAGAGTAAAGCTATTAGAAGCCTGTCCCAGGTCCTCAGATGTTCCAACTGCCACTCTGCTGATTAATTATGCTATGGTCTTGGAAACAAGATAGAGAATCCAACAAGGATGGATTTCCAGCACTGCTGCTGTACATTGATTTTGAGGATCATTCTGGATTAAGAGTCTCTTTGATTTTTGCTTCTTACAATAATCTAGTTTATGTTTGACTCCTCATAGTAATTCCATGATGGTTATGTAGCACAGTGCATGTTGCATTATTTCACAGATGGAAACTCCACATTGATCTTACTCAAGAATAATAGCATTCGTGATTATTCAATAACTGACTCTATAGTGCTATTCCTGTAGATAGAGCTTGCTTTATAGCAGACCCATAGCAGAAGTGGCTATTTTTATACCGAAGAATCACTGAGCCTTAAATACAACTTATTACGTTCAGTTATTTATTTTTCTGATGATAACTTCTGGTTTTAAAAACCAATAACCAGAAAGCTGTATTTTGGGAATCAGTTTGAGGTGAGGTTTTTTTAAAAAAGTCTATAGATGTAGAAGAGAAAGTAAGCAACACCTGAATATTTCTCTTTCAATATCACTCTCCAGCCCAAACCTCTAATGTTTCCATCTGGTTGAGCCAGTGATTTGAGGTAACGGGAACATAAAGAAACAGAGTAGCGTATGAATTGCATGAAACTCAGCTAGAGTTTGCATCTTCTACTACTGTACTCTCCCAGTAGCAGCCTTTCATTATTCCACCGCTTGTGGTCAAGTATGAGCTGAACAGTCAGCTACTGTTGGAGAGGGAAGAGACCTTGTTTCAAAATGAAGTTGAGTTTAACTGCACTTTTAAAGGAAAGTGATTCATAAGGGCAACAAATAGATAGAAGGGGGAAATGCTAAGTCATGCTATAGTCAAAAATAAATCCCAGAGGGTGCTTGAACTTCCATTTTCATGCTGAATACATTGCCACATGCCAAGTAATCCGTTTCACTAAAGTACAAACCCCAGATGACCTTTTTTGAGAACAACTCCTGTTTTCACCCACGCCACCCACATCTGGAATTTTACTGTCCTTTTGAGTCTGGGTTCCACCCAAACTGCTTTAGTAAGTTTTCCCACGCTAAACTTGCAATCTTACACACGCTTACCTGGGACTGTATTGAGTAAATTTACTTAAGATCAGGCTGTATAGTTCTTTCAAGAACATTGAAGGTGATGTCACGAAGGGATCATAATTATTTATTTATTTTGGTCCTGGTGTTACTTCTGGTCAAACAAATATTGTAAAAACCTGTTAATCGGAGACAAAAATAAATTGAGTGTACATTTCAAGAGGAATTATGCTTGCATCATACTACACAACAGTTGCGGTTCTGAGGGGAAAGACTAATTTTTCTCCATGTTGCCTGGCTTTTTAGGCTGATGCAGACTTAATGTGGTATATCTCTTAAAAATGGTTATGGGGTTATGGAATCATGTGCACATTTACCAATTGCTTCTCTGTTAAGCATGGACTCCTACTACTACCAGACTCTACAGCTATTACACAACCAGCACTAACTAATGTTTATCTTAACCAGCATTTGAAACTGGGGTGCTGTTTTCAGGAGTTTTAAATAGTTACAGCTAGTGGGTGAAGACTTCATAGCTTTATTTTGTTTATTAGTCTCTGCCTTGTTTTGAATGTTTTGTGCTTTGTATACAAGCATGCTCCTCCCTTCCCTTCATCAGTGTGACCACAAGAAGGAAATTGGGCCTTCTTTTTCTTTCTGCAAGGAGAAAAGAAGGAAATTGGTCTTCTTTTTCTACCTGCAACGAAGCATCTATTAATATTTTCAACTAACAGATAGTTTTGTTTAAACAAGATCTAATGGTGGTTGGTTTACGTTATGGTTTGTCCAAGTAAGAAACAACATTCTGGCTTGTTTGGGCAAGTGCAAACTAATCAGAGTTTGCAATTTCATCCAAAGTGACAAACTTCATTTGAAAACGAAAGCAAATGCTTCCATTCTCCTTGCAAGCACACTGGAGGAGGAGGAGGAGAGAAGGCTCCTCATAAATGTTGATGCTAAAATATTTTGTTTTAACACAAATATCTAAGATTTTGTTATAGAAGTTCATATGCAAAGTTTGTCAAGCAAAGATAAGTGTGTTAATCATAACAGCAGTGCTAATGCATTTACTAGGTTGCTAAATAAGCAATACTCTTACCTCATATTGGAAAAGTTATGAATTTTTCAACATTTGAAATTACTTGAAATTACTACTACTGGACCCAGGAGTGCAGTCTGTGAGTTTGCTGAGCAGATTGTTCCTATGCATTTTGCTTGGTTCAGAATCTTCCAATCCAATATCGAGTGAAATAAACTGATGAATGTTTTAACAATATAAGTGTACAATGAAGTAATAAACTAACTCATAAATAAATTGAGAAGCTTGTTTTGGTATAGGCAGCTGGCAATGGGGGTGCAACATTGGACTAAATGATCCTTGTAGTCTATTCCAACTGTATGATTCTAGGAACATAGCTGTTGTGGTTGGTATTCATTGATAGCCTTATTCATAAGGACTGTTGCTGCCATATGATTCCGAAGTAGCAAGTATGGACAGTTTATTTCCCCTTTTCCCCTGTTATTTCAACTTAATGGTAACAACTTCACAGTAACTGTGGCCCACACAAACGAGGTTAATGAGTGAAGAAAGAAGAGCAGGGAAGACTTGGGCAGCCCACAATATTTCCACATACACCCTCACATCTCTAAGTTCCTGCTTCTCTCTAATGAGGCAGCAAGTGGCTTGAGCCCCACCATGCACAGAGCTTATACTTGGTGTGAATGGCTAGTATAAGCAGATGCATAAGCAGATCGTGAGTCACTACCCTAGGGGAGTAGCAGAAAGTCCAGAATTAATATGCCTGTGGTCTGTTGTGGTGCTATGCACATGAAACAATAGCTGCTGTACCTGCATCTGTGTGCAATAAGAATAATTGCATTAAAAAACATAAGTGGACCTATAACTGGTATATTATTCTTAATTTTTGAATTGCATTGACGTTTTAATGAAATGTGATGCTGTATATTTGAATTGTCAAGATTAATATATGCTAATGTCGGCATGAGTTAATAGAGAATAACCTGATTTTAGATTTTCAAATAGGCATTTAAAGAGAATTAAGAGAAGCACTCAGTTGCCCTTTAAAACTTGATAATTCCTTTTGTAACAGGTAGCAATAAGTTTTCCTTCTTTTTCTTCACAATTGCAAAGAAAATGATTCATTTAGTTCTGTGATTATCGAAAATCCATAGGCAAAATACAGCTGAAAGCATTTTCGCTTGTTTGGGGGTGGGAGTCGGGGAGTAATCTACTACTTTTGGTGTACTGTTACGTGCTTTCTTAAACTGTTAGGTACTATCCCTTAGCTGCAGACACACTTCTTTGCTTTTTGGCTAAAAGTTTTATACTTCAAATTCTGGATATTCCATATCATGTTGAATTTGAAGCCTGCTACAGTGGCCATGTACTAACGTCATGTTGACCATAGCCATAGGGAAATCAGCCTGTGAATGGACTGTGAGCTGGTGCATGCAGCTCATGTCGTTCCTGTTTCATTTCTCCTCTGCTAGAGTGGGGAAGCAAGCGGTGAAGTGGCTGGCTAAGTGTTGCATGTGAACCACTGCTTGTGCTCCCCCCCCCACCAACCACACTGTGAGAGGTAAGCAGAGAACAAACTTTAGCTGCTCTGTGCTAGGTAGCTGATGTTTAGAAATACGTATTAAACCAGGGTTTAGTAATTTCTATGTGAGCAGTGCAAAACCTTAGCCCTGAGATAAAAGGGGAGGATTAATTCCACTTGCTGCTTCTATCTGGCCATTAACTCAATCTTCTTATTCTCTTTGGCTCTATTCTGTGTTCAGTTTGCTAGATAAGGTTGTAACTAAGAAAAGTGATGCTTTGTTCTAGAGTGAAGGAAATCAGCTGTTCTTGCAGAGACAGCGGTAATCATGTATTTAAAATCAGTGGTGTGGGGAAAATAAAACTTTTAATTACTAAGTACTCTGCTATTACAGAAAATGTGATTGATGCAAGTTAAAGGGAGACTAATCCATCAAATGTTTGCATAGGATTTTTATTTGCAAATATAACACAGAAAGTGGGGGGTAACCCACATCCCCAGCTGACATTAACAATAAAAATGTTATTTCAGTAATAAGATAAGCAGTCCATATGTCCAAATAGGCATCTAAACGAGATTGCTGTTTATAAGTCATGTGTACAAATGTAGAAAGGGCAGTGAGAACTTCAGACCCCTGGGTACTAGATGGTGAATGTTTGTCATTCCAGCCTTGCAATATCTTCTTCTTTGGCGATCACTTGCATCCGAGTAAGATTGTCTTCCATAAACACGGTTTTAACAATGAGTCCGTAAGTGATTGTGGAGGCTAATTCTGGATCCAAACATTTTTCCACAGTGGAAGGGTGGTAGTTGATCGTGGTGTGGATTTGCCAAGCGTGCCTTCCTCTTAGCACGTTTCTCCCTTGTGTCCTGAGTTCAAGTGTCTTCAAAGCCCATGACACCTTTGGTAAAGGCTGTTCTCCTATTGGAGCGCTCGCAGGCCAGTGTTTCCCAGTTGTCAGTGTTTATACTACATTTTTTTAGATTTGCCTTGAGAAAGTCTTTAAACCTCTTTTGTTGGCCACCAGCATTACACTTTCCATTTTTAAGTTGGGAATAGAGTAGTTGCTTTGGAAGACGATCATCAGGCATCCGCGCAACATGACCAGTCCAACGAAGTTGATGTTGAAGAATCATTGCTTCAACACTGGTGATCTTTGCTTCTTCCAGTACACTGATATTAGTTCGTCTATCTTCCCAAGTGATGTGTAAAAATTTTCAGAGACACTGTTAATGGAATATTTCGAGGAGTTGGAGATGGTGTTTATAAGTGCTCCATGTTTCACAAGCATATAGTAAGGTTGGTAGTACAATAGCTTTGTAAAAAAAGCATTTTGGTTTCCCTGCGAATGTCCCAGTCCTCGAACACTCTGCGCTTCAATTGGGAGAAAGCCGCACTTGCAGAGCTCAGGCGATGCTGGATTTCGGCATCAGTGTTGGCCCTTGTGTAAAGATAACTGCAACAAGACAAGATATCTGTCTTAAGGGGATTGAATATAGCCAGAATCTTCCTGCCATTGTGTTTTTAGGGTCTCTTTCAGAAGTTACTAGGACTTGAACCCAAATATCAATAGTACTCTTGCTATAGCTACTTCACCAGCTCCTAGTATATACTTTTAGAAATAGATTATAGTTCTCTTTCTGTCTTTGCTGCATATATATGTATATGTAGTGATAGACAGGAGAGAGTATATCACTCATTTCTGTTTCATATTTTGCTGAGGTGCTTGTGAGTTTGAGATGTAGAGATTGTCACCTGAGCTCCTGATGTCATTTGACACACATATATTGGCTTGTATTCGGTGTTAGTCATTCTCGGAATAAATCCATACATATTAATGGACATGAACAACTTTGGTCCATTAGATTTAATATGTCTACTCTGAGTAAAATATAGGTGGATACAGCACAATCTCTATGCCACTTCTGCATTGTTCATCCGTAATCCTCTTCCATCACAGTTCTGTATTTTTCATGTGGATTAAAAAAAGAAGGAAAGAAAATTTGTATTTATATACATACTTTAATATTTGTTTTATAATGCATTTCCACTCAAAATAAGCATTTAAAAAGTATTTATGCAGTTCCTGAGCTAAGAACTGTCAGAACATTTGAGAAATGTAAGAGCTGGTGGATGGATACACACATTGGTTAGAAGGGGCAGATCAGGTCAGCTTTTTATCAGAATTCACAAATATCAAATTCCTCAAACATCCCTAGCCTACTTTAGTCACACAGTACAATCTGTGCTAACCCTTACAACGATGTATAATGGGATTATCTTCCACAGGAATGGTATCTCCTCATGTGGTGAACAGGAAAAAAATAATTTGCTGTATACCAGCTGAGACACAACTCTCTATAAAAAGGAAAATGTGCTTCAAAAAGAAATCAAAGCTTCTTTCTGGGTCCTGGAAATTCCCCTATGTTGTCAGTTTAACAAACCTCATTGCTAAATCAGTTGTTTCAGGCATCTTGTAGAGCCATCTTTTTTTTACCCAGGCTCTCCCTGACCCATAAAGTCAGGCTCTGTTTTTGTTTGTTTGAATGCCTGTTTTTTATGTACTTTTAGACAACCGGTTTTTACATTATTATTTTTTAAAAAATAAAAATCACTAACAAGGAAAGTTTTCAGTTTTTCTTGTGGAAATGATGTATTCAGGCTTTTTTTTTTTTTTTAGTTTATTTTTCCGCCAGTTCACAGGTTTATTTTTCTAGCCAAAGGCCATGACAATCTTGTAGCAATAATATCAATAAAATAACACAGAAATGAGAGTCAGAGTTGGTTTAAATGGTGGTATGACTGATGCTTTTAAAATGTTTTAAGGAGTGAAACCGGGTTGCATTCTGGCTCCCACTCCTTTTAACTTTTATATTGATGATTTGGTGCCAATGCAGACTCCCCCTCCCTAGTAATTAGGAACAGAAAGATTTTAATTTAGATGTATGCTGATGATTTAGTGCATCTCTCTCTTTCTCTGTTGGGCCTCAAAATCTCTTGGGAGTTTAATTTAAAATGCAATACAGTGGTAACTTGGTTTACAATGATAATCGGTTCCGGAGGTCTGGCTGTAAACCTAAACAGGTTGTAACCCAAGGCGCGCTTTCGCCGATGGGGCCTCCCCCCCCCAAAATTGGTTGTAATCCGAAAAAAGGGACACGCACTTCCGGGTTTGATTTGGTTGTAATCCAAAATGGTTGTAATCCAAAGCAGTTGCAAACCAAGCTACCACTGTACATTTCACTGCACAGCAGTTTCCATATTGAAAACCACATTTTGGGGTGCATGGTGAGTGCAAAGCAAAATGCTTACATGAACTCACAGCTCTCATCTAAGCCTCCAGAAAATCCCTACATGTTTCTCTCCCCCCCCCCCCCACCCATACCAACCCAAGAATTACATAGCCACCAGAACAGGGAATGCCCAAGATCGAGTGTTGACCTTTATCAGACCAAAGGGCCCAAGCAATCTATCTCCTCTGTCTGTCTCCCTCTCTCTCTGTTGTCCCTCTCTCTCTCTGTTGTCGGTATTTCAGACTTAAACTCAGTAAAGGAATATGTGAAAGAAGGAAGCAAAGCATATTTTGGCAATTTTCATTAGTATATTTTAGTTTTTCTTCCTGAGAGAGGGGAGACGGATAATTTCAGGCACCTTTTATAAATCTAATTACTGATATGGTTAATTCTGATTGTAATTGTTTTGTATTTTTAATATATAATTTTAGCAGTGTGTGTGTTTTTACAGTGCCCTGGGATCCTTCAGCAAACAAACAAACAAACAAACAAGTTGGCAAACCTCATTTAATTTCCATTCTATAAGTATCAATCATAATCCATATCTATGGTCAGTAACATTCAGCCACCATTAAGATGCCTTTTTCATTCTTGGTTACTTTTACCACTGGTAGAAATGAACTGAAAGTGTTAAGTCACTTCACCTCAGACACCAGACACCCAGCAGATGGTAACATTTGTGAATTGTTGTTGATCTGAACAAGATTAGTTTGGTGACCTAGAGGTGAAAGGCTGTCTATCCCATTACTATATCCTAAGACATCAGATACCCTATTTTGTTTCAAGAACCAGCAAAAATGGAAGACTCATAGAGAGAAACCAAAGCTACTTTGATAAATACCTGTTCTATATTATTTTGTATGCATTGATATTCTTCCATAAATAATAATAATTCTTCTTTCTGTCTTGCATGCTGCTAAATTGTGATTTTAAAAACAGAATTTTTTTTATCATTCATAGGACTTTACGAAATAGATGCCATAATTTATTTGCCACTTAATATTTGTTAACTTATTATATGTACATTTTTTCTAGTACGTATTGGAATTTAGTGTTTTATATTTGTTTATCCTATGCTAAAGCTGCACATTTCTCCCAAGCACATTTACTATGGTGTAAATCCCACTGAACACAGTGGTGTTTACTTCCAGGTAGACATGCCTAGTATTCTGTAGGATGAAATACAGAAGAAAAATATTTATGTATGACCTGACCCTTACGTTTGTTTTGCTTGTTACTCTGCTTTTGTAGAGCTACTTTTTAGTAGCTGAAGTCCGAGAAATGCATGACACTTAAAATATGACACTTAAAACTGTGGAATTTCAACTGAGATAATAGTGAAACTACAATAAACTTCAGTATATTTGTTTGATTTCAAGCTGACCATATAGCACTACCCCCTAGGTCTGCCAAACTATTTTCAAGATGCTTTTTGCCTCAGGAGCTCTTTAGTTCAGAGTTCTTTAATTGACTTGAAGTGACTGAGTGTCTGAAGACCTCCCCAGAGGGTAATAACAATGCCTCTACTGTACGGTGCTGGCAGCTCCTGACATTACTCGGTATTTGCTTACAAGAGCCTCATGTTCAGGTTTTCAGGTGTACAATTCAAAATAGAAGTAGCTTGCCTTTGACATGGACTTTCTTTTTCTGTCTCTAGGCGTTAGATCAGGACCGAACTGCACTACAAAAAGTTAAAAAATCTGTAAAATCTATATATAATTCTGGGCAAGGTAAGCTTTATTTTTCTTAATCATAATAAAGAGTTACTCAGTGTTAATAGTTTTTGCAATTTTACTCTTTTTAAGATTCAAGAAATGGCTGTCTATGGATAAAAAATGCCTATGGATAAAAAATCCAGTTGAAAGGCACTAGCAATTTAACGGAGCTTTGTATTTTTTTTTCTGAACTAGAGTTTTCCAGTTCCATTTATCACAGCTTTAATTGTTTTGCAGGTTGAAGTAACAATGCACATCGGTATATATAATTTTTTGTGAGATTTCAAGCCCCCCCCAAAAAAGCATAATCTGTTGCTCAGAACAATATTTGGCTGTCAAAACAAACACAATATCATAAAGATTATTCTGTTCAAAAAGAAGCGTTTCCTCTTGGCTGTATCGTGATTGATATTTCTTAGTTCATTGGCGGACTGTTGAGTTTGAATTTTGAGAGTACTTTTCTTTCTGTACTCATGATTTTAGACTTCCGTCACTTCCTGTCTGCCCCCCGCCCCCGGTACTTTTTCCTGTCCTAAAAAATGCATGTGAATGAGGCGAGTGTGATTCAGGATTCCATTAATCAGTTAAGCATTATTTATTTTGACTAGGTTCTTGTCAGTGCAAAGTGAACAGGAAATAGATGACTTTCCTAGAATATATTTAATAAAAGTATGACCTGCAAAGAAAATAACTGCTAAATGAAGTATTTAAATCAAGTGGTCTCTTTTAAACGTAATGTGTGCCTATGCCATCTTCACATATTTTGGTCTATAGTCATCTTAAAAAAGAAAGAAAGAAAGTTCACAACATTTTGATGTGTCTCAGTTGCTGTTCCTTTTCCTCATGGCTCAGGATTTTAATGAGCAAATAGAGCGTGTATATTTGGAATACCAAATTCGTTTACATCCTACCAAGCCCACTCTCTTTTCTCTGATAAGTAATGGTGCTGCCACTATGACACACTTGTGTCATTATCAGTATGTTAAGAGCTTAAAGAAGTGCCTACCCATCATCATGTAATACAGTTTAGTTGCCACTTACGACAGTCCAAAGGCGGATTTGATTAGTGTTTTTGTGTTTATGTTTTGTATCTTAAAGTCATGCTGTCAGCTGTTCCAGGCATAGCCAAGAAGCTCACCACTCTTCCTGTTAACCATCAGTTACTGGCCACAAATACCAAACGTCCGCCACATTCTGTAAAGCCATTTAGCCACAGGGGGATGTTCACATTTTTATTGTGGTATCAAAACACAGTAGTTGCAGACATCTTCGGATGACCTGACTATATAAATACACTGTGATGCTTAGTCCAGTCACATTAAAACCTTTATGACAAGCAATTCCTGTGGTTGTAGCAGTGGTGCGGCTTCTTACACAAAATTCTTACATTTTAGCCATTTTTCAAATTCTTGTTCTGAAGTTAGCTAGGTGAACTCCAGCACTTGTTTAAGGACCAAAGGACTGACTAACAGGAAAATAGGCATCTCTCTCACTGAAATATTATTCAGAGTGGTAATCTTGCTATCAAAACTTTAATAATGCTACAAGCAAGAGGCCGATTTAAAGTTGTTTTTCTTAATGTTATTGTTAGTATTAATATTTTTTCTCATTCGTAGGAAAAAAACACATTTCTGTATTTTTTTCCCTCTCAGAACATGTCCAAAATGAAGAGAACTATGCACAAGTACTAGATAAATTTGGGAGTAATTTCTTAAGTAGAGATAATCCAGATCTGGGCACTGCTTTTGTAAAGTTTTCTACATTGACTAAAGAATTATCAACACTCCTGAAAAATCTGGTAAGGAGTTTCTAATGTTTTGTTTCTTCATAATATTTACATTTTAAACAAGTATTTGCTTTGCTTTCATTTATGTAACAAATTGTCCGCTCTAGAAAAAAATTTCAAATTTTCTGTAGGCAGCAGCATGTGTTTGGTTCTAGCTGCAGATAAAGACAGGGAGAATATATCATTTAATCGATACTACACCATATTTTTGAATTATGGTGAAATATGGTGCTGGAGGAGACTCTTGAGAGTCCCACGGACTGCAAGAAGATCAGACCTATCCATTCTGAAGGAAATCAGCCCTGAGTGTTCACTGGAAGGACAGAGCCTGAAGCTGAGGCTCCAATACTTTGGCCACCTCATGAGAAGAGAAGACTCCCTGGGAAAGACCCTGATGTTGGGCAAGATGGAGGGCACAAGAAGAAGGGGATGACAGAGGACGAGATGGTTGGACAGTGTTCTTGAAGCTACCAACATGAGTTTGACCAAACTGCGGGAGGCAGTGGAAGACAGGAGTGCCTGGCATGCTCTGGTCCATGGGGTCATGAAGAGTCGGACACGACTAAATGACTAAACAACAACAGCAACGCACCATATTTTTAGGCGTGAGATTTTCCTAGCTCTGCAAATGACAAGGAATGTTTTAAACGTGTGCTGCAGGGGTGGCATTCAATGCAGTCTGTGCTTGAATGGAACAGTAAAGGAGCTACTTAATTAAACCATTAAGAGATCATAGACCAATACAGTGTCATCATTGTATGTTTCTGATTTATTCAAACGGCTTTGTAACACTAAAGAAATAGTCAGAAACCTTAAAAGGTCTTACTTCATTTTTAGTGCTTTTTAAAAACACATTTAACAGGGAATTATTTACAATACTAGAGTGGATTGTGATGATTGCTCATGGAACAGAGCTCAGCTGCCTCCTCTCCACCCCCCAAAAAGCTGTTCCTGATTGTTGGAGAAATGTTTGAGAATGGCATGGGATATTGAATAGAGGCTAGAGTGTAGAGTTGACAGAAATCATGGACATGCCTATGGTTCTAGCCCATTGTATATGATTTTTAATGGACACCTCAGTATGCTGTTTTTTGGAGCATATTGCAGAATAGAGAGCTGAAAGGTGTCTTGTTTCTCTTTTTTTGTCTTTGCAAAGCTTAGATCTGTTCACACTTTACTCTCCTAATGAGAGAACAATATGGTTTATGCTTCATCATTAGCCAAGCCTCAGGCTTATGTGCTTTATACCTCTTCTTCAAGAATAACCTTTAAATAGATCTATTTGGATGGTACCTGACATTCCTTCCAACCCGCAGTGTAAAAAGAGAACCTGTTCTTCCTCTAAAAAGGAAAACTTTCTTGTTCTAAAAGAGAGAGAGAGAGGGAGCAGTAAAGCTCAAAACACTTTGAGCCATTTTCAAGAACAAAATGACTTTTTACAAAGCTGTTGGATTTTTTTCCTGGTTTCATGCATTAGTATAGTTTCCCTTTGAGGACCCTGATGATACGAAGCTTGATAAAGGGCTTATTTCAAACAATAATCTAAATTTTTGCAATAGGTGTAAAGGCCACATTAGTAGAAACAAGACATTAATGGATATTTGTAGCTCACTTTAAGCTCATACTTTTAAAAATTGAATAACACTGCTTTTTCTTCTTAGCTTCAAGGATTGAGCCACAATGTCATCTTCACATTGGATTCCCTCTTAAAAGGAGATTTGAAAGGTGTCAAAGGGGTAAGTTTTTTGCTTGAGAACTATAATAGTATTGCTGACTTTGTTGCATGGGCTTTTGCTGCTTTCCCATCAGTGTTCTTGTGGTGACATCATATCTGCATAAAATTCTGTAGAATCAGCTGTAATTGCATGCTTTACATTTCATGCTCCTTCTTCAAAGCTTGAGATATATGTGCCTTAAGATCCATGGGAAAGAAATTCTTAAAGTTATAAAAAGAGAAGCCTTTCTTTCTTTTTAAAAAAGTAAATTATAATCTTGAAAGAATATCTTAAGTATATACATTTTAACATAGCAGTGTCATAAACTTATTTTAAGTGCATTTTCTCTTTCCTAAGGATCTTAAAAAGCCTTTTGACAAAGCCTGGAAGGATTATGAGACCAAATTGTAAGTATTGTTCACTCTGGGTAAACATTTAAGCAGCTTTAAGTGTGTGACCTAATCATTTCTTTCAAGCCTTGAGCTTTTCTGGGGATGTCTGTCACTTTCTTCAGTGTCAATGAATGATATGGAATTATTTAATAGGCACATAGTAAACTTACGCATTTCAGCGATGCTTGGGAATATGTTCTTGTGGATTGACAAACCTGGTTTACTATAGTATATTCCTCGTTTAGTGAATATGCATGCAATAACAAATATTAAAAGAATGCCACTGGCCTCATTCACACTGTGGCTTAGCATTATGTGTGCGCCACACCTCTGTCTTCTTCTTGTAGTGTAAGCATAAGGAAATGGGATGAATTTGCTTCTGCTTTCAGCTTACAGTGATTTGTTATGCCTGAATCAGGAAAACTGCACTTTAAGCTATAGCTTGTCCATACCAGCAAGGTTTGTAAACTATCGTTTGAAGCTGGCTTATTCAGGCAAGTCTTAGTTAAAGCTTTGGTTCATACATAAAGACAAACTGCAGTTAGTTGAAAAAGGATGGATGTTCTTCCTTCCTTCCTTTTTCATTTATTTTGCTGCACTGGAGTAGTGTGGGGAATTGGCTAAGCATGAGATTCATTCAGATATTATTATGTCAGAATTCAGCCACTGAATTCTTTTTTTATGGGGCCCATGATACCTTACCCAGTAGGAATGGGGGCAAGCAGATCACCCACTGGCAATTTGGTATAAATGCAGTCCTCTCGAAACAGAACTTAAAACGATATTTGGTGGGAAATACTGTTGTCACATTCATTGAATGTTGAATTAAGACTAGGGAGACCCAAACTCAAAATTCTTGTTCGGTTACAATATTGCTTAGATGATGCTAGGCCAGTCACACACACTCAAGCCATCATATTTCACAGGATTATTGTGTTGATTTGTGATTTTCTTTGGAGGAGGGGAATTACACATGGTGTCAACTCTTTATGGGAAAATAAATATGTAATCAAATAATTCATTTTTTTTTAAAAAAATCTACTGTTTCCAACAATAGATATATAATTTTATTTGTAATTAGCATAATTGTTAACAGATTTGATATTTCACTGCCTGAAAAGATTACGATGGAAGATTACGGTCAGGAACTTCGTATAACCCAGTTTCATTTGGTTTTGGTGGATTTCAGTTGGACTCCAATATATGTTTTGTGCATTTGCTTTGTGTATTTGTAATACTTGGAAAAGAAATGATACAGCAGCAATCTCTAGTTCTGAGGAACAATTCATAAATTTGTAAAAGTAGCAGCTGATCTAACAACTTACACTTGAGGGAATTCAGCAATGCAGAGACTTGTGGGTCTTTGATAGACTTTGGTGAGTTGCTGGCTGCATCCATACAGTATTGCTGTAAAACTGGAGAAATGGATCAATATGTTGAGCAAAATGCAATGTTTGAAACTGAGTGCTGAACGTATAAAGGTGGAATGTGGATAGAAATAAACTACGAAGAATATCAGTAGTAGTTGAAGGATGTTGTTATGGCAAAGTTTGGTTTCTGTTTTTCACTTTCTGGTTTATTCTGTATGCTTCTTGTTTACTTTGGCTTCCATCCCATGACTCACGTAACAGAAATAATAATTAAGCAAAAAGAAAATGAAAAAGATGTGTTTATTAACACTTTTGAAAGGTGGAGTCATATACAGAGGATAAGAAGATAGGATTTGCAGCCATTCAAGATCACCTCTATAATATTAGTGACAGTTGTGCTAAGTGAATTGAACACTGGTTAAATTTCCTTTCTACATGCTTCAGACAGCTGTCTGATTTATTTTTGTTTTTTAAGTGCAGCATGTACTTCATCCGTTTTGAGTGTTAATTTCTGCCTCTCACTTTTTGAAAAAAGAAAAGAGTATTTAAAAATTGATAGACTGTGCAGGAAAAGTAAGAAGTGACAATGTTTATTAAATGTATGCTTTTGAAATTTCAGCACAAAAATCGAAAAGGAAAAAAGAGAACATGCAAAACAGCATGGGATGATAAGAACTGAGATAACTGGAGCTGAGATAGCAGAAGAAATGGAGAAAGAAAGAAGGCTATTTCAGCTCCAGATGTGTGAAGTAAGTAACAAATTGTTTGAAATGTTTTTATCCAAATTTCTACTGAAATATTCTAAAAGTCCTGTTACAAAATGTTGCTTGGTAAGAAATAGTACATTGGACAACTCAGTGGCATAGCAAATTTTCTTTTCCTATTAATCTGAACATCACATAAAGCTTCATCTAGCCAATTCCATGTTGACTTTCAGGGCTAATTCACACTTAAGGCACCATTCAGTTTTAAGAATGGGTTAGAAATTGTGGAGAGGAAGAGGAAACCAACAGCTTCAAACAATTTGGGGGTGGGGACCATCTGTTTATCATGGTGTTTGTTTTTAATTACTTCTAAATAAATTTTAAGTTTCCTATGCCATACTGATCTATTTTGTATACACTAAAATCTTAATCACTGTATTGGTGGAGTGGTTTCAGATGTTAACTGCAAGGCAACCTCCAAGATAATTGCTGAATTTGTTAAACAGATCTGAAATAGTGCTTTTATTTGAGCACAGCTGAAGCCCCAATATATAATTATCTACTGAGCTTTGGTTTTTCTTTCTACAGTATCTCATTAAGGTTAATGAAATCAAGACAAAAAAAGGTGTGGACCTTCTACAGAATCTTATTAAGTATTATCACGCACAGTGCAAGTAAGTATAATTATTTAGCTAAAACCGATCTTACTTTTCTGACTTGCTTTGGTGTTTTCTGTTGCTATTTTATAGTAGATTTGCAAGATTTTATTTTTCTCCTTAATAAATAAAATTATTTCTACTGCAGTTCAAGCCACCCTTTGTAATAAGTGTGCTCAGTTCTTACTATTACCACATGGAAGTCCAAATTTTATTACCCTTTCAACTGGGATATAAATTAGTTTTAAAATTTGGCCTGTCAGCAGAACATTTGGCATCTCTGTGGATGGAATTTTTCCAGAAAGAGGGAAAGGGCAGCTTAGGAAAAAATCTGGCTTTGTAACAGGGTGTGTGTGTGTGTGTGTGTGTGTGTGTGTGTGTGTGTGTGTGTTTTACCTCTTTTGGCATTTAGAAACCAATATTCCTTGCAGCCTGACTTTCAGAAGGTTGTGAGCTGATGCGTAGAACTGTCTGAGGTCTTTTCAGTGGATGTTTTGCCCCAAGATTCCAGTCCTTTGACATGTGTTTACATCCATTTGGCGATGGGAACAACAGAGCTTTGCATGAATGCAGAAGCCCTCAAGTTCATCAGTTGATTGCTGATTTTTAAAGGGCTGAAAATTGGCCAGTAGGTGAAACTATTCAGCAAGATTCAATCTTTGTTGTATTCCTGCATGAACATATTTACAGTAGGTTGTATCGAATGCTGCATATGTTCTGCTTGTGCAATGAGACTGCCCCTTTCCTCTACAATACCTGCCTCAAAATCTGTTTCAGAGATTCTTCCAACCCCAGAACAGATTTTTTGGGGGGTGGGGCGAGGGGAGGGCTGCAGAGGAGAGGAGGAAGTTTCATTGTGCAAGCAGAAGTCTACGTGAGTGGAACAGCAGTGTTGAATACAGTCCAGTGGGCTCACACATCTGTTATGCTTCTTAATGACCAAAATCAGTGCATCCCTGAATAAAGTGTCTGCTTATATTTGTGAGAAGACTGTAAATGTCAGGTTCTGAAGGAATTCATTATTACAGCTAAATGATATGCAGATGGGGAGAAATGGTCAATAGACGTCAGAAGGGCAGTGGGAAAAGTACTGATTTGCTGATAATCACAAGCATTTTCCATTGTAGTTTCTTCCAGGATGGCTTGAAGACGGCTGATAAACTAAAACAATATATTGAAAAACTGGCTGCTGATTTATATAATGTAAGTCATTCATAAGACAGGAGTATTGCCTGCTTGGATTACTGTTTTTTAAATATTTTTGCTAAAGAAATGGAAAAGCATTTCAGTTTTAGGCACCTTAATATACAAAATAGTTTTTTACAAATCTAGTTTGAGGCAGCAACCTTTCAAACATTTAAATTAGGCTAGTTATTATGTACCCTAATTAGAGTTTTGTGATTAAGCAATCTATATTTTTTCCTAATAAAAACTATGTAATAAATTGGTTAATGATTTCAGTATGAAGTCCAGTAAAATAATTTCCCCTTTGTACCATTATGAGCCACTTCTCACAATATTCGAAAAAGAATATTCTGACTAATGGTTTGAAAAAGCACCATCTTTTAGTAGCTTGGTTCAGTTAGTTTCAATATAGTATAGAAATGAATAAATCTTAACACATGCATATAGACAAAAGCAATGCAAACACACCCTTTTACTTGGAATTTAAAATGGAGCGTCTTGGACCTTTTCAAGAAAAGCTGGACCTAGGATATATTAATATGTATAATAAGCACATTATATATGATGTTCTAAGCTACATCAACAGAAGTATAGTGTCCAGATCAAGGGAAGTAATAGTTCCACTGTATTCTGCCTTAGTCAAACCACAATTGGCATACTGTGTCCAATTCTGGGCACCACAATTTAAGATGAATGTTGACAAACTGGAACATGTGCAGAAGAGGGCAACCAAGATGATCATAGGTCTGAAAACTAAGCCTTATGAGGAGTGCTTGAAGGAGTTTGGTATGGAAAAGAGGAGACTGAGAGGAGATATTATAGCCATCTTCAAATATCTTAAGGGTTGTCCCATGAAGGAGGGAGCAAGCTTGTTTTCTCTGGAGGGTAGGACTCGAACCAATGGCTTCAAGTTGCAAGAAAGGGGATTCCAACTAAACATTCAGAAAAGCTTTCTGACAATAAGGGCTGTTTGGCAGTGGAACAGACTCCCACGAGAGATGGTGGACTCTCCTTCCTTGGCGGTTTCTAAGCAGAGGTTGGATGGCCATCTGTCATGGATGCTTTAGCTAAGATTCCTGCATTGCAGGGGGTTGGACTAGATGACCCTTGGGGTCCCTTCAAACTCTACAATTCTATTTAAAAACTGAAGTAGTGTTTGGTCATTTTACTCTAGATAAAGCAGACACAAGATGAGGAGAAGAAACAGCTCACTGCACTCAGAGACTTGATAAAATCTTCATTACAGCTTGACCAGAAGGAGGTAAGGATCTTAAGCAAACTATTAGTTATGGGCTGAACTTATCTGAGTTTATTAAAAGTGCACAGTTACATGTACATTAAAGTACATAATGCCAGTGTTTGGATGTCCAAACTAACACTCACTCTTTGTTGAGCCAAGTAATACATGAATGAGCTTAGCTTCCTCCTGGGCTCATGTGCCTTCCCTCCTTTTCTCCTCCCAGTCATGCAAGCAAAGGTGTTCAAAAGGTTTTGCTTTTTATAAAGCCCTGTTAGTTTCATCCACATAAGGGGAAATGGTCTATTGCTATGGCTTTTTTAAAAACAAGAACAAAAGGGGAAGGAAAATCTTACTTACAGTAGGTCCCATGCCTTTCAGAAAAATTATTGTAGGCCCAAAAGCTTTCAGAAAATTATAGTTTCAGGGGCATGCTTTTTTATAAACAGTTCTCACATCCAAGAAAAACTGGTGATAATTGTTTATAAAATGTGCCCTTGAAGACTTTTTTTTAAACATGTTGGGCCTACAATACAGTACATTTCTAGTACCTGGAGTGCTCATCCCCTCCCTTCACAACATTTTTATTGCCTGATCAATTGTGCTGTCTCAGTTTTGCGGTGGTTTCAAAGCAAGCCAATTTTAACCCATGTTTTATGATGCTGGCTAACTATGCTTCATGTTAAAAACTTAATCCCTGGTTTGGATGAAATTCAAGCTGAGTTAGCCAAAGTGAAAGCTTCCAAAGTAGTTCTTCTTGGCTGTAGAGGAGGAGAGGGAGGAATGTGTGGACCCAAAAAGAGGATTAGACTCATTCACATAGCACTAAATTATACAGCACTGAATGCACCTAATGTTCTCTCTCAATAAGTGCATGTAGTTCACAGTTGGTATGATGTGGATTTATGATAAGGATCTGCCATGTCTGTTACCCAGTGGATCTTTTTCTGTGTCTGGTGCTTGCTTTGCTTATTAAGTACTGCTCAAAAATAATGTTCAATTCGGTGGAGATTCAATTTTCAGTAGTGGCACTATTTCAGATACTTAATATTCAGAACACATACTCAATACTCAGAAGCCAGAAATGCCCACTGATGAAATCATACAGATTAACTAGTCCAGGAACTTTAGAAAGTCTGTTTCATACACGAGGCCAGCGGTTTCCCCAACTTTCACACACCCCCGCCCCCTCGGACCACTTGAAAATAGCTGAGGGTCTTGGTAGACCACTCAATGATTTTCTGTCTTTTGTACCACTTGCAGTGCACTATCCTGGATGTTGTATACTTTTTAAAATTGTAATTTATTGCTTCTTTTACTTCTTATATATTGTATTTTCTTGTATTACAATGTAAGAAATAAAAGAAGCCAGCAAAATTTAATACAATACAGTGGTACCTTGGTTCTCAAACTGAATCCATTCCGAAAGTCCTTTCGACTTCTAAAAATGTTCGAAAACCAAGGCGCAACTTCCGATTGGCTGCAGGAGCTTCCTGCACTCAAGTGGAAGCCGCAGAAGCAGCGTCAGATGTTCAGCTTCCCAAAAAAGTTCGCAAACCGGAACACTCACATTGCGGCATTTGGGAGCCAAAACGTTCGAGTCACAAGGCGTTTGAGAACCAAGGTACGGATGTAGTTGTGCTGTCTTTCATCTTTAACTACAAATCCCCAGATACACTGCAAACTACATGCAGTGGCGTAGCGTGGGTTGTCAGCACCCGGGGCAAGGCAAGTAATTTGCGCCCCCAACCCGTGGATTTGCGCCCCCTAACCCATGGATTTGCCCTAACCCCAGATGTTGCGCCCGGTGCGGCCAGCCCCCCCTGCACCCCCCACGCTACGCCACTGACTACATGATGAAGCTTGCAGACCAGTGGTGAACCATAGACTCCAGTTTGGGAACTCCTATACTAGGCCATATGACCATGATGTTCAGAAGTGTACCACCAGCTTTGTTACCCAGAAAATCATCCTACACAAATGCCATTTTTAACTGCACATTTTAAAGGCAGCCAAAATGTATTTTGGGTTCTATGCACAAAAAAGTATACTAATTATTCTTGAAGCAGATGGTCTGTTTAATTAACCATAAAGATTACATCTTTGTGAGAAGTTAACAAATGTCCACCTCTCATGTTGAAAAAACGTGAACTTGTATACTTGACATTGGAATTTCATTTTCTCTTATTCTTACCATGTAAAGGAACCACTGTCCCACAGGCTCATCTCAGGGGGTCCAATTGGACCCACAAGGTTGTTTTCCCCAAACCACACCCACCTGCCCTTAGCTGACATCAGTCATGACATCAGTTGGTGGGCATGAGGATGGAGTTAAAATTCTGCTTTGGCTGAACTGAGATCGCATGCATCTAAGGGACGCGGGTGGCGCTGCGGTCTAAATCACTGAGCCTAGGGCTTGCCAATCAGAAGGTCAGCGGTTCAAATCCCCGTAACGGGGTGAGCTCCTGTTGCTCGGTCCCTGCTCCTGCCAACCTAGCAGTTTGAAAGCCTGCCAAAGTGCAATTAGATAAATAGGTACCACTCCGGCGGGAAGGTAAACAGCGTTTCCATGCGCTGCTCTGGTTCGCCAGAAGCGGCTTAGTCATGCTGGCCACATGACCCGGAAGCTGTCTGTGGACAAACGCCGGCTCCCTCGGCCTATAGAGCGAGATGAGCACGCAACCCCAGAGTTATCCATGTCTGGACCTAACGGTCAGGGGTACCTTTACCTTTACCTAAGGTATTAAGATTTAACCCCGCTCATAAACTGATGATCAAGGATTAAATCTTGTTCAGTTTCTAGGATATTGTGCAAACGCTTTCCAGATTCAGGAAAGGGTTTACATGGAAACCGCTGCTAAAAGGAAGGTTTATTCCTTTTGTTTAAGCAGGGGGTTCCAACGCAAACCCCTTTCTTATTCAGGAGGGTATTTCCATTGGAATCTTGCTTAAAATGAAGGGCTGTCAAATGGCTCTGTTGGGAACAGGGATGTGCAGCCCAAACAAATATTTAACTTCCCTCTTGACAGCTGCCAAGCAGGGGTTAAATTCTGTTAAATTCTTCAGGAGGATGGGAGAAAGCTGTGCTTTGCCAACCCTATGATTGGTGCTTCCAGCTGGCTCTTTGGGTGCATTGAAACCCAGCACATGGGATTTTGAGAACTGAGTGGTCCTGGTTATCTTCAAATTTGGCACGTGAGTCTGAGCCTAATGAGGAACTAAATAGTTTCCCCACCCCAACACGGACTGAACTAAGTAAATAACTGTTTTAATTTAGGTTGATTAATAGTCCACAGACCTTTAAATGACAAAACAAAACCTTCACAGATATTTGATTCCATACATTTGAGTGGAAAGAACCCCTAAAATACAGAAAGACCTTCCAACAGAATGATTAAAAGTTAAATATTATGATGGGAGGTAGTCCAACAATATCTGGAGGGTCACAGGTCCCTATCCTTCCCCTAGCTATGTACTATAGCATTGGCAGCTTTATTGCGAATCCTAGTAACATGTATACACACTTTAAAGAACACTAAATTTATTTAGTTAATAGCTAATTAAAATTAGCAACATAAGGGTGAGGTTGTGAGGTTCGTTGCTAAGATTATACACCAGATACTACAGTAGTGTTACAAGTGACCTGTAATAATTGATTGGCATCTGTATGTCAGACAGATTCTTAAAGTATACTTAAATTGGCTTATTTCTTCATAAAAGAGCAGTTAAATTAATAATTAAAAAGAATTATAAATGAATATAATGGATACATTCACATCTGTATTCCGAGTTTCTTAGTAGGATGAATAGGAGGGGTGACCTCAAGATTTTGCTCTGTTTTGTGTGTGTAATTAAAATCTATTTAGATTTTCAGCAGTGGTTGCAACTTTCATGAGAACAAATCGGAGTAAGATATACTTGTTTACAAAAGTATATCATTAGAATGCAGCTATAAAATAAAAAACCAAGCTTGTGATATTTTGTTCAGCAACAGCATTATTGATTGTGCTTCTAAATTATTACCATCATTCTACATTTAATTGTATGTGCTTTCTGCAAACAAAAGAGCAAAATATCAAGCTGGTGAAATATACAAAACATTTCTTGGAAGTATGTTTTCCACATGTATAATTCTCTCTAATTTCATATTAAAATTTGGCATTTAAAAACTATAAAACAATGGCTTAGTTGGAACCTTGTAATCACATTCAAGTACATTTGGAGCCCAGGGAGAAAATTTAATGTAAGGAAACAAACTGCTTTGGGGCAGAGGAGTTGGGCCTTCTATAGAAACACAAAGAGCAAGGGCCATGTTAAAGGAAGTAGGAAAATTGTAGAAGAAAGACTTGGTGTAACCTTAGGGACACTTCACAGTACACTGATGTGTGTGATTCCTAATTGACGTGTTTCAAAATGGAAAGCCTTTTAGTGAGCAAGAAAAATCTGAGTTATAAAATGGCTCACATGAAAAAGGTTAAGCATCTATTCCTCAACCTAGGTGTCTCTTTCTCTCACAGTAGTATTCTGCTGCTTTTCATTTATTTGTTGTTTTTTAAAAAAAGGTCAGGGCTTCATAACAAACATTTGTGTGTATTTTGCCCCTTAATTATTCTTTAAGGTAGTCAACAAATGACTTTACTCATGAGATGTTTGTAAAAAATATCCTGTAATACTGAGCCAGATTTTGCGGAAACTTGGAGAGGCAGTGATCAATTTTAAAGAAACATTTGTTTATCATTTAGCTAGTATTCTTATTATTATTTTTTTAGTGATTAAAGATGTGCATTTTTAAGGAAAGACCTTGTTTGGCATTTTCCCATTAAAATGAATATTTTTTTTCTATACAGTGTTCCATTATGGCTTTAAGATTATGGCATTTATACAGTAATCAGAATAATGGATATTGTCCTGTCAATTTGTAAAGAATTAATTTGGATACCGGTATTAGGTATGGTCTTTTTTAAAAAGAAAAAAAAAAATTAAGTAATATTTATTAAAGTTTTAAAGGTTACAAAAAGAAAAAAAGAAAACACCAAATTAAGCAAAAACAAGACAACACATCACAATAAGGAAAAAGAAAAAAGAAAAAGAAAGAAAAAACAGAAAAATAGAAACAATTAAAAAACACATTGAACCTTCCCATAACTTATCTTTCATTTGCTTGTTTCCTTGACCTCCTCGCACCTCCCTTTTTTGTATTCTAGTTCAGTTAGCTATTTCAGCAAATCCTTTCCATCTTTCCCAGTTTTTGTCCTATAATTTATCTTAATATAATGTAACTTTACTTTCCCTCTTTTCACCAATTAACAGTCTATTTTTACTTAACCCTTTATAACATTTCTGCTAAAGCCACATAACTTCATTCCAACATCCTTCTAACATTCCTTAATTTTACAATGTTTCTGTAAATAAACTTTAAATTTCTTCCAATCTTCTTCCACCGACTCTTCTCCCTGGTCTCGGATTCTGCCAGTCATTTCCGCCAGTTCCATGTAGTCCATCACCTTCATCTGCCATTCTTCCCGGGTGGGTAGATCTTGTGTCTTCCAGTACTTTGCAATAAGTATTCTTGCTGCTGTTGTAGCATACATAAAGAAAGTTCTATCCTTCTTTGGCACCAATTGGCTGACCATGCCCAGGAGAAAGGCCTCTGGTTTCTTCAGAAAGGTATATTTAAATACCTTTTTCATTTCATTATAGATCATCTCCCAGAAAGTCTCAATCCTTGGGCATGTCCACCAAAGGTGTAAGAATGTACCTTCAGTCTCTTTACATTTCCAACATTTATTATCGGGCAAATGATAAATTTTTGCAAGCTTGACTGGTGTCATGTACCACCTGTAGATCATTTTCATTATATTCTCTCTTAAGGCATTACATGCCGTGAACTTCATACCTGTGGTCCATAACTGTTCCCAGTCAGCCATCATAATATTATGTCCAACATCTTGTGCCCATTTGATCATAGCTGATTTCACCGTTTCATCCTGAGTGTTCCATTTCAACAGCAAGTTATACATTCTTGACAAATTCTTAATTTTGGGATCTAACAGTTCTGTTTCCAATTTTGATTTTTCCACCTGGAAGCCAATTTTTTTGTCCAAATTATATGCCTCCATTATTTGGTAATAATGGAGCCAGTCTCGCACTCTATTTTTTAGTTTTTCAAAACTCTGTAGTTTTAATCTATCTCCCTCTTGTTCCAAAATTTCCCAATATTTCGGCCTTTTGGCCTCCATATTGAGCTTTTTCTGAGCCTTCGCTTCCATTGGTGACAACCACCTTGGGGTTTTATTTTCAAGCAAGTCCTTATATCTTATCCAAACATTAAAAAATGCTTTTCTGACAATATGGTTTTTAAACGCTTTATGTGCTTTGACCTTATCATACCACAAATATGCATGCCACCCAAATACATTATTAAAACCTTCTAGGTCCAGCACGTCAGTGTTTTCAAGAAGCAGCCATTCTCTCAGCCAGCAAAAAGCGGCTGATTCATAATAAAGTTTAAAATCTGGCAGGGCAAATCCACCTCTTTCTTTAGCATCAGTTAATATCTTAAATTTTATTCGAGGCTTCTTGCCCTGCCAGACAAAACTAGAGATATCTCTCTGCCACTTCTTGAAACAATCCATTTTATCCAAAATTTGCAATGTTTGAAACAAGAACAGCATCCTTGGCAGTACATTCATTTTTATCACAGCAATTCGGCCTAGCAATGATAGCTTCAGATCTGACCATATTTCTAAATCCTTTTTCACTTCCATCCAACATTTTTCATAGTTATCCTTAAATAAATTCACATTCTTAGCAGTCATATTAACCCCTAGGTATTTCACTTTCTTAACCAGTGTTAATCCTGTCTCCTTCTGAAACCTCTCTCTCTCAGTCACTGTTAGATTTTTCTCTAAAACCTTAGTTTTCATCTTGTTCAACTTAAAACCCGCTACCTGACCAAATTCTTGAATTAGTTCCAGTACTCTTTTAGTACTTGATTCTGGCTCCTGTAGTGTCAATACCAAATCATCGGCAAATGCTTTCAATTTTAAAAAGAAAAATAAACCCCCAAAGCTTTAATCCTAGATTTCTAGTGGATCTTCCTTTGTTGCTTTGCCAGCGTTGTTCATGCCCCTTTTGTAAAAACTCTTTCATCCTATCCCATAAAGCTATTCTTTTCCACCATAAGGACAGAACTCCAATATACGTTATATTGGCTTTGGGGACTGCATGCCAGCAGTGGGTGTGGCCACCCCACATCCTCACATGCACGCACAGACACATCTCAACTGCACCATGGAATCCTGGTTATATGATTGGCACAAGGTCACCCAGTGAACTCTGTGGCCGAGTAGGGATTTGAAAATCTCCCAGGTCCTAGTCTCTAATCACTATACTGGTTCTCAAATATGTGGCCCCCTGGGACTGAACTTCCATCATCCCTGATCATTGACCATGCTGGATGGGGCTGATGGGAGTTGGAATTCAGCAACATCCATTCAGATCCATTTTTAGGTTTGTTTGGTTTTTTTTTTTAAAAAAAAAAGCTTTTGATTGTACGTACAGGTTGCCTTCTGAGACCACCTCAACTCAGTATTGCTCAGTTTTTATAGAAGGCCATAACCCCCCATAAGGAGAACATCAACTGATAGGTTGCAAGCTATATTTTAGAACCTAGTCGTTCACCAAAAGTAAGAATTTGTAAATTAATTCAGATGCTACTTTCCACTTGATATTAAGGAACTTAACCCAGGAAGAGCATGGCATATTAATATCAATCAAAACTTGAAGATGTGGAACCTCTTCGGCTTTGAGCCTTGCTCTGCTAATGGAATTGCAGGTATTAAAACTTGAGGAAGACAGGTGGTAAAATATAGGCTGAATATTTGTAGAAATAATTGTTTCAGATTCACCAGCAGCTTTATAAAAACGCTTTAGCTGCAGAATGGTTATCCTTCGTTGCTTACCAAGCTAGTCCTTCTTTTTCCCTTTTTGTGAGGAGCTGTGAAACATTTGTCCATTACCCAGCAACCATTAGCTATGAAACATCTAAACACAGCTATTTCTTACAGATGCCTATCTGTGCCTTTTCTACAGACTGAAATGTTGGAATAAAGAGACTGCAAAATGCACATGAATATACTCATTTTAACAAATGCTGTCTTAAAATATTCTACTTTTTTCTTCCTATGTTGCCTTTGCCTTTCCTGATCGAAGTCTAGGAGAGTAAGTCAACGCTTTAATGAATCATTGCTTATTGTAGTGAATTTGTACAGCTTTTAGTAGCTGCATTCATTCATTCACCAGCGGTATATGTATATCAATATATGCATACAGGCATGCCCACACTTGTATACATTGGATTTCATTCCACCCCTTCTAAACCATCAGCTAAACCAATTAATATAATTTGGTAAAGCTAGTTAAATAATGAAAATATCTGTATTGCAAATACACTTTGGGTGTATAACTTACTTTATTCTTCTATGTGCAATGTTTCGCCAAACATTTTTATTTTTCCGCAAAAACATTCTGGATTTATTTTTTTAAGTAACACCTTCATCACCTTGGGAAAACATACCATTATCCTTTACATGCTAAAGAAACTGTCCGTGTAAAAAGTTGGGACTGTTGTTCAAAGCAAGATAACTGCGTTTTTGTATAGTGGTTCTATAAATGGAGGGATCAAAATGGTATTAAGAAAAGAGGGCTTGAAAACTAATAAAGAAAAGGAGAAGTATTATTTGTTCCTTTATGTTCTCTCTAGGATTCACAGAGCAGGCAAGGAGGATATAGTATGCACCAGCTTCAGGGAAATAAGGAATACGGCAGTGAGAAGAAGGGTTATCTTTTAAAGAAGAGTGATGGGTAAGTACTTAAGAGCACAGTGTTTGATAAGTGGAATCAGCCAGTGCTGTAAAATGCATGGTGAGTTCTTGCATGAAAAGGGCCCCTGCTGTACCAGCATTAGCCTTCTATTTTAGCTTATGATATTGTGAAACCTTACATTACAGTAATACCTCCGCTAACGTCCGCCTCGTCTAGCATCCATTCCGGCAAACCCGGAAGTACTGGAACGGGTTTGCCGCATGCGCAGAAATGGTGCTTTGCCCTGCGTCTGTTCCGGGGCTCCGGAATGGATCCCGGCCGCAAAACAAGGTACGACTGTACTTGAAAACTGGCTTAAGCTGGCATCTTCTGAAGTGCCCAAAAGTCTTGTAATTGTCCAGGGAATGACCTATTAATTCATTTACCATTCATAAATGAATGGAACTGGGTAATCTTCACAATATTTTGCATGCCGTATCCGTGCTGCTGCTATCATGTGAAAATTATTGATGTTGTTTTTATCTTAAGGTACTAGAAAAATTAAAGGATCAAGCTTTAAGTACAACCAGTAGTTGCAATAATATTCCTAAAGCTTTTTTTTTTCTTTTTTCCTATGCCACATTCCTTCCATATTTAGCCTACGGAAAGTTTGGCAAAGAAGAAAATGCACTGTCAAAAATGGTATTCTGACCATATCACATGCAACCGTAAGTAGTCTTTTATACTGCACCTTTTATATTCAATTATACCCCAACTGCATTCTGCTCCATGTAACTTTGATATAGTTACAGATCATGTGTGTGTGTGTGTGTGTGTGTGTGTGTGTGTTAAACACACATAAAAAGGATTGCACATAGATCTAAACTATGATCTTGTATAGTTTGGTCCCTAAAATATAATTAGCATTACATTGAAATGTACACAAATTTTAAATTTAATATTCCACTCTGTTGGGTCTCTCTCAAAACCGCTAAAAACACACAAAGTAATGAGACATTTTTATTTTGTTGTACTTTTTACCTTAAGGATGGTGTTTTTAAGTTTCCCAGCCTTCTATGAGCTGGTAGCTTGCCTCTCATTGAGTACACCTTGAAATTATATACTGTTGGTAAGTCTGCTCTCTAGTTTTGGTAAAACTCTTGAAACAGCTGCTTCTTTTATGTCACTTTTCTCAAGTTAAAGAGGGTTTTATACTACCCAAATTCTGTCCTCCAATCTAAGTAATTAAAGGTTTGGAGTGAAGCCTTCTCCCTTACTCAAATAGTTTGGATCTTAACGGTGGTGGATTTTCTTCTTCATGTTGCTTTTCGCTGACAAATAGGAACTTTTTGAACAGTTGTCTGTACCTCTTGCCATTTAATTAGTGGTTACCCTCCACCACTCATACTGCTATTTCATTCTGCATCTTTAGTTTTGGTATAGCTTTGTGCGTTAATAGCAAATGTGAAGCTCCATCTGAATGTACGCCTGTGTCCATTACTGATGGTACCATATCTGGTTAAACACTGTGGCCTTTTAATTAGCTGTGGCCTTTTAATCAGACACAGGTGGCTACAGATGAGCAAGTGTCTCGTGATGGCTGCTTAATTGGAAATGCTGACTTCACAGGGTGAGCTGTTAGTCTGGTGGAATTTGCAACATAGTAAAGTCTAGTCTAACCACATCACTGATCACCCACCTTAAATGTGCTAAGGCAGTGCTTTGGCAATAGCAGATGACATGAACACCTCGTTCTGGCAGATGATAATGCCAGCTCATTATGTGACAGAAGACATCCCATGGAATTTTTTAAAATTCCCATCACAGGGCTGTTACTCATCTTTATCCATAATAAATAAATAAGCCAGCTTTTCTACAAGGAGTCTTTTCCTTTATGGTACAGTGTTTAATAATAAAAGTGATTTCTTTATATGCCTTAAGTGGGTTCTAGTCATTGTACCAAATGTCAAATGCGAACATGGTTGTTTTCACAACATGTTCATATAGCAACAGATTTTTAAAAAGTCTACAAATCAAGTATGTAGAATTTGTACATGCAGGTCCTGCTTTATGAACGCTTACTATGCAGAAATTCACTTATCAGAACACAAGGAATTGGTACCCAAACCTCACTATATGCTATGCATATTCAGATATCCAAATAGAAAACATTTTTCTACTTCCTTGTTTGCCTTTTGCTGTTATCCAAGGAAGGGAGGGGGAGGAATCGAACAGCATTTTTTTCTGGGGGTTTCTGGGTTTTTGGTGTGTTTCGGGGTCAACGTTCCATGGTCAGAAACACGTTAGAACTTTTCCCATAGGAATTAATGGAAATCATTGACTCATAATGTGAATGCTCACCCATTGAATGATTTCCAGGGAACACATGGTGCTTGTAAAGCGGGATCTGCATGTACATTCGACTTAACATGATTTTATTTTGCTGATGGGATTACATGACAAATTTGCAGAACTTTCAAACTGATAGGAAAATATAAAATATATAATTAATTTAAAATTTTGCTTTGCCCCAAAGTGATTTTTACTTTCACCAGAGTTAGATTGTGGCTTGATTCAGGTTTAATGCCAAACCATGGCTTGCTATTACAAGAATGAGCCTTATCCTCTTACGTTGCCCCTCACTTCACACACTTCACTTTTCAGCAACCCCTTGGAGAAACCATAGTTTGTCATTGCATCCAAACTTGCAAACAATTGTTTGTGCGAGTTCTGTGAACCAAGTTGGAAAACCAAATTGTAGTTCCCTAGTTCAAACCTTAGTTGGATACTAGTAAGTTAATAATAAAGTTAGTAACCTAGCAGGTTAAGGTGGTGCTGTGAGTTAAACCACAGAGCCTAGGACTTGTTGATCAGAAGGTTGGCGGTTCGAATCCCCACAACAGAGTGAGCTCCCGTTGCTCGGTCCCTGCTCCTGCCAACCTAGCAGTTCGTAAGCACGTCAAAGTGCAAGTAGATAAATAGGTACCGCTCCGGCGGGAAGGTAAACAGCGTTTCCATGCACTGCTCTGGTTGGCCAGAAGCGGCTTAGTCATGCTGGCCACATGACCCGGAAGCTGTACGCCGGCTCCCTTGGCCAATAAAGTGAGATGAGCACCGCAACCCCAGAGTCGGGCACGACTGGACCTAATGGTCAGGGGTCCCTTTACCTTTACCTAACCTAGCAGGTGCATTTTATGCTAGAAAGTTTTGGTTTGTCATTGCTTCTGAACAAGCCCTTGGTCTTTTTAAATCTCTGAGATCATGTTTTACATTTGTTAGCAAGATAACTGGCAGATGATTTTTGGTTGAATCATCCTTTGCCTCCCCCTTTTTTTTCTTTTGAATAGAGAAATCTAAGTGGCATTTGGAATTAGAAAAGATATTCAGAAGTAAGTTTTTTTTTTGTTCATTTTTATATTCCTTGAGTAGTCATGTTTCATGATCATGGAAATTAATATTTTATAAACTTAAAGGCTGTATAATATAGCCATGGATGAGAGATCAAGTGCACCCCCCTCAGGCACACATTCTGTTCTTCCGCTCACTTAAATTCCCCTCCCTTTTTCACTGCTAACTATGGTTGTGTCTGCATTCCTGGATGCCAAGCAGAGTTAATTTTCAACCAGAGTTTGTAGTTCTGAAACAACACATGAAAGCGGCTTTTAAACATAAAATTCAAGTTAGCTAAACTTGACGCATAACTAACACTTGTCATAATTAGCACCGAGAAAGGAAAGTGGGAAACATGAGCAGGAGATGGAAGGATCAATATTTTTCGCTCTATAAGATGCATCAGACCACAAGACGCACCTAGTTTTTGGAGGAGGAAAACAAGGGGGGGGGGATTCTGAATCTTAGAAGCCAGAACAGCAAGAGGGATCGCTGCGCAGTGAAAGCAGCAATCCCTCTTGCTGTTCTGGCTTCTGGGATAGCTGCACAGCCTGCATTCGCTCCATAAGACGCACACACATTTCCCCTTACTTTTTAGGAGGGAAAAAGTGAGTCTTATAGAGCAAAAAATACGGTACATTTGTGAGTGGAGGAGGTAAAAGTTATAGATGTTTTTTAAGAGAGTAGGGGAAATTGCATCTATTCCCAGCCGTAGTCATCTGTAGTCATTTCTGAGGTATTGGCCGTTCTTCCAGAATCAGCTTTAAGATGTGGCATTTACCATCTTGGAGTTAGACCTAAAGGGTTGGATCCAGACACACTCAGAAGAATTCCACTCTTCCTGGAGGAAGACATGGCAACATTTCCCAATTCCTCTTTTCTCTTGAAGCCCCTGGTGCCCTCAGGAAAGCTGCTGAGATGGCCGTAGAAATATTATTGAGCTCAGCCTTACTGTCATTTAAACATGCCCCCAGCAGCATGACTCAATAAATTTCTATATTGCCTCTAAGTGGTATATCAATCATTAGTATATCAAGGCAAAAGTTTGGATTTTGATTGATTGATTGATTGATTGATTGGTTGGTTGGTTGGTTGGTTGATTGATCAGTGATGGACTCTTGCTGGCTATGCATAGGGATGTAAGATGTCCAGAACATGTAAATGCCTGTCTCTTCCTAATTAAATAATACAAGGCACACTCTTATTTGGTCTACTTTATGCTCTACATCAGGCCCTGGCACACCTCTGTATCTCAGGTTGCCATGCATGAGTAGAAGTTTGGATACTTTAATAATGCTTATTCCAGCTTTACAGTATTTTCATACATGAGACATCTTTTGCCTTACTTTACACCTGGTTGTTATTAATACAGCAGAGAGGCATTCATGATGTAGATGAAGATCTTTGTTAATGTAGTCTTGACATTGTTAGAACTGTTGTAAGAAAAACTCTTTTTTAAAGTGGTCATTTATGAAACAGGCTTCTCAGGTGTTTGCCCAGTGCAGGACTGGATGTTTTGGTGTAGACAGTTGTAAATGAAATTATGGACAGTGCCGTATTTATTTTAAAATTCTTGAAAATAGGGTTATTGGTAGCCTGAAGTGGAAAGGTTTTCTGATAATTTTCCAATAAATAGTACACACATTCCTTGTTTCTCTTCCCCTCCTGCTGCCTTTAAATATCACTTAGATGACTACTTTATCCTGTCTTTTTCTCTGTGCTTATGAGATGAATGCCAATATCTCATCCCTCTAGTCTTACGTAACTTGACTTTCATGATTTGAATTCAAAGGGTAAGGGGGAAAGATGTTAAATATTATAAAGCCTAACAGATTAGAGGCCATGAAAAGGGAGGTAAAATTGTAGTGGGCAGATTTTTCTGGCAAATATAGAAATAGCAAGTGGTCATTTAAATACCAAAGATAAACATACCATTCTTTTCCCATAGCAATAATTGTTTTCTTTGCTATTTAAACTCACTGATGATATTGCTTTTAAGATTTTAAAACCAAACAATAAAGCACAATATTCATAGTTGCCAGCTACTTAAATTTTTGTTTCACTTGCCAGGAGATGAAATTGAAGTGACATATGTCTGTTTTGCTCTTTTCTAGCACAGCTAAGCATTGAAATAACTTTTTGGTAGTTAGTCTTTTCTGTAGTAAGTGACCAAACATTGACTTTTCATGACTGAAAGTGATGGTTAGTATCTCAGTACCTGTGGTGTGTGTGTGTGTGTGTGTGTGTGTGTGTGTGCGCGCGCGCACACACACACACACACACACACACACACATCCATTGAATGGTGAAGTATGCTCTGATAGAGAAAGCTTATGCTGTAATACATTTGTTGGTAGTTTAAGGTATCATGGGTTTACTTCGTCATTGTTAGATACAGAGCTAGATGCTAGGTGTAGAGCTGCTTAAGAAAACCTAACATTGTAAGTAGCTTGAACCACCCAAGACAATACATTTAACTCAGTTTTAAACTATGCCCTGGCTTACATCCAGTGACTCTAACTATTGTTGGTTTGGATAGCTTCCGAAGCTACCTATGGAGAGCTGCTTCAGCACTATTGACTCCTTAACTCACTCACCCTTTGCCTTGTCGTATTCCTAGAAGTAGAGGAAGTGATTCTTCTATTTAGATCTCCTCTGTGAACAGTTTATGGCACCAGGACCTCCTGATGGCAAGAGAAAGAAAACGCTTTAACCTGTTTTTCACATAGTATAACCTTTCACAATTTTCAACATAGAAATAGCTTACAGCTGTTCAAATATGAGCAGTGGGTGGTAATCAGTAAAGTTTTGCTTAACATAGACCCATTGAAATAAATGGACCAGACTTATTAGTGGTCATTAATTTCAGTGGGTCTGCTCTGAACAAAACTTAGTTGACTACCACCCAGTGTATTTTGGTGTTTTTACAGATCGGAGGTATTAGAATTTTTCATTTTCTTCTGATCATGCATGTCATACAACCCCAGCTTCTCCGGGCCTTGTGCTGTGGTGCAGGCGAGGGAGTTCCTAGCCAAGGCTGAGTGTATTCCTCTGCTCACCCACTGCTCCCTTTAGATCAAGGTGTCCCAACTTTTCATACCAAGTGGGCAAGGTCAACATTTGATGCCTTCTCGTGCCTCCAGGACCCCGTCAGAGCCCTCCTGCCTCCTTCCCAAAGCCCATTGGCTCACTTACCCAGCTTTGGGAAGGCAACACGAGGGCCGGGGCGGGGGAGTGTCAAATGTTCTTGAGGGTCACCCAAAAAGACCTTGAGGGCTACATGCGGACTGTGTATTGGACTGCCCCGCTTTAGACTTTTGCACTGCCACCAGGTAAAAAAGTTGTTTTATTTTACCGCACCGTCTATTACCAGCCAGCTTAAATTCTCCTTTGTTTCTCCTCAAGGTTTGGGCTGTAAATTAATGAAGCAGAGTTAAAAGTTTGCTAAAAAGATAAAAAAAATAGTAGCTTGTAGGGAAAAGGTTTAACCTGCCAACTTACGGACCGACCCAGCTCTGTAAGTGTGATGTTTGTATGACACTTCTTGATGTTCTTCTCCATGCAGTGTGTCTCCTTTTTCTGAGAAGATGGCATCTTGAGTGGAAAGCCAAAAGCAAGTCCACATAGCCTGGGGCTATGTCAAGTGCAGTCAACAAATTCAAGGAAGTTAAGGGGGTTTAATCCCTATATACCAGGCATGTCCAACAGGTAGATTGTGATCTACCGGTAGATCACTGGACGCCTGTGGTAGATCACCGGCTCCCCCCCAAAGAAGCTCAGCAACTTTGGCTCCCCTAAAAACAGCTCAACAACTTTGACCTGAACCCCCAAAAAGGGGGTAGATCACTTCCAGTTTATAACTCTGTGAGTAGATTGCAGTCTCTTGGGAGTTGGTCACCCCTGCTATATACAGGTAGAGCCTACTTTCAAACCATCTGGTCTTCAGTGAATTTACCACCATCCAATCTGAGTCCTCGACACATCCAGTTTAACAAGTTAATCCCGCCAGACTTTACTCCAAAAGTATCCAAAGCAGCTTACAAACAGAAGATAAAAATTCATTATAAAACAAAAACAGCATTAAAAACAATAGATAATGGATGATAAGAATATAGTTCTGTGATATGGATTTCTGCAAAATAAGATGTGCAAAGCACCCAGGGAGGCATGATTTTTAAGCCTGTCTGGTTAAAGCATAATTTATTTTATTGTTTGCTTTTGTTGGTTTTCTTCAGCAAATCGTTTTTTATTTTTGTAAATTGAGGCTGTTGTAAATTTTATATTCGTATAGGAGGAGTAAAATAGAAGCCAGCATAGGCTTTGTTAGGAACTTGACTGTACTATACCACCCTAATTTTCTTCGTTGACAAGGTCTTATATCAATTGACATCACTGAGGCTACAATCCTATACCCACTTACCTTGGGAATAAGCCCCACTGAAAACGGCATGAACTTCTGTGCTGCCATGTATAAGATGCTACAAGCTGGTCCAATGTGCTATTTTCTTTTAAAAGCCCAGAGCAATACCATAAAGAAAAAATGCTATTTGTACAAATCTTTCCGACCGTGTTTATATGTAACATTTTTTGCTTTGAAACAGCAGTGTCCTTTCTCCCCAGCTGCGTATATCCATTATTTCCATTTTCTTTGGACTTGTCTGCTGGCAGTAATTCATTGAAACATCTGTGGAAAATAACCTCTGCAGACTTGACAAGAAAGCATTTGAACATACATTGTTCAAGAGCCAGAGGACCGTAAACCGAAGAAGAAATAAGGTCCATGCAGTTCTGCGTGCAGATACCTGAGTCCTGAGATAAAGCTACACACGCAGCTAGTGAGGGTGGACATTAGCACGTGCAAGGTTTTGTACATCTACGTTAAGAAGAAGGGGACTTTGGATATGTCTTTGACTATTCTATTCATACAGACTGTTTGCATGGATGTATTTCACAACTACTCTCCAGGCAGAATCTCTTATTCTGTCACACGCAAGAGATCTGTGCCTGGTCAGAACAGCATTGAGAAATATCTAGATCCACAACCCTTCATCACCTTGCGCAGGGAGGTCTCTGAGAACCTCAGAATTTTTTTCTTATCTATAGCCTGAAATGGGACGCGAGTGGCGCTGTGGGTTAAACCACAGAGCCTAGGACTTGCCGAACAGAAGGTCGGCAGTTCGAATCCCCACGACGGGGTGAGCTCCCATTGCTTGGTCCCTGCTCCTGCCAACCTAGCAGTTTGAAAGCACGTCAAAGTGCAAGTAGATAAATTGGTAACACTCCGGCAGGAAGGTAAACAGCGTTTCCGTGCACTGCTCTGGTTCGCCAGAAGCAGCTTAGTCATGCTGGCCTCATGACCCGGAAGCTGTTCACCGGCTCCCTCGGCCAATAAAGCGAGATGGGTGCCGCAACCCCAGAGTCGGTCATGACTGGACCTAATGGTCAGGGGTCCCTTTACCCTTTACCTTTATGCCCTCAAATAATATCTCTCATATCCCATGGTAGATCCTCCATTCTCCCAAGCATCTCCATTATGTGATTAGCCATACTTCTGCATGCTTTAGCCTTCTGATTTTACACTAGCAAATTCCGCTTCCAGACAGATCAGTCCCTATAAAAATGAGGCAAATGATTGGGTTTTTTTTTTATATATTAGTGTATTTATAAACCACGAAAGATCACAAAATACCAGTGTCATACAACATTCTATTTTCAATAAATAAATAAATCTTAAATCAGATGCTACCCGTGAGTTAAACTTATCCTTCTGGCATCCAGTGAAATTTGTTACATCATTGGAGCCTGCCTTAACTTCAGTGGGCGATGTAATCAGCAGGATAGGTGGTACTGGTCTGAAGGACCCAGTCTAAGCTAGCATGGAATGAACCTCCATCAAACATGGCACAACATAGAGGGCTTTTGCAGAAGATTACAGGCAATGACCAATTGACATGTGACTCTGTGCATCATGCCAGACCCGGAAGTTACTTTTAAAATGGCATAAGTGGCCCTAGAAAAGCCCAGAAAGGGGGCGGGGGGGAGTACTCATACTGCACCTAACAGTCCCACAAACCTTTGCAAGTGCAGTTGCAGGAGCCCTTTCACTAGCCTTTGAGACCTACGGAGAGTTTGAGCAATGAGGTCTGGAGGGAGCAGTTGTGATGTTTGCAGACTTCCCAGTGGTGTTTCAAACATACACAGTTTCACTGACGCTTGGGGTGGCTTAGAACATAAGCCCCGCATAAATGGGGAGTTGCCTGTATAGCGAACGGGCAGATACAGAGAGAGGACCCCTCCGATATCTTAGTCCCAAATTGTATAGGGCTTTGTGCGCTAACGATAAAACCATAAATTTGGCCCATGGCATATTGGCAGTGAGTGTGGTTCCCTCGGCACTGGTGATAACATGTTGAAGGAAGGAAGCCTTAGCCACAAGTCAGATAACGCTTTGCAGTAACTGCAGCTTCTGGACCAAACATTACAGCTCCATGTGGTGCACGTTCCAGTAATCCTACTTGTGAGATTGCAAATGTGTGGACCACTGCAGCTATTAATATTTCTGTCCAGGAAAGGCTGGAGCTGATATTCTTACGTTAGGACAGAACAAAGAGAGAAAATGAGTATCTTGTTAATCCCCAAATATTTAGGCACCACCCAGAGACGTTGACCTAGCCTGTGAAATGCTTCCAGTCAAAAGCATTTTTAAAGGGTTATTTTTGTGTTGATCAGTGTTGCATTATGTAATAGAAACTTTATATTCAGAGGGTCTAGAATCTGCACAGTCACACAAGTCTGTATTTGGGAACACCAGCTGCCATTGTAGATATTTTTTTAAAACACCCTAAAACTGCATGAATTTGATATAGAAATTGTCATATTTTTGATCAAGTATGGGAAAGTAGAGAAGGAGTGAAAAGAAGGCATATAAATTGCTCCAGGGAAACATTTGCTGGGCATGTGAGACAAGATTGCAGTAGTTGAATTCCTTCTGATTACAAATCTTTACTAGACATTGCCCCCTTGTGTTCAAACTTGCTTGCCAAACCAGTAGATGCATATACTGTAGCTTCTGAATTCGGTTCTAAAAACAGAATTGAAGAACTGTTTGATCAATGCATTGATGCTTGATGGTAGATGTTTCTCCTATACAGTCTTAAACAAAATACGTCATATGCACTACTTTGTATACTACATGCTGCATGCAAATGTGTTTTGCAGAATTTCTAGGGCTCCCTTTTCATCCCCAGGGAGGCAGCAGTTTGGAGAAAAGGGGCTCTTCTCTTTCCCTGCCCATCTCTTTTGCACTCCAAACAACCTTTCTGGAGGCAGGTTTTTTTTAGGGCTGGGGGAGGCTATCAGCACTTGATTACACTTATTTGCATGTCACATTATAGTTAGGTACAAGCTGAATGAGACTGAAAACTAAAGCATTCCATAAGGGATAACATAGCCAGAAAGTCATAACAAATTGATTACTCGGAGTTTTGAATCAAAATAGGTTTTCTTCTGATAAATTTTCTTTTAAAGAAGTTTGAATGAGATGGTAAATATGCAGTTCTTCATTTCCATAATATGCTCATATTTCAGCATGTAGATGAGTTGCTGCACACAAGGAACATAAAAATGCATGGAAGAAAATGGAACATCTGTATATTGTCTCTGAATCAAGAATGCTATAAATAACTTTTCTTTTTCAGTCAAACAGGCAACCTGCTAAATTGAATTTGCTAACCTGCCAGGTGAAACCAAATGCAGAGGACAAGAAATCATTTGACCTGATATCACGTATGTTATCTGTAAAGTTAATTAGCCTATGTATTGTAGATTTATATGAATTGGGTTCTCATGCATAGTTATTCTAAGTTGCATATTTGCTTCGAAATCAGCCCCTCCAGATACTTCGTATAAATGAGCTAACTTGTATATTTCTTAATGTGATCAAAACACTGTCTTTTGAAGTAGATATTTTTAAGGGCTGACGATTCATTTCAGCGTATGTCCTTGGTTGCGAAATAGGCTTGGCTAACTTAAGGCATGAAAGCTTCGATAATCTAATGTAAAGCCCAATGTAAAATTCATTTCATATGTTCATTCATTTTCTTTACCTGTTTGTGTTCCAGATAACAGAACATACCATTTTCAGGCAGAGGACGAGCAAGACTATGTTGCGTAAGAATATTTTTGTTCCTTGAGTCGGTGCAAAATGTTTGCTTGCAAAACTGGTTTTAAACTGGACGCAATTGCTTACTACGTGCACCTCTCCCAGCAGAAAACCAATGGGAACTGCTTGCCAACCACATTTGCCATTTTCCTTTTACGCCTTGTATCAAAGGAAGCTAAGGACCCAGTCCATTGCATCACACTCTATTTCCAGTTCTACCAGAACTGGTTTCCAGGGGAGAGTTGCCACTGACACCTGCCAATCCCCTTAAGAATATATTGTAATGAATTTTATAGCCCTTTCCCCTCAGGTGATTGTACTGATGCTTTCCTGCATAGCCCGATTGTGTTAAATCGTATTATTGCTTGTGCATAATTTTAATGATTTTTTTATAAAGAAAATGATGTTCAAGGCTCTACGTTAATTGCCTTGTTCTTCTACCAAGCCCTTCGTGACCAGTTCAGTTATTTATATAAATTAAATAAATAAATAAAAATAAATACAGTTGTAGAACATACTATTCCGTTTCTCTGCCAGTAGTACCAGCGATGAAATCGTTGGTGGAAAGATTTGTCTAAGTCCCGTTCCCTCCCTTTCTGAGCTTTTCTCTTGGGTGGAATCTACACACATATAAAAAAAGTTTTGAAAATGCTTTTTTAAAAAAAAAAGATTTTTAAAAAATGCATTGAATTTTCCATAAGACTCAACATTGCCATCTAGCGTCACATTGTATATTGCACTTAAAACACACTTAAAATGTTTTATTTGCACCTGTATAGCTAAGTCCCTAGTCTTTGTTTTAGTTCTTCAGATTGTTGCTTATCTCATGCCCTTGATCTGGCACCAGTGCTTGCAGAAGCTGGTTTTTAGGATGCTCATTTGCAGCCAGTGTGTTCGTGGGCTATAGACTGCTATAAACTGGCTCACGTCATTGCCCTTCAGAGTTTAGCACTTGGTATCCGTACTGTCAAAGGGAAGTTTTTCTCTCATTCTTAATAGCCTACTATGTTGGCAAAACCTGAATTTCGTTACTGAAGCGCACACTTTTATTTTCCTGTTACTCTGGCAGTGATATATACTCTATAAAGGATGAATCATATAATTTAAAAATACTTTCAGTAGATCGGTTTTTTGTATATTTCATAAGGGGGGTGGGAAATCATATTCTTCCCCAGCCCAATGTGAAATGAGCCATGCCCCTCCTGTGGCCTGCAGACATGGTTTGATTCATTGGCAGTTCACTTCTGGGAGGAGAATCTGTCCATTTTTATCCCTGCTTTCCTTCCTTGTATCATGGGCAGTTGTTGTTGTTTAGTCGTTTAGTCGTGTCCGACTCTTCATGACCCCATGGACCAGAGTACGCCAGGCACTCCTGTCTTCCACTGCCTCCCGCAGTTTGGTCAAACTCATGCTCGTAGCTTCGAGAACACTGTCCAACCATCTCGTCCTCTGTTGTCCCCCTTCTCCTTGTGCCCTCAATCTTTCCCAACATCAGGGTCTTTTCCAAGGAGTCTTCTCTTCTCATGAGGTGGCCAAAGTATTGGAGCCTCAGCTTCACAATCTGTCCTTCCAGTGAGCACTCAGGGCTGATTTCCTTCAGAATGGATAGGTTTGATCTTCTTGCAGTCCATGGGACTCTCAAGAGTCTCCTCCAGCACCATAATTCAAAAGCATCAATTCTTCGGCGATCAGCCTTCTTTATGGTCCAGCTCTCACTTCCATACATCACTCCTGGGAAAACCATGGCTTTAACTATACGGACCTTTCTTGGTGACATCATGGGCAGTAGAACCTTCCAAAGCAGGTACTTACAGGAGCAGTGTTGAGTTAATGCTTTGCCTTTACTGTTACCTGCTTTTCCCCCAGGCTAGGGCTAGTAAAAGGGACTTCATGGTAAATCCACCATGTGGTTCCTATTCTCTGCCATCTGTCATGTTGGGTTGCTGCAACAGACAGCCTGGGCCTGAAACAGCTTTCTTCTAGTCATACAGAGAGAAAATGCCATAGCTTGTGCTTTGCTGAGCCCGTCTACCCTTTGTCCATATATAGTTTTGCATGGAAACAGCTTTTTGTGTTCTGTGGTCCCTCTGAAACAGGAAGCTTGGGCTACACTTCCTCTTTCCATACTTCTAGACTAATGTGCAAGGGAGGCGGAGGACACTACAGCGAGGAGGTACGGGGCATAACCTGCTAGTTAGAATTTCCATCAAGGAAGAAGCAGAAAAAGATTGTTCAGCTCGCCATGAAAACTCAAGCTAGTATAATTTCACACAATCCAACAGAACAAAGTAATGGCCATTCGACTGCAGCTGCTGTGGACGTTTGCCGCTCAGAACAGTGTTTAACACTTCCGATGCTACATTGGCTGTTTTAGACTTGCCAAATAAAATTAAGGTGCATGGTGAATTTAACAGCAATAAATGAATAAAACTAATAGCACATTTCTGTCTCAGAAATTTAACACGTTACAGAGAATTGCAGTGCTGTTTGTTCAGCTCTGTTTTGTTCCAGACAATTACTTATAAATGAAACCAAATGGCATCATGTACCTTTTGTGAGATTTTGTTTATTTGGCTTGCAATATGCTTGATTATTATTTGGAAATGAGTTGTTCAGTTTTTTAAACATTCCATGATATACCTCATAAAGTAATATGGCAGCTAAAATGTGCCTATTAAAACGAGGTTAGATTTGTAATTTGGGGATGGACTGGTTACTGACCAGGGGTCAGCAAACTTTTTCAGCAGGGGGCCGGTCCACTGTCCCTCAGACCTCGTGGGGGGCTGGACTATATTTTGGAAAGAAAAAAAAATGAATGGATTCCTATGCCCCACAAATAACACAGAGATGCATTTAAATAAAAGCACACATTCTACTCATGTAAAAATACCAGGCAAGCCCCACAAATAACCCAGAGATGCATTTTAAATAAAAGGACACATTATATTCCTTTAAAAACACACTGATTCCCGGGCCGGATTTAGAAGGCAATTAGTTTGCCTATCTATCCAACTCAGTTGGAGAAATGTGGCAAGTCTATTTTAGCAGACTTTGCTAAAGTCGGTGTCCACTTATTCTTGCTTGCTCTTCTTAAGTATGTTTCGAGTTTTGTACACTTTTGTTTAGTACTCCTTTTCATATATCCCAGTACGTTAGTTCTTTCTGTTTCCTATTCGTTCCCATTTCAACAGTTCTTTCTGGCAGTCCTAGCCTGGCCCAAGCCCAGATGTCCCTGCAAATGTACTTTTCTATTAAGCTAGCAGATCCCACCTATATAAGTAAATATATTCATAATAATTAAAATATAACACCATTAAGTATGGTTGCTTACCATGCAATCCAAACCCTGATCCACTGTGCTTGATGGGGCACCTTAGCACACCTGCACAGGTGGGCAGGCAAAAGCTTCTGGTGATAGCCAGAAGAACCCCCCAAAAAGGGCATGGGTAGGCAAAGGATCTACCTGATCCTGAGCCAGCCCTTTTGTCAATAACATGATGGAAATGGGCCTGATCTGGGCTTCCCTGCTGCACCAGCCTCGGAGCTGGCACAGTTTAATTAACATTAAAGTTAACTATCTCTTTAACCTTAACAAGTTAATGAACTGGTTTATTCCCAACGACTGTTATTTGCATCCTAAAATCTTAGTTACAAGCATTCCTGCTACTTCAAGACTGCGTCTCCTGACACACCATATGCTTAGCAACCAGAAGATCTGAGTTTGTAACATATTCCATAACTGCAGTACTTTAGTGGTTAATATTCAGCTGCACAATGTTGTCAGACTTTTTATTTAGTCCTTACTAATATATATTCCCCACATTTTCTACTACTTTTCCTACATGTTTTATTTCTAACCTGTTCCATTTATTGTGTTGTCTTTTTCTACTGTTCAGATTACTGTTTACCATTAGCATGTGCTATAATCTTTCTGTTCTTTCCTGCCTTCAGACAGTTGTCTTTTATAGATTTTTACATTGTGAAAAGACTTAAAAAAACAACCTCTTTGTATTTTAAATTAGATGGATATCAGTATTGACCAACAGCAAAGAAGAAGCTTTAAATATGGCATTCCGTGGAGAACAAAGTGCAGGGGAAAATAGTTTAGAGGATCTTACAAAAGCCATTATTGATGACATACAGAGATTTCCTGGAAATGATGTCTGCTGTGATTGTGGATCGCCAGGTATTTTTTACGTGCATTAAATATATTTTTCCTAATGTAGAAACTGTCTGCCCAAATGTTTTATTTCTAGGGATTCAAAGTTTAACAGATGTATAAAATATTAATAGCTGTCCTGCTGTTATAAGAAGAAAAACACTTTTTAAAATGCTGTTTGTTTTTTCTTCTGTTTTTTTGTTCAGATCCAACATGGCTTTCAACGAACCTGGGTATTTTAACCTGTATAGAGTGCTCCGGCATACATAGAGAAATGGGTGTTCATATTTCTCGAATCCAGTCTATAGAGCTAGACAAATTAGGAACATCTGAACTCTTGGTAAGCAACATAAAATTCACCAGTCTTAGAATTAGTATATCTGGGCAGTTACTGCTAAGCATAATGTTACAAAGATGTGGAAATGGCAGCGTGCATTTTTTGCATACAGAAGGTCCCTGGATCAATCCCTGGCAGGACTGGGAAAGACTTCTGTCTGAAACTAGATGGACCAGTGGCCTGGCTTGATATGTTTATTAATATTTGTTTGTTTGTTTGTTTGTTTGTTTGTTTGTTTGTTTGTTTGTAGCATTTTTACCCCACTTTTCAGCCAAAAAGGCTCCCAGACGGTCAAGTCAAGACGGTTCCCACCTACAGGTTTACAGATTAAAACAGGCATAGGCAAACTCGGCCCTCCAGATGTTTTGGGACTACAACTCCTGTGATACCTAGCTGACAGGACCAGTCATCAGGGATGATGGGAATTGTAGTCCCAAAACATCTGGAGAGCCGTGTTTGCCTATGCCTGGCCTAAAATAACATGACATAAAAGGGGGAAAAGACAGGGAGGGAAGGGGACTTTGCATATGTCTTTGACTATTCTATTCATATAGACTTGTTTGCATGGATGTATTTCACAACTGCTCTCCAGGCAGAATCTCTTATTCTGTCCCATACAAGAGATCTGTGCCTGCAGGTTGAGAAAGGCTGATCTAGATCCACAGCCCTTCATCACTTTGCAGGAACTAACTCCCTTGTCTCTGATAGTTCAGGGAGAGATCCAAGGCACCCTCCTCAGTTTCTTTGTTACTGTTGCCTGAGTGGCATAAGTGAGCTTTCTTGAGAACCTCAGAATTTTTCCCTTATCTGTGCCCTGAAATAATATCTCTCATATCCCATGGTAGATCCTCCATTCTCCCAAGCATCTCCATTATGTGATTAGCCACACTGTCAAATTCCAGTTCCAGACATATCAGTCCCTATAAAGATCAGGCAAATGATTGGGGTGTTTTTTTTCCAATTAGTAATATTTATAAGCCGCAAAAGATCACAAAATACCAGTGTCATATCACATTTCTATTTTACATCAATCAGTCAATCTTAAATCAGATGCTACCCATGAGTACTCATGCTTCTGGCATCCAGTGAAAAGGATAGGGAGGGAAGAGGGAAATCAAAACTCCAGCACTAGTGTCTAAACAGTTCCTGTAATGACCAGCTGGCACAGTTCAGGGGCAGGAGGTGCCTGATGGAGCTGGGCCCTCCAGCAAAGCTGACTAAATGAGCCCTGCTTCCTGTCTCTCCTACTGTGGGAGTCTGATAGAATGGCTGCTCCCAGGTGGACCAGTTTTAGGAGCAGAAGCCTGATGGAGCTAGCCTGACACAGTAGAGCTGATAAAGTGAGCTCTGCTTCTCCCACTGCAAGGCAGCTTCCTATATCCCTGATAGTACTACTATGTTATTTTTCTTTCAGGGTGCTCAGTTCTGGTGGGTATCTCGATTTTTGTACTACAGTCATACCTCGGGTTACAGACGCTTTGGGTTGCGCGATTTCGGGTTGCGCACCGCGCCGAACCCAGAAGTACCGGAACAGGTTACGTCTGGGTTTTGGCTTTCGCAGAAGCGCTAAATCATGCTTTGCGCATGCGCAGGAGTGCCGAATCGCAGCCCACGCGTCCGTAGATGCGCAAGTCGCACGTTCGCAACCCTAGCGTCCACTGTATTTGCTTGAGTGCAAAATGGTAATGGCAGACTGCCATTTCTAAGGGGAAGGTTTCTCAGAAGGCCTATGCTGTTCTGCGGGGAGGGGTTATCTGGCTGTGTCTTTGAAAACACAGTATACTTCAAATGCTACACATTAAAAGTCTTTAGATGAATACTCTTGTTCTGTATCTTCCACAGCTGGCCAAGAACATTGGAAACAATAGTTTTAATGAAATTATGGAGGGGAATTTACCAAGTCCTTCTCCAAAACCTACTCCATCAAGTGATATGTAAGTCATGGGGGAAAGTATTGCATGCGGACAAAATTAATATACGTCTTGTTTCATGGACCTAGATAAAGCAAAGCCAATACAGCAGCAAATGTTGAGCAACTTTTCAGATGGCGTTTTTCACAAAATTGACTCCTCCCCAGCTGATATTCATGTTGCTTACTTTAAAAAAAAAAAAAGGCATAATAATCAGAAGCAGCATGTGTTTGGTGTTCATACTTTCATAAGGCATTTTTAATTTGGAAAGACAGGATTAAGTCTTGTAATAAATACCAATGGTAACATGAAAGAAAAGCACTAGTGGTAATGTGAATGAATTGGTGGGGAAAACCTGTGGATTGCCTCTTGTAGCTGGCCTTGCTTGGACCACAATATAGTGAACAAAAAAAAAAAAAAACAAAGTTCAGAGCCAGGGCAGAAATTACTTTTCCCACAATAAAATTTTGTCTCATTTCTGCATGCACACTAAAAATAAAATACCCTTTTTGATTCCGAGCTTGTGAATAGAGGTGCAGATTTCACATGGCTGACAGACCTTTTTGCTACCAATTGAGACATTGCAAGTTTGCAAACAAATGATTGAATTTGCTCTTAGATGCTTTAAGCGAATGCTTTTATTGTCCTTTAGTGCGTCTAGTTCAGGCAAAGGCAAACTCGGCCCTCCAGATGTTTGGGGACTACAATTCCCATCCCTCGCTAACAGGACCAGTGGTCAGGGATGATGGGAATGTAGTCTCAATTTGGACGGCCAAGTTTGCCTATGGCTGATCTAGTTCCATCTCTTAATAGTTTAATGCATTTTTCTCAACAAATTGCAGTGTTCATGTTTCCAACCCAGTGGTTCTGGGGGAAAATTGTTGCACAGGTAGTCTTCTTGTTGTTTGATTATTTTGAGTGATTTGTGAAAAGAAAAGAAAAGCTCAAACTTTCATGCAAGGTTTACAAGCGTGACATTAGCCTGCTGGTAAAAATCTAATAATACACACTTTCTGAATGATATCTTATGATGACAAAATGCAGCAAATTACATCACTTTTTGTTTACTTCCTGAGCTGCATTTCTTCCTACAGCACCACTTCAGTCCCATCTAATTGGATTTTTTTAAAAAAGAGTGCCATTGTGTGGCTGCCTCCTATTCTCCAGCCACTCACTTAACCAATTCTGGTCCTCTTCTGCCCTTAATGATTCCATGCTCTCTTTCATTCTTTAGTATTACTTCCCTCTTTCATCTTTTTGCTCATTCCCTCCTGCAGTTTCAAGCTATCTGTTTGGTGTTTGGACAATTACATATGCTTACCTGCCATAATCTGGTCTTGAAAGAGGAATGTTACATGGATTTAGGAATACCTGTGGACCAGTCACATTTGCCTCATTGGCTCAATTTAGGAAATGTTGCCTAGGACACTCCATGCAATCGTCTTAAGATGTTCTTCATAGTTTTGAGGGTTTGAAAATCTCAGAATTTAAACACATAGCCTGCTTACACAAAAATTACTTTTAGCTAGCATTTCTAGACCGAACTGGAATTGGACATTTATAATACATAGGATTTGGTGCGGGGGAGCAATTTTTGATTTAGAGGGCTTTATGGTAAAAGCATCGAGCAAACTATAGTCTCTATAGAGAATAATAGGCGAACAAGTTACTGTTAAATTGTTCAGATAAGGAATATCTTTAAAATGAATTTGTGGCCTTAAATACAAAATTAAATTTCATTATTTTTAAAAAAGCATTCTTCTAATTCCTATGGGACTTCTAGTAATATTTTCCCCATTTTCAGGACTGCACGTAAAGAATTTATTACTGCTAAGTATGTGGATCATAAGTTCTCCAGAAAGACTTGTGCATCTGCAGCAGCTAAACTGAATAAACTACTTGAGGCTGTTAAATCCAGGGATTTACTTGCACTAATCCAAGTCTATGCAGAAGGGGTCGAACTAATGGAGCCACTGCTGGAGACTGGACAGGTAAGATACTAGTCGAAATATGAAAGGTATGAGCATTATAACAACACAGAACACTATACAGTGGTACCTTGGTTTGCATACGTCTTGGTTTGCATACGTTCTGGATTACAGACATGTCAAACCCGGAAGTGCGTGTCCTGGTTTGCAACCTTTTTTTGGATCACAGCCCATTTTGGGGGGATTACGAACAAATTTTTTTTGGAAGCCCCATTGGCGAAAGCGTGCCTTGGGTTGCAACCTGTTTTGGTTTATAAACGGACCTCCGGAACAGATTACGGTTGTAAACCAAGGTACCACTGTAAATAGATAACATGCAGCGGAACAATAGCTGATAAGGATCAGCTATGCAACTCACCTTGGCACATGTTTCTATTATATTGTGTATTATTTTGTCCAGAGGAAAATTTACATTAAATTTTAACAAATGCTTGTGCACACATGAGATTAGTAGCTCGTTGTATCTACTCCACTTTAGATGTAGTAATTCTGTGAATGGCTTTAATGTGTTCTGGCTGGGAGAAATAACTTGTGTCATAACATTTTTACCCAGTTGGAATGAACCTGAGAATCTTTAATCCTGCAACCATTTTTCCCCCTATCCTTAGGAGCCGGGTGAAACAGCCCTTCATTTAGCAGTCCGGACTGCTGACCAGACCTCACTCCACCTGGTTGACTTCCTGGTACAAAACTGGTAAAGGCCACCTACTTGCCTCTTAGCTGCAAACATAAACTTCAATTTCCACCAGACTTTGAAAATCCAATTACGCCTGATACTCCAGTTAAGAAAAGATGTGCAACCAAGGGTTAACTACGCTTAAAACGGCAACTTGCTTTTTTTTCTTTTTCCAAAAAGCAGCCATACAGGGGCCCATCTTCCCAACATTGTTTCCCTGCCATAAAACACCCCAAGCTGCCCCCCGAACCTATTTTCAATCAACAGAAATGCCAGCATTTTGGGGGGTTCTGGTGGGAAAATAGCATGGAAAGGACCAGGCCAGCCCACTTTCCTTGTGCTGCAGTCGCACTCCATGCATTTGTGGTTTTTTGTTGGGCTTGTGTGTGAGAGAGAGGGAGAGGGAGAGGGAGAGGGAGAATGAAATGAATGTTGCCAGTATTTTAAATTTGACCCCCTATTCGATATTTTCATGGAGCTATCTAGCACAGCTCCAAAACGAACTGTTCACCACCAGTTCAGAATGTATCAATGTAAAGTTGGAATTTATTTCCTTTTTCTCCATCATGCATCACACATTCTGCCACATGCACTCGTCATCACCTCTCTCTCTCTCTTTTGGGCTCTGACATGGCCTCAAATCTCCGCCTTCCTGCTCTTGTAACAATTTCTGAATACAGTCATACCTTGTATGTCTTGTATGTCTTGGTTCTTGTATGTCTTGGTACGTGTACGTTTTGGCTCCCAAACACCGAAAACCCAGAAGTAAGTGTTCAGGTTTTCAAATGTTCTTTGGAAGCCGAATTTCCAAAGTGGCTGACGCGGCTTCTGATCGAGTGCAGGAAACTCCTGCAGCCAGTCGGAAGCTGCGACTTGTTTTTCGAATGGTTCCGGGAGTCGAACGGACTCTCGGAATGGATTATCTGTAAGTTCGACAACCAATAATACTACCAATAATACCACAATAATACTACAACCAGACGTAACACGGACACCGGGACCAGAGCCTGCAATAAACCCAGATGCCAACTTTGCTGCCACATACACCCGGACAACACCATTACTGGCCCCAACAACATCACACATACCATCTCGGGACTATTTAATTGCTCATCGTCTAACATTGTATATGCCATCAAATGCCAACAGTGTCCCTCAGCTCTCTATATTGGACAAACAGGCCAAACCTTACGCCAAAGAATAAACGGACATAAATCGGACATCAAGAATCACAAGACAGAGAAACCAGTAGGAGAACACTTCAATCTCCCAGGACATTCTATACAAGATCTCAAAGTAGCTGTATTACTACAAAGGAATTTCAGAAATAGACTGGAAAGAGAAGCTGCTGAATTGCAACTCATTACCAAACTTAAAACCATGGAGAGACCTGGTCTGAACAAAGACATTGGATTCTTATCTCATTATACATGACAAAGCCATTTTTCACCTTCTCACCCCTTGCTTTTTCCTGTAATACCTATTGCAGTCGTTAAGAGTCGTTAACAGGCTCATCACAGCTATCTGCCAACCACCCATTCCCACCACCCTTTTTGGAGAACTTTACTGGCAGCTTCGCTTGCCCACGGAGTCCACACGCTTCCCTGCGTCTCAGCTCCCTCCGGGCCCCCAGCTGCAGTTAGCAGAGCTTAGCACAGCGACGGAAGTAAGCCTTGTGTGCTCAATAAATCAGGCAGACGCTCGGTGTCTTCCTTATCTTACAAGTAGCTTTAATCTCGTACAAAAACAACAGATCGTTACTTTCCCGGTGACAGCGCACTCATCTTGATCCTCTCCCGGATCTGGCTAGACTCACACTGCGTGTGTCTCTCTCTCTCTCTCAGAGATACTGACCACTCCCAGTGTTCTAAACACGCCTCCAAGAATGTGAGGCGTCACTCAGAACTTCTTAACCCTGTAAGTTCTGACTCTCTCAATACCCCCTCTCGCATCACATTCTGAGAGGACTTGTGAGCACACCTTTACAGACCTCTGTGTGTCCCACACCTTCCCACCTGCCTGTTGAGTCTCCTCACAAATCTCTGGTTCGCACTGTGCGAGACCAACCCATGCATTTGTGCCTCGAAACCTCTCAGGTGGAATTCCCTTTGTTGCCCGTGAAGACCGCCTGGGCACAAACTGGGGTTCTTCTTCTGACCCACTGGGGCCAGCAAGTGCGTCTTCTTCATCAGACTCCCCCTCTGACTTGACCCGTCTGTGAGCTTTCTCCATCACTCTAACAGGAGATGAGGGCTCACTCTTGGACACTCCTTTCACAACCTGTGGAGACGCCTCCCCCTGGTGCTGATCCTGATCATCGACCAGATCACCATTACCTGGCTCTCCCTCCTCCTCAGATTCGGACAGACAATCTGAGACAATGTCATGGCTGACTTTGCGCCTTGACCTACTTTCCTGCTGCTCTTTGAACTCAGCATGCTTACTGACCAGAAGCTTGGTCTGATCACCTTCTGGGTATGCAAATCTCCACCCCTTGGTCGCGGGTTCATACCCACAGAAGATCATTTCCTGGTACCTTGGACCACCCTCTTGCTGCAAACACTTTGGTACAGGCACCATGGCCCTGCAACCAAACGAACGGAAGAAATGCACCTGCGGCTTCTGTCCGTTGAGCAAGAAATACGGGGTGTCACCTACCACTGCATTGTAGCACCTGTTCATCGTGAAATTGGCCGTTTTTACTGCCTCCCCCCAGAAACTGTGAGGCAACCCAGAGTCACACAGTAGGACCTCTGTCGCTTGGACCAGAGCTTTACTCCTCAGCTCTGCCACGCCACTCTCCTGAGGCGAAGTCACCTTGTGACGTATCCCCCTCTGGCGAAAGAAACTCTTTAGAGCAGACCCAGTGACCTCTGAACCACGGTCACACTGGAATCCCTGCACCTTGGTGGAGAACCTCTGTTCCACCTGCGCAACCCAATCCCTGATTAGTTGCGTTGCTTCCTCCTGCGTCCTCAGCGAAAAAGCCCAGGAGTTCTGAGTAAAATCATCGAGCAAAATCAGCAGGAACCTGGCTTTGCCCAGACTTGGCTGAGGCATAGGCCCAAACAGGTCTGCGTGCACAAGCTCAAAAGGCTTTGTGGTTACTCTCTCCACCCTGGGATAGCTGTATCCCTTGTTCTTGGCTTTCCTACAAGCCCTGCAATTTAGGGTTTCACCACATTCTCTTACCTTGCACCCTTTGGTGCATTCTGATAACATCTGCAAGTCATCACAAGACCCATGTGCAATTCTCTTGTGCCACACGCATGCACATGAAACATGAGTGTGAATGTTTGCTTTCCCAGCATTCCCCACTCCCTCCAGAGGTGTTGTTTCCAGAACAAAGAGGTTGTTCTGATTTTTCTCAACACGTACCAGTTGCTTCCCCCCTCTGGAAATTGTACAGACATTGTTCTCAAAACAAACCATGTACCCCTCCTGTAAAAGACACGGTACAGACAAAAGACAACAATGCAGTCCCGGCGCCACGTAGACTTCCAGCTGCGCCTGCAGGAAAGAAAGATAAACATTCCCAGACTTTTTTACAAGCCTTTGTGACCCATTAGCAAAACACACTGATTTCCCAGCTGAAACAGCTCTGCAGTTCTTTATCTGGACACCAGGTGACTCAGGCACGAGATGTCTATTTGCAGCAGAGTCAATGACCCAACGTAACACACTGTCCTTCGTTGCCTTAGCAACAGAGTTCCTTCTGCCCCCCTCCTTGGGGCCTTTACAGGTGTCTTTCAAAACAGCCATTGACGCAAACAGTTGATAAGCACCTCCTTCCCCTTCCGGCCGACCCTGGGACTTCCCACGCTGGCCTCTTCTCCCGGGCTGGTTCCCATGGGAAATGTCCTTGGGACTTTCCTGCCCTGTCTCTGGACAGCAGCGGCGCAGGTGTTCAGGGGAACCGCAAACAAAACAGCGACGAATGGAAAACTTTACAAACTTGCCTTTGGACTTCTGTGCCCCCCCCCACTCTTGCCAGCAGCACTCCTCAAGGCTTTTCTGCAACTGGGGACGTGGCCTTTGGCTTCCAGCTCTGTGGTTTCTCTGCAAACCTTCTCCAGCTCCTGCCAAACAGCCCTGGCACTCAAGACCCTTGGACTGGCCTTTCTGGCCTGCACCCCCAACACTGGGTGCACAGCTTCCAGAGGAACAGCTTGCCACTGCTTTCCTCTTCCCAGCTCTCAGCAGCTTTCCAGCACACAGCTGCCCATCTCTCTGGCGTGTTGAAGCTCTGCAGCAGCTTCCAGACACGGCTTCAGCCCCCATTGGGCTTCCTGGGCGACCCTCAGCCCCTCCTGGACTCTCTGGGCGTCCCCCAGCTTCTGTGCAGCATCTGGCCCCCTCTGGTGTGGCTCCCACTGCAACCTTCAGTGCCTGCCACGCGACCCAGGGCTCCTTCCCGTCCACCTCTTCAAAAGGGACTGCACACGATTCATGGCTGTCTGCCATCTTTTCCCCCGGGGCCCAGCTTACTTACGAACAGTAGTAGCTCCTCCCGGCACCCGGTACCAGCACAGCTGCTTCCCAGCGAGCTCCTTGCCTCACGATCAAAGGCACAGCTCCCCAGCTGGCTCCAGCAGGCTTCAGCGTCTCGGCTTTCAGCTTTTCTCCACTGCCCTCTTCCGTGGCAGGAGATCACACAGCACACACCGGCACGGACTTGGCTTGCTTCACAGCGTCAGCTGACCTTCCATAACCTTTGGAGAACTTTACTGGCAGCTTCGCTTGCCCACGGAGTCCACACGCTTCCCTGCGTCTCGGCTCCCTCCGGGCCCCCAGCTGCAGTTAGCAGAGCTTAGCACAGCGACGGAAGTAAGCCTTGTGTGCTCAATAAATCAGGCAGACGCTCGGTGTCTTCCTTATCTTACAAGTAGCTTTAATCTCGTACAAAAACAACAGATCGTTACTTTCCCGGTGACAGCGCACTCATCTTGATCCTCTCCCGGATCTGGCTAGACTCACACTGCGTGTGTCTCTCTCTCTCTCTCTCAGAGATACTGACCACTCCCAGTGTTCTAAACACGCCTCCAAGAATGTGAGGCGTCACTCAGAACTTCTTAACCCTGTAAGTTCTGACTCTCTCAATACCCTTCTGAGTAATACCCCTCCCCACCTTCTCACTATATAGAAGGATCTGGCAACTTCTGTTTCAGTGTATCTGAAGAAGTGTGCATGCACACGAAAGCTCATACCAAGAACTAACTTAGTTGGTCTTTAAGGTGCTACTGGAAGGAAAAATTTTTTTTTTTGTTTCGACAACCAAGGTACCATTGTATGAGCAACCTTGACTGCTTATCCTGCCACCACAAGGTTTAGCTTAGCTCTTTTTTAGCAACTGCCACACATATTTTTTGGATTTGTGGAGGGGAATAGCAATACAGCCAAGTCTGTCAAATTTGGGGCAGGGTGTGGGGGCAAAAAGATTGCTTACCATAGTATTTTACATTATAGAAAGCTTGCATGCTAGAGATATATTATAGATGAGATGGGGGAACAGGACGGCTTCTATTATTGAAGTACTTCAATATTGGAGTACCTTTGAGTACCCCCAAAGGGTACTCCAAGTACTGAAAGGGTCCGAAAATCTATCACTATTTCCCCCCCTTGTTAAATGCTTTTGTCAATATAGAATAATACACATTCATGTGTGTGCACTTGCATGCATAGCACACAACAAACAAAATATGAATTATTTGTTATAAACCACTAATGTTGTTTTTTCCCTTTGCTTTTTAGTGGAAACCTGGATAAACAGACAGCATTGGGGAATACGGTTCTGCACTACTGCAGTATATATAATAAGCCTGAATGTTTGAAATTGCTTTTGAAGGGGAAGCCAACTATAGATATAGGTGAGCAAGTCTGTAACTTCAGAATATTTTCAATATTCCATACAGAAATGTTATAAAGGATAAAATCTTTAAACGGGGGTGTGAATAGTTCACTACCCAAGAAAAAGTGTAGCTGACCAAGGAAATTGTTTAACTTAGACACAGACTTGAAGTAATTAAAAAAAATCTTTCTTAAGTAATTAAAAAAAAAGCCCTTGGTGCAAATTCCTTGGTGGTTCCTGATTTGCATTTTTCTCATATTTCAAATGCACCTTTGATCATTTGACTCAGTTATATTGCCTTTGATGTTAACTTGTTAAAATGAGATACTGCTTTGCTCCTGCTTTCCCAGATAGTGAAAATTCAGAGTAACATTTACAATGTCAGCTTCCATTTTTTAAAATGTTCCTTCTGAGCCTTTGGACTCTCTGAAGATTCATAACTATACAGCTTTACAATTGAGAAGTAATAGTTGGGGTGTCATTGTAGTACTCCCAAAATAAAGAGCATTTCCAGGATCCAGCAAAAATAGACCACTCCAGGATCCCCATATCATTCTTTTGCTTCTAGTACCTAGCTCTCAGCTGCTAACCACTGCACATCAACATTGCTTCCAGAAGAAAAGCAATAAACCCCCTTTCATTCTGTACAACAATCTAGCTAAAACTGAATTCCTTAGTTCTGAACTGTGGTAATTTCATAAGCTTGAATTGTTCCCATTGTTCAGTGGGTTGTGCTGTTCTCCAAAATCATTCTTGTTGTGCATATCAATAGCTTGGTTTTCATATTCTATTTTTAAAATATAGAGTCCTGGATTTATTATATTTTTTGCAGCACTGTTTGACTATTTAATATCATATTTCCATTTTCTAGTAAACCAAACTGGAGAGACTGCTCTGGACACAGCAAAGAGATTGAAATCTATCCAGTGTGAAGACTTGGTAAGGGGCTGGGGGGAATGCTATGTTACACAAATGGAAATGAGAGGGGAAAGGGCCTGAAAATTCCTCTAATCGTTCAGTAGAATGGTTCCATAGATCCTATTAGTGAAGTTCTGCTCATGGGAGAGCAGGGTGGTTTTCACCAGTTGGAGAACTCTCTGTACAGCATGGGAGGAAATGGGGGTGTCAACAAAAGTTACCTCCTTGTCTCCCTTTTGTGAGTGGCAGCCTCTGCTGGCCTCCCAGACCAACTCCACTCACAGAAGGGTGACTCTGTAACCAAGCCTGTAGGCCTAGTCCAAATCACAGGGTTCTGAGTCTTTTATTTTTTAAAGCAGACTCTGAAAACAAGAATTTAGGGTTTTCTGCTTGCTGTTGATAGTCTAGAGCTTGTATAAGTCAAGCCATGGTAAAATTGCCCCTGGAAAGGACACAATTAGTCTTTCTTTAAAGAGGTAAGATTAACATTTCCAAAATGCATGTCTTTTCAGCTTTCTCAGGCCAAAGCAGGAAAGCTAAATCCACATGTACACGTAGAGTATGAGTGGAATCTTCGGCAGGAAGAAATGGATGAAAGCGATGATGACTTGGATGACAAGGTAAGGAATAGTCTTGGATCAAATTATTACACATTGAATTTTGGGGGTGACTGCACTCTTAGTGCACCCATCATTCCGCCCTGGTCTCTGAAGTCTGAAGCTCAGTAAGAGCTGTTGCTTTGATCTAATAATTTCTCTCCGTCTATTGTTTTTAACAGGAGTTCTACTTGTTCCTCTTCTACTTTCATTAATATTGAATCACTGTTCTAATCAATTGTTCTTTACATATATAAGTAGACTGCACGTAGGCAGTTGTGTGAGAGTCTTAATGTGCTTGTCTGGGAATAGATGGTTCGTGCTGCATGGAGGAGTGCAGAAGGAGGAAGTTTAGAAGCCGAGTTTGAGTCCGAAAACGTTGCTGAAGGAATGCTAAGCTTATCCAGGAGCTGTGGAGAACAATCAACACGTTAGAAAAGAGTAGCTATAATTGCATTAAACCAGTGTTATGTAGTCTATGGATTAGTAACTGATCTTAATCTCACAAATAGATATTTTCAATAATTTGTAAATCGGTGGTGGGGAACCTCCAGCCTGCCAGGCTTCTCTATTTAAGCTACAGCATGGTGTGACCCAAACTATGCTCACCTCTTCCACTGCATGACATCATATTGTCAAGGAAGAATTGAAAGTACATTCTAAGGCTGCTCCTGATTCTTCCTTTGCAAGCTGCAGGTTCAAAGTTGAACAACCTGACATCACACAACATCAGGTGCTAGTTTGGCCATAAAGAAGCTTTTAACTATTGGGCCATGGAAGGTTTCAGACCTACAATTATTATTATTATTATTATTATTATTATTATTATTATTATTAATTTATTTATTTATACCCTGCCCATCTGACTGGGTTTCCCCAGCCACTCTGTTTAATTCATTTATAAGAACATTTATATACCACCATCTGATTAAGAAAAATATCAAGACAGCGTACAATAAAATCATTAAGCCATCACAAAATCATAAAATATAGAACAAATGACTAACACAAAATGGGGAAAATTCTCAAGCACTTGAGAGGTCTATAGACATATTGAAGATACCAGAGATCTAAGGACTGGAAGAGACTAAAACATTTACCTGGCATTCAACGAATCATATAAAATTCGTTCTCAGATACAGAATAGCTATTTGTGGTTCGAGGACCCAACCCCCACAATGTGGAAAGAATACACAAGGACACGTGATATAAGGTTAATGGGCAAGAAAAGGCCACAACTTTATTGATTACAGCAGTGAAAAGGTATTGGCTTAGGCATTGGATGTCTAAAACAAAGAGGGTTTATTCACCAGTAGGTGGAGCCTGTTGATGCTAATCCAACTATAGGCTCTCCCCTGATGTCACCGAGGGTCGTGCCATGGCCTCCCGCCACGCAGGCATTGGACAGAATACACGACCGCCAGATTCCTTTAACGGAATACCCAAAAAATTGAAGGCATAGGTGATGGCCACACCTAGCTCTTCGACACCACAACACATTTTTCCAATGCCTAACCTACCCACCAATACCACAAAAGTTGTGACGATTGCTACGAGGTAGGCGAAGAAACCAAAAAAGCCTAATGCCAAATGGAAAAATTCCTTCATGGCCCCCTGGACAACCGGGGCGACCAACCTAAGGTCCATAGCAAGGCTAAGGAAAAACTAAGACCCTGAGCTCAAAGGGAGTGGAGGGTGGGTGACTCGCGACGGGACGATGGAGAGTGAGGCCGAGGAGGGGCTGGCGCCGCAGCATATAGGCTGCTGTAAACGCCCCCTCGGAGGCACCTGGTTGGGTGCCTGCCGATGGGCGTAGGCGCCAGCCAGGTGAGTGGGGGTGGCAGGGGGCTAACGCCCCCTGCTAGGGGCGGAGCTCGGGCTCCCGCCCACAACCACTCCCCTCTCTTCCAGGGAGGAGAGTCTTTAACTAAAACTGTCAACAAGTTACTGGGACTTAGAAGCAAGCTACACCATGTGCAGACATATATAATAGAATCCTGCTGTACACTTTCCCCCTTTTATTTCTTTTTTGAAATAATGGAATGAACAAACTTTGGATCCAACCCTCAGAGCAGAGAAGTGGGAGGGGAGTGCTTAACCCTCCTTGTACTTTTCTCCTTCCAATTTTCTCCTTCCAATTGCTCCCTCTCCTCATAAGGATCTAAACCTAAAATTTGAAACCTGCAGTAGTGGTACACAATTTGGAGTAGAAACAGCATCTCCCCCATAGGATTCAAAATACACATTTTCCTATGAACGTTAAGCACTATATCTCATTAGCTCCTTCTCTGACAAATTCCTCCACCAAAAGCTTTGTCCACCAAAAGCTCTTTCTCATCTTTTAAAAAATGTTCATGCTCCATTATATATGTTGCAAAGCTATGTACAAACAAACAGAACTGCATAGTTAATAAACAGCTATATTTTGTTCAAGTTTGAACATTATGCTACAACTTGTTTCACCAAGTGGTTTTAGAGAATTTCTTTTCTGCTGTTGGGAGCAGGTTTGCTCACATAATGGAAAGTATACTGCAAAGCTGTGTGTGTACATTTAACACTGACATTCTTAAGTACACGGGAGATCAATTTATACCGTGGTACCTCGGGCTGCATACGCTTCAGGTTACATACACTTCAGATTACAGACGCTTCAGGTTACAGACTCCGCTAACCCAGAAATAGTACCTCGGGTTAAGAACTTTGCTTCAGGATGAGAACAGAAATCGTGCAGCAGCAGCGGGAGGCCCCATTAGCTAAAGTGGTGCTTCAGGTTAAGAACAGTTTCAGCTTAAGAACGGACCTCCAGAACGAATTAAGTACTTAACCCGAGGTGCCACTGTATATCGTTGGGTTGCATGAACTTTTTTCAATTTCTTCCTTGGCAACTTTTTGCATCTGTGTTAACAGTACAGTGGTACCTCTGGTTACAAACTTAATTCATTCCGGAGGTCCGTTCTTAACCTGAAACCGTTCTTAACCTGAGGTACCACTTTAGCTAATGGGGCCTCCTGCTGCCACTGGTATGTGATTTCTGTTCTCATCCTGAGGTAAAATTCTTAACCCAAGGTACTACTTCCGGGTTAGCGGAGTCTGTAACCCGAGGTGTTTGTAACCCGAGGTACTGCGGTATTCATATATTTCTAAAACAGACAAACAAAGAGGGAACCATATTGGTCCTTATGAAAAAAACCCAAAATCCACATTAGGGACCAACCAAAATGACATAAAATAATGAGCAGGCTTTCTGGCACTCCCGAATTCTTCGTCAGGTTGGATATTACAAAAAGGAGGATGTGGGAAGATGAGTGAGGGGGTACCCAGAAGTATAAAAAGTACAAAATAAGGCTGAACGTTGTGACCATGAGGTCTGCATTTAGTCACCTAACTGAGATTGGGAACTGATTGAATTAATCTCTGCTAGGTGCCGAAGGTATCAGGTTACACCTAATATTCTGGGACAAAGAAGCAGTGGCAGATCCCCCTTTCTTCTTTTTTCTTTTTGAACAGATCACCATTTTTGAAAACATAAAGGCCTACAGTTACCCACATCTGTCTCAGGCCTTAAGCGAAAGACAGTTTCCTGGTTAGACAGAAAGCCCGAAGTAAAGAGAAACATGGCAGTCCGTATATTAGTGAAGCTGGAGATTGATTTTGGGTTGTCTGCTAGGTAAGAGTCAACTGAAGCCAAATTGTATAGTGCTGCCTACTGGTCAGAGGGATTGCAAAGTCTGAGAAGCACAGATATATGCTTGTGTAATAGTTCTTTCTCTTTCATCAGCATTACCCTTTAAAAAAACAAACACCTGGATGGTGCACAATTATAATGAGTCTATTAAATTTTCCCACAGCCTAGTCCGATAAAGAAGGAGCGTTCCCCAAGACCCCAGAGCTTTTGTCACTCCTCCAGTACTTCTCCCCAAGACAAAATGGCTCTTCCTGGTCTTAGCACGCCAAGGGACAAACAGCGACTCTCCTATGGAGCCTTCCCCAATCAGATTTTTGTCTCCGCAAGCATAGACTCCGCAACTTCTCCGACAGGAGTAGATGCCCCTCCGCTCCCTCCTAGAAATTCTGGTAAAGGTATGTTATTAAATACCAAACACTTGTTGTAAAACTTTTGTGGTTAACTGGGATTTTCCTTTTTAGAAATGTTTTCAGGGCTCAAACGGAAGGTTTATAATTTTCTTTCATAAATGGACAATAATACTTTGAAGGCTATTATAAACCTCTTTTGTTAAAGCACCAAGTATCCAGCAGTGCTCAGGTGCTTGCTTAACTTTTAAGAAACAGTTGCCTGAGTAAGGTTTGGTTAATGCTCATTCTGCCCACAGTTGTAATGCTAAATTGACTAAGTCTTGACGAGATAAGTACATCAGACTCTCCATCAGATCACCCCACCTAATCCAGACCATGGTGGAAACAATCAAGTAAAATATTCTATTTCTAGTAGAGCAAAGATGAGCAGGTAACCAAGCGGTTCTCCAGAAAGTTAGAACAAAACTAGGACTGAACTGAAAGGGAGAAGGTGACTTTTTGCAAACGGCTTTAGCTAAATTAAAGCTTTCCTTGCCCATGGTGCTCTGTCGCTACATTCTGGTGATTTTTCAGTGCTTTGAAGGGGGGTGGGGTATGCAGGAATTAACCTATTTCAGGATTGCCTCCAATGACATCAGTGGATATTCAAATCTCCTTGGCTATGTAGTATTGAGGCATCATTCTTTCTACTACATAACCCTCAGTTGGCTGGGATCAGCCACATGACTGATTCGGAGCACATTTTTGCATAGCAAAGAGTTTCTTCACTAGCTATTTTCTTGAGTCTGGAGAAATATCACCCACTGGAGCCTGTATCTACCAAAGCAGATGCTTTGCTGCTTTAAGTTGTCAAACATCTTTGGAGCTATGGCACCAAACCAGTTGGCATGGCTTGACTAAAGCTGCAATCCTATACAGAGTTAGCTTGAAGGGAGCCCCATTAATCTCCGTTGGGCTTCATCCAGAGTCATTTTGCACAGAAGTATTACTAAGCATGTAAGAAGGTTTATATGAATTATTCTTGTAATCTTCATCCACCTCTACTTGTGTAGACATTTGATTCTATGCTGTTTTGTGTGTTGCGCTATTTATTCAAGCTAAATTTGACTTCAGTGTTCCCTTAATTGAAATTTGAATCTGCTGTGGTACCCATGGCGTGCACTTGCCTCCTAAATGTGTATGCAGCTGTTTAGTTTGCAGTGCAACTTAATGAGCAGCTTGTGTTTGCGATAAATATTAGGTTTGTCTAACTGTACTTGCACCTGTTTTCTCTGGATAATGATAGACTCTTAGACTGTTATGATAGATTTCTCCATTCTTTCTGAGGTGGTGCAACTTTTAAAATGAATATTTGCCCATTTTCACTCTTTAACCAGGTAGATAATGAGATAAGCAATAATATAAGCAGTACAGAATCAGAACAATGACTAACATAATATACCTTTGCAATGATAATGCCTGACCTAATGCAGGATGTCACAGTGCAGTGGAACCTCAGTTTTCGAACATAATCAGTTCAGCTTCCAAAATGTTTGAAAATCGAGGATCAATGGGCAGTCAGCAAAATCCATTGAAAAAAAATGAAAAAACACGCAACGGAAGCCGTTCAACTTTAAAGCGCTTTTGAAAACAGAAGCAATTACTTCCAGGATTTTGGCGGCCGGGTTCCGAATCATTCGGCTTCCGAGACGCTCAAAAACCGAGGTTCCACTGTGTTGTTACATAGTCAGGTGTCTGCATCTTGTTTGTTTTGATTCAAAACAAGCTAAAACATGGTGTACTTTTAATGAAAGCCATCTTCTAATTTCTTCTAAGATTCAGTGCACTTATTTGTATCATCTACTTTGTATTCAAAGGTATGCTTTGTAGTAGTAATAATAGTATGTATACTGTTATTTCACTTTATTCCACATTTACCAGTGAGAATTTTTAATCAACCAAGGCGATTTTTGTATCTCACAATTTCAGCATCTTTTACTGCTAATCTGTCATTAGAGCATAACATCCACTTCATTTCTTATGTGGCATTGATCTTATATGACAGTATAACGAGGCAGTAGAGTCTCTCTCTTTTTAACGTTTTAATGACAAATTGCATTTATGTAATGTTAAGCACTTCACAGTGTTATTGTAATCTATAAAACAATCTAGTACATTTGCTATTATTAGTATAATCACCAAATTACTCTTTTAGCTATGTTTCTTATTTATTTGTTATGGTGTTTATATAGGATACCCAATAAAACTTATGTTTAACATGTTTTTAAGGTTTAAATGTTAAAATAGATGGAAGCAAAATTATTGTAATTTAGATACGCACGTTTGAACCATGATCTCTTTTATGTATAAATGCCTAAACACACAATGCATTACCAATGGTAGGATCTGCTGTACAGAAAACCACCAAAGACAGTACAGCAAGCCTGCAACTTACGCACATTTAACTTGTGTGCATTCAGCTTTACATGCATGGCAAAAGAAATAAAAAAAGATTAAAAAGGGGCAAAAAGTAGGCCGAGTTCCTCTTCAGCCAGGCCTTTGGCTTATTAATATTCTACGACCTTTTAAATGTATTGGGTGTATTAAATGTATTGTTTTGTTCAGTTTTAACTATTTATTTTGTTCTTTTATACTGTATTTTTATCTTGTAAACTGCCCTCAGATCTTCGGATGAAGGGCAATATATAAATTTAATTTTAAAAAATGAATAAAATTACTTTGACAAGCCCACCTGCCATTTAACCCAGTGGGTTTAGCAGAAAGTAACTTCCAATCCACATCTGTTCTTTTCCTCCCTCATTTATTTTAAAATAGATAATAATTAAGTAATTTAAGCACTGTCTGCTGTGACTAAATATTAAACTGAAATTCCTTTAGGGTGCCTTCTCTCTGATACGCTGTGTGTGTGTGTGTGTGTGTGTGTGTGTGTGTGTGTGTACGTGTACCGTTCCAGTCAAAATACTTACATAGCCAGAAAGGCTTAGAATGTAATAAGAGTGTTGTTAAAGTTTGAAATTACTTATTGTTGCTTTTCAGTCCTTTGCTTTAATGTGGTCTGGTGGTGTTGTTTTTTCCTTGCTTTTTTTTTTCTTTGGTAGTTCCTTTTGTGCTGCTTTAGTGCTAACCCTTCTGTGTGTTGGTAAAAGGCTGTTTGTTTGATTTTACAGGTCCGTCTGGCCCTCCTTCAACCCTTCCTTTAAGCACTCAAACCACTAGTGGCAGCTCCACTCTGTCTAAGAAGAGGCCCCCTCCCCCACCCCCTGGACACAAAAGAACCCTCTCTGACCCACCAAGCCCACTACCTCATGGACCCCAGAATAAGGGCCAAATTCCTTGGGGTGAGTTTTAAAACACTTAAGACAACACTCGGGTGAGAGGGAGATTCTCACAGTGGCTCAGTTCAGACATCACATCAAACCTTGGTTCAGGAAGGCTATCCAAGATTCAATAGAATGTTGGAATTGGGGGGGAAAACATAATTTACAATTGGCCAGCAAAATTGGTTCTTACGGTGTTAGTGCAAAACCATGGCTGAGTGTGATGCATGAATCGAACCAGTTACTGCTAATTATAAATGAATCTCTCCAGCTGGTAAGCTTTATGTGACTTTTCCTGTGTCGTTCCGAAGGCTCATAGCTACCTTAAAAAGGTAAAGGGACCCCTGACCGTTAGGTCCAGTCGTGGCCGACTCTGGGGTTGTGGCGTTCATCTCGCTTTATTGGCCGAGGGAGCCGGTGTACAGCTTCCGGGTCATGTGGCCAGCATGACTAAGCCACTTCTGGTGAACCAGAGCAGCGCATGGAAATGCCGTTTACCTTCCCGCCAGAGTGGTACCTATTTATCTACTTGCACTTTGACGTGCTTTCGAACTGCTATGTTGGCAGGAGCAGGGACTGAGCGACGGGAGCTCACCCTGTCACGGGGATTCAAACCGCCAACATTCTGATCGGCAAGTCCTAGGCTCTGTGGTTTAACCCACAGCGCCACCCGTGTCCCCATAGCTACCTTGGTTATTTCTATTGGCAACAACGTGCAGAAGTAGCTAACACAGTTACCAAACATGTTGAGCTGGTTCAGCTAAACCGTTGTGCTATTGGGAACCCGCTCAACAAGTCTTACTAGCTCAATGGGGCTTATCCCACCCCCCACCCTCCCGGGTGCCACTATGGAATTGCCACTATGGATCAGGAGATACCCACCCACCCACCAACCATGAATTGCATGTAGGGGGGGGATAGAGGGAAGATAATTCCATCTGGCATCTGCTGATGGAACATTCATAATAGGGCAGTTAATTATTTCCAATATTTGTTAGCACAGTTCTGTTTAGATTGATAGGAAGGTCCTCTGGGGCAGAAAGTGGGAAATCAAACCAATTTATCCAGAGCTTAAGGTGATTGCTTGAAACTACAAAAGCACACCCTTCATAAGATTTTAACGCTGCTGCTGTCCCTAAGCTACCATGTTGCCTTGTACTCTGCTGAAAACATTCTGGCCTCCATAGTCTGTACTTTACACTGCTAAAGTGCAATAACTAAAGCAGAATTTTTTTTCCCCCTGTGTCTGGCCAAGTAAATTTCAGGTTTTTGTAAGAGTCTCCTTTACTATTGTGCAGTCCTGTACATGTCTATTCAAAAGTAAGTCCCATTGAGTGCTTGCTCCCAGTTAAGTGTGTATAGGATTGCAGCCTAAATTACTTTGCCACTGGCTTTGTTTGCATATCATAGTAAGCCACAGTCAGTAGCTTACTGTGAGCATACTTTATTCCTCCCCTAGTGGGGCCAACAAACCACAATCCCTAACTTGACATTGTGCTTTATTTTGCACTAGATAAACTACAGTGTGAAGCCAATGCCACATTTTAGCTTGCCAGTTCTGGTTCTGGTGTAATGCTATGTCAGGGATCATGGGCTGTTGCTTCCCCTTGCACTAGGGAAAGAGCGAAGCAAGAGTGGTTTCATTTTCATGGCAAACCATTAACTATGGTTTACCATGAAGCACAAACTGGTCTTGTGTGACATTTCTATACATCAGGTTTGCCTGACAAGTCTACTTTCAAAGCCCTCGACTTTAGTTCTGAAAGTGTTCTAAGGAATTACTTGACCTATATTTTCAAATATGATGATGGGTTTTGACTGCAATGGCAAAAAGCTTTAACCTGAAAAAGTCTACAATTTGATTTGTACTCAGCCTTTAAGAAAAAAGTATGAGATTTGTATGGTTTTCTTTGGGACTTGACTTATGTCCCCCCCCCCAAAAAAAACCACACAATCCAAGAACAGTTGAATAAGCGGGAAATAGGTGTGTCAGTTTATAGATCAAAATTCCCTTCAACTGTAAGTGGGTGAGCATTGTTACAGGGTTGTTACAAGTCACAGTGACTTGTCATTTTAGGAAGTGAAACTTTATTTTTGCGAATTTCTTCAGTGAGGAGGTTTTTCTATGCAATTTTACACGCAATTGACTTACCAAGCAAAGCTAAACTACATTAATTTAATCTTCTTAGCTCCGCTGATTTTTGGAATTTGAAAGTCAAAAAATTCAGCAGGCCCTGTCACGTCCATGTAAACATGTGAAATTCAGGAATAGGGGGAAATGTTTCTGGCCATACAAAACAGCATTTTGTAAAGGTGGCCATACAGTACTTTTCCTCAGACAAACTATAAGCTGTAACAAGCTTTGTGCAATGGTTTGTCTGGAGAAAGCTAAACCATGAGCCCAGACGATCCTTCAGTTCAGCACAGTAGCAGAACAACTGGTGAGGAGCAAGGCAGCTGTGATCTCCTCTCTGGGAGTCCACATGCTTGTTCACTCTAAGCCACAGTTTGGCTTAGTGTTACATGCAAACAAGGACTGTGGCAGAGCTAAACACAAATGCATTATTCTTTGGAGCTTTCTAGCTGGCATAGCCAGTAGTGGATTGTGCACTTATTTTTTGTGTTCAAAAGTTGATTAGCTGTTGCATGACAAAGGGAAGGCCTATGCTTAGTTAACTGCCCTTCATTCACTAAATTTATTTATGTGTTTGCATCCATGTGCTGCTTGTAACTAGAAATCTTCGGCTTGCATCTCTGGCTTGTGTCACCTCCAGACTGAGACGACAAAGATTCTTGTGACACGTTAAATACTAACAAATGTATTGTGGCAGAAAACCATCCTGATTTCGTTTAAGTGGTTTTGTTGTTGTTGTTGTTGTTGTTGCAACAGTCTATAACATTCTCTGACATTTCTAAATAAAACAGATGGCAACTGTTGATTAAACTATAACAGAACTATAATTGTTGGGAAATAACTGGGCAACACATAACTCGGCAACAGATGAGCCGGAAGTGCGAGGGCTCTGACAGGGTCCTATATTCCTCTCGCCTCCTTTCCAAAGCCTAGCTAGTGCTTTCCCAGTTGTAGAAGGGAGGTAGGAGGATTCTAGGACCTGCCAGAACCTCACACCTCCTTCCCCAAGCCTCAGTGCCTTGCTTATCTTGGCCTACCTGCCCCACCCCACCCCAGCAACAAGGCAGTGTGCGGTCCACAGGTTCCGTGTCGAAGTACACTTGCAGGCCCACCTGGTATGAAAAGTTAGGCCGCCTTGATCTAGAACAGGCATAGGAAAACTCGACCCTCCAGATGTTTTGAGACTACAATTCCCATCATCCCTGACCGCTGGTCCTGCTAGCTAGGGATCATGGGAGTTGCTGGCCAAAAACATCTGGAGGGCTAAGTTTGCCTATGCCTGATCTAGAACAATAAGAACCTTTCTAGCTATAAAAAGCCTTGGAGTTGCCTGCACTCCCAGTAGTGTCCTTTAGAGGGTAGACAAGAACAGGATAATCAAAATAAGGCTTCTTAAACTGGAGGGGATGGGTGGGGACAAAGGAACAAGAGTTACTTCTAAGTGGGGGCCTTGCCCCACTATTTGCAACATACCCTTGTCCTCTCCATGGGGCACGGAGAGGCTCGTACCTTCCTCTTGAATCTCCAGATTTCCAGAACTTTTGGCTTTTCTCCGTGCTTGGGTGACCACTAAAGGTGGTCTCTGTCTTCTCCTCCTCCTCCTCACTGTGAAGCAAACTGCATCCTTAATCCAATTTGGCTGCCCCCATCCAACCTTTGCTTGCTGTTCTGGCCAAAGGTTTTGATTTCTCAGCTGGGAAGAGTGTTGTCTCAAAGAAGAGTTCTTTCCTTGGGCTGCCTGAGGCAAGAGGGCATCTAGGCACAATTCAGGCAGCAACTCATTCACCCATCATACCAGCCCTTTTCTTTGCCTAGAATGTGGTTTCCTTTTATACTGTCAATTTAACTCTCTGAGGACCAGTTCACACACAAGCTCTGTGCCTCCGTTCTAAGCGATTGCCATTTGTATGAATAGGGCCTTAAACGTATTAAATTCTTCACTTGGGTTCTTAGGGCTGAATTGCACACATTTTCAGGAAGGTTATTTGCATTTCTTCATTCGCATCACTAGATTAATCGTTATCAACAAATTCAACCTCTCTGGGAGAAATTAATTCCCAGTTTGTGCTGAAAGAAGGTGATAAAATTAAAAGTTATCATAGAAACAGGGTGTGTTTTTGGTATCAGAATGTGAAACCTCAGCAGTATAGCTAGTGCCCTACAATAGTAAATTAAGAGTGCTACCTTCAGCTTCTTAGCACATTTTGGTATAAACAGTTGGGTGAGGTTTTTTTTAATATATTACAGAAATAGGAAGTTCTACATATGGACTGAAGTGTTAACAATTTTTCAAAAGAGAAAATGCCTCAGATCACAAAGTTTTAACTCTTGCCTAACTTCTTTCATAGCACCTTGGCCACAAACACATGCATAACATGCAAACAGACAGTGTACAACGCACTTCCTGTACAAACATGCTATTATAGTATAATTCTTTTAAATACTTTCCCTTACTAGCAGACGGACTTAAATTGCTTAAAATTAACATTGCATAGGAAGCCATATTCTAGATTATAAATGCCTTTTCTGGCCTTAAATCACTATGCATAAAAAAAAGTAGCGGTGAGATCCTATAGCTTCTACTTGAAAAGTCTTTACATTATTTATGATATCTGCTACTTCATCCAATTTAAAATCAAAAAACTTAGTTAATGTTTTAATCCATAGGTAATGATTTGGGTCCTCCAGCCACAAAGACTGCAAACAAGTTTGAGGGGATGTCTCAACAATCAGGGTAAGATTTTTTATAATTTTTGTTTGTTCACTGAGACCAAACAATGATATTAATCCAGATAATTGATTTTTGTGAGTCAGTAGAAAATTGTTTCTTTAAAACAAAAACATATTTATAGTTGAACTCAACTTGTTTACATTTCACCTTCTCTTTTCTTTTTAATGGCTTTTGCTAGGTGTACTGTCAGGGTTTGTAATGTAAAAGCCAGTATCATGTTTTCTTCAGACAAGTCCCATGTGCAATGCAGTTCTAGCTGAAAAAAAGAGAGATGTTAACAGAGCTAGAAAAGCTGTCAATAGAAGGAGGCTTCTTTCAGGCCTGATTTCAGAAAGATCCTGTTGACACCACGAAAAGCCTCTTCTGTCACATGTTCACACGGCTTTCATGACCCATGATATAAAAGTCTAAAGCACCAGTGAACTTGGAGGTTTTTGTCTTTAAAAAATCTTTTTTTAAAAGCTATTGCAGCCCTAGCTTTGAGGAAATAGGCTATGCAGACGTCTCCTCTCCACTCCAGAAAAAGGCAATGCAGTGCTTTCATGTGCTTAAACTAGCACTGTTTCAAAACCGTTGGAGCAAATTTCAAATGTCGCATTTAGTAGGAAATAAGCCCTGGAAATGTGGCAATCAATGCAAATCTTCAAACATGTCAGGTACAAGAGATCATAATGTGCCATATATATATTCTTACAGTGGTACCTCAGGTTAAGTACTTAATTCGTTCCGGAGGTCCGTACTTAACCTGAAACTGTTCTTAACCTGAAGCACCTCTTTAACTAATGGGGCCTCCTGCTGCCGCCGCACCGCCAGAGCACGATTTCTGTTCTCATCATGAAGCAAAGCTCTTAACCCGAGGTACTGTTTCCGGGTTAGCGGAGTCTGTAACCTGAAGCGTCTGTAACCCGAGGTACCACTGTAGTTTTTAATAATTTCCTTGAGTTGATCATCCAGTGCTGAAATAATTCAGAATTCAAAGAACCAACCTCTCCCCTGCCCCAGTTCATGATTCTTTTTCAGTTCTGTTTTGACTTCTGATTTCTGTTCCAGTGGTGTCCTATCTGAACAGGTCAATATCCTATTTCAAAAACAAGCTTAGAATAATAGAATTCTTATATACAAACATTGTTATATTTGAGTAAAGGAAGCCCACAGGCAACACCCCTGTGAGGTTTTGAGTCTGTTCTATGGAAAGTGTTTGTGCTGCTAATGTTAATGCCTGGTACTCTAAAAAGGAGGCATTTGGGTATTTCATTATAGAGATGTAAACCATTATGTGTTTGTTCATCAGCACTGGGACTGCTAAGACTGCACTGGGTCCAAGAGTTCTTCCAAAACTACCTCAAAAAGGTAAGTATATCTCTGAGCATGATTGCATACAGAGCTATGTTATACTAAATCAGATCATTGAACCACTACTGTTCTGGTCTACTGTTGACTGGCTGGGGGTCTCTGAATTCTCAAGTATAGATTTCCCCCAGGTCAGTCTCTTCCTCTCTTGCCTTACTCACAGCATGTTTGTAGTAATATTGTGAAGAGTTGTTTGAACAATATAAAGTTTCAGTATAAGAAACCTGTCTAATCCTGGGATGCTTTGTAGGTTTGAAGACATAGGAGTGGCAAGAACTAAGAATATAGTTGCTGCAGTACTCTGTTTTACAAATGTCTCTTAGACTATAACAGGGATGGGGAATTCCAGGATCAGGGCCAAGTGCACACTTCCACATCTCTCTGTTTTATTTAATTCCATTTATGAATCCCCACAAAATGTCTCAAAGCAATTTCATGGTAGAAACAACAACAAAGATAATGAAAAATAAATGCATATATGCAAATGGAAACTATTGCATATGTGAAAACAGTTTGAAGGCAGACTGAGATCAATATATCCACTTAAGAGGCTGGTTGAAAAAGGAAGGTCTTCAATAGGTGCCAGAAAGGCAATAGAGACAGAAGGCATTTCCAAAGGGTTAGTGCTAAAATTCCTATATTGTGCAGAACACAATGAGATGTTATCTGCAGGAAGCCACAGTGATTGCATATAAAAGTATAGGACCTTGTACACCGGAGCGTGTGGAACTTTTATCTGTTGCAAATGAGGAAATAGCAACCCATTCTGAAATTAATTCCATTGTGTTTCCTTTCTGTTTCAGTGGCACTAAGAAAAATAGAGACGATTCACCTTCCTTCAATAGACAAGCCCAGTCAACAATCGGAAACCTTTCAGAAGTCCATTTCACTTTGTATTGATCTGCCACAGAAACCACAACCTGGAGATTTGCCCCCAAAGCCTCAACCCATGGAACTACCCCAGAAACCTCAGATTGGAGATTTGCCCCCGAAGCCAGGAGAATTACCCCCCAAGCCCCAGTTAGGAGACCTGCCACCAAAACCACAGCTCTCAGACTTGCCTCCGAAGCCACAAATGAAGGACCTTCCTCCCAAGCCTCAGCTAGGAGATGCTTTGGCTAAAACTCCTGTTGGAGAAATGTCACCGAAGCCTCAGCCCTCGGAGGCAAATCAAAAGTCTCATTCTGTGGATCTTTCTCCAAAGGTACAATCGAAAGAGGCCGTCCAAAAGCAAGCATCTGAAGACTCCAATGATGTAACCCATGCACTGCCAGAGACCCCAGTGCCACTTCCTAGAAAAATTAACGTGGTGAGTAGATAGATGGTTTGTTCTCTTATAAGGCAGCGAGGGTTTGTTGTTGCTGCCAACCCTGCTTTGGGGTGTGCAGAGTTCTGTGCAGAAAATAACACCGGGGGAATTTGAGGTACACAGCGAAGCTGCTTGAAGAAAACAGCTTTCCTGGTGCATTTTGCGCCCCATGCCAATACCTTTCTGTTGCTTCTTGGCTGACTTTAATCACTTGCTGCACAGTCACAATCATGTATTTCAAAATAGCCTAGCTGATAAAGTATGACTAACACAGGCAATTTGAGAACAAAAAATTGCTCTCTTCTCATGATTACTTGAATGCCATTTTTGGGACATGTGCAAATGAAGTGTCCGGTGCCCCATCAAATCCTGTTTTGTGGAATCAGCCTGATTATGTGGACAAGGTGCTTGCAGTAATTTAACCATGCGCTCTTTATCCTTGCCCATCAAGGCTGCTTCAAGCTAGCCAAGGGGAATTGACTGAGCGTGGTCCAGTCTGTGATCAGTGCGTCGCAGAGCAAGCAAGTGGTGCTTACTGCCCTTAAAGGGATGATAAGTGTGTCCCTTACTTGACCTTGAGGTTTACAATAACTACCACCCGGTCACAGACACTTGGAGAGTATTGGAAGGCACCATTGGAGGTTAACAGTTTTCTAGCCTAGGGGAGGGGTATCTTTTTCAGTTTGAAGGCTGCAGTCCTTATATGCAACCTTCTGGGGAATACATAGCAGCATGGGCGGGGCCAGATGGAGCATTGAATGTAAAATTGACCCTTGTACAGTAGGTTGATTTCTACACATACTCACACCCCCCTCTATATCCCCCATCTTAAAATCAGAGTGCAGGGAGATGTACCAGCCTGACAAAACAGTCAGGAAGGGGGTAAGTAAAGCTGGAGAGTCCCATTATTATTATTATTAATAATAATAATAATAATAATAATAATAATAATAATACCCCGCCCATCTGGCTAGGTTTCCCAGCAGCTTCCAACAAAAGATTAAAAATACATTAAAACATCAAGCATTAAAAACTTCCCTAAACAGGGCTGCCTTCAGATGTCTTCTAAAAGTCAGATAGTTGTTTATCTCCTTGACATTGGATGGCCCTCTGCCTGGTTCCCTGTAGCTTCACTTCTCACAGTGAGGGAACCACAAGAAGGCCCTCAGCGCTCGACCTCAGTGTCCAGGCTGAACAATGGGGGTGGAGACACTCCTTCAGGTATACTGGGCCGAGGCCATTTAGGGCTTTAAAGGTCAGCACCAACGCTTTGAATTATGCTCAGAAGCGTACTGGGAACCAATGTAAGTCTTTCAAGTGTTATGTGGTCTCGGCGGCCACTCCCAGTCACCGGTCTAGCTGCCGCATTCTGGATTAGTAGCCAGGCAGACAGGTTGGAGGACTGTGAAAATTGAAAAATAAATTTCATCTAAGTTTCCAAAGTGTAAAGAAAGTACTGAGGGATAAACCTGGCTCCTTTATCCCTATAAAAATGCAACGCAGGCGGTTACCATTTTTGGTGCGTCCAGTTGATGTGCAACCGCCAATGTGCGGGTCCTTTTGGACCCAGAAGAGGGAGGAGTGGGGGCAGAACAGGGGCCGGGGCAGATTTTTGCGTGCTCCACCAATGTGTGCTTTGACCAGAAATGCAACCCCCGTAGAAACGGGGAGCTGCCTGTCTAGAAGAACTTGGACTAATATTTCAATTGAGCCACTTTCACAAAGGCAAACTTACAAGTGCCAAGGTTGCCTGGTAAATTGTCTTTATATAACTGCCAGTGGCAAAGCATTGAAAATGTTCCCTTCTATGTAGTAATGTATAATGCTGCTAGATAGATTTTGTTGCCCTTGCTATGTTCTGGCTTTCTGGGGTTATTTTTTTGCGTGTCTTGAGATGTGTTTATTTAGGGTGAGAGCCAATGAGCACAAACTGGTGTCTGTTTCTGCAATAGGGCTTCTTCTTCCTCTCCTGCCCATATATGGAGCAGATTTTGTGGGGTGTGTGGGAGGCTGGAGGGCAGAGAAAAGAATTCCCCAGTTCCATTGTGCAAGTGGATTTTCTGTTGTGCAGAAAAGCGGTTATCATTGGATTTGGCATGAGTTGTTTTAATGGTTGGGCTATTGTGAGTGAGGGTTGTTCCTTTTGTTTTTCCCCAAATCATTCATGATTCGTGAGCAGATCAGTTGAAAGGGGAAAGTGGGATAGAAATTTCAGTGTAAATAAAATCTATATATGCAACTGGGTTGGTCAACCTCTTCAGCCTGGCAGCCCCCTGCTTGCTGCCACAACATTATGATAGTGAGCTACTCAGCCAGAAAATAAGAAATTGGTCTTAAATCTCTTAATAGGCTCCCTGGATAATGGCCATAAAGGTTTTAGTTGATATTTATTATAGACTCTCTATCCTCTTGCTCTGATAACTGCAAGGGTAATCTTGGTGAGCTGCACATGTCAGGAATGGGACATTAGGAATAAATACTGTTGGCTGGGATCCAGATCCTCTTTTCCATTTGTTTTCTGTCTTTTAGAACGTAAGCCTGGTGGCACGGGCTGCCTCCTTTGTTCTTACGTAAGCTGTTCTGGGAGCCTTTTCAGGTGAAGAGTAGGGTATAAAAATACACACAAAAAAAGTAACAAAACATAACCCCCACCCAATCACATATGTATGCATTGCGCATCCCATGGATGTTGCTGGAGCACACCTTCCATCGCTCCTGATCACTGACTATGCTGGCTGAGGCTGACTGGAGTTTGAGTCCAGCAACACCTGGAGTGTCACAAGTTCTACATACCTTCGGAAACATCTGGGGAAATAAAAATGCATTCACCTAGTGCCTCCAAGACAAATGGTGTATTCCCTGCTGCAGCCTTGCTGGGTACACCTGCATCCTCTTCTGTAATTCATCGTACATCAGGACCTTTGTTTCTTAAATGTTCTGTGGGTAGCTTTCAAAATCCAGTGTGTTAGGTTTTTTTTAAAAAAAAAGATTGAAAAAGTTAAATTACTGAACACATACATGGAAATTTTTGAGGGCTTTAGGCCTCTGTTGGTTTAAAGTATTTGAAATGTTTAAACGTATTTGTAGCATTCAGTGTTTTTGCTGTTACGTTAAAATTTTGTTCTATAGTTGGTATTTTCCTGCCTTTTAGCTATAATGTGATTTACGTTTTAGGGAAAGAACAAAGTTAGGCGAGTGAAGACAATCTATGATTGCCAGGCAGATAATGATGATGAGCTTACATTTGTTGAAGGAGAAGTTATCATTGTGACAGGTGAAGAGGACCAAGAGTGGTGGGTATGTACCTTCCTGCTTTGAAAAACCGAATCCAGTTTTATTAAGTAGTTACAGATCTGTGAAAAGCAAAATAACACCAAGGTCATACTGTTTCTAACATTAAATTAAATTAATCTTCCACCACACAACTCAGGCATTGCCTAACACTTATTTTAATGGTGCAGCAATATAGTTTTAGCATGCATTGTGTTACTAATTGCGTTTTAAACCTTGCTTATAACTGCTAGTCTTTTTCTGTAATTAAAGTATCAAGTGCAGTTCCATTAAAGAAGAGTGCACATTTTGCCACAGATTTAAGTGGGGAATGGACTGAACCCAAGTGATCTGATCCTACACAGGCTGTATAAGTCAGAAAGTGGGCTAGGCTCAGGTACAAGATTCCCAGGAGTAGCCCAGGAGTAGCCAACATGGTGCCCTCCTGATGTTGTTGGACTGCAGCTCCCATCAATCCCCAGCAGAGTGACCAATGGCCATGGATAATGGAAGTTGTGGTTAAACAACATCTGGAGGGCACTAGGTTGGCTACCCCCGTCTCACTGCAGCAAAACATTGCAGTAGAGCAGCGGTTGATGACTGCGGGAACAAAAGAGGCCTTGCACAGAAATAAGATATTAACCCTATCCCTATCTTAACAGCTAGGAGCCCGCTGTGTGTCCGCAGACCTGCAAATTTAGGCCAAACTAAAAAAACTACAACCAATTTCATCACCCACTGGTGCTTTTGGGTGTGCATTCCTAGCATGGCAAGTCTGCTTGACCAACTGGGTTTTGAAACTCAGCAGATGGCTGTAAAGCCTTGCTCAAAAACCTTTAGTGAGGGAGGTTGTTGTTTAGTCGCGTCCGACTCTTTGTGACCCCATGGACCAGAGCACGCCAGGCAGTCCTGTCTTCCACTGCCTCCCGCAGTTTGGTCAAACTCATGCTGGTAGCTTCGAGAAGACTGTCCAACCATCTCGTCCTCTGTCGTCCCCTTCCCCTTGTGCCCTCAATCTTTCCCAACATCAGGGTCTTTTCCAGGGAAGTGAGGGAGGACCCCCCCCCAAAAAAAAAACCCACACCAATGTAACCGCATAACTGTTACCCACATAAGGATCATGGCTGAAATATTTGGTGTTTCCCAGATCTCAGGTATCTATTAATTAGACTTGCTTCCATATAAAAGTGGCCAGGTTCAGAGTGAGGATATCGAAGCATAAAACTACCGACTATCAAGCACATAATACACATTATTGCTCCATGTGGGATAGCAAGTGCGGAGGTTTGGGGGCGGGGGAGGGGCAATGCCTTCTGAGCCAACATTGTTTGTTCTTCTCTGCAGATCGGCCACATTGAAGGCAAGCCAGAGAGAAAAGGGGTCTTCCCAGTATCCTTCGTCCATATTTTGTCAGACTGAGTCGAATCGGAAACTTGAGCATTGCACATCCTTCCTGCAAGACGGGCTTTTAGCACGAAGCAAACAGCTGCTCCCTCCCTGTAATTCTGTGCACAACTGTGGATATATATGTATATATAACTGCTGTTACAGAACAAGAACTCATTTACGGCTCACCCAGCAAGGTGACTTATACTTGTATTGTACATAACGGTGTTACTCTGCCTTTGCCAGTATTACGGTAGCCTTGGGACCTGGCATGCCTTATTGGGTTTGCTCAAGCCATCCTTGGCATCAAAGCACTTACATCTCTTTGTCTGTGTGTATGAACTACCAGCTCCCTAAACGTGGTTGGTCTCATCCGGTCCTGTTTAACTACAGAAATTACCATCTCTAATAAATCAGTATTCCTAAAATAGATAACTAGCAGAGAGTTAGATTCAGTTTTCGAAATGAACTGCTTTGGCTCATTTACAGCCCTGTTTACAGCTACCAATGTACACACTTTACAGCTTGCGAAATCTACTTCCTTGGTATTGTCAAAGAAAGTGTTCAATGTACACATCAAACAAAAGAAATATTCACTGATGCTACAGATTAACCAGTAGTCTTTTGTGGTGTGTTTGTGTGAACAGGCGTTTCATGTTTGTATTATGTCGTTGGTGTTTCTCCCTCTGATATTTACCTCACCTAACACCATCTGAAAGTCTTCAGTTAAAATTGCTCTGTCGAATGAAGGAACACTTATGGGACTTTTGGCTGGAGGTTTCCTTTCACGGCACCAGGGTCTTAAAAGAAAAGCAGCCCATCCCCATCTGCTTATTAGCATATAACACTCCCTACAACCTCTGTTTATGCAGAAACGTTATAAGTGTCTGTCAGCTTTTTCAGGTTTTCACGCAGTGCACTCCTGTTACAATCTGGTTGCCACACAGACTTGAAAGATGAGTTTACTTGAGCACTAGTGTGTGCTAACTAATTGGCTCATTTAGAAGACACCTTTGCTGCTGGGGGATTTGAGCCTTCGACCCACTGGAGCTATTAAGTCATAATGCTCTCTTAGTTCTGTCGCCTGGAGAAATAATAATTAAAAAACAAAACCCTGCCATCAAAACGAGTGAAAGATGACCTTTCATGCAAATTATCACCTGTTAAATAATGACGCCAGACTGTAACATCTGGAATTAAATTTGCTTTTGTGGAATCCTAATTATGGCTCGAGGTTGAACTTTCAGAATCTGCCAACAATCCTGAAACCACTGAGCTGAACTTAGGAAGGATATGTTTTGATCTGAGATGGCTTTGGAGTTTCCACCCTCCATCACTTGCATCTAAAACACATTCTTTATTCTGATCAATGTATTAAGGATATATGCTCATTTCAGATACGGTGTTTCATTTATTTATTTGTTGATCTTTGTTATAATATGCAAAGCAGAATGTTCTTGTTTTGCTTATGATTCACGGAACGTTTTACAGTGTGGCTCCATGTGGTTTCCTGGGTTCACCTGGCTTAAAGCAAGGCTGGCTAACCTGTGTCTGCCCCAATGTTGCTAGGCTACAGTCATCCCTGATCACTGGCTATGCTGGCTGGAGCCAATTCGAGCTGGAGATAGATGAATCTGCAAAGCCACTAGTTAGCCACCCCGGCTTTAAACAACTGCTTTTGCAACAGCCCAAATTTATTTTTCCTTCACAGCAGATTCTCGTGACTCCCTGTCAAAAGGTTTCCATTTCACGAAAAGCACAAGTTCACATTAATCACTCTGAGGCTTTTGCTTTTGATGTTTTACAAACCTGTAGTCAGTGAATATTTATTTTTATTTAAATGGTTAACATACAGAACATAATCAACTTAAGAAATCTTGCATGAAGAAGAGCAAAATATTTATCAGCTATTATTGGAAAGTGGTTTTTAAACTATTGCTTCATCTGTGTCATGACACATTCTGTTAAAAAAGATATAAGCTTTCAAGTGAGTGACTGAGCCTACTGGCATCGACTCTGCAGTGTTACCGATTTCAGTGTTTTCTCAGACTCATGCTGTTTATATGAAAGCCAGAACAAAAAAATGACTTTGCATTCCATATTGCTCATCAATGCAGTGTGCTTCAGATGCATTAAAGAACAAAACTGATCTACCTTTTTTGTCAAGTATATTTTAAAATGATCTTGAAATCCACTGGTTGAAAGAGAGAGAGAGAAAGAGAGAGAGAGAGAAAGCGCAACCCATATAAAGGAGATCCAGATGTGTAAAATGATGTAGAGTCAAAATGTCTATTATTTTGTATGCTTTTTTGAAGTAGTATAATAATGAATTTTTTAAAAAATAAAATGAGTTCCATCAGGAACAAGAGTTGACTATTCTGGGTGATTTGAGAATCCATAGGAGAATTAAAACACCATGTATGATATATAGGTTGAGTTTTAAGTACAATATTGTATTTAAACTCAGAGCCACTATCTGCAATTTTGTACATGACATATTTGGGAAGTCTTGTTTGTTTTGGGTTTCTTTTCCCCCTGGGGAGAGGGAAGTATGTTCTGCGAATGGTGTGTTATTTTACTGTTGAACAGCAATTGCTATTTATTTTTTTATGACATAGTGCATCAACATGTATAGAAAGCAGATCTGGTTAGAGCCACTAGTTGGAAACTGAAGTCTCATTTGAATGTTACAATCATAATACATCAGTACACTTGTCTCCTCACGTGTTTAATGTGACAGTTTGAGTACTGTATGTGTTAATTTCTACTTTTTTAATATTTAAAATTGCTTTGAAATAAATGTATTCAGTTGATCCCAGGCATCTGAATGTCCTTTTATCAACTGGAGTCTGCTATAGGAGGAAAAAGTAGATCTCATTCACATACAATTATAGAGCATGTGTGTTTTCTGATGCTCATGTTCAGTTTCTATTCAGTAAAGAGATAAGAGCACCAGATAAACATATACATTCATTCTGGTGTTCATACAGATTTGCGCACAGATTTTTTGGGGGTGGGGGTGGGATCTGGATGCACTCAAGTACTTCTCTTTTGGTCTCTTACTACATTGTTTGCAGGTAAAGGTAAAGGGACCCCTGACCATTAGGTCCAGTCGTGACCAACTCTGGGGTTGCGGCGGCACTCATCTCGCTTTATTAGGCGAGGGCCAGTCATGTGGCCAGCATGACTAAGCTGCTTCTGGCGAACCAGAGCAGCGCACAGAAACGCCGTTTACCTTCCCGCCTATTTATCTACTTGCACTTTGACGTGCTTTCAAACTGCTAGGTGGGCAGGAGCTGAGACTGAACAACGGGACCTCGCCCCGTCGTGGGGATTTGAACCGCCGACCTTCTGATCAGCAATCCTAGGCTCTGTGGTTTAACCCACAGCGCCACCCGTGTCCCAGGTAGTTTATACTAAACAGTTTCTCTTCTGATCCTAATACACAGCTCCCAAGTGTTAAATGCTAAGACTTCGTTGCTAGTACAAAAAGCGTTGCTTTTCAGTAGCATCTTTAACTTTTCCACCTGTGTGCACATGGCATGAGGTAGAGAATTGGGGGGTGGATAGATCTGTGGTCACCTTCATTAGTCCTTTTATTTCCACTCTGTTTAACCCTCATTTTTAAAAGATTTCTGTGCAACTGCAGCTGTTGCGCTTTAAGGTTGAGCAGCTGCCAGATTTGTGTGCATATTGCCTTTATTGTACAAGCTGCCCAACTCTTAAACAGAGGTAGGCTACTTTGGTGGGAGAGGCTCAAGGGTCACAGAGTCCCTTCAGGAAGTCGTAGAGAGCCACATCCCAAAGATAATGGGCAGGACTAAAGCAAAATGTGGGGAGGGGGACACACGAGTTCTCCCATGTATTTACACACACTCATTCACTATTCCATTCATTTTCCATGGAAGGGTAGCGGTCCTGTACAGAAGCTCACCTGTGAACATGCTATAGCTCTGGCATATCAGGCCTGCCCTTCAATTATCTAATCCTACCTCAGGTTCCCTTATTACATTTAAAGAATAGATGATAACCTCGCCCCATTAGTTTCTTGGCTAGGTAAAGGTAAAGGGACCCCTGACCATTAGGTCCAGTCGTGACCGACTCTGGGGTTGCGCGCTTGTCTTGCTCTATAGGCCGAGGGAGCCGGCGTTTGTCCGCAGACAGCTTCCGGGTCATGTGGCCAGCATGGCTAAGCCACTTCTGGCAAACCAGAGCAGCGCACGGAAACGCCGTTTACCTTCCCACTGGAGCGGTACCTATTTATCTACTTGCACTTTGATGTGCTTTCGAACTGCTAGGTTGGCAGGAGCAGGGACCGAGCAACGGGAGCTCACCCCGTCACAGGGATTCGAACCGCCGACCTTCTGATCGGCTAGTCCTAGGCTCTGTGGTTTAACCCACAGCGCCACCCGCCTCCCAGTTTCTTGGCTAGGCGTACACCAAATGTCTGGATTTCTTGTACCTTTTATACCAAGCAAGGTTGCTATTTCGGGACGCATCCTTGGAAGTGTCTTTTAAAGTGAGCAGCTTAAAGCAGTGATGACAGGATAAACATTGCCTACTTTTCAGGTGCATTTTTGCATCTGCTTATTTTCATAGGCTAAGGGTTTTGTTGATCTGTTCATTTGCTACATCCTACATTTGGCCTGGAAATCATCCCAGACATTTTCTTAGGAAACATACAGCTATTAACCTTGCAGAATTGCAATTTCATGTAGAATAATGTGTTTGCTGATGTTTTAAGCAAAAGAAAGGCATCCTATATGCTTCCTCTTGAGTACCATTCAACCTCAGTGATGTCAGAGAACCAAAGGAGCAGGCATTGCACCGAATTCTTAGATTCAGACGACAAAAATAGCAGATATTAAGTGCTTTGTTACACAGATTGCAGTTTTTCAAAGAAAAGTTTTACAGGACTCTGGTTTTTAGTTTGCACTATTTGTTCACTGCCTTGTGTCCTCATGGGCTAGATTTTCAGTAAAGCCATGGAAACCATAGCATTTTCACTAAAACCACCGGGTTGCAGAATGGACAGGAATCTCTGTGATGACTGCTCTCCATGTGCCAAGAGCTTGTAAACACACAAAGCCATTTTTAACTGCTCCTATGGTTTGCGCACTTACAGCTCCTTGACTGTGCATTTCTACACTTGAGTTGGATTTGTGCGCATGCGCAACCCATCACCACTTCTGGATCTCATACGTCTTGGATCTCAAACCTTTAGGGTCCCTGCTCTGCTCTCCTGCCTCACTCAAGTTCTCTAGCCTACAACCTTCTCTCTTCCTGGTCTATCCATTGGCTCTGTTACACCATGCCACTGCTGCCATGTTGCAGCCAGGATCTTGCTCAGAAAGATGTGGGCGTCCTGCTTGCATGACCTGCTGCATTTGACTGTAAGGAAAGTCTGCCTTGTTGACAAACACAATGAAATCCCTTCTTCAGAATTGGGTACTGGCTGTACCCTTTCACGGGAGACCTCGGCCTCAGATTCTCCAGCAGCGCTTGAAAGCCACAGACCTACTATGATGTACCAGCAAGTTTCAAGGTCACGAAAGGTGGGTGTGGCCTAGCATCATAGAGTTGGAAGAGACCACAAGGGCCATTGAGTCCAACCCCCTGCCAAGCAGGAAACACCATCAGAGCACTCCTGACATATGGTTGTCAAGCCTCTGCTTAAAGACCTCCAAAGAAGGAGACTCCACCACACTCCTTGGCAGCAAATTCGACTGTCGAACAACTCTTACTGTCAGGAAGTACTGTCAGGCCTCCCTTATCTCTTTGGGCTTCCAATGTCCATCAGTCCCAGCCGTCATGGCCAATGGAGAAGGTCTAGTTCAGCAACATCTGGAAGACCCCAGGATAGCCAATCCTGCATTAAGAACCAGTCATCTTAATAAAATCTTGTTCCCTGCCCTTCTCCTTCTAAAAAAGATTGTGTACCCACCAACCTTGGGCAGCAATAATGAAGTATGTTCAAACAGAAGAGTTAAAGTTAACAAGTTGGTAACACACACAGGATAAGGAGATCCTTTGCTGTCTTGCTTCCTTGAGGAGGAGACATAATAATAATAATTTATTATTTATACTCCGCCCATCTGGCTGAGTCTCCCCAGCCACTCTGGGCGGCTCCCAATCGAGTGTTAAAAACAATACAGCATTAAATATTAAAAACTTCCCTCAACAGGGCTGCCTTCAGGTGTCTTTTAAAGATAGGATAGCTGTTTATTTCCTTTACATCTGAAGGGAGGGTGTTCCACAGGGCGGGCGCCACTACTGAGAAGGCCCTCTGCCTGGTTCCCTGTAACTTGGCTTCTCACAGCGAGGGAACCACCAGAAGGCCCTCGGAGCTGGATCTCAGTGTCCGGGCTGAAGGATGGGGGGGAGACGCTCCTTCAGGTATACAGGACCGAGGTCATTTAGGGCTTTAGAGGTCAGCACCAACACTTTGAATTGTGCTCGGAAACGTACTGGGAGCCAATGCAGATCTCTCAGGACCGGTGCTATGTGGTCCTGGCGGCCACTCCTAGTCACCAGTCTAGCTGCCGCATTCTGGATTAATGGCAGTTTCCGGGTCACCTTCAAAGGTAGCCCCAGGTAAAGCACATTGCAGTAGTCCAAGTAGGAGATAACTAGAGCATGCACCACTCTGGCAAGACAGTCTGTGGGCAGGTAGGGTCTTAGCCTGCATACCAGGTGGAACTGGTAGACAGCCGCCCGGGACACAGAATTAACCTGCGCCTCCATGGAGTCCAAGATGACTACCAGGCTGCGCACCTGGGCCCACTAGGCTGTCTCACCTAGACACCTCCTAATGTGCCCTGCCTTATCTAGTTGCTCAATTTATATCCCCCCCTCCCCTCTCAAAGGAGCTCAGGGGGTCTTAAACCCATTAAGCCTATTCACAGCAGAGGAAGCTCTCTAGCCACCAGTTGTGAAGTAAGATTCAGCTGCAGCTTTTGCAAGTTAGCCACAACCCTTGACATCATTGCGCTTCCATCTTACGTGACTCTCAATGGCAAGCAAAGGAAGTGCCGTTTCTCAGTTCTGCTTCCTCGCTACACCCTGTCAGATGGAAAACAACTCAAGTCGGTTATACGACTTGTTAGAGGTTACATCCCATGTGTGTGTGTGTTTGTGTGTTTTCACTCAATCTAGGGTTTCCCAAACTTGAGTTTCAAGCTGCTTTCGGACTACTACTCCCATCACCCCTAGCTAGAAGGATGATGGGAATTGTAGTCCAAAAACTGCTGGAAACCCAAGCTTGGCTTAATCAGAGCTACTCAGCCTTTAACTGCTCCATGTCAAGTAGAAATTGGTTAAGCTTGTATTGGCCGGGGGGGGGGGGGATGATGATAAGAAGAAGCCTCACCTGCTGTCTTTCAACCTGCTGACAGCTGTGAAAGGCATCCTAAGCTGTAGGAAAGGGCAACTCTATCCTTCTCATCTTCAAGGCAGCAAGATCCTGGTCCATAGCCAGTGCCAGATTTACGTATAAGCTAAATAAGCTATAGCTCAGGGCCCCACTCTCTTGGGGGCCCCATAAAAAATTAAAGGGAAAAAAAGGATGTACATTTCCAAAATATAAGATAAAAAACAAATAAAATAAAACCTACATACAGCAACAGCATTTTGTGTTGTGTAGGCTCCTAGGATGTAAGTAATGGGCCCCGCCTGCTAGCCTGTTCCCTAAAATATCACTGGTTTGCTCATTTCTATATATAGGGTGTCTACATTCTGTATGTGCAAATGGCTTTAGATACCCATTAGGTCTATAAATTACCATATAGCATATATTCAACACAAAAAACAGTGACAATTTGTTGTTGACAAAGGACAGCTGGACATATAAAGGGCCCCATTACCTTCAGTAGCTTAGGGCCTCATCAAACCTAAATCCAGCCCTGCCCATAGCTATGGACCTCGGCGTGATGCCACTCGCCCTTTGAAACTCCCTCCTGTTACATATCAGACAGGTGGCATCTCTACTACTCTACTTTGGTGGAAAGGAATCCCATAGCTTAGATATCAAATCTCGTGGGGGCCTCTAGGTGCTTTTCCTCCAGAAAGGTTCAAAGCATAGGTGTCTATAGACACCCGGCAAATGTCGCAAGTTTTTCTCCCTCCTCCTAACACTAGAACTCGTGGACATCCAAGGAAGCGGAAAATATTGGAAGGTTCAGGAAAGGCAAGAGTACTTCCTCACTGCAGTAAAAGGTAAAGGTAAAGGTACCCCTGCCCGTTCGGGCCAGTCGTGTCCGACTCTAGGGTTGTGCGCCCATCTCACTTAAGAGGCCGGGGGCCAGCGCTGTCCGGAGACACTTCCGGGTCACGTGGCCAGCGTGACGAAGCTGCTCTAGCGAGCCAGCACCAGCGCAGCACACGGAAACGCCATTTACCTTCCCGCTATAACGCGGTACCTATTTATCTACTTGCACTTAGGGGTGCTTTCAAACTGCTAGGTGGGCAGGAGCTGGGACCAAAAGACGGGAGCTCACCCCACTGCGGGGATTCGAACCGCCGACCATGCGATCGGCAAGCCCTAGGCGCTGAGGTTTTACCCACAGCGCCACCCACGTCCTCACCGCAGTACATAGGAGGCAGTGAGAGCCACCAACCTGGGTGGCTTTAAAAGAGGATGGGATGAACTCATGGAGGAGAGGGCTCATATCCATACCCAACATTTCTCAGATGAAAATAGGGACGTTCTATTCTACAACAGGAAGCTGCTCTTGAATTTGGTCTCGCTGCACACATATATGTCAAATACCATATATGTCAGTCACTTTGAGCCAATTGCAACCTTTCCACAGAACCTACCTCACAGGGTTGTTGCAAAGAAAAAATGTGCAAGGAAAGGGATCCTGTACCTTCCACAGGAAAATGGAACAAAATAAAATTACAGTGGTACCTTGGGTTACATACGCTTCAGGTTACAGACTCCGCTAACACAGAAATAGTACCTTGGGTTAAGAACTTTGCTTCAGGATGAGAACAGAAATCGCGTGGCAGCAGTTAGCTAAAGTGGTGCTTCAGGTTAAGAACAGTTTCAGGTTAAGAACAGACCTCTGGAACGAATTAAGTACGTAACCAGAGGTACCACTGTATAGCTGTAAGCTCCATTTACAATAAAGGAATAAACACTCCTAAGAAATGGCTGGCTGCTGAAGTATTTAAAGAATTTAAAGAGGATTTTTGACCTTTATTCTTCAAAATTATAGAAAGGGCTTCATACGCCCCCTTCCTTCATTTGGTGCAGGTATTTTATTATCAGTATAAACACACAAACACACACACACAGACTTTTAATTGTTCTCCGAGAAGTGGAGGGGAGAAAACTGGAAAACAGGGAACATCTCGGGGGGTCAAATCAGAAACCGGGATGGCTTCTGTAATCCCGGGACTTTCCCTGGGAAATCGGGGATGCTCGGAGGGTATGAGAGGCTGTCAATGGCTACTACTAGCCATGACGGCTTATGTTTATGTTCACAGTTGAAGGCTTCTGAAAACCAGCTCCTGGAAACATCAGGAGGGGGAGAGGAGGGCTCTTGTGGTCGAATCCTGCTTGAAGGTTTCTCACAGGTATCTGGATGGCCCCTGTGAAGTACGAGATGCCCCTGGCCTGATCCTGCAGGGCTGTTTTTACGCAGATCCTCCCTCCCTCTCCAAACGCATGGCACAAAGCTAGGAAAAGCTTTGCTCGCGTTCTGCCGAATGTGTGTGCAAAATCAACCTTTACTCCCAGGTAGATGCTTTCAGGATCGGGGCACGGATCGAGCATCTCGGAGGTAAACAGGGCTCCCTCCTCCTCCTCCTCCTTCCCCCTGACGGGTCCCTTCCTTTTATAGCTATCTTTTTTGTCTCCCGCACGCAGCTTGCCGCCTCCTCTTCCTTGCAAACCTGTAGCAGTGACGTTGAGACTGACCAACCCGGAAGCTCCGTTGCCTTTTTGCAAAAGAGGCTGCAGAAATCTGGTTCCTTCTCCTGGCCGCCACCCGTTGCAATTCGGCGGATCGCTTGGCACCCACCCCGCTCCCTCGGATCCGCGCGCGGCGGAAACGGTGAGTGTGACCTGGTTATGAATATTATTATTCTTTTTGCATTATCATTTATTTGGCATTGCATTGATTTGCAACACCGTCGCGCCTTCCCTTCGCTTCCTCGCCCCTCTCTCCGTCTTTGAAGTCATTCAAACCGGTTTCAGCGCAAAGCGAACGCGGTGGAGCATCACTATGGGGAAAGGGATCGAGGGATCGGGTGCGTTGCGGCTTCCAGGCTGCCTCATTTATAAGGGGGAAGCAAAATGGGGAGTGGGGGGGCCACCTTTCCCAATGAATGGGGGGTGACAAAGCAGCGCAGCCTCCCTCCCCTCCTATTGGCAAGGCCTTTCTCAGGCCCCGATCCCCACGCTGATGCGCGGTCGTCGGGGCCCGATCCTCCGCGTGCGGATTCCTCGTCAGGAAGTGTCGCTCAGTGGGTGCTCTTTACTCCCGGGGGAGCCTGCGTGGGGTTGTGGCCTCGATCCTTGGCGGTGTGTGTGTGTGTAGGGGGTGGAAACTGCATGCATGCGGCCCGATCCTCTGCCTGGTGACTCCGGGAGGATGCATTTATATTGCTAGGGAAGCGAGCGCAGGGTTGCAGCCTCGCTCCTTGCGTACGTGCGACCCGATCCTCCGCGGTGCGGCTCAATGGGGGGGACTCTGACCCCGTGGGGTGCAACTCCTGACAGCGTAGATCTACTCGGAAGTAAGCCCTGTTGACGTCGGTGGGGCTTACTCCCAGGTAAGTGGGGTTCGGGTTGCATCCTTCCTTGCCTTGCAGGGTGCAGAATTCGATCGGTTTGCATGGGTAGCCTTTTTTGATCACCTCCTAGCAGGCGGCAGAATAGAGGAAGAGCAAAATATTATGGCTGTTTCTTCTTCTTCTTCCTCTTTTGGATCTGGTGGAGGCGGGGAGAGGGAAGTTGAGCTCCGTGTTGGAGCATCTGCTTGGCTGCTAGAAGGCCCCCAGGTACAGTCCTTGGCATCTCCAGGTGAGGCTCCTACCTGAAACTCCGGAGAGCTGCTGCCGACCCGTGTAGGCAGTATTGAGCTTGATGGATCAAGTGCCTGCTCAGTATTGTAGGGGACGATAGCTAAAAGGCAGGGCACCTGCACTGCATGCAGAAGGACCAGGGTTCAATCCAAGGCATCTCCAGATGAGGCTCCTACCTGAAACTCTGGAGAGCTGCTGCCGACCCGTGTAGGCAATATTGAGCTGGATGCATCAACAGCTTGCTCAGTATTGTAGGGGGACGATAGCTAAATGGCAGGGTATCTGCACGCAGAAGGACCAGGGTTCAATTCAAGGCATCCTCAGGTGAGCCTCTTACCTGAAACTCTGGAGAGCTGCTGCCAACCCGTGTAGGCAATATTGAACTGGATGGATCAAGGGCCTGCTCAGTATTGTAGGGGGACAATAGCTAAATGGCAAGGTACCTGCACTGCATGCAGAAGGACCAGGGTTCAATCCAAGGTATCTCCAGAAGGGGAACTCTGGAGAGCCACTGCCAGCCTGTGTAGGCAATACTGGGGTACATGAACCTAGTGATCTGACTCTGTATAAGATAACCCCCTTAGGCCAGTTTCAAATGTGGCTCAGAAGATGCGAACTGTCCCAGATTTGTAGGAGGATGTAACTGCAGCTGCTTTTTCCGTCCCTTTGTGGTGTATTGGTTAGAGCGTTGGGCTAGGACCCAGGAGAGGAGGGTTCGAATCCCCACTCAGCCACGAAGCTCGCTGGGTGGCCTTGGGCGACTCACCATCTCTCTGTCAAACCTACCTCACAAGGTTGTTGTGAGGATGGAAATGGAGAGGAGAACTGTGTATAGCACCTTAAGCTCCTTCAAAGATAAAGGCAATTAAGTAAATTATTCAATGCATTCATCCTGGGATCTTGATTTTAGAAGACATCTGAAGGCAGCTCTGTACAGTATAGGGAAGTTTTTAATGTTTAATTTTATTTTTGTATATGCTGGAAACTGCCCAGAGTGGCTAGGGCAACCCAGTCAGATGGGCAGAGGCTAATAATAATAATAATAATAGAAAAGGGAAATAATTTATTTGAATTATTATGAGTTTGTATTGAACTGCACTAACTGCTCATTTAAATATTTGGCATTATGGTTTGATTACATTAATGCAAATGGCTTTGTTGTAACAGTGGTACCTTGGTTCTCAAAAGTATCTACAATACAGTCTTATTTATTTTATAGTACAGTGGTACCTCGGGTTAAATACTTAATTCGTTCCACAAGTCCGTACTTAACCTGAAACTGTTCTTAACCTGAAGCACCACTTTTGCTAATGGGGCCTCCTGCTGCTGCTTCGCCGCCAGAGCCCGATTTCTGTTCTCACCCTGAAGCAAAGTTCTTAACCTGAAGCACTATTTCTGGGTTAGCGGAGTCTTTAACCTGAAGCGTATGTAACCTGAAGCGTATGTAACCCGAGGTACCACTGTACAGTGTATTATTGCTTTCATTTTATGGATCAATGGCCTTGTTAGATAGTAAAATTCATGTTAGATTGCTGTTTTAGGGGTTGCTTTTAAAAGTCTGGAACGGATTAATCCATTTTGCATTACTTTCTATGGGAAACGCTTTGGTTTTGGAACGGACTTCCAGAACGGATTAAGTTTGAGAACCAAGGTACCACTGTATAGTCAGCTGCTCAGTGTGGAGCTCACTTTTGTTGGGAAAGCACCATACAAAGATCAGATCAATTCTTTTAATGGGACTTTAGACCCCACACAGTTATTCCTACAATCACTGAATTGCAGAGTTCGAAGGGACCACCAGGGTTATCAAGTCTAACCCCCTGCAATCTTTCCCAACACGGGGCTCGAACTCTCAACCCTGAGATTAAGAATCTCATGCTCTCCTAGTAGCTGGCATTGCTCAGGAACTCCCAAGGAGCCAAAAGTTCAGAGCGCTTTTGAAATCAGCAGTGAAAACTGTTGGGAGCTTGGAAAATGGTACCCAAAAAAGAGACTGAGACCTGCTCCTCAATTTCACACTAATGATCTCTTAAGTGCTGTTCGTATGTACAGGGAGCAAACAACTTTCCAAAGCACAAAGCAGTTTATGCGTACAGTGGTACCTTGGTTCTCAAACGCCTTGGTACTCAAACGCCTTGGTTCTCAAACACCAAAAAACCGGAAGTAAGTGTTCCGGTTTCCAAATGTTTTTCGGAAGCAGAACGCCCACTGCGGTTGTCGGCTATTGTTTCCAGGGCGCCTGCACCAATCGGAAGCTGCGCTTTGGTTTTCGAACATTTCGGAAGTCAAACGGACTTCCGGAACGGATTAAGTTTGGAGCTTTTGTTTTTGCTATTTATTTTGCATTTTTGCTTTTGAGGGTTTTTGGGTTCATTTGTTTTTGTGACTGTGTGGCACCCAGTTCAGCTACTGATTGATTGATTGTGTGACTGTGGAAATGGATCAGAGGCCTCCCATCCAAACAATAACTATCATCAGTGCAAATAAGGGGAAAAAAAGCAATTTTAATTTTTATCATCTACAATACTCTTATTTATTTTACAGTACAGTACATATTGCTTTCATTATATGTATCAGTGGTCTCGTTAGTTAGTAAAATTCATGTTAAATGGCCATTTTAGTGGTTGTTTTTAAAAGTCTGGAACGGATTAATCTGTTTTGCATTACTTTCTGTGGGAAAGCGCGCCTTGGTTTTGGAACGCTTTGGTTTTGGAACGGACTTCCGGAACAGATTAAGTTTGAGAACCAAGATACCACTGTACTGGATGCTGTAGGGCTTTCAATGTGTGTGTCTAAAGCAACCATCACAAATGCTTTTGAATCACACTGTTTTTGTTAGGATTATGTGCTATGTGGAGCTGCAACCCCACAGCCGGATCCTACTACCCACCCCTATATTTATTGCAGCTTTGTCCCCTATACCATGCAAAGTGTGCATGAGATTGCGGGCCGTTAAGAACAGGAACTTGGGCCCGTTTTGCATTCATAGGAGACGGGGAGGGGAGGATAATGGGAATAGAGGGAAAGGGTGTTGGCAGTTTGATAGATGCCCCCTCCTGACTTATAGGGCCTTGGTTGTTCAGCCTTGGGAAACTGGTGAGGATTCCCAGCTGGGAGGGGGAGGACTGGAAAGAGGAGGTGAAATGGCAAAGTGGCTTCAAGAAAAGTCTACAAGGCATCTCAGTAGGATGCGAGTCTCTTCCGTCGCTTGCTTTGGGAGGGATGCCTTGTTCTCTAACTTGAAAAAACACGCAAACGTAATAGACTGTATGATAACAATTGCAAAGTTATTTACTAGAAACTTGGTCTAAATCACTGAGCCTAGGGCTTGCCGATCAGAAGGTCGGCGGTTCGAATCTCCGCGACGGGGTGAGCTCCCGCTGCTCAGTCCTGAGCCTGGTTTTCTGAACCGGGAAGGGTGGGGTATAAATAAAGGAATTATTATATTAATCCACATATTCACCTGCTGTCACCAAACATCCCTTGATGTGGTGAAGTCAAGACCTGTACGAAAGTCACCTCTCGAATAGTCCTTTTGCTTTTTTCAGTGGTAAAATAAGGGCGACAGTATTCGCATATTAGTTATTCTGAAGCATTTCCCCCAAAACATTAAGAAAATATATGTGCCATTTGATTGCAGGACAACCTCTGAGCCCATGGTTCCCAACGTGTGGCACCCCCCCCCCCCACAGGGGGGCAAATCGAGAATGAGTTATTAACAGTTAATGGCCTTTTAGGCTTCCTCCACGTGAATAGGAGTTCACTTTTTGAATAATAAGAATTATATGTCCCGGGGGGTGGGGTGCAATCAGGATTTTAGAGATGCTTAGGTGGGGCATGGCCAAAAAAAAAAAGATTGGGAACCACTGCTCTAAGCGGTTTACAAGAAAGATTAAAGGCTACCAGTAGAAACTGTTTAGTAACAACTGAAGACTTTCCAGTATAATTAAGATTAATGTAAATACAGTGGTACCTCAGGTTACATACACTTCAGGTTACATACGCTTCAGGTTACAGACTCCACTAACCCAGAAATAGTGCTTCAGGTTAAGAAATTTGCTTCAGGATGAGAACAGAAATCGTGCTGCGGCAGCAGCAGGAGGCCCCATTAGCTAAAGTTGTGCTTCAGGTTAAGAACAGTTTCAGGTTAAGTACGGACCTCCGGAATGAATTAAGTACTTAACCCAAGGTACCACTGTAGAGAAGTGGGATGCGGGTGGCGCTGTGGGTTAAACCACAGAGCTTAGGACTTGCCGATCAGAAGGTTGGCGGTTCGAATCCCCGTGACGGGGTGAGCTCCTGTTGCTCGGTCCCTACACCTGCCAACCTAGCAGTTCGAAAGCACGTCAAAGTGCAAGTAGATCAATAGGTACCGCTCCGGCGGGAAGGTAAAGGGCGTTTCTGTGAGCTGCTCTTGTTCTCCAGAAGTGGCTTAGTCATGCTGGCCACATGACCCGGAAGCTGTACGCCAGCTTCCTCGGCCAATAAAGCAAGATGAGCACTGCAACCCCAGAGTCGGCCACAACTGGACCTAATGGTCAGGGGTCCCTTTATCTTTTTAAATAGAGAAGTATACTGGCATAGGAACAGCAAGACTCCCACGAGAAGTGGTGACCTCCTTCCTTGGAGGTTTTTAAGCAGACGTTGGATGGCTATCAGTCATGGATGCTTTTGTGTTTGTGAGGCTCACATGTTTGCAATAGTGGTACAGCCTTGGCCAGAAATTCCACATGCCCTTTGCACTTCCTTCCTGCCGTAAAGACATGATGGGTGTCACTGGAAAACAACTACTGGGGAATGCAAATGGCTTTTCCACTTGCAAGGCAGACAGAACCTGAAAGCTGTTGTGAGATCCACTGGGGATGGCATTTAACTTGAGTTCCGATTTAGAATACAGTGGTACCTCGGGTTAAGTACTTAATTCGTTCCGGAGGTCCGTACTTAACCTGAAACTGTTCTTAACCTGAAGCACCACTTTAGCTAATGGGGCCTCCTGCTGCTGCCGTGCTGCCAGAGCACGATTTCTGTTCTCCTCCTGAAGCAAAGTTCTTAACCCAAGGTACTATTTCTGGGTTAGCGGAGTCTGTAACCTGAAGCATATGTAACCTGAAGCGTATGTAACCCGAGGTACCACTGTACAAACACGCCCAAAACCTAGCAGATGCATTCAGGACTAAACCACGGGCGGAGACAGAACGGGCCAGCCACCACCCACCCCCCTAAATAAATATGATTCAGACTGCAGAAAACTATTATGGTACAGAATGTGCCCACAGTAGCACGGCTCCAGGATGACTCAGGGAAGTGAAGGAGCCTTGGGATGGGCACTGGAAAGGAGATCTGGTTGAGATCTTGCCTTGGGACCATGGAAAGTGAACTGCTTTGCCTTGAAACACTTTGGGTGTGACCCACTACAACTGGGATCTGATGCCTAACTCTTGGAAAAACTGAGGCTTCTTTAGCATTGGGGATCCCACCCCAGGTTGTCGGAAATGGGCAAAAATGGGGTGAAATTAGCCACCCCTTCTGGGAAGCCCGCCAAATGTCAGACAAGTAGGTTCAGGGGCTTCTGTGCTTGGTGCCTGTAAAACTTGCTTCTTCTTCTTCCTTGTTGTTGTTTAGCTGTTTAGTCGTGTCTGACTCTTTGTGACCCCATGGACCAGAGCACGCCAGGCACTCCTCTCTTCCACTGCCTCCCGCAGTTCAGTCAAACTCATGATGCTAGCTTCGAGAACACTGTCCAACCATCTCGTCCTCTGTCGTCCCCTTCTCCTTGTGCCCTTCATCTTTCCCAACATCAGGGTCTTTTCCAGGGAGTCTTCTCTTCTCATGAGGTGGCCAAAGTATTGGAGCCTCAGCTTCAGGATCTGTCCTTCCAGTGAGCACTCAGGGCTGATTTCCTTCAGAATGGATAGGTTTGATCTTCTTGCAGTCCATGGGACTCTCAAGAGTCTCCTCCAGCACCATAATTCAAAAGCATCAATTCTTCAGCAATCAGCCTTCTTTATGGTCCAGCTCTCACTTCCATACACCACTACTGGGAAACTTTTCTCATTTCTTTGCAGAAGTGGATGAAATTTGCAGGCAACCACTTTTGCCTTTTCGTTGATAGTCAATAGGGCCAAATAAAGAGTTAGATTTCCCGGGGTGAGATGAGGCTTTGAGTCTGAGTTGAAGCAGGATGAGCCTAATGGGATAAACTGAGATCTGTGCTGCATTTTAATTTTGATGTGACCATTTATAGCCAAGTCACTAGTCCTCATCCTCGCTTCACGTCCAGTGTGATATGAGAATAACAGTGTGGTCCAGTTTGAAGGGAACATCAAATAACAAGGTGGGATATCCAAATGTGTCCATCACAACAGGGCTTTCCCCTTTTCCCATCCCCTTGCATGCCTCCACTCTTGAGCAGATTTGGGAAACTTCAGGAAGTGAGGGGAAATCCTAGTCTTGCAATGTTGGGTTTTCATGCAAACTTTAGAAAGTGCTTTTCAAATTTAAAAGCCCCATAGAAACCAGGAGCGCTAGCTAACAGTTGTTCCTCTTTTTATAGGTGGAAGCCCGAAAATAATTATGTGGCTGCCCTGGGGATTTTAATCTAAATCTGCCGGGTCTCCCGTAATAGCTGGTTATGTGCCACACTAACTCTTCATGATACACAACACCCCAGGTTATATCAGCTACTAAACTGCGTTAAGCTGTGTGTAGTTGTTTCACAGTGGCTGTAGGTTTGCAGCCCAAACACTGATCCCCCTCTCTCTTTTTAATGTGTTTCTGGTTGTAATTATCCATGTGTTAGCATCCACCACATGCTAGGCTACTTATCGTAGGTTGAGCTGGTTAGATTTCATTTGGACAAAAGCAGATTATCGCCTTATGTCACAGCAGATGCTGGGCCCCAAGACTTTCCAGTCTTCCCTGTTTACATTTCCAGATTCCTATATCTGTTGCCGAGATCCAACAGCCTCGGTTCTCTGTTAAACATGGGTCAGACTGGCCTGCAAGTGGACATGGGCTTGGGCTTTAGAGCAGGGTTAGAAACTCAGATATATAAGCTAATCGCCAAAGGAACACCCTAACCCTCATGGAATCCTAGAGTTGGAAGGGACCCAAGGGTCATCGAGTCTAAGCCCCTGCAATACAACCTGCGTTGCAGTCGCCACAACGGGAATACAGTCATACCTCGGGTTAAAGTCACTTCAGGTTGAGCGTTTTCAGGTTGCGCTCCGCGGCCACCCGGAAGTAACGGAACGGGTTACTTCTGGGTTTCGCCACTTGCGCATGCCCAGATGCTCAGAATGATGTCACATGCAGAAGCGGCAAATCGCGATGTGGGCACCATGTGTGAAAACAGTCAAGATCCAAGGATCCCCAGGTATTCATCTTCCACAACTTTGATGCTCGCCCTTTTTGGTAACCTCTGTGTGCTTGTGAATACCTGAAATACTGTCTTTAGGTTCCCATGTTACTGCATCAAAATAGTCTCCCCATCAGACTGAAACTCTTGAGAACCCTCTCATGGCTTTTGCACCAACCATTTTCAAGGTGGTCAATAAGTTCCCTTTGTGGTGTGGTGTGTAGCATAGCAGGAATTGAGCTTCATTTCCCCTCTCTTGGGTGTAGTTTTCTGACGGTTGTGTCATAAAACCAGAAGTGGAATATTGACAGTTTGGACATCAGTTATTCCTTCCTCTCGGGGCTTTCCACTTTATCCTTACAACAGCCCTGTGGTGTAGGGCAGTGTTAAAAATTACCCATGTGCCAGGCACATTTTGCAACTGGTGCAGGTCCATCAGATGTCAAGGAAATAAACAACTATCTGACTTTTAGAAGACACCAGGAGGCATGTCTAGGGAAGTTTTTAAATGTTTGATGTTTTATTGTGTTTTTCTTATTCTGTTGGGAGCCGCCCAGAGTGGCTGTGGAAACCCAGTCAGATGGGCGAGGTATAGATATTAATAATAATAATAATAATAATAATAATAATAATAATAATAGATCTCTGAATGCCAGATGGCAACTGGGGAAAGCAAAATGTCCCTTAGAGAATGATCTGCAATATTTTCCTTGAAGCTTGAATTTGTTTTATTCTGGATGCTTTTATTTGATGTTTTAATGTGCTGCCAACCGCTTTGAGGGTTGTTCTTTAAAATATAAATCGGCGCAGAAATGAAATTAATAATAATGACAACAGCAGCAAGCTTCAGTGAGGAAAAAATGGAACCTAGGCATTCCATTATAGCGACAGTAAACTAGGTTTAAAGTGCCATTTGGCGATTATATCAATAAAGATCCTTTAATAGGCATAGCAAACCACATATTATCAAACAGACACCCTATACAAACTGTGCAAAATACAAACTCAACATAACAAGGTTTGTCCCAGTCATATCTTTGACTCCAGAGAAAATCAATTTGGATTATATTATATATCTGAGTTTCTAACACTGGACTGTAAGGTCAGCCGGTGAGTTTCACGGACACGTGAGCTAGGTTAAGAGCTTTGAGAATTTAAAGGAGAAAAGTCTAGGGACACATATATATTGACCCATTCCGACATTCATAATGTAAGAATATTTTTCACAACGGTGAGCAAGGCAAGGGGTAAGTGAAGACATGTAACAACAATTAACTATAACGTCGTTCACCACTCATGCTCAGGCTGTTCAGAAAAAGCATTTCTGAAATTCATTCCGGTTGTCCGGACGAAGTAGAATGGATAGAATTCCACACGTAGGGTATTAGTGCGTGGAATGAGTCCAGATCCAAGGATCCCCAAGTATTCACCTCCAGATGGTGCCCATGTCAGGTTCCATCCTGGCATCTTCACCTGGTTTCAAGATGCCCATAGGGTAAAGGTAAAGGGACCCCTGACCATTAGGTCCAGTCGTGACCGACTCTGGGGTTGCAGCGCTCATCTCGCTTTATTGGCCTAGGGAGCCAGCGTACAGCTTCCGGGTCATGTGGCCAGCATGACTAAGCCGCTTCTGGCGAACAGGAGCAGCGCATGGAAACGCTGTTTACCTTCCCGCCAGAGCAGTACCCATTTATCTACTTGCACTTTGACGTGCTTTCGAACTGCTAGGTTGGCAGGAGCAGGGACCGAGCAACGGGAGCTCACTCTGTTGCGGGGATTCGAACCGCTGACCTTCTGATCGGCAAGCCCTAGGCTCTGTGGTTTAACCCACAGCGCCATCCGCATCCCTGCAAGTGGTCCATAGGCAGGTGCAAAATGCACCTGGCTAATTTCAAACACTGCCTAGGAGGCAATGGAAGCTGCGATGGTGCCTGCGGATAGCAGGTGTTGGCAACCCCTGTGCTAAAGGAGCAGGAGGCATTGGGGAACAGGTGAGCCCGAGTTCCAAGTTTCAGACGCAACAGGTGCAATATTCATGCAGTTAGGTACCTGCGTGAATGTAAACCAGGTAAATAAAGCAGCAGCAGCAGCAGCAGCAGCAGCTATTTGCATTGCATTTTCCCACCCCATGCAAATAGCTGCAGGAGGGGGGCCACCTAGATCAAGACTCTGACAGCACTGGCAGAGGAAGAGGAGTGGGGGGGGGGAGCGCACCGCCCCTGGCAGCGCAATCCTGGCAGGGTGCCATCGCGGCTGGCGATGGGCGCCCCGCCCCCAGGACGTGCACCAGCTCCGCCCCCGCCTGCTCTCCGCCTCCCCAGTGCCGGAGCATGAAGCTTCACCACTGTCTGGCACGTCAGAAGTAATAATAATAATTTATTTATACCCCACCCGTCTGGCTGGGTTTCCCCAGCCACTCTGGGCGGCTTCCAACAAAACACTAAAATACAACCTATTGAAAGTTAAAAGCTTCCCTAAACAGGGCTGCCTTCAGATGTCTTCTAAAAGTCTGGTAGTTGTTCTCTTTGACATCTGATGGGAGGGCGTTCCACAGGGCGGGCGCCACCACCGAGAAGGCCCTCTGCCTGGTTCGCTGTAGCTTTGCTTCTCGCAGCAAGGGAACCGCCGGAAGGTCCTCAGAGCTGGACCTCAGTGTTCGGGTAGAATGATGGGGGTGGAGACGCTTCTTCAGGTATACAGGACCGAGGCCATTTAGGGCTTTAAAGGTCAGCACCAACACTTTGAATTGTGCTCGGAAACGTACTGGGAGCCAGTGTAGGTCTTTCAAGACCGGTGTTATATGGTCTCGGCGGCTGCTCCCAGTCACCAGTCTGGGTGAAAGCCTACCCTTCTACGTAGAACTTCTTATCTGGATTTGCAGTGCGTGTGCCACTGCTGCTATTTTCTTAAAAAGGAATACAGCCATTAGCATTTGCATGAGTAACGTTGCTTCTCTGGCTAGGAGTAAAGGGCAGGAACTTGTGGGCTGCAGATTGTACCAGGCTTGGGCTTTTGGTAGACCTGCCATTCTTTTAAGGTCTGAACCTGTCAAGCGTTGGGTGCCCTGGAAGTATTCTGGGTTCCTCCAGTCAATCGGAGATGGCAATCCATTTTGCTTGCCAGCAAGGCAATAGATCAGCATGTTGCTCTTGAGCCAAGTGAAGCTAAAAGAGGGTTATTCATGCAGACATGAAAGCCCAGAGCATCCAAATGGCAGCAATACATTAACACTGGCAGAAACAGAAGCCACTGGGGGGCAGGGAAAGCAAAAAGAAAACCCTGATTGCTTCGTGTGGGAGGTGAAGAGGGGAGGTCACAGTCTGGATGGCGAGATCCTAGTCCTGAAGGATTGTGCTGCGAAACCACTCATATATTTACTAAGGTAATGTTGCCTTAACTGGGCAAAAGGCCTGCAAATAAAATAAATGATATTGCCATGGCAAGGATTATGCTTTGTAATGTAGTACAGCTGGGAGCTGCGTTCGAATTTAACACTGCTGAGCCGTGAATTTCACTGAGGGACCTTGGGCCAACATCTCTTTTTTTTTTTTATAAAATATTTATTAAGGTTTTAAAAGTTTATATAAAATAGAAAAAACAAAACAAAAAACAAAAACAGTAAAAATGCATACAAAACATACAAAACACATACAACAAGTATAATTTCAATCCCTTATATTCATAAAACTTACTTTCCCGACCTCCTCATACCTCCCCTTTCTGTATTCCAATCTCTTAATTAATTCAGTTCAGCAAATCCTTCCCCTAATTTCTGTATAATTTTTAACCTTTCTTTTTTTTTGATCACATAATCATTACAGCTTATAACCACTTAATTTCTGAATCAACATCGTTCTAACCTTCAATAATTTTACAATGTTTCCTAAGATAGTCCTTAAATTTCTTCCAATCTTCTTCCGCCGTCTCTTTTCCCTGGTCTCGGATTCTGCCGGTCATTTCTGCCGGGCCAACATCTCTTTGCTTATCCTTCCTCAAAGGGTTGTTGATGGAGGGGCTTCGTGAAGGAGGGATGGGGCACCTGTGTGATTAATTCTACAAACTTGCTTTTTCCTTCAAACCTTTTGCCTGCCGTTATTTACAGAGAAGACCCCTTTTTCCTGAATGCACAGGAAGCCGTCGCCTGCGGAGTCAGGTCTTTAATAATAATAATAATAATTTATACCCCACCGTCTCCGGCCAGAGCCAGGCTCAGGGCGACTATCACTAGTAAAATTACAGTAAAAACATAATAGGGGAAAAACAACAACCACAATTTAAAATACAGGTTAAAATGCAATTTAAAATGCAGCCTCATTTTAAAAGTAGCCCATAGATCAAAACCATAAGGGGAGGGAAACATAAAGGTCAGACTGAGTCCAAACCAAAGGCCAGGCGGAACAGCTCTGTCTTGCAGGCCCTGTGGAAAGATGTCAAGTCCCGCAGGGCCCTAGTCTCTTGTGACAGAGCGTTCCATCAAGTCGGGGCCAGTACTGAAAAGGCCCTGGCCCTAGTTGAGACCAATCTAACCACCTTGCAACTTGGGACCTCCAAAATTTTGTCATTTGTGGACCTTAAGGTCCTCCGTGGGGCATACCAGGAGAGGCGGTCCCGTAGGTACGTGGGTCCTAGGCCGCATAGGGCTTTAAAGGTCAAAACCAGCACCTTGAACCTGACCCTGTACTCCACCAGGAGCCAGTGCAGTTGGTAAAGCACTGGATGAATGTGATCCCACGGCAAGGACCCCGTAAGGAGCCTCGCCACAGCATTCTGCACCCGCTGGAGTTTCTGGGTCAGCTTCAAGGGAAGCCCCGCATAGAGCGAGTTACAATAATCAAGCCTGGAGGTGACTGTCGTATGGATCACTGTGGCCAGATCAGGGCGAGAAAGGTAAGGGACCAACTGCTTAATACGGCGGAGATGGAAAAATGCCCCCTTTGCTGTGGCTGCAACCTGTGCCTCCATGAGCCCATGGAGCCTAGTAATGTCCACACGGACTGGTAGTGACTCTCCAGGGTTTGGGGCAAGGGTGCCAAGAGATGCCAGGGTTGGAACTAGGGACCTTTCCCTTAGCATGCAACACATGTGCTCTGCTGCTGAGCTTGCAACCCTTCCCCGAAGCACAGCTTACACTGAAGGAGGAAGAAACGGCGACAGGAAAGTAGTAGTGCAGACAAAACAACTCTGCCCAAGGTCAAAATGAGCTCACATCTAGCTGGGTATCTCTCGGGTTTTTCTTGATAACTGCGGTGCCAAAGAACTGAGAACAGCAAAGGGGTCCAGTGCTGAAGTCAGATTTACTCCAAAGGGCCCTTCAATGTAACTCTTTCCTCCTGTGGTTTCCAGAAGCAAACTGCCTTGTGGGAGAAGAAAAGGCTAACTCTACACAAATTTGGAGTGGAGACGGTTGGATGGCGCCTTGTACGCCTCCTTCCTGCAACTCCTGCAGCCAAGCTGGTGCCAAACGTCTTGCACTGCTCTCCTTTGGACCACATCAGTGAGGCTGTGAGGGGGTCTTGTTGTCTGTGCAGCCCAGGACCTCCAGGCACACTGCCCAGGCTTGCGCCCCAGAGGCTTGCTGACTTCACCCCAGGAGGCACACTCCATTGTCTCTCGAGACAGATGGATGCCAACAACTGGTAGCAAAATTGGAACATGTCCATCGGGTTTCGTAGCCATTCATAGCCTGGTCCTCCCTGAATCTCCCCAGTCCTCTTTTAAAGCCGTCCAAGGTGGCGCCGCCTCATCTTGTGGGATTAAATGCCATAGATTTATTTGGAAGTGCTTCCTTTTCTCTGGCTTGAATCTCCTACTACAATCACAAAAGGTAAAGGGACCCCTGACCATTAGGTCCAGTCATGACCGACTCTGGGGTTGCAGCGATCATCTCGCTTCGCAGGCCGAGGGAGCCAGCATGATTAAGGCGCTTCAGGCGAACCAGAGCAGCACACAGAAATGCTGTTTACCTTCCTGCTGGAGCGGTACCTATTTATCTACTTGCACTTTGACGTGCTTTCAAACTGCTAGGTGGGCAGGAGCTGGGACCGAGCAACGGGAGATCACCCTGTCGCGGGGATTCGAACCGCCGACCTTCTGATCGGCCAGTCCAAGGTTCTGTGGTTTAACCCACAGCGCCACCCATGTCCTTATACTACAGTCATACCTCGGGTTAAATATGCTTCGGGATGAATATTTTCGGGTTGCGCTCCGTGGCAACCCGGAAGTAGCGGAGCGCGTTACTTCCAGGTTTCGCCGCTCGCGCATGCGCAGATGCTCAAAATGACATCACACACATGCACAGAAGCGACGACCTGCGCAGACACGGGTTGCATTCACTTCAGGATGTGAACGGGGCTGCAGAACGGATCCCGTTCGCATCCAGAGGTAGCACTGTATTCTTCTTCATTGGATAACCTTGGGTTGTACTATTATCCGAGACAGAAAAATGTCCATCTTACCATTTTTTAAAAGACAAACCCAACAAACAAGAAAGTCACCCAAACTGTCCTTTTAAGGGACTTGATCCAGCCTTGATCGTTTTGGTTGCCCACTTTTGAGATATAAACTACAACTCTCGTCGTCCCAGACCATTGGGCATGCTGACCGGGATGGAGGCTGATGAGAGTTGGAGCCCAATGACACCTGGAGGGCCACAGGCCACCCACACCTGGTTTAGAAATGTTAAGCTCAGCTCCTCGGATTGTGCCATGTCGCTGGTAAGCTGCACAGTCTCGTTTCCGGACGCCGTTGGATGGGTTTCATCATCGTGACCTAGTTGTAGCTTCTGCAAACTGGCTGAACATGGAGAGTAAGGGATGAGGGGACCAAGGCTTGGCCTTGAGGGCATCTTGCAAGTTCATGGCTGGGGTGAAATTTGAAAGGGGGTGTGTGGAAAGGGATTCCATGCCGCTGCAGTTAGCATCTCTGCTGCACCAGCTCTCTCATTAAGTGCAGAAAAGCTCCAGAAGGCAGCCCAAGCCCCAATGGGACTACTTTCCTAATGCCATATATGTTGGAGACAAGAGCGAACTTACAGAGATCAAAGAGACTGACTAATCAAACCTTGGAGGTATCAAAAAATAAAATGAAACGAAATAATGCTGAGCCTGTCAGCTGTTTCTGCATAGTAGAAGGTTTTCTTCCTTTCTTTCTAGAACAGGTTGCGTTTCCTCACTCATAAAGCTCAATTTCCCTCTCTGTCTCCCCCTTTTATAACAACCAGTAATGTTTATAACAATTGGGATGCGGGTGGCGCTGTGGGTAAAACCTCAGCGCCTAGGACTTGCCGATCGCATGGTCGGCAGTTCGAATCCTCGCGGCGGGGTGCGCTCCCGTCGTTCGGTCCCAGCGCCTGCCAACCTAGCAGTTCGAAAGCACCCCCGGGTGCAAGTAGATAAATAGGGACCGCTTACCAGCAGGAAGGTAAACGGCGTTCCGTGTGCTGCGCTGGCTCGCCAGATGCAGCTTGTCATGCTGGCCATGTGACTCGGAAGTGTCTGCGGACAGCGCTGGCCCCCGGCCTATAGAGTGAGATGAGCGCACAACCCTAGAGTTTGGCAAGACTGGCCCGAAAGGGCAGGGGTACCTTTACCTTTACCTAATGTTTATAACAGCCAACAAGTTTCCTCTGTTCCCTTTTACTTAGGCATTGGGGACGATGGGAGGGTCCCCATTAACCACTGTCCAGGCACAACAATATGCCAGATTTGCAATTGCTCTGTAATAATAATAATAATGATAATAATAATAATTTATTATTTATGCCCCGCCCATCTGGCTGAGTCTCCCCAGCCACTCTGGGCGGCTACCAATCGAGTGTTAAAAACAATACAGCATTAAATATTAAAAACTTCCTTAAACAGGGCTGCCTTCAGATGTCTTTTAAAGATAAGATAGCTGCTTATTTCCTTCACATCTGAAGGGTGGGCGGGCGCCACTACCAAGAAGGCCCTCTGTCTGGTTCCCTGTAACCTCACTTCTCACAATGAGGGAACCGCCAGAAGGCCCTCGGTGCTGGATCTCAGTGTCTGGGCTGGACGATGGGAGTGGAGACGCTCCTTTAGGTATAGAGGATCGAGGCTGTTTAGGGCTTTAAAGGTCAGCACGAACACTTTGAATTGTGCTCAGAAACGTACTGGAAGCCAATGCAGATCTCTCAGGACCAGTGTTACGTGGTTCTGGTGGCTCTGTAGAAAATATGGATCAGCCTCCCACATGCGCACACATAATATTGTCCTTATGCCGTGTTTATTTTTGCGGTGCTCCTGGTTGCTGTTCCTTAAGCCAGTGGTACGAAGCCTGTGGCCCTCCAGATATTGTTGGACTACAGTTCTCATCATTCCTTGTTGTTTGACATGCTGTTTGGGGCTGATGGGAATTGGAATCTAACATTTGGAGGGTCGCTAGGTCCCTGCCTGTGCCTTTTAACTGCTTTTCAGTTGGAGGGTGGGTTACAGTGATGTATTGCAATTGGTGCCTGGGCCTCCTCTCTCCCTGACCCCGTTTCCAAGTACCGTTGGTGAATTCAGGTCGGAAATATCAAATATGCAGTTTGAGCCGGGGGCATCTTTCTGATTGAAAATTGTAGAACTACAAGCTTTCTTCGTGCTGCACCCAGAGAAATCTCCCCGTCTGAAGATAATGAGGTTGCTGGGTCAGTGAAACTATTATCGTCTGGCATTGGTGCGATACTGCACCAGCCATTTGGGATTTGCAAGTTATTAACTACAGGAGACACAAACCTAGAAAGCATCTTAAAAAGCAGAGACATCACCTTGCCAACAAAGGTCCGTATAGTTAAAGCTATGGTTTTCCCAGTAGTGATGTATGGAAGTGAGAGCTGGACCATAAAGAAGGCTGATTGCCGAAGAATTGATGCTTTTGAATTATGGTGCTGGAGGCGACTCTTGAGAGTCCCATGGACTGCAAGAAGATCAAACCTATCCATTCTGAAGGAAATCAGCCCTGAGTGCTCACTGGAAGGACAGATTGTGAAGCTGAGACTCCAATACTTTGGCCACCTCATGAGAAGGAAAAGATCCTGATGTTGGGAAAGATGGAGGGCACAAGGAGAAGGGGACGACAGAGGATGAGATGGTTGGACAGTGTTCTCGAAGCTACCAGCATGAGTTTGACCAAACTGCGGGAGGCAGTGGAAGACAGGAGTGCCTGGCGTGCTGTGGTCCATGGGGTCACAAAGAGTTGGACACGACTAAACAAACTGCAGGAGCTGCTTGAGATGCCAGCGGTGGGTTGCCACAGTTTGACTCCTCCATGCCAGAGCTCCTGTGCCGTTATCAGTAGCAGGGCAGGTAGAAATGGAACAGGTGAAGCAAAGCTCAGCCTGGCGTTGAAGACATCACCTGTTTGATTTTCCGCCAAGCTCACCTGTCAAAGAAACAGCAGGGACGTGGCAATCCTAAATCAGCCAATGATGCCCTGATTTATTATGTATTCTTGAGATTTATTATTCACCAAAAGGTCCAAGGGTGGGCGGCGAAGTATCAAAATACAAATAAAGCCACAATAAAATCACGAGACGTAATAAAAACAGCAGCAAATCAGTGTGGCACAACGGATGGAGATAACTGAACTTATTCATAGACGAGGCAGAGAAGTAAGTACTGTCACTTATTCTATGACACCCTCTCATGTGGTGCTTTTATAACAGAATGGGAAACTCGTGACCCACTAACCAGCATGGCTGATGGTCAGGGATGATGGGAATCCAATAATATCCAGAGGGCCACCCTATCCTTGGGCTAAAACCATAGGCTGCTTAATACTGTACCCAACATGCAGATGTGTGGAATAGAGCCCTGGTGCCATGTGATTAAATGAAAAGCTGTTTGGGAGAGGAGAAGGCTGTTTTAAGTTTTGCCAAGTGGGCAAGCCTGTGGGAAGGGATGTAGTTTTCACCTATCTCTCTCTCTCACCCCCTCCCCCATCTTCTATGTTTGGGGATTCCACCACTCCAAAGCATCCAGCCCTTAGCCCCAGTTCACCTCCTCAGTGAGGACTAGCCCCTTGAAAGACCTACACTGGCTCCCAGTATGTTTCCGAGCACAATTCAAAGTTGGTGTTGACCTTTAAAGCCCTAAACGGCCTCGGTCCAGTATATCTGAAGGAGCTTTCCACCTCCATCGTTCTGCCTGGACACTGAGGTCCAGCGCCAAGGGCCTTCTGGCGGTTCCCTCGCTGCGAGAAGTCAAGTTACAGGGAACCAGGCAGAGGGCCTTCTCGGTGGTGGCACCCGCCCTGTGGAATGTCCTCCCATCAGATGTCAAAGAGAACAACAACTACCAGACTTCTAGAAGACATCTGAAGGCAGCCCTGTTTAGGGAAGCTTTTAATGTTTGATGCATTGCTGTATTTTAATATTTTGTTGGAAGCCGCCCAGAGTGGCTGGGGAAAAATTATTATTATTATTACTTGTTGGGGTTAGTCTTGCATCTTCAAGTGGATGGACAGCTGCCCAGAAGAAGCAGGCAAGGGGTCTAGCTGGGGACATTTGCCTGGCATGCAAATATCCTCAGAGAGTGAAGTTTTTTTGTTTGGTTTTTCCACCTTTTCCAAAGATACAAAGATTTACCCACACGCACAGTTTTAATTCTATTAATGTTTCAATGGATTTTTTTAAAATATTTTTTTTTGAAAAAAATTAGCTGTTCTTTAAAGGTAAAGGTACCCCTGCCCATACGGGCCAGTCGTGTCCGACTCTAGGGTTGTGCGCCCATCTCACTTAAGAGGCCGGGAGCCAGCGCTGTCCGGAGACACTTCCGGGTCACGTGGCCAGGGTGACGAAGCTGCTCTGGCGAACCGGCACCAGAGCAGCACACGGAACGCCGTTTACCTTCCCGCTATAAAGCGGTACCTATTTATCTACTTGCACTTAAGGGTGCTTTCGAACTGCTAGGTGGGCAGGAGCTGGGACCGAACGACGGGAGCTCACCCCGCCGCGGGGATTCGAACCGCCGACCATGCGATCGGCAAGTCCTAGGCGCTGAGGTTTCACCCACAGCACCACCAAGCTGTTCTTTAGGCAGTGCATAATATTAAATATTATTAATTTTAACCATATCGTTCAAATCCTCTCCGTTTTAATCAGGTGTTGCGGGGTGTGTGTGGAAAGCCCCACGCGATTCCTTCCCGAAATCATCCCGAGATTTAACCGCTTTTAAGAAAAAACGGGTTAGAGGGACTAATCCCGCCCGCCCGCTCGAGCCGAGAAACATAAAGATCACCTGCGGGCGCGTTTCTTTTTTATGTTTTAGGTTGCCGCGCCGAGTGAGCATGCGCAGTAGCGTCGGCCGCCGCCGGCGACCCGTTGCTGCCGCCGCCTCCACAGCGAGCCCGCCCTGCCTAGCCCGGTACATCCGGGTCACTGCGCGGAGTGGGCGGGGGGGGCGCGCGCACGCGCGTGACGCACGCCCGGCGGCGGTTGTCGTCTCCCCAGCAGCCTCCTCAGCCTGGTCCCTGCGGGCGCTGCTGCTACCGCCGCCGCCCCACATCGGTCCCTCCCCTCAGCTTCGGGGGAGGGGGGCAGCGCGGTGAGTATCATCCGTTAACCGTGGGGAGGGGGGAGGAAGGGGGGGGAACCCTTCCCTCACAACCGGCCCCCCCCCCGCCGCGCGCAACCAACCGCCACCCCCCTCAGTGTGTGAGCTGCGCTCGCTCCTGATTGGCTCGCTTCTCAGGGAACGCTGCGTCGGCTGGCCCCGCCCACCTTCCCTCCCTGCGCCGATCGCGCGCCTCTTCCTCTGTCTCCATGGAAACCGCCTCCTCGCCCCTCTCCCGCCCTCTCGCTTTCCACGTGGGTCTGTTTCGGATTTTTTTTTCCGCCTCGTGGCTCCGCTCCTCTTCCTTTTCCTCCCCCCCCCCCACTTCCAATCCCTGATTTTCTCCTACGCGCTTTCTGCGTTACTACATCCCTTGGCGGGGAGGGGGGGACATTTATCAAGCGTTCATAGATTCCCTTCTAATGGAGGATACTGGAATAAGTTAGTAGAACCTCTGCAGAAGAAAGAGAGTCTTGGAAGCCCAGCCTTCTCCCCCGATGGCTTTTTAAAAATGATGGTTACCTGGGTTTGTGTCAGAGGATCTGAAAGATAAAGGAGGCAAGTGCATAACTGGAATGTGACATCCAATGCTCTTTTAAAATGTGGGGGTTTTTTTGGGGGGGTGTTATTGGGTTGTTTTCATTTTCCTTTTGATTATGTATTTAGTGTTTCTGTATCATGATTTCCTCCTGTGAACCACCCTGAGACCTGCAGGTATTGGGCGGTATACAAATCTATAATAATAATAATAATAATAATAATAATAATAATGATAATAATGTAATGATAATAACAGCCTGCCCATTCCCTAACTTTGGACAGAACCCTTCCTCCTAGTCTTCTTATATTATCTATTTAGGATAACTGCATAGACCCCCCCCTCTCATTTTCCTAAGGTCCCTATACACTTCCTCCTTCTCCATATCATTTCTCCTCCTCTCCTCCTGTTACTATTAGGATGTAACCCCTTATCAGTTTACTAGCAAACAAGTCCCATTGAATAAATTGGAGATTACGTCAAAGTAGACATGCTTTGACTGCATGCTCCCTCCCTCCAGGTAGATCTGATCCTATTTGCCCTCTGCATTCTCCCTATTTTCCAATGCAAAACAATTTCTTACCTCCCTCTAAAACCCCACACGCTCCTTTGCATAGATTAAGGCGACAGTATGTACTTTTTTCTCCCAAAATTCAAGTTGTTTTCTCCTTCTTTCCCTGTCTCTTGTAGTTGTGTGGCCTGTCTGTATTTCATTTGATTCCCTTCCCTTCCTCCGATAACTGTAGGTGGATCTGACTTTCAACCCCTCTCCTGCTTCTACCCTGCCACACCTGTCATGAAGATAAATCAGCCAGAAATGATAAAGCATTTTGCATACTGGAATGTGTTGTTAGAAATCAATGGTCGCAATACATCTGTCTTCACCCCAGTACTTTAACCCCAGTTTTATGCCAGCAGCTGGCTGTTCAGTGTTGTTAAGAATCTAGGACTCTGAAATGCCTCACCTTGTGCCCTCTATTAATTGCCACATGATTTTATGACTACTAGCTTAGAAGGCTATTAAAGAAGAAGATTAGATAGCTTTACCAGTAGCTATTAGGGGTTGTATAATTCTGTCAGAGGATGAGTGCAAACAGGGAGCGGCTCTTTCCACATCCTTGGGAGAGGCAGCTGGCTAGTATTATTGAGAGTGGTAGACTTGGTAGACTGCTTGTCTGATCCAGAAAGGATATTCCTATGCTCTTACATAGGCACTACCTGTATAATAAAAGTAATTCACTAATTATATTGTAAAGAGAGCTCAGAAAAACCTGGGTGCACAGCTTGAGCACATAGAAGTATCTAAAAATTGAATGCCAGTGATATTGATCCCCCCATGTAGTAGTTGTTTAGTTGTGTCCAAGTCTCTGTGACCCCATGGACCAGAGCACACCAGGCACTCCTGTCTTCCACTGTCTCCCACAGTTTGGTCAAACTCATGTTAGTATCCCCCATGTAGTACAAGCATCTAACTTTGTACTGTATTACCATTTTAAATGATGCCTTTAAAATAGAAATTCAAGTTGTCACTTACATCTAGACTTCAGTAATGCTTTCTGGGTCTGCTTGTTATCTCTGTTAAGCTTTTCTGTTGTTTTGTCTAGAGAGGCCTTTCTTGAAACTTAACTCTTTCCCATCCACTTAGGATTCTGTGTTTCCTACCTGTGGCTTCTGAATTCATTCTCTTCTTTTGGTGCCTACTTCCCACAAACAGAATTGAGCGAATGCATTGCTTTCTTCCCATATGAACTACTTCAGTTTTCTAATTACTTTTTGCTCTTTCTGCGTTCAACCTCTTGTGGCCACTCTGAAGAAATATTTCACAAAAAAATAATAAATATATGGTTAACTGTCTTGATAACAGAAAAGTCCAGATTTCATTTTGCCAACAGTGAAGAGCTAATACGAATTCATTACTTCTGTACTGTTTTGAAAGAAGCTAATAAGATACGTGGAGCCACAGGACAGAGATGATCTGAAAGTAATGCAACTCAGCCTCCTGCCCTTGAAAGGGTTTCCCATATCTTAGTCCCATGGCAGATTAACTTTCATCATTTTAAGACTGCTAGGAGTCCAAGCTTTGCAAGGAAGGGTGGGTTCCAAGTGTCAAAATAGATGGCCTGAAAGAAGTAGAATCCCCCACCCCCAATATCCATTCTGATATACAAAGGTAATGTTTATTCAGCACAGGCAGTCAGACAAATGGCTCTTTTCAAACCTGATTCCTTCTTCTTAACTTCATGAAGCTGTTGAGACCTGGGCAGAGGGCCTTCTTCAATTGCAAAAGCCTGCATATGGTTTCAACATATTATCTGATTGGTTTTAATTGTGGTGTATTCTTTCTTACCAATTTTTAATTTTCTGGCATACAGAGACTATTAAAAAGTTGCTCTTAGCAGAAAAACACAACTTTGTAACAGTAAGCCTTCCTAGGAGTGGTTTTCCTATGTCCTGACTAGTGCAGCAGCTCTACAGACCACCTGATCAGACAGTCCATGGTACTTTGGGGAAAGTATTTAGTTCACCTATTGCTTTTTGATGTGTACCAGAGGTAGCTGTTAATTTTGTGGTCTGTATCTGATCTTTGTCCAGAGAGCAGGAGAGGATAAAGTGAGGCAAGGGGTGGTGAACTGGTAGGAGGGAGACTTTGCAGACATAGTAAGAATAGTTATTTGAAGGTAGAAAAGCCAGTGTGTTGCCAGATGCAGGAGGAGAACATAGCACAAAGGCAGGTGTGAGAGGATAGGACACAGTATGGGGGCTAATTGGTTGGCAAGGTGGAGAAAGTGAATTAGGCAGAGGTGAAGATTTGGAGATCTAGGGGTTTGAAGTTTTACAAGAAGACCAATGAAGAACTAGCATGGGTATTAAAAGAGGGACCCATGATTAGTTAAAATGAACTCTTCCGCAGTTCTTTCAGCTTACATTGATATGTTAAGTTGCTGTGTTTTCCGGTGAAACTCAGCTTCGCTTCACAAAGTTGTGTTAGTGTCATGAAGTGGAGTTGCCCACTTCTGTTCAAAGACATTTAATAGAGGATTTCTAAAAACCTGGCTTTAATATTTTATTTCTATGTGCAAACTCCTGGTGCCTTGCTGTTCCCCTCTCTGACTGTCCCACCCTCCCTTTGGTCTTGTCCTCTTTGTATTGGTTTGGACCATTCCCTTGTTTCAACAACCTTTCCTAGGAACCTCCATAGCCTACATTTTTCTAACTCCTGCCTTTTCCTTTCCTAGGCTTAGTCTGTCTTTGTTGTGTCCTGACTGCCTATGTTATTAAGCTTTATTATGTGAGCACCTAAGCAGGATCACAGCAGCTGATCCAGTAGCAACCCAGAAGCCCCTCTGACCGCCCAACCACAGCTAATCAACCCCCCTACGCTTCATCATAATGAATGCCACATTAAAATGTTAGTACATTATTATATATTTTTATCTTCTGGACACTTTGTTTTTTCAACATTGGGCTTCTACCTGTGAGACCTGGGAACAGATCCCTGCTGAATCATTAACTCAGAATTGATTTGCCAGCAAATAATTCAATTTTGCCCTCATTTCTCTTCCATTGCTGAAATGGGGATATGATTAGGGAGGAGCAAAAATTGTGAAGAATGTAAGAGAGACGGTGAAAATGTAAATGATGATAACTAGTAAGCAGCAGAACTTGAGTAAGCTGTTCATTTTATTTTATCACATATTTATGTTGCTTGCTGCTCAGGAGACCACAGTCATATTGGAGGTAATTCATATAGCTTTTATACCTCGCAGTTAAGGCCAATTCAGTCTCCAGGAGCTTTTTTGCAGTAGCCCTCGGTCTTTAAATGGATACTGCTTTCAAATTCCGCAGGGGATGTGGATGATCTGTTCAGCCCTAAAAATGTATGGATGTTCTCAGCAGTTTAACTCTATTGCAAGACAAGATGGCATGTAATTGCATACTCCATTAAAGATGCAAAGGAACCTGACTCCACTGCTGCTCAGGAACTGCTCTCCTTAGCTTGAAGTGTTAGTTAACTTAATTCCTCAAGCACAGTATGCTATTTCTGCTGCAAGCTGCTTAAATTTCTGCATCAGGGTCTTTGAAAATTTTTGTCAGTGTTACAGCACTGTGTTGTCTGTGCCTGCAGAGAGTAAAAGGAGCTGATTGCACCAGCTGAGTATAATTTTACCTTTTCTGTAAATGTAAATACACCTGGTTATCTATGGCATGTAAGAACCTCCTACATCTCTTAGCCCAGAGATGGAAGGAAGACAAAGTCCCTACCAGAGAAGAATGGCAGACCAAGCTGATGGACTATGCAGAGATGGCGAAATTGACTGGGAAAATCAGAAACCAAGAGGACCAAAATTTAAATAAAGAATGGGGGAAATTTGTAGTTTATCTAGGAGACCACTGTAAGCAGTTGAACTCTTTGGCAGGATTTTAAAAACACTTGTAATGTAACAAGAATGATGGATATAGTGGAGTATTTTTAAAAATGGAGTGACTTAAAATATGCAGAGGAAAAGGATTAGTAATGGAACCTGTGGAGAGGTGGAGGGAAGTCCAAAGATTTGGGGGAATCTTTGTGTATTTCTCTTTATTTCTGGTTATGAATGTAAATTTTAATTTGTAAAATCAAATAAATAAGTTATATATAAAAAAGACGTAATGGCATCTGGGGGGAAAAACTCCAAGTGACCATGCCTGTCAGTGTGCATGCTAAGTGTTCGGATTCTTCTGTCCAGTAAGTAGTCCAAATTCCCTGTCACAAGTGGCAGCCCAATAAAGATTTCCTACGCTGCTGACATGATTTGCTAGAAATGTGGCTTGCCCTGTGTAAATAATAATAATAATAATAATAATAATAATAATAATAATAGATTTGTACCCTGCCCATCTGGCTGGATTGCTTCTATGTGCAATAAAGCTTTTTGCTAAGAAATGTTGTTGCTGGTTCCAGAAGAAACAATTTGGTTGTCTCTTGCATAGCTCCATGGCCCTTCTGTAGCCCAAGTATTTGGAAGTGAGTTCTACCAAAACAAGGGAGACATATTCCCAATGTAAACGTGATAAGCTTCAGGACAGAAGTCCATCTTGAACTTTCATTTATTAACTGCCCTGATTTGAGCTGCTGATGATTTGGTTTGTAGGGCCATGCGGTTATCTTGCAGCAAAACCCCGTCAAGTCTCCAAATGGTAATCTCTTAGGTAAACAGCGGGTTATTCAGAATCCACAATAAATTAAAGGCAAAACCCATTGATGATTAAGGGATTTTATTAATCTGATTCTCCTGTGTGGATAGACCAGTCCTGAATAATTACCACTGTCAACAGTGAAAACATATCCACATAACATTATTGGCGTTCACTTATTTTGGTTTTACTGGCTGCACAAAGGGGATTTGAAAGTGAAATTACTTTTACTTCCTTCATTTAAGTCACAGTTCTGCCTCCCTTGCATTCTCCGGTTACAGCGATAAAACATATTAGCGTCCCACTAGTGTCCCACTTCACAAATGAGGAAACACTTGCTCCTCACAAACACACTTCAGGATATCAGCAGAAAGTTTCTGATTTCCTCCCCCACCCCCTGCTCAGTCATCTCCTGATGTAATGTACTTCTGTGTCTTTTTTTTAAAAAAAAGTTGCTGATACCATCATGTTTGTGCCTGTCTGTTTTTCTAGATTTCACACACCCCCTTTCCTCATATAAAGCAGCAGGGCTGTGGGTGGTGCTGTGGTCTAAACCACTGAGCCTCTTGGGCTTGCCAGTCAGAAGGTTGGCAGTTTGAATCTGCGGTGTGGGGTAAGCTCCCATTGCTTTGTCCCAGCTCCTGCCAGTCTAGCAGTTTGAAAGCATACCAGCATGAGTAGATAAATAGGTACTGCTGCGGCGGGAAGGTAAATGGTGTTTCCGTGCGCTCTGGCACTCATCACAGTCCTGTTGCTCCAGAATCAGTTTAGTCATGCTGGCCACATGACCAGAAAAGCTGTCTGGGGACAAACTCTGGCTCCCTTGGCCTGAAAAGCGAGATGAGCGCTGCACCCCATAGTCACCTTTGACTGGATTTAACCATCCAGGGGTCCTTTACCTTTTGTTGTTGTTGTTGTTTAGTCGTTTAGTCGTGTCCGACTCTTCGTGACCCCATGGACCAGAGCATGCCAGGCACTCCTGTCTTTGACTGCCTCCCACAGTTTGGGCAAACTCATGCTGGTATCTTCAAGAACACCGTCCAGCCATCTCATCCCCTTCTCCTTGTGCCCTCCATCTTTCCCAACATCAGGGTCTTTTCCAGGGAGTCTTCTCTTCTCATGAGGTGACCAAAGTATTGGAGCCTCAGCTTCAGGATCTGTCCTTCCAGTGAGCACTCAGGGCTGATTTCCTTCAGAATGGAGAGGTTTGATCTTCTTGCAGTCCATGGGACTCAAGAATCTCCTCCAACACCTTTACCTTTACCTTTTATATAAAGTAGCGTGGACAAGTTAAGTTTTACCTTTACATCTTAACAGATTTTTATTTTTGCATGGTGTGATGCTTATGAAGCCAAAAATGAATGACTAAGCAGTCTCCAGAATTTTCATTTCCTTAAGGTCGAAATCTTTAAAAAATGATTACTATCAGAAACATCAGAGTTTTGTGGTGCCTTAAAGATTTGGAAATCTCTTGTAAGAAAAAGTTTTGGGGGCTCAAGCCCCTTTAATCAGATGCATTGCCACTGTTTGCCAAGTTGTCCTCAAGTATAAATTAAGGTGATCATTTTCACTAGTATGGCAACACTGCATTTTTGTATCCATTCTAGTTGTTTTTATGATTTCTAATATCCTTTCCCCCCCTTTTTTCTTTTCTTTTTTTTACAAGAAGTGGACTTTTGGTCAAGTTCTTTTTTTTCTTCATTAATTATGTTGTCCTAGCAGCTGAATGGAATAACTTCATGATCTAACAACAGTCTTTACTCATGCCATTTTATAAATAGCCTTCAAAACATTTAAAGAACTTACTTTAACAAAGGCTCTTCCACCTTAGGCGTGTAAAATTGGCCCCATGGGATCAAAACATTTCCAGCAATTATAAAATGAGCCCTGAAGATTTTATTTCTCCTTATCAACCATGAAATACCACAGGATGTTCTCTTGCAGTCAAAGTCTGTTTAAATATGCTGTGGCCTGCACTGTGAAAGCACAGTCCAACTTCCCTTTTGTTCTCCTTGTGTATGTGGCCGAAGCTGCATCACAGCTCCTCATCCCAGCCTGGTTACTATTAGTGTGAGATAGAGTGCCAGCCATCTGAAACAACCTACCTGCTTTGCATGTCTGTGCTTCATCAACATGGTTAGTGTTGAAATATTTGAATTTATGCGGAGTAGCTCATATTTAAACATAAACAAGTCTAGTACATTGCAGCATTCTCTGAATCAGTTTCTGATGGCTGCTTGGCTTGGCCATGAACACTTAATTTGACTCCTTAGCCCAGGCATGTCCAAAGTCTGTTTTTGGGGCCTAATCTGGCCTGCTGGTCGGTTTAATCTGGCCCCTGTGGCAGTTTATTTCCTGGGGTAAAATCCAAAAAAACCCTCGACAACTTCAATCCCAAAGAAACAACTTTGGGGTAAAATCATAAAAAAGCCCAACAACTACTTCAATCCTTTAAAAAGTCAACAACTTTGGCTGGCCTGTTGATTGACCCTTACGGCCCTCCACTTCATCAAATCTGGCCCTCTTTGAAAAAAGTTTGGACACCACTGCCTAGCCTAACAAATCAACAAAAAGCCTAGGTTCTAAATTGAAGTTCAGTTGCTCTGGCAATGAGTAACATGGCCAGAAAACAGGTAGAAATTTGCAGATACAAATCTGGTGAGTTTCGTGGGATGGGTTAGGTTGCCTTAGACAATCATCCTTCTGCTCCCAGGCAACAATTTGGGATAATAATGCTCACCCAGCTTAAGGGTTGGAGTAGGCTTCTAAGGGTTACTAAAGTTGTTTTGTGTGGGAAACACATCATACTTTCTAAAGTACTATACAAATTGTAGCTACAAAAGTTGTGGGTAACAGGTGACTATGCACTTTTATTCTGATGCCTAGGAATTGGAATTTTCCAGTCCTGTTGGTAATGTCTGTGATCTTTAGTCTGAAGCCTCAGTGCTGAGCTGGTTATGGCATAGCAGTTCGTCATTCAGGTCAGACATAAGGGCACATTAGTGTGCTGAGTGAGGAGATGCTCAGCGTGTTGCTTCTGTTTGAGAAGAGCAGTTTGCTTGCTGCTAGCAAGAACAGATGATTTTAAAGAAAGGGTGGACTTCAGTCTCATGGAAAGCTACTGTGAGCTAGAAGGCAACAAACCCTTCACATTTCTCTGTATCTCTCTCTCTTAATGTGGATAACAGTTACAGTAAAAAGGTTGGCTACCAAACTGCTGTTGCAGCAGAGACCATGCCTTGTCAGCTGCATCTTGCAGCCAGCTGGAGTCACCCAGAGGCAAAGTTTAGTATGCCTTGTCTCATTCTTTAAAACGGCACTGAGTCTTTCAAACAAACCACTGCCTTCTTGATTTTTAATCTTTAAAATGCTAGTAAAATTCTGGCAAAAGCAATGCTACTTCCCTTGGTTCTACCTGCATCCATCTCACTTGGTTGCGTTCATCAAGTGAGTCCAATGATTTATTGGGGGGTGGCGAAACAACCTTCAGTACATGAGATGTATCACCATCATCATGAGCCTGGTCCAGAAACCTGGTTCAGTGTCCTTATGGAATTTCTGGAGAACAAGTACCGCAATTTAGGAATTTGCAGATTGCTTTGCTTGGTCATACCTAATCTAGTCAGGGCCAATCAGAAACCTCTGAGAGCTCAGAAGCAGAACAGAAGCCGCTCTGAGCCCAGCCTTGGCTGGGGAGGGCGGGGTATAAATAAAAAATTATTATTATTATTATAAAGTAGAGGGAGCTTTCCCCTATTGTCTGTTCTCTACTACCTGGTATTCAGCAGAATACTGCCCAAGTATATGTAAGCTCCATATATCTATCATGGCAAATAATTACTGATAGTAATTTGTCCATGAGTTTGTCTGAAGCTTTAAAAAAAAATGTCATCCAAGCTAAACGACAACCCTTCTTTGTTCCAAGGTCCAATCCCTGGCATATCCAGGCAGGACTGGGAAAGATGCCAACCTGAAACCCTGGAGAGATATTGCCAGTCAGTGGCATGGTTTTCACATAATACTAAGTCTTGGTTTGTTTAGTCTAACTATGATTTATTTGAATCTATGAACCCAAGCCTGTACACTACCCGTAGTTTGCTTTCTGCCAACAAACTACAGTGTGAAGCCTCTGTTTGTTTGCTTGTCTGTGAACTGACTTGTGGTTTGTTAGAGAAACCGTGGTTAAAAACAAACCATAACTTAATGAACACAGGCAATATAGACATTACTAAGGTAGCTGGACCAATGATACAACCTGATCTAAAGCGGCTTCCTTTGTCCTTTTTCTCTCTCTTTCTGTCAGCAACCTATCAGTGCTTGAATTAAGTTCCAGAGATGCTACTGCTTTTGTGGGATCTTCCGTATGTAGGGACCTCCTAGATCAGAGTGAAGTTACTCTTGTTATGTAAATATCCTTTTATTAAATCATTTGAAAGCTGCTGGTACAGTATTATTTCCCCCTCTTAAAATTGAAGTTTAAACTCTACAGCAAATGCTGGCAAGACTCCCACACTCTTTGGCAAAGGTTTCCCTCCCACAACTATTCCAGGCAGATTTTATAACTTCATAGCCTTGCTGTGTTGGAAGGCACACTGAAGTAACAGCAGGGACTTCGTTCTGAAAGACATGCCCTCCCTGCTGTGGGTTTTCAGCAGGTGTAGGCAATTGGTGGTTGGAAACCAGCATTAAGGCTAAATTTGTGCAGCATGGCCTTGTGGATATGATTAGCAGGGCGAACATCCTAAATATAGGAGTATTTCCAATGAGGAAGAATTGTATTTATAAAAGATTCCATTTATACAGTAAATTACAAGGGAACACAATGAATTTTGACATATTTCAATTTTTTATCAAGAGTCAGAAAACAGGATTATTTGTTCCCATTTAACAAATGTAATTGAATGGATTAAAACTGATAGTGATTATCATCATACAGTGCAAAGAGAGAACAAGCTTGGCAACTTGGTTGTTTGGTATAGCTAGCATTTAAACTGCCATAAACAAGCTTTTGATGCGTCTGCAAAATTGTTAGGCTGACATCTACCTAGCCATGAGGGCTGACTTTTGACACCAGGACATTATTAAAGCTCAACATCAATTCTGAAATAAAATTATTAGATAACTGGCCCAGAAGAGGGTAGAAATCTAAGTGAATGAATCAAGGTAGTTCTGGCCTTTGAAGTTGCCCGGGTGGGAGTCTGCATTAGAACCTATGTAAACTGCTGTGTGCTTCCTTTTAGAGAGCTCAGCGTAGTCAGAAATAAAGTTACATGCAATGGAATCGCCACCGGAACTGGAGAAAATTCTGCTTTTTTCCAAATTGCGGAAGGTATTGATGGTGCTTAAAATGGCCTTGCTGAATTGGACCAAAGTCCATCAATACCAGCATTCTTTTTCCAGCAGTGGCCAGTTTCTGGGAGCTCACAAGCAGCTCACAAGTGATCATGTTCTGTTTGCCACCAGCATCCAACATTCAAGTACGCTCTGAACATGTCGGTTCTATTTACCTGCCATGGCTAATAAGCCTATCCTTCAATAGAAATACCTATTTTCAAACCCATGTTTGCTGGTGATGGCTGCCACATCTTTTGGTTGTAGATTCCAAAACTGCTTGTGTGAAGAAGACTCTCTTCTTCCTGTTAGTGGACTGGGGATCTGTAGAAGTTGAGTAGTTCCTCAGGTGCCACTCTTTTAAAGTGTTGCGCGTAGATTCTTGGTGAGGGTTCTGTGCAACTTCCACTTCTTTGATACTTTGGGTGAATTTTCTGTGGGGGTTTTTTAAAACTATAAAATGCAAGGAAAGGTAGTATAACTTGTTTGAGAGGGGGATTAAAATGTGCATGTTAAAACACCACACTGGGCACAAGGTGGGTGTAGTTGGCATTAGGAGTAAAAGAGAAGCCTGTCACGCTTAAGCAAATTTATTTCCCTTTGAATTCTGTAGAAACAGTAGACTTCTGAAAGAGGCTATAGGGTTTTACCATCCTTTTTGTCAGCTGCAGCCCCACCTGACAGTGATTCTCATGCCAAGACTTGAACAGAAAAATAAATGAATCTCTGTTACTTAGTATTTCTGTAGGTCTTCTATAGAATGCTTGGAGTAGCAATGTGCCGCATATAACATTTGCACAGTTACAATCTTAAGAAATGGAAAGAAAGGGAGTAGAAGGGAAATGGCAGGTGAGTTTGGGAATTCCAAAACTAAGAGATGGTTCCTTAAACAGGTATTTCAACAGGCCAGTGGACTCTGGGAGGGGTGAGAGTTCCAGGTCACTGCATTTCATATTTGTTCTTTTTGCTAGGAAGCCAAAACGGACGCTTAACCATGCCTAATGAATCTCCACCTGGCTTCCCCTATTTCCTTTGTTGGAAGGAAGCAAAATAAAAAAAATTCCTTCCAGTAGCACCTTAGAGACCAACTAAGTTTGTTATTGGTATGAGCTTTTGTGTGCATGCTCACTTCTTGAGATTCACAGGAAGCAGTTCACATATACAGAGGAATGCTTCTTTGGAATGGACTCTCCATTGAGCTGGATGGGGCATCTCTTACAAGCATGAGTGATATAGATGGGACTCTCCATCCTGTCAACTGTATCCAGAGTATCTCACTTTTTTCTTTCTGTTCATTAATGCATTGTCTTCATCCAATTCAAGGAGCTTCCATGAATAGTAGAGGCTGAATTGCTAAGGCCAGTTTCATTTTCACATCAAAAGAATATATACTATGGAAGGTATTCATCATGAATTCTATACTAAATCTATACGGTTTCATTAAATTCACAGTTGGAGTTGCATTTCTTTCAGCATGGTGGAAGGTGGGTTCGTAATTCTGACCCAAGAAGTTTATATGCTGTTACTTCTTCTTCGCCCAGCCTTCCCAGAAAGCAGATACAGAATGCCTTTCCTTCAGCCGCCTTGCCAAATTGCAAGCTGTCATCGCTTTTCATCTGGGATTGGACTGTGCACAGGCATGCATGTGTATCTCTGTGCTGAACTGTTATTCTGTGGGAGCACTGAAAAAGCACAAAATAGAAATATGTGCAGTATTCAGTTCACAGATAGCCCCCACTAAAAACCATGTGTCTGCCCATTTGGACTGCAAAAGATATGCTTAAAAGTTTGTAGGCAATGCCTATCAAAATCTTACAAACCAGGGAACTAGCTCGATTCCCAGTGGTCTGGAATGGGGCTTTTATGCCCTGCATAGTTCTTTGTCTCTCTCACATAACTAACAACAGCAGAATAATGTATGCAAAATGAGAAATTATGCACAATTGCTGAAGGTACATATTTTGTACAAGGTGCAGTATTCAGGGTGCTTTTTGGAGCAAATCTTGATCATCACCATTATTTTGTAGTGAAGAGTATACACGGCACTGTCTATGGATTGTGGATTCAGCGACTACTTAGGAATTTTTTTTCACCATCGTTTGAGAAAGCTGAGTATTTGTACAAAGAGTTTGGCAGGCGAAGCAAATTGCTTTCCCATTATTGGGGTCAGAATTGTAAGCAGTGTGCCAAGAACCAGAAAAGGGGGAGGAGCAGGTGAAGGGGCAAATTGAATGAATGAATTTTGTGAGCCCAGCAGGGCAGCCTTCGGTCTTTTCTAGTGATACAGAGAAAAATGGAAGAGCATGGAGCTCCCAGGAGCATCCTTGTGGGAGGGGTGCCTCTTTGGGGTGGCATTTTCTTTGAAGCTGAATGGAAGTGACCTCTCTTATCCCCTTTCAAATTTAACCATTTGAGTCCCAAGGATGGATGGCATTTTGGCTGGGTTTCCAGTACACCTGTAATCCTCCCCAGGCCCACATCTAGTTCTGGCCTCCCCCCTCTAGGATAGGGCTTGGCAGACTTGAGTACCTTCCAGTTGCCTACCCTGTTTAATGATGACTGAGCTTGCTTACCATTCAAATTCTTGTATGAACAAAATTCCCCCGTTCTTTCTTTAACGGGAAGTACGCAGATGAATATGATCAGAATGCCAGTTTGCTTCCCAATTATACTCTTCTAAAAATGGAACATTTAATATAGCACTTCATAGAAGAGTGTCTGAGTATAGCCCTTAAAAATAGGATTTGTTTGAAGAAATGAGCACACAATTCTCACTTCCTCATACAAAGCACACTAATAAGAAACCAGTTTGGCTAAAAAGAGAATGTTGCAAAGTCTTTTAAAATGATCATTTGTGTCGATGCTGTGTTCTCTCTCTAACGCTGGGTGATCCTGATTATCATAATTTATATTTCTGTGCAAAGCTGTGTGGCAATTTAAGTTAAAATTGTAGCTGTGACTGTCTCCTCACCCCCCACCCCACTTTTTAGCAATGCAGGAAGACATTACAGAAGGCTCCAATGTTTGTTTGGTGAATCTTTTGGGACGTGTAGAAACTTTATCCTCCACTGTAAGCTTTTAGTCATGTTCTCCTATGCCAGCCTTTCCCAGCCTGGTGCCCTTCTGATGTTTTGGGCTGCAACTCTCCTCAGTCCCAGAAAGCATGGCCAGTGGTCAGGGCAACATTCAGTTAAACCCACTGAATCAGGAATGGGCTTTTTCTCTCCTGGGAGTTTTTTTTAGCGTGCCTGGGGCAACAATAGTTAGCGGCAGTCTGGAAAGCCGTTGTAGGACACTGATAAAGAGCATGAGCTGTGCGCCGGAAGGTGCAGTTCAATTTTCAGTCATGAAATCAAGATTTCTCTATTACAGGGATGATAATAATACGAGTCTTGTCTTTTGGAATAGTGCAGTGATAGTTGTGGTAACACACATGAAGCAGCGAGGAAGCGGCCATCTCCCATATAAATGTATGCAGAATTGCAGCCCTTGCCTCTTAACGTAGCCTAGTTGCTTTTAAAAAAGGGAAACAAACTGGAGGATGTGACTCAACCCAGTAGAAGGAAGGAAACATTAACTGAATGCAGGCAGAACTTGTGACAAGCCTGTTGCGGTGTGCAGTTGCTTCTGAACATAGCTTGTTGCTTACAGGACCAAAATCTTTCACTTGCCAGCAGTGTTCAAGATGGTTGTTTAGTGCAGCGGTAGGTAACCTTTCCCAGCCCTGCAAGCCATATTGAAAATACCTTACGATCTGCTCTTGCAGCCAACTTGTTTCTTTCAGTTGTGTGATTGGCCTAGCTTGTAACTGAAAAGACATCACACTTTCAGGGTGTTCTTATTCTAGAAAGGTTAGCCTCAATACAACACATGAGGCAGAGCTTGGGAGATCTTGGAATCTTGGTTTGTACATTGTAACGGTTGCGAACTAGTTAAGTGGCGTTTTATTTCCTCTTTGTGCTTGATCCGTTAGTATTTGTAGCATCCTACTTTTAATCCTCTGTGCAACATGAAGTTTAGAAACGTGCGCATGTGTGCTTTCGTCTCAAAATTTACATGAAACGGCAAGCATCAATCGCTTTGGATAATAGAATCTTAGAGTTGGAAGGAACCCCAAGGGTCATTGTATAGATATATTGTAAAAATGTGTCTTTTTCCTCAGGCTGTCCCTTGACCCTCGTGGCTGGGCCTTGCTTTATTTGCTTTTATATGCTTTCCCACACTTTTATATTACTGTTCTGCTGGTTTTAGGTTTCTATTTGTTTTAATGATACTGATTGCTTTTTTATATTATATGCTGCTTAGAGATTTTTTAAAATATCAAGTTGTTTATAAATGCCTTTCAATATATAAATGAAATGGGGAATTTTGGAATGCTAATGCTTGCCTGTAAGCCTAAGCAAATTAGCCTTGGGCTTCACTTTTCATTGATCTTTGAGTCCTTTGTTTTGTGTTGTTTGCATGTTTTGGTTCTTAAGCATGTGGACTTGTCACCAAAGAACCTATTATCCAGAGATGCGGTCAAACAAAGTGCAAGCTGCAGTTGCTGTTGTTTAATGAACTGTGAGACTGTATGTATGGTGAGTGCACTCTTAAAAATGCTGGGATATGCTGACGCTGAAGGGTAGTATCTTTTTCCGTGCCGACTAGTTTTCTACTACGTAGAACAGCATGGTTTTGCTACGCTTAGCTTTTCACAGTTGACTGGAGGCAATGTATGTGCATGAGAGAAAGAAAGGATAGCGTGTTCTTAACATTTCAAGATCCACCTCAGTTTGTGATTCATACTGGTATTTCTATATAATTTTCCATTGCTCACCATATTTATGATATTCTCTTGTGGGTCTTGGATAGAATGAAATCACGAGGGCCTGTCCTGTGATCATTATTAGTCCAGTATCATGATGGATTATATTATTATTTTTCATACTGTGATTTCATCTCATTGCTGTTATTATTTACCTGAGTGCACCACAGACTATTGCTTGGCTTTCTCCATAGCTGGCTTTTTACCTAGCGATGGCCCCTGGAAGCAAAGCTACAAAGCAATAGTTTAGTAAGAGGAATAAGTCTGTTGCCTGCTGTCCATCAATGGTAGGTAGCTTAAACCAAACACATGAAGCCATCTGGAATCCAAATAGCTGCACACTGTGCCACTTCCTACCACAGCCTTTGTGTCTCTCAAAAACCAGCTTCTCAAAGTTAGAGACCTGCCAGAAGGGCATTTGACGCAGCACAAGGCATTCTAGTCGGAAGAGGAAACCGCAGAGATTTTTGTGCACATATGAATGCATGCATGGAAATTTAAATACTGCTGTTCTGAGATACAGGGCTGGCTCATTAGGTGCACCAAACCTTGTCTTCCAGGCCCGACATAGAATATATTGGCTGTTGAAGCTTGTCATATTCTGTTGGGCTATCTGTTTCCTTGTCTTAACCTAGGATTTGCCAGCATCGGGTTTGTGTGGCTTGTCATGTCATCCAAACCAAGAATCTCCAAGCAAACCACAAGCAGTTACCAAGATTTGTTGATAATAAACCATGAGCCTGGATTTGGAGAAAACTGCATGCCAGACACACTGGGTGACAAGTACCAGGGGTTTGTTGTTTCAGGCACAATCAGTCAGTGGCAATAAAAATATAAAGTGGGTTTCCATTACGTTTTATCAATGTGCTATTAATTGGTAGAAATATAGAGTTGTTGAAATATTGACTGTTATATTCAAAAGTGGGAAAGGAATCTTAGTACACCATTGTCACTTTACAGCAAAATGGAAACCCGATCAAACAAAGCTTACAGGAGAAGGTATTGGACGCGGGATGCACTTTCAGTGAGAGTGTTAGTCTAAAATTGGAACACGCTAGGGAGGAGGTAGAGTATTTGCAGTGGCATTCAGGAATGTGGTTGCAGAATATAAGGCTGCATTTACTCTGTGTATTCTTCCTGCCTCCAAAATTTCCATCTCTCATCGATGGCTGTATAAAGGGAAAACTCCACACCCTTGCATTCCACCGCATGTGTGGCCAGGCTTGTTCTTTGAGGAGAGTTGGTAGCTATTATAAGGAAGGCAGCAGTTTGCTAGAAGAAAACATATTTCATTTTTAGGAAACGGGATGTCTTGGATACTACATACTACAAATCTCAGTTTTTTCCTCCCTTATGAAGGGTGTCCTGACAATTTTGATACCTCAGTGGGTCAGCCAGTCAGGGGGACTCAAACATTATTACGTAAAATGTATATTTTTGTTTGTGATGACTAGTATATTTTAACTTTGAAAATTGAAAGATAAATGGATGTGAGGTGGAAAATAAGGGTTGTGCAGACAAAGTCCCCGTACCATTTCCTTGTGCAATTCTTTTCTTCTGTAGTTGATCATGCACGAAGCTGTGGGTCTTAACACATCCTTCATCAACTTTCCCAGGGCAGCATCTGTGGTTTTCTAAATATGACAGGGTTTACTTTGATTGAGAGGCCTCTCATTTTCCTATCTTGATATTTCTTGCTTGAGTTGTCCAAGACCAAATTCTACTTGGAAAGCATTTTTAGTGCTCCTTTAAAGTTCTGATGCTGACTCAGTATTCAGACTATAGGAAAGAGCTCTTACATTTTGCAGGTGTGCCAAAGAGCAATTGAACTGGTTTGCAGTTAAGCAATACAGCAAGTCTTGCACATAATCCACTGCAGTGGTTTCATTTACTTTCCTTGTTACTTCCTCTAATTTTTTTAGGTTCCTTTAAAGTACTCATCTTTAAAGGAAAAAAGTTTTATCTTTGTGTCCTTCTGAAAGTGAGTTTTTTCTTACAGTAGTGTGGATTTCTGCAAATGTGGCTGCTGTTGATTATCATTAACTTCTGGCAACCATCGACTTGATTCCATTATGACAATAATAATAATAATAATAAATTTTATTTATATCCCGCCCTCCCCAGCCGAAGCCAGGCTCAGGGCGGCTAACAACAATCAAATAATCCAACATTCTAAAAACATTTCATTCAAGACAAGATGCCTCCCCGTGCCTAATTTGTCAGGCACAATTCTATGGGAGCAATCTTCTATTTTGTACTAAGTGGGAGAGTGACACCTCACCCTTCATGATCTCATGCATACAAAGAGGAAGAAAACTTATGAATACCAGCTGCTGGGAATCGCAAGAGGGGAGAACACTGTTGCATTTAGATCCTGCCTTGGGGCTTCCCATAGGCATCATGTTGGCCACTGTGAAAACAGGATTCTGAACTAGATGGGCCTTTGGGCTAGCTAATCCAGCAGATCTTCTCTTGTGTTCTTGTGATGGAGTGGTGTCTGGGGTGTGTGTGTGTGTGTCCCCTTTTCATTTGGCATCCAAGCTTTTCTGGGGGTTTTTATGACAGCAACACCCATCCACCCACAGTATCTGATTCTAATTGCCTTCAAAATTTGGTGTGAATTAATTGAATTCTTGTGCTCAACTCTTTGAAGGCATTATTAGAGTGTGTGCAGAATGGGAAACTGACCTCTCCCCTCCCCCAAGTCCTTTATGTGTGCTGGAGAATTTGGAAGGGGGCAGACTTGTGACCAGTTACGAATAATGATTGACCACAGAGGTCAGTCAATATTTGTGGGCCCCTGGTCATTTGCATCAATCTTCTTCCAAGGAACTCAAGAGTTGTCAACATATGGTTCCTGGTTAGTTTTCCATCCAGGTAACGTACAAGACCAATCTTGCTTAACTTCAAGTAATAGAATGACATCAAGTGTGACTATAGACCATTTTGCTGATCTGCAAAGCAGTTAGGCGAATTTACTAGTTAGGGAAAAATCTCGTCTCCGTAATGGGGTGCTAAAGAAAAATGATTTGTGAGCCAGTGAGTTTCTGTGGTGTCGATTGTTCTTTGATTTAAAATGCATTCATTGCTAACATACATGTGCAGTGCTATCCTAGGATATTCCATCTTGTATGGAGTTTCCAGACAGCTGGCAACAAAATCGACTTTCAGAAAGTGCATGTTGCGCCAAGCCATCTTTGAAACTGCCACACATTTCAAGTTTGATGAGAAAACTGATTAATGTGAGGGGGTTTTTTTTCTTCCTATTTTTGCAGCCATCTACATAGCACATCATGATGTTAGTAATGTGTTGTGGGAGGAGCCTGTTGGGAAATAGCCACTGCCCAGGCAGTGTTGTAATGTTTTGAAGCTAAGGCATGAAACTAAAATCTCAAGGACCGCCACTCCCCATATGAACTGACCCTGTGATCATCATCTGAGGCCCTTCTTCATGCGCCCCTTTCATGAGAGGTCCAGAGGGTGACTACACAAGAACGGGCCTTTTCTCCAGTGTAGGGCTGGGTGGTGTATCAATATGATGTGTTGCGAATCACGATGTCCACGCGCGCTATGTTAAAAATCACGATGTGGGGGAAACCATGAAGCCAGCCACTGCTTCTCTCGCGATTCCTGCCGCCTCTCAGCTCTCCCCTGCCTCTTGTAGGGGTCAGAGAACCACAAGAGCAGATGCTGAAGAAAGCAACCTATCTGGGAACTTTCCTAAGTAGTATAGACACCCACAAGCTCCTTGTTTTAAATGCAGGCACCAGGCTGGTTGGTGGCTGAGAGAGATGCTAGTCTGAATTTCTTGCTAGGAGCACCTTCCCCCCTTTGTTCTCTTTGGCCTCTGCTGGCAGGGCCCTCCCATGGGTGCCTCCTGATACCCCAGCTCCTCCTGAGAGACCCAAACCCCACCAGGGCCCCCTCAAGACCAGAAAGCCCTTCCCACCTTGCCTACCAAAAGCCCCATGTTGCTGCCCTGTTGTTTTTAAAAAAACAATCTTTCCCTGTTGTTTAAACCTCTTTCCTCCCTTCTCCTTTCTTATTTTTTTTTCAATTTTTTTTTATTGATTTTCCACATTTATAACAGATATAACATACAAAACACACAAAGAAAAAGACATTACAATACTAAAAAAAGAAACAAAAATATAAACACATATTACTTCTAAGACCCCCTTTAATTTTCATTGTTAACTGCCTTCCTCGAATCCCCCCAACTGAGTTTCATTGAATCACCTTGTAACAGTTCTCCAATATCTTCTTTCTAATAAAATTAACTCCTTCACTTTACTATCTTCTTCTCTTTTCATAATAATCTAAATCCATAATGTTTTACAGTTCATTCTTTCCTCCCTTCTCCTCTCTCTCTCTCTCTCTCTGTGTGTGTGTGTGTGTCTGTGTCTCCCTCATTTCTATATCTCCCTTCTCCCTTCGCTCCTTCTCTGTGTTTGTGTCTCTGTGCTGTTTCTACAGAGCCAAATACCTGGCCAACTCCATTAAAAGAAAAAAAGGTTGGCAAAAAAATTGATTTAGATGAAGAAGAGGGCCCGGCAAATGGTGGATTAGCACCATTGTCTGTACTGAAAGCAGGAGGAGAGCTACAAGACTAATATGGCTATGCGAAGAGTGAATTTTGATGAATTCTCTCTGATGTGGTGAAAGGCATAAGAGGCATCCTTCCCAATGTTGAAGGCGCTTGCAAAGAGGTTTTTAGCTATCCCAGGAACAAGTGTGCCATGTGAAAGTGTTTTCAGCATGGCTGGCAATGTTCTTCAAAAGCAAAGGGTGTTTCAGCTGCTAGAGAATGCTGAAATGCAAATTTTTCTGGCATATCTTTTTAAAATTGTCTTAAGAATTTTTTGTTCTGTAAATTTTTATCCATTCTTTCTAGTTTGGCCTGGTATAGAAAATTGACAATCAGTCAAAAGAACTGGTGGTGTGGGATGTATACATGTAGTCAACTAAGACCCGATAGTGAATTATATTTGAATATCTAAAAGTGTGGCACAGAATTGGTTTTTTTCTTGTTTAGTAATATAATTAAATTTTTTGAAAACATTCTCTCACCTTACCTTTGATATCTACAGCTTTTAATTTTAGAGAAAATGTGCTAATTTAAAAATGATCTGTACGTTAAAATAACAGTTGTAGCAATATGTTAAAGATAATTAAAACTTTGTCATTTTTAGTTCCCTAAGTAGTAGCAGTTGCCAAGACATTGTTGCGTTCTCCTCTACATAGTTCCATCCTCGTTCCATACATTGTGATATATTGCTGTATCACAATATTTACCTGGTGATATATCTCCATGTTGAAAACCAGACATCGCCCACCCTACTGCGGTGGTTCTACATTTGTGGAATGCTATCCCCAGGAAGGCTAGCCTGGTACTTTTGTTAAATATCTTTGGGTGCCAGGCAAAAAGATTCCTTTTCTCACAGGCCTTTGGCTAATTAAAACAAATTGATGGTGTTTTAAATGGTGTGGGGGTTTTTTTTGTTATTTATTACTATATTATGCATTTTTGTGTTTTCATATTGTACACTGCCCTGTGATAACCTCAGCTGAATGGCAGTATAGAAATTTAATTAATAATGATGATGATGATGATGATGATGATGTAGTACTGGGACAGACCAATCTCCTCCCTCTCTCCTTCAAGACATAACGATTTGGGATGGTAAGGGCCTTGGCATCTGTTGTGCCCAGTGCCATGCCTCTAAAAGAAATCTGCTTTTCAAGTATTCCCAGATTGATTACAGAGAAATAAATAGAGAAAATTGGTAATGTAATATCCTTCTGTAGAAGGATTTTGTTCCCTCGGTGCAAGACAATGCAAATTGTCAGTTTATACAAAGCTCTTCATGCAGGAGAACAGAATGTCAGTAGACGTCAGATCTGAAATGTCAACATGCTTGATGGAGTCACTAAGCAGTTATTCTGTGGTTTCCTGGGATAGTGGGTAGAGGGAGAAAATACAGTTCACTTCCTTGTTCATTTCAGACATTCAAAGTAGTGCTAGTTTGAATGTCTGTATGAAGGCTCTGATGTCCTCCCACCCCATTATTTTGCACTATTCATCTTTAATGAGGAACAGGGATTTTTTGATTGTGACTCTGGGACTGCAGAATAACTTCAAGTGGTGTGGTTTTGTACCACAGTCATGGCCTTTTGGGCAGCTAAACAAGACCCATTTGCACAGGGAGGCCTTTGGGCAATAAATGATAAAGACTTTTTCTGAACTGCTTATGATCTAGAATTTGCTTTATGACTATTTTAACGTACTGCAGATACTGTTTTAGTTGGCTTTATTGTTGTTCTTGGGATACTTGCTTTTTTTAAAAAAAAAACCTATGGAAACAGAGTTTTCCATATGGAGTGTGGGGCTTTGGTTGTTGAATTTCAGTACAGGATTGAGTTGGGGCTAGGAAGTCCATCCTAGAAACTGCGCAGAGATCAAACCCACCTCTGACCACAGGCAGCTGTTATCAAAAGTCTGCTGCTGAATCTTTAGCAGACGGGTTCAAACTGTAGTTCAGTTGGTGAAAAGGGTAATTAAGTTCCAGTTGATGCAGTTGCTGTTTTCCCTTGGGGTAACCCCAGAAATCTCTGTTAATAACTGGCTGATGTAATTACAGGGCTGCTACACATGGCAATGTACATTCTACCTGTGTTGATTTTGGTTTGACTGGTACCTGTTTGTTTCTTTCAAGCCAAGCATTACTAAAGTAGCATAAAAATTTATTGATTATGGGAGAAGCTTTTGTGGACTATACTTTTTAAGGTGCCTCAAGACTCTTTACTGATATACAGTGATATACAATGTATATCCAGTGGTACCTCTGGATGTGAACGGGATCCGTTCCAGAGCCCCATTCGCATCCTGAAACAAACACAACCCGTGTCTGTGAGGGCGCGGGTCGCGATTCGCCACTTCTGCACATGTGCGTGACGTCATTTTGAGCGTCTGCGCATGCACAAGCGGCGAAACCCAGAAGTAACGCGTTCTGTTACTTCCGGGTTGCCGCGGAGCGTAACTTGAAAACGCTCAACCTGAAGCATATTTAACCAGAGGTATGACTGTACTGATATACAATGTTAGTCATACTGGCAGTATGTAAGACCTATTGGAATCAATTGACTTGACCCATTGAAATGAATGGGCCTACTCTGTGACTTAGTCGGTTATCACCCTTTGTTGCTTTGCTGTAAGAGACTAACATAGAAACCATGCAACCTGACTTCCAGGCTTTCTTATAAGATTGGTGCCATCTTCTTGTAGGAACTGCAAAGGATGGTGCATGGGTGCTTGGGCACTACTTACAAAATTCAAAGAGGAGTGTCCACAATTTAATCTTTTTATATCTTACAGCTTGATCCCCCACCTCTGGTCCTATACAAATTAAACTATATTCAGACTGACTACAACTCCAGATTTGCTCAGCCTCCAGAGGCTGAATTAAATGTTTTTCTAGGTCATGGCTGGCTCATGTATCTGTACTGTTTGGCCATCCTTGTGTTGTAAGCAAGTTAAGTAATCCTGGGACAAGTGGGCTGTCCTCATGAATCAAATAGTAGGTAGTTAATTTCTCCTGTTACTCCGTTACCTTTTGATGTTTTGTGCCCTTTTCTCTCTCATTTGCACACTGCTTTTTGAATAAATAAACTGATGGCCATGCTTTTTATAATATGTTAAGGAACTCCCTGGCCTTACTTTTTAAATACCAGAGTAGACAAACTATGATCTAATATGGATGGGCCTATTATGGGTACAGTAGAGCAACATATTTTAATTACTCATTTTTTCCTAATTATAAAACAGATAAACTAAAAGACACTTCAGCACATGGTGTGTTTAATCCCCACTGGTTGTGGGAATTGTACTCTGTGTTTGTGTGTCTATTTAAATTTGGGATATCCAACATCACATTAAGACTTTTCCTCTCAATCCCCCTGTGCCCCATCTGCTGTGGAGGGTTCCCTAACACTGCAAAACAGATTTGGGGAAGGGGAAATCTGTTGTGCAAGGGGGCTGACAATGCTTTATGTCACCCATATATTTCAATATTTTATTAGATTTGGTCACCTGGAATTGATTATACTTACTTTTCTGAGTGACAAATACCAGTATATCTTAGGCTGGGTTGTCTAGTTTTTCATATGTTCTATTCTTTCATCTTTTCAGGTTTCACAGATAAGCTGCTACGCCTGCCTTTTAAGGAGTGAGAGTCTACAGAAGTTTCAAGACAATATTGTCACCTGGTAAGCGTTTGTTAGATGTTCTTGCCTATAAATATCTTTTCCTCACTCTTTGTGAGAGACTTTGATTTTTACTGTTCAAAGCTACACATAAGCTTGCTACCTTACTTGCAGCCATTCCTTCTATGTGGGGGCTGGATTACTGTTTCCTAAAAGGGAAAAAAGCACGATATGTCTAGAATTTAAAGGTATATCTGACTTCATGCCAATTTAAGAAGCAGGGATTCTTACAAAGAATTCTGGGAAATTTAGGTTGATGATAATGTAGATTTTGCCTTCCACAAATTTTTAGAGTTGTATCAGAAGCTGTATGTGTGGACTTCTGCACATGCAAGAGGACTTTCCTCTTGTCTCCCTGCATGCCCCCAAAATCTGCTCCAGGGGGTTCTTAAGACTAGATTTTTAGGATATGTTGAAGGAGAGAAGGGGGGTGTTCTGTAGCATGAATAGAAGTATTGTGCTAGCGGAATAACTAATGTTGGATACAACACTTTATTTCCAGGGTTCCTTGGTGAGAGGATGGACTATTAATTTAGCAATCCTGTTTTGACAGCAGATACAAACCATGGTTTGCTCTGTTCGGATGTAATGACAAACTGGTTTCTGTGAAATAGATTACCTACTGGTGAGCTTTCAGACCACCCTCTGGAATCGTGATACAGCCCAAAGACCATTTTGTAAAATAGCCAAACTGTGGCAAGTAGCCTTGCCTGTGGCAAGTTAAGATTCCCTTTGAGCAGCCGAGCAAGAAAGCTCTTGAAAAAATGGAAGAATACCCTTTCTTTTTTCTTTCAGGCTATCGGTAATGCCACAGATTACCAACATAGGTTTGTTTGGGCATGCAGACAAGTTCATATTCTTATGGGCTAGGAATTTTTGTAGACCTGTTTGTCAAGTGTGATAAAGAATGGGCACACTCATTCCTCCAAATGTTACAGTTTCCAAAACATATTTCCTGGTGATTTGGGAGGTTGATTTTTTTACTCTCAGGTTTCAGCTGCTCAGGTAAGCAGGCCAGCTCCCATCTTGTGCAGGATTAGCAGTCTCTTTGCCCAGAAAGCAAAGCAGTAGCTATCCAAGGAAACCAGGGCCGTCTTTGGGTTTTCTGGCACAGCAAAACTGCCCCCTGCCAGCCTTTTCGCCAATGAAATGAGAAAACACCGAAATACATGATGTAGTAGAACATGGTCATCTTCTGTGGTTTAGCATTCACAGTGGCTGTTCTCAAGAAATAATGATGGCAATTGTTTACAGTTGACATGTCCAAATTGGTTGGTGCTTTTCTGACTTAATGATGGGTTTCTGACTGGGCCCACATCACTGAACAGTGGTGAACTGTGAGGTTGTCTTTCCCCCCCTTGCATGTTCAGTTACTTGTGACAAGATATTTGTTACCTTGTAATACTGAATTTTATGTTAAAACCTCACAAGCTAAGATGAAGCATCAGATATGTCAGTCCCTTAGTCAACAAATTACAGTGGTGCCTCGCAAGACGAAATTAATTCGTTCCGCAAGTTTTTTCTTCTTGCGAGTTTTTCGTCTTGCGAAGCAGGGTTTCCCATAGGAATGCATTGAAAATCAATTAATGCGTTCCTATGGAGACCGCTTGCCAGGCTGGCGGTGCGGAGAAGGGCTTTTCTCCCCACCGCAAGCCTTCAGGACAGGTACGGGAACAGAGGGGAAGGCACACAGCGCTTCTCCTCTGTTCCCGGGGCTTGCGGTGGGAGGAGGGTTTTTCCTCCCCACCGCCAACATTCAGAACAGCATTCTGAATGTTGGCGGTGGGAAGGAAAACCCTCCTCCCACTGCAAGTCTTCAGGACAGCCATCTGAAGGCTGGCGCGGGGAGAAGGTCTCTCCGCCCCACTGCCAGCCTTCGGAGGAGGTCCGAGGACAGTGGGGAAGACGCGCTGCGCTTCCCCGCTGTCCTGGAGATTTCCCTATGGGCTTTCGTCTTGCGAAGGAAGCCCATAGGGAAATTCGTTTTGCGAAGCGCCTCCAAAACGGAAAAACCCTTTCGTCTAGCGGGTTTTTCGTCTTGCGAGGCGTTCGTCTTGTGGGGCACCACTGTACTTGTAATAGGGCCTCTGATTCCAATTGAGAGGACTTGGAGGCTTGGTAACATTGGCTCCACCTGCTGATCACACAAGGTGCTCTTAGGCGGCTCCTGTTAACACTCTCTCTCTCTCTCTCTCTCTCTCTCTCTCTCTCTCTCACACACACACACACACACACACACACACACTGCTATCTGAATAGCAACTGTGGCGTTAGCAGAATTCTTGCCATATGCATTGCAGCTGCTCCCACTTGTTGCATATGTGTTTTGGATTCTACCCAGGAGTGAGCAGCTGAAGTGCATAGTAAGGAGAGAACTCCGTTGGAGCCTCTGTTGCAGTTCATTTTGGAAGGGACCGGGTCAATGAGCCCATCACCTATCGGTTGTTTCTGTGCGATCAAGCACTTCATATGCACAAAGCCCTCACCTCCTTGGGACCTGGGACTTTGATCCTCTGGGGTCTGAATTTGGCCACCAGGCCCCACATTTCTTATGCTTATTTGGTGTGTCAGAAAGTGTTCAGGGGCATTAAGGTTGTTCTCTGCTCTTTACTCGGGAGCATTTAGTCACTGGGAAGTGTTTGATTAGGAACAGGTTATATTGATACTTTCAAACTATTTTTACCCCTTAATTTTTTAAAATAAAGAGATGTGGATACTAATGAAAATAGGCTGGTATTTAAGCAGGGGCTTAAATGCACTACAGTGGTACCTCAGGTTACAGACGCTTCAGTTTACAGACTCCACTAATCCACAAATAGTACCTCGGGTTAAGAACTTTGCTTCAGGATGAGAACAGAAAACGCGCGGCGGCAGCGCAGCAGCAGAAGCGGGAGGCCCCATTAGCTAAAGTGGTACCCCAGGTTAAGAACAGTTTCAGGTTAAGAACGGACCTCCGGAATGAATTAAGTTCTTAACGCGAGGCACCACTGTACTTGCTTTCTTTAAGAGCTCTTAAGGATCTTCAATGCACAATTCAGTATTCCAGTAGCCTCTTCAACCTCTCAGTGGCTTTTGATACCATTGACCATGGTATCTTTCTGGAGTGGCTGTTGAAGTTAGGGGTAGGTGCCACTACTTTGTGGTGGTTCCGGTCTTGCATGGCTGGTTATTTCTGGAGGGTGATGCTGGAGGAGTGCTCTTCAGCTCTGTGGAACCTTCAAGGTGCTGTTTCTTCAAATCTTCTCCCTTTTTCTTTAGAGGTGCTTGCATGGATCTATATCCCCCCCCCCCCAGTTGAGCGAGAAAATGCATGAACTGTTATGTGAAATTTTACTGGAGATGGTTTCACATGTTCTTCTTTTATGTTTTTAGATTGGGAACAAAAACAGAGAAGCACTGGCTATAGGTGAGAATTTCATTCTCTCTCTCTCTCCCTGTGTGTGTGTGTGTGTGTGTGTGTGTGGATCGCACCCAGGTTTTGGCTAAGGCAGCCTTCTCCATCAGGGTGCCCTTCGAATGTTGTTGGGCTACAACATCTGTGACCGTTGACCGACCGTGCTAACTGGGGGCTGGTGGCAGTTGTCATCCAAAACACAGAGAGCCCCAGGTCCCAAGACTGGCCTAAGGGAACTAAATCACTGTGTATGTTGTTCACAAGACACTTCTATGCATAATGCTAACACACATTAGAAATCCTTTGGACAGGAAGGCAGGATATAAGCACTGCCCTGCTCCTTTTCAGGAGTGTTGGCATAGGTGTTCACGTTTTAGTGCTTCAAAGGTATCTTAAAGGGCACACAAATATTTGGTCTGCACAAAAATATTGTCTTCCTAAATATTGATACGAGTTTCACATGAGCTGCAGTCATCTGTGTGTGTAAGTGTCCACTTTATGTTATAGTTTCCTAATGAAGTTTATCACCTAAAAAACAATCTTGGTTTTTGTTAGTAGCCATAAACTGGTATGAGAGAACTTTATAGGATGTCCCTGGTGAAAGAAAGTTCTTTTTTTCTCTCCTGAGATACTAGACAAGAATACTAAATAAGAAAATGCTCTCTCATTTATTTCATATCCTTTTCTTTTTCTGTAGCGTGCTTTTGAATAACACAAGAGACCACCCCAATGTAATAGGCTTTACTCTTGAGTTGTCGTGTATAGGATTATTCTGTTCATTAGTCACCTACTTGATAAGACAAGCAGTCTAAATACTGGGTCCAATAAATGTCCTGATGCTGCAGTTATTGCTGAAGCTAAGCGACTGTGGGGTGTAATCAGTTACCTGGATTGGAGACCCTGGGGAGACCCAAGAAAAATGGGTTAGGAGTATAGTAATATTTAGTATCTATTTAAATACAGCTTAGATCAGAGCTTTCCAAACTTTTCATGTTGGTGACACACTTTTTGGACATGCATCATTTTGAGACGGAGTAATTCAGTTTTTGGGGACGCAGGTGGCGCTGTGGGTTAAACCACAGAACCTAGGACTTGCCAATCACAAGGTCGGCGGTTCGAATCCCCGCGATGGGGTGAGCTCCCGTTGCTCAGTCCTTGCTCCTGCCAACCTAGCAGTTCGAAAGCACGTCAAAGTGCAAGTAGATAAATAGGTACCACTCCAGCAGGAAGGTAAACAGTGTTTCTGTCTGCTGTTCTGGTTTGCCAGTCATGCTGGTCACCTGCTCCCTCGGCCAATAAAGCGAGATGAGCGCCACAACCCCAGAGTCAGCCATGACTGGACCTAATGGTCAGGGGTCCCTTTACCTTTACCTTTAATTCAATTTTACAGTGGTACCTTAGGTTACAAACACCTTGGGTTACAAACACTTCAGGTTACTGACTCCGCTAACCCAGAAGTAGTACCTGGGGTTAAAAACGTTACCTCAGGATGAGAACAGAAATCGTGTGGCGGGGGCGGGAGGGCCCCATTAGCTAAAGTGGTACCTCAGGTTAAGAATGGTTTCATGTTAAGAACGGACCTCCATAACGAATTAAGTTTGTAACCAGAGGTACCACTGTACTTGCAAACTCGAGGTTAAACTAACCCCTTTCCAGCCCCGGAAGTAGTGCAGGGAGTGTTCGTGTGACACACCTACACACTGCAAGTGACACACTAACATGTTGCAATACACAATTTGGAAAGCTCTGGCTTAGATCCATCCCATATGTCCACAAGCCTTTTCCCGCGCTTAGTTTTGCCTTGAGTCCCCCCCCCCCCCCCCCCGGAGCTGCTTTCGTTATTATAAATATTGCACAACATGTTGATATCAATTTCTCCTCACTGTGAAGAGTAGAGTTTCGAAAATGCATTCACTTTTGACAGCTTTTCAGAGAGAACCATTAAGAAGTATTATTCTATTTGCAGCTCTGACCTCCTAAATTATGTATTACTTTGGGCAACATGAGCTGGCATACTTAAAATCGACCACTAGATGTCAGCAGTACAAAAGAGAATGCTGAATGATGGGGTAGGAATGACAAACATGACTCGGAAGAAAATTCATAAAATATTTTTTCATGCTCACAATAAATGTATAATTACGGCAGTTGCATTCTTTCCAGTCTTGTACATGCATAGAAGTTAATTTCAGTATCCCCTAAAATCTGTTTCTTATGTCATATCTGGTTACGTTGACTTTAGAAAAGAGAATCTGGTGACTTGTTATTCAGTCTCCTGAATAAAAGTGTATGTATAAGATTTTGTATTGCCAAAGCAGAGGGTTGGATTAGATTATCCTCATGGCACCTTCCAACTCATTGATTCTATTAAAAGGTCTCCTTTATCAATATGCATTAATAGATAAGGTCATACCTCCGCTTACGCATTCCTCTGGATATGTAAACTTCGGGTTGCAAACGTGGCAAACCCAGAAGTATTTTTCCAGGTTTTGCCTCGCGCGCATGCGCAGAAGCAGTCCTCCAGTTGCGAATTCCTCGGGATGTGGCCGGACCTCCGGAACGGATCTCATTCGTGACCGGAGGTGGTACTGTATATGGAGATTGCTAAACTCAACTCTGTGAATAGGAAAGGGAAAGGAAAACAGGTTATCTTCCGGTGTCCAGTCTTTTCTGCTGTTACATGATGGCCATTGCCGGAGAAGCTTCTGGGAAGGGAGGAGGCAAGCAGTGGGTTGGTCCCAGCAAGGCTCCTGTAGGAGGCCTCACTGTTGCAAAGAGCTCTAGTGGAATGGTGGCTGATAGAGTTGTATGTTATGGCTTGAGTAGACCTCTCCAGATCCAAGCTGTTGCATGCCCCTTAGTTTAGCAGAGGCAAAACAGCAGTAGACTAGAATTGGATGTTATTAACTAATGTGACCCAAAATTTGAAGCATGAAGAGAGAAAAGCAATGCAGTTCTAGAACCAGCATGGCATAATGGTTGTAGTATCTGACTGGGACCAGAGAGACACGATTTTAAGTCTCCACTCAGCGATGACGCTCACTAGGTGACAGTAACTAACTCTCTGGTGAACCTATTTCAAAGGGTGACTGTAAAGATTATTATTACAGTGGTACCTCTGGTTGTGAACGGGATCCGTTCCGGAGGCCTGTTCGCAACATGAAAAGAGCGCAACCTGCAGTGGCGCGTCTGCGCATGCGCGGGTTTGCAATTTGCCACTCCTGCGCATGTGCATGATGTCATTTTGCGCTTCTGTGCATGTGCGAATGGCAAAACCTGGAAGTAACCCTTTCCAGTACTTCCGGGTCGCCGCGGGACGTAACCTGAAAGAACGTAACATGAGGTATGACTGTACTATTATTATATATTGAATTTATATACTGCCCTATACCTGGAGGTCTCAGGGCGGTTCACAGAGCAAAATCTAAATATAAAACTACAAAATATATAATCAAAATAAAAACAACAACAAAAACAACAAACCCCACATTTTCAAAGGGCATAGGATGTTAATCAAATCAACCAAAGGCCCAGTTAAAAAGGAATGTTTTTGCCTGGCGCCTAAAGCTGTGTAATGAAGGTGCCAGGTGAACTTCCCTGGGGAGAGCATTCCACAGACGGGGAGCCACTGCAGAAAAGGCCCTTTCTCAAGTTGCCACCCTCCGGACCTCTCGAGGAGGAAGCACATGAAGAAGGGCCTCAGAAGATGATCTCGGGGTCTGGGAAGCTTCATAAGGAGAGAGGTGGTCCTGAGCCGTTTAAGGCTTTATAGGTCAAAACCAGCACTTTGAATTGGGCCCAGAAACTAATTGGTAGCCAGTGCATTCGGACCAGGATCGGTGTAATATGCTTAAACCATCTTGCTGCAGTGAGCAACCTGGCCGCTGAATTCTGCACCAGCTGAAGTTTCCGAACTGTCTTCAGAGGCAGTTCGTATAATGCATTGCAGTAATCTAACCTTGAGGTTACCAGAGCATAGACACCAGTAGTTAGGCTATCCTTGTCCAGATAGGGGTGTAGCTGGACCACCATCTGAAGCTGATGGAAGGCACTTGAATGTACAGGAGGAGAACCATATGCGCAGACTTGGGAACCTTTGGAGGAAATGTGGCTTTAAAATAAAATGTGGTGCATTCTTTGGATTTGACTTACGACACGGTAGTGAAAAGGAAAACCAAAGCCTAGTCACCACTGACTACTGTGGCCCCTGATTCATAACATTTTCAGGCTTTAATCCAACTACAGTACTTACCAGTCAGCATAATAAAATAATGCTCACACTAAGGATCAAACCAGATGTGACAGGGCCATAGTGATGCATGTTCCTTATTTGATTATTATTATTAATGTATGTTTATCTTGGTCTTCCTCTTGAAGGAGCCTAGGGCAGCCATACAACATCTCCGTTTTATTTTTTTTTTAATTGTCTCTCTGTGTGTGGTTCAGTCTGCTTTCTTTATCTGAAAAGAAGCGTTGGGTGCAAGAACAAACCTCCATTGCCATCTCTTATTGCACTCTGCTGCTTTTTAAGCTCATTTTCTCCAGCCCATTTCCAATGCTGAGTTGAGGAGGCAAAGAATGACTTAAAAGTTGATTTCCCTCCCCTCCCTTGTGCCCTCCATTTTGTGTAAATAGTACACCCTCCCCCTTTTGTATAAGCGTGGAGCAGGCATTGTATAAAAGTCCACATGGCTTGCCCTATCACATCCAGTTTGGCCTGGAGATGATGTTTTAGTGTGTTTAGAAGTATTTGTGAGTTTTTATATTCTCTTTGCTATTAGATTCAGCTTCAGCCTCTCCAAATGATTTTTTTTTATCCGGATCTCTTGCTGGAAAAGGAGAGCACTAGTAGCTCATTTTGCAAGACTGCTTTCTGTGCATTGCTTTCATAAGTAGCATGCTTGGATATATAAAGAGAACCAGTTGGCTGCTCAGTTTAGGATGTTGCCTGTTGCTAAGGGCCATTTTACCTGACTAATCTTATCCGTGTTAAGAATCTCTTCTTAGCCTGCAGCTCAGAGTTGTGGCATGCTAAGAGAGGATGTTACCAAATCCTGTTCCCCTTAGATGCCCGGCAATCAGTCCTTTTTATTTCAGTATTCAGATTGATTTGCTTGTCTAATGTTCCTGGACCTTTCAATGTCATGCAGCCAGCGCCTTGGAATTTTGTGCTAAAAATATGCATATTTTAAGGAATACATTATGAAAGTCAAGCAGGTTTGCACAAATTAAGTTTGCACACAGTCACTGCCATCTTGATTCCAGTAGGAGTAAATACTAATCAGTTAATTATTTAGAACTGGAAAAACTGAGTGATAATTGTCCTATGTTTGAAGTTATATATCACCATTCTAACTTGACAGAGCTGTGCAGCTTGAAAGCTACAGAACTCTGTAGCTTGTGTATTGTTAGAGCAGGGAAGAGGAAACCACAATAGTGGTGTGTTACCTACGGCCGAACAGTTTTATTCCGCTTTAAAAAAAAAATACTCAAAACAGCTAATACAAGTGGCAATAAAATACATGACAAATGACTAAAAATAACTTTAAAAGCTCCCTGCAACCAAAGCACATCAGTTTAATGAACATCCTCAAACTACTTTTATTAAAACAGAGCATTAGGTGCAAATGGTTGGGTCCATAACTCTTTCATGATGAGAACTGGATCAGGGCCTTAGCTGCTTTTTTGCAGGGAGGGGAGAATTTCTGTGTGATTCCAGTTTATTCTGTACAAGTTTTAACAGGATTATCTCCAAACAGACATCTGCTGGCCCAGTGGGAGTTCACCTCCCTCTCCCCGCCTTGCAACCCCCACAAGCCTCCAAACTCTGCGCTGGAGGTTGGGGTACCCTCAGACAAATACCGGGGGGCTGCAGTGGGAGGAGCGAAAGGAGAAATCTGCTTTCATAGCATTGGATTTCACTCTTTAGCTTAAGTCTCTTGAAACTCTGTTCCTTTGAGAATTCGTAAGAAAAAGGCACATTGTAGAAGTCATGCCTCCTTCTGTGGTTAGAGAATTAGCTCTAAAATCATGCTATCTTTTCCGGTCTGATTTATCGGGATGTTCTTTTATTGACTTTGATCTTCTGCATTGTTTTTTTTCCAAGGGAAAAAGCACAACCGGCCCCCCCCCCTCAAAAAAACCTCGTCAGTTCTTGGCGGTGAGGAATTCTGTATCTCTGCTTGTTCCTCCATAAATATTGAAAACGAGGGAGCGAGGTTACCACTCACTGAACCGCGAGTCTTGTTCACCAGTTGGGAACAAAATATTTATTAACCTACTCTTACCCCTGAGGGGAGTCATCTCTGGTTCTTGGGAATTTCTATTACACCCCATAATTCTCTCTCGTTTTATCTCGACGGAGCCCAAGCTGAAATGTGCCTGGGATGTTTTCAGAATGAGGGCCGTGCGTGCCAGTGTTGTTTTGAAAATATGCCTGGGCTTTCCGCCTGTCTGAATTTGACATGGCACTCTGCATCAGACAACCCCATAAGGCTGTAATGGGCAGAGTCATTGTAATCAGATGTGGCATCCCGTATGTCTTATTCTGCGAAAGTAGGTCAAGTTGGAAGCAGTGTTTCTCCGTGATTCCCACAACCTGGTTCCACAGGGCCTGAGAGAGCTGTTTGCTGATACCATAGAAACCGCTGGGAGGGATTAGGAGACGCTAAGCAAGGGCAGTCAAGAGTCTTTAGTACACAACCACTAGAAACTGAAGCTGGCAAAAAGCATTTAAATTTGATGCATTATTTTTAGGCCCTGGAAGGGATCCTCGGTGTAATAATCTGCTCTGACTAGTGGTGTGGCTTCACACGGCTGCAGGCGTTAGGGCTGCAGTTCCTTTATAGAATAGCATCATATATTGAAAGTGAGCCCAAAGAAATAGACAAAAGCTAAGGATTAAAGTTAAGTAGATACATGTGTTTTGAGCTTAAGGGGTGGGGGGAAGAATAAGCAAGCCTTTTTGATTTTTTACAAAGAGAAATTATTTTCAATCCTTAGAAACTATTCTTTAATATGTGGCATTCATATATTTCCCCCTTCTGTTACTTGATGAGATATGAAAAGATGTCTCTGCTCATTCTAATTGATTTCTTAAGTGGCATCAAAAATGATGATACAGTTCATTGCAATTATTTGTACCAGTGCAGTGTTTGGTTCCCGCGGTTTATTGCTTTGTGTGTATGTATGTCTTCTGTTACTTGGAAGAAAGGCAATGGCAAACCTAGACAGCATCTTAAAAAGCAGAGACATCACCTTACCAACAAAGATCCGTATAGTTAATGCCATGGTTTTTCCAATAGTGATGTATGGAAGTGAGAGCTGGACCATCAAGAAGGCTGATCGCCGAAGAATTGATGCTTTTGAATTATGGTGCTGGAGGAGACTCTTGAGAGTCCCGTGGACTGCAAGAAGATCAAACGTATCCATTCTTAAGGAGATCAGCCCTGAGTGCTCACTGGAAGGACAGATCCTGAAGCTGAGGCTCCAATACTTTGGCCGCCTCATGAGAAGAGAAGACTCCCTGGAAAAGACCCTGATGTTGGGAAAGATGGAGGGCACAAGGAGAAGGGGACGACAGGGGACGAGATGGTTGGACGGTGTTCTCGAAGCTACAAACATGAATCTGACCAAACTGTGGGAGGCAGTGGAAGACAGGAGGGCCTGGTGTGCTCTGGTCCATGGGGTCACGAAGAGTCGAACACGACTAAACGACTAAACAACAACAACAACAACATGTCTTCTGTCCGGAACAAATTGACTTGATAAGCAGAGCAGTCCAAGCCCCCTTCTCCTAGCTCTCCTGGCTGAGCGATCTCGGACCCGCTAGATTCCAAGACGGTGCTACTACCATTGCACACCATCATCTGGGGCAGTATGTGGTACTAGCAGCAGTAATGACAGAAACAATCATAAAACAATAGAATCTCGAGTCACATAGCAAGAATTGCTGGTTTTTCAAATTAAATATGACACGTACATTGAATAGCTTTTTAAACTCTTAAGAAGCCACCAGACACAACAACACATCCCCTTCCTCTCCTGCTTTTGCAGCCCGCCATGCCTGTCCCACCTCCCCGAAATCTGGAAATTCATTCTGCAAGGAAGCTGACCCCATTGGATGTTATTCAAGAGCATTTGCTGGCAGGAGATGAAGTGACTGGTATATTATGTTAGTGAGGCTCTTCCCTGCTTTCCCTTCCCCCACTTCAAATAAAGCAGTATTCTTAGGTAGACTGCATCGCATCTAACAGACATCAGCTGAACTTTAATTTTGCTTCCAAGGAGAACTCATGGGAAGCGGGCTTAGAAAGCAAAATTCTTACAGCTGGATACAAAAATGAATTAAATTGTCATTGCCAGATTATTTTATTTATTAAATTTGTATGCCACCCTTCATCTGAAGATCTCAGGACGATTCACAGCATAAAAATACAGGATAAAAGCGCAAAATGCATCCTAAAAGCAAAATGAAGAAGAGAACAAACCAATAACCCCTCTCCCCTCCCAGACAATTCAGGTGTGGACTCTGTTGAATTGGTGGAGGGGAAAAATTGGTGATGCTGTGATGTATTTGGGGAATAAATCTATCTCGGTATGGTATGGCAGTCTTTGTATTGCAGGGCCTTCTGAAATACAAACTTCTGCTGTAAAAACATCCAAGCTTACAGCCTTGCCAGTTTTATTGAGGGCCAAGTACTTTATCCTTCACACACCAGTAATTGCTTTTTGAACAGACGATTTCATGCACCGTTCAAGCCACACTATGCTGGCTTTCCAAGAATATCTTTCTTTTCAACGTGATACCTTGGAGCACAGACTTGACATCTTGTTAAACTGTCAGCACTTGAGATTCTTAGATCTAAAACGAGGCGTTTCTGCGGTGCCATCCATCTTAATGGACCTGTAGCCCTTTTCAAAATGTAATAACATGCTTGCACAAAAATGGCCGCCGACCATTGCATGGTTGAAGCAGAGTGATTTTTGTAGCGAAGTGTACAGACTAGATACAGCAGAAAACTACGTTTTATCCCATATGTCCCAGGAAATATGAATAAACCTCTAGTGTTTAAACAAAAAAAAAAAAAATCCTTCCAGTAGCACCTTAGAGACCAAGGTGCTACTGGAAGGAATTTTTTTATTTTTTGTTTCGACTATGGCAGACCAACACGGCTACCTACCTGTCCCTAGTGTTTAATTTCCTACATGGAAAGAATCCTTTATCAAAAGAAGAGTTTGGTCACGTGGAGCTTGCCTTGCATTCTGAAGAGGTGCAATCTAGATATGCCTTTACTCCCTCAGTGAGAACTAGGCCTGGGTTTTGTGCTGCCATGAATGACCGGGACTTTTGCAGTTCTACTCTTGCTGTATTGTTGTGCTGTGGAGTTCATATGTCTGTGTGGCAGTTACTCTGTGTTCATTGGTTTGCATTCTGCCTCTGCGGCTACATTAGGAGTACCAACTGTCGCCCTCAAGAAACATTTTATTGGCTATAATAAAAGCGCAAACAATCAAATAACAATAGACATGACCCACCTTTCCCTTCCTAGCACACTTTTTTTTTTGGGGGGGGGAGATCCAGGGAAGTAGAACAGGTAGCTGCATATATCAAGAGAAGAGAAGGCGGACTATAGAAGAGAAACGGAAAATGCTTTTTAGGTATTGCTGGGTATCTGAAATGTTCTTATAGACTAGGAATGGGGAACCTGCAGATTCTGGATGTCTCTAAACTTCAACTCCCACAATCGCTGACCATTGGCCATGTCGGCTGACTGGAGTCCAACTACGTCTGAATGGCCGCAGGTACCTCATTCCCATTTCGGACTTGGAGTTTTGAATCCATTAAAATGAAGCAGAAAAGGCTGTCAAACTTTGCTATCATCCATAGATATTCTGAAGTGAAACAGTGTGAGAAGAGGGTGCCTGCGAAACACAGCCATACAGAATTGGATATTTTGAAATTCTAATTTATGAACAGTGTATTATGGGCATCTGACTTCTATGAGTACAATTGGGGAGCTACATGGTGTGAGATTTTCTCTTGCTTTCTGATGGATGTTCTTCTGTCTGCTATTGGGTAACCCACTTTTCAGCTGGGAAAGTTGGAAACAATACTCCATTGCTTGGATCATACAGGAACTTAAAATACAGGAGTACCTGGAAAGTTAATGCATTTCCCCCCTGTTAATCTCCTATTCTTTTTTAAAAGAAATATTATTTGTCTTTTCTCGTTGTCTCAACAGGTACCTTAGCATGGGGAACCTTCTTAAAGTTTTGACGTGCACAGACCTTGAGCAGGGACCAAATTTTTTCCTTGACTTTGAAAGTGAGAACATTTAAAAAAATATGTATCTTTTATCTTGTGCCCTAAGTAGTCCAAAGAGAGTCTACCAGTTAGACTCACTTTTGCATGTACTTTTATTTGTGTGCATGTTGCTGCCTCTTTGTAAACACAGCGTCACGTTTGGGAGCAACTGCAGAGGTAGCATGTGAATGAAGGGGGTCTAAGTAGTTGTTTTTATAATTTACAATGTTTAATATCAATTTATATTTACTGCTGTGAAAATCAGATGCTGCTGTGCTTCTGTGCCTCCTTTGATAAGTCATAAAAGAATCTGCCTGTTGCCTTATGCGTTTTGCATCTTAACACCCAGTTCAGAAGTTCGTATCTCATCTTAATAAGCCAAGGGATGCACAAGCCTTTTGTCTCAGATGTAGCTCCTGCATGGCACACCTGGGGGAGCCAGAAAGTCTATAATTAACCACAGTTTCCCCTTTCATCTGAGTGGGGAAACTATGGCTAGCAGCTTCAGAACAAGCTAAGGTCTTAAACCACAGCTTAAACTTAGTTTAAGACCCTGACTTGCCCCCAGTTCAGATGCTACTTCCCAGTTCAGATGAAAATGGAAACTGTGATCATTTATAAGGGGGCGTTTGAAGTGTCCGTGTGTTCAGGCAAAAGGCCTGTGAATATCAATGGAAATTAAATGAAGCGACAAATGTTTGATTGCAGTCTGTGAGTTTCTAGCTCACACTCAGTTGCATGTAGCTTCAACATTGCTTATTTTAAATGGTCATTAAGATCTGTTTAGAATTGCCTTTCCTTAAAGGAGGTATCCTAATGCCACATGTATTCAATGATGGAACTGTTTTAAAATGGTATCCGACTTAAGTCAGAACTCTGAGCTAGATCTACCGAAGCTAACTTAATTTGATTTCATATGCATTTTATTTCATGATTGCATGAGCTATCTTGTTAGGGCTATGCCCTAAGAAATGGCCTTTTTATAAGGATGCAATAACAGCAACAACGGCTTTTCTCACCAAAAAAATCTCCCTTGCGGTAGCAAGTATAATTTTGCTGTTAAATAGAGACATTTTCTAGAATGGCATGTGAATTCCAGATCTTAAATAAGAGCTGGTATTCAACTAGGTTTTACTCAAGAGTAGACTCACTGAAATTAAAATTAGTTTAATCCAAGGGTCTTGTAAAACTTAGCTGAATACCACCCAAGGAATTTTTAATAGAACAGATGCTGTATCAACATGGATTTGAACAGCATTAGTATTTGATTTTGTATTCTACTCCTAAATGCCACTCATGACATCTGACCAAAGGTCTGTGTGCAGCTTTTATCCAGCTAGGCACCTTCTCTTTTTCATCTGGAGCACTGATAAATAGCCCAGTGCCCAGGACTCAAGCCCTGTACACAAATGCCACACAGTCCACATACCTGTTGGTATTATTTCATAGGAGCAAATGAGCCTTCCTTCTGCTGAGCTAGACCTTTGGTCAATCTTAGCCAAGTATTGTGTACCCTGACTGACAGCTGCTCTCCAGCATCTAAGGGTCTTCTCCATCATCTGATGCCTGGGATCCTTTTAATAGAAGATGCCAGAGATTAAACATCAGGCCTTCTGTGCACAAAGCATTTGCTCTGATCTGTGGCGCTTCCCTTCTTGTGTATTGCATGACAAGGTAGATTTAAATTGTAGATGCCTATTTATTGATTTTGGATATTAAAAAAGATTTACTGATTCTGTGCTTCATGTTTTCACACAAAATCAGTATACAGCTGATAAGGAGTTTCCTCACTTGCCCACAGCTGTGATATTACTATCCACATTCTGTGAGCTCTTGCTTCATTTGCACCTCTTCCCAAAGCTAGTAAGCCTATGCTAAGGTTGCCATATTTCAAAAACTGAAAATCCGGACACAAAAGTTTTAGGAAATCAACACTTCTGACATGGGTTGCCATACACTCGGGTTTTCCTGGACATTTCCCCAATTTTCAAAAATTCTGCCCGGACTCTTATTTTCGGTGGGCGAATCCCGGATATGTCAGCCCTAACCTATGTGTTTCTCTAACCTAGAAGGCTTTTACCATGTGGATTGTGAAAGGCTGAACTGACCAAAGCTGTTTTGACAAACAAGGCTTCTAGACATTCCAGTTGCATTTAGACATAATGCGCAGATTGCAAGTATATTTTGATAGGAAAAAGAAACCCAAACCATGTATACATATTTAAACACTATTTTCAGGAGTATATTAAAATACATTCTAGATGTTTATATTTGAAAATTGTGTAACTACAAATATGACTTAATATGCTGTCCTGTTGTTTAGATGCTCAACCTACAGAATCAGAAAAAGAAATTTATAATCAGGTAAATGTAGTGTTAAAGGATGCAGAAGGAATCCTGGAAGACTTGCAGTCATACAGAGGAGCCGGTCATGAAATACGAGAGGTAAAAAGCATAATTGGATGGAGTATTTTGTAATCAATTTAGTGATGCTACGTATTATACTTTGCATTAGTGATTATGACCTTAATAAAGGTAAAGGGACCCCTGAGCATTAGGTCCAGTCATAACTGACTCTGGGGTTGCGGCGCTCATCTTGCTTTATTGGCCGAGGGACCCGGCATACAGCTTCCAGGTCATGTGGCCAGCATGACTAAGCCGCTTCTGGCGAACCAGAGCAGCGCATGGAAACGCCGTTTGCCTTTCCACCGGAGCGGTACCTATTTATCTACTTGCACTTTGACGTGCTTTCGAACTGCTAGGTTGGCAGGAGCAGGGACCGAACAATGGGAGATCACCCCATCGCGGGGATTTGAACTGCCGACCTTCTCATCGGCAAGTCCTAGGCTCTGTGGTTTAACCCACAGCTCCACCGTCCCATATGACCTTAATACAGATCAGTTAAAGGTTCAGTTTCTGCCAGAGTATAACTTTTAAATAACAGTTTGTGCACTACCAATAGTATGCTCTATGTGCAAGTAATTTTTACTATCTTGTTTTAACTGCCCTCTCGGCAGCCCTGAAACAGAAGTCATTTTGGACCCTTTCCGGATATTCAGATTTATATTGCAAACATGCAGCGTGAATGTTTCTCACTTGTTGCACCAACACCCACATTTTCTTCCCTTGGCGCCACAATTCTATTTCAGGGTATCTCATTTCCCCTACCTTTTAACCATCTGTAATATTTAGTTCCGGGGGGAATCCGTCACCCAGAGAGTGCCTGACATTCTTCTGATATTGTTGCATGACATGTAGTTGTGCAGGAAGCTTGGGCTGCACCATTGCTCAGCAGTGGAACATGATGACTGCATACAGAAGGCTCCAGATTCAGCCCTTGGCATCTCATGTTAAAAGGATATCAGGCACCATGTCTGGGAGAGACCTCTGCCCTGAGACCTTGGGGAGCAGCTGCCAGTTGGTGGAAGAATGATCTGACAATAGTACGAGTCTCATTAATCAGCAGTGCAATTTCCCTTCTTCCCACCCGCTCTTGCCTTTGCAATGAGGTGATCCTCGTTCTCCACGCTGCAGGCTATTGACACGAGAGTGAGACTTGTGTACCGTGAGAGCTTCATCTAGGCTTTTTTTTCTCCCCGAGCACCTCTAGGGATTGTGCATGGTCACACAGAACAATGTCTCTGTTTTGTGGTCTTACGGCTTGGTTGTCCCATGCTTTTATATGATTTAAATGTAGAGAAAACTATACTGTAAAGCAAATATCATTATAAAGCAAGCATCCTTGCTCGTGTTTAATTGTTCCAGGCAATACAGCATCCCACTGATGAGAGGCTCCAGGAGAAGGCATGGGGTGCGGTTGTCCCTCTAGTGGGCAAACTAAAGAAATTCTATGAATTTTCTCAAAGACTTGGTAAGTGTCAGTAGTAACTGATTGATTGATTTGCTCCACAATATTGTACGATCTACCATGTAATTAAGGCCAGGATCCCACGGTGTTAAATATTTTAGCATGGTAGAATTTGTTGATATTACTGCTAATGACTTGTATTGCTAATTCACTACCTACACAGAAATGTTGACATTTACTGCTAATTTGGTGGGTTTGTTTTTTGTTGTTTGTAATTTCTAGTCTAATGTATCTTGGCACCGATACAAACTGCTTTTGAGGAAGGTTGAAGGACTCTCCTTTTTTTAGGGCAGATCACTGGCACCTAGGATTTTATAACACCTCGATTGTGGCCTGCTTTTGTAATCATCCAGAACGACAGGACGTTCAACACATTCACACTGTTTTACGTAACTGTCCCCCTTGTTCTTGCGTGCAGAAGCTGCATTACGAGGTCTTCTTGGGGCTCTGACAAGCACTCCATATTCTCCCACGCAGCACCTGGAGCGAGAGCAGGCTCTTGCAAAACAGTTTGCGGAAATCCTTCATTTCACACTTCGTTTTGATGAGCTGAAGGTAAGTCCAGAATTATCCCCGCATAGCGCTTGCCCAAACTGGACGGTCGCAAAGCAGCTCTGATCCGTGTTACAGCGTTGCACAGTTCTTGTTTGTCCATTGATCCGATGTTGCTGTAAACAAATATGGAAATCCCTTTCCATTTCTGCTCCTGGATGGCAGCCAAGGACTGTTAACCCTGATCTTACTGATTGTTCAAGCTCGTCACATCACTAAGGACATAAGAAGACCCCGGCTGGACCAGAACAGAGGAACATCTTAGTCCAATTACCCATTCCTCATACTGGCACAAAATGCTGGAGGTACGGCCGTACTTATAAGCATCCAGGCAGAGCTATCTGTCCTGCTAACAGCACTGACTAATGCTTGCCCGATTCAGCTGCTACCTATTCCATATTATGGTATTAGGCAACACACACGAAATCACATTATGTCTTCTGTAGTATTCTGGATATTTAATAGCCTAGTTATGCAGGACTCTGCCTTGACAAAATAATATTTAGGATCCTATCCTAGACCACCGCTTCACTGCAGGACCTCAAGATGCTGGCCTCATTTCCCAGGTCTTCACAGAACTGAAATCCCTGGCCCCTTCAAAAAGAGTTAGGGTATGATGTGCACTTGTCACCAATACATCCTCTCCCCCCCCTTTCTAGATGACGAATCCCGCAATTCAGAATGACTTCAGCTACTACAGAAGAACCTTGAGTCGTATGAGGATCAATAATGTTCCAGTAAGTACCCTTCTGTAGAAGTGAAGAAGGTATTTCTTTGTGACCCTTGTACCACTTACTCTGTTTATTCAAAACCAGTGAAGATTGTGATTTTTAAAATTTTATACTTTGGTAGGCAGAAGGAGAAAATGAAGTAAATAACGAATTGGCCAACAGAATGTCTTTATTTTATGCCGAAGCAACGCCAATGTTGAAAACCTTAAGCGATGCCACAACAAAATTCGTTTCAGAGGTATGTGCGTGAATAGACCTCCTTGTTAGGATAACTGTGGAAAATACAAGTTTGTTGCGTAAAACTAGCTTGCCTGCTGACAAGACTCCGTGTTACAGACTTTTGGGTGCATCTTAATGTTGAATTTCACGTCAGCAGTGTGATTTGAAGGTGTTAAGGGCTGTAGAATTGATTTAGTTACAGGAGAGAGGCTTTGGAATTTTATTCAGTAAATCTTGTGACTCGTCATAGATGGCAGCATCTCAGCGCAACTCAGTAATGCGCATCTAAAGTCTGCTCCCTCCCTACCCCACAACAGCTTGTCTGCCTTTTGCACTTGGCTCCTAAAACTATTGTCACTGAATCTTCTCCACCAAGGGGAAGAATATTACTCTCAACACGATCAGTGTTTCTCAAGCTTGGGTCCCCAGCTGTTGTTGGACTACAACTCCCATCATCCCTACCTAGCAGGACCAGCGGCCAGGGATGATGGGAGTTGTAGTCCAGCAAGTTTGAGAAACACTGGTTTACGTCAGTAGGTAGTGGTTCTCCAGGGTTTGAACAGGAGACATTCTCAGTCCTACTTGGAAAAATTGGGTTGCTGCTTGCATTACAGTAACTATGTATTTCTTATGCCAATTACAGAACAAAAATTTGCCTATAGAGAACACCACAGACTGCTTAAGCACCATGGCCAGCGTTTGCCGAGTTATGCTGGAAACTCCGTAAGTACCGAGGCTACTTCAGACATAACTTTTGATCAAAACACCATTTTATTTATTTGACAAACGTGGGCATCTCCCTAAGCAAAGCCTCCTTGTTTTTTACTGAGAAGTTTCAAACGCTAAGAAGGAATCATACTCTGAAACATTAGGAAGAACTTCCTGACAGTAAGAGCTGTTCGACAGTGGAATTTGCTGCCAAGGAGTGTGGTGGAGTCTCCTTCTTTGGAGGTCTTTAAGCAGAGGCTTGACAACCATATGTCAGGAGTGCTCTGATGGTGTTTCCTGCTTGGCAGGGGGTTGGACTCGATGGCCCTTGTGGTCTCTTCCAACTCTATGATTCTGTGATTCTATGATTCTATGATCACGATAAGCCATAGATAGTAAGTCACAAATTCAGAGTTAATTTGCTGACGGTATAAACAATTCGAGGAAAACCAGAACCTAGAATTAAGGAAGAATAAGATAAGAACCTGGTAGTTCCTTTCTGGTATGTACCCAAGTGCAGGACTGACTGCAGTCGTATTGAACTAGTAAGAAACTTTTGTAATATGGCAGATAGAGGAGGGAAGGGGGTGGAGCGTCTCAGTCATTGAAGACAGTGCATCATGCAGAGCAAGGAGTGGGGCCAAGCCTGGTTTCCTGAATTGGACCATGCCATTTTCCTGGCTGAACACATCTGACCCAGATGTTATGGTCCGGTTAGGGTCAGGGAAGGAGCCTGTGCCCCACAGGGTGGGCTGTGCAGAGGCGATTCCTGCCGTAACAGTCTCCCAAGTGCATTTTACTTTCTTCCACAGTAGTGGCTGCTATTGATAGTGCTCCTTGGAGATGACAGATAGGGTGCTCTCTCTGAGAGGTCTCGACACTTCCAGTTTTGTAGCGCCTGTTTCAGATTAAGCTGGACATGTGCCAGATTGCTAGTTCTTGCGGGAACAGTTCTTTTTAATATTTCAACACCGGAATGTATCGGAAGGCATCTGTACGCTTTGGGAAATGGTTTGATCTCATGCATAAATCAGGAAGATATAAGAACCTGGAGCGTACTTTGCCTGCATCTTGAGCCTCTTTTCCAGGGTTGACCCCAAGTGCTTGATCACCTTAACCTGCCACAAATGTTTATTGTGCAGCCAGGTATCGCGGGTGGTTTTAGCAAGCCTTGTTGCGCTGTTAGGGAAATGTAGGAACGAAACCCCAGCACCAGGCTTCAGGATTTGCAGTTGGGAAGGAAGAAACTTTACCCTAAGAAGGCTGTTACTTTGGGGGATGGCATTCCGCTGAGACACTTGCTCTAGTTATCTCTCGCTTGGACTACTGCAATGCGCTCTATGTGGGGCTACCTTTGAAGGTGACCCGGAAACTACAACTAATCCAGAATGCGGCAGCTAGACTGGTGACTGGGAGCGGCCGCCGAGACCATATAACACTGGTCCTGAAAGACCTACACTGGCTCCCAGTACGTTTCCGAGCACAATTCAAAGTGTTGGTGCTGACCTTTAAAGCCCTAAACGGCCTCGGCCCAGTACACCTGGAGGAGCGTCTCCACCAACACTGAGGTCCAGTGCCGAGGGCCTTCTGGCGGTTCCCTCGCTGCGAGAAGCCAAGTTACAGGGAACCAGGCAGAGGGCCTTCTCGGTAGTGGCACCTGCCCTGTGGAACGCCCTCCCACCAGATGTCAAAGTGAAAAATAACTACCAAACTTTTAGAAAACATCTGAAGGCAGCCCTGTTTAGAGAAGCTTTTAATGTTTAATAGGTTATTGTATTTTAGTGTTTTGTTGGAAACTGCCCAGAGTGGCTGGGGAAACCCAGCCAGGTGGGTGGGGTATAAATAAATTATTATTATCATTATTATTATTATTATTATTTAGAATTCAGCTTTGGATAATCAAGTGTTTACTGCCGTGTCTTGTTAAAATCCCAGGGAATACAGAAGCAGATTCACCAACGAGCAAACGGTATCGTTCTGTCTGAGGGTGATGGTGGGTGTCATCATTCTCTATGACCACGTGCATCCAGTAGGCGCGTTTGCTAAAACGTCAAAAATTGATGTAAGTTCTGGGGCTGAGTGAATTACGCTTCCTTGTTGTGGGCCAGCTGGGTGGGGTAGAGGCAAGAAGGAAACACAGAAGAGAGTCATTTTTAAAATATGTATTTTTTAGCACATCTGCATGTCAATAAAAATGATGCGGATGATTCAGTGCAAGTTCCCATATTATGCCAGCTAGGCTGCACTTGTGTGAAAATGCTATTTATATGAATCATGGGCAGTGTATCTATGGCTGCCTTGGCTTCCTTCGAGGGCTGTTGTTTTTAAAGTCATTACCGTTCCCCTGATTGAGCTAATCGTATTGACATGAGGGGCTGGATCCTTTCTGAAAAGTGAAATTGCAAGTTGTGTCATGGTTATGTCCAACGCCGGTTTGTTGTGAATTAATGTGTGTGTCCTGTCCCCCCCCCAACCCTTTTGTATTGATTTCCAGATGAAAGGATGCATCAAAGTTCTCAAAGACCAGCCTCCAAACAGTGTAGAAGGCCTTCTAAATGCTCTCAGGTATCTAGCTTTTGAACGTGGAATCACTGTAAGTGCCAACTCTTCTTTCTTGGAAAACAGTGGTTAGCACTGGTAAATAAGGACTACTGGTACAGTGTGAAGGCAGGTACAGCATTTTAGAATTTTTCAAATGCCTACGTACACGGGGATTCAGCAGGAACACCCAGCCCAAAGCTTCTCTCAACTGCACTGCCCCAGGAATGCGCTCTTGTTTCCAAAATAGTCTTTTTTAAGGATCAGACTGTCAGAGATGTACAAGGCCATAGAATCATAGAGTGCATGGTTTTTACACACTTTTATTTTTCCTTTTTAGGTACACAACAAAACATTTGAATGATGAGACTACCTCGAAGCAAATTAAATCTATGTTGCAATAACAGTTACCTGGAAATTATGCTCTGCTGTAATCAGTATTCTGCAATGACGGAGATGCACAGATCTTTTTTTTAAGTGATTGCAACTACTATCTTGTTCAGTCTTGCTTTTGATTTTTCTCCTCTTCTTGTCTTCTCCATTAAAAAAAAAATCACGTTCTTGTTCTTGAGTAAGCTGATAACTTCTTTTCTGTGCCAAAATCATCGAAAATTTTATCAACCCTGGGAGGTGATTTTTTTTATTTTATTTTTTTATTTTGCCTTTCAGAATGGCCATTCTGTGGCAGCTAATTCTGCATTGCGTTTTGGATTTCTCTGGACTGGAGAAAGTTCTGTGACTTGAACTAAATATTTTTAAACGTGGTTTTTTTTTTCTTTTTTTGAAAAAACTAATATTTAATATTGCTTCTTGTGCATGGCGAAACTGCCTATTTCTGCTATTTAAAAAGAAAGAAAGAAACTCTCAGTGACTTCATTTTGTATTGCAGCTTTTTTATGTGCAACCATGAGGAAACTAAAGAGCAGATTTGTTTAAATTAACTGTGTTTGTACAAATGGTACCCAACACACAAAGGTTTTTTTTAAGAAAAAAAATAAATAAATGAGTAAAACTGTTTGTTTTAAAAAGTTAAGTTTGCATTTTGACTCATTTTTGTAAGGATGTCTGTTGTATGTTTAATAACTAACGTTTAAAAAGAAAAGTGGTGTGTGCGTAGCCAAATTACGTATGCATGTTCGTGTCAAATGATTGGCTGTGGAGACAACAATAAAAAAACGGCTTTCATTTTTCTAAGTGTGATTTGTTTTACCAGTGTTCTTGAGAGGCCTGTGGTCAGTAGCTTTTTGCTAGGTTCCTGAACTTTAAAAGTGAACCCCCATGGAACCGGGTCCTGTGGCGTGTTTTCTCAGAAATAAGTGTTGATGTATTGGGTGCTGCTTACTCCCAGGTAAGCATAGGATTGCAGCCTTAATGTGCGCTGCTCTGTTCCAGAGAAAGTTCAAGTCCCCTTGAAACCAAGCAGCACGTTAGACGTTCCTAATTGCTTTCTATGGAGCTTGGTTATGGATAGTTCAGCTGGTTACAGGGTGGTGCTGATAACACCAAGGTTGCAGGTTCGATCCCTGCAAGGGACAGCTGCATATTCCTGCATTTCAGGGGGTTGGACTGGATGATCCTCAGGGTCCTTTCCAACTTGTATGATTACCACCTTTAATAAATCTTTGCGCCTGGGCTTATTTCACTGTATAAATTGCCTCGAGGTTTTCATCCTTGATATGACAATGAGATTTTCTATCCACTCGATTGCAAAGCTTCGAAAAGCTGTTTGCAAACATTTATACCTTGGGTGGTTAGCATAGGTTGCTTTAGTACGTTGGGGAATCCATCCTTCAGCTGGTTAGTTCCTAAACTTCTATCTGAACACCTTCTCTCTTTCTTTTTCTCTCTCTTAAAAAGGTATTTTCTTTCCTAAACTTAGTCTCCTAGAATTTTGCCAAACTACCATAAGGTAAAAGGAAAAGGCGTTTGTCCACAGACAGCTTTCCAGGTCATGTTGCCAGCATGACCAAACCACTTCTGGTGATTGTGATGGAAGCCAGAGCACGTGGAAACACTGTTTACCTTCCCGCTGCAGTGGTACCTATTTATCTACTTGCACCGGTATACTTTTGAACTGTTAGGTTGGCAGGAGCTGGGACAGAGCAACAGGAGCTCACTCACTTCGTTGTGGGGATTTGAATTGCCAACCTTCCAATCGGCAAGCCCAAAAGGGTCAGTGGTTTAGACCAGGGGTCAGCAAGGTTTATCTTGCCTGGGCCAGATCAGTCCTGCGGAGATCCCTCCGTGGGCTGGATTGTGATTTTTGGTAAGCGAGTCCCTGCGCCGCGCTGCACTGGTTTTAGCGCAGCGCACGAGCTGGCAGCTTGGTTCAGGGGGCGGCTCGTGGGCTGGTCAAATGACCTCCGCAGGCCACTTCCGGCCCATGGGCCTTAGGTTGCTGACCCCTGGTTTAGACCACAGTGCCACCCATGTCCCTATTCAGCCTACCATAGGGAGCCTGTGGCTCCCATATGCCATTGGACTCTAGCTCCCATCATCCTTGACTGTTGGTCATGCTGGCTGGGGGTGATGGGCAGTGGAGTTCAGCAACATCTAGGGAGCCCATGGTTCTCCATCCCTGCCCTAAGTGGTTTGCAAGTTTGCATCTCTATAATTGGACCATCCCTCTTTGTACAGCAACTGATAGTCTCTGCTACGGGAGGGTGTGTTTCTTCCTGGAGCCATCCTGGGCCTGGCTTCTTGAAACTGGTGCTTTGTAGGCTTGCCCTGGAGTTGAACTCTGTTAAACTACCCCACACAAAGAATTGTCTTCCTTCAGACCCATTGTTTCAGCCAAAGATAAGTCCCCCATAGTCATGCAACTCTTTGAAAGGCAATAATCTTTGCAAGACAGAAGGGGCCATCCACTTTTTATTCGGGGCTGTTGCTGAGTCAAGGTTGCTTGCTCCCCGCGTCTCGTGTGTTCTCGTGTCTTTGGAGGGAGCAGGGCTCTTAAGCCATTGACAGCTTCTCACTGACTGCAGCTTTGTAGGATGGTTCTAGCGACAACTTTTCGGGTGGCTACATGGATGTGCCATATTCCGGGGCAGCAGACACCTGAATATCGATTGCTGGTGGGCACCCATATCTGAGGGCTGTGGCGGGCAAGGTATGGTGTATCTTTGGCTGAATCAGGGTTAGGTATTGACTGCCGGCTAAGCCAGGAACTGGCTGAGTGGGCCTGAGATGCATTGCATCCTAAACTGCTCATCCTGGTGGATTGCTTCCTGACACATTAACTATAACAACACAGCAGATAAAAGCACCAAGAGCAGAGATTAAAATGCCTGGGTAAAGAAAAATATTTTTGTCTGGTTCCGATGGCACGTTTGGCCGGCTTGTGGCAATGACAGGCGTTCGTCATGAAAATAATAGCGTGTTGGAGAGCTCAGCCTCCAAGAAGACCTGTGTATGTTTGTCTGGATTTTAATTTGCCGCTCGGCACACAAAGACTCCTACTGCCACCTGGTTTGTCATCCTTTGCATTTGGGAGAACTGGCCACCTTCCATATTGCCGCACATGTCGAAGTTATCAGTTCAGGACTGCAAGCAAAACTGCCTGCAAGGCACTGGAAGAAACTCCCGGCCTCTTTGGGATATTCTCTCTCCTGAACAAACGGTTTCTTATCACAGTGTCGAGCCAGCAATGCTGATAGAAGACCCTTTACTCCTTTCTCTGAAAATGCCTACGCAAAATGCCTGTTAGGGCCACACCTTCCTCCCCAGCGTGCCTGTTCTGTGAATTAACCACTCGGCTGAGTTATCTCCTTCAGCCCAGAAGAGTCCTGGGCTGAAGGAAACGGGGCTGACAAGCAGGGCTGTGGCTTGGCAGTAGAGCATCAGCCGTGCAAGCGGAAAGCCGCAGGTTCAATTCCCGGCACCTCCTGGTAAGGCGGGGAATTTGTCCTACCTGAAACCCTGGAGAGCTGCTGTCAGTCACTGTAGATTATACAGATAGGACGTCCAAGGTGGCTTCTAGGTGGTGTGAGGGCTGTTAGCACTGTGCAAAGTATTTGAGCACAAGATGAACCCTGTTGGATCAAACTTAAGGATCCATACACACTATACATTTTGGGTAACGTTGTTGTTTAGTCGTGTCCAACTCTTCATGACCCCATGGACCAGAGCACGCCAGGCACTCCTGTCTCCAACTGCCTCCCGCACCTTGGTCAAACTCATGTTAGTAGCTTTGAGAACACTGTCCAACCATCTTGTCCTCTGTCGTCCCCTTCTCCTTGCGCCCTCCATCTTTCCCAACATCAGGGTCCTTTCCAGGGAGTCTTCTCTTCTCATGAGGTGGCTGATGTATTGGAGCCTCAGCTTCAGGATCTGTCCTCCCAGTGAGCACTCAGGGTTGATTTCCTTAAGAATGGAGAGGTTTGATATTGCAGTCCATGGGACTCTCTTGGGTAACATTACACCACTCTAAACCGTCATGGCTTCCCAAGGTAACGGTTTCAACTGGCCGGCTAAACCAGGTAAAGGGTAGCCGCCAATGGGTCTCAAAACCTAGGTGAGTTAGGGACTTCCTCTGCATGTAGACAGGCCCTGGGGAATTGAGTGGATGAGACCAATAGTGGGTCCAAAGACCCAGAAGGCAGTTCCTGCACTTGCTGTCATGAGGGGCAAGTGTGGCTCATCCACCTGGAAAGGCAGCCCAAATAGGAGAAGGAAAACTCTGGTTCTAAACCTCTGATGCCTTGTAGGACATTTTCGGAAGAAGAAAAGGCTAAGAAGTAAACCCTACACAAATCCAGGGTGGGGTCCCTAAGTTGACTGGATGATGCCTCTGAGCTGTAGTTTGTAAAGGATGCCGAGAGTTGGTAAAGGTAAAGGGACCCCTGACCATTAGGTCCGGTCGTGGACGACTCTGGGGTTGTCGCGCTCATCTCACTTTACTGGCCGAGGGAGCCGGCGTACAGCTTCTGGGTCATGTGGCGAACCAGAGCAGCACACGGAAACTGGGACGCGGGTGGCGCTGTGGGTTAAACCACAGAGCCTAGGACTTGCCGATCAGAAGGTCGGCAGTTCGAATCCCTGCAACGGGGTGAGCTCCCATTTCTCGGTCTCTGCTCCTGCCAACCTAGCAGTTCGAAAGCACGTCAAAGTGCAAGTAGATAAATAGGTACCGCTCCGGCGGGAAGGTAAACGGCCAAGAGTTGGTAGGAGACCCCTTGTTTCTCTCGCAGAGCTGCAACACGCAGAATCCTCTGGGAAGAGGCATTGCTTGCAAAACCACTCTTGTGAGAGCAAATATTTTGTTCCAGCTCCCATGCCAACCTGTTTTCAGTCAAGGCCCTTCTTCATGCGAAGAAAATCTAGGTTTGAATCCCTCGCTCTGCCATGAAACTCGGGTGACTTTGGGCAAGTTCACAGTCTTTCAGGCTAGCCTTCCTCACAGGGTTGTATTGAGGATAAAATTGGGAGGGAGAGGAACATGCATGAGCTCCTTGGAGGCAAGGGGAGGTGGCAATGTAATGAATAAACAACTTAGATCTTTAAAAATGAAGGGAAACAATAAGAAGTAGCTACTAACTGAATGAGTAGGTGACACGATGCATACAACCAAATTAGTAGGTGGGTTTTCCACAAAAATATATACCCTATTTTTCGCTCTATAAGACGCACCAGACCACAAGACGCACCTAGTTTTTGGAGGATGAAAACAAGAAAAAAAATATTCTGAATCTCAGAAGCCAGAACAGCAAGATGGATCGCTGCGCAGTGAAAGCAGCAATCCCTCTTGCTGTTCTGGCTTCTGGGATAGCTGCGCAGCCTGCATTCGCTCCATAAGACGCACACACATTTCCCCTTACTTTTTAGGAGGGAAAAAGTGAGTCTTATAGAGCAAAAAATACGGTATGTTCCAGCAGTTTTTTCTTTATCCTTTGCACTCGCATTCTGTAGCCCCAGCTTTGCCAGGTTTCAATAGCATGGAAACAAACATTTGTTTTTCCTGGGGCACATGGTTCCACCACCCTGGGAGATTTCTTAAAATAAATATCCACAGGCGTTTGGGGTTCAGAGGGCACTTGCAAGAGGCTGGAATGCCAAATCTGCTGGGAGCCAGCCCTAACTTTTATAGGCTCCTCCTCTCCATGACTAATTCCACCTTCCTGTGATGCGATCAGCTTGCTGAAAGGGATTTTTGAGCTCCTATTGGGTTTTAAATTCTATACTGCTTAGGGCAGAATTCACACGACCTTGGAAGAGGAATAAGAGCCCGGGATTGAGATGGTGGGAACAGGATGCAAGCTGGGACCCAGGTGCACAAGAGGACATGCAAAGAGTGTTATGGAGAGTGTGTTGGTATTTTAGGGATGCTGCATCAATAGGGTGCAGTTTTAGAGATGAGCAACCAGGACCCTTTGCAATGCAGGAATTTCTGGCTCCCGACTTTAGGGTCATATACAGCAAGCAATAGGTGAATACAGTGGTACCTCGGGTTAAGTACTTAATTCGTTCTGGAGGTCCGTTCTTAACCTGAAACTGTTCTTAACCTGAAGCACTACTTTAGCTAATGGGGCCTCCTGCTGCTGCTACGCCCCCGCTGCACAATTTCTGTTCTCATCCTGAAGCAAAGTTCCTAACCCGAGGTACTATTTCTGGGTTAGCGAAGTCTGTAACCTGAAGCGTATGTAACCTGAAGCGTATGTAACCCGAGGTACCACTGTATGTCCAATTCAGTTTATTATTTTTCTAATACTGGCTCATGACACTAGATGGCGAACACGTGCCGGTTTTGGGCTACATTCCGACAGAACTTCGTTCCGTTTTCCTGATGTTTACTTGCCTGATAAATTCCCATGTTTTAGGTGATCTTTCACGCAGCGTAAAAAGACACTTTCTGGAAGAGCACAGTTCAGCTTCAGAGCCAATTGTTCAAAGAGGTGCTGGGCTTTTGCTTGAGGTCTTCTTGCTGAAGTTGGCATTGTTGGGAATGCTGGAGTGGTAGGTCTCTTGCACTGAGTGGGTTGGTGGTGATGGTGGTGGGGTTTGAATGGGACTGAGTGCCTCAGAACTCTATAGCTGTATTATTCTAAAGATGGACCATCCACATTAAATAAAGACAGTGACTGCAAGTTTACTGTGCATTCTGAGTGGCTGAAATCTTCATACGCGGTTCAAGTTTGCGGCCAAGGAAAACTTGTCTCAATCACACTGAGACTTATCTAGTCCAAGACAGGAATCTCAGCTAAAGCATCCATGACAGATGACCATCCAACCTCTGCTTAAAAACCTCCACAGAAGGAGAGTCTGCAACCTGCCGAGGGAGACTGTTCCACTATCAAACAGCTCTTGCTGCCAGAAAGTTCTTGCTGATGTTTAGTCAGAATCTCCTTTAGTGTAACTCAGAGCCATCGGTCCGAGTCCTGTCCTCCGGTGCAGGAGAAAACAAGATTGCCCCATCTTCTGTGTGCCAGCTCTTGAGATATTTGAAGATGGCTCAGCCTGTGATTAAAGAATGGCTGGTTAATATTTGGAAAGCTGCAGAAATGCATACAGTTACAGAACCAGTTTTGATTGCTCCCACTGACTGCACGTATGAGAAACAGATAACATGGGTGCTGGCAAATATACTGTGGACGCTTGGGTTGCGAATGTGATTCGTGCAGGATGCATGTTTGCAACCCGCAGCAGCACGTCTGTGCATGCATGGGTTGCGATCCAGCGCTTCTGCACATGCGCAAAGTGCGATTTAGCTCTTCTACACATGCGCGACCGCCAAAACTTGGAAGTAACCCGTTCCAGTACTTCTGGGTTTCAGCGGTCCGTAACCCAAAAAAATGCAACCTGAAGCGTCTGTAACCTGAGGTATGACTGTAATAGCTTCTCTGTGTGGTAAGGCTGTGAGAATTGCAATGATTATTGATTGTGAGCACTCACAATTTATTTACGCCCTATTGACACCAGGGTGGCTCTTTCAATGTATTATTTCCAGGGTTTCCCAAGGCCTATCCCGACACCTCTGATCACTGCACCATGCCGACTCACATACATGTGCAAAATTGTTTTATGTGACTTGCTTTTGACTAGCATTTACTCAGTGCAAACTCACTGAAACTGTTGTCCTAAGTCAGCGGTTCTCAAACTTTTTTCTCTGAGCCACACATTCAGAATAAAAATTGGTTTGTGCCACACCAAATTTTTCTTCAATATGAAATACAGAGGAAAACATGGGCTGTTGGAGGGGAGGGTTCTTTCCTCCACAAGTCAATTTGGATGGGCAGGGAGGGTTATGAGCAGGGAGGAAAGTGGGGGAAAGCCCCATTGCACTAGCAAAAATCCTTCGTGGGCTTCTTCTAGTAGGAACTGTTAGCTGAATCCTGCCCTACATGTTTGAAATTGCTTTGAGAAGTCTCATACAAGGTGATTGCTAAATTCATATTTATAGTAATCTATACACATAGTAAAATTCAGTATTAATATCCATTGATTATTTTTTTTAAGTACAGTGGTACCTTGGGTTAATAACTTATTTCATTCTGGAGGTCCGTTCTTAACCTGAAAATGTTCTTAACCTGAGGTACCACTTTTGCTAATGGGGCCTCCCGCTGCCGCTGTACCGCCGCCGTGCGATTTCTGTTCTCATCCTGAAGCAAAGTTCTTAACCCGAGGTACTATTTCTGGGTTAGCAGAGTCTGTAACCTGAAGCGTCTGTAACCCGAGGTACCACTGTACAGTAGAACCTCGGTTCTCAAACGTCTCCATTGACAAACATTTTGGAACCCAAATGCCGAAAACTTGGAAGTAAATGCTTCCATTTTTTAACATGCCTCAGAAGTAAAATGGCTTCCACTGTGTTTTTCAATTTTCTCTATTGAATTTGCTGACTGCCCATTGTGCCTCGGTTTTCGAACGTTTCGGAAGTTGAATGGTCTTTCAGAACAGACTATGTTTGAAAACTGAGGTTCCGCTGTATACAGAATGTTAAAGGTAAAGGGACCCCTGACCATTAGGTCCAGCCGCGGACGACTCTGGGGTTGCTTCGCTCATCTTGCTTTATTGGCTGAGGGAGCCGGCGTACAGCTTCCGGGTCATGTGGCCAGCATGACTAAGCCGCTTCTGGCGAACCAGAGCAGCACACAGAAACGCCGTTTACCTTCCCGCAGGAGCGGTACCTATTTGTCTACTTGCACTTTAACGTGCTTTCGAACTGCTAGGTTGGCAGGAGCAGGGACCGAGCAACAGGAGCTCACCCCGTCGTAGGGATTCGAACCACTGACCTTCTGATCGGCAAGCCCTAGGCTCTGTGGTTTAACCCACAGCGCCATGGACTCACTATCTGATGTTTTGAAATTATGATAAATATGCTTTGTTTTGTTTTGGGGTTGTTTAAAGAAGGTCATTGCTAAAGGTCATTGCTGAAACATCTCCATCATTCATGGAGGAGTGGACTATTGATGGCTACCAGCCATGTTGCCTGTACTCTGACCCCACAGCTAGAGGCAGCCATGCTTTCTTATGTTCTTAACTCTTCTGCTTTGCCCATGGCGGGATCTGCTTCCGTCCCACACATTCCATCAGCCAGAGCGGACATGATTTCCCCGAGAAGCCGGAGAGGCGGTAGATGGCAGCAGAGGCCCATGAATCTGGGTGGCCTGGAAGAGCTAAGCTGATCTCATCCTCTTTCCTTTCTCGACAAGCTACACACTGGGAACAGCTCCAGGCTCCGAGCAAAGCAGCTGCTGTTGCCTGATGAGGCCTCAGGGGAGGTTAAGTTTAAGGAAGCTCCGTGCATTTGTGTGTGTGAAAGAAGCGGCTGCAGTGACTCTGACTGTGCTTCTCAGGGAATCGCATGGCGGGATATTAGAATTGAGGAGGGGAGCAGACAGACTGCATTGCCAGCAGGTGTGCACCTAGTCTGTAACTTTTAAAAATAAAATCCAATCGGATATCACAAACACAATGCCAAGAGGAGGTTAATTTTGCAGCCTGTGTACATTGTGCAATCAAGGAAAAACTGCATGCATTTAATCATTTATTCCATGGAGAGGAGTAAAGAGATAGTGAACAGGAAATCTTGGTTACATGCTTTCCCCAGAATCTTACTTAGACAGAAGCATGTTTAAGTTCAGTGAAATCAATCAGCTTAAGTGCACCTCACTCTGAATTGAACTCATAACAACAAACAACAACAACAACAATAATAATAATTTATTATTTATACCTCGCTCATCTGGCTGGGTTTCCCCAGCCACCCTGGGTGGCTTCCAACAAAACACTAAAATACAATAACCTATTAAACATTAAAAGCTTCCCTAAACTCATCAGAGACATGAGATCTAGGAAACTTTCTTTCTTTACAACAACAACAACTACTACTACTACTACTACAACTATAAACATGCAGTTTTAAGAATGCTGAAACTTACTTTCTTTAAAACAACAACCATAAATGTGCAATTTTAAGAATGCTGAATTCTGCAACTCCTATCATATTCCGTGCTGATATGTGGACCTGATCAATGATCACTGCTGAAGTTTAAACTTTAGATTGCACACTGGGTTGTATGGATTCTGCATGCTCAGAATTACACTTGGGCAAATGTTCTCCCCCACCCTAGCCACCTTTATAGAAATATATGTATTTTCCAGCCAAAAGGACTAGAAACTTATTTACTAGCCCCGATGGCTGCAAATGTGCTCTTGAAGAAAATATGCATCGGTAAATTCTTGGGGGAAAGTCTGTTGTTAATAGATGCATCTGCTCTTCGGCTCTGAATCAGCTGCAGCTGCTTAATAAATTGATTTGAAGGTTTATAGCAGAAACCTCCATGCAGATTCAAGGAGGGGAACCAGAACTCAGTCAGTGGCAGAGCACCAGTAAGCTTGTTTTCGGCTGGAGGGTAGGTCCCCAACCAATGGATTACAAATTACAAAAAAATATAAAAAAATAAATGGAGATTCCAACTTAACATTAGGAATAACTTTCTGCCAGCAAGAGCTATTCAACAGTGGAATGGCTTGTTTCAGAAGGTGGTGGAGGTATTTAGACAGAGGTTGGACGGTCATTTGTATGGGATGCTTTAGCTGTGATTCCTACATTGCAGGAGGTCGGACTTTGGGCCTCTTCCAACTTTACAACTCTATGATTCTCTAAGCTGACTGGGCACATTTTTTTAATGTCAGCAGTAGTGACGCACATCTTAAAACTGGCCAACAGGTCTAAAAATAAGTCAACTGAACTTTATTCACCCTCTTTTCTTGGAAAGCATACTTTCTGCATTTCTTTTTACACCTTTTAAATCTCTCTCTCTCTCCCCCCCCTCTCTCTCTCATATCTGTCTATCAATCTATCTGTCTGTCTATCTAGCTATCTAATCTGTTTTGGTTTAGTTGTTTTGTCATGTCCGACTCTTCATGACCCCATGGACCAGAGCACGCCAGGCACTCCTGTCTTCCACTGCTTCCCGCAGTTTGGTCAAACTCATGCTGGTAGCTTCGAGAACACAGTCCAACCATCTCGTCTTATGTCGTCCCCTTCTCCTTTTGCCCTCAATCTTTCCCAACATCAGGGTCTCTTCTATCTTAATCTAAAAACTGAAGTCAGGAGAGATGACACACAACATTTGCCTTTCACAAAGATGGGCCAAACACCATGTGGGTCACACACTTGAAGCAGAACTCTGGAGTTCCAAAACAGTCTCGTCAACATAAAGCCAGATCTCTCTGTGCACATCAGCCGACACATGCATCTTTCAGATGACGGTAACAATTAGGATTGCAATGTTCAGACAAATAATCGTTGAGTTTAATCAAGCTTAAAATATTTTGAGCCAAGGAGGGAGGTGCTTCTGATGAACTGAAAATCAGGTTTGTGATTTGTAATAATAAAAAAGCAATTTTAATATTTGTTTATTTAATATATATTTCAGTAACAACAAGGCAGCTAGCATTAAGGACACAAACACACACAATAATAATGGTGTAGTGGTTAGAGTGTTGCACTAGGACAGTATTTCCCAAAACTGGATCTCCAGCTGTTTGCAGACTATGATTCCCATCATCCCTGACCACTGGTCCTGCTAGCTAGAGAAGATGGGAATTGTAGTCCCAAAACAACCGGAAGCTCAAGATTGAGAAACACTGCGCTAGGACCTAATGCCAGGATGGGCAGCTGAATCCAAGCTCTCGTTTTGGCTATTCAAACTCTCTTCAGGCCACATCCGCTCCCTGCGATGAACCACAGCCCTTGCATTGCACCGTCATTGAGTGTTTTAGCTGAGTCCTTGAACTCTGATCCTGGATGCAGGGCAGAGGGGGGGGGGTGTCTCAAAGTGTGTAGAAAATAGCCAAGCAGCAACCTCCCTTGTAGATATTGGAAATGTTAAAATATTGTACATGCAGGAATTGGCAAGTGGATAGCTGGTGGTTAAGCATAATACATGGAAAGCAACAAAGAATTATTGTAATATGAGGTTAATTGCAAGGAATGGAATGTGAATTAGAAAGACAGTCGTACCTTAGATCTTGAATGCCCTGGAATTCAGACGTTTTGGCTCCTGAACGCCGCAAACCCAGAAGTGATTGTTCCGGTTTGCGAACGTTCTTTTGGAACCCAAACATCTGATGGAGCTTCTCTGGCTTCTGATTGGCTGCAGCCAATCGGAAGCCGTGCCTTGGTTTTCGAGCATTTTGGAAGTCGAACGAACTTCTGGAATGGATTGCGTTCAACTTCCAAGGTACGACTGTAGCTGGGAAAACAATGCAGCAATGAGAGGAAACTATGGACACATGGAGGGCATAGGGCGGGAAGCCAATTTTTGGAAAAGATTGCATTAAATTTGCTTTAATTTGTGGTTGACCTGTTAAAATTTGGAAAACCAACGAAAATGATTTGGGCAAAAAGAGAAAGAAAGGAAAAAAGAAACCAGCCAAGTAGTCAAAGGCAAATTTTTACATTTCTTGCTCTGCCTGCTTTCGCCACCTACGACAGTGGCCCCCTGGGCGAACATGGTTTGGACATTCTTGCACTAGGGTTTCCGTAAGCAGGTTTAGCGGTGATACCGCTCTGGGTGCAAAAGGAGCAAGCGGCTGGTTCAACTGACTGGGTGAAAGGTGAAGGAGCAAGTGTGTGTTATTGGCAATGAAGCCCAAAAGGAGCAAAGAGGAAAGAGAGAGAGACATAAATTCTCCTGTCAGAGTTGCATCCTCCTGTGGCTTGGTCGTTGGTCACTTCCAAAACAATGTGTTCATTATATAATGCCTTAATGTGGAAACTGGGGGGAAAGAGGGGCTTCCTATTACATAACTGCTGGTGTGCGCCTGGCAGATCTCTGGATCCTGGGAGGAACAGAAAGTGCTGCAGCAACTCTTGCGGCCGCAGCCAACGCTTCTCAGTAAACTCAGGGTGGGTATTCATTTCATCATTGCGCAACCCCAATAAACTGGCACCCTGACCCCCTTCCTGCGAAGGAGGACACAGGCAGAGCAGCCCTAATAAGGAAGGCCATTGCCAATTCGTTTCACTTTCCTGGGTGCTCTCCCTGTCTTTGCGTTGACTTTTGTGACCCATTTGTGACCCAGGCCAGTGGCCCAGCTACATCCCTTGCAACTGTCCGCTTTTAAGCAATACATAAAGGGACCCCTGACCATTAGGTGCAGTCATGGCTGACTCTGGGGTTGCGGCGCTCATCTTGCTTTATTGGCCAAGGGAGCTTGCCCTGCAAATATGTCTGAACATTATTCATGGACTGCATTTATATGCCACCTCCAAGGAGCTCAAGATGCTGTCCATGGTTCTCCCTCTCCTCACAACAACCCTGTGAGGTAGGTTAGGCTGAGAGGCAGTGAGTGACTCAGTGACCTTCATGTCCAAGTGGGGATTTGAACCCTTGTCTCCCAAGTCTTAGTCCAACACTCTAACCATTACACCACACCAGCTCTCATGTTACATTTCAGCCTTCTTCACCCTGGTGCCTTTCAGATTTCTTTTTGGGACTACAACACCCATCGTCTCTGAGCAGGGCTGATGGGAGTTGCAGTCCCAAATATCTGGCAATGTTGTGTTGTATCCCTTTGCATTGGAATGTGTGCTGGTCCTGGGGGTTACCCGAGAGACGAGGTCCAGGTCCGGTCCGTGGTCAAAGGTACAAGATGGAGGCAGTCCGTAGTAGCTGAAGCTGGGTGCAGGGCAGGGCGTCGGGTGAAGTCAGGAACAGGCTTGCAAGCAGGGAGCCAGGGTGGTTCAGGCAGGAACTAGCAACCAACAATGTTGCTCCCACAACTTGGGACGGGGGCTGGCTGGCTTTTAATTGCCCCAAGGCATAGGGCGGCCCTGATCCTTTGGTGACTCGCCTCTCCTGGCCTGGAGCATTCCTCCTGCGGGAACTTAGTTCCCTCTGCCTCTCTGCCCTGAGCCTCTGCAGCTCAGGAGAGGCTACCGGACCCAGAGGCAACCTCCTCTTCCCCTGACGGGGCTGAGAGTGGAACACCTGCAGGCAATGGGTCCTCCATCACCTCAGGAGCCAGAGCAGACTCAGCTGATGTCTGCACCTGAGGACCCAGCACAGGTGAGGACCCTTCAGACTCATGCCCCAGCCCCGGCTCAGCTGGTTCTGGAGGCGGGGAATCCTGTGCAGGCTGGGATCCCTCAGGTTTAGCATCCAAGTCGGAATCCCAGGCTATCACAGGATGTGAGCGGGCCTCTCTGCTTCTTTCCCTTTTCCTCTGGCACTGTCGATCAGCATTGTGTCCTTCTCTCTGCTGGTTTAAAGAGCGGAAGGCTGTTTTCTTAGGTTCCCACCCAAAGCATTCGTGGAATGCCAAATATCACAATGAAATAGAGATGCTGGAAGCGGTGGAACCCAAACTGGCAGAAACAAGCACATCTTTGGTATCTAAGCCCCATGTCACACACACACACACACACACACACGGATTTGCACATTCTCCCACAGTCCCAAGACAAAAAATGGACTTTGGGCAGCCCACAAGGGCTACGTCTCGCTGTATCGGGTTCATAGTTGCCAGCTGGACAACTGTAAAGGCAGATATGCTTATTGTCTTATTGAGAACGGCAAGCCTTTTCAACCTTTTGTGCTTTCTTTTATATATGGTAGGCAAATGTTCGGGTCATGTTTCTGTGGTAGTGGATTTGATGAAGGAAATCTCGCATGGTAGATTACCAGCGTTCTGCACTCTGCATGGGAATGTTCCTAACAATTGTTCCTATGAGAGCTCAGCTGGTTAGAGTGTGGTGCTGATAATGCCAAGGTTGCAGGTTCGATCCCTGTATGGGGCAGCTGCATATTCCTGCCTTGCAGGGGGTTGGGCTAGATGATCCTCAGGGTCCCTTCCAACTCTAAAATTCTATGATTCTATGAAAGCACACAGAGAGAGAGAGACAGAGAGGGAGAGAGAAAGAGAGAGATTTGGTCAAGAAGGCTTCCACTTGTCCCCTAGTCCACTTGGCGGAGACGATTCCACCATGAAGTAATGTGTGGCAGTAATAATAATATTATAATAATTTATTTCTTATACCCCACCCATCTGACTGGGATGCCCCAGCTACTCTGGGCAACTTCCAACAAAATACAGAGGGGGGGGGGAAACACGTCAAACAAGTAAAGCAGGGGTAGGCAACTTAAGGCCCATGGGCCACAAGTAGGCCACAAGGATTGTTTAACTGGCCTACGAGCCACCCCTGAACCGAGCCACCCGCTCAGTGAGTCCCCCCATGCTGTGCGCGGCGTGGGGATTTGCTTCCGCGGCACCGGAGATCGCGTCTGTGCATGTGCAAATGCCGAAAAATGCGTCTGCACAGACGCAGACACTGGAAATCATGCACGCAAACCAGTCCACGGAGGGATCTCCACTGGAGTGAACTGGCCCAGGTGAGGTAAACCTTGCTGACCCCTGACATAAAGCTTCCCAAAACAGGGCTGTCTTCAGAAAAGACATACAGTTGTTTAACTCGTTGACATCTGATGGGAAGGCAAGTACAGTGGTACCTCTGGTTGCGAACGGGATCCGTTCCAGAGCCCTGTTCACAACATGAGCAGAACGCAACACACGTCTGCGCGTGCGCAGGTCATGATTCGCCGCTTCCATGCATGCGCGTGACGTCATTTTGAGCGCCTGCACATGCGGTGAGTGGCGAAACCTGGAAGTAACCCTTTCTGGTACTTCCTGGTCACTGCGGGACACAGCTTGAAAAAACGTAACCTGAACCGAATGTAACAAGAGGTATGACTGTAGTTCAATTGCAAAATTCTCTGTACCAGGTTTTGGAAGTCCAGCAGCAGGGATCATTCAGTTTGCATCTTAAGGGTTAATTCTGTTCTCAACTAGCCAAGAGGGGAACAGGTGGAGGTGTTGCTTAGCAACCAGGCAGAGTGGTGTGTTCTTTGCTGAGGTATCGCATGCTCTGATTGGCTGTGTTGTTCTGTAGGGGTTTTTCCTCTGTATGTTTGGTTGAATGTCTCCCTGCTATGTTATGCCTGGACTGAGAATAACAAAACCTCTTTGTTCATTTCTCCTCAAATTATGTTCTGTTGTTATTTTTCCACAGTGTTATCAGGACTTATTTTCTCTCTGGAAACAGCAAAGACACTTAAGTAACACAGACAAGTGCCATGAAGGGCCAAACCAGACACTGTACATCCCATGATGCAGTGCTAAACTGATGAACAGATATGCTGTTCTATTTCAGTGTTTCTTCATTATATAGCACTACAAAGCCCATGATCCTGTGTGAGTGCGTTATGGACAACAAAACACACATGTAAGAGAATGAATGTGGCAATTTCTGATATGTTTTCCAGAGGAACCCCATGCTTCGGTTCCAGAAACTTGTGACAGATTTATTTGGGGCAATGTGGAACATTGCCTTATTTCTGCTACAACCTAGAAAAAGTAGGAACACAACATCTTTTTGAATTTAACAAGCTCTCCATGAATTCCATCTGTGATTATTCAATCAATGTCTGTGTGGGTAGCAAAGTGTATTTTATTACCGCGACGATTGTTTGCGTTCTTTGGAAGATGCACAAACCAGATACGTTTTGTCTCCCCCATGTGATGAATCCACATTCAGTCATCGAGCAAAATCTCTCCAAGCCGGCTTGAGGATGTTTAATTCATTAGATGATATAATGCAACATCGTGAAAGAATCAAAAATCTTTTTTCCTGGAATGTTGGGTGATTAGGGGGGAAAGAAATCTCTTTGCGTTCAGAAACCATTTTAAAGACAAGCACGGGGAAACTGGGGGACCCCCTGCCAAATGTTGATGGACTACAACTCCCATCGTCCCTGGCCATTGGCCATGCTGGCGGGAGCTGATGGGAGCTGGAGTCTTACCAACATCTGACTGGCCTCCCTGCTGCTCCAGATTCACCTCACAAAAGTCTTATGCTAATACCCAAATTTGCAGAACAGCCCTAAATGCACTTCAGCTCTGATGTCATAGCTCAAATATTCAGGGCCAAGGCCCCATCGGACCAATGGTCTCTGATCTACTGACAATACTGGGTTATTTAATTACTGAATTTATATCCCACCTGTCTTCCAAGGAGTTCAATTTTCCTCCCCACCCCATTTTATTCTCACAACAACCTTACAAGGCAGGCAAGGTGAGAGGCAATGACAGGCCCAAGGTCACCCACTGAGCTTAAGGGCCGGAGTGGGGATTTGAACCCAGGCCTCACAGGTCCTGGCCCAACTTTCTAACCACTACACCAAACAGGCTCTCTCCAAATTCCATGATGCGGAATTTCTTAGACTGGCTCCCTCTTGGTTCTCCTGGCAGGCTAAGACCTTGGGGAAACTAGTGGAAATCAGTGACCCTTACCTCCAATTAAACATGTATAGGATTGGGTTATTGGATTGTGGCTTGTTCTTGTTCTTATTAAAGCCTAAAAAAACCTTAAACAGCTCAGGGCCGCAATACCTCCAGGACCACCTCTCTCTTAACTTTTGGCTCCTCCTAAACTCAAATCCCACTGGTTTACTATCCCTAGTACTTCAAGAATCCCATAAAAGTGCCTGGCTTAAAACCGTCTATCAAAAACTTCACTCTTGTGGACTATCCCCACAACACCTATTCACTATGGGCCCCACTAAAGCAAACAGTCTAATTGGTCAACGTCTAAAAGATATCGAGCATCAGAACAACCTGGCCACTATAAGGAAATTCTGCCCTTGGTATGTTCATTTTCCACCTCTCCATTTTGATTCTCTGGCCCCATATCTGCACCAACTTATCATCCCAAAATACAGACGTGCTTTTACGCTTGCAAGACTGGATGTTTTGCCATCTGCGGTACTTGAGGGCCAATTCCAGAAGATCCCACCTGAGAAACGTCTTTGCCTCTGTGGAGATGGTAGCACCGAAACAGCGGCACACGTCCTCCTGTCCTGTACTCTCTACAAAGACCTGAGGAATGAGATCATCACCCCATTCATACTAACCATCCCAGGGCGCTCAACCACTGCCACAATGTCCTTTCTTCTATCAGATCAAAATGAGCAGATAACAGCAAAGGTTGCTAGGTTCATAGCAGGGGCAATCAGAATAAGGGCCACTAACTGACTGCAGATTCAGGACTTTAAATTGTGCTCTTATATCAAATTTCCTTTTCTGCATATACTGTAATGTTTTACTGTGGCTATGGCCATTGGCTAATGCGAATAAAGTTTTATCTTATCTATCTATCTCTCCATATAAACTGGCCTGGACCCTGAGATCATCTTCCAAGGCCCATCTTAGTGTCCCTCTTCCCCCAGACGTCCAGAGGGTGGCAACATGAGGAAGGGCCTTTTCTGCAGTGGCTCCCAGTTTGTGGAATGCTCTCCCCAGAGAGGTTCGCCTGGCGCCTTCATTGCATATATCTAGGCTCCAGGCGAAAACGTCCCTCTTCAACCAGACCTTGGGTTGATCGACATCCGATGCCCCTTTAAATGATTATCTTAGGGGCTGGGTTGGTTCATATGGAGAGAGGCGTTCCTTGACGTATTATGGAAGGGGGTGGGTGGGTTATTGGTTTGTTTTTGCTCTTATTCTTTTTATATATCTTGTGTTTTTCATCTTGTAATTTTATGTTGTGGCCCACCCTGAGATCTATGGTTATAGGATGGTATAAAGGTAAAGGTAAAGGGACCCCTGACCATTAGGTCCAGTCGTGGCCAACTCTGGGGTTGCGGCACTCATCTCGCTTTATTGGCTTCCGGGTCATGTGGCCAGCATGACTAAGCCGCTTCTGGTGAACCAGAGCAGCGCACGGAAACGCCGTTTACCTTCCCGCCGGAGCGGTACCTATTTAACTACTTGCACTTTGACGTGCTTTCGACGTGCTCACCCCATCGCGGGGATTCGAACTGCCGACCTTCTGATCGGCAAGTCCTAGGCTCTGTGGTTTAACCCACAGCGCCACCAGCTTCCACAGGATGGTATACAAATGTAATAAATAACAAAAACTGAAGAATATTATGCTGTCTCTGAAATACAAAGAACAGGAAAAATAGTCTACTGAATGCAAGATCAGATTAAAAACAATAAAATCCTTAAATGAAAAAAAACCTATAATTATCTATTTTGTGTTTGTTGCAATTTTTTTAAATAAAAGTTTTTATTAGTTTTCAATACAGTATACATATGATACCATATCAAAGGTTTATCACAAATTATATATTATGGACTTCCTTCAGCTAATCTGCCAATCATCCGTAATAAAATTTTAGTTACGCATTTCCTAAATTTAATACTGCCTTTTTATATACCTTCCCAATCTTATTTTCTTTTTTACAATACTCCTCAACCTTTCACAGAGCTTCTTGGAATCCCACGAACGTTGTTTGTTCATCACATATATTTTTCAGATACTCTACAAATTTCCCCCAGTCCTCAATGAACTTATGGTCTCGTTGATATCTAATCTTCCCAGTTAATTTGTCCAGTTCTGCATAGTCCATCATTTTCGTTCTCCATTCTTCCAGGGTCGGTAATTCCTCCTGTTTCCATCTTTGGGCCATTAATATTCTCGCCGCTGTAACTGCATATTGGAAAAGTTTACAGTCCTTTCTATTTATTTCATTTCCTACTATTCCTAACAGAAGAGCTTCTGGTTTCTTTACAAATGTATATTTCAACATCTTTTTCAGTTCATTATATATCATCTCCCAGAAACCCTTCACCTTCTTACATTCCCACCACATATGGTAAAATGTCCCTTCTTTTTCTTTACATTTCCAACACTTATTACAGGTTTTATACATTTTCGCTGTTGCAATTTTTTTTGGTGTTTTTCTCTTGTGACGTTATGTTGTGAACCACCCTGGGATATACAAATTTAATAAAAATTTGTGTGAAGAAAATGTAAGGCGTACACATTTGTGCCTTATAAAAGGTGTTTTTGGTGTTTTTATCTTGCGACGTTATGTTGCGAACCACCCTGGGATATACAAATTTAATAAAAATTTGTATGAAGAAAATAGTAAGGCGTACAGGTTTGTGCCTCATAAAAAGAAACAGATGGGAAGAAAGAAATGAAGCGATCCCAGAATATGAATGAAGGGGTCCTAATATGAACAAAGGGTTCCTAATTTTTAGGGGAGGAGGAAGGGAAAGTCCGATTTGCACCAGTCCTGTTGAGGAGAAACTCGAACAACAAAGCCAGTGTATCTTGGAGGAAATAAAAATACTCGGATTACCTTTCTGGCCTGAGCGCGGATGGCTGTGCTGAGGGGTGTGTTAAAAGGGGAGGGGGGGAATGAGAAATACGGCATGATGGATTTCTGCGCTGGACGAAATACCAGACACAGCTGTTCATTTGCGATGCTTACCAGAGAGAGAGAGAGGAAGCCGGACAGATGTTGCTCATTTCCTCTGTTGCTGTGTGGCCAACTCTTTGTTGTGCCGGAGGAAGAGGAGAGCGCCCCTCTCACTAAATTATACAACGCAATTCCAGTGTGGGAATGCCGGGCGAAGGAGGAATGCGAGGCTAGCTTAAAGGGACGTACATAATACCGAGACAGGCTGTGGTGTGTCGTTTCTTCCATGCTCCCCAGCCTGAATCAGCAGCTTACACATAGCATTCACGGGCAACTGGTGTGAGGTTGCACCAAGGGCTGCCAGCTTCAGAAATTAGGGATGGGCCAAACCCGTCGGTTTTCCCTTTTCTTTTTAATTATTTTTCAATTTTTCTTTTGTTTTATGTGCGGACAAACAGACATAACACACAGACATACATTATATGACAAATAAAAATGGAAAAATAAATAGAAAAAACAGAAAAGAAATAACAATATTTTAAAAAAGAACCATAACAAAAATAAAAGCGTACCTAAAAAATACTCTAATGGATGGTATATTTTAACCAAATTTCAGATCCATCTTCTTTGATGACTTCCTTCATCTCTACGCAGGTCTGTTGTCAACCATAATAATCTGCTTCCTTTTATCTTCTTATAAACTCTCTTTATATTTCTATTTAAATATTTTATTCTAACCATAAATCCATTTGCGAAAGTTAATTAAAACAAGTCAAAGTAGTAATTTGCGGGCATTGCTTTTTCTGGCAATCGCTATATTTCTTCCAGCCTTTCTGAATTATTATTTTTTTTTTTGCTATAACCTCTGATCGCATCTGTCAATCTTGTCAATTCAACATAACTAAATAATTTGTCTTGCCATTCTTGTTTTGTTGGAATTATTTCTTTTTTCCAATTTTTCGCAAATCCATCGATTTTTCAGCCCCCCTGCCCAGATTCCTCATTTTTGCAGTCCGAAATTCAGTTCTCCTCTGAATCTTGCGATTTTTTTTACCCTTTAGACCCCCCACCATGAAAATACATATAAGCATGTTGTTGTGCATTTCTCCCGAAAATTTTTTGGTATGCAGCTCTGAGAAATGTGCACATTTTTTGCAAGCACTTTCCCCCAGTGGAAGGCCTTTTTGTAGGCTGTTTACACTGATGTGTGCATTTTGTACACTCTCACTCCGTAATACATCCATCTTTCTATGCATTGGTTGGAGGACGACATCACGAAAACCGGAGAACTGAGAATATTGAAGAGCAAGGGGCATGATCTGCTGGAATGAGCAGCTTAAGGTGAGGCACACCTGTGGCTCAGCCAGCATTAAGTCAGCCAAAGTAATAATAATAATAATAATAATTTTTTATTTATACCCCACCCTTCCTGATTTAAAAACCGGGCACAGGGCGGCTAACGACAAATTGAAAACACTTTAAAACACTTAATTATAAAAGCAGCATAAAATACAGTATAAAAACATGAAGAACAATAAAATTCAAAAATCAATTAGATAATCCCCAGGGCTAGCTGGCTGAATTGGTCCTACTTGGGCCAGCGAGGAGGCCAGGGGAGAATTAGCTGTGGGGTCTCAGAGCAGGTAATCTTTATAAAAAGGGGAGGGGGAGGGAAGGAAGGGGAATAAAAGATCAGCCTAAGTTCAAATTGAAAGCCAGGTGGAATAGCTCTGTCTTACAGGCCCGACGGAGGAAGGTTAAATCCTGCAGGGCCCTGGTCTCATGGGACAGAGCATTCCACCAGGTCGGAGCCATCACTGAGAAGGTCCTGGCCCTGGTGGAGGATAGTCTGACTTCCTTAGGGCCTGGGACAGTTTGTGGGACAGTTTCGATATGCTATTACAAGTCCCACAGAAGGAGCGTTCCAGGGACAGGGGACCAGAGAGGGTGGACTTAGGCTGGATCCTAAGCCTGTTCAGCTTGTTGTTGTTGTTGTTTAGTCGTTTAGTCCAACTCTTCGTGACCCCCATGGACCAGAGCACAGCAGGCACTCTTGTCTTCCACTGCCTCCCGCATTTGGGTCAAACTCATGCTGGTAGCTTCGAGAACACTGTCCAACCATCTTGTCCTCTGTCGTCCCCTTCTCCTTGTGCCCTCCATCTTTCCCAACATCAGAGTCTTTTCCAGGGAGCCTTCTCTTCTCATGAGGTGGCCAAAGTATTGGAGCCTCAAGAGTCTCCTCCTCCTGTTCAGCTTAGGATCACATAATATGGCAACCTGACATGGAATACTGCTTTAAAGCGGGTGGAAATAGGACATAACCCGCAACACACCGAGGCAAAAAACTGGGACACACGTCTTCTGGGGTCGTGCACAAGAGCATAGCACCCAAAAAGTGTGTTTCAGGGTGCTGTGCGAGATTGATATGAAGAACCACTGTAGAGTTGTTGGCTAGCCTGCTCATTCTTTTTTTAAAAAAAGGTCTCACAAGGCTTTGAGGTGGGGGCCCTGCATATGCAAATACCGTGGCTCTTTATTATTAATAGCTGTGGGATTTGCAGCTAGGCAGGAATCCCCAGAGGCTCCCGTTTTGCACACGGAGGAAAAGAAGAAAATGGAAGAGCTTCCTTCCTTTCTGTTCTACGATTGTCGTAACTGGGTGGGCCTGCCCCCCCCAAACAGAGCGATAGAAGCTGCCTTTTCTTGTCCTTTAATACAAAATGTGAAAAATGCAAGCTTGTTTGCAAGAGATAATTCTATCCAAGTGCACTCAGAATACACCGCTCAAGGAAGCAAACAAATAAATTTCACAAGGAATACACCAGTCCTCCATAAGCGCCATGACCCAAAGACACTCCAAGTGTCCCTATTTTCCAGGGACAGTCCCTGATTTAGAGAAGCCATCCTGGTTTCTGATTTGATCCTGGAATGTTCCGCTTTCCGTTAGGACGTCCCTGTTTTCATTACAGAAACGTTGATGGGTAAGGAGTTATGCGACCCCCCCAAACCAAGGAACCAAACCTTTAGAAGATATCTGAAGGCAGCCTTGTATGGGGAAGTTAAAAAATGCTTTATTTTGTTTTTATATATGTTGGAAGCTGCCCAGAGTGGTTGGGGCAACCCAGTCAGAAGGGTGGGGAATAAAAAATGAAGAGAAGGAATCTCCCACCTCAGCCTGAGATCTGCTGGATCCTATGCTGCTCATGTTCACAGATCTTGCTACAGGATTCTGCCCTCTGTAGATTCCTCAGATATTCTAGATGAACGAGGGCCGAATGATTGAGCCTGAGCTGGAGGGCCCTGGGCTCTCCCAGAACAAGCTGGCTATAGAGGAGGGTTGGACAAATTCTTGGAGGAGAGGACTATAGAAGGCTGCTGGCCACGATGGCAGGCATCTGGTTGGCCACAGTGAGAATAGGATGCTGGAAAGCAAATATGCTGAGCAGGCTGAAAGCAAAGAATAAGGTTACCGTAACTTCCGTCATAGAGCTTGAGTACGCTGATGACAACATAGTGTGTGCACACTCAGGGGATGACTTCCAAACCACCATAAATATCTTCGCAGAAGCTTACAAAAAGCTTGGCCTATCGCTCAACATCCCAAATACCAAAGTGCTGCCCCAACAAGCACAAAACAACCCCTTTGCAGCGCCACAATTCCAACTCAACGGTGCAACGTTGCAAAATGTCGATCGCTTCTCCTACCTGGGCACTGCAGTTATCTTTCCACAACGGCCGACAAAGATGTCCCCACTGTGGAAGGACGTGTGGATCCAGAATTGGCCTCCACAGTCACTTATGGACTCATTGTTAAAACCGTGTTTATGGAAGACAATCTTACTTGGCTACGAGTGATCGCCAAAGAAGAAAGCAACTGGGCAGGCCGTGAGTCTGATCCACCAGAGCTTTTCTTACAATACATAAATCTGTACACTGGACAGTTTTCCCTAAACTATGTGTCAGGGAACTGTCATCGGAACTAGAGGAGGAGGCGAGGCTCCACAACGATGCTGGAGAGGGGCCAAGCAGGGAGAGAGGCAAGTCTCCTGTTGGGGAAGAAAATCAGCGCAACACCAGGGATAGAGGGGGGCCAATGGGGGAAGCAGAGAGCAGGCTCCGGGACTCTTCACTGGACACCAGCGGGGAGAGCACAGGTCCTCCGCTACCCACGCCCTCCCTGCGCAGAAGACTTCCGCGCAGGGAGAGTAGGAGGAGACTGGGCGTCAAACAACTTTTATGTTGGAAAAGGTTTAAGAAACGCCCACTGACGGATTCTGCCAGCGACTGAACAGCCACGGAGTGGATGGCTGTCCAGCGAGAAATGGTTTAACCAGCCAACCTAGCCCAGAGCAGCATCTATTTACGCACAAGCAACCCCTAAAGCCATCACACTATGGGAACGTGCGGGAGGTGATATGCTCAATCGACCTGGATTACAGAGATAAGACTTGCTGCCTTGTCACTTGCAATGCCACCCACATCTCTCTCTCTCTCTCTCTCTCTCTCTCTCTCTCTCTCTCTCTCAGCACCTGTTTCATCAAAGACCCCAAAGTGGGAAGTCTTCTCACGGTGCCCAATTTTTAGCAGACTCCTCATTGCCACTGCGGCGTCCGGGAGAATGAGGCGTAGTTTGAGGTTACAGTTAAGAGATTACAAAGGCTGTGTGTGTGTGTAAAAGGATGTGTGCAGCTGCCACACTCTGGACAAAAAGTGGGTTCTGCGGATGTGAAACCCAAGAGAAACTTGCATAAGAGACCTGCTCGGCTGTGGAGCGTTGGTTGGTTAGGTCCATGAGGCAGCTGCGTAAAAGTGCCGGGTGGGGTGGGGGCATTTTCTTCTTCGCCCCCCCCATCTTATTTCTGTAATGGCCTTCTGGAACCCCATGCTTGGGGAATTGCAGCTGTGGACTCCCGAGGGCCCTGGTGGGTTTGCGTCTCAATTTGCGCAATCTATCTTTAGAGAATTGCATGTTCATTTCTGAGAAGGGGTATCGGCGCTCGACCGGGGGCTGCCAAACCACTTCCTGCGAGCGTTAACTGAACTGGGAGGACATGGCCCCCCACCCTTCCTCGCTCCGAGCGCCCTCCTATTCCTCTCCACCATCACCCTCCCAAGCTTGGCATCATAAGAACAAACTGGGACAGGCTGCAAGGCTAAACAAGAACTATACAATAATAGAAAGTTGGAGGGGACCCCTATGGTCATCTAGTCCAACCCCCTGCGATGCAGGAATCTCAACTAAAGCATTCATGACAGGTGGCCAGCCAACCTCTGCTTAAAAACCCCCAAGGAAGGAGAGTCCGCCATTTCCCGAGGGAGCCCGTTCCGCAGTCAAACAGCTCTCACTGTCAGAAAGTTTCCCCCCATATTTAGTCCGAATCTCCTTTCTTGCAACTTGAAGCCATCGATTCGAGTCCTACCCTCGAGAGCAGGAGAAAACAATCTTGTTCCCTCTTCCGTGTGACCGCCCTTGAGATATTTGAGATATCTCTTCTCAAGTCTCCTCTTTTTCCAGGCTAATCACACCTGGCTCCAAATTCTGTCAAATTCACAGAAGATGAAACTCTCACTGGTGGGTACAGGCCCAGTCAAAGGGGGGTGGCATATGGGCCACTTGGCCCAGGCCTCCGATTCCAAAGGGGGCCTCGGTCAGCATATTCACAATCGCAGGGGATGCACTGGGGCGAACGCAGAGGTGCAAAGGCGGTGGTGGTGGTGGGTGGATTCCCTGGGGCCATGGCTGGCAGCGCGAGAGAAAACTTCTCTGGCGTCCTGGACGGGGCCTGCGATTTCTCTTTATATGCAGATACAGTTCAAGCCTTGAAATAAAATTATTTGTCAGCATAACTTTTGTGAAAATTATTTATATACTTATTTATAAGACTTCAGTTATCCCCAGGGTAAAAAAAGGGGGGGGCACATTATCTACCTGCCCCGGGCCTCTGCCTGGCTCTGCAAGGCCCTGGGTGGGTAGGCCAGTCCAGGATACAATATGATTCTGAATACCAGTTGCTAGAAACCGGGGCGGTGGCATCCTGCTTTCGGGCTTCCCACAGGGTCACTGTGACTAAAGGATGCTGGATGAGCGGGGCCACTGGCCTGATCCAGCAGGCTCTTCTTCGAAACACCATGGAGTGTGCCTACAGGGGCAAAGCCAAACCACATTGTTTAGCAGCACCAATGGGCGCAAGCCTGGGCAGTGTGTCTAGAGGCCCTGGGCTTGCTCCCCAGATGGCAAGACCCCCTCTTGGCCTCTCTGATGTGGTCTAAAGGAAGGCAGAGCAAGACGTATGGCTCTAGCTTGGCTGCAGGAGGTGCAGGAAGGAGGCGCACAAGGCCCCATCCAACCATCTTAGGGACTCCACTCTGGATTTGAGTAGAGTTTCCCCCTTAGCCTTTTCCGCTCCTGAAGATCGTGGGATCACGATGCTGTGGAGGTTTGGGGTCAAAGTTTTCAATCTCCTAGATGAGCTACATTCCCAGGTTGACGCAACCTGAAAAGATTTAACCTGAAGCATCTTTAACCTGAGGTATGACTGTATTCCTAAATTTGAATCTCTATGTATTAACTAGCATGTGAACTTCATATGCAGTTGTATGCGAACTGCTGCTGACATTTGTCTTGTGATAAGTTCCCTTTTTGCAGGAGAATGTGTCCATTCTTGTCCGGAGGTGGTGTCGTACTCCTACAAAACTCTGCCTGCTGATCTGAACTAGGAGTGGAAATTGGTGGCACCCATGGGAAGGAAAGTCTTATGTCTTTATCTCGTGTCATGGTCCACACAAGGACCATGGTAGAGAGCTTCAGGGACAAGCAGGAGTCTGAAACCCACAAGCTTTAAGCTAAAGGTATCTCATCTGCCCCGTACTCATAACAACCAGACCTTGCTTGTTGGTCCATTCCAGGCTTGGCGATTTTCCTCTGCGGGCCCCATTGTTTACTGAAATGAGCCAACTGTTTGCCCGAGTACACCGCAAGTCTCCCACCCTCCAGCTATCTGTGGTCCCAGAGCAAATAAACATTGAGTTTCAGAGGAGGACACTGGATAAGATCCCTTGGTGTGATGCACAAACATCGCTGGTAGGAGCCGGCCCTGTCCCCTACTCCCTTATCTGTTTTGTCCACTCCAGAAAAGACTCCCTGCCTCCTTTTATTATGCAGTCCCTCCTCTCCTAATCTTCCCCACCCAGATGTTATCAGGGATAATGGGGGTCTCTCTGGGAGGCTGGCCTATAGCTGCTCCTTAGGTTAGCAGAAAATCCATTTGTTTCTCAGGAAAGCTCGCTTCCCAAACATTGGGTTGGGCGAGTGAACAGAAAGTCTCTTCTGATAATATTTTGCACGGTATGCGGGCTGCGGTACTCTATACAGCCCACTCACATGGGAGAAAGACCCGTTGAATTCAGTATCTGCCAACTTCTGGGCAGATCTAAGAAAGTAAGAACAGCCTGTTCTTATAGAGACCAAGTGGATGCCCTAAACATAAAGAGAAGCCTGGAAGAAGGATGCAAGAAAAAAGCACACCAAGAACTCAGGCTAAAGTTTCAATAGTGGGAGTGGTAAGGTAAAGGGACCCCTGACCATTAGGTCCAGTCGTGACCGACTCTGCGGTTGCGGTGCTCATCTCGCTTTATTGGCCAAGGCAGCTGGCGTACAGCTTCCGGGTCATGTGGCCAGCATGACTAAGCCGCTTCTGGCGAACCAGAGCAGCACACGGAAACGCCGTTTACCTTCCAGCCAGAGCGGTACCTATTTATCTACTTGCACCTTGACGTGTTTTCGAACTGCTAGGTTGGCAGGAGCAGGGACTGAGCGGGAGCTCACCCCGTTGCGGGGATTTGAACCGCCGACCTTCTGATCGGCAAGTCCTAGGCTCAGTGGTTTAACCCACAGCACCACCTGCGTGGTCCCTACTCGCAAATCAATAGTCAATTTTAACAAAGACTGATCCATTCAAAAGTATGTACAATGAATACATACTTTTGAATGGATCAGTCTTTGTTAAAACTGACTATTGATTTGCGAGTAGGGACCACTCCCACTATTGAAACTTTGGCCTGAGTTCTTGGTGTGCTTTTTTCTTGGTATATTTGATAACAAGAACTCCAACGTATTTAATGCAAGAAGGATGCAAGCACAACAGCAATCTCTGTACAGTCATACCTCGGGTTAAAGTAGCTTCGGGATGAGTATTTTCGGGTTGCGCACTGCAGCGGCCCGGAAGTAATGGAGCGCGTTACTTCCGGGTTTCGCTGCTCGCGCATGCGCAGACGGTAAAAACGACGTCACTCGCATGCACGGAAGCCGCGAATTGTGACCCGCGCACGTGCAGATGTGCAAACACGGGTTGCGTTTGCTTCAGGATGCGAACGGGGTTCCGGAAAGGATCCTGTTTGCATCCAGAGGTACCACTGTACTTGTGACTCAGTCAGTATGAGGCTCTTAATCTCAGGGATGTGAGTTCGAGTCGCATGTTGGACAAAAGATTGCTGCATTGCAGGGGGTTGGACTTGATAACCCTCAATGTCCCTTCCAACTCTACGATTCTTTGAAGACTCCCTGCTACTGGTATTCAGAGGACTATTGCCTCTGACAGTGGAGGAACAGTAGCTGTCGATAAGTCTCGTCCTCCGTGAATTTGTCTAATCCTCTTTGAAAGCCACCTGAGCTGACAAGCTGCAGCTGAGCAAGCCCTGTCCCACATTCCAGCCAAACGCAGCCCAGCCTTGAGAGCTATTTATCGTCCTCCAATATTGGAGGCAGCACATCTCTAAGCCATCCTAGTGGCTGCAGTGGCGTAGCGTGGGTTGTCAGCACCCGGGGCAAGGCAAGTAATTTGTGCCCCCTAACCCGTGGATTTGCGCCCCCTAACCCGTGGATTTGCCCTAACCCCCAGATGTTGCGCCCGGTGCGGCCGCCCCCCCCCTGCACCCCCCATGCTACGCCACTGAGTGGCTGGGGAGCAGAAGTGGGGAGAAAGTCATTGAGGGCATGTAGAAGTGGGGGTGCATGCCATTGTGTTCATGTCCTGCTTGGGTGCTTCCCATAGGTCAGGTTTTTTGGAAGACAAGAAGCTGGACTAGAGGAAATCTTTGGTTTTACCTAGCAGGGCACTTCCTACCTTGTGGAAGGATGAAAGGGAGAACCTCTGCAGGACATTTTAGCATGTGGACAGGCTCACACAGGAGAAGATGGTCCTTGTGTCGGGGGGCCACTAGGTGGCACATCGGAAGATGGCTGACAATAACATCTCTCCGACCCACACGAGGTAATTTGGAGGCTATGATGGGGGTAATTAGCCTCCTTAACCCCCCCAGGATTGTGGGGGGGACGGCCCTTGCCTGCTGTGCCCTATACCACCCCCGAATTTGTGGGGGTGGGGGCACTAGGCACAAAGCCCTCCTGTGGGATTCCGGCACTCCTGGACGCCGTCCCTGATTCGCGCCGCTAGTTGCAAGCATCTTCAAAAGAAACAATTCGGACGAGATAAATTGCACATGCTTCAAGGAAAAAGGGGAGTAAACACTGCTGACAGAAGAGATCTCTGATAACAAGACAAGAATAAAATATGAGAAGATACGTCAAGATACGGTATGACAAATCACTGAGGGGGGAGGGGGAAAAACCTGCCTTCCTTTTTCTTATGTGATTTAACAAGAATCCCCTCCCCTAATGAGCCAGAAACTAAGCACTTAAGCTGTGGATTTAAGGCTGTGTGGAGATAAACTTTCGAACCGAAGCAATGTTTCAAGATGAAGCTGGAAAGCTAAGAGTTTTGGAATGACGCAGTTAAAAATGCCGTCGCCATTTTGAGAGGCATTGTTGGAGCTCTTGGGTCTGGGAGGAGAAAGAGAGAAATAGAGTTGTTTACATATCGTGGATCAACTCCTCGGTGGGACTTAAGAGCGACAAATGCCAAATTCATGATGGAAAGAGAGATGCTATCTACGAAGGAGATATATGGAAACCATCTGGACTTAGTGGAGGAACGGGAAATCCACACAGGATTATTATTTTGCTTATTGGCTTAAGGAGACTAACAGAAGAGATCGTAAAGGAAAAATAGAAATTATATGAACAAGATATGATGTGGAATGGGACTGATTTGGACATTAACGCAGTAATAAGAAGATGATTTGAATCCCCCTTTGGATCTTGAAGTATGGGTTCCCCCAACAAAATTTAAAAAAATGGCTTTGTAATTTGGAATTATGTGATGTGATTTAATTTGATGTGATTGGCCAGTTAATAAAAATTAATTTTTTTTAAAAAAAGATGGTCCTTGTGTCTTCTTGATCCCAAGCCATTTAGTTCCTCAGTGGACATAACTAGCAGTGCAGGGATGCAGGTGACGCTGTGGTCTAAACCACTGAGCCTCTTGGGCTTGCCGACCTTTCCGAAGGTCAGCAGTTTGAATCCCTGCAATGGAGTGAGCTCCTGTTGCTCTGTCCCAGCTCCTGCCAACCTAGCAGTTCGAAAGCACACCAGCGCAAGTAGATAAATAGGTACCACTGTGGCGGGAAGGTAAACAGCATTTCCGTGTGCTCTGGCTTCCGTCACTGTGTACCGTTGCACCAGAAGCGTTTTAGTCATGTTGGCCACATGACCTGGAAAGTTGTCTGTGGACAAATGTCGGCTACCTCAGCCTGAAAGCGAGATGAGTTGCCCACAGTCGCCTTTGACTGGACTTAACCGTCCAGGAGTCCTTTACCTTACCTATAACTATCAGTCTGAATTGGACCCAGAAGCAGAACGGCAAACAGGGAAGCCATTGCAATGCTCCAAATAACGTCTCCAGTCAACAGCTAGGTGCATTTTGGCACCAGAGACAAGGGTCCCAAATGCTGCCTCTACATCTTCCCCACCAGGGAAGAAGTGGGTCAGGGAAGATCTCTATCAGGAGCAAAGGGGAGAAAGATTGACATTGGAATCTGATGGATCCTGCTGCCTGAGGCAGTTGCCTCACCTCACCAGAGCTGGCTGGCCCTGGCTAGGCTGTGGCATTCTGGACCAACTGAAGCTTCTGAGCATTTTCCAAAGGCAGCCCCATGCAGAGTGCACAGTGGCAGCATTGATGCAACTGAGCCTTGGTTTCTTAAGCATGAGGTGGGTACCATGGCCGGCTCTGTCCTTTAGCAACACACATGCAGGATGAAGTAGTTCAAGAACATCCCTGGGAGATGAGCTCCCTGCTCAAAAACCTCCCTCTGATGCATACAGCAGATTAGGTCCAGATTCCCACCCCCATGTTTACCAGGCTCCTCTAGCTATGATAGATTGTTCTAGCAGATGCTTCCCTGTAACCGATACACTGACAGAGATGGATTGTCGCCTTGCTTGTTGTTAAGTAATTCGTGGCCGGTTGTTACTGAGTGCATCCCTCTCCTATACACCTTCCCCATAAACATGCTCATTGCACATGGACATGCGGTAGTTTAATTACATGCACAGGGATGCTGGGGCAGCTGGAGGACGGTCATGCTTCTGGAAAGGTTCAGAAAAAGGCCACCAAAATTATCAAGGGGATGAAGTGGCCCCTCTACGAAGACAGCCTGCAGTGTTTGGGACTTCTTAGCTTAGAGAAAAGGCAAGGGAGAGGTGCCAGGAGTTTATAAAATCAGGATCTGATCCCTTAGGGGGATCTAGACTGGTGACTGGGAGTTGCCGCAGAGACCATATAACACTGGTCCTGAAAGACCTTCATTGGCTCCCAGTACGTTTCTGAGCATAATTCCAAGTGTTGGTGCTGACCTTTAAAGCCCTAAGCAGCCTCGGTCCAGTATACCTGAAGTAGCGTCTCCACCTCCTTCGTTCTGCCCGGACACTGAGGTCCAGTTCCGAGGGCCTTCTGGTGGTTCCCTCACTGTGAGAACCAAAGCTACAGGGAACCAGGCAGAGGGCCTTCTCGGTGGTGGTTCCCGCCCTGTGGAACACCCTCCCATCAGATGTCAAGGAAATAAACAACTATCTGACTTTTAGAAGACATCTGGAGCAGCCCTGTTTAGAGAAGTTTTTAATGTTTGATGTTTTATCACATTGTTGTTGTTGTTGTTTGTTGGGAGCCACCAAGAGTGGCTGGGGAAACCCAGCCAGATGGGCAAGGTAAAATGAATGAATGAATGAATGAATGAATGAATGAATGAATGAATAATAAGGCTCTTATGTGGGAACAAAGGAACTCAGAAAGGTGCCTTATCCTGAGTCAGGCCATTGGCCCATTAAGCTCAGTATTGCCCACACTGACTGGCAGCAGCTCTCCAGAGTTTCAAACAAGGAACCCTGCCTGGATCTGTCACGGGTTGAACTTGGGACCTTCTGCCTTCAAAGCTCTCCCCTTCTCAGGCCCAAATCTGAATTTTCGTGCTGTGTCCACTAGCCTGAACATTTTGGCCTAGCTATTTTATTTTATTATTACATTTGTCCGCCATCTTTGTTCTCCAAGGATCTCAAGGTGGTGTACATGGTTCTCCTCCTGCCCATCTCAGCCTCATGACAACCCTGTGAGGTAGGTTAGGCTGAGAGAATGTCACTGGTCCAAGGTCACCTAGTCAGCTTCATGGCTGACTTGAACCCGGCTCTCCCAGGTCCTAGTCTGATATTTTAACTGTTATGCCACACTTAGGCTGCAATCCTGATCCATTTACCTGGGAGCGAGCCCCCACTGAATTCAATAGGACTTACTTCTGAGTAGACAGCAGGACTTAGTTCTGAGACTAACTTCATCTCCTGCCCTTTCCCTCCCCACGAAACGAAACTGAAGGCTAGCAGCACGATCCTACACAAGTCTATGGAAAAGTAAGTGCTATTGAGTTCAAGGGGGATTGCCTCCAGGTAAGTGAGCACAGAATTGCAGCCTAAGGGAAGCCAACGAAACGATTCCAAATAGCAAATGTTGCAGAATAAACTGATGCACAAAATTAGACAGATGAATCCTGTAATTTATACAAGCGGCAGAACGCACGTTTACAATGGCACAAGATTTTCGTTTCATTTGGCACAGAGTACAAAAGAGCCCCGACTGCAGCCTGGAAGGGGAGCCAAGCTGGGGAGATTGATCCGACTAATGTTACAAAGAGAATCGCAAGATCTTTAAAAAGTCGCAAATAAACCTGTTTTGGATCAGAGTTTTCTTTCTCCTAGATGGGCTACCTTCCCAGGCTGGCAAGCCCCACCTGTCCCCTCCCCAGGCACATGCCCCCAATGCTTGGCAATATCCAAGAGTCCCGTGGCAAAAAATTATTTGGGATTCTTCAGCAGACAAGTTGGTGGGGAAAGAGTTCTGAGAAGGTAGGGTTTGAAAACCACTCTTCTTTATCAGTTGGGTCTGGATGTGTAGCAAACCAGGGAGAAAGGGTGTTCTGCTCACCCCCTATTACACACACAAACACACACACCTCTTTTTCTAGGAATCATTAACAAAAAGGCCTCAGAGAAAGTCCTGTGGTTACCAACGGAAAGAAACAAGTTCCTTCCAATCTCCCAGTGCACCTTGTGCCTTGTGGTGAGAATTACTGTAAGAGGTTTATCCAAGGAGCTCAGCAACCACAAGCTTACACACAGCAGTTTTGTGAATGAAAGATGGAGAGAGAGGCACGCCGGGTAGCATTTTTTTTAAAACAATAATTATGTTTCATAAGCTGGCTTGTGTAATCCTTATGGGAAATTGCACAGGTATGTTCTCAGGCGAAAATGAGTCAGATACGAAAAAGTCTGCCTGGGCAAAGTCATGGCCATTCTGTGAGGATGTAAAAGGAAGTTCTTCAGTACAGTCATACCTCATGTTACGTTTGCTTCAGGTTGCACGTTTTCAGGTTGCGTCCTGCGGCGACCCGGAAGTATCGGACAGGGTTACTTCCAGGTTTTGCCGCTCGCGCATGCACAGATGTGCAAAATGACGTCACGCGCATGTGCAGAAGCGACGAATCGGGACCCGCGCAGACGCACAGATGCGGGTTGCATTCTTTTCAGGTTGTGAACGGGCCTCTGGAACGGATCCCATTTGCAACCAGAGGTAAGGTAAAGGTAAAGGGACCCCTGACCATTAGATCCAGTCGTGGCCGACTCTGGGGTTGCAGTGCTCATCTCGCTTTATTGGCCGAGGGAGCCGGCATACAGCTTCCGGGTCATGTGGCCAGCAGCGAACCAGAGCAGCGCACAGAAACGCCGTTTACCTTCCCACAGGAGCAGTACCTATTTATCTACTTTGACGTGCTTTCGAACTGCTAGGTTGGCAGGAGCAGGGACCGAGCAACAGGAGCTCACCCCATCGCGGGGATTCAAAGCGCTGACCTTCTGATTGGCAAGTCCTAGGCTCTGTGGTTTAACCCACAGCGTCACCCGCATCCCTTTTGCAACCAGAGGTACCACTGTACTATTAGAGCATCATCACGAAGTCTTTCATCCACTGAAAAAGAAAAGTCGATTCACAGTATCACCATCAAGTTGTTCTTATCGCCACAACTTTCATCATTATCTCCATTGTCCTACATTTTTCAACAACCAAAAAAGGGGCTTAATTTTTAAATTAAAAACTGCACCCGAAACATACAATTCCCGCCCCCCACACCCTGGCAAGATACAAACGCAGTCCAGAAACAATGCAAACAAGTAATTCCAGGACAAAAAGAATCCCAGGGTCGAAAGCAGAGAAGAGGAGGAGGCTGAAATTCTGCACTCCAACTTCCATCAACCCAAGACAGTATGGTCAGGGGTCAGGGATGATTGGAGCTGGAGACTAACAACATCTGCAGAGTCAAATGTTACCCATCCTTACTCTGCTGTAACTAAGCCTAAGGATGTACAACCATCACCAACGGCCTTGCACGTCTCTGAAATTTGTGATGTACCCGTCCTACCCAATAACGTGTACAAAAATGTTCCATATGCAAGGGGAAACGTGTGTGAAAATGCACATGTTAATGAAAATAACACAGCAAAATGCATTAGTCCAGGGGAAATGGTTTGCCAAAATTGTGTATAGTAGTAGAAATGTGTGCTAATTTGCTGGTGAATTTTCACAAGGACAGGTTTGAAAATGTGCTCAGGTGGCTTCAGTGGCCCAGAATGCCTTCCATCAGCTTCAGCTGGTGGCCCAGCTATGCCCCTATCTGGACAGGGATAGCGTAACTACTGATGTCTATGCTCTGGTAACCTGATTACTGCAATGCGTTATACATAGGGCTGCCTTTGAAAATGTTTCAGAAACTACGAATGGTGCGAAATTCAGTGGCCGCATTGCTCATGGGGGCAAGATGGTGTGAGCACATTACACTGATCCTGGTCTGACTGCACCAACTGCCAATTACCGTATTTTTCGCTCCATAAGGCGCACCTGGCCATAAGGCGCATCTAGTTTTTAGAGGGGGAAATCAAGAAAAAAATATTATTTCCCCCCCCCCCAGCCCCAAAGAGCAAAGCCAGTGGGATCCCGCTCGCTGTCCTGGCTTCCTCTTTAGCCGCACGCAACCTCTCCAGCCGGGAGAGGCTGCGCGCGGCTATGGCAGAAACCAAGACAGCCAGCGGGATGGATTCCCCCACCTCATAGAAAAGCCCACAGGAGCCGCGCACCCTTTAAGGAGCGCTCCACTCCTGCGGGCTTTTCTATGAGGAGGGAGAAGGGACTGATTGGCCGCGTCAGTCCCTTCTCCCTCCTGGGGAAACGCCCGCAAGAGCTTCTTGGGAGCTTTTCCTGCCTGCCTCCCTCCTGCATTCGCTCCATAAGACGCACACACATTTCCCCTTACTTTTTAGGAGGGAAAAAGTGCGTCTTATGGAGCAAAAAATACGGTAGTTTCTGGGTCCAATTCAAAGTGCTGGTTTTGAGCTATACATCCTTAAATGGCTCTGGACTACAACACCTCAAGGACTGCCTCTTAGTCATATGAACTGACCTGGACTCTGGGATCATCATTTGAGGCCCTTCTTCATGTGCCTGCTCCAGGAGAGGTCTGGAGGGTGGCAAAACAAGAACAGACCTTTTCTGCTGTGGCTCCCCGTTTGTGAAATGCTCCCCCCATGGATGCTTGCCTGACGCCTTCATTACATGTCTTGAGGTACCAGTCAAAAACATTCCTCTTCCAGGCCTTTCAAACTTCGTGTGTGAGATAGTATTGTTTTGTTTGCCATTATGTTAGGCATTTTCATTTTGTTTTTATATTGTTCAACTGCCCCCTGTGATTCTTGGAAGAAGGGTGGATGTAGAAATTTAATAAACAATACAGAACACTTATCATGGGACGCGGGTGGCGCTGTGGGTTAAACCACAGAGCCTAGGACTTGCCGATTAGAAGGTCGGCGGTTCGAATCCCCGTGACGGGGTGAGCTCCTGTTGCTCGGTCCCTGCTCCTGCCAACCTAGCAGTTCGAAAGCACGTCAAAGTGCAAGTAGATAAATAGGTACCGCTCCGGCGGGAAGGTAAACGCCGTTTCCGTGTGCTCCTCGGGTTCACCTGAAGCGGCTTAGTCATGCTGGCCACATGACTGTACGCTGTACGCTGGCTCCCTTGGCCAATAAAGCAAGATGAGTGCTGCAACCCCAGAGTCAGCCACGACTGGACCTAATGGTCAGGGGTCCCTTTACCTTTACCTAACACTTATCATCTAAGATTGGGAAAATAAGAAACCCCAAACGACATATATGTCATTCCCTAACAGTGTGCTGCTCTGAGACTGTATTTGCAAGTAGGATTTGTGCAAACCGCTATTTCAAATAATGCTTTTTTTTTGTAGGGGAGTGGGCACTGGGGACAAAGTTCGTGGAACCAATGGGGACAGGTGGTCCAGAAAAAGTTTGGGAATCACTGATTTGCACCTTGAAAGCAGGCTCGTGCCAGTGGATACCTCGATTGCTGCAGAGGTATCCTCCAGCTGCAGACATTTGGCCTGCCATTTGCTGAATGGGCTGACCCTGCCCTGCAATCTGGCTTGGTTTCCTTTACACGCTTGCCCCTTTGTTTACTCCCACATTCCTCCTTCCCCACTTGAAGGCTGGCTCCTTGCTCTCAGAGGCCCGAAGCCTTTGATACTCCAATCATCGCAGCCGGGGGTCTTCCTTGCAGTGCCATTTGATAAGGCAGGTTTGAGTTTCACTGCAGCGTTGAAACAATCCGAGGCGTTTGTTCTCAGTGACAGCAGAAACTCTTGGGGACTTGTCTGAATTAGGGGTTTACTAGGCTCCTGGTCTGATTCTCATCCACCCTCAGCCAGGAGTGGATGAAGTGTCCCAGGAAAGGAAGGAAGGGGTTCTCCTCTTGATGCGCTATTGCAAAGTACGTGGAAAGAAGGGCCTCTGTGTATACGAACATGAGAAATGTCTGCCAGATGAGGGCCAGCTTGTCTCTATTTTCATGGTGCTCAACTGGATACCCCTGCAAGGAGAACGTGAGCACACCCTCCCCACATGTGATTTCCAGCATTGGTTTATATTCTACTATGTGGGTCAGACAGAACCAATATGGTCCAATATGCCTTCAGCTATGAGGCACCAGCCCAGCCAAATGTGTGGCTAAATTCTGGTGGAGAATATGATGTTTGTTTGTTTGTTTAATATACTGCCTTTCTCCCAAGGGTCACAGGGTGGTTCACAATATAAAAACACAAAGTTACAGAACATAGTAAAAAAATTACCCCATTTAAAAGGCCATAGTGTTGTTGTTGTTGTTGTTGTTGTTGTTTTTTTAAAAAAATCGATAAAATAAATATAAAAAATATCGATAAAAATAAATATCGATAAAAAATAAAATAAAAATATTTTTTTTTCCAGAAATGTACCCAGCGTTTACTGCACAAAATCATGCAGATGAGAATTTATCATGAAATCGATGGTCAGCAAACTTTTTCAGCAGGAGGCCAGTCCACTGTCCCTCAGACCTTCTGGGGGACCGGAAAATGTTTGTTTTTGTGTCTGTGTGTGTGTGTATGAATGAATTCCTATGCCCCACAAATAACCCAGAGATGCATTTTAAATAAAAGCACACATTCTACTCATGTAAAAACATGCTGATTCCCGGACCATCCATGGGCCGGATTTAGAAGGCGATTGGGCCGGATCCAGCCCCCCGGGCCTTAGTTTGCCTACCCACGGTCTTCACCTACAGTCTCCTCCCGCCTCCCAGTGTCCCTACAACATTGTTGTCATCAAAACAGCAGCCCATATTTTTGCCCCAGTTAGTCTTGGGTGTGGGGGATTTCTTTGCCGAGAATGTCAATTCGGGGTTGTTTGGTAGAAACCGAAGCTTTGACAAGAAACTGCAGGGGTCAGTCTTGTTCAAGGGAAGCTTCTGTCTTCAGATATGGTCTGGTTTTCCATTAGGGCTTGAAATGTGCCAGCCTGGGAGCTATCAGGGTTTCTTGGTAAGCCTGATCTTTCTTAGTTAGATTTCAGCTGGTGATGTGGCACCAGGCAAACCTCTCTCTCTCTCTCCCCTACCCAGGCCTCCACCCTGAGACAGAGATAACATTTTTGAAAAACCAAGTTTTGAAAGAGGAATATAACAAGAGATCAGTTAATCAACCATCTCTCTCTCTTTTTGCTGCTGTGATATTTTGCTGCTCTGGTTATCTCCTGCTTGGACTACTGCAATGCGCTCTACGTGGGGCTACCTTTGAAGGTGACTCGGAAACTACAACTAATCCAGAATGCGGCAGCTAGACTGGAGCCTGGGAGCGGCCGCCGAGACCATACATTGGAAGACCTACATTGGCTCCCAGTACCTTTCCGAGCACAATTCAAAGTGTTGGTGCTGACCTTTAAAGCCCTAAATGGCCTTGGCCCAGTATACCTGAAGGAGCGTCTCCACCCCCATCACTCAGCCCAGACACTGAGGTCCATCTCTGAGGGCCTACTGGCGATTCCCTCACTGCGAGAAGCCAAGTTACAGGGAACCAGGCAGAGGGCCTTCTCGGTGGTGGCGCCCTCCCTGTGGAACGCCCTCCCACCAGTTGTCAAAGAGAACAACAACTACCAAACTTTTAGAAGACATCTAAAGGCAGCCCTGTTTAGGGAAGCTTTTAATGTTTAATAGGTTATTGTATTTTTGGTTTCTATGGAAGCCGCCCAGAGTGGCTGGGGAGGCCCAGCCAGATGGGCGGGGTATAAATAATAAATTATTATTATTATTATTATTATTATTATTATTATTATTATTATTAGTATTTCTTTGTATTAAGTGTCAGTTTTAAAACAAGCTTCTCTCCCTGCAACCTAGATTTTGTGTCCCTGCGTTTGTTAAGAAGAGGGAAATTGCATGGTTTCATGTCTATGTTATGCATGCAAGACCTCCTTCCTCTGCAAAATCCCTTCAGGTTACCGTATTTTTCGCTCTATAAGACGCACCGGATCACAAGACGCACCTAGTTTTTGGAGGAGGAAAACAAGAAAAAAAATATTCTGAATCTCAGAAGCCAGAACAGCAAGAGGGATCGCTGTGCAGTGAAAGCAGCAATCCCTCTTGCTGTTCTGGCTTCTGGGATAGCTGCACAGCCTGCATTCGCTCCATAAGACGCACACACATTTCCTCTTACTTTTTAGGAGGGAAAAAGTGAGTCTTATAGAGCAAAAAATACGGTAATTTAGATCTGCACGCCCAATGCAAACAATTCCAAGGATTATTAGAGATGTTGCAGTCCCAGATCTACCAAAGAGTCAGGTTGAAAAGTAGGAGAGGGCCGACTGAACACAGCAGAACCACTGAGGGATAAAGCAAGCCTTGCGGCAAGTTGATTTGGATCTCTTCTGAAATATATGCTAACTCCTGCAGACTTTTTGTGGTGAGTGAAGTGAGAGGGAACTGTACTGGGACATGTGAGGCAACACTTGCTTGAGCCAGAAAGATAACATCTCTGCAAGATAATTGAGAATGAATGTTCCAACAAATGGCGGACATTGCCTAACCTCCCTGCAAACCTTCCAGTTCTATAATTCTATGATGCGTGCAAAACGATCGGGATGAATGATTCTGTGATTCTGTGAATGCTCAGTGAACAGGGGGCAGATCTACACTCATGGTTTATAACGTTAAGGAAGGGTTAAGGAATGGTTTTCATAGCATAAATGGATGCATGGTGTCCTAGCGTTAACGTTCATAATGCGTTATTAAAATGTGACAGACGGTGCTGCAGAGCAACTGGCGACCGGTAGCAGGGAAGCAGCATTTTGACAATTTACAAGTGCAGACCCTCCAAGTCTCCCTATTTTCCGGAGACGTCCCCAGTGCTAGATTTACGTATAAGCTAAACAAGCTGTAGCTTAGGGCCACACTTGGGGGCCCCCAAAAAATTGAAAGGGGAAAAAACCTGGATGTACATTTCCAAAATATAAGATAAAAACAAATAAAATAAAACCTACATACAGGCAACAGCGTTTTGTGTTGTGTAGGCTCCTATGATGTAAGTAATGGGCCCTGCCTGCTAGCCTGCTCCCTAAAATATCACTGTTTTGCTCATTTCTAGATATAGGGTGCCTACATTCTGCATGGAATGGTTGCATGGCAACATGCGCAAACGGCTTTAGATACCTAATAGGTCCATAAATTATCATATAGCATATACAGTGGACGCTCAGGTTGTGAACGTGATCCGTGTGGGTGGCACGTTCGAAACCCGCAGTGCTGTGCCTGTGCACGCGCCAGTTGTGATTTGGTGCTTCTGCGCATGCGCAAAGCGTGATTTAGTGCTTCTGTGCATGCGTGAGCACCGAAACCTGGAAGTAGCCCGTTCCGAGAAGCTGCTTCTGTTTCTGATTTGATCCCGGAATGTCCCACTTTTCCCTAGGATGTCCGTATTTTCACTGGGGAAATGTTGGAGGGTATGGAGTTATCTGATCCCCGAGCCATCTGACGGCAACCCTGTACAGGGAGGTGGTGTTTTTTTATTTATTTATTTATTTATTATGTTTTTATATATGTTGGAAGATGCCCAGAATGGCTGGGGCAACCCAGTAAGATGTGTGGAGTATAAGTAGTAAAACTATCATTATGGAATGGGACGCCCCTATTTTAATTGGAGAAATGTTGGAGAATATGGAAGTGTGCCCTGTGATGTTTTAGAATGATATATCTATTATCGTTCTAATGTTAAACAGGTCAGTGTTGATCCAGCCAGGTGTCTGGAAGTGACCAGGGAGAGCAAACCAGCAACAACTACAGAGGCAGAAGATTTAAAGTTCCATGTCAGAGTGCCCGCTTTTCCTTTTGCTCCATAGCTTTCCCCATGAAAACCCACTCTCTGAAGCTCATTCGGAACAAAGAGCACTACATGGAAAACCCAAATTGACATTTGCTGTGAGTGATTGGACAGAGAGTATGAAAGCACATACCTCTGTCTGGAGAGAGCAGGGCAAAATATAAGTGTGGATAAGCTCTCACGTGAAGGAGGTGGCATGCAAAAATTGGCCCCACTCCCACCTCCAGAGGAACACTATCTGTGGTGCAATGAAAGGTTACAGCATTTGGCGCTTCTTAGTTTGGAGAAAAGGTCAGGGGCGTAGGGTGGGGAGGGCCGGGGGGCCATAGCCCTAGGCACATGGTTTGGAAGGGGTGCGAGCCAGGTGCGCCCACCCTGCCTGCCACCAGGGTCTCTGAGCCCTGGAATCTGGCCTGGCCTTGCCACTGCATCACCAGCCCTCTTGTTGAATGGCTGCCTGGCCAGAATTGGGGGATGCACTCACCAAGGGCATGTCGGCTGGCTGGGCACCCCCTTGTGTGGATGGGTAGGCAGGCTGGCAGTGTGGCACAGTGTGGCCCCAGGAGACCTCCATGCTCCACACCTGCCCAGCAGCGGTGGAGGAGGCTGGGCTGGCATGGCAGGTTTTGTTTACTCTCTGCGCCCAGCCCCTGGCCCCGCCTGGACCCTGGGCGCCAGGAAAGGACGCAATGCATTCTCCAGAGAATCTGGGGAACTGTAGTTTTCCCTTCACACGGTTACAATTCCCAGCACTCTTAAAAACTACAGTTCCCATGATTCTTTGAAGGAAAATCATGCGCTTTAAATATGCATGGAGCATGTTTTAAATGTATGGTGTGGGTCTGCACCTGCTCTCTTCAACAGGTCTGTGATGAGGAGCTAAAGGCTTCTAAAACAGGCACCCTCAGCAAACTACAATTCCCAGGATTCACTGGGGGAAAGCACGGTAGTTGCAATGGTATTCAACCAATCTGTGTTCGTAGTGCAGATTATGCCCTGGCTGTCAGAGTTCTGCCACCGGGTGAGATCCACAGGACCCTCTCGCCATTCATTATGCCGATGGTGCTTAACTTACACGGGGCTTTGGCCCACAAGCAAAAGGGGCAGGTCACTGCCCCAAGGAACTTGCAGTCAACAACGCTTGACCATGTCGGCAAAAACCGAGAGAACGGAAAAGCAACGGTATGAAGAGATAGATGCAAGCGAGCGTAATTACACAGGCTCTGCTGGGCTAAGTAAAGGCTTTGTGGGAGAAGTAAGTTTGGAGGAAGGATTTCAAAGGAGACAGTAAGTGCCGTCTTTGCACGTAGACCCAGGCCCCGTAATTGCCACCTTCACTCTGAAAAGGGCAAGAGGGCATTGTCTAGGAGTTACCATACAGGAAAGGATCTTTTGTTCTCCTATTTTTGTAACTCAGGACAAATACGCAAAACAAGGAGGCAAACTGAGGTAAATCAGCCTCCTCCAGAAATTTCACCGGAGGCAGGAAAACGAAAGTGGTGGGCTGTAAGGGAATTAATTCAAACAGTTGTTCCTTTTTGTCAGAGGAGAAGGGAGCTAGAGCTTGTGATTCTTGCATTGAAGCGGGTTGGACTAGATGACCCTCAGGGTCCCTTCCAACTCTACGATATGCTAGATTTCGATCTCGATTGTGAGCCTGGCTGCTAAAAAAGAAAAAGAAATGCCGACCGCTTGATGAGTTGCAGTGTCCTTTAATTACTGCAGGAAATGTAAAAGCAACAAACGCTGAACGATCCCCTCACTCATCTTGTCAGCCGGCGTATCTTCCCCTCCCGCTGCCCCAATCTGTTTTGTCTTGCTCATGTAAATCAGCTCAAACACCCACTGCACATTTTTGCAATCCATCTGAATTCTCTGGAGAAAGGCTTTGTTCCCAGAGGATGCCCAGGAGCCTTGATTCGAACAAATAAAGAGCAGCCGTTTGCTAATAATCATATTAACTGCCATAACCGTATTCTGGAAGATTGGAGAAATTTGCTCCGCTTCAGGGAGGAAAAAAAAACACAGATTCGGCATCTACCCTCAGAATGGAATTCTTCCCACTCGAAGCCCCCAGATCCTGAAAGGCCCAGGCAAGCGATGCGTGTCTGCCGTTAGGATCGGTAGGGCTGTGTCTGAGGTGGTGCCTTTTTAGCAGGGCCGGCCCAGGAGAATTTGGCACCTGAGGAGGACCCCAAAATGGCGGCCTTCCTTCCCCGCCAGGATCAAGGGGTGGAGAAAGATTGACATCAAGATCTGCTGCTCTTGATGAATCGTGCTGCCTGAGGTGGTTGTCTCGCCTTGCCTGATGGGTGGGGTAGGCCAGCCCTGAATGAAGATTGACATCAGGGTCTGTTGTCCCTGTGGTTCCTGCCGCCTGAGGCAGTCGCCTCACCATGCCTCACGGCCCTGAATAAAGCTAATAATAATAATAATAATAATAATAATAATAATAATAATAATAATAATTTATTTATACCCTGATCTTCGCAGTTCAAAAACCGGGCTCAGGGTGTCTAACAACAAATTTAAAACACTTTAAAACACTTAATTATAATTCTTCAGGATCTCTTGCCTCTGTAGTTCCTGCCGCCTGAGGCAGTTGCCTCGCCATGCCTCATGGGTGGGCCGGCCCTGGATAAAGCGCTTCTTCAGGATCTGTTGCCCCAGTGGTTCCTGCCGCCTGAGGCAGTCGCCTTGCCATGCCTCATGGGTGGGCCGGCCCTGGATAAAGTGCTTCTTCAGGATCTGTTGCCCCAGTGGTTCCTGCTGCCTGAGGCAGTCGCCTTGCCATGCCTCATGGGTGGGTCGGCCCTGAATAAAGATCTACATTGGGAATTGCTGACCCTGTGCATTCTGCCGCCTGAGGTGGTCACCACGCCTTACCTCATGGGTGGACTGCCCCTAGCCTTCTTAGAATCATACAGCTGAAGGGGCCTTATCTATTCCACATGTGGGGACACGTTGGCCCTCCAGGCTTTGCTGAACTACAACTCCCATGACCCCTAGACAGTGAATGTGCTTGCTGGGCTGATGGGAGCTGCAATTCAGCAACATCTGGGCAGGTGTGTTTGTGGCACAGGTTGCCCAGCCCTGATCTAGTCCAACACCCACCTGGTTTCTGGCCAACGGAGATATCCAAGAGGATATCTGGATACAAGCTAGCAAAGGGTGCATGGCTCCCCTTCTAGGGAGCTGTGAGCACATGCATATAAAAAGCAGTGGTTTCATTCTGAGAAGACCGTTTCTGTTTTTGACTCACAGTGTGTGTGTGTGCATGGCTGCGAAGTAACCTTCACACGCAGTGGGGAAGGCTTCAAGTCATTTTGAAATAAAGCGCTCCACCAGCCTCCCACCAAGCCATAAGCCGCTGAATGACAGGCACCCCATCATCTGTTTCTTTTCCTCAATGAAAATGAGAAGATGAATGAAAACCATAAGCCAATGATAGCCATTCATTCATGCATTCATTCATTCCTTCCGTTGCTGTTGTAACACAATAAGACAACAGCGTTTATGCAGCAGCAACCTCCAGGATCTGGGAAGTTTGTGATGCACAGAAACACGTCAATGGATGAGTTAATCTCCAGAGTGTTGCTGCTGTTTCAACATTCCACAAATTCCCAGTACTGGAGTTTTGGCATGTGCGAAGCTTGCCACAGGAATTCTGTTTCTGGTTATATTTCCCTAAGTCACAGATGAAGATCTCTATATAGAACACCCATCCGTCTATGTGAAATTCAGTTGGTTCTTTCCTCTCTGCCGTTCCTTCCATTTTCCTTCATCGGGTCAAGTTGAGCTGTTTGTGGTTCACTCGCCAACACAGGGCATCATGGGTTTGGTGGTCTTAAGGCTGAATAACGTGCAGTTATTTGGTTAATTCCGGAGGCGAATGAAGCAGGGCACTCTGGCACTCAAACAGAAGTGTTTTGCTGACAATGCACCTGAGAATCGGAGTACGCAACCCAGGTTTCACTATGAAGGCCTGTGGAGACATTTCAGAATTCTCCTCAGCTCAATTTCCTCCAGTTCAAGAGACCCCGCACTTTGTTTTGTTTATTACAACAACAACAACAATCTTTATTATGGTCCAGAGACCCAACAAATCGTTACAAAGCAATACACATTTCATACAGCCTACCTCCAGGTTAAACAAGCATTTTGTTCAGAATATAGGGATCATTGATTCTTGCAACCCCCAATAAAAACTTTGCCACTGCTAATGTTCTAGCATTTGTCCGTTCTTCCAATAGGAACCTGACATAGTGAACCTCTGATTTTCCCGGGAAAGGTACCAGCAAGGGTAATATCAGTTCAGCCTTGGCTTGCTCATATTTTGCACAGTGCAACAAAATATGTTTTATGGAATCGATGTCTTGAGCACAAGAGCAAAGTCTGTCCTGGTAGGGAACTTCTCTTAACCTGCCATCCAACACTGCAGAAGGAAAGACGTTTAGTCTGGCTTTGGTGAAAAGCCTTCGATAGTTTATTAAATCACACCCTATCGAACACCTCCTTCGAAGCTGCACCTATATCGAGGTGTCGGCAGCATGCGAGTACATTTGAACAGAAGCAGGTAATTTATTAGCCAACTCAAAAGGCTCTCCCTGGTTTGACAGCCTTGCAGGAAGGTGATGACAGGCAGCTTGAAAGACATTTCCGGCGTAAAACCAAACTGTGTTTTCTTTCATTGCCCCTCGCCCCACTTCAATTTGTCACGGCTCCTAGTTTTTCTAAGGATGTCTGTGGCAGGTAAGAACATAGGAAGCACTTATAGGCAGATAACAGACTTGGCAGCCATTAGGGTTTGTCAAGTATGAAGGACAAGCACACACTGCCCTTTGTAGAAGTGCAACGTTGACCATCCGTGAGTCACACGGGCCGATGGCTGTTTGCACAACTTTTTGTGTGTGTGAATAAACTGCCCCCCCTTTTTTGAATGAATTAAGTTTGCAGAGAGAGCCAGACAGAAAGGGAAGCTGGAACCTGGCTTTATGAGTTGATCTTCCTCCTAGGGTGAAGGTTTCATTTGCTGAGGCGAATTTTTTTTAAAAAAAAGCAACTTGGAAGAGGGTTCAAGCCACCATTGGCGGATGTTTCAGTCTCACGGGAAATTGCAAAAGCTGAACAGAAAGTATATTCTGGAAGTTTCATTTTAAAACAAAAAAACCAGCAAGCCCCTAAACGACAGGAAACCCACATGAGAAAATGAGTATGAATGAATGAGAGCAGGACTTTTCTTGAAGCTCTTTCAAAAATATTTTTTCCCCCACTGTCCTGATCTAATGACTGATCGTTTCCTTTGGAACTGCATGTACCGGAAAGAGAGACCATCTATCAACAGTTATTATTGGCTTTTCATATTGATATTTTATAAACTTACAGTAAAGAAATTCAAAATAACCAGTGCGCATCAGACCAGTTTTTACCACTCCTCTTGTTCAAACACACAGTTTCCCTGATACCTCTGGGTCATAGCTGTCAACGTTTTCCTTTTTTCAAGGGAAATTCCCTTATTCCAAATAGGAGTCCTCACAAGAAAAGGGAAAAGTTAACAGCTATGCTCTGGGTACACCAGCAGTCATGCCCTGGACAGCAGTGTGAGCAGGAATTCCATGCAGGTCAAATCTTCCCACGTTGATGAGATTATTTGCCCAGGCTTTTCCTGACCTATAAGATCGGATCCTGTTTAATACATCTGAATTCCCAGAATCCCAGTTTCACTTGGAATACAACTGTAGAACTGGAAGGATCATCTAGTCCAATCCCTTGCCTTTTGCCCAACATGGGGCCCCAACCCAAGACCCCGAGATTAGGAGTCTCATGCTCTACTGACTGAGCTATTCCAGCCATTTTTATATGTTTCAAATACGCTTCTACACTGCTGTTTAATTGATTTTATATTGCATATTTGGTTTAATGACATTGCCTCTTTCGATATTGCTCAGCTTGAGATACTTTAAATATTCAAAATAATTACAATAATTATATCTCATCTACACATATAAAATTAGCATGGGCAAATTTTAAGCAAATCGGTGTCCTTTTTCTTTATTTGTGATGTGTTTCCTCTTTTGGGGTGATGTGTAAGGGGTTTTTATCCTTGTATTTTTATGTTGTGCATGCACACGAAAGCTCATACCAATAACAAACTTAGTTGGTCTCTAAGGTGCTACTGGAAGGAATTTTGTTTGTTTGTTTGTTTGTTTTGACTACTGCAGACCAACACGGCTACCTACCTGTAAATAGATGAAGAGCATTATACAAATTTAATTCTTCTTCTGGTTTTCCCAGTAGTGATGTATGGAAGTGAGAGCTGGACCATAAAGAAGGCTGATCGCCGAAGAATTGAAGGAAATCAGCCCTGAGTGCTCACTGGAAGGACAGATCGTGAAGCTGAGGCTCCAATATTTTGGCCACCTCATGAGAAGAGAAGACTCCCTGGGAAAGACCCTGATGTTGGGAAAGATGGAGGGCACAAGGAGAAGGGGACGACAGAGGACGAGATGGTTGGACAGTGTTCTCGAAGCTACCAGCATGGGTTTGACCAAACTGCGGGAGGCAGTGGAAGACAGGAGTGCCTGGCGTGCTCTGGTCCATGGGGTCACGAAGAGTCGGACACGACTAAACAACTAAACAACAACAATTCTTCTTCTTCATCATCATCACCAGCAGCAACCTTTGTGCTGTTGCTGCTGCTTCAATGTCTTCTCCTGCTTGGGATACATCTTAGGAACTTGATTGACAAGCTTCTAACACTTTATTTCTTATTTAGAGCATTTGCACCCTACTCTTCAGACCCAAAAGCTCCCAGAGCATCTTACATACAGTAAATTAAAATAAGGCAGTGCCTGCTTGCAGACTTCTAATCTACAAGAGCCAACTCACAAAGACAAAAGAGACAGGGACAGAAGAGCTGAGGGGAAGCAAACTTTAGTGCCCATCCTTAAAATTTGCATTATGAAGTAGTTGCAATGGGAACAGCTCAGAAGGAGGCAGCCATCTGACGGCTTTTCAGCAGATCTAAGAACTTCTCATCTCTCCCACTGGAAATGTTGCTACCAGGTGACACTAAGGTTCCCAGAGCAGACTGGGCCAGTTGTGTGAGTAAGGAACAAAACAAAACACCTCTATAGTGACTGGCCCTCCGTGAGGCAGCTCTGCCTTAAGGCCCAGAACTGATAGTCAAAAAATTCCACGGGGTCGGCACCACCACCAAAAAGGCTCTGTTCCCTTGCCAGTCTTGTCTCTCAAGCCCTCAAAGCAAAGCCTCATCTGAGGGTCAGATCCCCACCCCATTCATCAGTGCAGAATTTGCACCACTGCAGAGACACACATTATTTGCTGATTTCAGCCACCTCCTCTGTCTTGATAGCAGAGGAGATTCCTGGCTGCCCACCACGGTTTTCCAACTCCCACCACCATTTTTGAGCAAACAGAGGCAAAGGTACTGTGGGTGAGGTGACTGAGTTGCACAGGTGCAAAGGTGCAAATCCAACGTTTTTCTTTTTCCTTTTAAAGAAAAATGGGATCCAGTCCTGGAAGGCTGGAAAACTCACAGGAATGGAATGCAATGCAGCCAGCGGTCTGGTCTGGGTGTACTGCAATCTGCAATTACCGGTAGTTCAAAACTGGGCCTTTTCTTAAGGTTGAAGAGTCCATTTTCCTCCTAGACCTCTAGGTGGTGCCTTTTGCTCAATTTTGGATCTTTCCCAGCCTCCCAGAGCTGCTGTTTCTATTTTATTATATAGTTTACCTCCAGCACACATTCTAGACTCTCTTCAACCAAGAATGAAAACATGGAGCACTCTGAAGGCCAAGACCAGCAGTAAGGACCAAAAGGCTTTTTTCTGATCCCTTACATGCCACCTCAATCACCTGAGATCCTCTGGTGGGCCTCTTCTGGTGGTTCCCCATCCCCCTGAGGGTCAGCTGGCCTTCACTAGGGACTGAACTATTTGTAGAGGCTTGGCAGGAAACACCCCTGCCTTTTCCCCACCCTTGTGTCTTCTGAAAACTGCACTGTTTTGACAGGTCTTTGCATCATGAATTTTGCTTTAAATGATGTTTTTCAAAATCTTTCTTTCTTTCTTTCTTTCTTTCTTTCTTTCTTTCTTTCTTTCTTTCTTTCTTTCTTTCTTTCTTTCCTTCTCTCTCTCTCTCTCTCTCTCTCTCTCTCTCTCTCTCCCTCTCTCCTCCCCCCTCTCCCAGAGAATGCTTTTTATAAGCTTCCATTATGGAAGAGTGGATTATAAATTTTAAAGAAAGATAGAAAAATTGTTCAAATACAATTCAAAAAGAAGCTCACAGTGCTGTGAATGTAGGCTTGCCATATTCCCCAAAGTGAAAATCTGGACAAAGTTGTTGACCTTTTCTGGGCTTTTCTGGAAAAGGAATTTTAGCAGCGTTTTTCTTTAAAAATCGCCCTAGTTGCCATCAGCTGTGGAGCATATGTCCGCACTGCCCAGGGCGGGCATGGCCCTGAGGGGGGCAGGGCATGGAGGGTGGCCTCCCAGGTGCACGATAGCTGCTCGGGTGCATGGAGCGGCACATGCGCCCTGCAGTCAGGGGCGGAGCGAGCCTCCCACGAGGATGGAGCGAGCCGCCAATGGTGGACATTGGGCGCGCCGACCACCCGCGAACTGCCAAATGTCACCCCCCTCAGCGAAGATACCCAGGGTGGTCCGCCCCCACCGCCCCCTTCTTCTGCCCCTGGTTGCTGTACGTCTAGGTTTGCCAATTTGGTGAAAATCCTCCCAGAGGCCATTTTGGCAGTCCAATTCCTGGACGTGTCTGGGAAAACCCAGACGTATGGCAGCCCTAGGTACTCTGAGATCTCTTTTCAATGTGTAACTGCTCGGTAGTATAGCCATCGCCTGCCCAATTTTTCTTGACTCCCAGCTCCCATCGTCCTTGACCACTGACCATGTGGACTGAAGCTGATGGGAGTTAGAGTCTAACAACCTCGGGAGGGTGAGAGGGAGCCAGTGTGGTGTAATGGTTAAGAGTGGGAGTTTCGTAATCTGGTGAACCGGGTTTGATTCCCTGCTCCTCCACATGCAGCTGCTGGGTGACCTTGGGCTAGTCACACTTCTTTGAAGTCTCTCAGCCTCACTCACCTCACAGAGTGTTTGTTGTGGGGGAGGAAGGGAAAGGAGACTCCTTCGGGTAGTGATAAAGCTGGATATCAAATCCAAAGTCGTCGTCGTCGTCGTCTTCTTCTTCTTCTTCTTCTTCTTCTTCTTCTTCTTCTTCTCCTTCTCCTTCTCCTTCTCCTTCTCCTTCTCCTTCTCCTTCTCCTTCTCCTTCTCCTTCTTCTCCTCCATCCACATGGCAGGCCACCTCCACTTCCATTTCCTTCCCCTCCTCCTGTTGGAGAAATGAAGCACCTCAGAGCCAGTTCTCTGCAGGAGCTGAAACTTGGATGAAACTTTGCTTCCCAAGTTGCCTGAGCAGCCTCCTAGCTGCTGCTCCCTCCCCTTCCAGCCAGTCTCAAGGAAAAGGCTGCAGGAAGTTGTGTTCCCCAACAGGAAGAGGAGGTGCTTGTGAAATTACAAGTGGTTTTACATAATCCGCCTGGATTATGTTGATTAAGCAGTATATAAACCTAGTTAAACAAATATAGAGCCCAGTTTAAATTCTGGAGAGAATGGAATTCCCTGCAGCAAAGTGCTTCCTCTCACCTGCCCATGTATGTTTTCCACTGTCAGAACTGGGGAGAAAGCTTTTTGACTGGTGAACAATTAAGAAGAGGCATACAGAAGTGTAAAATGAACATTAGAAGAGCTTGCTGGATCACGCCAAGACCCATGGCCTCCTCTGAGAAAAGATATCGCTGAATTGACGTTTCTCCACAGACAGCTTTCTGGGTCATGTGGCCAGCATGACTAAATTGCTTCTGCTGCAATGGGACACTGTGACGGAAACCAGAGTGCACAGAAATGCCGTTTACCTTCCCGCCACAGCGGTACCTATTTATCTACTTGCACTGGTGTGCTTCCGAACTGCTAGGTTGGCAGGAGCTGGGACAGAGCAATGGGAGCTCACCCCGTCACGGGGATTCGAACCACCGACCTTCTGATCGGCAAGCCCAAGAGACTCAGTGGTGTAGACCACAGCGCCACCTGCGTCCCTACTGTGAGAACAGTCAGAAACTTCATTGCTCTTATGTATTCCAGAATCCTGTTCACACACTGGCCAACGTGACTCCTATGGGAAGCCTGAAAGCAAGACCTGAGCATCACCAAATTTTCCCCACAGGTGATTCCCAGGCATTCAAAGTCCTGATGCCTCCGAGAGTGGAGGCAGAGAGTAGCCATTGGGTCTAGTAGCTACTGATAAACTCATCCTCCCACCCTAGTGTGTAAGACAAGAAGACAAAAACTAAGGCCTGTAAGACGTACAAGTAACTATTCTCCGCAAAGAAGCCATCTCTTCCAATTTATGGTCAATGCAGACTTGCCCATGCACATTCATCTCTTTCTGTATTACACTGAGGACTAGAGACATGCTTTTAAAAAGGAAGCTGCAATTTTCTGTTGTTAAATTCAGACTTACATTACACCATTTCCACTCCGGTTATGCCTGCATCTGGATTCTGGTTGGAATTCTAGGAAATGTCTGAGCTTTTGAAACTTTCCCAAAAAGCTCAACATCTTTCTTTCAGCAATTTTCCCCAAAACAAAAAAGCTCAGCAACTTTCCCAAGAAAAGTTTTTTGTTTCCAGATTTTTACTTCTTGAAATGGCAACCCTATTCCCGTATCCACTGGCGGAGGAACAGGACTGCGGGGGGAGCCCACCGCCCCCGCTGGCACGATCCCAGTGGGGTATCATCGTCGCTGCCCCCCTGCACTGCGGGCAGTGTGCCATGCCCCTGGGACACGCACCAGCCACACCCCGCCTGTTCTCCGCCCCCCGCCAGAGCTTGAAGCTCCGCCACTGCCTGTATCCTTGAGTAGCTCATTAAATTCACACTAATCATTATTCTTCCCACAACAGAAAAACCCACCCCATCGAATCCATATATCTCCATGTTAGCATTACCCTTTCGGTCGCAGGGAATTAGCAGTCTTGATCCCCAGCAGACTCATTTTGAAACAGCAGCATGTCTTGCCAGCACTGACGTTTATGCGCATGTGGACTCCCGCGTCCAATTAATCACCCACGTCAAAACATGCAGAGTGACCTTCTTGGAGTCAAATCTGCTGGCTTGCAGTTATTGATTCCAGATAGGTGGGTGTATGTATGGGGGAAAAAATCCATTGGTGGTGATGGTGGAAATCCAGTCATTCCGACCATTTGCAGTTCGCCGCTGCCCCTCGCTAGCGGCAGCAGTCTGAGCATTCGTGACAAACCATTAGCCATGACTTACCACGAAATGTGGCTACGGCTAGTGAGTTCATGGCTAAACTAAGATCTCCCCGGTTCACAGCTCATGCAGTTAACTGTTGAGGTACTGCTGTCCATTGTAAAGGTGTGTGTGTATGTTTGATTTACCACAAGATACCAGTCCAAGTTTAGAAAATGTTTGAAAAACTTGAAAGAAAGCCATCTTGTTGTTGTTGTTTAGTCATTTAGTCGTGTCCGACTCTTCGTGACCCCATGGACCAGAGCACGCCAGGCACTCCTGTCTTCCACTGCCTCCCACAGTTTGGTCAAACTCAGGCTGGTAGCTTCGAGAACACTGTCCAACCATCTCGTCCTCTGTCGTCCCCTTCTCCTTGTCCCCTCCATCTTTCCCAACATCAGGGTCTTTTCCAGGGAGTCTTCTCTTCTCATGAGGTGGCCAAAGTACTGGAGCCTCAGCTTCAGGATCTGTCCTTCCAGTGAGCACTCAGGGCTGATTTCCTTCAGAATGGATAGGTTTGATCTTCTTGCAGTCCACGGGACTCTCAAGAGTCTCCTCCAGCACCAGAATTCAAAAGCATCAATTCTTCGGCGATCAGCCTTCTTTATGGTCCAGCTCTCACTTCCATACATCACTACTGGGAAAAAGCCATCTTTAGGCTGTGCTATTTTTCAAAGCTGTAAAAATGTATACGTGTTTTTGCAAGTTAGGTATGCACCCCTTTCATTAGTCCACTAGGACTTATCTATCAGGCTTCCTTGTATCATTATATGTGTGCTGTTTTGTATTTTTATGTTGTCAACTGCCCTGTGTTCTTTGGATGAAGGGCAATATATAATTTTTAATAATAATAATAGTTGAATTATTTTCTCCCCCATGCATGCACACTAATTCACTTTCCTGAATTAGTTATATGCTTGCCTGGTTACCGGTAATCACTGGTAATAATGGGATGAAGTTACGGGACACATTGTTCTACTGCTTTGATGTGGGTGGCATTGTGGTCTAAACCACTGAAACTCTGGGGCTTGCCAATCAGGAGGTCAGCAGTTCGAATCCCTTCAACGGGGTGAGTTCCCAATGCTCTGTCCCAGCTCCTGCCAACCTAGCAGTTTGGAAGCACGCCAGTGCAAGTAGATAAATAGGTACTGCTGTGGTGGGAAGGTAGACAGCATTTCCATGCACTCTGGTTTCTGTCATGCTGGAAGTTTCAGCAAGGAAAAATGGCGGGCAGCTCCTGAAGCCAGCCAGAGCCAACTGTGCTATCAGGCTGGCTCCAGACTGCTGAGGCTGTCGCTGCCACGTCTCCCAGGGACAGATTTGCAAATCCGGGGACTGTCCCTGGAAACTGGGGACATCAGGTAACCCTACCTTACAACAACCCTGTGAGGTAAGTTAGGCAGAGAAGTTGCAATTGGCTCAAGGTGACAGATGTCAACGTGTGCAGCGAGATCAGATGCGGGAGAAGCAAACCGATGCAGAACAGAACGTCCCTAATTTTATCTGAGAAATGTTGGAAGCGATGCACTCTGTTCTCACCGCGTTGAGCCAGATGCCTTTGGGGACGTGGCAAGCAGCAGGACCCACAAGCACAAGAACACACACTCTCTTCCCGTGGCTCAAAGCAACTGGTCTTCAGAAGCTGTTGCTTGCCTCTGACCTCCGAGTAAGGCCAGTTTTAAAGCCCAGCCGTGCTCAGCATTTTGAACACCCTCCGAGATTGCACGGATGCGCAAGCAGAGAGACGCTTGCATCAGCACCTAAATCCTCGCAGGCACAAGCGCTCCTCCCTGCTCCCCGACTGAATCACCTTTGCTGAAGGCTTCTGCCTTGCCTCTTGCATGCTGGAGACCTTTTATTCTGTGGCCACCTGTCTCCCATCTGTTTAAAGCCGGGAAGGCGTTTCATCTTGTTAAAGATACAGCAAAAAAAGAGAAAAGCATAGCTGTCCTAGGAGAGGGTATCAGCAGCCACAAGTTTTCTTCAACAGCTATGCAAAGCTATGAGAAGGCAGGCCAGGCCTGAACTCTCTAGGACAGAATCATAGAATTGTAGAGTTAGAAGGGACCACGAGGGTCAGTGAGTCCAATGCAAGGTAAGTTAGGCGGAAAGGTTGCAATTGGCTCAAGGTGACAGACGTCAATATGTGCAGCGAGATCAGACGCGGGAGAAGCAAACCGATGCAGAACAGAACGTCCCTAATTTTAACTGAGAAATGTTGGAAGCAAAGCAAGAATCTGGCAATGCAAGAATCTTTTGTCCAATGTGGGGCTCAAATATGGTTGCGATACTCCCAGAAGTGAAAATCCAGACAAAGGTGTTTTTGTTTGTTTGTTTTGCTCAAGGTTGCATCTCACCCAGAAATATGAGTTTTGGGACTTTTTTTTAATAGAGTGGTACTTCGGGTTACAGACGCTTCAGGTTACAGACTCCGCTAACCCAGAAATAGTACCTCAGGTTAAGAACTTTGCTTCAGGATGAGAACAGAAATCGTGTTCCGGCAGTGCGGCAGCAGCAGGAGGCCCCATTAGCTAAAGTGGTACCTCAGGTTAAGAACAGTTTCAGGTTAAGAACAGACCTCCAGAACGAATTAAATTCTTAACCCGAGATACCACTGTATATATATTTATACACACACACACACAAACCTTGCAATACGTCTGAGTTTTCCTGGACATTATGCCAATTCACCGAAAATATGCCCAAGCGATATTTTCCTGCCCAATTCCCGTTCACACCCCTAGGCTCAAAGCCCATGGCCCTGAGACTGATCATTTAATTATTATTCTTTTATTATTTATACCCTTTCCATCTCATGCTGTATCAACTGAGCAAATCCTGCAAGTGCTATTTATGCTGCTTGGTTGCAAAAACAGCCACCACCTCAAAGCGGTTTACACAAGTTAAATTATTTGAAAGTGTGTGAGAGTGAGAAAGAGAAAGAGAAAGAGAAAGAGAAAGAGAAAGGGAGAGAGAGAGAGAGAGAGAGAGAGAGAGAGAGAGAGAGAGAGAGAGAGAGGGAGAGAGAGACATCCAGTTTGATCACAGATATTCTGCATCACATTATTTTGGTCCTTCAGACTGTTTAACTTTGTTGACGTTAAGAGTGTACAACATGGGGCATGATATTGGGAAAGTACAATTAAAAGGATGTGTGTGCTTAACTTTGGATAGATGGTGCTTAATTACAGTTTAAAAGATTGTGTAGCCTTATGCTGGCTGATAAGGCACTAAGGCTGGGATCACCCCTCTTGGCATTTCCTTTGGCCTTTTGACCTCCTTTGATGCAGAGGCTCCTCAGATTTCCCCTAAACGGAGCTTTCCTTTTGTGGTGGGTCGTTCTCTGCAATGTCTGGTGTGTGTAACGTAACACCTAAGGAAATGGGGCCTTTGGTCATTAAAAATGAGGGGCTGGCTATGCTGATATTTGTGAAACCCTGCCTGGGTGGAAGCTGCTGTTTGTTTGTTGATTAAGTGTGGTCAAGTAGCTGCAAAATGAAGGGCAAATGCGTGCCCCATAACAACTCCCCCCCAATCCATAAGAAGACAGAGCAAGGCCCTTGATTTTACCAGTCTTCTCCCCTTGGGGAGATGCATTGCAGTTATCTCTAAATTTGCGTCAATACATACAGTACAGTGGTACCTCTGGTTGCAAATGGGATCCGTTCCAGAGGCTCGTTTGCAACATGAAAAGCCTGCAACCTGAAGTGCCGTATCTGCGCAGGTGCGCGGCATGATTTAGCGCTTCTGCGCATGTGCGAGCGGTGAAACACAGATGTAACCCTTTCCGGTACTTCTGGGTCATTGTGGGACACAACCTGAAAAGTATCATGAAGCAAATGTAACATGAGGTATGACTGTACATACATCAGACCCTCCAAGTGTCCCTATTTTCCAGGGACTTGCCTGATTTAGAGACGCCGTCCCAGTTTCTGATTTGATTCTGGAATGTCTCACTTTTCCTTAAAGGTAAAGGGACCCCTGATCATTAGGTCCATTCATAACCGACTGTGGGGTTGCGGCGCTCATCTCGCTTTATTGGCCGAGGGAGCCGGCGTACAGCTTCCGGGTCATGTGGCCAGCATGACTAAGCCACTTCTGGCAAACCAGAGCAGCGCACGGAAACGCCATTTACCTTCCCGCCGGAAGCACTTCGACGTGCTTTTGAACTGCTAGGTTGGCAGGAGCAGGGACTGAGCAACGGGAGCTCACCCCGTCACGGGGACTCGAACCGCCAACCTTCTGATCGGCAAAGTCCTAGGTTCTGTGGTTTAACCCACAGCGCCACCTGCATTCCTTCACTTTTCCTTAGGATGTCCCTATTTTGTGGTATTTTCATTGGAGAAATGCTGAAGGGTATGGAATTATCCGACCCCCAAACCATCTGAAGGCAATCCTGTATAGGGAAGAGTTTTTAAAAAATGTTTTATTATGTTTTTCTATATACTGGAAGCTGCCCAGAGTGGCTGGGGCAACCCAGTAAGATGTGTGGGGTATAAATGGTAAAATTATCATTATGGAATGGGAGGTCCCTATTTTCATCAGAGAAATGTTGGAGGGTATGTGTACATGCATTCAGATGTACACAGGTTTTATGCGCATCTATGCTAGGAGCATAGCACTTCTCGAATTGGCATACCTGGTGAGGGTGTTCCTTTTCCATGTAGGTCATAGGACTTCCTTGCTTCTGGATTGACCTCATAGGAAGATACTTCAAGCAGGCCAGCTGGTTGTTTTAGTTTGCATCCAAGGGTGCCATTTTGAATAAAATATTGCGGGGGCCCAGGAGAACGCCCTCCCATCAGATGTCAAAGAAATAAACAACTATATGACATTTAGAAGAGATCTGAAGGCAGCCCTGTTTAGGGAGGTTTTTAATGACTGATGTTTTAATATATTTTTAACCTTCTGTTGGAAGCCAGACACAGTGGCTGGGGAAACCCAGCCAGCTGGGTGGGGTAGAAGTATATTATTATTATTATTATTATTATTATTATTATTATTATTATTATCATTATCCCTGCTCCACATAATCGATCACATGATGCAGGGCACACACCCTATTTGAAAGGGAATGCCCATTAACTTTGTGGGGCCCCAGCCCCCTCAAATATTTGATTGTGGGGGCCAAAGCCCCAATGGCCAATAGGAGTTGACTCCGATGGTTGTGACCTTCTTCGATCCAATTTAATGTGGTTTCTTTGATGGGTTGGGGTGGTGGGATTGCAATGCCTTTCCACACAACCAGAGAGCTTTTCCATGTCAGAGATGTGCTCTGCTTCTTGTGGGAATGTTCAGGGATGCAGGAGAGGATATATTGTTTGATTATAGCCTTTCCAACTTGTGTTAACAAGCTCACAATTTAGCAGAGTAACATTCCCCTTTTTAAACTCACAGCAGATGCATTTGCTCAGGGCTCGCTAAAGCCTCTATAATAACTGTTCTGGTATTTCCCCCTTATTCCCTCATAAAAGATAAGGCATGACACAGTCTTCTAATAAAGTATAAAAAGAGTTTACTCACATTCTGTTCACAATCGGATCCCAGAAGGCAGACTTAGCTTAGAAAAGTAACATACACCTGGAAACTATCTCATAAGGAGACAGTCCCTTTGTCCTCTCTTGGCTGGAGGCCAAGAGAGCACCTTTGGCTAAGAAGATGTTGCTTCTTTGACGCATGTAGTCAAAGAGAGAGAGATGGCTGCCCTGCCCTGTGCTTTTGTCATTACCTGCAAAGGTGAGGCCACACCCACCTCTGGTCACATGCAGAGGATGTCTGTCCCAACCCAGAAGGAAACAGGAAGTTTACCTGCTGGCTGGACAAGCATTCCTCCCCATGTGTAAACATGTTCACTCTAGGAATGTTGAACTTGACTGCTTCTGTGTTTCACATCCCACACTTCTGAGCTATAGTCCCTTCCAACAGAGTCTCTCTATGGTTAGAGAGCAGTGATGTCATGACCGGGAGGGGCAACCCCGAAAGGCTGAGGAAGAACTGGCTCCCCAAACTGAAGAACATGGTCAGCCCTTCTGATAAGGAATCAGGAGGACACTGGTTATATCATGTGGGCCTTAACAGGAATGTGGTGAACCTCCATGTTGAATTTCCCACAGTGCTCTGGGGCTCAGTGGGGACATCAGTTTCATTTCCCAAGCACACATCACTGCCTTGCACACATCACAAGGCCATTGTGGTGGCTTGTGTCCAATGCTGTTTCGAAAGCCCACAGTTTGGGGCCAACTGTCAAAGAAATGGGTCTATCGGGGGCACTTTGCTGAGAGCCAGTGTGGTGTAGTGGTTAAGAGCGGTAGTCTCGTAACCTGGGGAACCGGGTTCGCGTCTCCACTCCTCCACATGCAGCTGCTGGGTGACCTTGGGCTAGTCACACTTCTTTGAAGTCTCTCTGCCCCACTCACCTCACAGAGTGTTTGATGTGGGGGAGGAAGGGAAAGCAGAAGGTTAGCTGCTTTGAGACTCCTTAAGGAGAGTGAAAGGCGGGATATCAAATCCAAACTCTTCTTCTTCTTCTACCCCATCAAAAATGGAGCCAGTTCTTCTGGCTCTCAGCCCCGTGTTCTGGAAATGAGTCCCTGAAGTAAATGTGTGAAGTGTTTTGAAGCATCTGCCCACCGGCTTGAATGGGCAATCATAGGAACATAGAAATTCTGCCTTATACTGAGTCAGACCATTGGTCCATCTACCTCAGTATTGTCCACACAGACTGGCAGCAGCTCTCAGTGATTCTAGAAGTGGCTTTCTTCCTCTGGAGCTGTGTGATCGCGAGAGAGGGCGAAAAACTTCCCTTTCCTCCAGATGTTCCACAACTTTACAAACCTCCATCATGTCCCCAGTATGGGAGGGAACACAGCCGAGTTCAGCTGAGGTCTGCATTAGACGGAGAGCAAATTGCCTGTTTTGTCACGTATAATAGTTGATAATAAAGACAAGTTTAATTTGGCATTATTAAATGTGCTCTCGCCGTCCCGTGAGGATCAGTAGCATGTCAGGGTTTGGTAATTCACTCTGCGCAGCACCACAAAGGGGGAGAAATAGATTGTATGTTTGATGAAGATTAACTGATCAAATCTAGTTTAATTTAATGCGTGCAGCGCTAGAATCGTCCAAAAAGCAGATGGGCTATATTGACCTGACAAGTATATAATCAGAGCATGAAAAGAGAGGGAGGGGAGAGAATTGGAATGCCAATGTTGCTGCTGCGATTGCAATCTAAGAGCTGCCTTTTTGTTGTTGGTGTTATAGATTTGGGAGGGGAACTCCCCCCCAACCCTAAAAATCAATAAATGGCAGGATTTTGATGATTTGGGATGTGAAAGGAGAAACACAAGCTGCAGAGGAATTCTTGGGCTAGCCTGTGCAAAACGACGTGGCCAAGTGAGGACTATTAAGAAACAATATACCGTATTTTTCGCTCCATACGGCACACCGGACCATAGGGCGCACCTAGTTTTTAGGGGGGGGAATAAAGAAAAAAATGTTTATTTCCCCCCCCCCAGCCCGAGCTTCCCCCGACCCCAGCCCCCAGAACAGGCTGCTATCTGCAAGCCTTCGGAGCCCGGCGGGAACTCCCGCCGTGCTCAGAAGGCTTGCGGATAGCTGCCTGAAGCCTGCATTCACTCCATAGGACGCACACACATTTCCCCTTCATTTTTGGAGGGGAAAAAGTGCGTCCTATAGAGCGAAAAATATGGTAGATCCACTGAGAGGCATTGGCAATGCAAGAGAATTGCCCTCCCCACTTTGCTCCAAGGTGTGAACAGAGTCGGGGGGGGGGGGTTTGGAAAGCTGGCCAGGGTAACTGGGTGTGAGGTGACAGGAAAAGAGAGTTTTTAGCAAGGTGTTCTGGGAAGAAGGAGGAGGAGCAAGAAAGATTGGGATCCACCTTGGGCAGGCTGGCTGAAGGCAGGCTTGGAGAGATGCCTTGGACTCCTGGACTGCACTGCTGTTGGGGGCCAGGACCTGAAGGAACGTTGCTACCCCCATTGTTCTGCCCAGATGCTGAGGTCCAGCGCTGAGGGCCTTCTGGCGGTTCCCTCGCTGCGAGAAGCCAAGTTACAGAGAACCAGGCAGAGGGCCTTCTTGGTAGTGGCACCCGCCCTGTGGAACGCCCTCCCACCAGATGTCAAAGAGAAGAACAACTACCAGACTTTTAGAAGACACCTGAAGGCAGCCCTGTTTAGAGAAGCTTTTAATGTTTAATAGATTATTGTATTTTAATATTCTGTTGAAAGCTGCCCAGAGTGAATGGGGAAACCCAGCAAGATGGGCGGGGTATAAATAAATTGTTGTTGTTGTTGTTGTTGTTGTTGTTGAAATGACCATGCTGTAAGATCTGGACTCCCTCCATGCAGACAGAAGGTGTAAATAGGTGAATAAACCATATTTCTTAAAGCTACAGCTGTCTTCGCTGTGTCTCAATTCTGCAAAGGACCACAAACCCTGAGTGAGTGCCCGGACCCGCAGGGGCTCTTGCCACCACGTGGCAGAGAAAGGAGGAAGCACCCCACTTTTGTAACATTATTAAGAGGCGAAGGCTTGGGTTGGCTTGCTAGGAGGGTCCCTGGAAAGGTGAAGGGCCATAGCTCAGTAGCTGAGCATCTGTCTTGCATGCAGAAGGTCTCTGGGTTCAATCCCCGGCGTCTCAAAGTAGAGTTGAGAGAGAACCCTGGGAGAGAAGCCTGAGACCCTGCCCGTCAGTGTAGACAATATTGAACTAGATGACCTGATGGTCCTGACTTGGTGTAGGGCAAGCATCCTGTGTTCCTATGTGGGACCTCTTGGTTGTGAACTTACATTGTGGTAGCAGTTGCGTCTAAGACAACACACAAAGCACAAGGTTCCCATAGCCACGGAACTTTTGGGTTGCTATGGTTGCATGTAGCAACTGGAACTGCCACAGAACTGGAAATAGGACACTTAAAAGAATGAAAGCAGATTTTTTTGGTGGGGACGGGGAGGGTGGCATAAGCTGGGGAGGGAAGTTCCATTGCACAGGCAGAAATGCATGCAGGGTTATGGGATGCTGTACTGAATACAGGCTGGCATTTCTAAAGGTAGGAGAATACTCCTTTTGCTTTTGGACGGTGCTACTCAGAGTTGTTGCCGATGGTGTCCGTCTGTCTCGAGTGACAATGGAGCGCACCTCTGGAGGTGAAGGTAAATTCCTGATGATCACAGTGCCTGCTGTAGCTGCAGAGACCAGTAACTTGTTGCTGCTGCCTGCTGAGTTGTTTTTGCTGTCTTAGCATCACCAAAGTGGCCTCTCTGGAGTAAAAGCCTGGGCAGTGTGTATGGAGGTCCTGGGCTGCTCAGACGACAAGACTCTCCTCTCAGCCTCACTGATGCAGTCCATCAGAGCAATGCATTTGGCAACAACTTGGCTGCAGGAGTTTCAGTAAGGAGAAATAATAGAATAGAATAGAATAGAATAGAATAGAATAGAATAGAATAGAATAGAATAGAATAGAATAGAATAGAATTTATTATTTATACTCCCCCATCTGGCTGGGTTTCCCCAGCCACTCAGGGTGGCTTCCAACAGAGTATTAAAATACAGTGGTCTGTTAAACATTAAAAGCTTCCCTAAACAGGGCTGCCTTCAGATGTCTTCTAAAAGTCTGGTAGTTGTTCTTCTCTTTGACATCTGGTGGGAGGGTGTTCCACAGGGCGGGTGCCACTACCGAGAAGGCCCTCTGTCTGTACACGACACCATCCAACTGTCTTAAGGACTCCTAAGAGAGCCAGTGTGGTGGTGTGGTTAAGAGCAGTAGACTCGTAATCTGGTGAACCAGGTTCGCATCTCCACTCCTCCACATGCAGCTGCTGGGTGACCTTGGGCTAGTCACACTTCTCTGAAGTCTCTCAGCCCCACTCACCTCACAGAGTGTTTGTTGTGGGGGAGGAAGGGAAAGGAGATTGTTAGCCGCTTTGAAACTCCTTCGGGTAGTGATAAAGCGGGATATCAAATCCAAACTCTTTTTCCTCTTCTTCTTCCAGATTTGTTTCGGGTTTACTCCTTAGCCCTTTCTCTTCCCAAAGATATCCTTCAAGGCAGCGGGTATGGATTTTTCCTTGGGGTTTACTCCCGAAGCCGTTCTCTTAAAATCATAGAACTGTAGTGCCAGAAGGGACCGTAAGGGTCATCTCGTCCAACCCCCTGCAATGGAGGAATCTCAGCTAAAGCATCCATGAGTATAGCTATAAGACAGCTGAGGTTTAGGATCAGAGTTTTCCTTCTCCTAGATGGGCTACCTTCCCAGGTTGACAAGCGCCACCTGAGAAAAGGACCCACAAATTGAAGGGGAGGCGTGGGCAGGAATTGGCAGTGGGCTCTTGTGTGGCCCTGGGGCCCCGATTTCTACCCAGCACAACACACACACACACACACACACACACACACACACACCCTTACAGGGCAGCTTAGCCTAAGGCCACTCTCATTCATAGCCTCCCTAATATGTCCATGATAATCTCAAGTGAACAGGTTCAGAGAGAAGGAGAGAGAGGTTGCTTTGAGCTCTTCTGCCGTGCCTTCTAATTTTCTAGGCGGTTTCTTAAGGAACGCACATAATGATGGCTTTTTTCGGTCTCCTCTCCTTCCTTGGCTCCGGGAGGAGAGCGCACCGAGTTCATGCTGACCACATGCCCGGAGAAATAGAGGCTGTTTGGTGGGAGTCTGAGATCTCAGCCGAAAGTCAGGACAGCCTGACTCCTGGCGAGAGAGGCTGTGCTGCAAGCGAGGCTGTAAAAGCCTGATTAGAGCAGGGAGAGGATCTGTGGAGACAGGGAAATGGAGGACCAGGGAGGAGGGAGGGAGAGAAGGCAGGAGAGTCTGCTTGAGCTGATCCAACATGACAGAAGCTGGTGGCACAGAGCAGATGCCTGGTTGCTTCAGCAGCCCCTCGCAAGAATTGAGAGTCTTGCTTCTTTCCTGTAATCCAGAATGCAGCAGCTAGACTGGTGACTGGGAGCGGCCGCCGAGACCACATAACACCGGTCTTGAAAGACCTACACTGGCTCCCAGTACGTTTCCGAGCACAATTCAAAGTGTTGGTGCTGACCTTTAAAACCCTAAACGGTCTCAGTTCAGTATACCTGAAGGAGCGTCTCCACCCCCATCGTTCTGCCTGGACACTGAGGTCCAGCGCCAAGGGCCTTCTGGCGGTTCCCTCACTGTGAGAAGCCAAGTTACAGGGAACCAGGCAGAGGGCCTTCTCAGTAGTGGCACCCGCCCTGCGGAACGCCCTCCCACCAGATGTCAAAGAGAAGAACAAGTACCAGACTTTTAGAAGACATCTGAAGGCAGCCCTGTTTAGGGAAGACCACTGTATTTTAATACTTTGTTGGAAGCCTCCCAGAGTGGCTGGGGAAACCCAGCCAGATGGGCTAGGTATAAATAATAATTCTATTCTATTCTATTCTATTCTATTCTATTCTATTCTATTCTATTCTATTCTATTCTATTCTATTCTATTCATCTCCAGATACATGAGTTGAGTGAGCAACTTTGGACCACATAAGGAGAAGCCTGGCAGGATCAGGCCAAGCATCCGTCTAGGCTAGGGCTGGTGAACCATTTGTGCTCTGAGAGCCACATTCCCTCCTAGGCAAGCTTCCAAGGGCCGGGTGGCAGTGGTGGGCAGGGCCAGAGGCAGAGCAATGCACGTACATTTCACCTTTGTACAGAAGGCGAGTTTCTACACACACAACCCTATCAATCATCCTGATTTGTGGTACTGGCACCTTTTTTCCCCTAGAAGAAAAGCACTGTCTAGGACAATAGAAAAGAGGCAATCGTTAGACCGGATGTGAGACGCCCAGCAAAAGGCAGCTGCGTGTGGGCTTCTCAACTTAACCCTTTCCTCTCTGAAAAGCAGCTCAGGGGGGAGTGTTTTTTTAAGTGAAGAAGCTGCAAAGGGGAGGAAGATTGCAGTCTCCATGGCTGCATTAAAAAAAAGAAAAGTCATCAGAAGGACAGGAGACGTGACTGAGCTTCACATGCAGCTTGGCTTTTGGAAGGAGGATTGTGGTGGGAGTTTGTTGTTCGAAGTATTGGCAGAACATCACAAACAGAAGAGATGTGCTTTCTAACCCCTTCTGGTCTGCAAAACGCGTTTCCATGATTGTTCGAAGTGGGTTGGTGGGGGTGCGAGGGAGTCGGGCTGGCGTTGTAAAAACGCCGTCTGACTTTTAACAAGACCATTAATTGATACCACATCTTGTTGGAGCCCTCATTTAAATGCCAGTAAAATGCTAGAGCTTTCTTAGAAACATTAATAAAGAGGGCAATTAAACATGCCTGTTTCGGGAGTCTTGATAAATGAATAAATCTCGAGTTAATTAATGGGGCAGGACACTTAGATTTATCTGTCAACGCCCCGTAGTTAGTAAATTCCAACGAGGGATCTTATCACAGTTAATTTCAAGTAGTTCAGAATCTGCGACAATAGATAGCGAAAGGTGGAAAGCCAGGCAAAGAAAGAGGAGCCCATTAAACTTCTTGATTTAATTATGCCGTGTGCTCCATTCACGGGGCTTCAAAAGAGCCAGAGATTGGTTCACACATTACACGCTCGCCGACTGGAGTGATGACGACTTGCATGTGTGAACAGGCTACCCTATTTAATGTCGCAGGTGGAGCATTTGCACTCCTTCAGAATACAGTGTTTTCCAGTGGTAACCATCAGGAGGAGGGCTTTTTCTGGCCGGTGCCCAGTGCTTTCCCACCTCTGGTGGTACGGAAATGGCATAATTTAGGGTTGCCATATTTCAAAATGGGACACGGGTGGTGCTGTTGGTTAAACCACAGAGCCTAGGACTTGCCAATCAGATGGTTGGCAGTTCGAATCCCTGTGATGGGGTGAGCTCTCGTTGCTCGGTCCCTGCTCCTGCCAACCTAGCAGTTCTAAAGCATGTCAAAGTGCAAGTAGATAAATAGGTACCACTCTGGCGGGAAGGTAAACGGCATTTCCGTGCACTGCTCTGGTTTGCCAGAAGCGGCTTAGTCATGCTGGCCACATGACCCGGAAGCTGTACGCTGGCTCCCTCGGCCAATAAAGCGAGATGAGCGCCAAAAAAATCAACACTTCACCCAAAAATCAACACTTCCAACATGGATTGTCATACGCCCAGGTTTTCATGGACGTTTTAAACGATTTTCAGAAATTCCACCCGGACGCTGTTTCTGATGGACGTATTCTGGATATGTCCAAGAAATTCCAGACGTATGTCAGCCCTAGCATAATTCAAGCCTCATATCTCAGCCGTAGCATCTATACTGCAATTGGAGCCAAGCTGGAACAGCAACAGAATTTGCAAGAGGCAGAGACAGGGCTGTGTGTGTTTACAGACAGGTGCGCAGGAATTGTGTGATGTGTGTGTGTTTGTGTGTGGAGGGACTACTGTCCCAAACGAAAAGAGGTTAGACGCAAACCCATTCGGCCAAGTGAAATTTTCCCCGTATGAAAATTTTTCGGCTTACAAAGTCTCGGTGTGCTTCGATTTTCAGAAGCAAAAATGCATAAATATTGGGGGTTGCGCCTGCTCTTTGCCACCGTTAGATAACCTCATCTTGACTCCAAAGGCTCACAACTACATTGAGCAATATGTTTTGATACGATCCACCCTAGCTTGCTGTTCCTTAGAATACATTTGTGCTGATATTTGTGTTTCCAAAAGCACCTCAAAGGTCGTTAATCTGTGCATTAATGGCTATCCAGCAACGAGGAGTCATACTTCACTTCCTTTTCACACACTTACTTTGCAGCTGTTCCGCTGGTTTTGAAATGGCCCCTTATTGTTATTCCAAAGCAGTTAAACGGGAGCCAAACCCGACAGCCAGATTAATTCTCCATCGCTTTCCCAGCTCAGAGTGAATGCAGACACGGAATACAACAGAGCACAGACTTTTTGGTGCTCGCGATGCGGGGACAGGTAGCATTTCTGTGTGCTCACAGTCTCTCCCTATAAATAGCCCAGCCACACCACCAGCAATCTCACATGACCTGCAAAGTGCTGGCATGTACCACTTCTGATTGCAGGGGGTGGGGTGGGGGTGGGATTCTACCTTTTCCAGATGAAAAAGGCAATCCTTTTGGATCGATCAAGGGATTGGGTTTCAGGTAAGGTGTGTGGCTTGGAGCGAACTCTGTGGCCCAGACAGAGAGGCTTGGGGGGCCACATTCAGTGCGAATTCCCCAGTCATGCAATGTATCCCAGCTGGTATAGCTCATTTGGTAGAGCATGAGACTCATAATCTCAGGGACGTAGGTTTGAGCTCCACGTTGGGCAAAGATTCCTGCATTGCAGGAGGTTGGACTTGATGACCCTTGCGGTCCCTTCTACGATTCTACAATAGATCGTAAAACAATAGCACGCTGCCGCATGCTGACAGCTTCTAGGAGCCACAGGTGGGAACTGAGTGCAGGATGAAGACCAAACTGCCCCATATGGTGCCCCATAGGTATTATTCTTTCTTCTTTGGTGATCACTCATAGCTGAGTAAGATTCTCTTCCATAAACACGGTTTTAACAGTGGATCTGTAAGTGACTGTGGAGGCCAATTCTGAATCCACATGTCCTTCCATAGTGGGGACATATTGCAGGTTTCCAGGTGGGAATTGTTCTTGGTGAGGGTTTGTCAAACAGATCTTCCTCTTAGCACGTTTCTCCCTTTCGTCCTGAGTTCAAGCGTCTTCAAAGCCCACGACACCTTTGGTAAAGGCTGTTCTCCAACTGGAGCGCTCGCAGGCCAGTGTTTCCCAGTTGTTGGTGTTTATACTACATTTTAAAAGATTTGCCTTGAAAGGGTCTTTGAACCTCTTTTGTTGACCACCAGCATTACACTTTCCATTTTTAAGTTCGGAACAGAGCAGTTGCTTTGGAAGACGGTAATCAGGCATCCGCACAACATGACCAGTCCAACGAAGTTGATGTTGGAGAATCATCGCTTAGATAAATTGAAAATTCTTGGAAGTAACAAATAGATTCAGGGGTAGAATAAGGATATGTGGTAGTAAATATTAAGGATTAGAATATTAATAAAGGAGAAGAAGTTAGTAAATGAAAGGCGTTAATATTATTAGAAATATGAACTTGGAGAACTGTTATAAAGGTGACATAATGAAATTCAGTTAGAGGGGATTTGAGGAAGTCTGTTATCAATGTGATGAAAGTTTGATATTTGAAGAGAGAATCTTTTTTTCTTTTTTTGTATGTTTAGTTTATTAATGTGTGGTGTCTTTCTTTTTGTGTGTGTGTGTATTGTGTTACTTTTGTGATAAATGTTGAAAAGCAATAATTTTTTTTGAAAAAAAGAGAAAAGAATCATTGCTCTGATAGAGATACTACCCCTCCCTTAACACCCCATATACCCCATGGGGATGAAACATAATAGTGTTATTGTAATCAACAAATAGATCCAATGCAATGTGCAGGTTTCTGAGTCACACAGAACTCTTTCTCACAAGAACATACGAAGAGTCCCTCTGGAGCAGGCCTAAGGCCCATCCGGACCAGCATCCTGTTCTCACAGTGGCCAACCAGATTCCTGTGAGAAGAATGTGAGCAGAACTTGCGTGCAACAGCGCTCTCCGAATTGGCACTCAGTGGCTTAATACACACTCTCTCAGAAATACGCAGACATCCATGCACGTTGCTTCAGAAACTGGAATGGTATTTTGCCTGCAGTTAACTCCCTAATTAACCAATCTTTGGATTGCAATGGAGGAAAAGCCAGGATGGCTCATTAGGTGAGATTGGTCCCTGTGGCGTTTGCCCTCCTAGGTGGGTCATAAGGAAAGGGTTAAATGAATGTGAAGTGATTGGCCAGTGGGAACCCAAGGGGAGGAGTTAGAGTTAGAGTTGGAGTTGTTTGGAAGTCAGTTGGGAGTTGGAGAAGGAAGAGGGAGTATAAGTCCGTGGGTTGGTCTAGTTTTAATGTGAGAGAGTGAGAGGAACTGTTAGGTGGAGTCAGATAGATAGTTGGGATAATCAGTTTGAAGTTGTTAGGAACTATGATTAAGAAACTGTCAAGAAAAACTAACTGAAACCATAAGCTTGTTCCTGCATTTAAAAATAAACTTGATTATTTGTTAATGTTAACAACTGTCTGGACTCCGTGTGTCCCCGTGAGAAACGGGGTGGTGGCAGCGAGGAGGCAATCACAGTGGTGGCACAGGGATCAATAGACCGTCAAACATCTGGGGACCCTGTATGATCGCCACAGTCCCTTATGCAAAAGATCTTCTGGGGCATGCTGGGGACAGAGAAACAAATGGAGAGCCTCACTTCAGAAACGTAATACCCAGCCATTTCCCAGATGTTAGTAGGAACGACAGGTCACCTGCATGTTCTGTGACTCTCATAATACTGATATGTAGCCCTCTGGCTGTAGAAAGGCCACATGTCCACAGATACCTATTCCCCCCGTCCCTTCCATTGTGCCAACATGTATTCCCCCCTCCCCAAAAAAACCCCGCATAGCGCTATGCAAAGGGCACCTGTCTAGATTTCTTACGACTGAAGCATGGGCTGGGAAAATCAGAGCAGCTGCCCTTTCTCTTCTTGAAGTCTAACAAGTAGCTAGGCTCCCTGGAAACAAGAGTCTCAGGCTCCTTGACTTGATTCACGAATTGTGCAGGGGGAATTGAACCGCAGCTCAAGCAAAGGTAGAACTTCTCAGCTGGCCTTGGAAATTCAGGCACCTGGGTGAGATCTCTGATGGACTGAGCTCCAGGATTTTTCTGTGGGGAGGGGGAATGGCATAGCAGCCTCCTTCTCTAAGTTGGGTCTACATCCCTAACACCTTTAACACTGCCCATACGCTTGTCCCTGGGAAGAAATCTATGACAGTCCAGGCATTTGGTAAATTACAGACCGGGTTACGGCAATGCATTCTATGTAGGGTTTTTACTTATAGTTGCTCTGGAAGCTATAGCCAGTGCAGAATGGAGCAGTGAGGCTGTTAAAGAGGGTGCAGGTACTAGCTTTTCATGTGAGCCAAGTTTATGGCCTTGCTATTGGCATATAAGGGACGCAGGTGGCGCTGTGGGTTAAACCACAGAGCCTAGGACTTGCTGATCAGAAGGTCGGCGGTTCGAATCCCTGCGACAGGGTGAGCTCCTGTTGCTCGGTCCCTGCTCCTGCCAACCTAGCAGTTCGAAAGCACGTCAAAGTGCAAGTAGATAAATAGGTACCGTTCCGGCGGGAAGGTAAATAGCATTTCCGTGCGCTGCTCTGGTTCGCCAGAAGAGGCTTAGTCATGCTGGCCACATGACCCGGAAGCTGTACGCCGGCTCCCTCGACCAATAAAGCAAGATGAGCGCCGCAACCCCAGAGTCGGCCATGACTGGACCTAATGGTCAGGGGTCCCTTTACCTTTATTGGCATATAAAGCCCTGGGGAACTTCAAAAAAGGTTACATTCAGGAACATACCCCAGTCCTGTCATTTCGATCCCCAAGAAAGACACTTTTCGCAATGCCCTGTGCTACTCAGAGTTGTCCAACATCCTCTAAGAGAGCCTTTCTCAACCTGTGGGTCCCCCCAGATGTTGTTGGACTACAACTCCCATCACCTCTAGCTAGCAAGGCCAGAGCTCAGGGATGATGGGAGTTGTAGTCCAACAACATCTGGGGACCCACAGGTTGAGAACCGCTGCTCTAAGAGGAGGACCTTCTGTGTGGTGGCCCCTTGGAATGTGCTTCGAAAGAGCATTAGGCAAAATTGGCGTATAGGAACCTGCTTTCTGTCTGGTTCGTCAGCAGTGGTCAGTCAGATTATTCCAGGAATCCAAGGAGTATAAAGGTTTTGAACTTAGATGACCTATTGTCCCTTCCAATTCTACAATTCTATGATTCTATAACTACCCCCCTCATTGTTTGACCTCTAGCAGCTGATATTCAGGGGTATATGCCTCTGAAGCTGGAGGCTCCATTTAGCTCGCCTGGGCTAACTGAATGTCATTTGACCTCTTCCGTAAAGGGAATCTCATAAATTAACCCCCAAAGAGAGCCTTTTCTGGGGCGTTCTTGTGGATCTGTCCTTTCAGATAGGCCAGCAGAGGAATGGTTTTCATTGCGAGCGATTTGTCAGGAAGGAGATATCACCCTGTGCTACCCACTTGCATTTTTATGATGCTTTATTTTTACAAGCGTAAACATCATTAAGGCTGTGCTTTGCTCTCGAGATAATACCGGCAAAGGGAGCTGCATATTACTGTGCGTTGCAAATCATTCATCCAATAAAAAATCTTTGCAATTACAAGCGGGGGGGGGGGGGGGGGGGAGAGGGAGGAATCCAAAAGGGCAGTAAAGATATTTTCATTATTATTAAAATAAATAGGAATCGAACTACCTCTGCTCTGTTCTGCAAAGATTTGTGCTAAGTACTCAGCAGAATATGTTTATAGATGAACCATTTCACATGAACATAATGCTCATGAGGTCTTACATATTCTTTGCGTCAGTTTCTATATGTCTGTCTGTCTGTCTGTCTGTCTGTCTGTCTGTCTGTCTGCCTATAATTTTTCAGTCAAAACTCAGTTCCAGCACCTCTCAGATGGGCACCATTACCATTTTAATAGAACAAGAGAGGAATTCATGATGAGTTCTGGCAACCCATTTTCTAGAAAAAACAGCACTGAATCTATGAATCTTCTGACTTTTAGAAGATATCTGAAGGCAGCCCTGTACAGTGGTACCTCGGGTTAAGTACTTAATTCGTTCCAGATGTCTGTTCTTAACCTGAAACTGTTCTTAACTTGAAGCACCACTTTAGCTAATGGGGCCTCCTGCTGCTGCTGTGCCGCCACTGCATGATTTCTGTTCTCATCCTGAAACAAAGTTCTTAACCCAAGGTACTATTTCTGGGTTAGCGGAGTCTGTAACTTGAAGCTTATGTAACCTGAAGCATATGTAATCCGAGGTAACACTGTATACAGAAGTTTTTAATGTTTGATGTTTAATTGTGTTTCTAATATTCTGTTGGGAGCCGCCCAGAGTGACTGGGGCAACCCAGTCAGATGGGTGGCATATAAATAATATCATCATCATCATCATCATCATCTATCAATCATCTATCTATCTATCTATCTATCATCTAATCTATCTATCTATCTATCATCTATATCTATATGAATCTATATGAAACCTATATCTATATCTATCATCTATCTATATCATCTATCTATATCTATCTATCTATCTATCTATCTATCTATCTATCTATCTATCTATCATCTATCTATCTATCTATCTATCATCTATCATCTATCATCTATCTATCTATCATCTATCTATCTTTTTGTAACCGGGATCACTTACAAGGGGGCTATAGGAAAAGGGACAACCAGAATGATAGCAGAGGGGAATTGTGTTTCTCTCTCTTTCTCTCTCTTGCCTATACAGTGGTACCTTGGGTTACAAATGCTTTGGGTTACAAACACTTGGGGTTACAGAATCCACTAACCCAGAAGTAGTACCTTGGGTTAAGAACATTACCTCAGGATGAGAACAGAAATCGTGCGGTGCGGCAGCAACTGGAAGCCCCATTAGCTAAAGTGGTACCTCAGGTTAAGAACAGTTTCAGGTTAAGAACGGACCTCTGGAACGAATTAAGTACATATCCAGAGGTACCACTGTAATACTAGAATCATGCGTCATCCAATGAAACTGGAGAAAGAAGCTGGATAATTGGGATCAGCTAAAAGGAAATACAGTGGTACCTCTGGTTATGTACTTAATTCGTTCCGGAGGTCCGTTCTTAACCTGAAACTGTTCTTAACCTGAAGCACCACTTTAGCCAATGGGGCCTTCCGCTGCCGCCACGTGATTTCTGTTCTTATCCTGAAGCAAAGTTCTTAACCCGAGGTACTATTTCTGGGTTAGCAGAGTCTGTAACCTAAAGCATCTGTAATCTGAAGTGTCTGTAACCTGAAGTGTCTGTTACCTGAGGTACCGCTGTATGGCGTCTGTGAACACAATGGGCATCTTCTCTGGCCATGAAGTTGTGTGGGTGACTACCCCTTCCATCTCTGAAAAGTACCCAGAGCTGAAGCAGGAGGTGGGAAAGCTCTATGTGCTTTTTCGAGGCTCCAGTTAATTCTACTGTATCTGACCTGGTCTCAGATCCCTTGGAAAAATGAAGAGCTTTCTCTCTGTCTCTGTGACCAGAAAGGGTGGTCCCCCTAGCACTCACCCAAAACCCCATATGTGCCCACAGGATTAAAAAGGTCAGTGAGCCCCACATTATAGCAATGACATGGCACACATCACTACTCTGAGCCCCACCATGGCTGTGTCTTGTATCTATAATATCAGGGTGTGTGTTCAGGATCAATCCAAGCAACCCGGTTTCACAGCTTGGCGGATTGCAGCCCCAGCCACGTTTTAATCTAATTAAAAGCGAAAACATGGCCTGTGATGATTTAGATTGCCCTGCTCCCATTTCAAATAAAAAAAATGCTGAATAAGGTTTGTTAAGCCCATAACTTGACGGAACATTATCGCCAATGACAGTTGTTCATTCGGCACACAAACATTTACATAATTATTACTGTTTGCGAACTGCTGCAATGCCAAATTATGTGCTGACAGCTGAGAACGATTGCCAAAAATGCTGCAATTACTATTATTGGTATTTCAAAAACAAAAATAAACATTAAAAAAAAATCTACTACATGGAACCACGGCATCACTCCTATGTCACACAGGGGACAGCCTTCTCTTTCCAGAGACAAAAAAAAAAAAAAAAAAGACAGCTCCATGCTTGCAGTGTCCAGCTGGGTTTAAACTAAGAATAGAAAGCCTAGCTCTCTGGAATGAACTTGTAGAGTGAGCTTTAGCACAGGGGCAAAGCAAGAAGACTCATCTGAGAAAAATGAGGTTGAATCCAGCGAAGTCACAGCGCAAGTGAAACAACGTCCATGGACAAAACAAAACATTCCCTTCCTCTCACCTTGAGCACTCCATAAGCATCCACTGCACCCACAGATTTGGGGGGAAGTAGGGGGACAGTATAGGAGGGACGTGGGTGGCTCTGTGGTCTAAACCATAGAGCCGAGGGCTTGCTGATCAGAAAGTCGGAGGTTCGAATCCCCACGACGGGGTGAGCTCCCGTTGCTCGGTCCCTGCTCCTGCCCATCTAGCAGTTCAAATGCACGTCAAGTGCAAGTAGATAAATAGGTACTGTTCCGGCGGGAAGGTAATGGGCATTTCCATGCACAGCTCTGGTTTGCCAGAAGCGGCTTAGTCATGCTGGCCACATGTACACCGGCTCCCTTGGCCAGTAAAGCGAGACGAGCGCCACAACCCCAGAGTTGTCCACAACTGGACCTAACGGTCAGGGGTCCCTTTACCTTTACCTAGGGGCACAGCGTGGGAGGAGAGAGAGGGGAAGTCATGTTTGGGGACCTCATGGAGTGACATTGCTGCATGAATCTCTGCATCTGTAAAGGACTGAGCTAGACTTCCACATGTTTTCAAAACTGTGCATGCATCTCTACAGTTTCATCACATATAAAGGTAAAGGTACCCCTGACCGTTAGGCCCAGTCGCGGACAACTCTGGGGTTGCACGCTCATCTTGCTCTATAGGCCAAGGGAGCCGGCGTTTGTCTGCAGACAGCTTCCAGGTCATGTGGCCAGCATGACTAAGCCGTTTCTGGCGAACCAGAGCAGCGCACGGAAACGCCGTTCACCTTCAGGCCAGAGCGATACCTATTTAACTACTTGCACTTGACGTGCTTTCGAACTGCTAGGTGGGCAAGAGTTGGGACTGAACAACAGGAGCTCACCCCGTCACAGGGATTTGAACTGCTGACCTTCCGATTGGCAAGCCCTAGGCTCAGTGGTTTAGACTACACCACCACCTGCATCCCTGTTTTATTTCATATAGTACAGGTAAAAAAAAAAAAGTAAAGGACCACTGGATGGTGACGTCCTGTCAAAGGCAACTAAGGGGTTGTGGTGCTCATCTCATTTTCAGACTGAGGGAGCCAGCATGTGTCTGCAGACAGCTTTCCGGGTCATGTGGCCAGCATGACTAAACTGCTTCTGGCACAATGGCACACTGTGATGAGTGCCAGAGCACACAGAAATGCTGTTTACCTTTCTGCCGCAGTGGTATCTATTTATCTACTTGCACTGGGTGCTTTCAAACTACTAAGATGGCAGAAGCTGGGAAAGAGCAATGGGAACTCACCCCCTTGCGGGGATTCGAACTACTGACCTTCCGATTGGCAAGCCCAAGAGGCTCAGTGGTTTAGACCACAGAGCCACCTGCGTCCGTAGTACAGGTAAGTCACAAGTGTCTCCCGACGCCATATTTTGTGACCGCAAAGGCTTCGGGAAGCTACAATTCCCAGAGTGGTTTAACAATCAATCCCTCTTCCCAGTGATTTCTGGGAATAGTACAGGCAACTGTTTGAATGGAGATTGCGTTCCAGGTCACCCCCAACCCTTTCTGCCCCAACCTGCCCCCTTCCAGGGGCCCTCGAATTTACGGGACCGCCTCTCCTGGTATGCCTCGCAGAGGACCTTAAGGTTCATGAATAATCATAGTTTAGAGGTCCTCGGCCCTAAGGAAGTCAGATTATCCTCCACCAGGGCCAGGGCCTTCTCAGTGATGGCTCCGACCTGGTGGAATGCTCTGTCCCATGAGACCAGGGCCCTGCAGGATTTAACTTCCTTCCACAGGAACTGTAAGACAGAGCTATTCCACTTGGCTTTCAATTTGAACTTAGCCTGATCTTTTATTCCCCTTCCTTCCCTCCCCCTCCCCTTTTTATGAAGATTACCCGCTCTGGGATCCCACAGCTAATTCTCCCCTGGTCTCCTCGCTGGCCCAAATAGGACTAATTTAGCCTGCTAGCCCTGGTGATTATCTAATGTTTATTGGATGGATTTCCCCCCTAAATTGATTTTTGAATTCTGAATTTATTGTTATTCCTCTTTTATACTGTATTTTATGCTGTTTTTTTGTTACATCAGTTAAGTGTTTTAATTTTTTTGTTAGCTGCCTTGAGCCTGGTTTTCTGAACCGGGAAGGGCAGGGTATAAATAAAAATTTATTATTATTATTTATAAAAACAACATGTGCATCAATTGGATGTGCACAAAATGGTTGCCACGTGTAGTTCTGTGATGGGAATAGATGTCTCCTAACAACTCACGCAGCGGTAGCTATAGTTCCCATGATCCTTTGGGGGAAGCCCTGACTTTTAATGTGGCATAATATTGCTTTTAATGTGTAGCGTGGATGTGGCCAAAATTAATCACACATCCGAGTGGTGGTTCTACCCTCATACACTCTGAAAGTAAAGTGTTGTGGGGTTTTCTCACTGCCTCCAGAGTATTAACTTGTGTGAAGTCTCAGCTTACCAAGAGTTTTGGGGGAAACTGTCCTACTTTGGTCTCCTGCTGCCCGACTGTTGATTATAATGTTAAATAACAATATATCACCATCTGCAACACATCACAAAGAACCCCATGGAACCTTTAAAACAAACAGGGAGATGTGCATGATTTGCCTACGTTTAATTAAGATGACAAGCAACGGTGAGACTTGATAGGTTTCCGTCAGAGAGAATGATGGCATCTGTTAAGGAAGCCTCAAACCTGTGTTTTCCCAAGGAAAACAGCACACCGATAATTCCAGCCAATAAGTGAGCCAGCAAACTGTGCTGTGCCACTGACAAACCAGGAGCCATTTATCATGCGATACTGCTGTGAAATGATGTGAGACAGGCATATTCGGAGAGAAATAAAGAGGCAAAAATGGACAGGAGGGAATTAGCTACCTACTGAAGCCTTCTGTCAGGTGGCAAAAGCAGACTCTTGCTCCCATACACCTTGCAGAGTTGCATTTCTGTATAATCTCCCTGGATTATAAGAGGGCATCAATTTACACAATGCTCACATGTTTTTAAAAGTTGCAAAATGCCCAACTTCAGGGATCAGCAGCATGAGCCTTGCAACTCAGTTCGATAAAGCGTGGTGCTAATAATGCCAAGGTTGCAGGTTCGAGCCCTGTATGGGACAGCTGCGTATTCCTGCATTGCAGGGGGTTGGACTAGATGATCCTCAGGGTTCCTTCTAACTCTACAACTCTATTATTCTATGTTTGTGGACACAGTGTGCCCTTGATGGCTTCCTGAGATAATCACAAAGTCTCCAAGAGCCAGCGTAGTGTAGTGGTTAAGAGTGGTGGACTCGTAATCTGGTGAACCGGGTTCGCATCTCCGCTCCTCCACATGCAGCTGCTGGGTGACCTTGGGCTAGTCACACTTCTCTGAAGTCTCTCAGCCCCACTCACCTCACAGAGTGTTTGTTGTGGGGGAGGAAGGGAAAGGAGAATGTTAACCACTTTGAGACTCCTTAGGGTAGTGATAAAGTGGGATATCAAATCCAAACTCCTCCTCCTCCTCCTCCTCCTCCTCCTCCTCCTCTCTTCTTCTTCTTCTTCTTCTTCTTCTTCTTCTTCTTCTTCTTCTTCTTCTTCTTCTTCTTCTTCTTCTTCCAAGTCCTCCTTCTCTTAATAACGCCTTCTTGGTCATGAGATGTACTTCTCCCTTGAAAAGTACACAGAGCTGAAGGAGGAAGTTGGAAGAGTGACACTCTTTCCCACTTCCTCTTTCACCTCTATGTGCTTTTCAAGGCTCAGATTATTTCTACTGGATCTGGCTTTTACACAGATCTTCTGGGAAAGTGAAGGGTGCATGCAAACATTTTCTCTCAGTCTCGTGGGGCAGCTGATCTCGTGGGGGAGCTGACCGATGTGCTCATGGTCTTAGGAAAATGGGTGATCCCTGCCTTTCTTGCAGGCTTCGCAAAAATATCTGGCGAGGTGCTGTTGGCAAAAAGTTGATGCACTAGATCAGGCTTCCTCAAAGTTGGCCCTCCAGATGTTTTTGGCCTACAACTCCCATGATCCCTAGCTAGCAGGACCAGTGGTCAGGGATGACGGGAATCGTAGTCTCAAAACATCTGGAGGGCCGACTTTGAGGAAGCCTGTGCTAGATGGATATCTGATCAGATCTACCAAAGTTCATTTTATGTTTTCTGACACGGCACAGTCCTCTCACAGTCCTAGATGGTCTGTACTGTATGCTTTCTCCAAAAGTTTAGATCAAGGGTAAAAAATGTGTTGCCCTCCAAATGTGACACTCTGACTCCCATCAGACCTAGCTAGCATGGCCAGTGGTCAGGGATGATGGGAGTTGTAGTCCAAAACATCTGGAAGGCCTCTCTCCTGCACTTAATGGTCTTACAGAGATTAGCATTTTATCGTTGTGGGTTGCATTTAATGTCACTCTTTTAGCAGCACAAGGATTTCTGCCTGCATAGTAGGACTCCCCCCCCCCTTCTGCTCATCCTTTCTAAACATGATATTTTACTGTATTTTTGGTTTCTATGGAAGCCGCCCAGAGTGGCTGGGGAGGCCCAGCCAGATGGGCGGGGTATAAATAATAAATTATTATTATTATTATTAGGGATTCCCCGAACCCTCTGGAGTAGAACTGGAAATCATTGTGCTAACAGCATGCGATAGTTGGATACTGCCCAATGCGTATTGTTTTGCTTCATGGTAGACCAGCGATGCTCAGTATGGGGGTGTTTAATGAGCACAAAAGGTGATGCTAGTATGCACTGAAGTTAAAACTTATGTAAAGGTTTGCATTAGCAAAACAAAGAAGTTTTCATTAAGCAAGAGGTTTCACTCTAGGTGAGAGCAGAAGGTTGGTGCTTTCCCATTTTGGAGGGTTTAGGCTACCTGATGACTCATCTGAAATCTGAGCAAGTCCCTCATCAAAGCTGAGAAGCCAGCTGTGTTGTGGGAAGCCAGCACAGAGATCACCAGCTCAGTCTGTTGGGAGAAGGAGTTTCCAGCATAATGTAGTCTCTCTCTGGGATCAGAGATAGAAAAGATTGGACTGTATTAAAGGATTTAAAGGACTGAACCGTATTGACTGCTACTTGAGTGCAATGTGTTACTTGGTATTTTTGTTCCTTGTAACATTTGTATGTAACTAGTTTTAAGACTGTTCTAGAGTAATACTTTGAAACGCATTCTTGGGGTGGAAAGCTCATTTATTTCTACACAAGATTCCAATCAGGGATTGTGCTGAACAACTCTAAGGTGGGAGTGTGTGTCCTCCTGCTCATTTTGCTAAGTAGGCCCATGGGCATTTGCCTCCGGAATCCTGCCCTTGACAGTACCCATGAGCCTGAGTGCCAACTGTGAGGACAAACAGCACAGGATGCCCACCATCTTTGTGCCCCTGCTGATGAGCAGAGCTTTCTGGCTTGGTAGGTAGTGGGACTCAGCACTGCTGAGATTGACAAAGGATGCTGTTTCATTGGCAAATCGTTTCACAAAGGATGTTCCCTGCGGAGAAAGCTGCATTCCAGCAGCAAGCTGGCAATTCCAGGCTTATCAATTAAACACTGTACTGTTTTAAAAGGCACTAAAAATAAAAATAAAAATGGAATGGAACAACAGAATGGGTAGGGAATCTTTAAAAAAAAAAACCCAGGTGAAATTACACTCCTTTTTTATTATTATTTCAAGCCTCTTCCATTTTAATGCCTTTTATGGGCACACAAGTACACAAAGTATATAGGTTCCAGAATGGGTGGGATCTAATTCATTCATTATGCCAGAGTAGGAGGAATAATAGATTTTACAGGCACCAGCTGTTGGCAATCATTCTTCCTGCGGCTCTCAACAGACACCGGCCATAAGAATCGGCAGATAACTTGCATTGGAGGAAATTCAGGGAGTGGGTCAATCGTGTATGGCACTGAATTGGAATATAATGAAGCAGTCAGGAAATTTCCTCTTCCAGAATCAGGATACAAGAAAATATTTTCATTTAAAAATCACAACATCTATGTATTGCTCATGGAAAGGGGTGGTTTCTGGGGTAGAGTATATACTTTGTGGAGTGAGGAAGGCATTTGAATCAGTTCACATTTAAAGGCAAATCTGCCTAATTTGTACTTTCTGAAATTTGTACTTTCTGTTGTTCAGAATTCTCATTTCTCTGAATTTTGCAGTGTGGTTAGCCAGCCAAGGGATGGACGCAGAATTATGGAATCGTATAATTGGAGAGTTGGAAGAGACCATGAGGCTCAACTAATCCAACCCTCTGCAATGTGGGAATCTGTTGCCCAATGTGGGGCTTGAACTCACGACCCTGCGATTAAGAGTCTTATGGGCTACCAGCCGAGCTATGTGTAAAGTGTGCAAATAAATACATAGGTTGGTGAAAATGCAAAAGGCATTTAAGTCAGGCTGTGATGGCCTGGGAATCGGATTCAGAGGTTGAACTTGAGGAATCCCAGCCTGCACAGGAGTCCCTGCCTCCAGGAGCAGCTGAGCCAGGGCTGGGGCTTAAACCTGAAGGGCCCTCACCTGTGCCGGATCCTCAGGAGCAGACACCAGCTGAGTCTGCTCTGGCTCCTGAGGTGATGGGGGACCCATTGCCTGCAGGTGCTCCACTCTCAGCCCTGTCAGAGGAAGCTGAGGTTGCCTCTGGGTCTGGTAATCCTCCAGCCTCTCCAGAGCTGCAGAGGCTCAGGGCAGAGAGGCGGAGGGAACTAAGTTCCCGCAGGAGGAGTGCTCGCCTCCAGGCCAGGAGAGGCGAGTCACATGTGGACCGGGGCCGCCCTATGCCTTGGGGCAGATAAAAGCCAGCCAGCCCGCCCAGTCCCAGGTTGAGGGAGCAACATTGTTGCTAGCCTGTTCCTGCCTGCACCCTGTCCTGCTCTTCTGCCAGGGTTCCTGACCCCACCTGACTCCCTTCCTTGGACCCCGCTTCAGCCTTGACAGACAGCCTCCATACCACACCCTCGACCTTGGACTGGACTCAGACCATGCCTCACGGTAACCCCCCGGGACCAGCACACAGGCAAAATATGAATGCTGGGCAAAATATGCTGTGCAGAGATGTGTATACTAGGCCAATAATTGAGTACAGAAATATGCATATTCAGAGGAACTGGTTCCAAAATGCTGATGACGTTTCATGAGGGCAATTGACAAAAACAAATGAATTGCAAGCTGGTGTGGAATTGTGCAGAATGGAACTTAAGTTTAGGAAAATGAGGAATAAGGGAACCAGAACGGAAGGGTTCACCTGACCCTAATGCTTTGTACATTTGGTTGGCATCTGTCTGTCTCAGAAGACAATGGATTGAATGTGTCATTGGGGGTGAAGTCAAACCATTGGAGATTTACAGCACCTGCTGTGGCTGTAGAGACTGATATGGGAGGGACATGTTGCAGCTGGGGCAGATGAAGGCATCTGGTTGTGCTGCTGCAGATGCACCATGGCCTTTCTTCTCTCTGCTTTCCTCCTCTGGTCACTGCTGTGGATCCACAGCCTGTCTGTCTGTCTGTCTCCAGGCAATGTGGTTGTCTGTGAGGGAAAGGCATTGAAAGGGCTGGTCTCAGCTGTCCAGCACTACAGCTGCTCTTTGAGGCAGGAGATTTCCTAGCAGAAACCCCTTTGCCTCATTGTTGTTGTTGTTGTTTAGTCGTTTAGTCGTGTCTGACTCTTCATGACCCCATGGACCAGAGCACGACAGGCACTCCTGTCTTCCACTGCCTCCCGCAGTTTGGTCAAACTCATGCTGGTAGCTTCGAGAACACTGTCCAACCATCTCATCCTCTGTCGTCCCCTTCTCCTTGTGCCCTCAATCTTTCCCAACATCAGGGTCTTTTGCAGGGAGTCTTCTCTTCTCATGAGGTGGCCAAAATATTGGAGCCTTGGCTTCAGGATCTGTCCATCCAGTGAGCACTCAGGGCTGATTTCCTTCAGAATGGATAGGTTTGATCTTCTTGCAGTCCATGGGACTCTCAAGAGTCTCCTCCAACACCATAATTCAAAAGCATCAATTCTTCGGCGATCAGCCTTCTTTATGGTCCAGCTCTCACTTCCATACATCACTACTGGGAAAACCATAGCTTTAACTATACGGACCTTTGTTGGCAAGTTGATGTCTCTGCTTTTTAAGATGTTGTCTAGGTTTGTCATTGCTTTTCTCCCAACCTCAGGTTAAATATGCTTTAGGTTCAGCATATTCAGGTTACGCTCCGCAGTGACGGTTTCACCGTTCGCGCATGCGCAGAAGCTCAAAATGACGTCATGCGCATGCACAGACATGGCAAATTGCGACCCATGCACGCACAGACACGCAGACGTGGGTTGCGTTCGCTTCAGGATGTGAACGGGGCTCCGGAATGGAACCCATTCGCATCCAGAGGTACCACTGTACAAATATGCATATATTTGGGGAAAGTGTGCGTTCAAAAAAAAAAAAAAAAGGCACCTGCTAGTGAAAATGGCACACAAATGTATTGGGGGAAATTGCTTGCAAAAATGTGTATATTTGAGATGCGCACACTAAAACACAGGTGAATTTTCGCGAGGACTTTAAAAAAATGGCAAAAAAACAGATTGGTGCAGAAGTGAACTGTGGATATGATCAAGAAATTAAGGGAAACTAAAATTGACAGGTGTCCATCCCTAAACTAAACAGAGTGAACGAAACACAGTATTCAAAGTGGGAGCACAACATAGATTTATATCCAAGCATTACAGTGGTACCTTGGGTTGCATACGCTTCAGGTTACATATGCTTCAGGTTACAGACTCCGCTAACCCAGAAATAGTGCTTCAGGATAAGAACTTTGCTTCAGGATGAGAACAGAAATCGTGCTCCAGTGGCGCGGCAGCAGCAGGAGGCCCCATTAGCTAAAGTAGTGCTTCAGTTTAAGAACTGTTTCAGGTTAAGTACGGACCTCCAGAATGAATTAAGTACTTAACCTGAGGTACCACTGTACAGCATTGGATATTTCACTTTCTGTCCCCTTCCTAAGCAAATCATTTCCATTGCTAAGTTCACCCTTTTCAGAGCAGCAGCGCATTGAAAGAGGAAATAAGGATGGCAGATCACACATCCACCCCAGAAATTTCAGGTTCTAGCTATGCAAAACCGCCTTCCTTTGAATCTGTAATTTATTCTGAGCTGGGCTTCTGGGACTAGGCATAACATATGGTGTTCACAGAGTCCTAACATGAAGTTAAACCTACTGATGCATCTCTGATTGGAAACGGCGATAACGTAATGGAGAACACAAAAGCCCTCCAAGCCTTTCCCCATAAACCCTTGCCCAGCTTGTTGGAGTGAGATCAGAGAGTCTTTATACGCAACAGCAGAGTTTGGAGGAGGCTGAAGGGAAGAGAATCCCATCTCACATGCTGGCAGAATTTTGCGCATTTGTTTTTTTAAAAAAGAAAATCGGAATTCTCTCCCAAGCAAAGCCGAATTCCTTAGCCATCACAAATTATGCAGATTCAATTTGCAGGATTTCTCTAATGTTACATATTTTATACTGCTACTTGGCATAATTTATTCTGCCTCCGCTTTTTGTGGGGAAGGGCAAGAGCTGTACGGAGTGCCAGATCTCCACTTCTCGGATGGGGAACATCTGTCCTCCCAGATGTTGTTGGACTCCAACTCCCATCATTCCTCACCTTTGGCTTTGTGGCTGACAGAATGATGGAAATTGGAGTCCAACAGCATATTGAGGGCCATAGATTCCTGTCCTAACCTCCATCTATAGCAGCCTTTCTCAACCTGTGAGTCCCTAGATGTTGTTGAACTACAACTCCCATCACCCCTAGCTAGCAAGGCCAGAGCTCAGGGATGATGGGAGTTGCAGTCCAACAACATCTGGGGACCCACAGGTTGAGAACCGCTGATCTATAGGAACCAATCAAGCTTTGCTCAGACCTTTGACTCTCAGCAGGTGTTGCTCACAACTCTGAAGCTTATCTTTGCGACCTTATGGTCCAGAAACTTACTTCCAACAACAATCCAGAAAACTTATTTATTTTTTTTACTAATGGCCGTATTGTGTGATTGTTTTTCCTCTTCTTAGGAACCTCGTACGTACGGGACTGCCTCTCCTGGTATGCCCCACAGAGAGCCTCAAGGTCCATAAATAACAACACCCTAGTGGTCCCGGGCCCTAAGGAAGTTAGATTGGCTTCAACCAGAGCCAGGGCCTTTTCAACTCTGGCTCCGACCTGGTGGAACACTCTGCCTCATGAGACCAGGGCCCTGCAGGATCTGATTTCTTTCCGCAGGGCCTGTAAGACAGAGTTGTTCCGCCTGGCCTTTGGCTTGGAGCCAATTTGATTCCCTCCCTCCCTCTCTTTCTTTTTTCTTTTCCTTCTCCTCCTGCGATGAGGCTACATTTTAATATTTTAATGTTCCATTATTTTAATGTTGTATTTTATTTTTGTTTTTAAGTTGTAATCATTCATCTTGTTTTTATTATTGCTTGTAAGCCGCTCTGAGCCCGGCATTGGCTGGGGAGGGCGGGGTATAAATAAAAAAATATTATTATTATTATTATTATTACTCCCTTGTGGGGAGTTTTTTTCCCCAGGTACACCCTTGACAGAAATGACTGGGACTGCACGTTTATCTGGAAATGCAAGCGGCTGAATCAGATGCTGTGTACTGTCAAAATAAAGGGTCTAGATGCAGGATTCTGCTTCCCTTCTCCTTCTGAAGAATATTTGGCAAATATCTATTTTAAGGCTCGCCATGAGGCTCACTGACCCCTTATATTAATAATAGCTCACGTTCTATTTCAATATTTTAATGTTGTATTTTAATCTCGTTTTTAAGTTGTATTCATTCAACTTGTTTTTATTATTGCTTGTTAGCCGCCCTGAGCCTGGTCTTGGCTGGGGAGGGTGGGGGTATAAATAAAAATTATTATTATTATTATTATTATTATTATTATTATTATTATTATTCCTGCAGAGAATTGTGATCTATACAGAGCACTGTTTGCTAAGGCCTTTCACAGATCAATTTAAGAACAGTTGAACATAGCTGCTCACGTTGCTTTGGGATTGTCACACCTGAAGCAATGCTACAACAGGGTTATGTTGCCACCTTTTTGGGGGGACAAATGACCACAGTAAGTGAATCTGGGCCAACAACACTTATTCATGCAGCCAAGTAATGAATCCATCTGAGATGACTCTAAGGCAAGCTGTCCAATCCACTACCAGAGGAAGTGAGTCAGAATTCCTGGCCAAAAGGAAGCTGACTCAGCAACTTCCAGGAAGCCGAGTCACCAATTTCTGGAAAAGAAACCTGTGTGAGCAAGGGAATCCCAGCACGTCCCCTCACTTCTTTTGGGTTGCCTGAGAAAAGTATGTTTCATGGCAGAATCCGGGACCAGGGAGAAGAGGCGGTGGAAGAAGGCTGGAAGAAATTTAAAGACTATTTACAGAAATATTGTAAAATTAATGAATGTTAAGAATGATGTTGGATAGAAATTAAGTGGTTTCCAGCTGTAATGCTTTAAGAATATGGAAGAAGGGTATAATTAGGTAAAATAATAATAATAATAATAATAACTAAAATGGTGTTGGATTGGAAATAAGTGGTATTGGCAACAAAGTTAATAAGAATATGCAATAATGAATTGATAATGTATGAAAATATTGAGTTATAAAATGTTAAATTTAAGCTATAGAGACAAGATAAATGAAAGAGGCTAAGGATTTGCTGATTTGATTATTTAAATGGGAATACAAGAAGGGGAGGTGAGAGGAAGTCAAAGAAACAAGCAAACGAGTTTTATGTTATGAAAAATAATTGTTTTTAATTTTTCTTGTTGTTTCTATATGTTTTATTTATCTTTTTATTTTTCATTTTTTTCTCTTTTATTATTATGTGTTTTTGTATATTTGTCTTTGTAAAATCTTAATAAACATTTCTTTTAAAAAAAAGAGAAAAGTATGTTTCAAGGGGAATTACTGAAGGATTTTTTTTAAAAAAAAAGTAAGAAAAAGTCTCAGCCAGTTCATTTTTACAGGTAAGTCCTCCCCTTCCCCCCAAAATTATTAAAATTCATCTGTGGGCTTAAAAATCACTGGAGATGAATGGTCCCATGAAAGAGGGGGTAGATATAAATGTATGCTATGTGTTCAGTGTTTTTCACATAATAGATCTCCCTGGATTACTGGGAAGATTGGCTTCTACCATTCAATGGATCTAAATTTAGCAATTTTTAAAAATAATGAACTATGATTGATGCTTGTTTTTCTTAACACTTTCTCAACACTTAACACTTGAAAGACTAGATGAGGAAAAGGCTCATGGTTTTTCTCCTTGGCTCTCCTTGGAGAGTCAGTGTGGTGTAGTGGTTAAGAGCGGTAGACTCGTAATCTGGTGAACCGGGTTCGCGTCTCCGCTCCTCCACATGTAGCTGCTGGGTGGACCTTGGGCTAGTCACACTTCTGTGAAGTCTCTCAGCCCCACTGTTGTGGGGGAGGAAGGGAAAGGAGATTGTTAGCCGCTTTGAGACTCCTTAAGGAGAGTGAAAGGCGGGATATCAAATCCACACTCTTCTTCTTCTTCTTCTTGGTCAAAGAAAAGACAATTACCGTATTTTTTGCTCTATAAGACTCACTTTTTCCCTCCTAAAAAGTAAGGGGAAATGTGTGTGCGTCTTATGGAGCGAATGCAGGCTGCGCAGCTATCCCAGAAGCCAGAACAGCAAGAGGAATTGCTGCTTTCACTGCGCAGTGATCCCTCTTGCTGTTCTGGCTTCTGAGATTCAGAATATTTTTTTCTTGTTTTCCTCCTCCAAAAACTGGTGCGTCTTATAGAGCGAAAAATACGGTATTTATTGCTGGAGCAGAGGAATTCACAAGAGCTAGTGACAGCCAGCAGGATGGCTTCAAAAGATGAGATGAATTCATGGAAGGCAAGGCTACCAGTGACTACTAGCTATGATGGCTATGCTCTTGCTCTACTGCTGCCTTCAAATTCCACTTGCTGGAAATTTGCAGGTGGGGAGAACGATGTTGCCCGGAGGTCTTGCTTGTGGGTTCCCCATAGAATCGTTGAGTTGGAAGGGACCCTGAGAGTCACCTCGTTCAATCCCCTGCAACACATGAATACGCAGCTCTCCCTTACAGGGATTGAACCTGCAACCTTGCCAAGATATACCGAAAGAAAAGAGGACTATATTCATGTATGCCACTACAGCAGCGAGAATGTTGATTGCACAAAACTGGAAGACTGGAGAAATACCAACTAAAGAATAATGGCAAGAGAAGTTGATGAACTATGCAGAACTGGCAAAAATGACAGACAGATTAAGAGAAAAAAAGACAACAGTGACTTTGAAAAAGAACGGGAACCATTTATACTATACTTGCAGAAACAAAGAAAGTCTATAGACTTGATGGCAGGATTGAAAGAAACATTCACATTGTTAGTATTAGAAAATGTGTAGAAGATAGAGAAATAATAAGGTGTATTCATTGTTATCTTTTATGTTTTTAGGTTTGATGTTATTGTATAAATATGTTATTAGTAACTTTTTCTTTTAGGAAGCAGCAAAGTGGGTGAAAGGAGAAACAAACCAGGAGTGAATAAATGTTGGAAATGTAAAGAAACTGAAGGTACATTCTTTCACCTTTGGTGGACGTGCCCAAGAATCAAGGCTTTCTGGGTGATGATATATAATGAAATGAAAAAGGTATTTAAATATACCTTCCTGAAGAAACCAGAGGCCTTTCTTCTGGGCATTGTCGGCCAATTGGTGCCAAAGAAGGACAGAACTTTTTTTATGTACACTACAACAGCAGCAAGAATACTTATTGCAAAGTATTGGAAGACACAAGATTTACCCACTTTGGAAGAATGGCAGATGAAGGTGATGGACTATATGGGATTGGCAGAAATGACTGGCAGAATCCGAGACCAGGGAGAAGAGACGGTGGAAGAAGATTGGAAGAAATTTAAAGACTATCTACAGAAATACTGTAAAATTAATGAATATTAGAATGATGTTGGATAGAAATTAAGTGGTTTCCAGCTGTAATGCTTTAAGAATATGGAAAAAGGGTTGATAATGGATGAAAATACTGAATTATAAAATGTTAAGTTATAGAAATAAGATAAATGAAAGAGGGTAAGGATTTGCTGATTTGATTATTTAAATGGGAATACAAAAAGGGGAGGTGTGAGGAAGTCAAAGAAACAAGCAAATGAGTTTTAAGTTATGAAAAAGAATTGTTTTTAATTTTTCTTATTTTTTCTGTGTGTTTATTTTTATTTTTTTGTTTCTTTTATTATGTGTTTTTGTATATTTGTTTTTGTAAAATCTTAATAAATATTTCTTAAAAAAAAAAGAAAAGAAACAAACCAGGAGTGGAAGTTGGGGGAAACCTAGGAGGGGAGGGAGGAAGGAATGCATAGCAAATGTTATGAATATGAGATGTGTGTAATGAATGAAAAAGAAAAATGAATAAATTTTTATTTTTAAAGAACCTGCAACCTTGGTGTTATCATCACACTCTAGCTGATTTGCCACTGTACGAACAAGGTACTGCACTCGATGGACCACTGGCCTGTTCCAGCTCTTCTTGAGCTCCTGAGGCCAATTCCTGCCCCTTCCATTGTTGAGGAACCTTGAGACTGAGACTTGGACAACGGTGGTTTTGTGTCTTGATGGGACTTCTGTGTAGGGTTGCCACCTTTGTTATGGCAAAATACAGGACCGGGTGGTGTGGTTGGAGGGCGATTCCCCCGCCCCAACCGATCTGGTGCTGCTGTGACTTCAAAGCAGCCCATAACAATCTATAGCAGCCTAACAGGGTGGCCCCTCTGGAATTCATTGCACATGCACACTCACACATACGCATGAATATGTGAATCTGTCTGGACTTGGCTACGGAGAGCTTAAATACATGACCTTTCACACACCCTTCCAACACATGCATTTGGATGGGATCCCTAACTTGGCAGAGGGAGAGAGAGAGAGAGAGAGAGAGAGAGAGAAGGAGAGAAGACCTAAAATACAGGACAAAACTATATCAATAAAGGACATAGCATTTTGCATTGAAATATGGGACAATCCTGGTGGCAACCCTACTTCTGCACGACAGCCAAATTTCCGGAAAATGGGAAGTCTTTTCTTGGGTTTTCCTTGTGTTTCCTTTGGGGCTCTGAATGTGCCTTAAAGTACCTCCCCTTTCCAGTTGTCTCTTTCATTGTGCATCCAATTAAAACCAGCCGTATAAAAAACAAAACAACCCCCCTCTAAAATAAGTGGATGCTGTTTGCACCATCAGCACATTGTTATGCAATCCAGATGAGAACGCAAGTGTGAAGTTATGGGACACATTCCATGGCAACCGCCATAGATGTTGAAAACAGTTCTGCAGCATCTGGTTTAGGGATAGTCCGACTTGCTGCTTATGTGGGTCTATATCCAGGGTTTTAAAAATCCAGGATTTTATTTTAAAAATGAAGGCCGGGTGGAGGGTGGGGGTGGAGAAAGATTTGCTGCTACTTCTCCCTGCTGGCTTGCTTGGAACGCTTATTTTTCAACAGCTTTGTTATTATAAAATGTGAATCTGCAATGGGGTGGCCTGTCATGTTTTGCCGCCTGGGGTGAAATGAGAATGTGCTTTCCCCTCCCCCACCTACTACCATTGCCAGAACGCCCCTTTTCTCACCAGACTTGGTGAGAGCCATGGGGCTTCTCAAAGTGTTGCCACTCGTCTTCTCTGCCCAGGGTGGAGGAGATGAGTGGCAGAAATGCCTTGCCTCTCGCTGAACCTGGAGAGAGCTGGCACGCTCCTCAAGGCACTGCCACTCACCTTTGCTGCCCTTAGTTGCTGGGCAGAGACGCGCCACCTGGGTCTTGGCTCCATTGGTTTCAGGTGATGACCTGGTACTTAATTGGCTTCAGGGGGTGAGTCCTGTGCTCTCAATCTTGCAGTTCTTCTTCCCAGCCACTCCAGCTGTTCTGCCCTCCTAATCCTCTTCTTGGCTCTTGGAGACACAGGACGGGAGTGTCATGTTCCTCAAGGTTCCTAGCTCTCTCTGTGCTGGAGGGCTGTGTGATCTCTTCTGTGTGGTGCTCCTGTGTCATGGACTGGTTGTGCACAGACGAAGGGTGGGAGGAACCAGCAGTGGAGCCCACAAGGGAAGAAGGCTCAGAGCCCAGGGAGTGGTGGTGGGACAATGATGAGCGGTCAGAGGGAGAAGACAGGGAGGAGGAGGTGCTGGAAGCTAAAGAGATAACAGGGCTAAGTGAGCTGGGAGAGTCCACGGTAAAGAGAAGTCCAGAATCAGAGACAGAAACTGAAGCAGGAGAGGAGGGAGGCCAAGAGACAGAGATGAGTCTGGCTGGTGAAGAGTCACTGGTGTCTTCCCCTCCTGCTGTGACAAGCTCCTCTCCCCACTTATTTCCCAGAATCTGAAGAGAGCTGAAATGGGCAAAGCAGTGGCAAACTGCCTGCAGGCGCAGTCTCCAATTGCTTGGAAAAAGCCCTGCAGAGGAGGGGACTTAAACAGGGGTGGTGAGACGAGGACAACTGAGTCATGGGATCAGATCTACAAAATACATTCCAAAAACAAGAACAAAACAAGCCTATAAGGTTTATATATTTTAACCCTCTGGTCTCACAAAACAGTACCTATTTCTGGACTTTACCACTGCAGGTGTGATGGCCTGGGAATCCGATTCAGAGGCTGAACCGGAAGAATCCCAGCCTGCACAGGAGTCCCCACCTCCAGGGCTGGCTGAACTGGGGCAGGGCCTTGACACTGAAGCGCCTGCACCTGTGCCGGATCCTCATGAGCAGGCACTAGGTGAATCCACTCTGGCTCCGGAGGTGGTTGAGGACACAGTGCCTACAGGTGCGCCTCTCCCAGCCCTGTCAGGAGAAGGTGAGTCTCCCCCTGGGTCCAGTAACCCTCCAGCCTCTCCTGAGCTGCAGAGGCTCAGGGCAGAGAGGTGGAGGGAACTGGTTTCTCCCAGGAGGAGTGCTTGCCTTAAGGCCAGGAGAGGTGGGTCTCCTGGGGGCCGGGACCGCCCCTGGCCTCAGAGAAGATAAAGGCCAGTCAACCCGGTCCCAGGTTGCGGGAGCAACGTCGTTGAAGTGCTGTTTCGGCCAGCACCCAGTCCTGTTCCTCCAGAGTTCCTGTCCTTGCCCGGCTCCTCGCTTTGGACCCCGCTTCGCCTGTGGAAGACTGTCTGCCGACCCTCGACTCAGGTCCTGGACCTCGCCCCACGGTAACCTCCCCCTGGGACCAGCACAGCAGGTAGGAGCTCACAAGATTTTATGCGCCTGATTAAAAAAACATACAACCAACACCCTTCACATGGAAAAGTAGCATGTCAGGGTCAAGGGTTCTAGTTTAGCTTTCTCTCCAGAGAGAGCCAGTGTGGTGCAGTGGTTAAGAGCGGTAGACTCGTAATCTGGTGAACCGGGTTCGCTTCCCCGCTCCTCCACATGCAGCTGCTGGGTGAACTTGGGCTAGTCACACTTCTCTGAAGTCTCTCAGCCCCACTCACCTCACAGAGTGTTTGTTGTGGGGGAGGAAGAGGAAGGAGAATGTTAGCCGCTTTGAGACTCCTTAGGGTAGTGATAAAGCGGGATATCAAATCCAAACTCCTCTTCTCCTTCTCCTTCTCCTTCTCCTCCTCCTCCTCCTCCTCCTCCTCCTCCTCCTCCTCCTCCTCCTTCTTCTTCCAGCGTGCTACCTTTCTACACACGGGGAAGATTTTCATGCAGAAGCATTCAACACTGTGCCATTTCCCAGCTGTAACCTGAAGTTGTACAGTACATAAACAGATCTACTACTTCCTCTGCTCTTTGTGAGAACTGGGATTAAGTGTGAGAATTGGCTAAGCACAGGGGAAAACCTGTGAGTTTCGGCTTTATGGGGAAGAATGCCTCCCACCCCCACAGCCCGAGCCAATCTTTGAGTAAGCGATCAAGATCGTATTTATGAAATTGGTGACCTACGTGAATTGGTGTCATATGCTTCCCTTTTAACAGACTGTATATTATCATTCTCAATGAAATATGACAATGGAGAGCTCTGTTTCACTCGTTAGTCATCTCCAGCTGCTATGAAAATAATATGTTTGGTATAATTCATTTGAGATCTGATGGGTTTAAGGCTCCTCTGACAAGATATAATCAGCTCATTATGGAGAAACAGAAGCCGTCCTTGTTGCAGATAAATTGCTCAGAATTGTGATTAAATTACGGTATGTTCGGCAAACTGGGGATGGCTGGGCTTCCAGCACATACAGATGTTTCATTATCGCCAGACCTGCGTGATAAATGTTGAATGGATTCACTTTGTGCTTTTGAATGCATGCATGTGTGTGTGTGTGTGCACGGCCTCTTGGACAATTTGATCAATGGCTGGATTAACCACCCCAAACCCACAAACCGGCGAAATCTCCTTACTCTCACTGCCTACATTTTTGCTACTGTTTATAGATTTTTATTATTTTTTTAAAAAATTAAAATATTCCATTCCTTTCTCTCATGTTTGATTTCGGAATCAACACTGACTTATACAGATATTTTAATTTACATCTGACTCAGTTTTGCATGCAGACATCATAGAAGCAGGGTCAATTCAATTTGCTGGGGTTTGGGCAGCTGAAATGCTGAAATGAGATTCCTTGGGTGTTGACATTGTTATAATGTTTCTTAAGCGTTCATACATTTAAAGCAGGGATGTTCAAAACAGGCCTTGGTTACAAGCCACTTTTAATATTTCTAATGGACTTGTTACCTTGGTTACAAGTCACTGTTAACTTTTCTAACTAGCAGGAAGTCTTCCTTACTTCCTCTTCCTCAACTCTAGCTGTTGCCCTCTAGTGGCTCCTTGGACCATTGCCAGATCTTCACCAACACTGAAGATTAAGCTAGTTTCACCCCACTGTTAGTTTTGATTTTGTATTAGATTGCCCCCAATCAATATTCGGATGGGTAAATTTCTCCATTTTGGTTTCTTCCATTTCTCACTTTCCCAATTGTAAATTCAGTTTTCCACATCAGCTTGTGAATTTGCTAGAACAAACAAAACAAAACCATGAAAATTCATCAGCATTTTAAGGTAAATTGATCCCAAAATTCACATTTTTTAAAAATGTAATTTTGCCTAATATACATATTTATGCAGGGCAATTTTCCCCAAGATATTGCATTTTTTAACCTGTTACTTGGCTTTGAGAACCAACATTCCAAATGTCTGAGAAGTACAAATTTTGAGGGATGGCTATTTTTCGGTTCGTGTATTGTTTCAGAAAGTGTGAATCGGATGAGTTGGTTTGTAAATGTGAACTGAATTCTATCCCTTAGTACTGTTTATTAGGGATCATACATTTTGTAGTATGTGATTTTGCCTCGCTGCACCTCAGTCTCCGGGAAGAGCTAGCCAGCGAAGTGGAGCAGGAGTGGAAAACTTTCCGGATAAAAGGCGTCAAGGTGATCTCTAGTATTAGGAACATAGGAAACTCCCTTGTACTAAGTGAGCCCATTAGTCCATCTAGCTCAGAATTGTCTATACATGCTCTCAGATGTACTTGGAGATGCTGGGGACTGAACCCAAGACCTTCTGCATGCAAGTCTGATGCTTTGCCACTGAGCCATGGACATCTCTCAAGGTGTTACTGTCTGGTATTACTGGAAAGAAATACCAGAAAAGCAATGACAAACCTAGACAGCATCTTAAAAAGCAGAGACATCACCTTGCCAACAAAGGTCCATATAGTTAAAGCTATGGTTTTCCCAGTAGTGATGTACGGAAGTGAGAGCTGGACTATAAAGAACGCGGATCGCCGAAGAATTGATGCTTTTGAATTATGGTGTTGGAGGAGACTCTTGAGAGTCCCATGGACTGCAAGAAGATCAAACTTATCCATTCTTAAGGAAATCAGCCCTGAGTGCTCACTGGAAGGACAGATCGTGAAGCTGAGACTTCAATACTTTGGCCACCTCATGAGAAGAGAAGACTCCCTGGAAAAGACCCTGATGTTGGGAAAGATGGAGGGCACAAGGAGAAGGGGACGACAGAGGACGAGATGGTTGGACAGTGTTCTCGAAGCTACCAGCATGAGTTTGACCAAACTGCGGAAGGCAGTGGAAGAGAGGAGTGCCTGGCGTGCTCTGGTCCATGGGGTTACGAAGAGTCGGACACAACTAAACGACTAAACAACAACAACAGCAACATTACTGGAAAAGGAAAGGGAGACTTGAGGCCGCTGGTTTTGGTGGCAGCTATGAATTTGCTGCCACATCTAGTCCTGAGCCTCTTTGATGTCGAGACAATCAGCTCAAGTCCCCTGAATCTTGGCTAAGCAAACACTGCAAGTGTTGACAGAGTCGTCTGAGTTTTCAAACGCTGGCAGCAGATTAGACTTGCTGAACTGTAACAGTCTGCCTCGGAGTTGTTCGCGGCAAAACCATCTGCCTGGTGCAAGCTTTCCTTTTTTCCTTGGTTACCATGGGGACAGAAGCAGCAGATTCCCGTAGCCAATCGGAGCGAGTCCACCTGAAAGCATTATATGAGAGGATGTTTGCTCAGCTCCTTGATTTGAGCTATCAGGAACATTAATCTATTTATCTGGCGAGAGCTCAAAAGGCAGTGGAGGGTGGGTGGGGAGGGAAGACTAAGTACTTCTGAAGGAGGGGGGTGGGAAATCACTTGATACCGCCATTTAGAAGATGGGATTTAACGAAGTCTGCACATTTTCAGACCTGGCTGGTGGTTTCGCAGCACTGCAGCTCCCTGTTAAAAACCCAGATCACAAACGAAAGGAAACAAGTCTAATAAATTGGGATTGATTTCTTTTTTCTTTTTAACCGCGCCGAAATAAAATCCATCGTATAGACAGCGCACTGTCAATACCAGAGCCATTGCCTCCCGCCAGCAATAAAGAGGTAATTAAAGATCAGTTTATAGAACCAATACAATCATTTATACAATCATTATGAACGTACTAAACAACGCTCCGGCTGCGTTTAGGCACAGTGGATTATGATTAATTTAGTGCTCTTGATTAAAAAAGCATCGGATTCCCTTGCTATGGGCACGGCAGTGTTTGCTGTTCATAAATAATTACTCGAGAATTATTATGGAGTAGCGTTTCGGTTTGTGAGGCTGAGTCAGGAGGCGCTACGCTGCAGGGAGTTTACGTCCTGCATATACCCCTTTTGTTGATGGCAGTGTGAGCATCTCTGCTGCGGCCAAAACTAGGTCAAGGAATTCTGGTCTTCACAGAACACTCAAAAGTAGCCAAGGGAGCAGGCTGATCTGAGCGGAGTAGTATAGTAATACCTCTGGTTACATACCGTCCTCCTTGCGAAAGCTTCAGGTAACTAGCTCTGCTAACCCGGAAATCCGCTCCACTTCCAAGTGGGGAGGAGTTGCGGTGGACCATGTGGTCACCCACTCCCCTCCAGGGGTGCGGGACTTTGTCCCCCATTGCCCAGGGGATCCCGGCTATGTCAAAGCCCGGCCAGCCAATCCACTGGCCGGGGTGTGTGGCCAGGTCCCTTTAAGCAGAGGCGCGATCTGGAGGGCTTCCTCTTTGGCTCGCTTCCTCAATCATCCGCCCTCCCTCCATATTTGCAGGTTTTAGGCACTGGCCTTGCTATGGACCTCGGTTGGCCGCCGTCGAGGGGCCTGGTAGGAATTTTTCCACTTGGCAAATTGGCACCGGCCATTTGGTTTTCGCCTACCTCGTAGCAATCGTCACAACTTTGTTAGGGTTGCGGTTAGGCATTGTTTGACCTTGGGGGGGGGAGGTGTGGCCATCACCTGCCCCTCCAAGTTTAAGGGTATTCTGTTAAAGGAATCCGGGGGTGTTGATCTTGTCTGAAGCCCCGTCGGGGGCTAGGGCCACGACACGCCCCCGATGGGAACACCAGGGGGAGCTCGAGTTGGTATGCATCGACAGGGCTCCTCCTTCTTGTGGTTTACCCTTACTGGACTTCCTGTGCATCGGGCAGTAGTCAGATATAGTTGGGTCCAATCAATGCCTAAGCCAATACCGCTCACATTCTGTAATTCAATAAAGTTGTGGCCAAATTTGCCCAATAACATAGACCTAATATCCGTGTCCTTGTGTGTGTTATTTCCCAATGAGGGGGTGGCTATGGGGTCTTGACACGCAAGTAGATGCTTCTGGAAGCAAACTTTGCCCCGCCATGCGAGCGGAAGTTGTTTGCCAGAGGCGCACGCAGCGGGAGGCCCCATTTGCGAAAGCGCGCCTCATGTTAAGAACAGTTTCAGGATAAGAACGGACCTTCAGAATGAATTAAGTTCGTAACCGGAGGTACCACTGTAGTGGTTGTAAAAGTACAGCTCAACTTTCTCCTTCTCTGCCTTTTCTATGGATCTTTTCTCCTAGCCATAACCAAACAACCATCTGGGAATCATGGCTTGGGAAAAGAGTTGGATGAGCACGTTCATGAGAACCCAAGGTACTATTTCTGGGTTAGCGGAGTCTGTAACCTGAAGCGTCTGTAACCCGAGGTACCACTGTAAATAAACAATGTATGCACTCTCCCCTAATATACACACCTTGGTACACGCTGTTTGGTTGGAGAATTGTACTGTGAAGTTTATAGGTGGCTGGCTGCGTTCTGTTCAGTCTGTTTTGTGAAGTTCAGATGGAGTAGCTTGAGGCCAGGTTCACATTACAATGCAAAACAAACTGAATTCCACCTCCCCTCTCAACACACAACAAGGATGGCATAACTGAAAAGGCTCCGCATAGCTGGAAAGGATCTGTGCACAGTGAAATGAAATTGGCTGTTACCAAACAGCTGTGTTTTGTTTTTCAGAGATGCAATCTTACCTGTAGAGTGCTGAGTCATGGTGAGCACGAAGAATTTTGTTTTGCACATGTGATTTTTCCTTCTTCTTTTTTTAGTGTGTCTAAGGTAGCATGATTTTTTGTGTGTGTGCTTAAGCCATCCTTCCTTGATATAGTGAGGTCCAGCTCCGAGGGCCTTCTGATAGTTTCCTCACTGCGAGGAGTGAGGTTACAGGAAACCAGGCAGAGGGCCTTCTCGGTGGTGGCACCTGCCCTGTGGAATGCCCTCCCATCAGATGTCAAGGAAATAAACAATTACCTGACTTTTAGAAGGCATCTGAAGGCAGCCCTGTTTAGGGAAGTTTTTAATGTTTGATGTTTTATCGCATTGTTGTTGTTGTTTGTTGGGAGCCACCCAGGGTGGCTGGGGAAACCCAGCCAGATGGGTGAGGTATAATCAATCAATCAATCAATCAATCAATCAATCAGGCTCTTATGTGGGAACAAAGGAACTCAGAAAGGTGCCTTATCCTGAGTCAGGCCATTGGCCTATTAACTCAGTATTGCCTACACTGACTGGCAGCAGCTCTCCAGAGTATAATGCTGAGGATTGAATTTGGGACCTTCTGCATACATGACAGGTGCTCTACCACTGATGCTCTATATGAGCCAAATCGGACACTACAATGCCTTCAGTGGTGCCACCAGGAATGCAATGGGATCTAATCTGTCCTGGTTAGCTTCCAACGCTCTTCATTTCTAAGCCTCCCTGCAAGCTCTCATCTCCTACTATTTAAGTACAGCTTGTTGCTCCAGCAGTGACAGCGATGAAGCTGAGCGAATAAGGTCCCTGTGGCCATCCAATTGTTCTTAGATTCCCACTGCCACTAGCCCCAGACACTGCCAGAATTACACACCAGTTCAGTAAGTTACAGTTTAGGGCCTCGGACTGTGATTCTGGGGTGGGGAAGTATATATCAAGTTTAGAAAATAATGAAAGGACACACGCGCAGAGGAGGTTAAGGGGTGATATGATAGCCATGTTCAAATATATAAAGGGATGTCACATAGAGGAGGGAGAAAGGTTGTTTTCTGCTGCTCCAGAGAAGCGGACACGGAGCAATGGATCCAAACTACAAGAAAGAAGATTCCACCTAAACATTAGGAAGAACTTCCTGACAGTAAGAGCTGTTCGACAGTGGAATTTGCTGCCAAGGAGTGTGGTGGAGTCTCCTTCTTTGGAGGTCTTCAAGCAGAGGCTTGACAACCATATGTCAGGAGTGCTCTGATGGTGTTTCCTGCTTGGCAGGGGGTTGGACTCGATGGCCCTTGTGGTCTCTTCCAACTCTATGATTCTATGATTCTATGATTCTAGTTGGGAGGGACTTGGAGGGCAATCTACTCCAACCCCCTGCAATGCAGAAATCTTTTGCCTGGTGTGGGGCTCAAACCCACAGTCCTGAGAGTCTCATGCTCTATTGAGTGAGCTGTCCCGGTAGATGGGCTCTTAGCCTGATCCTGTAGCACTCTTCTTATGTTCATTCCCAGAGTAAGGAACAGAGGGCTCTTTCACAATTCCTTCCAGTGACCACACAGCCTTTGCCCAAGGAAGGGTTTAGAGGTGGGCTGTCCAACTGAATGAGTTGGAAAGAAGACCTGATTTCAATGCAGAATAACACTAGAGCCAGAGAAGAGCTCACCTTACACTTGAGACAACCATCTCAAGCTGCTGAAATCCACACTTCAGAGCCGAGAAGTAAGAATCTCAGCAGCAACATAACTAATGAAAAAGTATATCGCTCTTGAAAAGGATCCCTGCGCCCGTTTCACTTCCTTAACGCTTTTCGCAGATATATGCTGCCCAATTATCGGGTGGGGTGGGGGCATCGTTTGACTCTGGGGAGGATTGTTCCGGGATTTCCAGGGTTAATTTCCAACAGTTTCCCAAAGCCCTTAATCTCCTCAAACATATTATAACCCAGCGGTGCCCAGTGTGATGAGGCAAAGAGAGACGTATCGATCTTGGGGCCTCATTACAAGTTGTACATCGTGAACTTAGCATCCCTGGTCATGCCATTAGTGCAATTATCTTATTTCATTAGGGGAAGTGCCACTTTGCATTAGAGCATGTTGGTTCACTTTAAAAAGAAATGATGTTTTCCAGCAAAGGGAAGACATTCATTAATTTCGGAGGAGGCACCCGATCTTTTTGCCAGCTGCTTCAGAAACGTAACTCGAGGAGTCAATATCTCGGCTAGCTGATCACCACAATCGTGGGTAACTCCTTTGAAAAGTTTCAAAACAGTAAGATTGTGGAGCAGAATTCAACGTAATTAGTGGCTAAGGGAGCAAACCCTACTCATATCCAGAGTGCAGCCCCTACGATAGTTGTATGGTGCCTTTTCTGTCTCCTTCTGGCAACTCCTGCAGCTAAGCTGGTGCCAAGCACATTGCTCTGTTTTCCTTTGTTTTTTAATATATAATCTTTATTAAAATAAATTCTGTTACATATTTCTTCTTCTTCTTTGGTGATCACTTGTAGCTGAGTAAAATTGTCTTCCATGAACACGGTCTTAACAGTGAGTCTGTAAGTGACCGTGGAGGCCAATTCTGGATCCATGTGTCCTTCCACAGTGGGGACATAGGTTTCCAGGTGGGAGCTGATCATGGTGAGGGTTTGCCAAGCGTGCCTTCCTCTTAGCGCGTTTCTCCATTTTGTCCTGAGTTTGAGCATCTTCAAAGCCCATTACACCTTTGCTAAAGGCTGTTCTCCAATTGGAGCCAGTGTTTCCCAGTTGTTGTTTATACTACATTTTTAAAGATTTGCCTTGAGAGAATCTGAACCTCTTTTGTTGACCACCAGTATTACACTTTCCATTTCTAAGTTTGGAATAGAGTACAGTGGTACCTTGGGTTACATATGCTTCAGGTTACATATGCTTCAGGTTACAGACTCCGCTAACCCAGAAATAGTGCTTCAGGTTAAGAACTTTGCCACAGGATGAGAACAGAAATCGTGCTCCGGCGGCACGGGTAGCAGCAGGAGGCCCCATTAGCTAAAGTGGTGCTTCAGGTCAAGAACAGTTTCAGGTTAAGTACGGACCTCCGGAACGAATTAAGTACTTAACCCGAGGTACCACTGTAGTTGCTTTGGAAGACGATAATCAGGCATTCACACAACAAGACCAGTCCAAAGAAGTTGGTGTTGAGTGGGCACTGCCACATTGCAAAGCCCTCATATGTTGGAGGATCATTGCTTCGACAATAACAATTGATACAATAACCAATAAGACAATACATCAGTCACTGACTTCCCTTCCTCTCCTTCCAAGGTTCCTTTTAGTTTCCCACTATTACTGCATATTATAATCAAACCATCTAATTCCCCCCTTTATCATATCTGCTTTAATTTGGATCACATCAGCAAGGCCAAGAGGGAGGTCTTGGTGTCCCTGGGGTGTCCCCTTGGTCTGGTAGCTCAAGACTGCCATACACACCACCCAGGGAGGTCACTTCAGTGCTGCTAATGCAGCGGTTTGACTTCACCTCTGGAGGGAGGAATTCTGTCTCACCCAGGAGCTAGTGGGGTGTGGTAGGGTGTGGCTTTAAAAGGCCATTCGCACGAACTACTTGTTCAGTATCAGTCTAATGTTGATACCTCCTCATCCAGCAGTGAGGATGTTAGTGAACATTCCATGTTGTCACGGTGGGTTAGCCAATGGCAGGAAGAGGGGATGAGATGGGAAGCTCATCATTCTCTCTGCTGTTATGTGCCTGGGTGAGGGGCAGGCAAGGGTGCCAACTTGAATAAAATATGGGGGGGCAGTTAACCCCCAGCCTGCATAATAAGTCACGTAATGCAGCAGGCACACAACATTTGAATGAAGAAGAAGAGGAGGAGTTTGGATTTGATATCCTGCTTTATCCCACTTTATCACTACCCAAAGGAGTCTCAAAGCGGCTAACATTCTCCTTTCCCTTCCTCCCCCACAACAAACACTCTGTGAGGTGAGTGGGGCTGAGAGACTTCAAAGAAGTGTGACTGGCCCAAGGTCACCCAGCAGCTGCATGTGGAGGAGCGGGGAAGCGAACCCGGTTCACCAGATTACGAGTCTACCGCTCTTAACCACTGCACCACACTGGCTCTCTGACAATGCCTATTAACTTTTCAGGGGTCCAGCTCCTTCAAATATTGTATGGGGGCAGCAGCGAAGGGACCTTGGCCACTAGAAGTTGGCTCCTAGGGGTGTAGGCAAAAGGCATTTCTTTCTTTCTTTCTTTCTTTCTTTCTTTCTTTCTTTCTTTCTTTCTTTCTTTCTTTCCTTCCTTCCTTCCTTCCTTCCTTCCTTCCTTCCTTCCTTCCTTCCTTCCTTCTCTCTCTCTCTCTCTCTCTTGCTCTCTCTCTCTCTCTCTCTGGAGAAGTAGACAATCTCAACCCCGTTTCCTGAATTTCAGCTGCTGCTTTGAAAGATGAACATCCCCCAAGAGAATCTAACAATATATCCTGATCTCATGAATCTTCAATAATAAGCTTCTTTCTAGCACTTTCAAATGTTCATGGCATTTCCCATACATCCTTAAGAACTGATCTGCTAGGTAGACTTACGCAGTGCAAAAGGGAGGGCTGAGATTAGAAGAACAGCAGCTTCCCTAAAGCCATATCGAGAAATAGTAGCAGAGGCAAGATTCGGATCATGAAATGTACAGCTCAGTCCTTTAGCCATTTTCATCATCACTGTGCATGGGAAAGTTTGCAGAGAAACAAAGAAATTGGGTCCCTGTCCCCAAAAGCTTACAAACCTGAGTTTGACCATTGGAACAAAGAGGAGGTAGGTGAGGAAAAGCAGTAGGACAGGATGTGTTCATCTCAATTGCATATACTTTGGCTTTGTTTCACTAGGGATGAGAGAGTGTCAGACAAATAGGATCTGGAAAACCAGGGTTCAAACCCCACTTGGTCGTGATGCTCTCTGGGTGACCTTGGGCCAATCACAGTCTCTTTACCTAATCTACTTCACAGGCTTGTTGTGGAATTAAACAACACCTCGAGCTCCTTAGAGAAAGATGCAAGGTGCAAATGCAATAAATGAATGTGATAAATGAATAAATGAAATAAATAAATAACACAGTACACTGCACTCACTTTCACGAATCACAAATTATTTTTATTTTTTGCCCATTTTACAGAAGGAAAACTGAGGTTTAGGTCATGTCTTGGGAGGGATCACCTGCTATGGGCCATCCTCAGTACCCCAATCGCAAGTGCGTGTACATACACACAGCCACACAAAGACAGCTGTGGCGCAATTCCACCTTTTTTTCGGAGAAAATGGGACTTAATTGCTTTCCCCCGCCCTCTGACTCAGTGATTTTATGCACTGTGAAGAATGGCGTTTTCAATTTGACGTTACAGGGAGTGGCGTCAGTAAACAAATAGCTTCTTTTTCATGCTCTGATTTCGGCCCAGCAGCTCCGGCGAGAGAATAATAGGATCATGGTGTTTACTGCGAAGTCAGGGTAGTGGAAGTAGCGTTCTGGCTACAATCTATGTTAAGTAACTAATCTGCTATGGAACAGCTGTTTCCTTCAAGATCTCTGGTATCAGATGTGCGTATCCATCCCCCCCCCACTAATCTCCTTTTTCATGCTTCTCTCCCTGTTGCATTTTCGCCTCCCTCCCTCCCTGCAAAAACCCAAGGCTCTGGCTGTTTTTCTTGTAAAACTATTCTCAGGGAACACTTCATAATTATCTGATCTCGGAAGCAGATACAAACTTGCCATGACCGCAGAACGAAAATAGAGGACTTACCCAGTAGGGGAGAACAGCCGACAATATCCCTGGGTATATTCGCATCACTTTCCGGGTAGGGAATGCATTAAGGATAATTGCAGGAATGAAGGAAAGGGTTGGAAGCAAACCAAGTCGTCGAAAGCTTCTGCACATCAAGTGCTGGGTCTGAAATCAAAAAAGTTTTGTAATAAGAGTTGCCCATTCTGTCATCTTTCCCAGTAGTGATGTATGGAAGTGAGAGCTGGACCATAAAGAAGGCTGATCGCCGAAGAATTGATGCTTTTGAATTATGGTGCTGGAGGAGACTCTTGAGAGTCCCATGGACTGCAAGAAGAACAAACCGATCCATTCTTAAGGAAATCAGCCCTGAGTGCTCACTGGAAGGACAGATCCTGAAGCTGAGGCTCCAATACTTTGGCCACCTCATGAAGACTCCCTGGAAAAGACCCTGATGTTGGGAAAGATGGAGGGCACAAGGAGAAGGGGATGACAGAGGACGAGATGGTTGGACAGTGTTCACGAAGCTACCAGCATGAGTTTGACCAAACTGCGGGAGGCAGTGGAAGACAGGAGGGCCTGGCGTGCTCTGGTCCATGGGGCCACGAAGAGTCAGACATGACTAAACAACAACATTCTGTCATCTGGACCGGAGAATGAGTTTGGGTCATTTAAATGTTAGTTCAAGGGAGACATTTGTGGAAAAGCAGTTCTAAAGATGGCTACAGTTGAAGAATGGAAGCCTTTTTCGGCCTGTTTAAATACTATACAGTGGACGCTCGGGTTGCGAATGTGATCCGTGTGGGATGCACATTCGCAACCCGCAGCATTTGCAACCCACGTCTGCGTGCATGGGTTGAGATTCGGCGCTTCTGCGCATGGGCGATCACCGAAACCCGGAAGTAAACTGTTCTGGTACTTCTGGGTTTCGGCGGTCCACAACCCGAAAAAACGCAACCTGAAGTGGCTGTAACTCAAGGTATGACTGTAGTATGATGAATTCACCATCAGGATTTGAACTATGAGCAACAGAAGGAATTAGAGATTAATGTGTTATTGTCATGATACGAGAGAGAGAAGATAGGGTGCAGCAAGGGAGGGGGAAAAATAAAATAGCACCATAGATAATGGGATGGGAGGTCATCAAAACAAAACAAAAACCCACTATGTATTGGAATGTATATGCGAAATTTTTGAACATTTAATAAAATATAACAAAACAGTAAAGACGGCTACAGATCTGCTTGAATGCCCAAGGAGAAGCTTAGCTCAGTGGTACATATGCTTCAATCAGGTTCAGTCCCCAGAATATCCATGTTGGAAAAGACCTTGGAGAGGCTCTGCCCATCACTGACAACAATCTGGTACGCTGACTGAGACCTTACCTGTCCACAGACTGTCTTGCCAGAGTGGTGCATGCTCACGTTATCTCCTGCTTGGATTACTGCAATGTGCTCTATGCGGAGCTACCTTTGAAGGTGACCCAGAAACTACAGCTAATCTAGAATGCAGCAGCTAGACAGGTGACTGGGAATGGCCACCAAGACCATATAAAACAGGTCCTGAAAGACCTACATTGGCTCCCAGTACATTTCTGAGCACAATTCAAAGTGTCGGTGCTGACCTTTAAACCGCCTCGGTCCAGTATACCTGAAGGAGCGTCTCCATCCCCATCGTTCTGCCAGCGCCGAGGGCCTTCTGGTGGCTTCCTCATTGCGAGAAGCAAAGTTACAGGGAACCAGGCAGAGGGCCTTCTCGGTTTTGGTGCCAGCCGTGTGGAATGTCAAAGAAATAAAGAATACACTAATTTTTCTTACAAGGTGAAAAAACCAAATCAGATTAAAATTCACACCGGCATTTCTAATCATCTGGGTAGGCTTGTGTAAACAAGAATGTTTTTAAGCAGGTGCTGGAAAGAATACAGCGAGGGTGGCAGCTTGCGTTCAATAGGCGGGGAGTTCCAAACACAATAAAACATCAAACATTAAAAACTTCCCTAAACAGAGCTGCCTTCAGATGTCTTCTAGAAGTCAGATAATTTCCTTGACATCTGGTGGGAGGGCGTTCCACAGGGCGGGCGCCACCACTGAGAAGGCCCTCTGCCTGGTTCCCTGTAACCCTACGTCAGTGACATGTTGCTGAATATATCAGCAAAAAATCTACCACTTGTATGTGCTGCCTCTGTTTTAATTTGCCCTAAATAAAATCAATTAGGGTTGAACAGATCGGTCTATTTCTACCCTGTGCCGTTTTCTAATATGTTCCGTCACAGATCTGTCTGCCCCATTTCTGCATTAATCTGTGTTTAGAAAAAGAGCACTGTATGACAAAAATGTATTGAAATGCATATTCAAATGCTCTGTTTTATGCATTTAAGTACGGATTTTATCTCAATGCACCTCTTTCTTGACACATTGCACTTGAAGCAATGCCTTTAAAAAAGCATTGCTTTTTCTATGGGCGCCGGGGACAGAGACGTCCAAAATCCAGAGGATCATTATGGTTCCAATCTGCACGTTAGTCTGGGAGCTGCGGATCGGATAATTTCAGATTCTTCAAGCATCACTGTCCGAGCCAGCTAGCTGACTGACGCTTTCATCCTTAAGTGTGCCAAGCACAGAAAAATATTCAAGAAGAGCCTTCCTTGCCCCTCTCTGGAGGAGGTGGGAGGACAGAGAGGTCAGCCAGTTGAAGGATATGAATGGTTAATGGGGCGTCTTCTCCTGCTGAACACAGACAGAACTGCAGTGCCGTATCAATAATTCAGTTTTCACTCGTCTGAGCCAGTCTGGCACTGGTCGTATATGGGTCACAATCATTCCGCTATTTAACAAATCCACGCTTTGCGATGCTAAGGTACGGAAATCTCGCTGCTCACTATAACGTTCTCCTTTCGTTCCTGCTACAGTAATTGGGCTAGGAGACTGAAGTGCCATCTGGCTGCTATATTTAGCAAATTACACATGGATGGTTGGTAGATATCGAGACATGGGTCTAATAACCTGCAGAGATGCAGATAACCCATTGGCAAACTCAGAAGGTGACTCCTTTGACCAGGGCTTCCCAAACTTGTATTTGGACTACAATTCCCACCATCCCTGACCACTGGCCCTGGTAGCTAGGGATGATGGGTGTTGCAGGAAACCCTGCCCTAGATGTTATCGGACAACAGCTCTCATCATACCCAGTCAGCAAGGCCAAGGATCAGGGATGATGGGAGCTGTAGTCCAACAACATCTGGGGCATAAAATATTAGACAATTGGTTATCTCCGTATCTGCAGCTTATGACACTCATCTTCCATTGTCAGTTCGACCATCTGACAACATCTGGCTACTCCGTTGCAAGGTTCCCATCATTATGGCAGGTGGAAGTATCCATAATTGCAGAGATCCTTGGGGAGAGAGCCCAGTATACCTATTTATTTGTTGCATTAGTATCCCACCTTTTCCTCCAAGGAGCTCCAGGGGCCATTCATGTCCCCTCCTTCTCCTCATTGAATCCTGCAAGGTAGGTCATGCTGAGAAGCAGTGATTGGCCCAAGATCAGCCAGTGAACTTCATGGCCGAGTGGGGTTTTGAACCCTGGTCTCCCAGTGCCTAGTCCGGCACTCTATCCACCTGGCTCTCAAAGTACATACACAGCAGCTCTCATGATCTCATAGAATTGTACAGTTGGAAGGGACTCTGAGGGTTGTCTAATCTAAGGTTACCAGATTTTTTTGCAAAGAATCCAGGGACACCTTTTTTTTTTGAAAAGAGAATTTTTTTTTAAAAAAGAGAAGGAATATCTTCTCTTCCGTGGTCTCCTCTGTTGCGCATCATTTCTCTCAGCCCTGGCCTGCTCTCTTAGAGCACTAGCCACCGTGGAGAAGGCTCAGGTTGGCCCTGGGCTCAGCCATGTGTCCTTGCCCTCCCGGTGCTCTCCTACCTTTCCTCCTCAGCGGCAAGGTCGGGGCTCCCCTCTTTTTTGTCCTTCCTCTTTCTCTCTCTTCCTTTTCCTTCTCCTCTCCTCCTTCTTCCTGTGTCAGCTCTGGGGTTTTTCCTGGCCCCAGAGCACTGCTGGGCAGTCAGCTGGCTGGCCGGGCACTCTCACTCCCAGCTCGATTTGGGTCGTGGGGCGGGGTCAGTGGTTTTACCAGTTGACGCGCCAGGCGTCCCCGGTTCCCCTGTGGCTGCGGTGGCAGTCTCAGCAGCCCAGAGCCAGCCTGGTAGTGCAGTTGGCTCTGGCTGGCTTCAGGAGCTGATCGCTGACATGGCACCCGCCATTTTGCCTCGCCGGAAGTCCCCATATGATGTGTCTTGTGTCGTCGGACCAATGACACAACATTCATTCCCTACTAATAAATCTACAACACTTAAAATACTTAAAGCATTTAAAATATAAATCCGGGGACAGTAAATGAAATCTGGGGACATTCCAGAGATGGATTTTGTCCGGGGACAGATTTGTAAATCTGGGGACTGTCTCCAGAAAACGGGGACGTCTGATAACCATAGTCTAACCCAACCCCCTGGGCCCATCACCTCCTGGCAAATAGAAGGGGGAGAAATGGAGGCAATGAGAGATTTTACTTTCTTGGGCTCCATGATCACTGCAGATGGTGACAGCAGTCACGGAATTAAAAGACGCCTGCTTCTTGGGAGAAAAGCGATGAAAAACCTAGACAGCATCCTTAAAAGCAGAGGCATCACGTTGCCAACAAAGGTCCGTATAGTTAAAGCTATGGTATTCCCAGTAGTGATGTATGGAAGTGAGAGCTGGACCATAACGAAGGCTGATCACCAAAGGACTGATGCTTTTGAATTATGGTGCTGGAGGAGACTCTTGAGAGTCCCATGGACTGCAAGAAGATCAAACCTCTCCATTCTGAAGGAGATCAGCCCTGAGTGCTCACTGGAAGGACAGATTCTGAAGCTGAAACTCCAATTCTTTGGCCACCTCATGAGAAGAGAAGACTCCCTGGAAAAGACCCTGATGTTGGGAAAGATGGAGGGCACAAGGAGAAGGGGACAACAGAGGACGATATAGTTGGATAGTGTTCTCGAGACTACCAAACTGCGGGAGGCAGTGGAAGACAGGAGTGCCTGGCGTGCTCTGGTCCATGGGGTCACGAAGAATAGGACACTACTAAATGACTAAACAACAACCCAACCCCCTGCAATGCAGAAATCTCAGTAAGATCATAAATGACAACCTCTGCTCCAAAACCTCCAAGGAAGGAGAGTCCACTAGCCAGGGTAACCTAGGATCATTTTTATGCATTTGGGGCAAAGAATGGGGGGGGGAGTTTGACATAGGGGAAAACAGATCTATGTTCTGCAAGTGGGTCAGAGGAGAAGCTTTAGATGCCTTCAAATGCATACATGCTGTTTGTTTTGGAGGGGAACCAGGTATGGCATCTCCGGGTGCTTGTCTGTTCTTCCATGCTCAACATGTACATTTTTATAAACCTTATCTCAAACGGGGGCAGAAAATGTTCGGCCCTGCAGAGTAAGGGTGAGCTGAGTTTTTAGGTTGGGAAAATGACAAATTAGGTTTGGGAAAATGACAAACTGACAAATTAGGTTGGAAAACGACAAACTGACAAATTAGGTTGGAAAAACGACAGACAGTTTCAGCCATCCCTCCCTCCCTCCCTCCCTTTGCATCCTTAATGGTACTAATCCTATTTCAATTTATTCTTCTTATAGTTAAGGGGGTGGGGTGGGGAAGTTGTGCCAAATGTTGTGCAAGTTAGCTTCATTCAGTATTTCAGCATCCAGGATCTCTTCATGGGCTGCCAGCTTCAAGAAATCATGTGTGCTTGTCTCTGTATTAGGTATTTCGAATGTTGGAAGATTGTTTGCACCTGATTTTTTGGGTAAATGTTCTCTGTTCTTCCTGCCCCCTTTCCTCTCACTTGCTAAGTAGGTTGTTTCTGCATGAGTGTTTTAACATTGATCCTCACCAATTTACCTGAAAAGCAGCATCCTGGTTTTCAAAATTTTATTTTGAAGCTAGTAAGAAAAAGTTTTATGCTATTTGATCCTTGATTCACTGGCTTGGCAAAGCGCAGCTGAAATGAAGATGGTTCAGGTTCTCTTTTGTGATCTCCTTGCTCGTTAAGATACTGAATTTTCAGGATTCTGTTTCCCGCCCACCCCCCCTTCAGCACCGCAATTGACAATTAAAACGACTTGATGAAGTGTAACGGTTTATGGACCTCAAGAGCATTGAAAAGTGCTTTGGGAACACACTGCAATCTTCATCTCTGTTAAACAGAACCAACCAATGGTTTCATTAGGCAGTTATGGGGCTGTGACAAATGCCCCTTAGCAGAATTTACAATTCAAAGGACGGGAGGATGGTTTTAACTGGCTAAAAGAGAATCAAGCATTTATCCCAGGAAAAGCAGCCGCGAGGCTTTTAAATGCAAAGGCCTTAATGCGTTTCAGTGCTGTGAACAGTCTTCTTTTTGCACAAAAGTTTTGTAGAATGGTTTCCCCCCCCTTCTTCAGACTGATCCCCTACTTTTGAAAATGGGGACTATTGGGGGGGAAAGGGCTGTATAAGGATCATGACCGAAAATGTCGTCACACGAAAAGATTCTCCCTGTACAGAGGCAGGCAATCATCTGTCTGCCAAGCATCAGCTTTCCTTAGGGTAGTCTTTTTGGGGGTGCGTGCTGCCAGTAGGCAGGGCCAAAGCCAGTAGTGGAGGAACAACAAAAAAGCTCCTCCCTTTCCCCTCTTTCTGACACCCCTGTCAGGAGGGAGACAGATAATTCTTGAAAGAATGCTGAATCAAGTGCTTGTAGACAGGGATGAGGGAGAAATTTGATTCAGTACTCATTCAAAGCCTATCTATCAAATTTTATGAAGTTGGCAGTTTCCAATGCAATGTGGGAATCGAAGCACAGCCACCCTTCAAAATCTGCACTTACCTGAATTACGCAATGCAGTTCTCCAACCCAACAATGTCTGCTTGGACAGGCGGAGTCCCCCAAACCCTGGGCGGCCCCCGTGTGGAATAACGACTCAAGACAACGTGCTATGGGATTAAAATTGGCCACAACTTTATTATGTTTCAGATGTGGGTGTTTATCCCTCCTAGTCCCCTGCCGGGGATCTGGGGAACATCAGGGTTATCCAGTGGGGGGGGGGGTGGGCTGGCTCTGGAGAACATATGTTCAAGCAGAGAGAGCCCGCCCCCGTTATGCCACCATTGCAGGGGAGAGCAATGATGACCTCTAGGCGTATGGCCAACGCCTCCCCTCAAACAACCCCTTTAATGGGGAAGCCTGGTATGACCGCCGCGAAGAGGAGAGGGGTGTGGGTCACCGCTGCACGCCTCCCCCATTTAGGGAAGATAGACTTAAGGATTCCGCCCAACGCCTGATACCACCAAAGTTGTGACATTTTGCTTCGGGAAAGGCCAACCTGCCAGTGCAGGAGAATTCCTTTCCAGCCCTTCAACAACGACCTTGACGTAGCAGCGCCCGCGTACCTGTGGAGAAACGGTTAACCTGCAAAAGAAGTCTTAACTGAGGGTGGGTAGGGTGGGAGAAGCTCTGGAGCCAACTGATGATTCCTAGGTGAGTTCCTCCCCCTATTGTGTGGGCAGAGTGGTCCCTCCCCCTACCTGGCCTGGTCACCTTGGCAACGCTTCCCCAGGTGGGATTGGGCAACTGGCTGAGGTAGGCGGAGACTTCCAGGTATCCCACCTGGGGGGAGGCAAAGCCAAGCCTGTGCTAATGGTGCCGCATAGGGTCCAGGGGGCTGCACGAGACCACACAAAATGCGCCCCCCATTTAATGTGGGGAGCGGTCATTATGAAATTGCATATACTGCGGGGCAGAGGGAATGTGGATGAAATTAAAATGACATACAGCAACGCACCGTATTCGGAGAAACTGCTCCAGAATTGTGCTTGTTAGGGGAAATTTGCAACGAAACGCAAATTGCTGCAGAAGTGTGGATAACCAAGTTTAAGATTGGAATAATGGGAAAGGGAGAGGACCAAAATGGGCAGATCCTTCTATCCCTACTTGCACGTCCCTTTTGAAATTGATCTGAAGCCCACACTTTTCTTACCCCAACCGCAAGAATTCACTCTGCCTCTCTGTTTCCTTAGCAAAAGATTTTTTAAAAGACTGGGAACTCTTCATGTTCTACTTACAGAAATACGGTAAAGAAATGGACTCACTAGCAGGGTTTGTTTAAACACTTACAACTAAGAAAACAAGCTGAAAGGTTAAAAAACACTAATATGAAATGTAATTGAGTGTAAGATGTACAGTGGTACCTCTGGTTACATACGCTTCAGGTTAAGAACTTTGCTTCAGGATGAGAACAGAAATCGTGTTCCAGCAGTGCAGCAGCAGCAGGAGACCCCATTAGCTAAAGTGGTGCTTCAGGTTAAGAACAGATTCAGGTTAAGTACGGACCTCCGGAACGAATTAAGTACTTAAATCGAGGTACCACTGTAATTATGAAAGAAAATTTGGGATAAAATTGATAAGAAAATAAGTGCATTTAAATATAAGATCATAAAAAATAAGACAATTAAGCAGAAGTAGTAAATATTTTAAGAAGTTGAGGGAAGTCATGGGGAAGGGGAAAATTTTTATTTCTATATGATAAATGTTATTTCTTGTTATGTGGCTGAATATTAAATTGTACAATTCAATAAAAACATTTTTTTTAAAAAAAAGAAAAGCTGCAATAATAATAAAAACCCTCTCATTCATGTTAAGTTAGAGCCGTACCTTGCCTTGACTACTGCATCCTTCTTCCTGGCCTTCCTTTCTGTCCTTTGATATCTGTAACAAAACAGTTGCCAAAATAATTTTCTATTTATTGATTCACTAGCAGCCTCATAGCCGGCATTGTTTGGGAATTCCAAGAAACTGAAAGATCAGGGGAGTTTTGAAAGGTTCAGTCGGCCATATTGATTCAAAATGGTGTCCAACTGTATTTCAACATAGATGGAAAATTGCTTCTTGATCCCAAAGCAAAAGACAATGCGTCTCCAGATGCTTAGAAATAAAATAGATTTTATTTTCAAAGCAGCCAAACACATTTCAGCCAATATTTGTCTAAAGGCCTTCGTATGTACTCACTTTTTTGGGGGGACGGGGGACGGGCCTGAATTGGGTGAAATGGGAAAACAGTCTACAGGGATCTCTGCTAGCTATATCTGCGATTAACAGCAACCCGGGGACTGAAATTGTTATCTGAAGGCAAGAATCGTACACAGGTGTAGTTAATATGCGATAAAAAGTCAAGGTCTTTCCTTTGTAAGCACCACAGGCCAAGAAAAGCTCAAGGGAGCCTCTGCAAATAAAATATCGCTTACCACTTTAGTCAGTTACTTTATGGAACAAAATAAATCTGCAACAGGTCTGAAGATTTGGGCTGTGGAAAAGCGATATACAGATGATGATAAGATCTTGTTAAGGAAAGCAAGTGGAGCAGATATTGAGGTTAAAAACTTTGCTCCCATGTGGGATTAATGATGAGTTGGGTCTTCTTTCTCTGTAGAGAGAGAGAACATTTGTTGATGATCCTGTAAGTCTGTTTCTTCACTGTCCTGTTCAGAAGTGGAAGTCATTGGGTTTTTTTTTTTAAAAAAAAATATTATTATCCTATATTAACAACACCTGTGCATGATTCTTTGGGGGGAAACATAATTCTTTGGGGGGAAACATGTGTAAACATGTTCACTCTAGGAATGTTGTTGTGGTGGCCTGGGAATCAGATTCAGAGGCTGAACCTGAGGAATCCCAGCCTGCACAGGAGTCCCCGCCTCCAGGGCCAGCTGAGCTGGGGCAGGGGCTTGAACCTGAAGGGTCCTCACCTCTGCTGGATCCTCAGGAGCAGACACCAGTTGAATCCGCTCTGGCTCCGGAGGTGACCGAGGACCCATTGCCTGCAGGTGCTCCTCTCCCAGCCCTGTCAGGGGAAGCTGAGGTTGCCTCTGGGTCGAGTAACCCTCCAGCCTCTCCAGAGCTGCAGAGGCTCAGGGCAGAGAGGCGGAGGGAACTAAGTTCTCGCAGGAGGAGTGCTCACCTCCAGGCCAGGAGAGGCGAGTCACCTGTGGACCGGGGCCGCCCTATGCCTCAGAGGAGATTAAGGCCAGTCAGCCCAGTCCCAGGTTGTGGGAGCAACATCGTTGGTAACCTGTTCCTGCCAGCACCCTGTCCTGCTCTTCCAGAGTTCCTGACCACGCCCAGCTCCTTGCATTGGACCCCGTTTCGCCCTTGACGGACAGCCTCCTTACCCTCGACCTAGGACCGGACTCTGACCACGCTGCACCGTAACACCCCCCTCCCCGGGACCAGCACAGGTGTACTTGACTGCTCTTGTGTTTCACATCCCACATAAGAGGGACATTTGGAGGGTTTGCACTAACTGATAGCAGCTCCCCAAGATTTCAAACAGGGGTGTTCCAAGCTCCACCTGGAGATGCATGCAAAGAAGATGCTCTCCTTGTAAGCTATGGTGCTTCTCAGAAGCTCCAGCCCTTCCCTTCTTTGCTATGAATATTGTTCTTCAAATATTTGAGAAATATATTTGTTGCCGCTGCGAGTTTCTTTTGCAAGAAAGGAGTGGATTATGAGGTGGCCTGGATGTTCCTAATAGCCAGCAGTTTCTTACGACTGAACAGTGAGGGCATTCAAATTTGCAGTCTCTAGCAGCGAGGACATCAAATATTCATTGGAACATGTGTGTAAATGTTGCTGCTTTCTCACTCGAGTTGACATCAGGGTTAGGATAAGTGGTCCGGAAAAAAATTAGAAGTGACCTCAAACTTCACCCGGCATTCGAACAAGAACTAAAACCATTAGTTTAAAAAAGAAAAAAAGCCTGCATAAAGTCAACACTATAGAATAATTCATACCCAAGCTCAAGATTTCCAAAGTGTGCTTAGTTCTCCTCTATTAAGCAGAGACTTCACCTTGCCAACACAGGTCCGTATGGTTAAAGCCATGGTTTTCCCAGACGTGATGTATGGAAGTGAGAGCTGGACCATAAAGAAGGCTGATCGCCGAAGAATTGATGCTTTTGAATTATGGTGCTGGAGGAGACTCTTGAGAGTCCCATGGACTGCAAGAAGATCAAACCTCTCCATTCTGAAGGAAATCAGTCCTGAGTGCTCACTGGAAGGACAGATCCTGAAGCTGAGGCTCCAATACTTTGGCCACCTCATGAGAAGAGAAGACTCCCTGGAAAAGACCCTGATGTTGGGAAAGATGGAGGGCACAAGGAGAAGGGGACGACAGAGGACGAGATGGTTGGACAGTGTTCTTGAAGCTACCAGCATGAGTTTGACCAAACTGCGGGAGGCAGTGGAAGACAGGAATGCCTGGCGTGCTCTGGTTCATGGGGTCACGAAGAGTTGGACACGACTAAACGACTAAACGAAAACAACAACAAATATAGATGGGTTGGCTGGAAATTAAGTACAAGAGTGCAATGTGTGGAAGCAGCTAACAAGGAACCAGCGAAGGTTGCTATTTTTACTGCCCGGTTCTGTTCCTTTGTCTTTAATGAAAGGGTTCGTACACCGCAATTTAGCAAGTGAAGCTTGTTTTTCCTGGAATAAAGCATTAATTGATTGCATTTCTATTCTGTGTCTATCAAGATGTTTTCCCCCCACATTTTATGATCACAATAACCTTGTGAGATTGCAACTAAAAACAATTCTAGCTTTAAGGGAAATAAGAGACAGCAAAAAAGAAATGTCAGCAGTGATTGCCCTTTTCTGAACTTTTTCCGGGCTGTTCAATATCCTTTTTTTCATATTAATAGGGAATGTTTAGGGAAGTTTTTAATGTTTAATACTGTACTGTGTTTTTAATATTCGGTTGTGGCCGAATATTATATAAATAATAAACAAATATTTTTATATAAATAAATTATTATTATTATTATTATTATTATTATTATTATTATTACTACTACTACAGTGGTGCCTCTGGTTGTGAACGGGATCCATTCCGGAGCCCCGTTCGCAACATGAGCAGAATGTAACCCACGTCTGCACGTGCGTGGGTTGCAATTCGCAGCTTCTGCGCATGTGCGTGATGTCATTTTGAGCATCTGCGCATGCACGAGTGGCGAAACCTGGAAGTAACCCTTTCTGGTACTTCCGGGTCTCCGCGGGACGCAACCTGTAAACGCTCAACCTGAAGCAAATGCAACACGAGGTATGACTGTATCATCATCATCACCATCATCACCATCATTTTCATATTAATATCTTTTTTCATATTATTTTTACTAAAGACAGATCTCTGGATGCCAGGTTCCCTACTTGACATCTCCATCTTTCTTAAGCAGTTAAGCAGAAGAGTTTATTTACTGCATTTATTTCTCACCTTTTCCTGCAAGGAATCCATGGTTCACCCCCTCCTCAGTTAATTCCTACAACAACCCTTTGAGGTAGGTTAAAAGCTTGCCACTGACTCCCAGGTCACCCAGTGAGCTTCATGACTGAACCCTGATCTCCCTAGCCTGACACTCTCAACCACTAGGCCACGCTGCCTTCCTAGAGTTCTTCTGTTATGGGGCTGCTCTGTGAATTAAGTAGGGAAATAAATATGGGGAAAGCAAGATGTCTCTTAGTGAAGATCTGAAATATTTTCCTTGAAGCTTGAATTTGTTTTATTCTGGATTGTTTTACATGTTTTCATGTGTTGTAAATCACTTTGAGATTTTTTTCCCTTTCAAAATATAAAGCAGTATAGAAATGGAATTATTATTATTATTATTAATAATAATAATAATAATAATAATAATAATAATAAATTTATGTCAAAACAAAATAAAAAAAATCCTTCCAGCAGCACCTTAGAGACCAATGAAGTTCGTTATTGGTATGAGCTTTTGTGTGCATGCACAGTATCTGAAGAATTGTGCATGCACACAAAAGCTCATAATAATTATATAATAATAATTTATTATTTGTACCCCACCCATTATACCAATAACAAACTTAGTTGGTCTCTAAGGTGCTACTGGAAGGATTTTTTTTATTTTGTTTCGACTATGGCAGACCAACACGGCTACCTACCTGTAAATAAATTTATGTGTACAGAACTAGATAGAAGCTCGAAAAGGAAGAATTGAAATCAAGGGAAACTTCCGAGATCGTTTAATGATCTTGAGGAAAACTTAGATTTAATAGATATATGGAGATATAAAAATCCCATGACAAAACAATTCACACACTTCTCAGAGCCGCATCAGAGTTGGAGTAGGCTGGATCAGATATGGACATCAAGAGAATTAACAATAAGAGTGTTGAAATGTGAGATACTACCTAGAACACTATCTGATCACAACCCAATAATATTACATTTAAATTGGAAGACCCAGGGTATGTACAGATGGAGAATGAACGATTATTTATTTGAAAAAGAAGAAGTGATTGAAAAGGCTAAAACCACCCTAAAAGACTATTTTGATTTAAATATTAACAAGGAGACAAACATGGATATAGTTTGGGATGGCAGTAAGGCAGTGCTAAGAGGTTTTCTGATACAACAAAATAGTCAAAGAAGAAAGGTGAGAGAACAAAAAAAGGAAGAGCTAATCACTCAATTGAGAGAATGTGAAAAGAATTTGATAGAAAAACCGAGTGACGAAGGGAACAAGCAATTGTATAAGATGATACAAGCACAATATTCAACATTAATAAACCAAGAGGTAGAATGGGGAATTAAGCTAATGAAACAAAAAATTTTCGAATCGGCAAACAAAACTGGAAAGTTTCTGGCGTGGCAACTGAGAAAAAGAAGAAAACAAAATCTTATTAATAAAATAAAAGTAGAAGAACAAATCTTGGAGGACCCTAATGAAATAAAAAAGAGCTTTCTTAAATTCTATGAAAACCTATATAAAAGAGAAGAAGAAGATGAAATAGAAATAGGAAAATATCTAGAAGAAAACAGAATTAACAGCATATCGGAAGAGGAAAGAAGTTTATTAAATAAACCCATAAAAGCAGAGGAAATTCAAGAGGCGATAAAGAGGATGAAACTGGGGAAAGCCCCAGGTCCAGATGGTTTGTTGGCCAAGTATTATAAAGTCCTAGAAGAACTCATAACACCAGTGCTATGTGAAGTAGTGAATGAGATTTTAAGAGGAGGAAGAATACCAGCGTCCTGGAGAGAGGCATACATTACGCTGATACCGAAACCTGACTCGGATAGGCTGAATATTAAGAATTACAGACCAATTTCATTATTGAATAATGATTATAAGATTTATGCAGACGTAATGGCGACTCGACTTAAAAAATGCCTAGTTAATCTTATCCATACCAATCAGGCTGGTTTTTTACCCAATAGGCAAATAAAAGACAACATAAGACATACAATAAATACCATTGAATATTTAGAATGCAAAAATGAAATTCCTGCAGCTTTATTGACGCCGAAAAGGCATTCGACAACGTATCCTGGCGTTTTCTTGTAAAATGTTTGGAAATGACAGGGATAGAGGGCACATTCCTGGAAGGAATAAAAGCAATTTACTCACAACAAAGTGCTAAATTAATTATCAATAATAACTTAACAGAACCCTTTGAAATCTCGAAGGGTACAAGGCAGGGGTGCCCTCTGTCACCTCTTCTGTTTATTATGATGTTAGAGATAATCACAAATAAGATAAGGAAAACTTCAGAGATACGCAGAATAAAAATTGGAGCGAAAGAATACAAATTGAAAGCATATGCAGACAATCTTATGTTGTCTTTGGAGGACCCAAAAGAGAGTGTCAGTAAGGTGTTAGATTTGTTAGAAGAATTTGGAAAACTATCTGGTTTTAAATTAAATAGAACAAAAACTAAAATGTTGGGGGGGCCCACTAGGTGGCGCATCGGAAGATGGCTGACAATAACATCTCTCCGACCCACACGAGGTAATTTGGAGGCTATGATGGGGGTAATTAGCCTCCTTAACCCCCCAGGATGGTGGGGGGGACGGCCCTTGCCTGCTGTGCCCTATACCACCCCCGAATTTGTGGGGGTGGGGGCACTAGGCACAAAGCCCTCCTGTGGGATTTCGGCACTCCTGGACGCCGTCCCTGATTCGCGCTGCTAGTTGCAAGCATCTTCAAAAGAAACAATTTGGACGAGATAAATTGCACATGCTTCAAGGAAAAAGGGGAGTAAAGACTGCTGACAGAAGAGATCTCTGATAACAAGCCAAGAATAAAATATGAGAAGATACGTCAAGATACGGTATGACTTGAGGGGGGAGGGGGGAAAAAAACCTGCCTTTCATTATGTGATTTAACAAGAATCCCCTCCCCAAATGAGTCAGGAACTAAGGACTTAAGCTGTGGATTTAAGGCTGTGTGGAGATAAACTTTCGAACCAAAGCAATGTTTCAAGACGAAGCTGGAAAGCTAAGAGTTTTGGAATGACGCAGTTAAAAATGCCGTCGCCATTTTGGGAGGCATTGTTCGAGCTCTTGGGTCTGGGAGGAGAAAGAGAGAAATAGAGTTGTTTACATACGTCTCGGTGGGACTCAAGAGCGACAAATGCCAAATTTATGATGGAAAGAGCGATGTTATCTACGAAGGAGATATATGGAAACCATCTGGACTTAGTGGAGGAACGGGAAATCCACACAGGATTATTATTTTGCTTATCAGCTTAAGGAGACTAACAGAAGAGATCGTAAAGGAAAAATAGAAATTATATGAACAAGATATGATGTGGAAACACCAAGATAAGACTGAATAGAATTATGAATTTTGTTTGGACTGATTGGGACTGATTTGGACATTAACGCAGTAATAAGAAGATGATCTGAATCCCCCTTTGGATCTTGAAGTATGGGTTCCCCCAACAAAATTTAAAAATTTGGCTTTGTAATTTGGAATTTATGTGATGTGATTTAATTTGATGTGATTGGCCAGTTAATAAAAATTATTTTAAAAAATAAAAAACAAAATGTTGACTAAAAATGTGAAAGAGGAGGTTAAAAACCATCTTGAATCTCAGACTGGAATTAAAGTAACTAAAAAAGTAAAATACCTTGGAATCTGGTTAACGATGAAGAACATAAATCTGATGGAAGATAATTATACAACCACATGGAAAGAAATAAGGAAGGACTTAGATACTTGGAACAGAATAAAACTCTCTTGGTCGGGAAGAACGGCAGCAATAAAAATGAGTATACTACCGAAACTGTTATTCCTATTTCAAAATATACCGATAATCAGGGGAACCTCAGTATTCAAGGATTGGCAGAAAATACTCTCTAAATTTATCTGGCAAGGAAAAAGGCCGAGAATTAGATTCAAATTACTTACAGATCAAAGAGATAGAGGAGGATTCGCAGTTCCAAATTTAAAGTTGTATTATGAAGCCTCGTGTCTTTGTTGGGTCAAGGATTGGATTGTTATAAAAAATAAAGATCTGTTAGATTTAGAAGGATTTAATATAAAATTCGGTTGGCACGCTTACCTATGGCGTAACAAGGGAAAGGTCCATAAAGGATTTTCTAACCACATTTTTAGAGGGCCACTGCTGGAGGTGTGGGAAAGAAACAAAAAATTACTGGAACAGAATACCCCTTGGTGGCTATCGCCAATTGATATCCTGACAATAAAAAAAACAAACATCGAAGGAGAAAGATGGACCTACGAAGATTTATTAGTAAAAACAGAGACCGGTTGGAGGATTAGGCCATATGAAGAAATAAAGAACAAATTGACAGGTTGGATCCAATTTCACCAAATTAATTCAATATGGACTGAGGATTAAAAAAAATGGGATAAGTGAGAAAAAATCTAGATTCCAGATTGAAATACTAGAAAGCAAAACAAAACTCCTATCGAAAATGTATAGCCTGTTGCTTGAATGGGACACCAAGGATGAAGAAGTAAAGGAGGTAATGGTGAGATGGGCAATGGACTTCGGATATAACATAGAGTTTGATAAATGGCAGGCATTATGGAATAAAGGTATGAGATTCTCGGCATGCACAACACTCAGGGAAAATATGTATAAAATGATGTACAGGTGGTACGTAACGCCCGTAAAACTGGGAAAAAAATATATAAAACTGGTGATAAATCATGTTGGAAGTGTAAGATCAAGGAGGGCGATTTTTATCATATGTGGTGGTTGTGTGAGCCTATCAGAAAATTCTGGGAATCTATTTACAACGAACTAAAAAAAATCTTTAAATATACCTTTATAAAAAAACCCGAAGCCTTTTTGCTGGGGATAATTGGAGAGGAAATAAAAAAGGAAGATCAAACACTTTTTCAGTACGCGACAGTGGCTGCCAGAACTCTAATAGCGCAGAATTGGAAGACACCAAAAATCCCAACCATAAATGAGTGGCAATCCAAACTATTTGATTATTTAGAATTGGCAAAAATGACACAGAAAATAAGAAATCAAAAAGACATAAAGTTTAATAAAGAATGGAATAAATTTATGGCATACATGGAAACAGAGGTAAAAAATCTAAAAATTACAGTAGGTGAGATATAACACTTGTGATGTAAAGAGTTCTTTGAGGAAAAGAAAGTGCAGATAGAAAAATCTTATAACACATTCCGAAACCGAGATGAAGGGAAGACAGTCAGTGTTATGTGTTATGTAGTTAATGTAGTTAATTTGTTGTTGTCTTATGTCAGGAGATTTTTTTTTTCTTTTGTCCCTTTTACTATTATTTCTTTCTTTTATTTTTTTATGTATTCTTTTTGGTGTGTATGTGTTATGTATGCTTCTCTTGTTTGTTTTAATGTACGATGTTACAAAATGAATTAAAACCAATAAAAAAAAAATTATGTGTACAAAAGTTTAAAAAAGCACCTAGACATTCCATTGTGGCAACCATAACCTAGGTTTAGGGTGCTATTTGGCAATTAGCTTATATATCTAAGTTTCTAACACTGGACTGTCCCACATATTATGGAGTGGGTGAACTTGACAGAGAACTCCTATTTATGGTAGCAGCCCTGCATTTTGCTTCCACCCCACGAAGCTGCTTCATTCTGAATCTGTATTGTCAGTATTGAGTCAGTATTGTTAATGCAGACTGGCCTTGACTCTCAGGACTTCAGGCAGGGGGACATTGCATGGTGAGTCCTCCCCCCCCCCCAGGTGGAAATAATGACACATGACACAACTATTAAGGTTAATGGGCTAAAAAAGGCCACAACATTATTGGTTACAGGTGATGAGCGGTATTGGCTTAGGCATTGGTCCTAACCGACTATATCCGACTCCAGCCCGTCTCCTTGAAGTCCTGGAAGGGTTAACCACCAATAGGGGGTGTCCTGCTGATGCACATCAACTAGGAACTCCCCCGGGGTCACCGCTAGGGGGCATGCCTTAGGCCCTCACCTCCCTAGGCTTCGGACAGGGCCATGCCCCCCGGAATCCTTTAATGGACTACCCTTCAATATGTGGGGCAGGTGATGGCGCTACCTCCCCTCTTCCATCTACAGAACAATACCAATGCCTAACCGCCAACACCCAGACAGTTGCGACGATTTGCTATGAAGTAGGCGAAAACCAAAGGGCCGGTGCCAATTTGCCAAGTGGAAAAATTCCTACCAGGCCCCTCAACGGCAACCAACCAAGCTCCATAGCAAGGTCAAGGAATGATAACCTTATAGAGTGGGAGGGTGGGAAAAAGCAGGAACAGCAGGTGGGTGGCAAAGAGGGAGATCCCAGGCCGTGTCCTGACTTTATAGGGCAGGCCACGCCCCCGAGCTAGCTGATTGGCTGGCCAGGGGGTGACACGGCTGGGAATTCCCCCAATCGTGCGGGGCTGGCCTCCGCTTACCGCGCACATGGAGAGGCCGTGAAGCCTGCAACCCCACCTCCTCCTTAGGTGGAAGTGGCTTTCCCAACCCAACGTGGAAGTGCCAGGAATTGCCTGTTCAGATGTTGCTGAACTACTCGTTCCTCCCCAGCTGGTCAACAATGATTGGCAATGGCTCTCCAGGATTTGAGATGGGGTCCTCTCCCACCCCTTGCTGGAGATGTTGGGATTGAACCTAGGACCAGACAACAGCTGCTCTACAATGGAGCTACAAACCTTCCCCTTAAACAAATGAGAATCAGATTCTGCTTTGAAGGAGAACTACTTGAAATTGATTTACAGGTAGTATTTAGCTTTGAGTAAGCTTCCTAAGATGTATAAGGCTGAATCAGATAAATGCTGGAGACGCAAAGAGGTGGAGGGAACGTTTTTTCATATGTGGTGGACTTGTAAAAGTGTATTGGGAAATGATCCATAATGAATTGAAAGAAATGTTTAAAGGACAGTGGTACCTCAGGTTAAGTACTTAATTCATTCCGGAGGTCCATTCTTAACTTGAAACTGTTCTTAACCTGAAGCACCACTTTAGCTAATGGGGCATCCCGCTGCTGCCATGCCTCCGGAGCACTATTTCTGTTCTCATCCTGAAGTATATTTCTTAACCTGAAGCACTATTTCTGGGTTAGCGGAGTCTGTAACCTGAAGCGTATGTAACCTGAGGTACCACTGTACTTTCCTAAAAAACCCAGAGTCCTTTCCGTTGGGGATAATTCAAACTGAAATTCCCAGGTGTCTAAAAAGGTTGTTTATGTATGCCATTACCATGGCCCATGTTTTGTTAGCCCCAAAATGGAAAACGAGCGAGGTCCCAACCAAAGAAGAATGGCAACTTAACTTGACAGAATATGTGCTGCTTGCAGACTTAGCATATAGAATAAGAGAACAAGAAGAACATATTTTTAGAGAAGATTGGAAAACGTTTATTGAATATATGGGAAATAACTGTGTACAGCTGAAAACGCTGGCAGCATAAAGATAAATTCAACAATGTAAATAAGTTTTGATGGATGCAATAATGGAATACTGAATGGTTTGGTTTTTGTAAAGTATGCAGGGATTTATGATATGTAAAATGAATAATGGAAAGAGAAGAAGGGAATCATTGATATCTTAAGGATGTAAAAATGAGTACTTTAAATGGTAAAACAGAAAATTTAATAAAAAATGATATATATTCAGATTTCCCTGACTTGTCCTGGGCATTTAATCTGAATTTCTTTTCAAACTCTATTCTCTGCTCCCCCCCCCACTACAGCATAACTCACACCAAATCATCTCAGCAGCTGGTAGACTTTCCTTCCTTGGAGATTTGAATGTCCCTCCGTCAGGGATTCTGTAGTTGTGATTCCTGCATCCCAGGGGGTTGGACTAGATGACCTTTGGGTTCCCTTCTAACACTGCAGTCCTATGACCCTAAAAGCCCAGTGACTGAAAGAAATAAAAATACCACGGAGGATCCCCACCAGCACATCCTATATCTTTGCCTTCTTTCAGTTCATTATGATAAAGTAATAGAATCGATCCGCCCAGTTGTTTCTCCCACCCACCTCGGGGGGGAAACAAATGGAGAATCTTTTTTTGTGTGTGATGTCCCCACGATTGCTAGATTAATTAAACCATCCTGTTTGCTGTCTTTCTCCTCCTTTTCTCCAAGCGCGGCTGGAAAAGTCAGCAAAGCTGAACTTCTCCAATTGAAACCCGTTCATGGGCACCGTTCCTCCATCAGTTGCGGGTCTTGGGCGGTAATTGTTTGCTCGGCGGAGAAATTAATCTCCTTGGAGCAAGGCAAACCTAATTACCAATTCCAGTGGAAATGGCTGGCCCTGCTCTCTCTTGCTCAGATGCCCAGCTGGAGGGGAAAGGACAGGGACGCCATTCAATTAATCCTTTTGGGAAATGGTTCAAATCTGCTTCATATTGCAGCCAGTGACAGATCTATTTTAGCATCTGGCGTCTGAACATGGCTTAAACGCCTATCAAAAGAAGAAGTGGTCTTAAGCCTTCCTGCCTGCCCCCCATGCCATGATCCCCAAAGGAACATCCCTCCAGCCAGCAACCTGCAACAGAGGCACTGCCTAACCAAGAAGAAGAAGAGTTTGGATTTGATATCCCGCTTTATCACTACCTAAAGGAGTCTCAAAGTGGTTAACATTCTCCTTTCCCTTCCTCCCCCACAACAAACACTCTGTGAGGTGAGTGGGGCTGAGAGACTTCAGAGAAGTGTGACTGGCCCAAGGTCACCCAGCAGCTGCATGTGGAGGAGCGGAGACGCGAACCCGGTTCCCCTGATTACAAGTCTACTGCTCTTAACCACTACACCACACTGGCTCTCCTCAATTTGCCCTCAGATCGCCTCCCTCCTGAACAGCCAGTCCAGGGGGTGGCGCTTGCTGAGAGCATCCTCCTCCCAACTTTTAGGTTTGCCGTTGTATAACTCGGCAGGCAGGAGGATGAACGACAGAAGAAAATCAGAAGAGTCTGCTGGTTCAGTGGACCATCTAGTCTGGGATCTGTGGGATGTAATCCTCTGGAGCAGTCAAGTACAACATTTCCTGTTTGCCTAGAGAGAACGTGCATGAAGAATGTTGGCCCAGCCAGTTGAACTTCCTGTTACACCTGGCTGGAGCATCTTCCCTTTGCATGTGACTAGTAAGTGGGCGTGACCTTTCCAGACCTGGTAAAAGGCCAAGTCACATAGCCACCTCCTTCTCTCTCCCTTCTTTTCCCCATCCTGCCTGCTTTCTGCTTTACCTGGACTGCACTGCCGGCTGTCAGCCAGCAGTCCCTAGGTTATCTCCCATATGGGGCAAACCTGTTTGTACATACAGTGGACGCTCGGGTTGCGAATGTGATCCGTGCGGGATGCACATTCGTAACCTGCAGTGTTCGCAACCTGCAGCTGTGCATCTCCGCACACGTGGGTTGCGATTCGGTGCTTCTGCGCATGTGTGACCGCCGAAACCCGGAAGTAACCCATTCCGGTACTTCCAGGTTTCTGCATATCTCTTGTATGAATGATGTCCAGAAGAGTTGGATTTGGGGACATTCCCACCACATATGGAGGTAAGTGCCTGTGGAGGTCCTTCCTCTCCAGCATTTTGGTGAGGGTCCTGGGCGTATTAGCGCTAGTTTCCGTGCTGTTAGGTACCATAGGGGCATAGACTGTTTAATCAACCCAAGACCTGATTGAAGATGAATGTTTTTGCCTGGTGCATAAAAATATTATTACAAGCCACCCCAATCTCTGAGCGATGCAAGATTGTGTTTACTCAAGGTCCTTGTTTCCTTTTGGGAATGAGGCACAGAGGAGAATGTGGTGTCTTTATGATATAGGGTTTATTTGCAATCTGAGCCCACAATGGAGGAGATCCTATTGCACTCCAAGAGGATCTTGTTTCTCCTGTAGCTGCAACTTAGGTTCTAAGCAGATATCAAGCATTGTGCCTTCGCCTTTCTGCCTTCCCCAAGCTTCTAACTCACATTGCATTTTCCGTGAAGTAAAAGGGGCCCCATCCCTTTGGCGTATCTCACAGCGTGCCTTTGATGCTCTATTCTCTTCTTAATGGCCCATCCCCAGGCTATCACCCCATGAGGAATTTAGCCTTGCTGAATTAGCCCTTAACACATGCTAATTCCAGAGGATCAAAAGTGTCTAGCGTAATTAGCTTTTAACACTTGTTGATTACAGAAATTAGAAGTGTCTAATACACAGCACAGTTCTGTCCTAATGCATGTGAGTCTAATACACATAGGTCTGGCTATGTTTTTACGATCTAAGCCTTAATTAAATTCTAGCACCTACCGAACCCAGTAATTTAGGGGAGTCTCGCACTCACAAACTCATAACACTTTGTAATGAAGGTGCCAGGCAAGCCTCTCTAGGGAGAGCATTCCACAAATGCGGGGCCACCACAGAAAAAGCCCATTCTCATGTTGCCACCCTCCCAACCTGACACAGAGGGGGCACACAAAAAAATTTCAAATTGTATGAATTTTCATTTTGTGTAAGTATAAAGGGTCTGTTTACAATGGTCAGCAGTCTTAACTAAAGTTCTTTTTGCGGTTTCTCAGAACTCTTGAACAACCCTGGGTCTGCGACTGCAAAGCCTCTCCTCCTAACAGAGGGGAGGAGTTGTGCGTGGGAGCTGGTTCCCGTGCCGGCAGGGGGGCGTATTTGGCCCCCTGCGTCAGCTTACCTGGCTGCCACACCGCACCCATAGGCCAGCTGGCAGCTCCATCTTTTCATTCTGCACCTCTTCATCATCGGGTATTGGGAGTTAGGCATTGAAATATGTGTCATGTGTTGGAGGGCAGCTGTGGCCATCACCTACCTTGTTGGGTATTCTGTTAAAGGAATCTGGCGGTCATGGATCCTGTCCAATGCCCTGCTGGTGGCTAGGGCCATGGCACGACCCCCGGTAACATCAGGGAAAGCTTCAGTTGTATTTGCATCAACAAGCTCCTCCCTCTGGTTGTTAACCCTCAAATGACTCCCTGCTGAGCAGGGTGGAGTCATGTATAGACTGTTCGATCCAATGCCTAAAGCCAATACCACTTACCGTATTTTTTGCTCTATAAGACGCACTTTTCCCCTCCTAAAAAGTAAGGGGAAATGTGTGTGCGTCTTATGGAGAGAATGCAGGCTGCGCAGCTATCCCAGAAGCCAGAACAGCAAGAGGGATTGCTGCTTTCACTGCACAGTGATCCCTCTCGCTGTTCTGGCTTCTGAGATTCAGAATATCTTTTTTCTTGTTTTCCTCCTCCAAAAATTAGGTGTGTCTTGTGGTCTGGTGCGTCTTATAGAGCGAAAAATATGGTACATGCTGTAACCAATAAAGTTGTAGCCTTCTTTAGCCCATTAGCCTTAAATTCATGTGTTCCTGTGTGTTATTTATCTCTAAGCGGGTGGCGGGTCCTTGACTCACAAGTAAATAATACATTTGATGTGTTCTATTGTTGTATACTTTTCACATTGTAAGTTTTTATCACGTTGCAAGTTTAAATGGTTGCGAGAAGCGCACGAGCACTAGACAGGGAGGCTGCTTTTCTTTCTTTCTTCCTTTTCACCACAAATAAATAAACTTGCTGCTGCTTTCTCTTTATTTATTTTAAAAGAGAACAGGTTCACTTTGGCTGAGAAATTGCTGATGGAAAGGCTTACGAAAAAAGGGGGTCTGAAAAAGCTTGCAATTCGCGTTTGCTTCCCTGGGGACATGGGAGGGGAGCGGGGGAGGAAATTCCGCAGTAATCCATATTATAGAAAATGCTTGAACACATGTAATGCCAATTATTGCCACCTGCTCAATCTTGTCTCTGTTATAACACTCCCGGGACAAGAGCACTTATGGGGCTTGTCAAAAGAAATGTCAGTTTTACTCCTTTCACCAGATACAATCATTTTCTCTCTCCCTCCCCTCCCTCTGGCCTCCCCTCCAATGATCCGCCCAGAATCCCATGTGAAAATACCTTTAAGCCTTTGGGAATGGGGTGGCTAGAACGGCAGCTCTAGGATGTCAAATTGACATGGTAGCTTTTTATGAGTGCCGCACAGCTTTGCTGTAATGCGCTCTCTCTCTCCCTCTCCTGCCACCATTTCTCAAAGAGAATAGGAGAATCGTATCAGTTTCTCTGCTATTTAGGCTTAAACCTTTGATTGGATCATATGCTTTCTTTTAATTAGAGCTGTGTGGGTGGTCTCTCTGTGTCTCCTGCTCTTGGATGCTCCTGTGCAGTACGTGAGAATGCGAGAGAGACAGAGGCGCATGGCAGGCTGAGAGTTTGCGCACACCTCACCCATTACTCCGGCTTCAGTACGTTTTCACTCCTGTTTGAATCCATGTAGCACTGCGGTCTAAACCACTGAGTCTCTTGGGCTTGCCAATCAGAAGGTCGGTGGTTCGAATACCCACGGTGGGGTGAACTCCCGTTGCTCTGTCTCAGCTCCTGCCAACCTAGCAGTTCGAAAGCACCCCAGTGCAAGTAGATAAATAGGTACCACTGCAGCGGGAAGGTAAACGGCGTTCCCATGGGCTCAAGTTTCCGTCATGGTGTTCCGTTGCACCAGAAGCGGTTTAGTCCTGCTGGCCACATGACCCGGAAAGCTGTCAGTGGGCAAATGCCGGCTCCCTCGGCCTGAAAGCGAGATGAGCGCCGCAACCTCTTAGTTGCCTTTGACTGGACTTAACGGGCCATGGGTCCTTTGCCTTTTCTTAACCTTAGACATGATTACCCACAATCCACTGTGTAGTCAATGTCAGGATTTGGGATTCTGTGCCAGGTTAGTTCCAGCTGGGGGTGCTAAGGGCTTAGCCTGACTCTGAGAGGGAGGGTGAGTAAGGGGAGTTTGGGATAGATGGGTAGATTTGCAGGCCTTACATCCTTCAAGCAAATGAGTAGATACTGGGCACCTGCTTATCTCTCCAATTAGCCTGTTCAAGGCTAACTTGAGACTCTAGTAATGACCACAATTCCATTCAGCTGCAGAGGCAACAATATCATTCAGCTGTGGAGGCAGAAGACTCCGTTTTCTTCTCCTGAGCTGGTTGAAAAACCAAAGATACCCACAAGAAGCCTTGGACCCAAATAATTACCGCCCAGTCAGTCTGACATCAATACCAGGGAAGATTCTGGAGCAGATCATTAAGCAAACAGTCTGTGAGCACCTAGAAAGGAATGCTGTGATCACCAATAGTCAGCATGGATTTCTGAAAAATAAGTCATGGCAGACTAATCTGATCTCGTTTTTTGACAGAATTACAAGCCTGGTAGATGAAGGGAACACAGTGGATGTAGCCTACCTTGATTTCAGCAAGGCATTTGACAAAGTGCCCCATGATATTCTTGTAAAGAAGCTGGTAAAATGCGGTCTTGACTATGCTACCACTCAGTGGATTTGTAACTGGCTGACTGACCGAACCCAAAGGGTGCTCATCAATGGTTCCTCTTCATCCTGGAGAAGAGTGACTAGTGGGGTGCCACAGGGTTCTGTCTTGGGCCCGGTCTTATTCAACATCTTTATCAATGACTAGGATGATGGACTCAAGGGCATCCTGATCAAATTTGCAGATGACACCAAACTGGGAGGGGTGGCTAACACCCCAGAGGACAGGATCACACTTCAAAACGACCTTGACAGATTAGAGAACTGGGCCAAAACAAACAAGATGAATTTTAACAGGGAGAAATGTAAAGTATTGCACTTGGGCAAAAAAAAATGAGAGGCACAAATACAAGATGGGTGACACCTGGCTTGAAAGCAGTACATGTGAAAAGGATCTAGGAGTCTTGGTTGACCACAAACTTGACATGAGCCAACAGTGTGACGCGGCAGCTAAAAAAGCCAATGCAATTCTGGGCTGCATCAATAGGAGTATAGCATCTAGATCAAGGGAAGTAATAGTGCCATTGTATTCTGCTCTGGTCAGACCTCACCTGGAGTACTGTGTCCAGTTCTGGGCACCACAGTTCAAGAAGGACACTGACAAACTGGAACGTGTCCAGAGGAGGGCAACCAAAATGGTCAAAGGCCTGGAAACGATGCCTTATGAGGAACGGCTAAGGGAGCTGGGCATGTTTAGCCTGGAGAAGAGGAGGTTAAGGGGTATATGATAGCCATGTTCAAATATATAAAAGGATGTCACATAGAGGAGGGAGAAAGGTTGTTTTCTGCTGCTCCAGAGAAGCGGACACGGAGCAATGGATCCAAACTACAAGAAAGAAGATTCCACCTAAACATTAGGAAGAACTTCCTGACAGTAAGAGCTGTTTGACAGTGGAATTTGCTGCCAAGGAGTGTGGTGGAGTCTCCTTCTTTGGAGGTCTTTAAGCAGAGGCTTGACAACCATATGTCAGGAGTGCTCTGATGGTGTTTCCTGCTTTGGCAGGGGGTTGGACTCGATGGCCCTTGTGGTCTCTTCCAACTCTATGATTCTATGATTCTATGATTTGCTGGTGCAAATAGGGAGAACCATATATGTACTCCTCCAATGATTCACTCTTTATTGTGGTTGGGCTCTTGGCTGGATTTAGGTTTGATGAGGCCCTAAGCTACTGAAGGTAACTGGGCCCTTATGTCCAGCTGTCCTTTGTCAACAACAAATTGTCGCTGTTTTTGTGTTGAATATATGCTATATGGTAATTTATGGACCTAATGGGTATCTAAAGCCATTTGCTGATGTTGCCATGCAACCAATCCATGCAGAATGTAGGCACCCTATATATAGAAATGAGCAAACAAGTGATACTTTAGGGAGCAGGCTAGCAGGCAGGACTCATGACTTACATCATAGGAGCCTACACAACACAAAACACTGTTGCTGTATGTAGGTTTTATTTCATTTGTTTTTTATCTTATATTTTGGAAATGTACATCGTTTTTTCCCCTTTACTTTTTTTTGGGGGGGGGGGGCAAGAGAGTGGGGATCTAAGCTATAGCTTGTTTAGCTTATACATAAATCTGACACTGGTTGGGCTATACAGACTCATGTAAAAATCTTGGCTCAATGTAACTGCATCTCTGTAATTCGTATTTTATACTGAATATACTGCATGCATGGGTCTGTTATGGTTATGTGCTATTTCGCACAGATGTTTATATTTAAATAAAAAAAATATTTTAAATAAGAAGAGCCTGCTGGGTCTGCAGCTGCTTTGGGACTACAACTCTCATCATTGCTAGCTAGCAAGACCAGTGGTCAGGGATGATGGGAATTGTAGTCCAAAAACAGATGGAGACCCAAGTTTGGGAAGTACTGGGCTAGATCAGTAGTCCTCAACCTGTGGGTCCCCAGATGTTGTTGGACTACAACTCCCATCCCTGAGCTCTGGCCTTGCTAGCCAGGGATGATGGGAGTTGTAGTCCAACAACATCTGGGGACCCACTGGTTGAGAACCACTGGGCTAGATGATCTTTGGGTTTCGCTTCCAACACTACAGTTCTTTGACCCCTGTCCTGACAGGTGACTCCTCCCATCCCTAATTCCATTTGTGAAGCAGCTTCTGCCCTTGACATCCAGACTCAACTCAGTTCAGATGGGGATCATGCTCTCTGCCCTGTGCATATATCTGCCGCAAACAAGCTCAGTTGGTTTTGCCTTCCCCGTAAAAATAGCACAGCAGAGTGACAGCCAGTCTCACTCACAATCCATCAAAAGGGCACTTGTAGCTCCGAGACAGAAAACAAGGCGAGGCGAGCGCCGGGTGGGGTGGAGAGAGAGAGAGAAGCAGCAACCCTTGCCAGATATGATATGAAAGAAAATCTGTTCAAATTTCCCTATCTGAATATGATCAGGCTACTGGAGCATAGCAGAACCCCAGCTGATCCAGCCCGAAGGCTTTTCCACTTCAAGGATATTTTTTTTGCACCAACAGTTGTAACCAGAGACCATTAAGTAAGTCTACTTGGGGGCTCAGAAGGCGCCAGCGGAGAAAACAGAAACAAAGGAAAAGGAAAATATTTATCGGTGAACCAAGGTCTTTGCAAAAATATCAGAGCTTAAAGAAGCAGACACAGATTCTGATTGGGATGGGCAAAGGAAGAAGGGGGCATGGCTTCATGCCTTTTCATCTTCTCCTCAGACCTGATTGGCTAATAGTCCGGCCAGGGAGGGGAGGCTCTAAATGTAGCTCCGCCTCCTTTTTGAAACCCAATTGGAACTTATTTTTCTAGGGCTGTGAGGACTGACTTCATCTGCTGGGGAAATCCTATGCATAAATATCATTTGGCATCCACAATTATTCATCTGTTTAAGGATAATATCTAGTCTTTGGGAGTCTCCAGAATTGTATATTTTTTAAAAAGTGCAGGTGTCTTCTGTAGCAGGCTTTTGACAAATCAACAGTGCATTGGTTGGGCAAACTGGCCTTCTTGAACAGATATTGTATAAACGAAAAGTATCTAAAAGGCCAAGCTTGAACGGCCATTTTTTCCCATACATGTTACAATTTTACTTTTTATACAAATATTGAGGCACTTGGTTGTTCATATCTGCAAATGTCTGGGTCAATTAAGACTATATAGAACCTTCATTCTCAATAATAATGACACTTACAGGTAGATAATACTTTTATTTTTTTGTATAAATCTTTATTATTGGGGATGTGACGCTTTTGATTTTTTATTCTCCTTTCCCCCTCTCTCCTTTGTTATGTTTGGACTGGCTTTTTGTTTGCTAATTAAAAAGAAAATGAAAAATGAAAATAACCGCTAGATTCCATTAGATTCCCAGAAGTGGATTTTATGTCCTGCGAAAAACAACGGAAAACATGAAAATAAACTGGCCTGGAAACAATCGGAAGAAGGAATAAAGTGCAGTCTGAACGCAGCCAAAACTTTAAACTGGAATATTTGTGGTATAAAAAGCTACAGGATTTGAGCTACAGGAGATGTGATGATTGGAAATGACTGCCCCCAAACATTTGCAGATACAAACATGGTTGAAAGTGTATAACCTCTCTGATATCATAATGAGCAAAACTATAATGAATTCACAGTTGAAGGGATATTTGCAAGGGCCCCCGAAACAATTTGTGGAATAGAATTGGGGTGTGATGCAATTTTATAAATCGGCAAGAGAACAAATCGTCATCAATGACACATAGGCAATTTAAAATCAAGAAGAATATGCATTTGCTATGGATCAACTTGCAATTTCAACTAATTTTAAAATTTCCACTGGGCTTTTTAAAATATTAAGAAATAAGGGAGGAAAGGAAGGAAGGAAAGAAGCAGGAATCTTTGGCATCAGACTAAGAACTTGCATGGGTTACCTAGAGCTTCCTGGGTATAATCTGTCACCTTCCAGGACATTAGCAATGTTGAATTCTAAACAGAAGTGATGGGAGGTATTCCCACTAATTGCCACTTGTGAAAAGATAATTATATTCCGTGTCTCAGATAATGTACTGTGGCATTTGCAACTAGCTAAGCACAGCCCGCTGTGACCTTTCCTGTTTGTCAATTCAGGGCTGAGCGGTGCGGGAAAAAACAAAGATAATTGAACCGTGGCAAGAATGAATACAGGGCCTTAAAAGGTAATTCATTTGGGCATGAAGAACTGGTTGAGAGTAACTCAACCAGTCGAAGAAGAGTATACCCAGGAATGAGAGACAAAAATGGAGCCAGGTCATGTTTTTTTTTGGTTTTACCTCGGAAGCAAAGGGTTCAAGCACATGTTCCCCAACTTGAGGATGTGTTTTCTTTAGTTGTACACTTTAGATGCTAAAGGTATTGCTCTTCTGTTATTTTCTGAATTCCATCCCCCCCCACTGCATTCCTGCATTGCAGGGGGTTGGACTAGAACAGCCTTTCTCAACCTGTGGGTCCCCAGATGTTGTTGAACTACAATTCCCATCACCCCTAGCTAGCAAGGCCAGAGCTCAGGGATGATGGGAGTTGTAGTCCAACATCTAGGGACCCACAGGTTGAGAACCGCTGGACTAGAAGACCCTAGGGGTACCATCAAACTCTACACTTCTGTGGGGCTGCCTATAATTTAGGGGTCACTAGACATCACGTTGCCAACAAAGGTCCATATAGTTAAAGCTATGGTTTTCCCAGTAGTGATGTATGGAAGTGAGAGCTGGACCATAAAGAAGGCTGATCGCCAAAGAATTGATGCTTTTGAATTATGGTGCCGGAGGAGACTCTCGAAAGTCCCATGGACTGCAAGAAGATCAAACCTATCCATTCTGAAGCAAATCAGCCTTGAGTGCTCTCTGGAAGGACAGATCCTGAAGCTGAGGCTCCAATACTTTGGCCACCTCATGAGAAGAGAAGACTCCCTGGAAAAGACCCTGATGTTGGGAAAGATCACAAGGAGAAGGGGGCGACAGAGGATGAGGTGGTTGGACAGTGTTCTCGAAGCTACCAGCATGAGTATAACCAAACTGCAGGAGGCAGTGGAAGACAGGAGTGCCTGGCGTGCCCTGGTCCATGGGGTCACGAAGTCGGACACGACTAAACAACAACAGACTTGTGGGAAGATGAAATGGAGAGAGAGAGAGAGCCTACCATTTTCTCCAGATCCATAGGCTGTGGCTCCTCCTGACATTGACTCTTGCCCCCATTTAATTCCCCCACTGTCCCTTCATATCTTCTTTCTTTTAAAGGGTCCCCTACACCTTGGCTGGATCAATTGATGACTTGTGCACTAGGCTCTGCTCCAGGAAACCCACCCGCCACCAAAAATTGGGCTCTTTGCTGATCCAAAAGGAAATGCTAGACATTGTCCCTGGCAGTAGAGACTTCCACCTCCAGGAGCTTTCCATTAACTTATTTTTCTCATTATTCCAAGAGTTGACCTGGCGGACTGAGAAGTTCCTACACTGATATCTACTTAGCGCATACTGGGACACAGTCTAAACAGCCACACTTCCTGGATAGTGGTCTTGGCGGGGTTGTACGTTTCTGAGCACAATTCAAAGTGTTGGTGTTGACCTTTAAAGCCCTAAATGGCCTCGGCCCAGTATACCTGAAGGAGCATCTCCACCCCCATTGTTCTGCCCAGACACTGAGGTCCAGCACTGAGGGCCTTCTGGCAGTTTCCTCACTGCGAGAAGCAAAGCTACAGGGAACCAGGCAGAGGGCCTTCTCGGTAGTGGAACCCGCCCTGTGGAACACCCTCCCATCAGATGTCAAAGATATAAACAACTGCCTGATGTTTAGAAGACATCTGAAGGCAGCCCTGTTGAGGGAATTTTTAATGTGTGACATTTTAATGTATTTTTAATCTTTGTTGGAAGCTGCCCAGAGTGGCTGGGGAGACCCAGCCAGATGGGTGGGGTGCAAATAATAAATTATTATATATTATTCTTATTAAGGGACGCGGGTGGTGCTGTGGGTTAAACCACAGAGCCTAGGGCTTGCCGATCAGAAGGTCGGCGGTTCGAATCCCTGCGATGGGGCGAGCTCCCGTTGTTCGGTCCCTGCTCCTGCCAACCTAGCAGTTCGAAAGCACACCAGTGCAAGTAGATAAATAGGTACCACTCCGGCGGGAAGGTAAACGGCGTTTCCGTGTGCTGCTCTGGTTAGCCAGAAGCGGCTTAGTCATGCTGGCCACATGACCCGGAAGCTGTACGCCGGCTCCCTTGGCCAATAAAGTGAGATGAGCGCCGCAACTCCAGAGTCGGTCACAACTGGACCTAATGGTCAGGGGTCCCTTTACCTATTATTATTATTATAACGACTTCATGATTTCTGGGCAGTTGTTGCGGATGCTTGCTGAGACTGGTCGGTGGAAGGCAGGGAGACCAACAGGCTCTGCCAATGACAGGCAGACCTTGTGATGATAAGATGGGCAGGAGAAGAACCATGATCCTGATTTGGAGCATCTTTGGAGGAAAGGCAAATCATAGAATCTTAGAATTGTAGACTTGGAAGGGACCCCACAGGTCACCTAGTCCAACCCCCTGCAATGAAGAATGTCAACTAAAGCATCCATGATAGGTGGCCATCCAACCTCTGTTTAAAAACCTCCAAGGAAGGAGAGTCCATAACCTTCCAAGGGAGACCATTCCACTGACGAACACCTCTTACTGTCAGAAGTTTTTCCTGATGTTTAGTCAGAATCTCCTTTCTTGTAACTTGAAGCCATTGGTTCAGGTCCCACCCTCCGGAGCAGGAGAAAACAAGCTTGCTCCATCTTCCACGTGACAGCCCTTGAGATATTTGAAGATGGCTGTTGTTATCTCCTCTCATTGTCCTCTTTTCCAGGCTTAACATACCCATCTCCTTCAACCGTTCCTCACCAGGCTTGGTTTCCAGATCGGTGGAAAATAATGATTGCAGACAGCTATTAGATCACTTGTGTTATCCAAGCATCGCTGCATGTTAGTTAACCGTGTTGCTTTATTCACTGCTATATCTAATGTTTGCATCATAATTAATGTCAAATTCAACATGTGAGACTAATTTCAGTGTCTCGCTCTCCCTTTAAAAATGGGAGGCAGCTTTCTGTACTTCACCAGCTCCCATAGCCCGCTGATCTGGATTTCAGAAACCAGTAGATTCCTGAGAAACCAAACGGGAAGACGGCATGAGTCAGCAACTTAGCTGCTTCCCCTCAGCTGACTGCTGCTGTTCTTTTCTTGAATAGGGACTGCTTCCAGCTGGACCTGGCTTTACCTCTGAGTTAACAAATCAGGAATCTGTGGGTGGGACCTCATACCATTGGCCCACGGTTTATAAGAGATGAGCCAGAGTGGAAAGAAACCACTTCAAGCAAGACTTGCATGGCGACTAAGTGAAATCAGATGGGTGCTGACTCAAGTTTGGTCGTGGGGGTGGGGGAGGGGAAAAAACCCCCCAAATGCAAACCCTCTTAGGAAGATTTAAGAGCGTTTTCCCCACCCTGCTGTCATATGGGGTAATTATAAGGCTCTTGCAGCTGTGCAGCTATTTTCTAAAGCCAGAAGCATATCCAATATGTTCCTACCAGCAGCTGAAGTGAGAGGTGCCCTTTACTGCAGCAATGCAGATTGCGGTGTGTGTGTGTGCTACGTGCAAAGTCCCTTGATAGCTGTTCTGAATCTCCAGCTAGTACAGAACGCAGCATCCCACCTTCTCCCTGCTTGGGTCACTGAAAGAACAGCGTGATCAGAGGAGTTTTCTGGCTAATTGAGCCGGTGTCTGGACTTAAATGCTCTCGGCAAACCTAAGCTGTGAAAGGCAGAATCGTCAGGTGGGGAATCAGATTCTATGTGGCTGGCTAAGGGAAGGAGCTACAAGGCAAGGAGCCCTGTATAAGGTCCTGACACATGTCACCCCAATCTCTGAGTGGCTAGAGAACCCAGGGCTCTGTTTCTTTGGAATGAAAGTTAGCAGAAACTCTGGTGTGTTTAGGACATAGTTATTTTATTTCCATGTGTATACAACCTGAGCAGAAGATGGAGAGGCTCACAGCCGTAACAAGCCAACACATCTTGCTTCTCCAGTAGTCACAGCTATGGATCCATCACTGATCAAGCATGTATTTGTGTCTACAGCTTCCAGCCTCCTTCCAGCTAGGCTCTCTTTCCCACCTCTGGCTATTGTTCTCCTACAGAATAGCTAGGGTGGGGTGGAGGAAAGGCCCACCCATTGGCCTGGAGGGCAACCATCACTTAGTTGTAGCTCTTTGAACCTTGCTAATTTTGGGGGGACGCTGATGAGGACATTCAGGTGGGCAGCAAAGGCCATGATCTTATAAAGAAGCTCGTCTGACCAGTTCAGCAACTTCCACTGTTGGATCTTAACCCTCACTGGGTACAGGATGCAAAGAGTTAAAAATAAGCAGAAACGTGATTCGTCTCCAGGACCAGGTGCATGCACTTTATTATAATGTAGCTGCAGATCATGCAGAAGATGTAAAATGTAACTCCAATTGACTCAACAGTTATCAGTCTCTGTTGAGTCAGCTGGTCGACCAACCAATTTCAATGGTTGCCAGATAGACTGCATGTTTGTTTGTTTTATATGAAATATTTATTAAGATTTTACAAAAAACAAAGGTTTACAGAATAAAAGAAAACATATAAAAAGGAAGAAATAAGAAAAAATACAAAAATACAAAAATGCATAGAAAAGGAAAAAGAAAAAAGAAATAAAACATACAAAATACAAAAAGCAAATAGGTAAGATTTTTTTAAAAAAAAACAAAACAAATCCATTTTTTGATATCTTTAAACTCATTTGCTTGTTTCCTTGACCTCCTCACACCTCCCCTTTTTGTATTCCCATTTACATAATCAATTCAGCAAATCCTAACCCTCTTTCATTTATCTTTACTCTATATCTTAACATATTATAACTATATATTTTCATCCATTATCAATCCATTTTTGCATATTCTTATTAACTTTGTTGTTAATGCCATTTATTTTCAATCCAGCATCATTTTAACTTTCATTAATTTTACAATATTTCTGCAAATAGTCTTTAAATTTCTTCCAATCTTCTTCCACCAACTCTTCTCCCAGGTCTCGGATTCTGCCAGTCATTTCCGCCAATTCCATATAGTCCATCACCTTCATCTGCCACTCTTCCAGGGTGGGTAAATCTTGTGTCTTCCAATACTTTGCAATGAGTATTCTTGCTGCTGTTGTTGCATACATGAAGAAAGTTCTATCCTTCTTTGGCACCAATTGACCGACTATGCCCAGGAGAAAGGCCTCTGGTTTCTTCCGGAAGGTATATTTAAATACCTTTTTCATTTCATTATAGATCATCTCCCAGAAAGCCTTAATCCTTGGGCACGTCCACCAAAGGTGAAAGAATGTACCTTCATTTTCTTTACATTTCCAACATTTATTATCGGGCAGGTGATATATTTTTGCAAGCATGTACCACCTATATATCATTTTCATAATATTCTCTCTTAAGGCATTACATGCCGTAAATTTCATACCAGTGGTCCACAACTGTTCCCAGTCAGTAAACATAATGTTATGTCCAACATCTTGTGCCCATTTAATCATAGCAGATTTAACCGTTTCATCCTGCGTGTTCCATTTCAACAGAAAGTTATACATTCTTGAAAGTATCTTAGTTTTGGGATCTAACAGTTCTGTTTCCAATTTTGATTTTTCCACCTGGAAGCCAATTTTTTTGTCCAAATTATAGGCCTCTCTTATTTGATAATAATGAAGCCAGTCTTGCACTTTATCTTTTAATTTCTCAAAACTCTGCAATTTCAATTTGTCTCCTTCTTGTTCCAAAATTTCCCAATATTTTGGCCATTTGGCCTCCATATTGAGCTTTTTCTGAGCCTTTGCTTCCATCGGTGACAACCACCTTGGGGTTTTATTTTCAAGTAAGTCTTTATATCTTATCCAGACATTAAACAATGCTTTCCTGACAATATGGTTTTTAAATGCTTTATGTGCTTTAACCTTGTCGTACCACAAATATGCATGCCACCCAAAATCATTATTAAAACCTTCTAAGTCCAAAATGTCTGTGTTCTCAAGAAGCAGCCAATCTTTCAACCAGCAGAATGCTGCTGATTCATAGTAAAGTTTAAGGTCTGGCAGGGCAAATCCGCCTCTTTCCTTTGCGTCAGTTAATATCTTAAATTTTATTCTGGGCTTCTTGCCCTGCCAGACAAATTTCCAGATAGACTGCATGTTTGGAGTTACTTGTTGTCCTGCTTCCACAGTGGCGGATGTTACCTTTGTGGGGCATTGCATTGGCTCGCAGTGGGTCACTCCTTCTCCTCCTTGGGTCGCTTAGGAAACACAAGAGAGGCAGAGGAAGTGGAGCTCGACAAAGAGAGCTGGCAAGCTTTGCTCCTGATTCTGGCAGCTTGGAAGGCTGCCGGTGCCAAGAACATAGAGCCAGCCCCACTTTTAGCAGCGGCAAAAGTTATTAATGAGTTTGCTAACCCTTAGTAACTAGGGTAGTCAGCTGAGTCTTAAAACTGATTGGATTTAATGAGTGACAGGCAAGGGAAGATGCTAAGAGCAAAAAAGAGGATGCTATGATGGCTCTTGATGGGATGCGGAAGGCGCTGTGGTCTAGACCACAGAGCCTAAGGTCGGCAGTTTGAATCCCCGTGATGAGGTGAGCTCCCATTGCTCAGTCCCAGCTCCTGCCCACCTAGCAGTTCAAAAGCACATCAAAGTGCAAGTAGATAATTAGGTACCACTCTGGTGGGAAGGTAAACAACGTTTCCGTGTGCTGCTGTGGTTCGCCAGAAGCGGCTTAGTCATGCTGGCCACATGACCTGGAAGCTGTCTGTGGACAAACGCGGCTCCCTCGGCCAGTAAAGCGAGATGAGCGCTGCAACCCCAGAGTCATCTGCGACTGGACTTAACGGTCAGGGGTCCCTTTATCTTTACCTTTATGATGGCTCTCATTTTAAATACCCCTACTATATCTAGCCTGTAGATGTTGTGATATATTGTTGAGGAGGGCATCAGAAGAGGAGAGGAAAGCAAGTCTTCAACCACCAGTTATGTCTATCAGGGCCGTCTTTACCTGGGGGTGCAAGGGGTGTGGGGCACCCAGGTGCCGAATTCTGGGGGGCACCAGGAGCCCGCCACTGAAGCCGCCTAAGCTCTTTACTATCTATCTGTTATGAAATAATAAATAATAAATAACTTTGATCAAGCTAGAAAAACAAAATACATATATACCTAGGCATTACCAAAACCTATACCTACTATTTCACTAAAGGACTTTCGACTTTGTGCACTCATTTACCAAAGACATGCCGCACCAGCTGCGGTGCTTGTCATTCACAATGGTGGCACTTGTCATTCTCAGTGGTGCTGTGCATGGGAAATTAACTAAATTTGGGGGCGCTGGGCGGATCTTTGCACCCTGGCGGTGGATACGCTAAAGATGGCCCTGATGTCTATGTCTCATCCAGAAAGTATAGCCAGAAAGATTTTGGGAAATGTAAAAATTCCACCAAGACAGAAAAAATTCACCCCTGAAAAAGAGGATGTGTCTGGGAAAAAGAGGACACATGGCTGTCAGGAGCTTGTCCTACACTCGAGTAGGACCCTGGCAGAGGCACATGCCTGACTGGCATGTTCTCTCCCTCCTGAGCGATCGTTTGGGAGCTTCAAAAGCTTTATTCAGCCTGAACATCACAGCGACTGATGCCAACAGACACCGGCACACTTAGGGATCCGCGGAGTCTTCGCAGTTGCGTAACAGACCTCAGCAACTCAGCATTTTGGCTAATCTACTTTATTTACATATAAACACACACGGAGCACTGCAACATGGCTCCCTCTCTCTCTAGCATCAGGCAGCAAAGAGAACAAGAACGAAGGACAATAGTCCCACTTCACGGAACACAGTAACACAAACTTCCTGTTTCCGTCACTTCCCACTCTGTGGAGTCAAAACATATACCGTCATGTGATAGACAACAATCCCATGACTGAAATCACGGAGCAGGAATTCTAACAGACTATCCTCAGCTGAACCCCAACCCACCTGTCATTGGCAGAGCCTGTTGGTCTCCCTGCCTTCCATCAACCAGTCTCAGCAAGCATCTGCAACCACTGCCCAGAAGCCATGAAGTCTTTATAACCCAGCCAAGGAGGTGCGGCTGTTTAGACTGTGTCCCAGTACACACTAAGTGGATATCAGTGCAGGGCCTTCTCAGTGGTGGCACCACGTTCATGGACTTCAACAGTTGAAACGACTGTATCAGGCACATTGTGTCCCACTAAACCATGACTACCCAACTTCCCTGACACCCAAATCAGGTCAGGGTTGCTAAGACAGAGTGGGAGTGGTAGCGGAAGATGCCAGGATAACCCTGGGAAACACAGTTCTTACAAGTTACTACCTCATTTCTTCTTCTTTTTTAATGGTTAAATCTCATTCCTACAGTAATGGGAGCTGCTGCTTTTGGGTATCGGGAAAGGGTGTCTGAACTCCATTTCCATACTTACAAGACTCCAGTTGCCACTAAATCTGTTACTGTAATTTATAACCCTGCCTTGTTTGTATCTCCTCCCGGTAATCTTCTCGGTGCTGTCTGAAATGGTGATATATGGGAATCAATTATGAACTGAAGAAGCCAGGATAACAAAACCTGAGGAGATGTATCATCTGGGACAGGGAGGTGAGTTTCTTGGAATCTAACCTGTGAAGAAACAATAGTAATAGTAATAGTTGTAGCATTAGTAGTAGTAATAATAATAAATCCACAGAAAATATCAGGATGAACATGTTGAAAAGTTCACCCCCCCAAAGGCCATATATACTACACTACTGCCATCACTTCTGAATAAATAACAAGATGAAATTTTTTAAAAAAATGTTTATCTCAGATTTTGACAGTTAAATGAATCCTGTCCAACATTCAACATTGTTCTGGATTAATAGTGTTCCTGGTTCAAATCCCTTTGAAGCCATGGAGGTTGCTAACCAGCATTGAGAGAGTCACTATTTCTCAACCTAATTTACATCTAGGAACAGACAGATCTCTCTGTTTTGGTTTCTCCTTTACTAATCCTAACTTCAATTTGCCACACCAGTTTACTTTTAAAAAATCATCGTGAAAATTTATTGCTGCATGCAAGTTGGCTTTAACTAGACATTTTCACATACCCCTAATCGTAATGTACTTGTATGTGTTATTTTTCGCTAATATATTCATTTTAACACACTCTTCCCCCCCCCACACACACACGTTGGACAGCATGCATTGGAAAATGTGTATTTTCAAGAATAGCTGCAGTTCCATTCACATAATGTTTAGGGAAGTCAGAATTAGGTAAGCATTCAACAAATTTCCCTTTGAAGAGGGATCGGTTGTGAAACCTCTGTGGGAATGGCAACAGGAATTTCCTGACAATTCTCAGCGCCTTAACAAAGTAAAGCTCCCAGAATTCTTTGGGGGAAGCCATAACTGTTCGAAGTGGTATCATAGAATCATAGAATCATAGAATCATAGAGTTGGAAGAGACCACAAGGGCCATCGAGTCCAACCCCCTGCCAAGCAGGAAACACCATCAGAGCACTCCTGACATATGGTTGTCAAGCCTCTGCTTAAAGACCTCCAAAGAAGGAGACTCCACCACACTCCTTGGCAGCAAATTCCACTGTCGAATAGCTCTTACTGTCAGGAAGTTCTTCCTAATGTTTAGGTGGAATCTTCTTTCTTGTAGTTTGGATCCATTGCTCCGTGTCCGCTTCTCTGGAGCAGCAGAAAACAACCTTTCTCCCTCCTCTATGTGACATCCTTTTATATATTTGAACATGGCTATCATATCACCCCTTAACCTCCTCTTCTCCAGGCTAAACATGCCCAGCTCCCTTAGCCGTTCCTCATAAGGCATCGTTTCCAGGCCTTTGACCATTTTGGTTGCCCTCCTCTGGACACGTTCCAGTTTGTCAGTGTCCTTCTTGAACTGTGGTGCCCAGAACTGGACACAGTACTCCAGGTGAGGTCTGACCAGAGCAGAATACAGTGGCACTATTACTTCCCTTGATCTAGATGCTATACTCCTATTGATGCAGCCCAGAATTGCATTGGCTTTTTTAGCTGCCGCGTCACACTGTTGGCTCATGTCAAGTTTGTGGTCAACCAAGACTCCTAGATCCTTTTCACATGTAGTGCTCTCAAGCCAGGTGTCACCCATCTTGTATTTGTGCCTCTCATTTTTTTTGCCCAAGTGCAATACTTTACATTTCTCCCTGTTAAAATTCATCTTGTTTGTTTTGGCCCAGTTCTCTAATCTGTCAAGGTCGTTTTGAAGTGTGATCCTGTCCTCTGGGGTGTTAGCCACCCCTCCCAGTTTGGTGTCATCTGCAAATTTGATCAGGATGCCCTTGAGTCCATCATCCAAGTCGTTGATAAAGATGTTGAATAAGACCGGGCCCAAGACAGAACCCTGTGGCACCCCACTAGTCACTCTTCTCCAGGATGAAGAGGAACCATTGATGAGCACCCTTTGGGTTCGGTCAGTCAGCCAGTTACAAATCCACTGAGTGGTAGCATAGTCAAGACCGCATTTTACCAGCTTCTTTACAAGAATATCATGGGGCACCTTGTCAAATGCCTTGCTGAAATCAAGGTAGGCTACATCCACTGCGTTCCCTTCATCTACCAGGCTTGTAATTCTGTCAAAAAACGAGATCAGGTTAGTCTGACATGACTTATTTTTCAGAAATCCATGCTGACTATTGGTGATCACAGCATTCCTTTCTAGGTGCTCACAGACTGTTTGCTTAATGATCTGCTCCAGAATCTTCCCTGGTATTGATGTCAGACTGACTGGGCGGTAATTATTTGGGTCCTCTCTTTTCCCCTTTTTGAAAATAGGGACAACATTTGCCCTCCTCCAGTCTGCCGGGACTTCGCCTGTTCTCCAGGAATTCTCAAAGATGACTGCCAGTGGTTCTGAAATCACATCTGCCAGTTCTTTTAATACTCTTGGATGCAGTTCATCTGGCCCTGGAGACTTGAATACATCTAGACTAGCCAAGTATTCTTGTACTATCTCCTTAGTTATTCTGGGCTGTGTTTCCTCTGCTGAATCATTTGCTCCAAATTCTTCAGGTCGGGCATTGTTTTCTTTATCGGAGAAGACTGAGGCAAAGAAGGCATTGAGGAGTTCAGCCCTTTCTGTGTCCCCTGTTTGCATTTCACCATCTTCTCCTCTGAGTGACCCCACTGTTTCTTTGTTCTTCCTTTTGCTACGAACATACCCATAAAAGCCTTTTTTGTTGCTTTTAACCTCTCTAGCAAGCCTGAGTTCATTCTGTGCTTTAGCTTTTCTGACTTTGTGTCTACACGTGCTGGCTATTTGTTTGAATTCCTCTTTGGTGGTTTCCCCCCTTTTCCATTTTTTGTACACATCCTTTTTTAATCTTAACTCAGTTAAAAGTTCTTTAGATAGCCACCCTGGCTTCTTTAGGCACCTTCCATGTTTCCGTCTCATTGGTATTGCCTGAAGTTGTGCTTTTACTATCTCCCTCTTAACAAACTCCCAGCCATCATGAACTCCCTTTCCTTTTAGTATTACTGTCCATGGGATCTCACCAAGCACTTCCCTAAGTTTTATGAAGTCGGCTTTCTTAAAGTCGAGAAATTGAGTCCTAGTATGCTTGGCTGCTCCTTTCCGCTGTATAGTAAACTTCAGAAGAGCATGATCACTCGCGCCTAATGATCCTTCCACTTCTACCCCACTAACCAGGTCATCAACATTGGTTAGGACCAGATCTAAAATGGCTGTTCCTCTTGTTGCTTCTCCCACTTTCTGGACAATGAAGTTGTCTGCAAGGCCAGTGAGGAATCTGTTTGACCTTATGCTCTTGGCTGAGTTTGACATCCAACAAATATCCGGGTAATTGAAGTCCCCCATTACTACTATCTCCCTTCCTTTTGCATGCTTGGCCATCTGTTCCAGGAAGGCATCATCTATGTCCTCCGTTTGGCTTGGGGATCTATAGTAAACTCCCACGATGAGGTCACTGTTATTCTTCTCTCCCTTAATTTTGACCCAAATGCTCTCACTTTGGCTTTGAGGTTCTAAATCTTGGATCTCTTCGCAGGTATACACACCCCTGACATATAACGCCACTCCTCCTCCTTTCTTGTCTGGTCTGTTTCTCTGAAATAGATTGTATCCCTCCATTATTACATTCCAATCGTGGGACTTATCCCACCAGGTTTCAGTGATTCCTATTATGTCATATTTAGTTTGCTGTACCAAGAGCTCAAGCTCATCTTGTTTATTTCCCATACTTTGCGCATTAGTGTACAGACATTGAAGTCCATTAATCATTCCCCCGTGTCTCTTATTTAAGGATTTTTTCCTCCCACCACTAGGTCTGCGTGCTGTTTGCTCCATTCGGTCTATGACATTTGGATGATCATCTTCATCAATTGATAGACTCCTACCTTCAGGAGCACTGTCTCCCTCCCCCACATTAGTCAGTTTAAAGCCCTCCTGATGAGGTTTCTGAGATTTTTTGCAAAAACATTCCTCCCAACCGTTGTGAGGTGCAGCCCATCGCTTGCCAGAAGTCCATCTTCAAGAAACTGCATTCCGTGATCTAAGAATCCAAACCGTTCCTGTTTACACCATTTGCGAAGCCAGTTGTTCACTTCCACTATTTTTCCCTCTCTCCCTGGGCCACGTCGTTCAACTGGGAGGACAGATGAGATGACAATTTGTGCATTTAATTGCTTCAATTTCCTGCCCAGAGCCTCGTAATCTCATTTGATCTTCTGGAGGCTATTGCTTGCAGTGTCATTGGTTCCCACATGAACCAAGAGGAAGGGGTATTTGTCAGTGGGTTTTATGATTCCTTGCAGTCGTTCAGTTACATCTTGGATCTTAGCCCCGGGGAGACAGCACACTTCCCGAGACATCTTGTCAGGCCCACAGATCACTGCTTCTGTTCCCCTCAGTAGGGAATCCCCTATCACCACTACACGCCTCCTCTTAGGTCTGGTCGGGGTTCTTCCGTGAGCTGTCTGTTCCAAGGTCGCCTGCACATTCCCTGAGGACTGCCTTTGCTGCTCGTCTTCATATACCTGATCGACTGTAATGAGGGAGAGATCCTCAAATGGAGTCTGCTCTTCGTCTTCCATGCTAGGGGAAAGGACCTCAAAGCGATTGCGTATTTCTAAACAATCAGAGCGAACCCTGGGCCTCCTACTTCTTTGAGTCACGTTTCTCCATATATCTGGCTCCTGTGTTGGTGAACTAGCCTCCTCAGGGGAGTCCCCTGTCTCCTCCTTGGTGGAGACGGTGTGCTCTGTTGCTTCCAAGAAGAGCTCCAGCTCTCTAATTCTTTGGAGCGTAGCTACACGTTCCTCCAGTTGCTGGACTTTGTCTTTTAAGAGGGCAATCAACATGCAATTGCTGCAGGTAAAGCTGCCTGCAACCTTTGGCAAGATGGCAAACATTGCGCAGGAACCACAGGCGACTGCAGCTGTTCCCTCACCCTCCATCTTGAGAAGGTGTCGTTGGGGGCGACTACAGCGGTCCTCCATCATAAAAAGTGTGAAGACAGGACAAATAAATCCCCCCAAATAAACCTATATCTCCCCCCAACAAACGTTTGAGACTAGCTCCCCTAAATCTAAAAGATGGATCAAACTGCGCGTGCCGTTAGGCGCGCGCCGCTGCCCTACAAGCTCTGACAAGCTCCTCCCACAGCTAATCACCTACCTCAACAGAAGCCCTGCCCCCTCTGACCTTTGCACAGAGAAAGCAGAGAAAGCATAGTATCATAGTGCTTTGAATGTAGCATGTGACTGCAGCCCAAGTTAGGACAACTGCCTCCATGAGCTGCTTGTGAGCTTCCTGGTGGTATCTGCTGTGGGAACAAAACACTCAACTAGATGGTCCTTGGTTTGATACAGCAAGGCTCTCCTTCCATTCTAATGGTCACACTAGTGCCCCAACTAATATACACCAGCTGTTTTCAGAAAGGATCCATAACCTGCCCTTGCACAGCACATGGGGCTCTGGCCAGATGTTCATGAGGATGTAAACTTGTGCCACCCCACTGATAAGCAATCAATCTTTTCCCTTGTACGTTGGTTGCATAGTTAATGCTCATCCCTTGCATCTCAGATGCACTCTCTACTTCAGCATCACTGCAGATGTTCTAAAACGGAGTCCCAACACAGCCTTCAAAACCAATCACAAGTCTTGTGTGGGATGTGAAACACAAGAGCAGTCAAGTACACATTCCTAGAGTGAACATGTTTACACATGGGGAGGAATGTTTGTCCAGCCAGCAGGTAAACTTCCTGTTTCCTTCTGAGCTGGGACAGACTTCTTCTGCATGTGACTAGAGGTGGGTGTGGCCTCACCTGTGCAGGTAACATTCTCCTTTCCCTTCCTCCCCCACAACAAACACTCTGTGAGGTGAGTGGGGCTGAGAGACTTCAAGGAAGTGTGACTGGCCCAAGGTCACCCAGCAGCTGCATGTGGAGCAGCGGCGAATCGAACCCAGTTCACCAGATTACGAGTCCACAGCTCTTAATCACTGTCCCACACTGGCTGTGCTCAGTAGTGGCACCCACCCTTCTAGGGCCTTCTTGGTAGTGGCACCCACCCTGTGGAACGCCCTCCCATTAGATGTCAAGGAAATAAACAATTATACCACTTTCAGAAGACATCTGAAGGCAGGTCTGCATCAGGAAGTTTTTAATCTTTGATGTTTCGTTATTTTTTTATATTCTGTTGCAAGCAGTGCTTTTTTTCTGGGGGGACGGAAGGGTATGCATACCCCTAAACGTTTTGTGAATCTTTGTACTTTTGTCCATTTACTGTATTTATTTTTCCCGATTTGGACTATAAAATGGTGATTTTCTTGAGTCAAAATGAGAGTACCCCAAAACATTTTAAGGGGGGGGAGCACTGGTTGGAAGCCATCCAGAGTGACTGGGGCAGCTGAGTCAGATGGTTGAGGTATAAATAAAAAAGTATTATTAATATTTCTGTACAAATGAAGGGAGATGCTCATGAGTGCTCATGATTGGTAGAATCCTGTGCATGCTGATGTTGTCGCCGCCTAAGCCGTTCCTGGTTGACTCTGCTTCTGATTTCACCGCTTTCTCAGTAGCATGTTCCCAGGAGAGAGAGAGAGATATGAAAGAGAATTTTTTTTGTGGGCAAACCCCTTCTGCAGATTATTGGTTTCCCCTTTTCCTTTTTCCTCAGAAAACACCTCACCACAAGAGAGCCCCTTTCCTCCACTTGCTGTGGCAGATGTTACCAAATTTTGCACACCTGTCTCTGTTGCGCGGCATTTCCTTGCGAGAGTCAGCCGAGCAAACGGTGAGAATTAACCATAAGGACGTTTCTCTCCCCCACCGCTCGGCAAATCCTTCTATCTATTATCCTGACACAATTGCTGCGTTCTGGGCACTTAACCCAGGAGATTAAATCTTCATGCACCAGTGCAGAAAGATCATATCTCTGTAATTTTTCATATCTATAATTTTCCAGCCACCTTGTTTTAAGCCTGTCACATTTATGGCACAACTGTAATTTAGGGGCACGTTTTCGAATGCCATTCTCAGAAGACATTTCTCTCTCGGGGTGCTACGAAAAAGGAAGGCTTCTTTTAAGCAAGCGCTGAGTTGGTTCTATTTCTCAGCCTATGACTTCTGAGGCTTGGTGTACAAGATGAGGAACATGTAGCTAGAAGTCATCTTCCAGTTGTTTGAAATGTTAAGACTTCCTTTCCAGTAGCACTTAGAATGGATGGCCGAAGCAGTAAAGACTCCCATGGGGGCCGGCCGTATCATTAGGCAGAGACAGATTGCCTCAGGCAAATGATTTTGGCAGGAAATTCTACAGAAGGGTCAGACTATTTCTGTCCTGCGTAAGTTTTACATGCATTCAGTCCCAAGTGTTGTTGTTGTTTAGTCGTTTAGTCGTGTCCGACTCTTCGTGACCCCATGGACCAGAGCACGCCAGGCACTTCTGTCTTCCACTGCCTCCCGCAGTTTAGTCAGACTCATGTTTGTAGCTTCGAGGACACTATCCAACCATCTCATCCTCTGTCGTCCCCTTCTCCTTGTGCCCTCCATCTTTCCCAACATCAGGGTCTTTTCCAGGGAGTCTTCTCTTCTCATGAGGTGGCCAAAGTATTGGAGCCTCAGCTTCACGATCTGTCCTTCCAGTGAGCACTCAGGGCTGATTTCCTTCAGAATGGATAGGTTTGATCTTCTTGCAGTCCATGGGACTCTCAAGAGTCTCCTCCAGCACCATAATTCAAAAGCATCCATTCTTCAGCAATCAGCCTTCTTTATGGTCCAGCTCTCACTTCCATACATCACTACTGGGAAAACCATAGCTTTTACTATACGGACCTTTGTTGGCAAGGTGATGTCTCTACTTTTTAAGATGCTGTCTAGGTTGGTCATTGCTTTCCTCCCAAGAAGCAGGCGTCTCTTAATTTCGTGGCTGCTGTCACCATCTGCAGTGATCATGGAACCCAAGAAAGTAAAATCTCTCACTGCCTCCATTTCTTCGCCTTCTATTTGCCAGGAGGTGATGGGACCAGTGGCCATGATCTTCGTTTTTTTGATGTTGAGCTTCAGACCATATTTTGCACTCTCCTCTTTTACCCTCAATAAAAGGTTCTTTAATTCCTCCTCACTTTCTGCCATCAAGGTTGTGTCATCTGCATATCTGAGGTTGTTGATATTTCTTCCAGCAATCTTAATTCCGGCTAGGGAGTCCCAAGTAAGGATGAACAAATCTGTCAATGTTGGCTTCTCTCAGTTTCTCATTTGGCACTCTTAAATTCAGTTCTCCGCAAAGCTGCTTCAATTTGAAATTGCTTTTTTTCATTTTTTTAAAGTCCTCATGAAAATTCGCCAACATTTTATAGAACCGCGGAATTGTAGAGTTGGAAGGGATCTTGATGGTCATCGACTCCAACCACCTGCAATGCAGGAATCTCAACTAAAGCCATCCAACACACACTCACACACAGCATTAATGGTTCTCCAAGACCTGTGTGGGGAGAAAAAAGAAAAACCAGGACATTCCAGGATCAAATCAGAAAGTGGGATGGCTTCCATAATTCCAGGACTGTTCCTGGAAAAAATTGGAGCACTTGGAGGATATGCATTGGGCATAGAGCTGGATTTTACTGCTACATGTAAAGGTAAAGGGACCCCGACCATTAGGTCCAGTCGCAGATGACTCTGGGGTTGCAGTGCTCATCTTGCTTTACTGGCCGAGGGAGCTGGTGTACAGCTTCTGGGTCATGTGGCCAGCATGACTAAGTCTCTTCTGGCAAACCAGAACAGCGCACGGAAATGCCGTTTACCTTCCTGCCAGAGTGGTACCTATTTATCTACTTGCACTTTGACATGTTTTCGAACTGCTAGGTTGGCAGGAGCAGCGACCGAGCAACGGGAGCTCTCTCCATCGTGGGGATTTGAACCACCGACCTTCTGATCAGCAAGCCCTAGGCTCTGTGGTTTAGACCACAGCGCCACCCGCAACCTATGTAGTAAGCACATATTCCTCAGTTGTATAATAAACAATTGCAGATTTCCAAGGAAGAGTAGCCAGTTTTGTGTTTTCATTCTCCTGTTCATGTTCAGCACCTCAAAATCTATCAGAAATGGCTACTTCTATCACAGAGGCATGGCTTTTGTCAAAATTAGTTGTGCAGTGTTATGTTTCCCCTCCGCACCTTAATCTGTGATTTTGTTGATTTCCATTTTTTCCTCCTGCTGTACTAATTCTGCTTTACAGTAGTCAGCAAGGTAAACAGCCATTCCAAAGAAGCTTTCTATTTCCCTCCTTCAGTTATTCCGTACAAATTCTTTTTGGATCAAATGGGATACAGTGGTACCTCAGGTTAAGAACTTAATTCGTTCTGGAGGTCCGTTCTTAACCTGAAACTGTTCTTAACCTGAGGTACCACTTTAGCTAATGGGGCCTCCCACCGCCGGCGTGAGATTTCTGTTCTCATCCTGAAGCAAAGTTCTTAACCCAAGGTACTATTTCTGGGTTAGCAGAGTCTGTAACCTGAAGCGTCTGTAACCTGAAGCGTCTGTAACCCGAGGTACCACTATAATTGAAGGGCAACTCTTAAGGAAAATGCCATACTGGTGCCAAGGCCTTGCAGGAGAGGAGGGAGGAAATGGTTTAAAATCCAGCTTTGAGCCTGATCTCCTCTCTCTTTCCCATCACTGAGTTTTCCTTCTTGGCTCCCCCCCCCTTCTTCTTCTTCTTCTTTTTGTGAACCAAGAAATTACATAAATTCTCTGGGCTCTGAGCAACACAACCTCAAAAGACAGGCACCTCTAAACAGTTGTGCAATGCAAGCAAACAGCACCCGGCACATACTGCATTTCTGACGGCACATTACTGATTTATGGAATTCTTTGGGGTTTGGATGGCAATGGTGATTTTGAAAAATGCTGGCATTTCCAAGAACACCGGCGGTCCAGAAAGAGCAGGTCCTTTCAGAGAAGGAGGGGATGTGTGCCACATCACACTAACCGATCTGACCACGCTTGGCAATCCTCCTTGCTAGGCTTGGAAAACAGCCTGGATTCAGAACCAGCTCAAAGTGATGGTTCTCAGAAGTTTCCCCCAAAAAAGGATGGGTGGTTGTTAAGGGAGAGATGCAAGATTATTCCTAGTGTCCTGTCCCTTCTTGAGCAATGGAGGGGCACAAGATTAAGGCTATGGTTCCTGATTCTTTTGTGGCTGGTTTTCTTTTCTTTTAAAAAAAATATATATATTCTTTATTGAAAGATTTTTTAAAAAACAGATAGTTACAAGTGCACAGAATAAGAAAGAAAAAGAAAGAAAAGAAATAGTACCGATGTAGAAAACAAAACAGAATAATAAAAAAAAGTTTCTGTATTTGTTATTGTAGTTAACCAGACCTTAACCTAACACAGTATTTCTGAAAATGAATTCCAAATATCATTGAATTTATCCATGGCAAGCCTACTTTTTGTATGCAATTTGTTTATGTGTAGTGAGTTTGTACATACAGTGGTACCTCAGATTAAGTACTTAATTCATTCCAGAGGTCTGTTCTTAACCTGAAACTGTTCTTAACCTGAAGCACCACTTTAGCTAATGGGGCCTCCTGCTGCTGCCGTGCTGCCTTAGCACGATTTCTGTTCTCATCCTGAAGCAAAGTTCTTAACCTGAAGCACTATTTCTGGGTTAGCGGAGTCTGTAACCTGAAGCGTATGTAACCTGAAGCGTATGTAACCCGAGGTACCACTGTACCTTCAATCCAATCATTAAGGGGAGACACATTTTTGTTTTTCCAGTTCATCGATACCTGTCTTTTTGCCATAGTTAGTGAATGGCTTGTTTTCCTTTTAAGTATTCAGATGACCTGATTATTGAGCTTTCATGGCTTGCACAATCCTTATGAGGAGATTAGATTGCGTCTGGTCTCTGGCTGCATTCACACGACAGTTTATTCCGTTTTGACAATGTTTCCCTAACCGCTCATTCCCACATTATATCTGAGCTTTTGCATGATGTAAAAGCCACATGTATCACTTCCATATTCCTAGTACAGTGGAATATAGCACAAGTTTAGCACTCATTTCCATATTATTTGCAAACAGATTCTCCCCCCCCCCCCAGAAGCAAATAACATGGAAATGTTCACTGAACCTATGCTGTACTCTACTAGATTTCCAGATGTGGCTTTTATACTGTGCAAAAGCTCAAATATAATGTGGGACCTAACAGTCTGGGAGAAGTAACAAAAACAGAATAAGCTGCCATGTGAATGCAGCTTTTATTGAATATTTGTTCTGCTTTATTTCTTGGGAGGTCGTACGACAACGAGCATTCATTCTGCATTCATCCGAATTTGCTTGCAGGTTGTTTTCTAAACTTTATATTGACTTTACATCTCTGAACAGATCATCCTTCCCCTTATCCATTTTTGCCATAATTCCATTAATACTCCTCACAAAACTTCTTGCAAACCTACAAACATTGTCTGCTCTTCACAAATACTTTTCAGATAGTCCATAAATTTACTCCAGTCTTTCGTGAATTTCTGGTCCCGCCGGTTTCGAATCCTACCTGTTAGTTTATCTAGTTCTGCATAGTCCATTAACTTCATCCTCCATTCCTCAATCGTCGGTAATTCTTCTTGCTTCCATTTTTGGGCCAATAATATTCTTGCTGCTGTTATTGCATATAAGAAAAGCTTACATTCCTTTCTATTTATATCCCTCCCAAAAATGCCACGTAAAAATGCTTCTGGCATTTGTTCCACACTTTTCAATGCATTTCACTGCCACTTTCTTAACCCACAATCAATCACTTTCCCAGGGAACTCTGGGAGTTGTCAAACTACAGTTCCCAGGATCCTTTGGGAGAAGTCATGGCTATTTAATGTGGTGTGAGATTGCTTTAAGTGCACAATGCAGAGGGGGCTAAAGGTCAGCTCTACTCTCCTGTGCCCTATTTTAGATGTAAGACTCATACAAAATATGGCCCCATTATACATGACCAGGGCAGATGCAGAGAGGACAAACCTCTTATCGCGTGTTGTTGAGCCCTGGGTGACTGCCATTTTGTTCCCTGGTCTTGGCAGAGCTGTTTCCTTGCTCTTCATCTGTGGCACAGACTTTTAGACCTCACAGAGGCTGCCCCAGAGTCAGCGAGAGCTTGGCTGAGAGATTCTCTTCCCATATTAATCATTCATCCGAAAGCTCAAATAGACGGCGCAAAAGGCAACAGATCAGTCAAGCCATAGATCTGCCTGAAGTGCATAGCAACATAGCCGCCTCCCGCGGCATTCCACCTTGTCTGTATAAGGCTTGTTTATAATTGTTTACAGATATTGCTGGGCTTGCAAGTTCACTCTAGGCAACATTTAAATGCACCATGATTTTCGTGCATCTTTTTTTTTTTAAAGAAAACCCCAATCAGCTTTAATCACTTTTCATGGGGCAAACATGAACTTGATTTTCCCCCCAACTGGAATCAATAGGATTTTTATTTCTTTTTTGCAAGACACTGGGCATCTTGAAGAAGTGACTCCTGCAGGACACTATACTCCCACCACCACTTTTGTTGATTATCAGAGGGTTTAATGATGGCCAACTCCTTGGGGTGACTTTAAAGAAGATTAGAAAAATTCCTGGTGAATTGGCCTAACAGTGTCTACTAGTCTCAATGGCCATTATGTTCTCTTTCCACTTTTTTATATATAACCATCATTTATATACAGACTTTTGTGGCATAGTCCACTCAGGCTGGCTTACAGCATTAAATAATATTTTTATTTATCTATTTTTAAATATGTGGGTAGCCTTTCCAGGCAAATGGCTGCCCAAGGCAATTAGCAACAATGCAGATCAACAACTAACATTATCAGAGTTCAAAGACACATTCCAGACAGGCAAAAACAGTCAAGGAGGATGCAAGGCAGGGCAGGCGAGGAACGTGGCACAGGGAGAGTGGGTGTGGCCTAGGAGAGTCCCAAGAGCCTGATGGAGAGGCCTGATTCAGCCCCTGGGACACAGGTTCCCCATCCCTGCATCAAAGTCCTTCAAAACATTTCAAGCATTCTGTAGATCTAGTGACAAGGAGTTCCAAAGCCATGGGGCCACCACAGAGAAGGCTGTTACCTTTGTGACCCCTGACCTAATTGATATGGGTGACAGACACTCTAGGATACAAAGAGGACTATACAATGAAGAACGCCAACAGCAGGAATGGAACAATTCATTTGAAACAATTTGACGCATAAGACCGGTTAAGACAAATAAAGCAGTATACATGAAAGCAGTCTCAAAACGCTGCCTTCAGGGCCGACTCCTAAAAGGTCTTTTGCTAAAAGCAGCCGGAAAAGAAGAGCACTTTCATCGCATGCCAGCTATCATATATCTATGTAGTACCGATGTAAAGCGATGCTTGCATTGTCAAAGATGTCCCACCCACCCACAAAAGGGGCATGGCTGTAAGATACCGAAACACCGGTGGCAAAATGTGAAACATCGGTTTCCACATTCGGCTTTGGCGTTTGGCACCGAATATTATCTGTTGTCAAATGCAGATACTGTGGTACCTCTGGTTGCGAACGGGTTCTGTTCTGGAGGCCCATTTGCAACATGGAAAGAGCGCAACCCGCAGTGGCGCAGGTTGCGACTCGCTGCTTCTACGCATGTGCGTGACGTCATCTAGTGCTTCAGCGCATGCGCAAGCGGTGAAACCCAGAAGTAACCCTTTCCGGTACTTCCGGGTCGCTGTGAGATGTAACCTGAAAGAACGTAACATGAAGCGGCCGTAACATGAGGTATGACTGTACAGTGGTATCTCGGGTTACATACGCTTCAGGTTACATACGCTTCAGGTTACAGACTCCGCTAACCCAGATAAATCATCTCGGGTTAAGAACTTTGCTTCAAGATGAGAACAGAAATCGTGCTCAGGCGGCAGCGGGAGGCCCCATTAGCTAAAGTGGTGCTTCAGGTTAAGAACAGTTTCAGGTTAAGAACGGACCTCCGGAACGAATTAAGTACTTAACCCGAGGTACCACTGTATAAGAATATCTGGGAAATACTTGACATAAAAAACCCCAAAAACCTCAGGAAGAGAGGAATTCAGAGAAGGTATCTTGGGAGCAAAACTGCATATACCATTATTAAATGTATGGAAAAGTATGGGCGGGGGCATAGCATGGGGGGCCAGCAGGGCCTTAAGCCCAGGTGTACAATTTTCAGGGTGCGTGAACCAGACGCCCCTATGAAGGAATCCTCGTTCCACCCTGCCTGTCGCCAGGGGTCTCTGGGCCCCTGAACTTGGCCTGGCCTGGCCTCACCACTGCCTCTCTGGTCCCCTCACTTAATGGCCAGCATTGGGAGAATATGCCCACCACGAGATGCGCCGGCCGGGCTCCCACCTGCACGGGCGAGCAGGCAGTCCAGCATGGTCCTGTGAGCCCTCTGTGACCCGGTGTTATCGTCTGCGACAGCTGGGCTACTGCAGCGGGTTTTGTTCACACTCTGCTCCCTACCTCCAGCGCCCTGGGTTCTGGCAAATGCCGCAATGCCGCTGTGCTTGGGGATTGTCCTCCATCTCCAGCCCTCTTTCCTTCCATCGATTTGGAAAAGTCTGAGCTTAAGGACTGTCTTCCTTTCTTAGGATTCAGTTCCATGGGTCCTGCTGGGCCAAGTTCCCAAGTTCGTGAAAGGAGAGCCCAGCAGACCCAAGCATTTGCTGAAGAATTTGTCAGAACCCGTTTTTTTTTTTAAAAGAAATATTATTATTATTATTGTTATTCCAGCCTGCCGGTATTGCCTGATGTGTGAATCCCTTTGACTGCTGACAACGAAAGCGTTATCAAAGCCTCGCTTTCTTGAAGCAATTCTGGGGACATCAAAAGCATTCCTTCATAATCAGGTCAAGTCATCACAAAGCAGAGCATTCCCTGTGGCGGATGCTTGGCGCTCCTTCGAGTGCTTTTTTTTCTTTTCAAGAAACACCCCACAACATGCACAATCAATCCCAATGCCCTGCTTAATTAACTACACCTTGAGAGGTCCAAAAGAAATGAGGTCAGGCAAGGTAAATGCTTGAAAGCGCCTCTCCTAAATACTTGGGTTTAAATGCAGAGAGTGTGGCTGAAGCGAAGCTCTGAATGTTATCACTAACTAATATTTCACCTCCCGCCTTGCCTGCATAGTTTTGGTCCATGCTTTCGTTTACAGCCATGGCAAGTGCAAATAGGAAGGCTTCTTACAATTCTTTTTAGTGCTAATCGCCATCCAAGGAAGGTGAGGGGTTGTCCTGAGATTGCAGACAGGGAAGGAAGACTCAAACCTCCCTTCCTCGTGGCTGGGGTGCAGATGACAATCCCATTCTCTCTGCCTGGCACTTAATTTTCAAAAGCTTGCAATGTGATTGCTGATGGCACCATGAGCTTAATGTTTCCACAGGCAGCTTGCAAAGTTACATTTCATAGAATCATAGAATTGTCGAGCTGGAAAGGGACTCCAGGGGTAATCAAGTCAAGGGTCTGGAAACCAAGCCTGATGAGGAATGGTTGAAGGAGCTGGGTATGTTTAGCATGGAAAAGAGGAGGTTGAGAGAAGATATATTAGCCATCTTCAAATATCTCAAGGGCTGTCACATGGAAGAAGAGAAGAGTTGGGATTTGATGTCCCGCTTTATCACTACCCGAAGGAGTCTCAAAGCGGCTAACATTCTCCTTTCCCTTCCTCGCCCACAACAAGCACTCTGTGAGGTGAGTGGGGCTGAGAGACTTCAGAGAAGTGTGACTAGCCCAAGGTCTCCCAGCAGCTGCATGTGGAGGAGCAGAGACGCGAATCCGGTTCACCAGATTACAAGTCTACCGCTCTTAACCACTACACCACACAGGCTCTGGAAGAGGGAGCAAGCTTGTTTTCTCCTGTACAGAGGGTAGGACTCGAACCAACAGCTTTAAGTTACAAGAAAGGAGGTTCCGACTAAACATCAGGAAGAACTTTCTGAGCTGCTTGATAGTGGAACAGGCTTCCTCAGGAGGTTGTGGACTCCCCTTCTTTGGAGGTTTTTAAGCAGAGGTAGGATGGCCATCTGTCATGGATGTTTTAGTTGAGATTCCTGCATTGTTGGGGGTTGGACTAGATGACCCCTGGGTCCCTTCTGACTCTACAATTCTATGATTCTATAGTTCTAGGTATCTGGCTGTCCACTGTGAGAACAGGATGCTGGACTAGATGGGCCATTGGCCTGACCCAGCAGGCTGCTCTTATGTTCTTAAGAAAAACATATTTACACAGTAGTTACCTGATTTCACATTTTCATCTTTTCTAATGTATGGTTTTATGCACCATTGTTGCAAAACCACTCTGATTTCTTTTGAATAAATATTTTTATAAAATGAACAGACAAATAACTCCACAACCACTGTCGCCCAAATCACAAATATTTTCTGGGGAGTAAGCCTGTACCCTTAGCCAGTGTCCCCCCCCCAAAAAAAATGTTTAGGGGTACTCTCATTTTGACTCAAGAAAATCACCGGGAAAGGAAAGGAAGCCACTATCGGACATGGTAGCAATGAAACTGACCAATCACCGTGCTAGATTCCAATTCCTACTTCACATATTAAACGCTCTCTTCCGTCTGAGATTCAGGAAACACCGTGACAGGAAACGAGGCCGCCATCGGGGGTAACAACAGAACTGACGATTCACCATGCAAGAGAAGAAAGTTCCGTATTTTTCCGTCTATAAGACGCCCGCATGTATAAGACGGCCCTATTTTTGGAGACTCCATTTTAAAAAAATGGGGGGAGATCTATCCATGTATAAGATGCCCCCAAATTTCGGACATTAATTTTTAGGGGGAAAACTCAGTCTTATACACAGAAAAATATGGTAATTTTTTATAAAAACACACATTTATTTTCCCCATTAGATTCATAAAATGTTTAGGGGCATGCGTACCCCTGTGCCCTCCCAGAAAAAAAGCACTGCCCTTAGCTGTAAAAGCATGGCGGAGTTGTGTAAGTGGCAGCTGGGTAATCCCTGCTCCATGCGCCTGGCTGTCAATAGGCTCCCCATCAAAGAAAATGTTTCGAAGTTGGGATCTCAATGGGAGTAATGCGAGGCAGTCCTAATGGTTTAAAATAAATTGATTCCAGATTTATTTTTGAAGCGCCAAGTCTGGAACACCTGAAGCTGGAGAGATTGGCAGTGAAATGTCAAGTGGTACCCTGGGGGCTGTTCAGAGCTCGCTCGTAAAAGCAGAATAGGTAATTAAATATTTAAAGAACAACTGGAAAAAAACGTTTCAAAGAGTTTGCTAAGCAGTAAGGAAGTTATCTCCCCCCCCCCCCTTTTTGCAAAGAACAAACACTGTATGTCTGGCAATCCCTTTCTCAACATGATTTCTTATAATAAACACAAGAACATTGATATACGATGCAACTGGCAGCTGTCGATGGGACTGGAGGAGCAATCCGAAGTATCTCTGCTCAGAACTGAAAGCAAATCCCCATTGAGATCAAAGGGAATTAACACTGAATCAACTTTGTCTAGGGCTAAAGTTAGTGTACTTTGGCCACCTCATGAGAAGAGAAGACTCCCTGGAAAAGACCCTGATGATGGGAAAGATGGAGGGCACAAGGAGAAGGGGACAACAGAGGACGAGATGGTTAGACAGTGTTCTCGAAGCTACCAGGATGAGTTTGACCAAACTGCGGGAGGCAGCAGAAGACAGGAGTGCCTGGCGTGCTTTGGTCCATGGGGTCACGAAGAGTTGGACACGACTAAACAACAGCAACAACAAAGTTGGTGTGCACGGCATTAGGGTATTAAGCAGTTGAAACGGGTTCAGGATTGCAGCCATAATTCATTGCCGTGGGCATAGTTGCAGGGAAAGAGAGAAGGGCTGACGTTTTGGAATTGTGGTGAGTTCTGTGAAAATGTCAACTCTGTGCAAAGCAGCAGTGAAAAAGTTAGAAATTAAAGGATCCACTCTGACCTGGACTCTCAGACCTGGAAGTGGCTAAGAGGTTCCTGGTACAGATCTCACCTCAGCCATGAACTTGCTATGAACCATGAACCTTAGGCAAATCCCCTCAGAAACGTCACATCATAATAGCAACATTTGCCTAACAGACTGTTGTTATGATTGCTAAAAGAATGTACAAAAAGAAGAAATAGTAGTATTGTTCCCTATATAGCCACTATATAAAGAGTTGCAAGACTATTGGGTCAAGGGGGAAAGAAAAAACACAAAAAAAGAAACAGATTATGCTCACTTTCATTGATTATGTGGGAAGCCACTAAGCCACTAATTGGACCAGGAAGTTTTCCTGCACAAGCCCCATTTAAATGCATGAAAACTTTTTTTTGCTCTGATGCGCTCCCATGGCATTTGAGCAGGAGAACTTCCCAGTGGAATTTCCCTTGGGTCTCCAGCACTCTCTCTTCTAAAGCAGCGGTGGCTAACCTGTGGCTCTCCAGTTGTCACTGGAATACAATGCCCACCATCCCTGAACATTGGCCATGCTGGCTGAGGCTGATGGGAGTTGGAGTCCGGCCACACCCAGAAGGCCACAAGTTAGCTGCCTCTGCTCTAAAGGAAACAAATGCTGCACTGTTTATGTGCATTATAACCAAGCCATATGCAGCCCATCAAAGCTATCATGATGGACCAGGGAAGAAAATGGCAGAGTTCTGTTCAGCATGTTGGCAGCCCACCAGGATCTCTTGTGCTTCCCCCCCTTAGCTTGAACTGGGAAACTGGGAGTGTTGCGTGTGCATCTGTCAATTTAAGTTTCTTTCCCCTTTTTCCAGCTTTAAGGCTAGTCTTCCATATTTCCACATGTGGGTTTTTGTTTGTTTTCCAAAGTCCTCCTGGAAATTCAGCAACACTTCAACGTGATTTTTTTTGGGGGGGGCGGGGCGGGATATGCAATTTTACCCAATATACACATTTCTGCTAGCAATCTCCCCAAACATAATGCATTTTAAATATTGTTTTCACTGATTTGTTTTTCTTTTGCATTTTTGTACACGTCGCTTGGTTGGAGAACTGCACTGCAAAATTCAGAAAAGTGTGAATTTGTGTTTGTAGAAAAAGAAGAAACAGTATTATTCTTTCCTATTCTCCCACTATATAAAGAATTGCAAGATTTCCAAGGGGAAAAGAAAAAGACAAAAAAAGAAACCCAGTATATACATGTTTGTACATGTTACTTGGTTGTAGGACTGCAATGCAAAATTCGGAGAAGCGTGAATTTGTGCTTCGTTTTTGCATATTGGTTTCCGAAAAGCCAATTCGGTGAGTTCTCCTTTAATTGTGTACTGCATCAAATTCCTCCCCCCCCATCAAGTATCAGTCCACAAACACACAGCTGGTGGGTTGCATTCTGCTCGATGGGTCACAAATTGCGCCGACCCAGGATGCCTGGAGCACATCAGTGCATGATTTGAATGAAGAGTTGAATTTCAGTTTGGAGCGGAGGAGCAAACAGCCCGTGGGCTTCCTTGACATCATGACTTGACGAGAAGCAATGCAAGGAAATAGAAGCATTTAACAAATGACCCTTCTGTCTATGGGAATGCAAAACAATTTGACGTCCGAAACCATGCATAATGGGGAGCTCAGTCCTTGCCATCATCCAGCGTTCTTCCCACAGGGAATTTGGATGCTGAAGGGAATTGATCTCCATCATCTCTTTCCAAGTGCTGTCAAGATGGTCGGCTTAAACCCCTGCTACTGCAAGGAGAAGCCACTTCAACTCCCCTCCCTTGTTGGTCAAGAAAATACATTCTATTCCCACTACAGCAGATTAAATCCTCCATGAAGATAATGGCTATAGGCTCCGTTTTACTTGGTCTCAGTCATGGTGTATATATTTATATAAAATAGTATATTTTCTCAGCCTAACCGGAGGGAATGCTACCAACTGAGAAGAACATCTGCTTGAAGGATGATGGCGTCTTTTTCGAAGCCCACCATGAACGGCGGAGTTGCGAAACAATGGCCGCATTTTACACCTCCGGGACCATTCCCCTCAGAACACCTCAAAGCTTGTTATATGCACGTTCCGATGGAATTCTGCAGCAATCCCACGGGTTGGGTATTATCCATGTTTCACAGAGGGCAGCGGGTCAAGTATCATTCACATAAAGTCACATAATGAATCTTGGAAAGAGCTGGGGAAGAGGGGAGGGAATCAGCCAGGATTTCTGGCTCACGGGAGCTGTGTTTTAATCATTACATCATGTGCCGGCCTCGGCGCTCCATGCCAAACCACCTATGTATATCTCTCTAAGATGTGCAGCTGTTAGAAATAATGCATTAATTGCTGGAACGAACTGTTCACCAGTAGCCAGAATGGATGCAGCAGATTAATAGTTGTTCCTAGGAGCAATAACATTTTGTGTGTGTGGTACGGAGGGCAAAGAGTGTCAGGAAATTGAAACCTTTACCTGGGGAGCCCGGAGAGCATTTTATTAGCAAGTTGGCTGAGGTCACTTATGATCACCACTTTTATTAGGCTGTAGTCACCTCTTTGATCTCGCTGCGCATTGGACATCCGATAGCCTTCTCCCGATCACAGTCAAGTTGTATGTATGTATTTAAAAAACGAACAGAAGCACAGATGTGCAATTCTTTTTCTTCATGGCTCCGGATCAGATTTGTTTCTGAAGGTCAAGTCGTTTCCTTCTAGGAAATCTGATCTCCTGAGATTCTTTCTGGCTCCTTTTCTGCTGCATGAGGAGTTCCCAAATTCTTCTCCATTAGCCCTCAATGTTTCTAAGTCCTATTGTTGCAGTAGCACAGAGATAGGGGGCCTTTTGTCAGTCTGAGGGCAGCATTCTCTTCATTTGCAGCCTTCTGTGGTTCACCTCCTAGTGGTGGGTGGTGTCCAAGCCAAAGGTTGTTGTTTAGTCGTTTAGTCGTGTCCGACTCTTCCTGACCCCATGGACCAGAGCACGCCAGGCACTCCTGTCTTCCACTGCCTCCCACAGTTTGGTCAAACTCATGCTGGTAGCTTCAAGAACACTGTCCAACCATCTCGTCCTCTGTCGTCCCCTTCTCCTTGTGCCCTCCATCTTTCCCAACATCAGGGTTTTTTCCAGAAAGTCTTCTCTTCTCATGAGGTGGCCAAAGTATTGGAGTCTCAGCTTCACGATCTGTCCTTTCAGTGAGCACTCAGGGCTCAGCACTCATTTCCTTAAGAATGGATAGGTTTGACCTTCTTGCAGTCCATGGGACTCTCAAGAATCTCCTCCAGCACCGTAATTCAAAAGCATCAATTCTTTGGGGCTCAGCCAAAGGTAGGCATGGCCAGAGGCAAAGTTTGTGAAGCAAGCCACACTGCAGCCCTGCAAGTCAGAGGTTTCTCTAAACCAACAAAGGTCCCTCCATCCAGGCAAGCAAAGCACATTATCACAGCTGAAGAACACATTGCAGCCAGCGCTATCCCCATCCACATGCTCATAACTCCAATGTCTACTAGATGGAGGAGCATCAGGGTACATAACGGCAGTGTGGGGTGATCACAGCCACAGAGGTTTTCCCAGTTCAGGCACAACCTGCCATTCATTCATGTGAAAAGGATAACTGAACTCGCTCCCTAATAACGGCCCGTGGACGACCGAGTATTTAGAGACATGATCTTTATTTGCCAGTAAGTTTCCAAGCACAATTCAAAGCATTGGTGCAGACCTTTAAAGCCCTAAATGGCCTCAGTCCAGTATAGCGAGTGAAGGAGTGAAGGGGTTGAAGGAGCGTCTCCACCCCCATTGTTTTGCTCGGACACTGAGGTCCAGCGCCTTCTGGCGGTTCCCTCACTGTGAAAAGCCAAGTTACAGGGAACCAGGCAGAGGGCCTTCTCGGTAGTGGCACCCGCCCTGTGGAACGCCCTCCCACCAGATGTCGAAGAGAAGAACAACTACCAGACTTTTAGAAGACATCTGAAGGCAGCCCTGTTTAGGGAAGTTTTTAATGTTTAATAGGTTCTTTTTAATATTTTAATATTCTGTTGGAAGCCACCCAGAGTGGGCGGGGTATAAATAATAAAATATGATGATGATGATGATGATGATGATGATGATGTTTTGGAATGACAAATGCCAGAACACTTTTCAGCCATACTATAATTATAACTGTGCTCATGTGTCCTAGGCTCCAGAGCAGGAGAAAACAAGCTTGTTCCCTCTTCCACGTGACAGCCCTTGAGATATTTGAAGATGGCTATCATAACTCCTCTCAGTCTCCTCTTTTGCAGGCTAAACATACCCAGCTCTCTCAACCGCTCCTCATAAGGCTTGGTTTCCAGACCCTTGATCATCTTGGTTGTCCTCATCTGCACACGTTCCAGCTTGTCAACATCCTTCTTAAATTGTGGCCCCCAGAACTGCACATTCCAGGTGTGGTCTTACCCATGCAGAACAGAGTGGTATCATTACTTCCCTTGAGTGGAGCACAGTACTTCTGTTGATGTTTTAATATAAGAGAAAAGGAGGAAAGTTATAATAGGAACACATGAATGTATATTGGACTTACGAAGCTGGGAGACCTCCCAAACACCTAGCTGTCTTTGAGTGAAATTGGACCACATTATGAAAGTGACCCACTTGCTACCAAGATGGGTCTGTTCGTTGTTATGGGCCTTGAACGCTGGCATCTCGCTGACCCAGAGAACCCCCTTCGCTCTTCCCTCCTTGCATCCGAAAGATTAGCCGAGAGCACAGGAGGTCAGATCCATCTCCATAAAAAGTCACTGAAAATGGCGTAAAATTAAAACAATTTCCTGCGAAAGCTGAGGGCATTCCTTCGTTAGACGTCTTTCCTGTTCGAGGTCATGTGGCTTTTCTTTGGGAGTGCAAAAATAAAAGCATGCCCCGGTTTCCTGTGCCCTGAGGACTTTGAGACAAGACTCCTCACCAGTGTCGTTTTGAAGGGCGCATATGGAAAAGTGGATCTTTTTTTAAAAAAGTCAGAATGGTGATTAGAGCAGCTGACAGAAGGCTTTTGCAGAAGTTTGCATTAAGCCACAGAAAGAGAGAAAGGGTCACTTCATAAAATATTTGGAGTAATCAGCTCCACTAGAGGCAGAATGTTTGTGGGACAGGGGCAGAGTTTGGTAGTTCAATAACTTGCCTTGAATGCACCTAGTCTCCAGTTTAAAATAGGGGGCTCGACTCAGTGCACTAGCAGAAGATAGCGCAAGGGTTCCAGCCTGTGCAGAACACACAAACCAGGACACTGGCAGTCAGAGACAGCTACTGGCCTCAACATAACCCAGAAAGCTTCATGACTATGAACTGGTCTGTGACCCTGGGTGGGGTGACCTCAGCACTTGGTTCAGAAGTTGTAGCTGCTGCAAAATGCAGACTGTTGATGGGGACAGATAATAATAATAAAAATTATACCCCGCCCTCCCCTGCCAAAGCTGGGCTCAGGGCGGCTAACACCAGTAAAATTACAATGGAAACATAATGGGGGGGGACACCCACACCCAATTTAAAATACATGTTAAAATGCAATTTAAAAAGCAGCCTCATTTTACAAGTAGCCCATAAATCAAAACCGTAAGCGGAGGGAAGACATAAGGGTCAGACTGAGTCCAAACCAAAGTCCAGGTGGAACAGCTTTGTCTTGCAGGCTCTGTGGAAAAATGTCAAGTCCCGCAGGGCCCTAGTCTCTTGTGACAGAGCATTCCACCAAGTCGGGGCCAGTACTGAAAAGACCCTGGCCCTAGTTGACACCAATCTAACCACCTTGTGACTTGGGACCTCCAGGGTATTGTCATTTGTGGACCTTAAGGTCCCCCGCGGGGCATACCGGGAGAGGCGGTCCCGTAGGTACGTGGGTCCTAGGCCGCATAGGGCTTTAAAGGTCAAAACCAGCACCTTAAACCTGACCCTGTACTCCACCAGGAGCCAGTGCAGTTTGTAAAGCACTGGGTGAATGTGATCCTGTAGCAAGGACCCCGTAAGGAGCCTCGCCACGGCATTCTGCACCTGCTGGAGTTTCTGGGTCAGCTTCAAGGGCACAAGCACGTAACTCTGGCACTCAAAAACTTATATTGGCTGCCTACATGTTCATACCCTCCAACATTTCTCCAATGAAAATAGGGACATCAATAATAATAATAATAATAATAATAATAATAATATTTATTAGTTATACCCTGCCCATCTGCCTGGGTTTCCCCAGCCACAATGGACGGCTTCCAATATATATAAAAACAAAACATTAAACATTAACAAACTTCCCTATACAGGGCTGCCTTCTGAAGTTTGTATAGCTACTTACCACCTTCGCTTGGCGGTTGCATAACTCCATACGCTCCAACATTTCTCTGGTGCAAATAGGGACGTCTCAAGGAAAAGTGGGATATTCTGGGTTTAAATCAGAAACCGGGACTACTTCTTTGAATCTGGGATGGCCCCTGGAAAATAGGGTCACTTGGAAGGGTCTGCATGTTAATAATAATTAATAATAATTTTATTATTTTTACATTGCCCAACTGACTGGTTAGATGTCTTCTAAAGATTGCGAAAGGCTGGGCTGGATGAATCCCTAGCCGGAATTAAGATTGCCGGAAGAAATATCAACAACCTCAGATATGCAGATGACACAACCTTGAAGGCAGAGAGTGAGGAGGAATTAAAGAACCTTTTAATGAGGGTGAAAGAGGAGAGCGCAAAATATGGCCTGAAGCTCAACATCAAAAAAACCCAAGATCATGGCCACTGGTCCCATCACCTCTTGGCAAATAGAAGGGGAAGAAATGGAGGCAGCAATAGATTTTACTTTCTTGGGCCCCATGATCACTGCAGATGGTGACAGCAGCCACAAAATTAAAAGACGCGTGCTTCTTGGGAGAAAAGCAATGACAAACCTAGACAGCATCTTAAAAAGCAGAGACATCACCTTGCCAACAAAGGTCCGTATAGTTCAAGCTATGGTTTTCCCAGTAGTGATGTATGGAAGTGAGTGCTGGACCATAAAGAAGGCTGATTGCTGAAGAATGGATGCTTTTGAATTATGGTGCTGGAGGAGACTCTTGAGAGTCCCATGGACTGCAAGAAGATCAAACCTATCCATTCTGAAGGAAATCAGCCCTGAGTGCTCACTGGAAGGACAGATTGTGAAGCTGAGGCTCCAGTACTTTGGCCACCTCATGAGAAGAGAAGACTCCCTGGAAAAGACCCTGATGTTGGGAAAGATGGAGGGCACAAGGAGAAGGGGACAACAGAGGTCGAGATGGTTGGATACTGTTCTCGAAGCTACCAGCATGAGTTTGAGCAAACTGCGGGAGGCAGTGGAAGACAGGAGTGCCTGGCGTGCTCTGGTCCATGGGGTCAAGAAGAGTCGGACACGACTAAACGATTAAACAACAACAACAACAACAAAGATTGTATAATTACTTATCTGTTTGACATCTGATGGGAGTGTGTTCCACAGAACGGGTGCCACTACTGAGAAGACCCTTTGCCTGGTTCCCTGTAACCTCACTTCTCGCAGGGAGGGAACCCCCAGAAGGCCCTCGCTGCTGGAAGTCTGTGTCCGGGCTGAACAACAGAGGTGGAGATGCTCCTTCAGGAATACAGGGACAAGGCCATTTAGAGCTTTAAAGGTCAGCACCAACACTGGCTCAGGTTCAAAGTGTGTTGATTTACAAGGCCCTTAACAATGTGGGTGTAGGCTAGTTGAAGGACTGCCTAGTCCCTAATATCTTTCGGGTCCTAGAATAATGGAATCAAAGAGTTGGGATCCCAGGAGTCATCTATTCCACTCCTGAGCAATGCAGGAATCTTTTGCCCAACATGGGGCTTGAACGTGCGATCCTGAGATTTAAAATCTCGTGCTGTACCAACTGAGCTATCCCAGGTTTTCTTTTCCAGGTATTAGGGGGAGTCGCTGTTGGTGGTCCCCCATGACTCAGATGCTTCAGGTGCATAACTAATAATTTCTTGTTCCAGCAGAGATTTGAAGGTAGTGTTTGGTTTTGTGATAGTTCGCCTGGAGTCTCTGGGATTAGAAATTCATGGTAAGGTTTTCCTCTCATTACAACTGTTCCCTTTTCTGTGCTTTTTATGTACGCCGCTTAGAAATGAGAATCATTAAGCAGTATATGCATATCTTAAATAAGTAAATAAATAATGTTTATTTTAAGTGTATTTTAAAGGCGCAACAAATCTTTAAGGATGGAGAAGTTCCTCGGCTCCATGGACCAGATCCTTATCGGGATCGGCCTCGTGGGTCAAACATGCAAACTGGTTTGGAACTGAAGCAAAAAGACTGGATTAAAATGATAAATGGAGAGAAACCAAAACTGACCCATATGACCATGCCTACTCAGATAATGACAAACCTAGACAGCATCTTGAAAAGCAGAGACATCACCTTGCCAACAAAGGTCCGTATAGTTAAAGCTATGGTTTTCCCAGTAGTGATGTATGGAAGTGAGAGCTGGACCATAAAGAAGGCTGGTCACCGAAGAATTGATGCTTTTGAATTATGGTGCTGGAGGAGACTCTTGAGAGTCCCATGGACTGCAAGAAGATCAAACCTATCCATTCTGAAGGAAATCAGCCCTGAGTGCTCACTGGAAGGACAGATCGTGAAGCTGAGACTCCAATACTTTGGCCACCTCCTGAGAAGAGAAGACTCCCTGGAAAAGACCCTGATGTTGGGAAAGATTGCGGGCACAAGGAGAAGGGGACGACAGAGGACGAGATGGTTGGACAGTGTTCTTGAAGCTACGAACATGAGTTTGACCAAACTGTGGGAGGCAGTGGAAGACAGGAGTGCCTGGCATGCTCTGGTCCATGGGGTCATGAAGAGTCGGACACGACTAAACAACTAAACAACAACACTCAGATAACAGTCCCGTTGTATTCACTGAGACCTTACATGCAGGTAAATGTAGGCAGCATTGCAGACTTCATAATCCCATGTGAGATTTTAGGCGTACATTGGCTCAAAAAAGAATAAGCTCCAGCAAATTTTCGCAGTGGTACTTAGTTTATTTAACACCACAGAATTTCAATGTGTTGATAATGGAAGTGCTCTACCAAGCTGGAAACGGCGTTCAAAGCTCGCTTCTCTTTTGCCTCCTTTTTTTTTTTTTTTAAAAAAAAAGGGTGTTAAATGAGCTTCTAAAATCTGATGGTGTTGAAAGGCTGAAAATGTTGAGGAACGCATTTGCAAAATAGCTGTCTCTAATGAGATGTTTAGACAGCTGGCTTAGACAGTAGGAAAAGCCAAAATGGTATTAACGGATACACCCAGGGTAGCGAGCCAACTCTCGGGCAGAGCAGGATTTCCACCACAAGATTTTAAAAGAGAATGTTTATAAATTCATATCTGCCGAAAATGAGGAGGAGGAGCTTAGCTGTTGACAGGCTTCCCATGGGAATCATTTGTGCATTTGAATAAGTGGGTGAGGAAATACAATTCTGATTTATTACGTGAAACAAGGAAGTCTCTGATCTGGAGGATAATCTGAAGGCAGGGTAGGTTCAGCTATCATTTGGTAGTGTTTCTTTGCGTGGTGAGTTCCCACCTCCCACCAGAAGAAATAAAGACACAAGACACCATAAGTTAAGGTTAATGAGCGAAAATTGGCCATAACTTTATTGATTGCAGGAAATGAGCCGTATTGGCCTAGGTATTGGTCCTATCAACTATTCAAGCTGTATGCCTGAGAGGCCGGTAAGGGTTAACACCAGCAGGGGGAGTCCTGCTGATGCACATCAACTAGGCACTCCCCTGGGGTCACCGCTCTGGGGCGTGCCTTGGGCCCTGGCCTCCCTGGGCTTCGGACGGGGCCATGCCCCCGGAGTCCTTTACCGGACTACCCTTTGCAAGGGGGGGGGGGAGGTGATGGCGCTCCTCCCCCCATCCATCTACATAACAATGCCTCACCGCCACTCAAGCAGAAGCTCGCCGCCAATACCCTCAAACCTGCAACCAATCCCTAATCCCCGCAGAAATGTCAGCCAGCGAAACATCGTTCCCCTCATTGGACAGATGTATGCCATCCCCATGGTAGAGGGTCTCCTTGCTGAATCGAATGTTGGTGTGGTCAATGACCCGCCCCCCCCAGCGACACCACTCTACGAGCCACCGAGCGTTCCAGTAATTTCCTGGACTTGTGAATAGCAGTAGGACATTTGCAGTCTCTCCATTTGCGCCTTTCTAGCAGGGAAGACCAAATTATTACTAGCTTTGGGTAAGTATTTTTCAATTCGTCAAAATCATGGTAAATATTCCACATTATGTCCACGCCCTTCCTGTAAGCCAAATCGTTTTCCCCCAACTGAATGACAAGGGCATCCGGTGGACGACTTTGGCCTTCACCGTGGGCAGAAACTCAGCCCAACGCATTCCACGGCGCCGGCATGTTCCCTTAGCCCATGTTCCTAGTCCTCAAAGACTATTGTTGCCCACTGTTCTGCCAAAGAGCCATGAGAAAGAGAGAGTGTTTGTGTGTGTGTGTGTGTGTGTGTTTTAAAGATAGTCTTCTTGTTCAGGGTCTACATCTAATGATGACACAAAACATCCAGCCCCTGCCCACTCCTGATAGTCTTCCATGCTGTTATTTCCATTGCGCGAACCAACAGAAAAAGGAGAAGGATATAAACCACTGACGCTTTCAAAGAATAAAAAGCTTATGAATAATTGAAATGGGACCAGAAGGATTTGCAGCTCCCCGTAGACCCGCTGTACATTACCAAGTCTTTATAAATGGTTACATTATTGTTATTCTCTCTCTCTCTCTCTCAAAAAGAAAGAGCAGTAGCGGTACGCCGAGTTTATATGCACGATTACTGGACTTCAGCCCAAATTGCGAACCAAATTTGTTAGACCTCGTTCCCTGATGGCTGTTAAAGATAGAATCTGGTTGGAGTGCAACAGCAGGCATTTGGGCATGACTTTTAAATCATTATACACTTCTGCGATGGCTGCAGTTCGTCTCTCTCTCTCTCTCTCTCTCTCTCTCTCTCTCTCACACACACACACACACACACACATAAACACAGAAGTACCTTTGGGGAGAAGAATGGGGTAGAATCCAGTGACTGAATGGAATTTGTTCCAGCAGAGGCCTCTGTTAATGGAACAGGGGAGGCAATTTTCTCTTATTCTCTTATTCTCCCTTCCCCTGTGCAATCTCTCCCCCCCCCACTGCCTTCCAAGCTGTTTGGGAGGGTCTTACAACTGTATAAAGTGAATTTTAGTGGGCACAGAGGAGTGGGGCAGGAAGGGAGAATGGGCAAAATCTCCTCTTCCATTAATGGAAGATCAAAATGGAATAGCAGCACTGGATTAAACGTAAGGTTTAATTAAAAAAAAATCCTGTGGGATGAAAGCATAGGTCCATCAATTTCTTTAGTTTTCTTTTAATTGTTATTGAAAATATTTCAGTTAAAAAAAACAAGGTGGAGAAACAAATGTAAAAGAAAAAGAAACAAATAGTGCATTGGAAAACCAAAACCACACCCAAACACTTTAATTCTATACATACTTATTTAATACAATGGTATATAAATGGAATTATTGTACTAATCGAACATTCTCGAATGTTTTGGCTCCCAAACGATCGAAACCCGGAAGTGACTGTTCCGGTTTTCGAATGTTCTTTTGGAAGCCAAACATCTGATGCAGCTTCAGCGGCTTCTGATTGGCTGCAGGAGCTTCCTGCAGCCAATCAGAAGCCGCGCTTTGGTTTTTAAACGTTTTGGAAGTCGAACGGACTTCCGGAACGGATTCCGTTCGACTTCCAAAGTACGACTGTATCTATAGCCTACTATATAAAAATGTTGTCCAAATATCATATTTGTCCATATACAGTGGTACCTCGGGTTACAGATGCTTCAGGTTACAGACGCTTCAGGTATCAGACTCTGCTAACCCAGAAATAGTACCTCAGGTTAAGGACTTTGCTTCAGGATGAGAACAGAAATCGTGCAGCGGCATTGGGAGGCCCCATTAGCTAAAGTGGTACCTCAGGTTAAGAACAGTTTCAGATTAAGAACGGACCTCCTGAACGAATTAAGTTCTTAACCCAAGGTACCACTGTACAGTCTATGAGAGTAGCTCAGTTGGTAGAGCATCAGATTCTTAATCTCAGGGTTATAGGTTTGAGCCCCACTTTGGCCAAAATATTCCTGCATTGCATGCTGAAGGAAACCATACTGAAGTGGGGGAGAAATGCAATGGAACCAACAAGTGGTGGCTTGTCTTCTTCACAGCCACTGCTGCCATTGCTAACCACTGCCTATGAACTTCATTTAGGAACCTCTACTGAAACCTCACTACCAGAATGTGGATTTTTTTTGCTTCATGCAAAAAATGGCATGCATCAACCTATAACTGTACCCCCCCAAAGGGCAGCAATTGTAGAATGCTGCCCCATGACTCTTTGTCTTTCCCTGGCAACAATTTTTTTTTTAAAGAATGGCTGACTAGGTTAATCTGAGTCGACAGGCCTCCTTCATATTTTATATGCTCTTCAAATTCACGCCCTCATACTTTCTGCTTACGATGCTAATACAGGAGTTTCCTTCCCTCTTGCTGCCAAGTTAACAAAACAGCTTGCCGTCTCCAGACTGCACAAGGCTAGGAATAAAGACATCCAGGACACAGGCTTTTTCCAATGGTCAAAGGGGGAAAGTTCACCAAGGTCAGTCAGGTTATTCTACTCACTGGCCTTCCTGCTTTTCAGTAGAGATGCCATCATGGTGTGCCGGGCCGAGATCCAGAAATGAGGTTGTTAACGCTTGCAGCAGAGGAGAAGCGAAGGTTAGAAGCCCCCAAATTCTTCTCTGCCTCGCATTAAAATCCAAGCCAGAGAAGAATTCCCAATAAACACACGATACGTAACTGGCTGTACTTTGAACAAGTAAGGTATACTATTCATTGTATCAATTTGTAGATTTCAACAGAAGTCTCATAAAGTTCAACGAGAAAAGCAGAAGACCCAGTGGATCAGTTCATTCTCTAGAACAGGCTTATGTGTAATATTACAGAATGTTGTTGTTGTTTAGTCGTTTAGTCGTGTCCGACTCTTCGTGACCCCATGGATCAGAGCACACCAGGCACTCCTATCTTCCACTGCCTCCTGCAGTTTGGTCAAACTCATGCTGGTAGCTTTGAGAACACTGTCCAACCATCTCGTCCTCTGTCGTCCCCTTCACCTTGTGCCCTCCATCTTTCCCAACATCAGGGTCTTTTCCAGGGAGTCTTCTCTTCTCATGAGGTGGCCAAAGTATTGGAGTCTCAGCTTCACGATCTGTTCTTCCAGTGAGCACTCACGGCTGATTTCCTTCAGAATGGATAAGTTTGATCTTCTTGCAGTCCATGGGACTCTCAAGAGTCTCCTCCAGCACCAAAATTCAAAAGCATCAATTCTTTGGTGATCAGCCTTCTTTATGGTCTAGTTCTCACTTCCATACATCGCTACTGGGAAAACCATAGCTTTAACTATACGGACCTTTGTTGGCAAGGTGATGTCTCTGCTTTTTAAGATGTTGTCTAGGTTTGTCTTTGCTTTTCTCTCAAGAAGCAGGCGTCTTTTAATTTTGTGGCTGCTGTCACCATCTGCAATGATCATGGAGCCCAAGAAAGTAAAATCTCTCACTGCTTCCATTTCTTCCCCTTCTATTTGCCAGGAGGTGATGGGACCAGTGGCCATGATCTTCGTTTTTTTGATGTTGAGCTTCAGATAGTGGATCTTATAGCATAGTAGTGGTTGCAGTAAGTGTTCTACTGATGAAGCCTAGGATGGCGAAACAAGGCTAATATTCTGGAAATCATTGTCTGAGACTTTGTGAAAGGATTCTGTGGAACTGTAACAACCCTACATGTGGATTATTGGAGTCTTTGAACAAACAGGTGGAATAGATACTTATGCATGTATGGACCTTATGCATGAACTGACTAGAGAATGAACCGATCCACTGGGTCTTCTGCTTTTTTTGTTGAACTTTATGAGACTTCTGTTGAAATCTACAAATTGATACAATGAATAGTATACCTTATTTATTCAAAAGTACAGCCAGTTACGGTTTGTGTGTTTATTGAGTATGTTCCATGTAACCGTAGGTTTGTTGTTGTTGTTTAGAGAATAATTCCTGGCTTGCTCCTGCTTTTTGTGGAGCACCTGAGAAAACTGCTGCTAGGAAGCAAACATGTGCTTGTCAGCCTGCCTTCAGAAAGAGACATATTCCTGCATGGCAGGGGGTGAGACTAGATGACTCTAGATGTAGTTCAACAACATCTGAGGACCCACAGGTTGAGAACTGCTGCCTTAAGTGATGATGTTTTCTTCCTGAAACACAGATGATCATTGTCTCAGAAAACCAGAGGAAGCTCAAAATCAATATATTGAACAAAAGAGGAGATAAAGAACCCAGGGTGGACTTCGTTTCGGAATGCCCATCTATAAACAACAAAGAGATGAGAAAGAATACGTTAGCTTTCAGGCACTAAGAGTGGGGATTTTGCTGTCAAAACACCCACAGCAAGGCTTGGCTGAACCAGAGAAAGAGTGAAATGTTCAGATTTTCCTTTACCATAGGATTCCTCTGTGGTGCAGCCTTGGATGTTTCAAATAAGTTGTCTCCTTCCCACTATGTCCCCAAAACGCACGCGCACACACACACACACCATAAATCTGTTGTGAGCAATCAATGACCTCTCTTTACTTGAAGGAAAAACTGAACGGAGGACGAGAGGGTGGGAGGGCGGTTGGGGAGGCAATTAACTAATTTTAACCATAAAAATGGATCCCTGTTGGGAAGCCAGCTTATAAATAAACAATTCGGTTTGTTCACTGAACTAAACTGTCATGCGAGCTGAACTGCTGACTCAGACAGAGATAAATAATTTGGAACGTTGACATCAATGACTTTAAGCTGGGGCTTGTGGGGTGAGGGGAATTGCTCCTATCTTTAGCGCACAATGTGCAAAGAACAGCTAAGTAAATTGGTGATGGGGGGATCAAAAGTATTTTTTCCTCCTACCCCCCCAAAATAAACCCCCTGGATGCTGATCACAGATCAAAGCTAGGCCAGCTTTGGGTCCAAAGTGAGGCTGTTTCCAATGACATATATATCTTGCAGCAGATCTAGCCTGGCAGTCCAGACGACATTTCAATGCATGAATGCCAGGGCCAAACGAGACGACGATTGTCTCTCCCTCCCTGCTCGCTTTCTCTTTGTTTATAAATAGCAGCCACGAGAGGGAAGAACTGTGATGCCACAGGCCCTTAAATGGCGCTGTTTGTTGCAGCGACATCTTGGGGGATTTCTGGCGGGGCACTAGTGCAGCAGGAAAGGGTTGCAGCCCTGTCCCTGCGTGATACAGTCCCAATCTGGATTCCCACCTCCCTGTGACTTTTAGCTCTAAACAGAACAACAGTGGGAGATAGGATAATATGTTTAATATAAGGTTGGGGAACACCAGTTTCAAGGCCAATGCAGCCCTCGAGTCCTTTCTGAAGGACCAGGTGCGCAGCCTGGGAGTCATTTTGGACTCACAGCTGTCCATGGAGGCGCAGGTCAATTCTGCGTCCAGGGCAGCTGTCTACCAGCTCCATCTGGTACGCAGGCTGAGACCCTACCTGCCTGCGGACTGCCTTGCCAGAGTGGTGCATGCTCTGGTTATCTCCCATTTGGGCTACTGCAATGCGCTCTACATGGGGCTACCTTTGAAGGTGACCCGGAAACTACTACTAATCCAGAATGTGGCAGCTAGACTGGTGACTGGGAACGGCCGCCGAGACCACATAACACCGGTCTTGAAAGACCTACATTGGCTCCCAGTACGTTCCCAAGCACAATTCAAAGTGTTGGTGTTGACCTTTAAAGCCCTAAACGGCGTCGATTCCCCAGCAACTCTGGGCGGCTTCCAACCAAATATTAAAATACAGTAATGCAACTGTATTTTGGGTTTCCCTAATGTATACAGGCTGCAGAGTCTTGGTTTTCTAGTCACATAATTACCAGGGTGCATAATTCCAGTTGCTTCTTTATTAAAGTACAGAATGCACCCAGTTCTGAATAAGATCAGCTGTACTTCCAAACATAATTGAGGACGCATGGAAGAAAGGGGTTTTTTTGTTTTTTTTTTAACCAAACCCTCAAGTGGAGTCTGTCTACTACACAGTCTATTTGATTAAGGCACTTTATTTCCCGGTATGACATGTTATCATCAGGAAAAAGACAGGAGCTGGCTGCCACTGGAGGCTGCAGCAGAAGCAGGGGCGTGAATATATTTTTAAATGGATTATAAGCACTTCCTCTCTTCGACTGATACACTGCAAGAGATTAATCCATAACTGCTCATTAACCAATGCTCTGCATCACCGTTAAGTGTGCTGGTGAAGCTTAAGCTGAGGGTGCCCATTCGTAAGCCCTCCTGAGCATTTTTCAGATTTTCTCTTAAAGGGGTACCATCCCATGAAACGAGTCGTTCCTTCTGCTAAGAAATGTATTGCCTGCAGGATCTTTTCCTCCCAGCTCAGATGCCTCCCTCACACCTGTCCTGATCTCCTTTGCCATGCCTAAGACATTTTCTATCACTGCAGATGGTGACAGCAGTCACGAAATTAAAAGACGCCTGCTTCTTGGGAGAAAAGCAATGACAAACCTAGACAGCATCTTAAAAAGCAGAGACATCACCTTGCCAACAAAGGTCCATATAGTTAAAGCTATGGTTTTCCCAGTAGTGATGTATGGAAGTGAGAGCTGGACCATCAAGAAGGCTGATCGCCAAAGAATTGATGCTTTTGAATTCTGGTGCTGGAGGAGACTCTTGAGAGTCCCATGGACTGCAAGAAGATCAAACCTCTCCATTCTGAAGGAAATCAGCCCTGAGTGCTCACTGGAAGGACAGATTCTGAAGCTGAGGCTCCAATACTTTGGCCACCTCATGAGAAGAGAAGACTCCCTGGAAAAGACCCTGATGTTGGGAAAGACTGAGAGCAGAAGGAGAAGGGGACGACAGAGGACGAGATGGTTGGACAGTGTTCTCGAAGCTACCAGCATGAGTTTGACCAAACTGCAGGAGGCAGTGGAAGACAGGAGGGCCTGGCGTGCTCTGATCCATGGGGTCACGAAGAGTCGGACATGACTAAACGACTAAACAACAACAAGACATTTTCTGGGCAGGCTGGAAAAGCGATATAAACAAAATGGAACATTGCTACCGTGTGCTATCATGAAAAGCAGGGGTATGGGATCTCAGGCCCTGGGCCCAAATGCAGCTCTCTAAACCTTTATTTCTGGACCTTTGGACTCTCCTCAAACTACAGCCCCTCTCCACATCAGCCTGGGGCTGTGTCACAAGTAGAGATCTTTCTTTTTCACTGGTCATGCTTCAGATTGAATCGGGGGCGTCCTGTATGCAAAGCATGCACTTGCCCCTGAATAATGGCCTTTTGCTAAGACTGGGTAATCCAGAACTCCAAAGCCTAGGGAGAAATGTCATCATGGTGAGACTTTCAGAAGCAAAGCTAGCAATAGCCAGCAAGCTCTGCCAGTTCAGCAGAGACAGATGTATTACCAGGATCAATTCAAGGGGTTGGTGGTAGAAAAAACCTGGACAAAGTGGGACTTAGGCGGAGTGCCTTTCTTTAAATCATCCGGCCTTGGTTCTCAGATTGGCAGAGGGGGCCATTATTTTTGCACCACAGCTGAATGTTGCTTACTTCCTTGGTCATTCCTCTTAGCCTGTGGAACTCCCTTTCCTTTGATGCACAGATGGCCACATGGCTGACGAGCTTCCGTTGCTTAATTACAACACCTCACTTTCCCCAGGTCTTTGGAGATCTTGGCTGGGTCTGTTCCAGGATTTAGGTTTGGTTTGTTTGTTTTTCAAGTACAGTGCTACCTTGGTTCTCAGCACTGCAAGCCCAGAAGTAAGTGTTCCAGTTTGCGAACTTTTTTTGGAAGCTGAACGTGTTCCGTTTTGAGCGTTACGCTTCCGATTTGAGTGCCATACTTCCGTTTTGAGTTTTTCCATTTTGAGATGTTTCCAGGGCTATTCCGCCCCACATGTAAGACAAGAGTTGAAGGATATTCTAGGATTGGGGCTGGCAGTGTGCAGGGGAAGGAGTGTTCAATCTTTGCGGTGAGGTCTTCCTTTCGGGAATTTTCATGGTTGTTTAGCCCTGTGCCAGGAATGATCAACCGGTGTTGCTGAACTACAGTTCCCATCAGCCCCTGCCAGCTTGGCCAATGATTAGGGATGGTGGGAGTTGTCGTTCAGCAAGATCTGGAGGGTCTTGATTGTGTTTTGGACCTCAACCAATTCTCTTTGCCTGACTTTGCCTTGCGGACTATACAGCATCTTGAACCTCACTCTCTTGGGTTAGTCTTTTTGTGATGGGTCATTTGTTTTTTTGCTGCTTGGCAAGGGATCTTATCCCTTGAGGACACCTCCTGCAGAATCATCATCATCATCATATATTTATACCCTTCCCATCTGGCTGGGTTTCCCCAGTCACTCTGGGTGGCTCCCAACAGAATATTAAAAACACGATAAAACATCAAACATTAAAAACTTCCCTAAACAGGGCTGCCTTCAGATGCCTTCTAAAAGTCAGATAGTTGTTTATTTCCTTGACATCTGGTGGGAGGGCGTTCCACAGGGTGGGCACCACCACCAAGAAGGCCCTCTACCTGGTTCCCTGTAACTTGGCTTCTTGCTGGGAGGGAACCACCAGAAGGCCCTTGGAGCTGGACCTCAGTGTCTGGGCTAAACGATGGAGGTGGAGATGCTCCTTTAGGTATCCTTGTCATGCTCCTTCAGCATGACAAGAGGCAATGAAGGTGAAACACAGCTTTGGATTGAACAGATCAGATCTGGACCAGAATAACAAATCTGATTGGAATGATGAATCTGATGTGGATTGTGCTGCTTTCAAATGCTACAGATGCAGACAGAAGGCAAATATTGTGGTTGCTCCATAAACCTACTACATAGTCTTCTGCGGAGAGGTATGGGCAAAGCTTAGCCTCTACTCTACAGGGAATCTACTTAGAAGTTTAAGGGGCTGTGCTACTCATTGGTGATGGGATGCCTTCTGCAGTTCCTGGGCTTGGTAGGGCAGAAGAGGAGGGTTCTTTGGGGTTGCCAGTAGTTCAGAGAAGCGATCACTTGAATCCAAGGAGAAGGATGGCAAAGACACCTCCTCCATTCCCAGAGATGGAAGTCTCACTGTCTGCCTGCTTTTGGAGCCCACACTCCTCTTAGCTTCTGGAAATGCTGTAGGACATCAGCCCAGGGAGCCCTCTACTTTGAGACAACAAAGGGCTCATTTTAGGATAGACCTATTTCCCCAATATCTCTTCCCATGAATTCTAGGGGCAGACAAAGCTCGCACATATTATTCTTTGGCTCACACTTCGCCATCTGTCAGCTTCCTTCTACCGGACAGAAGGGAAAAGAAAACAGCTGCTTCCCAATTAAAGCTGGTGCCAATGGATCGTCAAGTATCTCCCCAATTGTGCTGAATAAGCCAGGTTTTTTCTTCCTCTTCTTACTTTTGTATGCTCCGGCTAGTCTGCCTGCACCAATACTCCAGTGTCCTTTGTTCCTGGAGAGGCTTCATTGTTTTAATTCTTGTCTATGTTTTCGCAAAGGAATATTAAACGAAAGACATTTTGAAGGCATCATCTGGGCCGTAAGGTGGGATGCTGCATTCATGAAATGGACCTCCAAAATCACAAAAATTACAGCTTCCAAGGTCTGTGAATTCCCAGCTCAAGGGACAGGGTTGCTCATTTGAGGGTGTTCTTTGGGATGATCATAAAAAGGGAAGAAATATTGCGGGAACTGTGCTTTTGTATATATTTTTTGAAGTCAGCTGGGTCCCTGATCCTGAATATATTTCCATTGAAATAAGTCACACTGTTTTGAGTTGGATCTATTTCCAAGTAAGTTCCAAAATCAGTAGCTACTGAAATGGAGTGAATGGACTTTCCAGATGTCAGACCTCTGCTAAAACCAATTGTTGTCCCAGCAGGAAGAGGTCATCACTATTTTTTCTTACCAAAAGCTGCTGGAGTCCTCTATTTTGTTAACTGAATTGTTATTGTTGGTGTGGGTCTTTGCAGTGGGAAATATCAGGGGTGCCGACAGATTTTCTGGACTCGGTACACTGCATGTGGGTTGTGACCTTAGATAGACTCATAAAAGAGGACACAGATTTGCATGTGTCCTATGCCAATTTCTGTCCATTTTTGCAGTTGAAGTGGAGGGCCGATAAATAATTTGGTGACCACACACATAATAAGGTATCTGACAGACAGAATGTAAACAGGTGAAACGTTTTTCCCAGTTGTATTTCCATGCTAGAAAAAACTTGACCAGTTGAATTTCCGTCTGCCACACAGCTGTTAAAGGCAGAAGAACTCTGTTTTTATGCAGTGCTTAACCCTAAACAAAAAGCTAGGTTGCCATTTTGTACCCAGGAAAAATCCTATACTTAGGGTGGAAGGAAGGGAAACTAGGGAGATTCCTGGGATGAGAAAATGAGACAAAAGCATGAAAATGCACTAAAGGAGAGAGCAAAACAACATTCCTTTAGGACTCGAGGGATTCCTATTGCCTGGTGTCCAAACAACACCTTCACGACCTATATGTTTGACTTCACTCACTGGCTAAAAATGCTGACTGATTCTTGCAGTTCCTTTCTCTGATTCATAGCCCTGGTGGTGCAAGAAGTTCCAAACTGATGTCTTACTCCCTCCTGGTCCAGGGCTCTGAAGGTGCCACAGACCAGCTGATCGTTGGTGGTGCCTGCAAGTCCCCCTTTGGCACAGCTGCATCTTTAACCTGCCACACACCTGTAGAGCAGATGGCATGGCTTGGGCAAAATGTCCTCATTGGCCAACTGGGGAGGCCTGGTGGTTCTAATTAAGCCCACAGGCCTAACTTCACCACTGCTGATCTAGAGCATTAGGCTTGGGTTAAAATCATTACATAGCCATGATGCTCACTTAGTAACCTACATGGTCATGAACTCCCAGCCCCACTTACCCTACAGGGTTCTTGTGAGGAAAAAGCAGCAGCAGCAGCATCAGCAGCAGCAGCAACAACAACAATAATACAGTGGTACCTTGGAAGTCAAATGGAATCCATTCCAGAAGTCCGCTCAATTTCCAAAATATTTGGAAACGAAGGCGTGGCTTCTGGTTGGCTGCAGGAAGCTCCTGCAGCCAATCAGAAGCCGCGGAAGCCACATCAGACATTGGGGTTCCAAAGAACGTTCACAAACCAGAACACTCACTTATGGGTTTGCGGCGTTCGGGAGCCAAAACATTTGAGTTGCAAGTTGTTCGTCAACCAAGGTATGACTGCAATAATAATAATAATGTGCCCTCCATTTGGGTGGCTCCCAACAAAATATTAAAAGCACAATAAAGCATCAACTATTAAAAACTTCCCTAAACAGGGCAGCCTTCAGATGTCTTCTAAAAGTCAGATAGTTGTTTATTTCCTTGACATCTGATGGGAGGGCGTTCCACAGGGCGGGCGCCACCACCGAGAAGGCCCTCTGCCTGGTTCCCTGTAACCTCCCAGTGAGGGAACCACTAGAAGGCCCTCGGATCTGGACCTCAGGCTGAATGATGGGGATGGAGATGCTCCTTCAGGTATACTGGGCCAAGGCTGTTTAGAGCAACAACACCAACACTTGGAATTATGAATAGAATAATGCCTCAAAGGAGCTCAGGATCCAAAACAGTGAAGGGTAGGATAATTATCCGCCTGAATCTTACTCCCCCCCCCTTTTGGCGCTTTTCAGCCTGTGATCATGGAAACATGGCTTGTACAATTACTTCTCGGACCCTTTCAGTTCGCGATCTAAAAAAAGAGCCGTGACGAAAGGCAGATCGGTTCCAATATTCCTTCTTGGAAAGTGTTAAATAAAGAGCTCACCCAGCTGCAAGATGTCACTCAAGTCCAAAGTTCATCTCCGGCCATTGGCACGAAGGGAAAGGGGATGCCTGAAATGTTTGGGATAGCTGGGCAAAGGGAGAGGCTAATTCTGGAAACCCTGCTGCCAGTTTAAATGTAACGAGTCTCTCCCGAAGCCAGATTGGCCGCTCGGTGCTCCTGGCCCCAGCTTCTGCCTATGGCTCAGCAGTAAAAGCTGAGTCAAGCGATTGCTGGAGAGAATTCTTGCAGCCTTCCGTCAGTGCCAAGTTCGTAGCCTGCTGCTCGCTTGGTGGCAGGGAAAGCTCTGTGTAGATTTCTGCTGGCTAACTAGGTACAAATCCTTAAGTCACAGCTGGAAAATGTGCTGCTCCAGTAAAATCACTTGGATCCTGCCCTTGTCTTAAGTTTGGCATGGGGTGGGGGCTTGGGGTAGGGAAAAGCAAGTAAGAGCAGCAGCTGCCTGATAAAGTGAGGGATGGAAGCAGCCTGAGCATCTACAGGTGAAACTCAGAAAATTAGAATATCGTGGAAAAGGTCATTTATTTCAGTAATTCAACTTAAAAGGTGAAACTAATATATGAGATAGACTCATGACATGCAAAGCGTGGCATGGATGCTATCAGCCTGTGGCACTGCTGAGGAAGACCAGGAAGCTTCAATAGCAGCCTTCAGCTCTTCTGCATTGCTGGGTCTGATGTCTCTCATCTTTCTCTTGGCAATGCCCCATAGATTCTTGGCAATGCCCCATAGAATCAACTCAATGCCACGCTGCATTGAGGCAGTAATTGATGCAAAAGGGGGCCCAACCAAGTACTGCGTACATGTGCATGCTTCTACTTCTCAGAGGTCCAATATTGCTCTATTTGCAGTCCTTGTTTTGCTGATTTCATTTAATATTCTAATTTTCTGAGATTGTTAATTTGGGGTTTTCATCAGCTGTACGCCATAAACATCACAATTATAACAAATAAAGGCTTGACATATCTCGCTTTGCATGTCATGAGTCTATCTCATATATTAGTTTCACCTTTTAAGCTGAATTATTGGAATAAGTGAACTTTTCCACGATGTTCTAATTTTCCGAGTTTCACCTGTACAGTATTTTATTGATTCTCTCTGTTGGCAAGAAAAAGCAAGTTGCTTCCATGAGGTTTAGTAGACGGCGATATCAGGGAGATCTTTCCTTGCCAAGATTGTGTTGCAAGAAAGGAGCCTCTGCAGAAGTAGGTGCCTGCATTGGCTACTGGAAACGGTAAGCCCCACAGGAGGTGGAAGACTTTTGTTCACGCAGCCTCTTGTTGAGAGGGTAATGTGAAATCCCAGCCTAAGTCCTATTGGGAATTGAACTAACTGCTACTAAGGCTCCCTCAGCCTGAAAGCAAGATGAGTGTCGCAACCCCATAGTCGCCTTTGACTGGACTTAACCATCCAGGGGTCCTTTACCTTTTTTACCTATCTTTTATTATCTATTACCTGTATTATATTTTATCTGTATTATCTGTATTTTTCTTATCTTTTATCTGTATTGTATTTTATTTCATCTGAGTTACAAAGATGTCTGAAAACATGACATGAAAACTGGCAAAATCAACCCCACTGTGTGGGAATCCCATTCAGGCAACCACAGCACCTGGAGGCAGTCAAGTCAGGTATCCACTGGAGGAGGAACGACCGCTGGGAGGTGTGCAGAGAGAATAAATTCTATGGTGCATTTGCCACAGCACAATCGGACACCTTCCTCTGCCCCAACTGCAACAAAACATGTCTCTCCTGTATCGGTTTCTACAGCCACAGCAGGCGCTGCAATCTCCCAACAGTTTTACTTCACCCCCAAAGGCATACTCCTTCATTGTCTCCCGAGACAGACAGATGCTAACCAGCATTAGGTTTGAATTGGTGTGAGCTTCTTTGTGAATATTTGTCTGATACAGTGGAACCTCGGAAGCCGAACGCCTGTAAACTTGAACATTTCGGCTCCCAAACGATCGAAAACCGGAAGTGATTGTTCCAGTTTTCGAATTATTTTCGGAAGCCGAACATCCTCCGCGGCTTCTGATTGGCTACAGGATGCTCCTGCAGCCAATCAGAAGCCGCGCCTTGGAAGTCAAATGTTTTGGAAGTCAAACGGACTTCCGGAATGGATTCTGTTCGACTTCCAAGGTACGACCGTATAATGCATGATTAGGAGGCTGTGTGGTTGGAGAAAAAATACATAAATAAATGGGTTACAGATTCCAATTCCAGGTGGCTAGTGCACCTTCTAAACTCCCTGTTGCAGTTTCAAAGTTCAGCCTGAGCACTTGAAAATGTTACCATTCCAAAATGTCACCCTTGAAAAACTGCTGCTGGCTGCTGCATCAGATTTCTCACCTTCTGAGAACAACTTATTTGCTTCTTAGAAACTACCGGTGCAACACCCTCTGCTGTCCTTTAGCTAATGAACAACATCTGTTTTCCAGAAAAGAAGACAAAGAGAGACTGGGAAGGTGCAGCTTAAACATGCTGGGGTTGTGGCGATAATACACATATACTGCAAAAAAGACACAATACATGAGATGTTTTGCTCCATTTTTTTGTCCAGTCAGGTTATAAAACCAGCTTTTGGCCTGCACATGGGAAACATGAGAATGACATGCTCAGTTCTAAAATGCTTGGCATGGAACTTCTGGAAATAGACTTGAGATATGATAACTGCAGCTCACTCATGAAGAAACCAGCGAGATTATGAGAAGAGGGGGGTCTGTGTGCATGAGTTTACAGTAGAACTCTTGCCCTAGCTCTCATACAAACAGACTTTTAGCAGGTGGGTGCAAAGAACAGGGGCTTTCCAGTTGCTCTGGCCCTGATGGGCTATGCTGTGGGAGATGTCTTCTCTAGAGAGATTAATATGGCTGTATACAGGGGTAGCTGACTTAATGGGATGCCCTCCAGATGTTGTGGGACTGCAACTCCCATCAGTCCTACCTAGCACAGCCAATGCTCAGGGATGATGGGAGTTGTTGTGTAAGCAACAACTTAGACAACTTAGAGGGAGGGGGGAAAGAAAAGGGCTGGTTCAAGACATTTTTCTGCCTGAGACAAGAGGGCATTCTTTTCTCTTCCACAAAATGAAGTCAAGTGTTGGTGCTGACCTTTAAAGCCCTAAACGGCCTTGGCCCAGTATACCTGAAGGACCGTCTCCACCGCTGTCGTTCAGCCCGGACACTGAGGTCCAGCTCCAAGGGCCTTCTGGCAGTTCCCTCACTATGTGAAGTGAGGTTACAGGGAACTAGGCAGAGGGCCTTCTCAGTGGTGGCACCCAACCTGTGGAACATCCTCCCATCAAATGTCAAGGAAATACAGTGGTACCTCGAGTTAAGTACTTAATTTGTTCTGGAGGTCTGTTCTTAACCTGAAACTGTTCTTAACCTGAAGCACCACTTTAGCTAATGGGGCCTCCTGCTGCTGCCGTGCGATTTCTGTTCTCATCCTGAAGCAAAGTTCTTAACCCGAGGTACTATTTCTAGGTTAGCGGAGTCTGTAACCTGAAGCGTCTGTAACCTGAAGCGTCTGTAACCTGAGGTACGTCTGTAATGTTATAGCCTGATATGGTTCATGTCAGAGCCCAAGCGTTCATCAAGTTCAAGTGAAGAAGTATTTTATTCATCCACACATTCATAACAATCTGAGCCCTATGTCTTTTGTGAATGAAGCAAGTTTAATAAAATCTCTGATAAAAACCAGTTTTTAAAAAATGTGCATAAAAAGAGCTGTCGCTGGGTTGCAAAGTGTGCTCGCCACATTCTTGCCAGACATCTCTAATACAGGATTAAATTCAAGGGTGGGCATGTTGCAATCATGCGCCGAGTGTGCACAGCACTGTTATGACACCACCAAGATTTGTTTCTTGTTGTGAATGGACCTGAGGAACTTTGATTTAAGGAAGCCTATAAGTTACTGCAAGGGACGCGGTGGCGCTGTGGGTTAAACCACAGAGCCTAGGACTTGCCGATCAGAAGGTTGGCAGTTCGAATCCCTGCGACGGGGTGAGCTCCTGTTGCTCAGTCCCTGCTCCTGCCAACCTAGCAGTTCGAAAGCACGTCAAAGTGCAAGTAGATAAATAGGTACCGCTCCGGCGGGAAGGTAAACGGCGTTTCCGTGAGCTGCTCTGGTTCGCCAGAAGCAGCTTAGTCATGCTGGCCACATGACCTGGAAGCTGTACGCCGGCTCCCTCGGCCAATAAAGCGAGATGAGCGCCGCAACCCCAGAGTCAGTCACGACTGGACCTAATGGTCAGGGGTCCCTTTACCTTTACCTTTATAAGTTACTGCAATTAATTGGCTGGCTGGCTAACTGGCTGCTTGATTAAGCTCACTAATCAGTGCAGCTTTTCAGTGTTTTTAAAATTGGTTACACACACACACACATATGTAGCAACATAGGAATGTTTGCACGCATGCACACATGCACACGCACCTCCATCGTCACACTGGTGACAGTGTGCTCATGATCCAGGATGAGGGAAGCATCAGAGACAGTGCTAGTGAGCTGGGCTTCCAGCAGTGGGGCATGGCAAGTGAGAGGGGTGGCGGGCAGCGGTTTGGTGTGGAGTCAGGAGGAGGGGGCTTTGGTGAGGGGAAATGAAAAAGGGGAAGGGGCTTGGGAGGGCAGCTTTGGGGAGGGAGGTTGGGGCTGAGGTTAGCCAATGAAGCAAGCAGCAGCCCCAATATATAAAATTGTCGCAGGAAACCCCCCCAATCATTCAGTTTGTACAAACTCGACACACACACATACTCACACACGCTACGCTTCTCTTATAAATTCATAGAAAATCAACCATACACCGGATCTGCACCATTCCACTTTTATTTTACTCCCTGAAGGAAGGACTACAAAATGGGGGAGGTTTGATACAGGGCAGCCATAATCCCTTGAGCATATCAGCAAATACACAGGAGCCCTGCCCAGTTGCTATGCCAACCCTGATGGTCCTAGACAGAAGACCATCAAGATCACAAAGAACTTGCATATAGGAGTGGATTCAGCACGGACTGGAACAAAGGACAATGATGAGCTCTTCCCTCTGGGGGCAGAAAACTGCAAACTCCCCTTTGTCACCTGGAAAGTACTCATGGGGAGGGGGAAAGGAGGAACCAGCCAGGTGACAGGACACTCAGATTACCACCACAACTCCTCCCTCAACCCCTCCTTTTTGTGATGTATCAGTGATGTAGTTGTGATGTAGTTTTAGGGGTGTAGTTTGGGGGATTAGTAACAAATAAAAGTTGGGGTCTTCTTTTGTTCTGGACTTCCATCTTGCTTCATCTTGTTGTGGGTGGGAGTCCTGTCGCGACAGTTTCCAATAAAGGCCAAGTCTACAGGCTGCTGTTTTGCTTCAAATTTTCCTGGTTGGTGTCTTTGTTTTTTGCCCAAGGGAGCCCTCGGATTCCTCCATTAACAGAATGAAACAAGTGATAGCCACTTGAAATATGGGATGGGAGCAACGCGAATCATGGAAACAGCAATCAAACCGCTGTGAAATTTTGTGCACTTGTTGAAGGAAGATTGCCTGCCCCTCTGCCATACATGACACATCATCTACCAGTTGCTTCAGACGACTAGTAAAATCATATCTTTTTGCCCAGGCCTTCCCTTGCGCATGATTGGAGCCTGTCATTACATAATTCCTGTTTTTATCTCTTTTTATAATCCTTTTTAATGCCACGTCACGGGTTTTTATGGCGTTGTTTCAACGTTGCATTCTTGTTCACCGCTTAGAAGCTTTTTTTTTTTTGGCTTTTAAAAAAATATATTAAGCAGTTTAGAAATGCTATTAAACAAACAAAATAAACATACCGCTAATCTTGGCATGCACCCAAAGCTTTTAAGATCTCACCTCAGTTTGAATCTATCTGTTCAGGAATTCTTGGAAGGGAGGCTGATGGTGGGTATGTGTGGAGGGGGACGGGTGATGGGGGTCTTAAAAAGCACAAACTCTTCTGTTCTGGCTGCATTCCACATTTAGTCATTAAACTCTAATTGGTACCACACTGAGCTTGGTATTGCCCTTTGACTACTCAGTGTTTCCTAGGTCATGTCTCTTCAAGATGTTCTCTGCCCCCTCAGGCCCTTCTATGGCCTGCCCTTATGAACTCTTAATCCTATCCGACCCCCCTCCTCCCCCCAAAAGTATTAGCAGCTTGGATCGCTCTTGAAACTACTAGATTTTTTTTTTTTCCACATGCTTAATTTCTCTCTTCCTTCCTTCCTCCTTTGGTGATCATTCAAGGTTGACTTCTGGGAACTTAATTGAAGGGCAGCAGGTCTAAGCCATGCATTTTGTGACTAAATTTCTGCCCTTGGTGAATGTTAGATGAGCTCGTCTTCGGTCACGATGAGCCTCTCTCCCCCCTCTATCTGTCCCTTTCCTGGGAAATTAAAACCTTGGCTCCAATATTCGTACACACTTTGTCTTATGCGTGTTCAAACAGCATTCATATCGGCACTGGAGTCCATTAAATATTTCTTTATTGAAATGGCATTTGTCAGAGTGTTTATTGGGTACTTGAATAAGGTTACCAGATTTTTTTCCCAATGAATCCGGGGACAGTTTTCAACTTCCTACTAAATAGATGGATTTTGTGAGGGGACTGATTGATAAATCTGGGGACTGTCCCCAGGAATCGGGGACGTCTGGTAACCTTATACAGTGGTACCTCAGGTTACATAGGATTCCGGTTACATACGCTTCAGGTTACAGACTCCGCTAACCCAGAAATAGTGCTTCAGGTTAAGAACTTTGCTTCAGGATGAGACCAGAAATCACGCTCCGGCGGCATGGCGGCAGCAGGAGGCCCCATTAGCTAAAGTGGTGCTTCAGGTTAAGAACAGTTTTAGGTTAAGTACGGACCTCCGGAACGAATTAAGTACTTAACCCGAGGTACCACTGTACTAGAAGCAAGTTCGCATGGTAGGAATTTTGAATCTATTTGAAACTGATGGGCAGAGTATTCTGGATGGGAGAAAAAAAGTCCCCTCCTACACAGTGCCTAGTAAACTGCCACAAGATATGGCGGGGGCCACTTAGAACTTAAATGATGATTAGACAAATGCAAGGTAGCTAGGCCTGTTAACGACTGATAGTCATGTTGCTACCATTACCCTTGTTTCCAGTGTTCAGCCTGGGAGCGCTGCTATTTATCTAGCCAAAAAGCACCATTGCAATACTGCACAATAGAGTTCAGTTGTGATAGGTGTCCCATGTTTTACAGTATGAAATTTCCCAGAGTGTTTTAACAATCAGTCTAGGGCTGCCATATGCCCAGAATTTCCCAGACATCACCAGGATTTGGCTGCTGGAAAAACTGGGCAGAAATCCCTTAAATGTCCGGGGAAATCTGGGCATATGGCAGCCCTTGTTGGAAGTGTAGATTTTGGCGAATTCCCTTAAAAATAGCTCTAAAACTTCATTTCATCTCCCCCCCCCTTTTTTTTGAGATAAGAACTTTGGCCAAAAAAGCTCAACAACTTTTGTTTCCGGATTTCCACTTTTCGAAATATGGCAACCCCAGAACAATCCCCAGGCAACTTTGGGAATTGTAGTTCTGTGAGGGAAATAGGGATCTCCTAATAAGTATCAGCACCCTTAATGAACTACGCTTCCCAGGTTTCTCTGGGAGAAGCCATGATGGTTTAAAGTGGTATGATAGTCCTTTAAACATGTGCGCTTATGGCCACAGTTGACTTAAGTGGATTGCGGCTTTGGCTGTAAATCATGCATCATTTCTAACAGCAGCAGTTAGTGAACCATTGCAGGAGGCATCTCAGGTTCTGAACTGTACTCCATATATGGCTAGCAACTCTCACTCCGAGGCCATAAGCAGCATGTTACCACTTGTGCACATGAACTGACTCAGGTGGTTGATGCTGGCAGGAGTGTGGGCATTTCTGTGGCTCTTCCCGTTAAGCTCTGGTCCAGCTCTGAGGGCCTTCTGGCGGTTCCCTCACTGCGAGAAGCCAAGTTACAGGGAACCAGGCAGAGGGCCTTCTTGGTAGTGGCACCCGCCCTGTGGAACACCCTCCCATCAGATGTCAAAGAGAAAAACAACTAGCAGACCTTTAGAAGACATCTGAAGGCAGCCCTGTTCAGGGAAGCTTTTAATGTTTAACAGGCTATAATATTTTAATATTTTGTTGGAAGCCTCCCAGAGTGGCTGGGGAAACCCAGCCATATGGGCCGGGTATAAATAAAATATTATTATTATTATTATTATTATTATTATTATTATTATTATTATTTTATATCACTCATGTTGATGATATAATTGTACTAGTGTGCCATTTCTTAACCTGAATGCCTCCCAATGCTTTGGACTACAACTCCCATCAGAGTCAATGGGATTTGTAGTCCCAAACATCTGGTAAGCACCAGATTGATGAAGGCTGTATGAGTGGAGACTCCAAAAAATGTTACAGTATGAAGTGCTTCTGTTCCGAACGCTAGCAATGTAGAAAAGATGCCATAAGGGCCCTACGTATCAAACACAATCAGCAATAGCACCCACAAATGTGAAAATACACTGGCCATGTACTTCAAATAACACACACAGAAAAGTAGGACAAGGGACAATAACACCACGGAACAATTGCTTGAGGATCCATTTTGATCATTAAAGTCTTTTTCAAATATGTCCCAATGTCCCAATTAGTTCTAAGTCCCTGGGAAAGGTTTTCTAAGCAATCTTGTTTGTCCTCTAACATAAGGAATGGGCATAAAAGCTCTAAATGCTATAAAAGCGATAGTCTTTATATCAATTTTGTATGATGGAGAATATGTCTTTGCAGTGAACAGACTCTCAACGAGAAGGAAACTGCTGAGCTAAAAGGCTTCTCATCAGCCACCGATGTAGCAGAGGACTCACTGGTGACACATTCCCCAAATGAGATTATTTACAGGTATATTACAAGTACAGTGGAACCTCAGTTTTTGAGCATCTTCGAAGCCAAAGGTTTCGGTTTTTGAGCATGAAAAACCCAGAAGTAATTGCTTCCATTTTCGAACGCGTCTCAGAAGTCAAACGGCTTCTGCTGAGGTTTTTTTCAATTTGCTCCATTGAAATTGCAGGCTGCCCTTTGTGCCTTTGTTTTTGAGCATTTTGGAAGTCGAATGGTCTTCCGGAACGGATTACGTTCGAAAACCAAGGTTCCACTGTATGTTTTTATATTCAGGACTTCAGACAGCTAGAGCCCTTTTCCAGGATCATCCATTCCACCTGCACAACAATAATCAGCATTAACTTTCTCAGTCTTCACTGAGCAATGGGGGGGGGGGATGTTGTCTCCTTAATCTATTGATTAATTGGCACTTAGGATTCACTCAAGCCTGTTGATTACTCCCCATTGCGAGTGGAAGGTGCTGGGAGTGGAGGTCCTGCATGATAGTTTTGCATGGGGCCAAGGACAAAAGAAAGCAGGGCAACAGGTATAACTCTCAACTTTGTGGAACAGGTTGCACAAGGAAGGCGTGCAACCCAGGTAAGGAAGGCTTCGGCAGGGGCAGCACTTTCCTGTTTTTCCTCAGGCGGCAAAATGGGATGCACCGCTCCAAGGCTGCCTTCCAACCACACAAAAGTGGAGGTTTCTGCACATCTCCAACCATGCAAGCGAGGGGCATTATCACACTTCAAGGATGAGGGAGGAGAGACTCTTGTGTTGGCCACCAAGGGATGGCTTTTCTCACCTGCATCTTCTTCTTCTTCTTTAGCAATCACTCATAGCCGAATAAGATTGTCTTCCATGAATATGGTCTTAACAGTTTGTCCATAAGTGGCTGTGAAGGTCAATTCTGGATCTGCACATCCTTCCACAGTGGGGACATAGGTTTCCGGGCAGGAGTTGACCATGGTGAGGTTTTGCCAATGTGCCTTCCTCCTAGCTCATTTCTCCCTTTTGTCCTGAGTCCATGCTTCTTCAAACTCCAGGAAGCCTTTCTTGAAGGCTGTACTCCAATTGGAGCGCTCGCAGGCCAGTGATTCCCAGTTGTCCGTGTTTATAAAGGTAAAGGTAAAGGGACCCCTGACCATTAGGTCCAGTCGTGACCGACTCTGGGGTTGCGGCGCTCATCTTGCTTTATTGGCCGAGGGAGCTTCCGGGTCATGTGGCCAGCATGACTGAGCTGCTTCTGGCGAACCAGAGCAGTGCACGGAAACACCGTTTACCTTCCCACTGGAGCGGTACCTATTTATCTACTTGCACTTTGACGTACTTTCAAACTGCTAGGTTGGCAGGAGCAGGGACCGAGCAACGGGAGCTCACCCCGCCATGGGGATTCGAACCACCAACCTTCTGATCGGCAAGTCCTAGGCACTGTGGTTTAACCCAAAGATTTGCCTTGAGAGAGTCTTTAAATCTCTTTTGTTGTCCACCGGCATTACACTTCCCATTCTTAAATTGGGAATAGAGTAGTTGCTTTGTAAAATAATAATCCGGCATCCAAACAACATGACCTGTCCAATGAAGTTGATGTTGAAGAATCATTGCTGCAACACTGGTGATCTTTCCTTCTTCCAGTAGACTTAGGAGCCTTCAGAAGGGAGCTGTTTCCAGAGAAAGAACTGTGATGGGGAGAGAGATTATTCAGCTGCCATCAGGAGATCATTGGTTTCACCTGTGTTTTCCCTCCCTCCAACACTCCTGATCTAGACAAATTAGCTTGCTTTGCTTCACTCCATTTGCACTCTATCATAGTCTGAGTAGCACACAAATGACACATTAAATCCTCAAGAGTTGTCCAGGAAACCACTCTCTCCTTTTCATTTGTAATTCTGGAAATGTAGATCTCACACTATTGTCTTCCACATTATTTAATCTGGATAAAATCCCTTCCCATAGACTTTCCTGGGCATTAAATCTGCTATAAAATTTTAGGGTGCACACACACACACACTCCACAGAAAACCAATCCTTCACCCTTTAGAATTTAGGAAATATTCCCTGAGAAAATTACACTTTGCTTTAGCACACAGAACAATCCCTGAAACACTCTTGGTTCTCCTAATAACTCCGAATGTTTTCTCTGCAGAAGGAAAGGTCTTGGGGAACCTTTCCCAATAGTTCTCTCACTTACAAATCCTTCAAATCTTGTCTTAAGGGCAATAGGGTAGGTCTGTGGCCTGGGTTGAGGAACTAAAGTATTGACCATCTCAAAAGAATGGCCACATTGGCCAGGTAATGCAATTAGTGACTGAATCAGGATTGAAGTTGTCACACACCAGCTGATATATGGGGAGTTCATTGCTCATTTCTGCAAAGTTCGGGAATGCCAGCCAGTATCCCATCAGGAACTACCGTAGTTGGGATGTGCTTGAGCTGAGCAGGAATGAATTGAGCAGGAACTGCCAACAAGCTTCTAAATGAAACAGGACTGGGCTGCCTGTGCACCAGCTTATACAGTGGCATAGCTAGGGGGATGTAGAGGAGGCGGGTCAGCCTAGGTGGAACTTATCTTTCGGGGCGGCATGAAGCCCACCGCATCCCACTCAGCTGCCCTCCAGTTGGAGGGTGCCCGAGAAGGACACAGTCACTCTGGTGGCATACCCTGCCACCACTGCGTGCCCCACTTCCACTCGGTGCCACACGCACCCTGGGCATAGGTGGGGCACGCTCCATCACTGAGTTTATGTGTGGGTATAGGATTCCTGGTTTTCACCCAGGCAGCCCGGGTTCAACTCCCGGTATGGGAAGAGTTATCTCGGGACGCGGGTGGCGCTGTGGGTTAAACCATAGAGCCTAGGACATGCCGATCAGAAGGTTGGTGGTTCAAATCCCCACGACGGGGTGAGCTCCCGTTGCTCGGTCCCTGCTCCTGCCAACCTAGCAGTTCGAAGCACATCAAAGTGCAAGTAGATCAATAGGTACCGCTCCGGCAGGAAGGTAAACGGCGTTTCCGTGCGCTGCTCTGGTTCGCCAGAAGCAGCTTAGTCATGACCCGGAAGCTGTCTGCGGACAAACGCCGGCTCCCTTGGCCAATAAAGCGAGATGAGCGCCGCAACCCCAGAGCCGGTCATGACTGGACCTAATGGTCAGGGGTCACTTTACCTTTACCTATCCAATCCTGTGTACAGAGACAGTGATGGTAGCATACGCGCGATGCTCAACCCTCCCTTGGTTCATTCCGAGGAGGAGGAGAAGGCGTTGGACGATGAGGACAATGAGATGGGCCAAGGCGAATGCAGAGGCAGCGACCTGGGTAGCAACGGGAGCGCCGGCAGCAGGCTCTCCTGGTTAGGTGGTGGTAGCAGTGCTGCAGAGCCCCACAAGCAGCTCAACAACTTCGGGTGATCCTTTTGGATTCAAAAAAAGAGAGGTTGTCTTATACAGTGGTACCTCGGGTTAAGAACTTAATTCATTCTGGAGGTCCATTCTTAACCCGAAACTGTTCTTAACCTGAGGTTCCCCTTTAGCTAATGGGGCCTCCCACCACCGCCGCACGATTTCTGTTCTCATCCCGAAGCAAAGTTCTTAACCCGAGGTACTGTTTCTGGGTTAACGGAGTCTGTAATCTGAAGCGCCTATAACCCGAGGTACCACTGTACACAGAAAAACACAGTATTATTATCCCACACTTTCCTACAAAGGAGCTTAGGGTATCAAACACATCAGTCCTAGAACAAAACAATTAAAACTTCCAAAACAGTTGAAGCTTCCAAACTTAACCCCCTACCCCCAGAAAACATCTACTCTCAAACGAACCATTTCAGGGTTTCAAGGGATAGAATTTTCAATCAGTAGGTGCCTGGGATGCACTGGCGGAAGAATGGGGGGCGGTGGGGAGGGCGCTGTCCCCGGCACCATCGAGGAGAGGGCTACCATTGCGGCTGCCCCCCGGACACGCAGCGCGCACCCCTCCACTGCACTGGGTGCCACACCCCTGGGATGCATGCCACACCCCCTGGGACGTGCGCCAGCCATGCCCCTGCCTGCTCTCCACCCACAGTGCTGGAGCATGCAGCTTCGCCACTGCTGGGATGACAGGAATGTCATCAGGCATGGTTTGGGGGAAATGCTCTTGGAAGCCAAATATGGAGGTCAGGTCTGGCCTATCCTGTCCCACAGGCCAGAGGTTGTACACCCCCCACCCTATGTAGTTGCAGAGTTTGCCTCTCCAGTGGTACCTCGGGTTAAGAACTTAATTCGTTCTGGAGGTCCGTTCTTAACCTGAAACTGTTCTTAACCTGAAGCACTACTTTAGCTAATGGGGCCTCCCGCTGCCACTGTGCCACCGCGGTGCAATTTATGTTCTCATCCAGAAGCAAAGTTCTTAACACTATTTCTGGGTTAGCGGAGTCTGTAACCTAAAGCGTCTGTAACCGGAGTTACCACTGTATAGTTGAGCCAGTCCTACACAGATGCAAAGTGAGTCTGCTTTACAGAGTTACTGAAACCAAACCAAACCAGGCCCTGCCCCAAGGAGATTGCAATCTAGATTTTGATAAAGGAAGGGGAGCAGGAAGAGAAGGAAGTGGAAAATAAGAGGGGATGATTTATGTCTGGATATCATCATCATCACCATCATTTTCTAGGTAAAGGTAAAGGGAACCCTGACCATTAGGTCCAGTCGTGGCCGACTCTGGGGTTGCGGCGCTCATCTCGCTTTATTGGCCGAGGGAGCCTGCGTACAGCTTCTGGGTCACGTGGCCAGCATGACTAAGCCACTTCTGGAGAACCAGAGCAGCGCATGGAAATGACGTTTACCTTCCCGCCGGAGCGGTATCTATTTATCTACTTGCACTTTGACGTGCTTTTGAACTGCTAGGTTGGCAGGAGCAGGGACCGAGCAACGGGAGCTCTCCCCGTCGCGGGGATTCGAACCGCTGACCCTCTGATTGGCAAGTCCTAGTGGGTTTAACCCACAGCGCCACCTGCGTCCTTCTCATTTTCTAGAGGAATCATAGAATCATAGAGTTGGAAGAGACCACAAGGGCCATCGAGTCCAAACCCCTGCCAAGCAGGAAACACCATCAGAGCACTCCTGACATATGGTTGTCAAGCCTCTGCTTAAAGACCTCCAAAGAAGGAGACTCCACCACACTCCTTGGCAGCAAATTCCACTGTCGAACAGCTCTTACTGTCAGGAAGTTCTTCCTAATGTTTAGGTGGAATCTTCTTTCTTGTAGTTTGGATCCATTGCTCCGTGTCCGCTTCTCTGGAGCAGCAGAAAACAACCTTTCTCCCTCCTCTATGTGACATCCTTTTATATATTTGAACATGGCTATCATATCACCCCTTAACCTCCTCTTCTCCAGGCTAAACATGCCCAGCTCCCTTAGCCGTTCCTCATAAGGCATCGTTTCCAGGCCTTTGACCATTTTGGTTACAATTTTGGAGTGTTATTCTTTCAGAGAAAACATTTCTCCTTCTGAAATGGCAAATTTCAATGCTGGAGGTGGTGGGGATGAACTTCGTGAAAACCTGCCGCTTCCCTTTTTCAGAATTCCCTAGTACCAATTCTGAAAATAAAACTGGTCTAAGTTTCTCCCGCCATCAGCACTTTTGCAGGAACATTCATCTCCCACGAAAGTGGAGGGAGATAGAAGGATATTTATTTGCATCAACTACAAGCTGTTGGAATTTGGTTCAAGTGTATATCAGTGCAGCTAAACAGATAAAATCGCCAAACTAAATTACAAAATCATACAACTTAAAACTCAGAGGGTGGCATCCTGGCCCTTGTTTTATTAGCGGTTGCTAGAAATGTGGTGCTCTTTGCAGCTACTAGCTTATCTTGATCAGAAAGGGGGAAAGCCGCATAATAATCAGCGGAATGTCTTGCCTAAGATAATAATATTGTGGTAGAGACAGGAGAATTAAAAAAGTGTGTTTGTGTGCGTGCAATCTTAAAACATGAGTTGACTGAGGGGTATTCCCTCATTTCTTTTGAGTTATTTATTGTTTAATAAAATGCATACACTGCTTGCTTGTAAAAGAACCTCGAAGCAGTTTTCAAAAGATAAAACAGTAAAATCAAGGGGGGAATGTCCAATGTACACACAAATGTTAAAGCACTTTAACAGATTAAAATTACCTCCACTTTCTAATCATCTGCGTAGGCTTGTCTAACCGGGAATGTTTTTAGCAGGCGCAGAAATGAACACTTTGCCTCTTAACCCCTCCTTGTCTCTGCCCCTTCCCCAGCAACAAAAGGCTTGACTTCTTTGTTGTGTCTCTTAAGACAAAATGCTCCTCTCCATCCCAATAATGTGACAGGGCTGTTAAGCCTCATGGTGGAATGGGAAAAGAAACAAAACCATGTTATATTTTCAGACCCTACAAGTGTCCCTATTTTCCAGGTACAGTCCCTGATTTACAGACGCCACCCCTGTTTTTTATTTGATCCCAGAATGTCCTGCTTTTCTTTAGGATGTCCCTGTTTTCACCAGAGAAATATTGGAGGGTATGGAGTTGGCAAGGAGATAAGTAACTATGCAAGCTTTAGGAGACATCTGAAGGCAGTCCTGTATAGCAATTTTTTAAAAAAAATGTTTGATGTTTTGTTATATTTTTATATATATTGGAAGCCGGCCACAACTAGCAAAATTCAGCTGGGGCAGATATTTTGGCCCAGCACAGCTTGAAAACCACTTCTGCAGACCACTGCTTACAATCCACCACACCAAGGCCCGTGAGGACATCTTGAACCAGCCACAACCAACCTCGAATGTCACATATTCATTAGGTGTAGGAAAAGTAAAGATGTGATTGGGCCAAAAGGGGGTGTTGAGGCAACCCGAGTCTGCTGATTATGGCTCCTTAAAAGCCCTGTGCATAATGCCTTGCGGGGCTCTTTGCAAGCCATGAAAATCAGCCGGTGGATTGATGCTTGTAGAGAGCTGTATGGTGCGCTTTGAAGTCCCGATATTAGCTGATTATTGGGGCTGCAAAGTACCGCATGGGGTGAAAATGGCTACCCTGGCCACCTGTCAAACATGGCCCATAGGAGTGGATGGGTGGGGTATAAGGGTCTAACCCCCCCAACCGGGTTCAATTTCCCGCCCCTGCAGTAATAAATGGTAACAAGAAGAAGAAGAAGAAGAAGAAGAAGAAGAAGAAGAAGAAGAAGAAGAAGAAGAAGAAGAAGAAGAAGAATAATTTATTTATACTCTGCCCATCTGGCCAGGCCTCCCCAGCCAATCTGGGTGGCCTCCAACAAAATATTAAAATACCGTAACACATCAAACATTAAAAGCTTCCCTAAACAGGGCTGCCTTTAGATGTCTTCTAAAAGTCTGGTAGTTGTTCTCTTTGACATCTGGTGGGAGGGCGTTCCATAGGGTGGGTGCCACTACTGAGAAGGCCCTCTGCCTGGTTCCCTCTAACTTGGCTTCTCGCAGTGAGAGAACCGCCAGAAGGCCCTCGGAGCTGCACCTCAGTGTCCGGGCAGAATAATGGGGGTGGAGACACTCCTTCAGATATACTGGACTGAGGCCATTTAGGGCTTTAAAGGTCAGCACCAACACTTTGCATTGTGCTCAGACATGTACTGGGAGCCAATGTAGGTCTTTCAAGACCAGTGTTATATGGTCTCAGCAGCCACTCCCAGTCACCAGTCTAGCTGCCGCATTCTGGATTAGTTGTAGTTTCCGGGTCACCTTCAAAGGTAGCCCCACGTAGAGCGCATTGCAGTAGTCCAAGCGGGAGATAACCAGAATGTTATGATAACATTATAATAACCGGAATCCATGTTCCACTCTGTTCCCTTTAGGCCACAAAGCAACTCCCCAGTTTAGATGTGAATCTTAGCAGCATCTGGCCTCACACGTTGATCAGCAGGTGTCAGCAAAGGCAAGAGAGCCAGGGAGAGATCTGTCATTGCTGGCAAAGAGATCTCTGGTGGGGGAAGGGGAGAGAGAGAGAACAAAACACCCAGCAGCTTGACTTCAGGAGGAAATGCAAGAGACTTCGCGTCTTTTCAATGGCTGGAAAGAGAACACAGCACTTTTGCTTTTGCAAATCAAAGATAACATCCCAGCATAATAACACTGCCTGGACAAACGCTGGCAAATGTTGCCAAGAGGACCAGACAGCTCTTCCTTTCTAGAAGTAAATTATCAGAGCGGCACTGTGCTTGGAAGTTCCGGAGTGAGGATTGTAGGGGAAAGTTCAATCCATCCCAGGCAGGTGGCCAAAAGCTCTGCTCAGACTCACACTTTTCCTCTCCCACATTTATTTCAATTTTATGCTTCTCCCCCCCACCCCACCCCACCAGCAATACATGGCCCTAGGACTTGCAAACAGGTTAAGAACACCTCTGTCTTGCAAATGCCCCAATGCATCCCTTCCTTTTCTCTCTTTTTATTCTGTAACCCCCCCCCCCCCACAAGCCTTTCCATCAGTTTTAAGAACACAGATGCACTTTAAAATACAGATATATATTTTAAATATGCTCAAATCATTACCAATTGGGGTTTTTTTGTACTTGACACCCCAGTGCGAAACCCTCTCCTTATTCACCTCTCTCTTCATCTCTGCTTAAAAAAACAATTAAAATAAAATAAATCAGGTGGACCATTGAGGGGAACAGGAGGAGAAATGTGTACAGGGAACACATTATACCTGGCGAAGACATTCATCTTTCAACAAGTGGAGATCTCTACCCCAATCTATATATGCTTTGGATTTCTAATTGTTTTTTTACATATGGAATTGCCTTTAGCTCTTTTTCTTTCATTTTTTTACACATGGGAATTGTTTCTAACTGTTTTCACATAGGAAAGAGTTTTTAATTTTTTGAAAACAATATTGTAATTGTTTTCTATATGAAATTGGGTAATGGTTTTTATCGTTGATATTCTTCTTATTGTGAATTTGCTTCTAGGTATTTAATTAGGTTGCCATAGCCGTTATTCAGGCCCCTTAAGCAGCGTCCAGGCGGAATTTACTGAAATGTCCAGGAAAATCCAAACGTATGGCAGCTCATGTCGGTAGTGTAGATTTTGGCTATAGCCATTAAAATAAAAAAGTTCAACAACTTTGCCAAAATGCTCATTATGGCAATCCTATATTTAATGCAAAGCATTTAATATATAGAATTAATACATAGAATTACATGCCCTCCAACATTTATCCGATGAAGATAGGGACCTCCCATTCCATAATGATAATTTTACTGTTTATACTCCACACATCTTATTGGGCTGCCCCAGCTACTCTGGGCGGCTTCCAACATATATAAAAACATGAGGAAACAATAAAAATTTATTTAAAAACCACTCATCCCTATACAGGATTGCCTTAGGTGGCTCAGGAGGCAGATAACTCCATACCCTCCAACATTTCTCCGATGAAAAGAAGGACATCCTAAGAAAAACTGGAACTTTCCATGATCAAATCAGAAACCAGGATGGCTTCTCTAAATCAGGGACGTTCTTGGAAAACAGAGACATTTGGAGGGTCTGGAATTAAACAGTAAACCAATCAATCCCAATAATCAGCTATATCTCTTTTTACAGAGGTAGAATGAGGAAGGACCAAAAGGCAATGTGGCTCTTTTAAAAATATTAGGAGGTCTTTTTCCCCTTTATTTGGGGTGGGGGCATTGGAATCTTGTATATGCCCAAGGGCGGAGACTTTGAATCATGCAATCTCTCTCTACCTCTCTCTCTCTTTTTCTTACACACAAAAATTGTGTGTGTGCTGGGAGATGGGATGGGAACACCAACAATGGACACCTGTATGTGAGGCAATAAAGGGCCCCAGGTTCATGGGAAGGGCTGTCCTTGATGTAATACACCTGACTAAGTATGCCTTAAAGCAGGGGTGCAAAACCTTTTTTTTCCCAAGAAATATTTATTAAGATTTTACAAAAACAAATATACAAAAACACATAATAAAAAAACAAAAAAATAAGAATAGACACATAGAAAAAATAAAAATTAAAAACAATTCTTCTTCATAACTTAAAACTCATTTGCTTGTTTATTTGACTTCCTCACACCTCCCCTTCTTGTATTCCCATTTAAATAATCAAATCAGCAAATCCTTACCCTCTTTCGTTTATCTTATCTCTATAACTTAACATTTTATAACTCAATATTTTCATCCATTATCAATTCATTTTTGCATATTCTTATTAACTTTGTTACTAATACCACTTATTTCCAATCCAACATCATTTTAATTATGTTTTAACCTATTTATACCCTTTTTCCATATTCTTAAAGCATTACAGCTGGAAACCACTTAATTTCTATCCAACATCATTCTAACATTCATTAATTTTACAATATTTCTGTAAATAGTCTTTAAATTTCTTCCAATCTTCTTCCACCACTTCTTCTCCTTGGTCACGGATTCTGCCAGTCATTTCTGCCAATCCCATATAGTCCATCACCTTCATCTGCCATTCTTCCAAAGTGGGTAGTTCTTGGGTCTTCCAATACTTTGCAATAAGTATTCTTGCTGCTGTTGTAGCGTACAAAAAGAAAGTTCTGTCCTTCTTTGGCACCAATTGGCCGACAATACCTTCTGGGCAGGGGTGCAAAACCTAAGGATGCTCAGATATCATTGGACTCCCAACTCCCATCAGCTCTATCCAACCTATCCTATAATTTGGGTTGAGAGGACTTGGAGGGCTCTGGGTCCTCCACCCTTTTCGTAAACGTAACAGCCTAGGAAGAACCTTCTGGATCAGGCCAATGGCCCATCTAGTCCAGCGCTCTGCTTTCACAGTGGCCAACCAGATGCCTGAGGAAGCCCACAAATGGAAGCTGAGTGCTGCAGTCCTCTCCTCACATGTACAACTGGGATTCAGAGGCATGCTGCCTCAGACAGGGGAAGAAGAAGAGTTTGGATTTGATATCCCACCTTTCACTCCCTTTAAGGAGTCTCAAAGTGGCTAACATTCTCCTTTCCCTTCCTCCCCCACAACAAACACTCTGTGAGGTGAGTGGGGCTGAGAGACTTCAAAGAAGTGTGACTGGCCCAAGGTCACCCAGCAGCTGCATGTGGAGGGGCGGAGACGCGAACCCAGTTCCCCAGATTATGAGACTACCGCTCTTAACCACTACACCACACTGGGGAGGCAGAATGTGTTCGCTGTGACCTGTAACCACTGACAGCTTCATTCCCCCATGAGGGTACCTCTAGGACGCAGATGGAAACGGCCCATATTTGAGAAGACAAGACACAAAAGACTTTACAGAGCCTCTCCAAATGCAACACTAATTGAAAGGTGGTTTGAAGCTTTTCTAAGGAAGGATAACGTCACACCTTTCAGAGAGATGTGGTTTTTTGTGTGTGAGAGAGAAGTCCCCCCTTGACTGTCTGAGAAAACCAGATCTTTCTGTTTCATCCCCATCAAAGTTTGCTCAGAACGCCACACCGTAGAGAGCTCTTGCTGATGCCTTGCGTATTAATAGATGGCCAGACGGTTGCAAGGGTGCTTCTTGCAAACGCTGACAAACGAAACCTTGGGCCAGTGTATTCTGAAAATTATAGAAAAGAGGATAGACAGAGATTAAAAACGAAGCCTCCTGTTGATCTGGCTAAGGGCAGAAATCCTTGGGAGTTTGTTGCAAGAAAAAGAACCACCACCCCCCTCTCTGTGTGTGCCTCGCTTGAAATTACAAATCTAAACGTCTTGAAGATGAAAGAGCCTTAGTTAATTTTAGACAGAGCTCTCCTATTTTGGTTGCGGACTGGAAGGAGAGAAAAGTAAAATGTTTACTTGGAGAACTAGAGAGCTGGGCTCGTGGCCTAAATACATCTCCCTGCCATCATTTGTTTTACCATATAAGATATGGCTCATTCCAGTGCAGCAGTACATATTTACAGCCACGACTGAGCTACGGCTGTGCTCCCCAGAAAATGTATTATCCGTTTACCTGGGACACAGCCCTGGGTCTATTGTAGAGCTGGGGAGCTTGTGACTCACCTCCAGATGGTGAACTCCAGATCCCATCAGCCCCTGTCAACATAGCCAATAGTCAGTGTTATGTACTGAGTTGAATATGATCCAAAAGGCAGCAGTCTGATTGGTCCTAGAACAATAGGGTCCAGAATGCAGCAGTCTGATTGGTCGACAGGAGCCACCCAATCCAGCTCCAGGTGGAAGTGAATCCGCAACCTGATTGGCCTACAGGAGAATCCTGGAATTAGCCAATCACGTGGGGCCCATTGTGTAAATAATGTATATAAATCAGACAATCTGGGGGAACTTCCATTCCTCCTCACCAATATGAGCTGAATAAAGAGCATGAAATCCACTCTCGACTCCGAGTATATTTCTGTCAGGGATCTTGTAGTCCAAGAACATCTAGAGAACTAAGCGCTGAAACTCAGATCCTCCAAGCTTCCCTATTTTCTAGGGACAGTCCAATGATTTACAGATGCCATCCAAGTTTTTGATTTATACCTGGAATGTCCCACTTTTCCTTAGGGACGTCCCTATTTTCAGTGGAGAAATGTTGGAGGGTATGGAGTTATCCAACTCCCGGGCCATCTGAAGGCAGCCCTGTATAGGGAAGGGATTTCTGTTTAATGTTTAATGTTTATTATGTTTTATATATGTTGGAAGCCATCCAGAGTGGCTGAGGCCACCCAGTCAGATGGGCAAGTTACAAATAGTAAAATTATGATGGAATAGGATGTCCCTATTTTCATCAGAGAAATGTTGGATAGTACGGAAACAGAGAGAATGGGCTGAGGGCCTGGAAGTCGCCGAGTACAAATCTCATATAAAAGCAGCTGGGCAAGAGGGCAGTGGGGGAAGAAAGAGCAGTGAGGGGAAGGGGGTCCTCTTTCTATCCTTTGGACCCTCTGGGAAAATCGACAAACCTGCTGTACCTGGAACTGGGTGCAGAGGGTGCCATCGAGTAGGACACAGTTGTGGGCAGCCTGAAGGAAATACCATCCACCATGGAAGCAAATGGAGAGCAAGAGACTAGGCTGATGTCCGCTGTTTCTAGGAACTTTTGTGAGACTTTTGTGGGCGAGCTGAGAGTTTTGTTGGACCCTGGATGAGAACCCGGAGGCTGAGTGGGAGAGTGTGTCAGAAGGGAAATGAATAGATATGGATTCAAATAGATTAGTAACTTTGTACTGATGTTCTTATGTGTAACAGTGTCTTTTTGTAATACTTTCCTCGTTGTTGCTTTGGTTTTCAGTGTGGTGTAGTGGTTAAGAGCAGTGGACTCATAATCTGGTGAACCGGGTTTGATTCTCAGCTCCTCCACATGCAGCTGCTGGGTGACCTTGGGCTAGTCACACTTCTCTGAAGTCTCTCAGCCTCACTCACCTCACAGAGTGTTTGTTGTGGGGGAGGAAGGGAAAGGAGAATGTTAGCTGCTTTGAGACTCCTTAGGGTAGTGATAAACTCCTCCTCCTCTTCTTCTTCTTCTTCCTCTTCTTCTTCTTCTTCTTCTTCTTCTTCTTCTATTTCTGTATCCCACTTAGAGATATTTTTTTAACATACAGTGGTACCTCGGGTTACATACGCTTCAGGCTACATACGCTTCAGGTTACAGACTCCACTAACTCAGAAATAGTGCTTCAGGTTAAGAACTTTGCTTCAGGATAAGAACAGAAATCGTGCTCCTGTGGTGCAGCAGCAGCAGGAGGCCCCATTAGCTAAAGTGGTGCTTCAGGTTAAGAACAGTTCCAGGTTAAGTACGGACCTCCGGAACGAATTAAGTACTTAACCTGAGGTACCACTGTATTAAGTGGTGTAGAAATTAAACAATCTATCAATCACCCTTGGTCTAAAGCAGAGCTTTCCAAACTTTTCATGTTGGTGACACACTTTTCAGACATGCATCATTTCGCAACACAGTAATGCCCACTGCACAAGGGACTTTGCCAGCCCTATGCTGGCAGAGCTGCTTCCTGCAAACACATTGGCAGAGCCAATCAGGTGTCCTGGCCAGTGCGTTTGCACCGTGCTGACCTCAGAGCTCCCTCCCCCTCTCAGAGACCCACCTGCTGGGAAGCTAACTCAGCAGCTCCACCCTACTCAGTGAGCCACGTCTACCTATTTGCCCCTCCCACCTCAGTGTTCATCCCCATTTCCTGCATGCATTAGCCCATATCCATGTAAGAAATTAAGCCGCCTTCCAGCTTGGCCTGGCATTCTTCAGCTCTAAATTGCTACAAGCAGCAGAAGGAGCAAGATGGAGCCATGCCAGAGACATTTGCAGGTAAGCTGTGTGCTTCAGATGGTGCAACGTGAACCAAGCGACAGACGATTGTAGAAGGCAAGCACAGAACAACGAGGTTCCCTAGCCATCAGGACATTATAGGGTGGGGTGGGGGCTATATTGTTGCTGACCGCAAGAAATTTGCATCAAATAGTGCAAAGCAGCCCATCTCGTTAACCCAAATCAATAGGGAATTACCATGCATTGATTTTGATGGTGTTAGATGAACATATATTGAACAAATTGTTTCCAATACTGGACACAGAAGAGTGCAACCTGGTGAAAATGAAAGTAGCATTTGTTACTTGCATGTGTCCCGTTCCTATATGAAGAGGAGAGTCTAATTTTAGTGCGCATAGGGCCCACAGGTAAGGAGAGCTGAGACCCACTTCGCTTCAGTAGTTCATTTCCCAACCTGCTTCACTTCCAGAGCAAGAAGGACTTGGTGTGAAGGGCATTCCAGGGATAAGAGTGGGGAAGAGGGAAGGGTTCAGTCAAGGCTGTCTTTAGCATATGCAGCGCCGTGGTGCAAAGATCTGCCCAGCGCCCCCAAAATTAGTTGTTTTTTTAGGGGGCCTCCCCAAAGTTGTTAAGCTTTTTTTAGGGGGCCTCCCAATATTTAGTGAGCTTTTTCTAGGGGGCCTATGATGATGATGATGATGATGATGATGATGATGATGATGATGATGATGATGTGGTTAAACTGTCTGACTAGGACCTGGGAAACCAGGCTTAGAATCCCCACTTGCCTATGAAGCCCACTGGGTGACCTTGGACCAGTCACTGTCTATCAACCAAACCTACCTCACAGGGTTGCTGTGAGGATAAAATGGAGGAGGAAAACCATTTACGCCACCTTGAGCTGCTTGTAGGAAAGGTAGGGATATAATAATAATAATAATAATAATAATAATAATAATAATAAAAATCACACTCTTTGGGAAGTCCATGGTGGAATCTGGAAAGGCACCAAGTTAAAAATGAAGGCGAAGCTGTTCAATTAGCAAGGCAACACCTGAATGCAGCAGAGATCAATATTTATTAATTGCCAATGGGCTGCATTTATCATGGCAAAGCATGCCGCTCCCCCCCTTGAAAGCTTGGCGAGCTAATATATGATCACTTATCAAAGTAAGTGGATTAGCCAGCAGCTGGAGCTTCCCAAGAAGAGGCTTTTAAGCCCGCAGATTGCATCACCGCAGTTCTCCAAAGTAGGTGAACCTCCTGTGCAAAGGGAAGGAAAGCACTTTCTAATCCCCTGGGATCAAAGATGCTGCGTAGAGATGTGGCGCGATGCTTTGGAAACCACAACGTGCAACGTTTTGGGGCGGGCACTTTTAGGACCATAGGAAACTGACTTACACAGAGTCGGAGTCTTCATCCACTGAGCTCAGAACTGTCTGCACTGGCTGGCAGCAGTTCTTTTGGGTTTTAGGATGGAGTCCTACCTGGAGATGCCAGGGACTGAACGTGGGGTCTTTTGCATGCTGAGCAGATGCTCTTCCACTTAGCTACACCCCCTGTGCTTCCCCCACAAAAGCTCCAGGAATATAGGAAGCTGCATTATGCTGCCTTAGACCACCAATCCATCGGTAGTTCAGTAGTGCCTATGGTGTCTCGGATCTCTCCCAGCAATACCTTATCTGTTTATCTCCACTCTTTCTGGCTCTTTTGATCCACAGGATCATAGAGTTGTAGAATTGGAAGGTGCCAGCAGAGAGGAATCACCAGGGGAGGAATTGGCTGCACCTGAGTCGCCAAGAAGGAGGCGGAGCAAGCGATTAGAGCAGAGGTGGGCCAGCAGGAGGTGGGAAGGATGTGGCGTATATCTGGCCTTGGGAGGGGTCAGAAGCCAGTCACGTCAACTGACTCTGATGGTGAAGATGCCTTAAGAGAAAATTTAATGAAAATGATTTATAGATGGTACATGACACCAGTCAAGCTTGCAAAAATTTATCATTTGCCCGAAAATAAATGTTGGAAATGCAAAGAGACTGAAGGTACATTCTTTCACCTTTGGTGGACATGCCCAAGGATTAAGGCTTTCTGGGAGATGATCTATAATGAAATGAAAAAGGTATTTAAATATACCTTTCTGAAGAAACCAGAGGCCTTTCTCCTGGGCATGGTCGGCCAACTGGTGCCAAAGAAGGATAGAACTTTCTTTATGTATGCCACAACAGCAGCAAGAATACTTATTGCAAAGTACTGGAAGACACAAGATCTACCCACCCGGGAAGAATGGCAGATGAAGGTGATGGACTACATGGAACTGGCGGAAATGACTGGCAGAATCCGAGACCAGGGAGAAGAGTCGGTGGAGGAAGATTGGAAGAAATTTAAAGACTATTTACAGAAACATTGTAAAATTAATGAATGTTAGAATGATGTTGGAATGAATTTATGTGATTTTAGCAGAAATGTTACAAAGGTTTAGGAAAAAACAGACTGTTAATTGGTGAAAGGAGGGAAAGTAAAGCTACATTAATATTAAGATAAATTTCAGGATAAAAATTCGAAAAGATGGGAAGGATTTGCGAAATAGCTAACTGAACTAGAATACAAAAAAGGGAGGTGTGAGGAGGTAAAGGAAACAAGCAAATGAAAGACAAGTTATGGGAAGGTTCGATTTCTTTTTTTCTTAATTGTTTCTATTTTTCTGTTTTTTTATTGTGATGTGTTGTCTTGTTTTTGTTTAATTTGGTGTTTTTCCTTTTTTCTTTTTGTAACCTTAAAACTTCAATAAATATTACTTTAAAAAAAAAAAGACTCTGATGGTGAAGGATGAGTTGTGAAAACTTGGACTGCTGTAAGCCTGTTATTGAGAAATAAACCCCAGCCACTTAAACTGCCAGCGTACTGTGGGAAAAGCGCTAAACCTGACAGAAGGGATCCCAAGGGTCATCTATTCCAACCCCCTGCAATGCAGGGATCTCAACTGAAGCATCCATGACAGACAGCCACCCGATCTCTGCTTCAAAACCTCTCCAAGGAAGGAAAGTCCGCCACCTCCCGAGGGAGTCCTTTCCACTGTCGAAGAGCTCTTGCTGTCAGAAAGTTCTTCCTGATGTTGAATCAGAATCTCCTTTCTTGTAACTTGAATCCATTGGTTCGAGTCTTACCCTCCAAAGCAGGAGAAAACAAGCTTGCTCCATCTTCTACGTAGCAGCCCTTGAGATATTTGAAGATGGCTATCGTATCACCTCTCAGTCTCCTCTTAATCTTGCTAAACTTGCTGTCATCCTATTCTATTCTTTCCTTTCTTTTTCTTAGTACCAAAGACGTCTTTCCCATTGGGTTTTCTGTAGGGTTACCAGATGTCCCCAGTTCCCGAGACAGTCCCCAGATTTGCAAATCTGTCCCCAGACAAATTCTGTCCCTGGAATGTCCCCAGATTTGCAATCTGTCCCCAGGAAACATTGCAGTGGCAGCCTCAGCAGCCCGGAGCCAGCCTGGTAGCACAGTTGGCTCTGGCTGGCTTCGGGAGCTGCTCACTGCCTGCTACTGCTGAAGGGGAACCAGGGATGTCTGGTGGCACAGATCTCCTGCCCCCTTCCCCCTTTGTTTTGACAGAGGCTCAGAAGTCACAGGAGGGCGGCGGGCAGTTGCCCAGTTTTTTAAAAACTCTGCGCATTTATGTTTCACAGGGTGCGAAAGAAGGGCTTTGCAGCTTTATACAATATGCATGTGTGCTTGGGCCCAGGGTTTTTTGCCTCACCATTCCCACTACTGACTCCCTGTTGCTACTCAGTTTTTGTTTTTTTTAAAAAAAAAAGTGTCCCTGGATTCATTGAAAAAAATCTGGTAACCATAGTTTACTGGCACGTTGCGCTACGGTGCCGGCCTCTCAGGGGCGCCCCAGCGAGTGGGGGAGCTGTGCAGCTTTTCCGGCGGCCTCCCCTTTTCCTCTTGCATGCCCACCAGCTGCGCCCCATCAACCATATGGCTGGCGTGCGTGCAACTTGCCTCCCAAGCCCCCACGGGAGGGGAGCGACCCCCACAGAGGCTTGGGAAAAGGTCGAAAACTCTGGGAAACGGGGGTGGGGTGGGGCACTGGAAGGATCTTTGCACCACAGCGCCGGATATGCTTAAGATGGCCTTGCTTACTATACCTCTACTCCAAAATGGAGGTGTTGGCGTGATCGACCCACTGTTGGGCCTGAACTCTTCACAACGTCCCACCCATTCAAGACCAACAGACTAGTAGCTCATTGTCTTCCTCCGTTACCTTGTCTGCCTGTTCTTGGTGCAATGTCAATCACAGCCTCAGATTTATGGACCAATTCCAAATGGTTTTTCTGCACATGACTGGCCCCATCTGAGCCAAGGGGAGGGTTAGTTTCACTCCCCCCCCCACACGCAAAAAGGTGTTCTGCACCTTCTCCCAAACATGTTTCACCACCCACACCCTCAACCTCTGATTATTTACAGAATGTTTATTCAATAAAAGCTGAATGATGGCATCTTGCGGCCCATAAATCTAAAAACAATTACCTGCAATGTGTGTGGGGTGAAGTCACTGCTGGAGGCAGAGGCTCCTCTATTTATTTGGTTGTCATTTGAGGCAACGGGGAGGAGGAGATGGCTTGAGAAAACAAGCAGCCCCACCAAGATCCATTTAACTCTGTTCAATAAAAGGGAGGTGTGTTTGTGTATCTCTCTCTGTGTGTGTTTGTGTGTTAAAATGCTGGTGGTAAAATCCACAAGTGGAATCTGACCGCATGTTTATCTTTCCAGAAACCAAACTAGGAATCTGCTTGTAAAGTGTCCAGTGTGTTATTAAGGAAGTTTGTTTTCCCATACTGGTTGTCTTGTTTTTTTGTTTTGAAAAAGGAGAAATCTACGATCCGATCAGGTTTGGCCTTCCTGGAACTGAGAAGCCAAGAGCCTAAGCAAGTCACTGAGTAGTTACATAGTAGTCATTGGGGATAAATGTGATGTTTTCCAAGACAATACGCAACCATCCTTTGAGATTTGTGCGTCTCCAAATTTTGCAATACAGTCCTTCATCTGCATTGTTGTGGTATTGTTGAAAAAAATATGCACACTAGAGCAAAATGTGCATTAAACATAGTAATATATTAGTGACAGTAACATGCAAAATTGCATTATATTAAAGAAAATTGCTTTGCAAAAATACCCATAACAGGGGAAATCGCGTACAAAAGTGCCCTGGGCCTAAGTTGTTCAGGGCCTTACAAATTATTGCAAGGGCCTTGAACCTGGTTCGGTAACAGATAAGCAACCATTGCAGATGTTTTCACAATGGTGTCCCATGATGTCTGCTATCTACCTCCATCAGAAGTGTAGCCATCGCCTGCACCAGCTGCAGATTTTGGACCAGGCTTAAGGGCGGCCCCACACTGCACACATTGCCATAATGCAGCCTCAAGATTACCAACCCAGTGGTCATTTTGTCCAGGGAGCAGCTGCAACTGATGGACCAGATGAAGCTCGTGGACATCCCTCCTGGCCACAGAAGACATTTGAGCTTCTAGTGACAAAGATGTATTCAAGAGTGCCCCCAATCTGCATCCCTGCTTCTTCAGAGGGAGGGAGACCTTGCTTATCCCCCAGAAATGGGAACCACCTCCCCAAAGAACCTTAATCTTTCCAGGATTCAAACATATATATGTTGCAAGCTGCCCAGAGTGACTGGGGCAACCCATTCAGATGGATGGGGTGCGAATAATAAAATTATTGTGAATGATTATGCATCTATGTCCCCATTTTCATCTCCCAGCCTGGGTGGACCTGCCATTTCATACCAAAGCAAATACGAAGGCTGGGCTGCTTTAAGGTCCTTCCCCCCCCCCCCGGTTCTTTCTTCCTTTTTGGTCAGGAGGAATCAATTGAGTTGCCCTCCTTCTTGTCTTTTTTTCTTTTGACATAGACTCTAATTAGGCCTTTTAGCTCTTCAGCCACAGCTCTCCCCCCACCGTTAAATTAAAGAAGCGGGGAGGGAACAAAGCCAGGGTGCTGGTGGGACACATGGAAGAAATTAAACCCCTGTCCTTTCCCACTGATCTGTGTCGAGTTCCAGAAGAATAAACACTGAACAGTGAAGTTTGCCTGCAGCAAAGCAGAAGCTTGAATGAAAAGGGATGTTGTGGCTGAAGTCTTCAGACCACTGATTTGGGACTCATTTGCCCAAAGTCCACGAGGGTTTAATTGCAATCCCTGACCATTTCCTTTTCTCCCTTTCCTTTCTTTTTTATTTATTTAAAAAACTCCTTACATCCCTTTTCTCTCAAAGCACATATGAAGACGATTGAAGCTCTGCAGAACCAACCAGTTCAGCATTTTCTTTCCCACAGACGATTCTCGGAATCTATGCAAAAATGGGTGTTTCTGACCAGCTTTTGTCTATGGTGCCTGTTGATTTCTTCCCTGGGGAAACTGGTCCTGGCCAAGAACGTATCTACCCAGTGGCAGCTGGCATAATAGTAGTAGTAGTAGTAGTAGTAGTAGTAGTAGTAGTAATAATAATAATAATAATAATAATAATAATAATAATAATAATAATTTTATTTATATGCCACCCATCTGACTCCCATTAGGGAGAATGGAGACACTCCACTCCATCTTTTGCCTGCCATCCTACTTACAATCAGGCCAGAGGATAGTGCTGTTTGTCAGCTTCCTCTTTCCCAGTCTCAGTTTTGCCCTTGTAGATTTCAAAATGGAGGAGGATAGGGACAGCATTAGAATGAGCTGGTTCTGACTACCATCATTGCCTCTGAGTCTACCTTCTTGACAGGAGTGAGCCGGCAGTAAACCACACCTTTCAAGTTGGAGTTAACGCTTTATTGGCAAGAACATGATTGGCACAGACTTGGCCCAGTGCCAGGCCCAGTGAGCATAGCAGCTCATCCCCAGTAGGTCTTGCCCCATGGATCAGTTGCCAAGGCTGAAAGTCCCCACCTCCCCACGTCTGAGTCCCCTCTTATCCAGGGCTTTCTTTGCCTTTGTGATGCCAACCTCTCCCCCATCCTCTTCATGCCTCTTTGGGTTCTGGCAGACAAAGGGGGAGGGGAGCTTCTTGCAACAGGAGGGGAAGCGACCTGTGACTCTTCATCATCCTGACTCATCTTTGCCCCTTGGCTTCCCTCATCCCATTCTCCCACTTCAGCTTCTGCCTCTGATTCTGGACTACTCTCTGCCACAGACTCTCCCCGCTCACTAAGCCCTGTTACCTCCTCTTCCTAGTCTACTCCCTCATCTCTGTCTGACCATTCATTGTCATCCCACCATCACTCCCTGGGCTCTTAGCCTTCTTCCCTTGGGGGTTCCCCAGCTGGTTCCTCCCACTATTCCTCTACATCCAAGCGGTCTATGACGCTGCTGTTGGTCTCCCTGTTTTCTGCCCTAACAGTCCCAATGGCCACCAGCCACCACTGTTCATAGCTCTCCAATGTTCAGGCTGTTTCAGGACTTGGATGGTTTAGCAGTGCCCAATCACGGCTGCTCTGCTCTGCTCTGAGTTGAATGTGGAGCACCAATTCTTCCTTCCAGACAAGACCATAATAAGTCCTTCCCTCCCTTGATCACTGAACTGGCACCACACCAAAACAGGCAACCATGAGACACTGCTAAGAAGACCACATGTCCCAGAGATGTGCTTGTTACACACTCAAATTGTTGCACTGGTGTTGCAGCTTCGTCGACAAGCTGTAATTAGACATGCACTTGGTGTTTTGATGTTTAGGAAGCTGTTGAATATATTTTTGTTTAAGAAGGCTTTCTCTGAAGCTTGACCTGGTCATTTTGTGGAATTCCATCCCCACAGGGGACCTTATTATATACTTTATTGTATAGGAAAAAACACCTCTTTACCCAAGCTTTTCACATAGTAGATGTGTGTTTTCAGGATCCACCCAGTGGCTATAATTTAAATTGTTGTAACCTGTCTTGGGACCTTACATAAAGGGTGTGCAATGAGCTGAAATCGTGACGGTAATCATTTTAGAGAATAACAATCGCACAATCGTAGAAGCAGTCTTACGGTGCTGAGTTTGCCACTTTTGCAAACTTTGGTATCTCATTTCGTTCTGTTGCACCCTGCTTCGATAACTTTGGCTCGGGAAGCGCTTTATAAATCTGAAAACAGATCTTCACATAAACGAAAGACCGAATTTCTGTGAGAATATACCCAGATAGGACTGCATTCTTCTCTCCACATTAGGCAGACAATGTGCGCATAAGCTTCTTTGCTTCCCCATGTCCCGTGTGCCACACAAGCGCAGTTCTACTCTGAAGAAACACCCCCTTGCACAAAAGGTTCATTACTTTATAATTGGCATCTCTTCATAGTGTGGCTCCTCTCTTCATACCCCTTAATCCTTTGTGTGCTCCACAATTGGCGGCCTCCCTCATTTCCTCACAGTTTAGTGGCTCTAGAGAATGCCTTTCATCCCATTGTTAACCCCAATCGTTACCCATTTCCCATCCTAGGCCTGAAATGGCCTGGCTGTCTGTTAGTGCAAAACTGCGGATGACCTCCCTTGTCCTAGGAAGGAGATCTCCCCTAGGACATTAGTGTGAGAGTCTAGTCTCCCTCTGTGGGCGAGATTGCTCCCTACCCAGGCAAGAAATAGAAGATCACAGCTGGACATCTAACTGGGCCCCAGGTCATTAGCAAGACAAAAAAATAAAATAAAATACCTGATGGAATGCGGGGCTTTAAAGTCCATTCCATCCCCAGAGAGGAAGGTTTCTAAAGAAAATGGAAGCTCAAAACATGAGAGGTTTCCTTCATTTTTAAAGAAGACAAGGGAAGATTAGTTTACTGACAACAAATCTCAAGGTTTAATTGCATGGGGGAGGTGGTTAGAAGGGTTCTGTTCTTCAGAGAAAGCATTGCCAATTGTTATGCTCGTGAGGTGACATCTGAACCGAGACTATTTTTTCCAGCTGTGTTTTTCAGTTAGAACAAAAAGCTTGGAAGATAAAAGTCTCATATAAAATTTCCAGCCTCAGACTTGCTGATCAGACTCCAGGGGGGAAAACTCTTCTAATTTGAACAGTTTGATATTGTATTATTTAGCATAACTACATGCTATATAATACAATATTTAGGTGTTGTAGAACTCCTATTGATTTTCTGTTAGGCTCTGATCAGATGCACCATCGTTATAAAATCTGCGCTCCTGAAGTAATTGTTAGGTCTTCAGTTGTACAATCTGCATTTTGACAATCCTCCCAACCATGGTTTGGAGGACTGAGAATCAACCATGGCTTAAGCATACCCTCCTCCTTCCCCCCCTTGCCCTCCGCCCCTCTTGCAGACTGCTTAATGCTTTGATCAAACTACGGTTTTTTGTTACATCTGAACCAATAAACTGTGGTTAAAGTAAGCCCTCCAAACCAGAATTGCAAACCATGGCTTGATCTTAGCTTGCAAACCTGCTTCAGAGAGCTCACTCAAACCACAGTTTCCTAGTTCGGCAAGCATGGGAAACTATGGTTTATTGATTTCTTCTTTATTATTATAAATGCATTAATTTATTCCATTTTTATCCCACTCTTCCTCCCAAAGGAGCCCAGGGCAATTTGATAAAATCTGCTAGCAATTGATTAAGCCATGCACAAGAGGAGAGGATAGCAGGGGTGAGGGATGGAAGGAGTGCTTGAACCCTTGGTTCATCCCCAGTCACAAACATTTGGGAGATTGCTTGAATGAACAATGGGAGAAAAAAGTCAAAGATAGTAAAACATTATAAAGCTATTAATTAGCGAGGATAATCCCTAAATATTTATTTGTTAATCAAAGCAAGAACATCAATGTTCTCTTTCCCTAAAATCAAATTACCTCCCCACCTTTAATGGCCATTTGAGGGAGCTGGGGATTTCTTTCTAATGGATCACTATCTGTCCTACACATGTCTACTCAGAAGTAAGTCCCATTGATTTCAGTGATGCTTGCTCCCTGATAAGTGGATAGAGGACTACAGCCTAAGTCAATATTTCACTTAATGCAACACAACGTGACTCTTTTGAGCTTTTGATGCCAGCTGAAGACTTGCCTGTTCACTCAGGTCCTTGGCTAGAGCTGGCTGCTCTGCTGTGAAATGCAAATTTTGGTTTTGTTTATGTTGATGCAATTTATTGATATATTGCTATATTTTTATTCTGTTCATAGACATCATACCTTGCTTTGACACTACTAGCAATGAATGAAATATATGAGGCAGTAAGCTACACAAAGTATACTGAAGCCCATTACTACATTCTGATATTCCATGCATCAAGCAATGGTGAAATAATAAAAAAAAATGTTTGGATGCCTATTAATATAAGTGGATGCATATAATATAATTTAATGTGCACTTTTAAAAATGCATGAAAATTTCTATTATTATTTTATAGTGCATAAAGTAAGGTACAGGTATCCCAGACTTAGGTGCAGAATAGGGATGGCAGATGAATTCAATTCACTTTGCATCTTAAGGCAAGTTTACCTAATTCATGCTTTCCAAAACAAGTTGTGAACTAAAATATAGACATCCCTCAAAACTGACACTTCTCCATCCAAGTAATATGTGCAAAATTACATGTGCTAGGGGAAAGTGTACAGTGATACCCCGGATTAAGAACTTAATTCATTCTGGAGATTTGTTCTTAACTTGAAACTGTTCTTAACCTGAAGCACCACTTTAGCTAATGGGGCCTCCTACCCCCACTGCGCGATTTCTGTTCTCATCCTGAAGCAAAGTTCTTAACCCGAGGTACTATTTATGGGTTAGCGGAGTCTGTAACCTGAAGCGTCTGTAACCTGAAGCGTCTGTAACCCGAGGTATCACTGTACATACAAATGCACACATTATATTTTTTTTATATGAATATTTATTAGATTTTCCAATTTTATATAAACACAAAAAGAAAAAGAAAAAGAAAAATATTAAAAACAAGTCAATTTCAATAACAGTTTTTCAATAACATGATTCTTTGACTTCCTCATACCTCCCCTTCTTGTTTCTAATTCAATTTGTTAATCCAGCAAATCCTAATCTCTTAACATTCCTTTTAAAATAACACCTTATTTTCCACTCAACTTTTTTTTTAAATTTAATAACTTAAACAATTTTAATCCCTATTATCTTTGTCATAACAGCTAGAGACCACAAAAGTTCAATCCAACATCTTTTCAGAGTTCATTAATTTTGTAGTATTTCTGTAAATAGTCCTTAAATTTCTTCCAATCTTCTTCTGCTGACTCTTCTCCCTGGTCGCGGATTCTGCCAGTCATTTCTGCCAGTCCCCAAATGCACACATTATATTAGGGGTACTTGCTTTGAAAAAAATGGTGTATTAGGAGAAATTTGCACTAAAATACTAGTGAACATTCATGAAAACTTTTTTTTCTTAATCAGACTCATACAGAAATGTGAAGAACCGAATTTAGGATTCATCTGAGAAAATAAAAAACAAAATGACATATTTGCCCATCCCTGGTGCTGATTCATGAAATCCATTCCTTTCCTTTTTTGATGGGAAAGAACTACATTGTGTGGAACTCAATCTGAGTCACACACTGGAGCAAAGAATTTGCACCGCTGTGGGAAAATAATCTTTGGTCAAGGGAAGCAAGTAAAATGAGACCAACACCATTCAGTGACAAACCCACACAGCAAAACAGGCAGTTGGCCATATGAAGTGTGGGCAGCTTCATGTACTTTTGAGTCTTATGTGGGACGTGTCCTCTTTTCCAGGCTAAACACACCCAGCTCCTTCAAGTGTTCCACTCTATAGTATTGTATGATGCTGTTGTGTAAAATGTCATGCTGAGTATTGATATATACTGCTATTAAAGTGTTTGCAGTGATTAACACACTTAATAACCTTATTTGATGCATGATCGGTTGGAGGATTGATGGCAGCTAACAGATTGAGGTTGAATCCTGACAAGACAGAAGTACTGTTTTGGGGGACAGGGGGTGGGCAGGTGAGGAGGACTCCCTGGTCCTGAATGGGGTAACTGTGCCCCTGAAGGACCAGGTGCACCGCCTGGGAGTCATTCTGGACTCACAGCTGTCCATGGAGGCACAGGTCAATTCTGTGTCCAGGGCAGCTGTTTACCAGCTCTATCTGGTACGCAGGCTGAGACCCTACCTGACCGTGGACTGTCTTGCCAGAGTGGTGCATGCTCTGGTTATCTCCCTTTTGGACTATTGCAATGCACTCTATGTGGGGCTACCTTTGAAGGTGACCCAGAAACTACAACTAATCCAGCATGTGGCAGTTATACTGGTGATTGGGAGCAGCTGCTGAGACCACATAACACCGGTCTTGAAAGACCTACAGTCGCTCCCAGTAGGTTTCTGAGCACAATCCAAAGTGTTGGTGCTGACCTTTAAAGCCCTCAACGGCCTCGGTCCAGTATACCTGAAGGAGCGTCTCCACCCCCATTGTTCAGCCCAGACACTGAGGTCCAGCTCCAAGGGCCTTCTGGTGGTTCCCTCCCTGTGAAAAGTGAGGTTGCAGGGAACCAGGTAGAGGGCTTTCTCGGTCGTGGCACCCACCCTGTGGAACACCCTCCCGTTAGATGTCAAGGAAATAAACAACTACCTGACTTTTAGAAGACATCTGAAGGCAGCCCTGTTTAGGGAAGTTTTTAATGTTTGATGTTTTATCACTTATTATTATTATTAATATTCTGTTGGGAGCCACTCATAGTGGCTGAGGAAACCCAGCCAGATAATAATAAATAATGTATTATTATTATTATTATTATTATTATTATTATTATTATTATTCTAGGGCTTATTTTCCGCCAGAACTGAGTTCCAACACCTCTCAGGTGGGCATCATTGACATTATAAGGGTGTACAAAAGAGGCATTCATCATGAGTTCTGGCACCTCTTTTTCTAAAAAAAATATCACCGATTCTATGATTCAATTGTTTTTGTGCATTTCCCCACAAAGAAGTGCTGTGTGCTGAGATATGCATCACACACAAAGCAACCAAACGTTCCAGCAACTGGCATTGAGTTCAGGATGTCGGCAAGTCAGATCTCTTTGCAGATAGTAACTTAAAGTCAGCTAGTCCCTTTGCTTCCATGGTAGTTTGGGGACAGCGGCGCTTCAGGGTGACAGCAATTGCCAACCTATGACTGTAGGAAAGGGCTCCTGGAAGTTACTAAGAGAGACCTCACAGGAAGCTCAGAGACCTAGAAAAAGGAAGGTCATAGAGGGAAGGTCATAGAGGCTTTGGGGGGAAATAGGAGCCAATTATCACCCAACAGTCACGAAATTAAGACGCCTGCTTCTTGGGAGTAAAGCAATGACAAACTTAGACAGCATCTTAAAAAGCAGAGACATCACCTTGCCAACAAAGGTCCATATAGTTAAAGCTATGGTTTTCCCAGTAGTGATGAATGGAAGTGAGAGCTGGACCATAAAGAAGGCTGATCGCCAAAGAATTGATGCTTTTGAATTATGGTGTTGGAGGAGACTCTTGAGAGTCCCATGGACTGCAAGAAGATCAAACCTCTCCATTCTGAAGGAAATCAGCCCTGAGTGCTCACTGGAAGGACAGATCGTGAAGCTGAGGCTCCAATACTTTGGCCACCTCATGAGAAGAGAAGAGTCGGACACGACTAAACGACTAAACAACAACAATCACCCAACTAGCAAAAGGGTACAGGCATCTCCCAGCAGCATTCCTGCAGCAGGGCCACTCCTCACCTAGAGGAGCACTAACAATGATAGGAAAGATGGCCCGGCTTCTGAAAGCCTGGGATTCAAATGTTTTCCAGCCAAGACTTTCTCATTAATAACTCAACACACACTAAAATGGCCATGATGGTTGTAATCACAATTATATAAAATAAGATAAAATTGCACACTCATGAGTGGACCAGAGTTCTGTTTCACTGTGTGCTGGAGTCAGAGAAGCAAACACAGGGATGTAGAAATATAGGAAGCTGCTTTATACTGAATCATAGCATTGGTCCATTCATCTCAGTGTTGTCTACACCGTGTCAGGCTTCAGGGAATTGGCTTTCTCCCCCGTGGCAGTAGATAAGCAGAACAAAGGAAAAGAAGTCTTCTTATCAGTTAGAAACTTTAATAATCACAGCGAGAGAACAAAGAACACATCTTCTAGAAATGGCGGTGCTCCCAATTAAGGATCTCACCCCCTTCTGTCCCTATTAATCTACATCACTTCTACGTTTTTTAATCTGAGCTTGCACCCTCCGTGCTTTCTGTTCTGCCATTTTCTGAGCTCTCCGTGACTTTGGAAGTAGAAGAAGAAGAGTTTGGATTTATTATCCGGCTTTATCACTACCCGAAGGAGTCTCGAAGTGGCTAACATTCTCCTTTCCCTTCCTCTGCCACAACAAACACTCTGTGATGTGAGTGGTGCTGAGAGACTTCAGAGAAGTGTGACTAGCCCAAGGTCACCCAGCAGCTGCATGTGGAGGAGCGGAGACGCGAACCCGGTTTACCAGATTATGAGTCTGCCACTCTTAACCACTACACCACGCTTGGAGAAGGAGGGTGGATGCTGTCTAGAGAGTGTGAATCTGTTAGCCCTGTCTCTCCCAGTGTTTCTTCTCCTAGCTGTTCCCCATCCAGTACTTCCCAGCTTCTGCCTTCTGAACTATGCCCCTCTGCAAACCACTGTTCCAAATCTATACTGTCCTCTTGCTCCTGGGCAAATTCAGGATCTGGATCTGGAGCGGGGGGGGGGGGGAAGGCTCCCACCATTCCTCCTCATTGCAGCCCACCTCAGCAAGGTCCCTGACACACAGACTGCCAGCAGGTCTTCAGGATTCAAGGCAGAGATTCTTTCTGAATCTTACCTGGAAATGCTGGGGATTGAACATGGGACCTTTGGCATGCAAAGCAGGTGCTCTGCCACTGAGTTGTGTTTGTTCCCCTTCTTCAGGAGATGCAATGATCCTGAAAACCTGGAAAATTTTTCCCCCATCTGTAGCAGCTGGCTTGATGCTTCTACAACAGGGTGTCATGAGCTGGCTGGATGCAGAGGAGTGCTGAGAGGCACTAGCTGGGGAACCCCCAAGGGAAGGAGGTTCAGAGCTGGTGGTTGGAAGGCAATGAGTAGTCAGGGAGTGAAGATGGTGTAGGCTGGGAGGAGGAGGTGTCGGAAGCTGAAGGGGCAACAGGGTTTAGTGAGCAGGAAGAGGCTGGGCCAGAGAGCAGTCTAGAATCAGAGGAATAAGAGGGGCAGGAGACCAGCTCCCCTCTCCCTGGTCTCCCAGAACACACAGAGAAATAAAGAGGGCAGAGTAAAGAGAGACAAGACGATGGAGCTTTAGGCTGCTTGGGAAGGAACCAGGTGAAGAGAAGTCTTAGAGAGAGGTGGGGCAGGGACCTATAGATGGCAAAGTTAACATGTTTGATGAGAGAAAAATCATTACAAACATTTGTTAAGGATTGTAAATTTCTTATGGACTTTTTGCATGAAAGGGGAAATGAAGTTGTAATATTGGGATTCGAAGACTGAAAAAAAATTACGGGTTTATAGAATATAGAAGGGTTGGATTTTAAGGAATGAATATTATATTTAGCTGCAGTAAAGAGAGGCAGAAGTCCTTTTACTCTTTTCTACCTTTCTGTAGTTTTACTTTTCTTTCCCTTTTCTCTTCCTTTCTCCTTTTCTTGTCTTTTCTTTTTTCTGACTTTGTTCTATTTTAGACTAAGTAGCTGCCTTATCTTAGTATATAATTTAAAGGTTACTTTGCAATGGGTAAGTACTTTTGTATATCTATGAATAAGCATCAATAAATGAGGCATGAACACTCCAAAAGGTCTTGCTCCTTCATTCATCACAGGTTTGGGTCCAGCCCAGATCAAGCATGGCTCTGTCCAGCTTCTCAGTCTGCTGCCTCAGCCCACACACACACTGGCCATTGTGTATCTATCTTCCAGCTAGCAAAGGCAGCGGAAAGGCCCACCCACTTGCCCTATGGCACAGGGCAACCTCTCTGGTTGTGCTAATCATGATGCTTGACTACTCAGCCACACCCACTGGCTAGACAAAAGGATGCTGATGAAGGTACTTTATTGGGCAGCTAAGGCCATTGCGTGGCAAGTCCCCTCCCCCATGTGAAATGAAGACACTGGACACATTATTTAAGGTTAATGGGCATAAAAAGGCCACAACTTTATTGATTGCAGAATTGAAAGGTATTGGCCTTTGGCATTGGCTCCTATCGACTACCCGGCATGGAGACCGGGAAGGGTTATCCACAAGCCGTGGGAGTCCTGTTGAAGTACGCCAACTAGGATCCCATGGGTGTCACCGCTCGGGGGCGTGCCGGAGGCCCTTACCTCCCTAGGTTTCGGACAAGGCAACGCCCCCCGGAGTCCTCTACCGGACTACCCTTTTCATTGGGGGAAGGTGATGGCGCTTCCTTCCCCCCATTCATTTGCATAACAATTCAACCCCCTGCCAATGCCTAACCGCCAATACCGCGTAAGTTGTGACGATTGCTACGAGGTAGGCGAAAAAACCAAAAGGCTAGAAGTGTGCCAAATTGGAAAAATTCCTACCAGGCCCCTTGCGGCGACCAACCAGAGTCCATAGCAAGGTCATGGCTAGCTAAGCCTAAAGGGTGGGTGGGATGGGAAAAAACCGCTCAGCTGGAAAGGGGAAAGAGGGCGGTCCCCGGGCGTGCCTGGCCTTAAATATGCTAGGCCCCGCCTCCCCAGCCCGACGATTGCCGGGCAGGGTCGAAGGCACGCCCGGGGATTCCCTGTTCTCGCGGGGGCAAAAGGCCAGCCCCCGCGTGTGTGGGAGGGGTTAGCCCGCAACCCCCTCTCTTCCCTAAGCTCAGAAATGGCTTTGTCTTCCAACTGCCTAGTTCAGCAATAGGATCCTTTTATCAGTTTTTAACTCTTCCCGGGTACAGGACCCTGAGAACTGGAAGGGACTCAGGGCATTTTGCAGGCTGAACCCCCACACCTGTAACATTTTCATAATGTTGCTTGAAATTAAAAAGGTAAAGGTAAGGACCCCTGACAGTTAAGTCCAGTCGCAGACGACTCTGGGGTTGTGGCGCTCATCTTGCTTTACAGGCCGAGGGAGCCGGTGTTTGTCCGCAGATAGTTTATCTGGGTCATGTGGCCAGCATGACTAAGCCGCTTATGGCGCAACGGGACACCGAAACCAGAACAGCACACAGAAACACTGTTTACCTTCCTGCCGGAGTGGTACCTATTTATCTACTTGCTCTTTTTGGCATGCTTTCGAACTGCTAGGTTGGCAGGAGCTGGGACTGAGCAACGGGAGCTCACCCCGTCATGGGGATTCGAACTGCCGACCTTCTGATCGGCAAGCCCAAGAGGCTCAGTGGTTTAGACCACAGCGCCACCCGCTTCCGTGCTTGGAATTATGTTATATATTTTTGGTGATGCATTTCAACAACACCAAACACCCCCAAGAGGGAGGTGAGAAGGAAAATAGTTTTTCTGCCATTTCACATCCTGCAGGAAAACCTGTGAAATTTACAATGCATATATAAAACTGAGCCGTAGAGTCAGGCACTTTTCTTAGTTAATTGCTCTTCAGTTTCACATTTCAGCTCTGCTTTCTGCATTGATTTATTAATAAATCTGGATCAAAATTGAGAGATTTACCAATTTTTGGCTAGAATTGGCATGCGCGGTTCATCATTCCCCCCTGCAATGATTTATGTAAACTCCTCCAGATCAGTCTCAGCCTCCTGCCTTCTCAGATAATGAAATCTTAGTTATTCATCAAAATCTGTATTTTATGTACTACATGCTATGAGCTATTCTACACACAAATATGGAACTCTAGAAAGCTTAAGCTGACATCTAAGAGCAGAATCAGATGTAGCAAATTGACAAAGGCCAGTTCTCAGTTATTGCACCCTTCTCAAAATTGGTTGTTTTGATTTGGCTATGTTTTACTGAGGGAGACAAAATTGTTTGGGGGAGCAAATTGGAGGTCCAACAGGATAGCTGTTGTACTTAGCTTGTACTCAGCAACTTTATTATTATTTTTTAATTTGGGGAAATTCAAAATGGCGGCTGTCATACAAAACGGCAGGACCAAATAACAACCAAAGGATGCAGAGCTACACTGAATCTCTGGTAGACTTTGTTCCCCAGGAAAGGTCCTCTTGTACACCTGGATGGATTCAGTGGCCTGTCTGGATGGATGGAGTCAGTCCAAAGTCTGGGGGAACTCTGCTGCCTATTGCAATGCAGCAATTTGCAGTTTGCTGGCTTTCCACACTAAACTACCACATGCAGCCCACACCTGCAGCATATATATAAGGCACTATTCTACCACTGTAATGTTCATGGCTTTCCCCAAAGAATCCCAGGAATTGTAGTCTGCAAGTATGTGATTGTCCTGCAAGAGCTGTTCATCAGTGAAACGGACTCCCTTGGAAGGTGCTGAACTCTGCTTCACTGGAGGTTTTTAAGCAGAGTTTGGATGGTCATCTGTGATGGATGCTTTAGTTGAGGTGCCTGCATTGCAGGCGGTTGGACAAAATGATCCTCGGGGTCCCTTCCAACTCCCCAGTTCTATTAATAATGGTGCAAAGAGTTGTTAGGTAAAGGTAAAGGGACCCCTGACCATGAGGTCCAGTCGTGACCGACTCTGGGGTTGCGGCACTCATCTCGCTTTATTGGCCGAGGTAGCCGGCGTACAGCTTCCGGGTCATGTGTTCAGCATGACTAAACCGCTTCTGGCGAACCAGAGCAGCACACGGAAACGCCGTTTACCTTCCTGCCGGAGTGGTACCTATTTATCTACTTGCACTTTGACGTGCTTTCGAACTGCTAGGTTGGCAGGAGCAGGGACCGAGCAACAGGAGCTCACCCCGTCGTGGAGATTTGAACCACCGACCTTCTGATCTGCAAGTCCTAGGCTCTGTGGTTTAACACACAGCGCCACTGTTAGTAGACTGCTATTCCCTTCACAGAGTTTCTTGGGAAGAGGCATTGATTGTCTTTGGGGGAAGCTATGGCCATTAAAGTGAGGTGATAGTGCTTTCGATGTATAGCTGTCCAGAGTGGCTAATACACCCCTTTATTATTATTCTTATAGTGCAGATGTGAGCAACGACCCACCTAGGTTGTATCCAATGTTGTGCCAGCAGGGGTCTACTGGTGCAGTCGTGCTTCCGTCTCTTCTCCTCCCACTGCTTGCCCCACCAAACCAGCTCTAGGGATTCCCCCAGCCCTGCAGAGCCGATTTCGAGAGTGCCCAGTGAGCTGGAGGGAACAGGAAAAGGAAGAGGGTGCTCCATTGCACCAGTGAAGTTTCACCACGGGATATGGCTCCATCTCTTTGAGTTTTGGCAGCTCCCGAGAGGCCAAGCTGGAATTCCTTGTGGGAGAATGCAAAGATGCACATCAGAGCCAGCCAAACACTTGGCAAAGATTGCTCAGGTCAAAGAAGCCAGGTCATAACAGTGTCCATATTCTGGAGCTTGCGAATACAGGTGAGCCACTGTAGCAGGTATTCCAGCCATCATATCTACAAGACAGGCATCTGTCTGGGTGAGTCGTACTGCTGCTACTGCTGCAATTCACATCAGCCTCAAGAACTTCCAAGAACTCCTCTCTACCCTCTCGGAGCTATTGAAAACTGCAGATTGCTTTGCTCGCTGTAATTAATTTTAATCATATTTGCTCTGTGCTTATCAGTTATTAATAGAGCTCTTTGACCTGATTAGCTTCCTTTCATGTAATTAAAGAGTGAAGTCAAGCAGATGCCTCGCACGCTGGTTACAATACTCAATGTGGCTTTTAACTACCTGTTGGAAACACCAGCAGGAGATCTTGGGGGTTTTTTGCTGCTGTTGTTGTTGACCTGAAAACTTCAAAGGAGCTGCAGAGCTGTGCTATTATTTTTAAATGTGCTGATATTACTCTACAAGCCACGCATGTTACACTTTGATTTCGCAAAGTGCTTTATAATCTTTATTACAAGGATAAGCCAACACAGCGCCCTCCAGGTATTGGCAGGCTACATTTCCCATCAGCTCCAGCCAGTATTGTCAATCATCTGGAATGATGGGAATTGCGATCCAACATCTGGGGAGCATCATGTTGGCTACCCCCATGAGGTCCTCTCATGAGGACATAAGAAGAATCATAGAATCATAGAAGAATTGTAGGGTTGGAAAGGGACCACAAGGGTCATCTAGTCCAACCCTTTGCAATGCTCTGCTGGATCAGGCCAATGGTCCATCTAGTCCAGGATCCTGACCTCACAGTGGCCGGCCAGCTCCCTATTCATCTGCTGCTCATGCAACAGCTTTCTTAGGTAGGATAGCGTTTCTTTCCACTTTACAGCTGGGGAAACTGAGGTCTAACAATAGTGATCTCTTAGAGGCTGCATGCTCAGTCCATCTCAGAGGAAGGATGTTTAACAGAGATTCAAAGCAACCCTTCTAGTCACTGTACCATACTGGCAATGGCTGGCAACTTAAGCATACAGGCAATTATATCCCGCAGGAAGAGATGAAATAGTGGAAGAAGCTTTAAATTGTTATGATCACCGAGGACCAAAAAGGTGATTGGAGACACTGTCCAAATTCACACAACTTAAATGAGCTTCTGCTGTGGGGGATCACCTGTTTCTCTTCCCCTCCCCTTCCCCTCACTTGGAAGTAGAGCCAAAATTTCTCAGAGTCATATTTTTCTGATAATTTTTTTTGTTTCCCCACTTTTCTCCCCACCATTTTCCCCTTGACAACGCCTCTGAACAATGTAAGGTCCCAGATTTCGTGAAGGATGCAAAATGATGGACAGGTTGGTAACACAGTTGCTGCTTATGCTGTCCCTTGCCATGGCAAAAGCAGCAATGACTCCAAGCCGAAAATCTCGAGGCCTTTTAATGGGTAGAGCAGAACGCCAAAGATCACCATGCTTTCCACTGGTTACACCTGGCCTCCCTGCCAGCAGGCATTAGGTGTGCTGTGCTAAACGGCTGTATGAAGAGCCTCCCCACCTCTGTGAACCTCGCTGCAGCCATGTTTAATGGGGGCAGGGGGAGGCAAACACAGTGGTTTGCTAAGCCACACTACGAAACACCTCCCTGCTGTGTTAAACAGCTCACCTGGGTTACTTGCCGTTTGTGCTCCTTGCTCACTTGCCTGCTGCAGTTCATCGTGCTGCAATGTGACAATAACCTTAGATTTTTATCTATATAGGAAGATAAATAGATGATATAGATAGATAGATGATAGATGATAGATGATAGATGATAGATGATAGATGATAGATGATAGATGATAGATGATAGATGATAGATGATAGATAGATGATGATGATGATAGATAGATATAGATAGATGATAGATAGATAGATAGATGATAGATGATATATAGATAGATATAGATAGATAGATAGATAGATAGATAGATAGATAGATAGAGGGAGGGAGGTAAAGGGGACCCCTGACCATTAGGTCCAGTCATGACCTACTCTGAGGTTGTGGAGCTCATCTCGCTTTATTGGCTGCAGGAGCCGGCGTACAGCTTCCGGGTCATGTGGCCAGCATGACTAAGCTGCTTCTGGTAAACCAGAGCAGCACATGGAAACGCCGTTTACCTTCCCGTCGGAGCGGTACCTATTTATCTACTTGCACTTTGACGTGCTTTTGAACTGCTAGGTTGGCAGGAGCAGGGACCAAGCAATGGCAGCTCACCCCATCACAGGGATTCAAACCGCCGACCTTCTGATTGGCAAGTCCTAGGCTCTGTGGTTTAACCCACAACACCACCCGCGTCCTGGATAGGTAGATAGATGATAGATAAAAATACAGAGCTGTAAGGGGCAAGAGCAACACCAAGCTTTTATTAGGGGGAGGCTGATGTAATTTGGGAGGGGGTTGTTGCTGACATCATACTTTGGTTTGGAAGGAGGGAAATATTTCTGAATTCAGCCCACACAATACGCCAATGCACACCCTGCTGCAGTGATACACCAAAGTACCTCTTAAAAAAACCAAACAAAACCAAACCCACAAACTACTCCAAATCCCACCAGTACCATGGGATATCCATATTCAGTAGAAGTGTTGGCATCAGTTCCAGTGATGTGCTTCTTTTTTTCTAGAAGGAACGCCAAGCTGGCTTTACAAGCTAAATGCAAAATTTCTGGCAGATTCGGGTTTAACCGGCAAGGGATCCCCCCATTCCCCACCCCCACCCCACCCCCAGTATGAAAACTGGCACTGAAAGGAGGGGAACAGGTCTTTGCACTCTCCGCAGAAGGCAAGGGTGGCACAGACCCCCGGCGACAGCATTGCTGATGTATCAGAGTGCAGATTTTATGCTGAAAGGAAGATTTTAGTTGATTGATGTACCAATTAAACCGACACTGGACAAATCGGAAGTCCCCGGATCCAAGGAGAGATAAGACGGGGTCCTCCACAAGACTGTTGAAAATAGGCATTGTTGAGCTCATAAATATTGTATCTCTCAGCCATTTTGCGTGTTACCCTTTGGGATTTGATGCTGACATTGGAGCGATGACCTCTCCTTCCTCCCGCCCCAAACGGTAAGTAATTAAGGCGCGACCTTGACAACTGCTGTCTCCACAGGAAAAGCGACACAAGCAAGCTCACGCACGATGCTCTTAAGAAAAAAAGCCTCGGCAATAATGAATCCTTTTCTGCTTTAGCTCCTTAAACTTCCCTTCCCTTGGGGGCTCAGAGGGAGTGTGGAGGACCCATTTAGCATTCTTCCTTTGTCTCTGCCTTTCATGCCCCGAGAACTCGACAATTAAGGCAGATGGATTTATTAAGCTTTCCTAAGCTAGGGCCCTTTTTCAGCCTACTCGAGGCTGCAGAAATGCACCTTGGTTCTGTCCATCTGAAGTGGGCAGGATGTCGCCAAACCATTAGGGTCCAAAGAAAAGGCCCAACGTGACTTTTGTCGTCGTAAAGGTTTTGTGTTGCTCTTCACACCCACATACACAGAGAGAGAGAGAATCTATTGTGCTAATTTCGCCCGCTTGTCCCAAAAGAGAGGTTGGATTCACAATAAACAAACACTCTTTGGTCCGGGGCGAGAGAAGACAAGAGCAAAAAGCTGATCTGAGAACAGGTGCCCTCACCATCTGCCACTGCCTGGCCCAAAACAGGAAGCAGCAAATATTTCTCTTGCACTAGAGGCTCTCAGAGTGTGGCCAACAGTTTCGGATCAGGATCTTCTTAGATTTCTGCAGGTTCCTGAGCATTCTCTCACCTGATAGTACACATCTTCCAGCATGGAGATTTCAAAACAGAGACTTTTACAGAAATTACCGGGGGGGGCACATCTTTAAAGTTGTTAAATGTTACAAATATTATGCATAAATGTATCCTTTTGACTTGACAGCTCAGGGAAGTTACCTAGCTTTAAAAATCATATAAAATCAACTCCTTTGCCAGTTTCCTTCATTCCACCGCCAATTTCCTTCATTGGCCAAGGACTTGGAAACCACTTGGTCCCCGCCATAATCCCTCAAGCAGGAGGTCATGTATTCACAGGAAGGCACTCATAGGTGTCAATCGCTGGGCAAAGGCACTCCTCCGGACTTGCCCAGGTGCCAAAGTTATATTGTCCCTTTGTAGTAGGTGCTTATGGGACGTGGGTGGTGCTGTGGGTTAAACCACAGAGCCTAGGACTTGCCGATCAGAAGGTCAGCGGTTCGAATCCCCGCAACGGGGTGAGCTCCCGTTGCTCAGTCCCTGCTCCCGCCCACCTAGCAGTTCGAAAGCACGTCAAAGTGCAAGTAGATAAATAGGTACCACTCCGGCGGGAAGGTAAACAGCATTTCCGTGCGCTGCTCTGGTTCACCAGAAGTGGCTTAGTCATGCTGGCCACATGACCCGGAAGCTGTATGCCGGCTCCCTCGGCCAATAAAGCGAGATGAGCGCTGCAACCCCAGAGTCGGCCACGACTGGACCTAATGGTCAGGGGTCCCTTTACCTTTACCTAGTAGGTGCTTAGAATGTACTTCCCAATACATATCCTGTATCCGCCCGTTGCCCCAACACATTCCTCCTATGTTAATAATGTATAACCCTCCCCTTTTCTGATGTAGCAATGATGTAGTGGTGATGCTTAATGAACTGTATGCTGGGATAAGATAGAAACTTCTAAAAGTCCTTGTCATCCCATCCTCAGGGTTCAAAATTCCTCTTTGAACCTGTTGCGCAATAAACTTGGTCTACAGCTATTTGCTCTGGTTGGTGGCTGGACTCCTTTATTCCACAGGAACCCACGGGCTCTGCCCAACGAGCTGGGTGACTGAGCAGCCTCGCACCTAGATTTTTCCATAACAGAGACTCACCCCTCTTCTCATACCAAATATCAGGGCTGGCCCAAAGCATTTTGCTGGCTGTAACAGCAGCAATGGAAGAACATACGTCTAAAGAAGATTGGAAAACTTTTTTTGAGTATATGGAAAATAACTGTGTACAGCTGAAAACGCTGCCGGCATTAAGATCAATTCAAGAGAGCAAATAGTCTTTGACGGATGTAATAGTGGAAAGCCGATTGGACTAGTTTTTGTAAAATATGCAGGGATGTAAGATATGCAAAATGAACCATGGAAATAGAAGAAGGGACGTAATTGATATTTTAAGTCTGTAAAATGTTTATTTGAGATTGTAAAACAGAAAATTTAATAACAATTATATATATATTAAGAAAACAAAACATTTTTTTTGCAGAGGCAAAAAAAGGAAAATGCTGTGTGTGTCCCGCACTGCTGTCAAATCCTCCCCTGCCCCTGGCTCCTCTCCTCTTCACCCCCCCTCCACAGCTACACCCCACTTTCCTGAGACCACACTCCTTATCAGCCCAGGTTTGCACCTTCCTGAAGTGTTTTTGCCAGGCTGGAATATGTCCTTGAGCTCTGAGCTGTTTTTGCCTTTGGCTGTGCCCACTTCTGGCATGTGACCCCTGGAAAGTTTCACAGGAGGGAATGTGGCCCTTGGTCTGGAAAAGGCTCCCCAATTCTTCGCTATAGAAATGTTCCGGTCCTCCCCCCTTTGTCTTAATGCGAGGGAAAGCTCGCCTTCCTTAATTTCTGTCAGCCATACTGCAGACAGAAGGGTGCATACACCATCCTTCATGAATTATGTCTGCTATGTCAAAATCTGGCGGCCTGTTTATGAGGGAGGGACCTATAATGATATTAGAGTTCCATGAATGGGTATACACTGTACCTTGGTTTAAGAACAGCTTAGTTTATGAACAGGGACGCGGGTGGCGCTGTGGGTTAAACCACAGAGCCTGGGAGTTGCCGATCAGAAGGTCGGCGGTTTGAATCCCCGTGACTGGGTGAGCTCCCATTGCTCGCTCCCTGCTCCTGCCAACCTAGCAGTTCAAAAGCATGTCAAAGTGCAAGTAGATAAATAGGTACTGCTCTGGCGGGAAGGTAAACGGCGTTTCCGTGTGCTGCTCTGGTTCACCAGAAGCGGCTTAGTCATGCTGGCCACATGACCCGGAAGCTGTATGCAGGCTCCCTTGGCCAATAAAGCGAGATGAGCGCTGCAACCCTAGAGTCGTCCGCGACTGGACCTAATGGTCAGGGGTCCCTTTGCCTTTACCTAGTTTATGAACAACTTGGATTAAGAAGGCTGCAAATCTGGAAGTAGGTTTTTTGGTTTGTGAACTTTGCCTTGGAAGGAGAACATGTTTTGCTTCCTGTTGAGTGTGTTCCATTTGTAAATTGAGTCCCCCGCTGCTATGGGAAAGCATGCCTTGGTTTAAGAATGCTTCGGTTTAAGAATGGACTTCCGGAACGGATTAAGTTTGTAAACCAAGGTACCACTGTATTGAGGGAAGTAGCTGGGAGGAACACCAATAGAAAACTGAAACCTCGAGTAGTGGCTATTTTGAGACCAGCTGTAGTCTTTCATAGTGCTAATTAAGTGTTTCTTCCATACTTGGTCTCTTTTGGTATCATTGAACACCAGTGTGATGTAGCTTACAAACATGGCATATTGACCCTGAGGGTTGTTCATGACGGAATGTGGGCCTAGGTCTGAAACAGGTTATTGCAATCCTTAGAGAGTCCAAATCCTGACCCAACATTGTTGGAGACTGTTACCAGAGCCTTCAAAATGCCTGTCCCTGTGTCTGGGACCCAGAACATTCTTGTTTTTGTGGCACTCACTTCTGCGTACACTGGTACCTTGGTTCTCAAACTTAATCCGTTCCGGAAGTCTGTTCCAAAACCAAAGCGTTCCAAAACCAAGGTATGCTTTCCCGTAGAAAGTAATGCAAAATGGATTAATCCGTTCCACACTTTTAAAAACAACCCGTAAAACAGCAATTAAATGTGAATCTTACTATCTAACGAGACCACTGATCCATAAAATGAAAGCAATAAACAATGTACTGCAGTCACACAATCAATCAATCAGTACCTGAACTGGGTTCTACACAGTCACAAAAACAAAACAAAAGGAGCCGCAAAAACAAAAACGCAAAATAAATAGCAAAAAAAGAAACAGACCTCAGCGCAACACTCAAAACAAACGTGTGCCACTCAAATCGGAAGCGTAACACTCAAAACGGAGCACGTTCGGCTTCCGAAAAAAGTTCGCAAACTGGAACACTTACTTCTGGGTTTGCAGTGTTTGTGTTCCAATTTGTTTGAGTACCAAGAGATTTGAGAACCAAGGTACCACCGTATTCTTACAATATGCACTCCCATGAAACCATCTGCATTCCCATAATGTTCTCCCCATTTCACGAGAAGCCCTCTCTTGTTTTATGGGATTGGCTTGCCTCTTAATTTGCGTCATGGATTTGATGGTTCCAGCCTCACAGCCGGAGCTAACGCCAGGCTTTTGCTCGCTGCAAGGGGGGGAAAAACGAAAATAAATACACCAAGTTCTGGTCTGAATCTGTAACCGACGTGTCAAAAGCAGAGCAAAAGGCAACAGATGTCGCCCAAAACTGGGCAGGGCATCCAGTTATGGAAATAAGCCTTTTAGAAAAGAGAGGTAATACACACACACACGCACGCACACACACACACATTCTGTTTGTAGAATGACTGCCCAGGAGGGACTTAAAATTAAGATAAAGCCTAATTTGTTTAATGCCTTTCATACCCAGAAGAATAGGGATGTGGTCTGCCCACAAATCAGCAGCTGGATGTCTGGAAACCTTTAACAGGGGGGCTGGGGGATGTTTTAAAAAGGGATAAGCATCTTTTTGTTACAGGGGGAAAAAACCCTCCCTCTCCTTCTTCTTCCTTTCCCTCTTTCTAGTCTTTATTTAACCCATCCTAGAGCCCCGCTGCTGCGCTCTGAGGCTAGTAAATCTGTTTGGCAGGTAATCTACCAACCATCTACCAGCTGCTTCTTTGGCAAAGCTAGCATCCCTGTTGCCATGGTGAAAATCAGGCAGGCAAGAGACATGTAGGCCTTGGACCTTGGCCAAGGTAATCTGATGGCGCAGGCCTCTGTTAATAAAAAAAGGGGGACCGGCTGATGCGGGCTGCCTTTCTTTGCCAATGAAAGCTGTACTCTGCGGCTCCGAGTGGAGCAGGGGCCTAATTAGTTGCCTCCACCAGCTGTTGGCTGGAGCGTGCCAGATCAGACAAGTGGCAAGAGCCGGCCTTAACTCTTAACTTTTGTCATGTTCCAGAGAATGAGCAAGCAGCCTCTTCCTGGTGATGTCATTAGAGCATTTGTTGCATTCTCTCTTCTGGGAAGGAGGAAGAAAAGGGTTCTCTGACAGAGGAAGGAGAAAAGGATCCTCTCTCTCTCTTTTTTTCTCCCTGTTTCAATAAGCATTTTGTAGCTCCTTTGCTAGACTTCCTGGTGCAGTTGTGGGTGGCTTTGACCAGGGCTGGGTGATGTCTGGTTTTCAACACGCCGTATATCACCAGCTAAACATTGCAATACAGAGGTACCTGGGAAGTCAAATGGAATCCATTCAACTTCCAAAATTATCGGGAAGAAGAAGAGGAGGAGGAGGAGGAGTTTGGATTTGATATCCCGCTTTATCACTACCTGAAGGAGTCTCAAAGCGGCTAACAATCTCCTTTCCCTTCCTCCCCCACAACAAACACTCTGTGAGGTGAGTGAGGCTGAGAGACTTCAGAGAAGTGTGACTAGCCCAAGGTCACCCAGCAGCTGCATGTGGAGGAGCAGGGAAGCGAACCTAGTTCACCAGATTACGAGTCTACCGCTCTAAACCACTACACCACACTGGCTCTCCTGCAGCCAACCAGAAGCCGTGGGAGTCATGTAGAACGTTTGGGTTCCAAAGAACATTCGCAAACCGAAACAATCACTTCCAGTTTTCGATCGTTCGGGAGCCAAAACGTTTGGCAACTAAGCCATTCAAATTCCAAGGTACGACATGTATATCATGATGTCTGAAATAAGGATGGAATTATGTAAAGGTGAACAGTAGGGCTGGGTGGTATCTGGTTTTCGACATTGTGATATTTCACCAGCTAAACATGGTGGTACAGTGGTACCTCTTTCTGAGTCTGGGATCCATTCCAGAGCCCCGGACGCTCAACAAAGTGCTGTTTTGCGCACGCGCGTGAGCGGCTTTGCGTTTCTGCGCATGCGCAAAGTGTGATTTAGCGCTTCTGCACGGGCACGGGAGGCAAACCTAGAAGTAACCCGTTCCAGTACTCCGTGTTTGCTGTGGACATTCCATGAAATGGACACTAAACGGGGCGGACTCAAAACGAAGTACTACTGTATACCAATATATCACAATGTCTGAAATAAGGATGAAGCTATGCAGAGGCACTGACCGGCTTCAGGGTTTCCTCCACATTGTGATTTTTGCATAGCAAACACACACACACATGTCATGATTCGCAATATATTGCCAGGTCAAAAATTATGAAACTGAAATAATGATATCAAATTGGTTTTGGACAATATATTGGTATATTGCCCAGCCCTAGCTGTGACAGGCTTGTGAGTCTCTGAGGATAGAAACACTGCAACATGTCAGATGAATTATGCAACCTGTATGCATGACAGGAGAAGCCAACTAAATATAAGCAGAAGTCCCTAGAAAAGCAGAGTGGCATTCCATTAGCAATGACAGCCCCTTGAAGGTCATTGGTAGAGATGTAAGAAGGCATTGTTTTGCATTCTGCCCTTTGCCCATCACCTGCAGCACTGCTTCCTTTCCGCTGCGGTTCGTCTTTCAACAAAAGCTCATGTTATTTGGCTTGCTGCCCGCTCTGGCTAAATTAAATGGTCCTTACATTTTCCCACCCCATTCGTTCCAGTGCAAAGGGAAACACAATGTCAACAGGGAGGGAAATGTAATCAGTTCTGTATCATCTGGTTACGGATCCATATTCACGAGATTGATTTCCATTTTGGGCATGAGAAGAATAAGGAAACGCTGCTCATTTGTAACTAAATAAATTTCTGCTCACCAGCATCTCATAGGTGAAAACGAGGTATTGCTTGTAAGACCACAATCTTCATAGCAAAGATCACTGTTTCCCCTTGACATAAGGCTAAAGGATCTAAGATTATTATTTATTATATCTATATTTATATTAATTATATTTCTATACTGCCTTTCTTCTGAGGATCATAGGGCAGTTTGCAATGTAGAAACACAAAAATACATACCATAGTATCAAACAGAAACAAAAACAACCCCTCCCCACAGTTTGAAGGGCCATAGATTGTTGAATTAGCCAAAGGCCTAGGAGGAGAGTAATGTTTTTGCCTGCAATCTAAACATATGTAACAAAGGTGCCTGGCAGACCTTCCTGGGGAGATAATCCTGCAAGCAGGGAGCCACTGCAAAAAAGGCCCGTTGTCAGGGACTGTGCTGAGGAGGGCTTCACTGAGGAGGAAAGGTGGGAGCCTCCCCCCTCCCCCCTGCTCCTGATCCAGATCCTGAATTCTCCCAGGAGCAGGAGGACAGTATAGATTTGGAACAGTGGTTTGCTGAGGGACATAGTTCAGAAGGCAGAAGCTGGGAAGTACTGGATGGGGAACAGCTAGGAGAAGGAGAACTGGGAGAGAGAGAGAGTTAACAGACTCACTTTCTCTGGAAAGCGTTCATCCGCACAGCCCAAGGTCAAGAAGAGCAGATAAGGCAGCAGCACAGAAAGCACAGTGGTTACAAGATCAAGTCACCAGTCGCGGTAGTGATGTGGCTGACTAGGGAGGAAGTGGGTGGAACCCTTAATTGGGAGCACCGCCATTCCTAGGAATGGATTCTTTGTTCTCTCGCTCTGAGCATTAAAGTTTCCAACCGGTAAGAGACTCGTTTCTTTTAGTTCTGCTTATCTACTGCCAAAGGGGGGGGGGGAGGAAGCCAATTCCCTGAGGCTGGACACCCGCCTGACATAAGAAAAGGCCTGTCGCATCAGGCCAAAGACCCATCTCACCCAGCATCCTGTTCTCACAGTGGCCAACCAGATACCTATGGGAAGCCTGCAAGCAGGACCTGAGTGCAACAACCCACTGAGCACTTGTGATTCACAGCCACTGCTATTCAGAGGCATGCTGTCTCTAAGAGTGAAGATAGAACATAGACATCGGGGTCAGTAGCCACTGATAGCCTTGTCCTCCATGTGTTTGTCTGAACCACTTCTTATTTTATTTTTAAAATATTTTTATTGGTTTTTACACATATTTTTAAACATAACATCCAACTTATATGACATAAGGGACGTGGGTGGTGCTGTGGGTTAAACCACAGAGCCTAGGGCTTGCCGATCAAGAAGGTCGGTGGTTCGAATCCCTGCAACGGGGTGAGCTCCCGTTGCTCAGTCCCTGCTCCTGCCAACCTAGCAGTTCGAAAGCACATCAAAGTGCAAGTAGATAAATAGGTACCGCTCCGGCGGGAAGGTAAACGGCATTTCCATGTGCTGCTCTGGGGTCGGTGTTCTGTTGCGCCAGAAGTGGCTTAGTCATGCTTTCCAGAGAAAAACTGTTTGCAGAGCAGACAAACGCCGGCTCCCTCAACCTGTAAAGCGAAATGAGCGCCGCAACCTCAGAGTCGTTTGCAACTAGACTTAACTGTCAGGGGTCCCTTTACCTCTTTAATCTCAGACATAAGAGGCTGACTTTGATTACTCTAGTAGGATGTACTCTGATATACACTGAGCTATCCGCTTTCCTTCCAGATACTGCCTTCCGGTTTGCTTGCTTCTCCCTCTAACCCTGCAGATGCTGCTGAAATACAACTCCCATAATCCCTGCCCATTGGCTATGCTTATTGGGGCTGATGGAGATTGTAGTTGAGCAAAGTCTGGAGAGTCAGAGGTTCACCACCGCTGCACTAGAAGTGCCCTCCATCAGTTTTGGACTACAGTTCACATCAGCCCCAGCTAGCATGGCCGGTGCTGAGGGATCATGGGAGATGCAGTTAAGATGATGACAACAACAACAACAACAGCTTGATTGCACCATAGTGGGGGAGACTAGTTAAAAATCTTCTCCAAAATGAAATCTTTGATTCTCCAAGGTACCAGTTTGAACACCGGAGAGCAGATTCCATGCTTGAGCAGTAGTGAACTTGCAGAATGCACCAGTCCTCCCATGCTGGAGATTTGCTTGAGCCTGAAAATAACCATCTGGCCCATCGTTCAGGCAGAACGGTGAGGATGCGATAAAGGAGGCACGTCAGCACTGCTGTGACCACCAGACAAAGGCAGAAGAGGCATCCAGGAGCAATATAAAATAAAAAAGGGAGGCTTGCTCATGTTAATAGATTTGCCTTCCACCTCGGTATAAATAACTGCCAGGCGTTGTGTACTGTAAACACAACGTTGCTGGCACACAGGCTACTGCATGTATTTAGCAGGGGCCGTACCTGCTAGATAACCGGCAGATTTATGGGGACCATCGCTCACACAGAAGACTCGTTGGGTCCTCCTACGCAATAATGCCTCGTTGCCAAAACACCGCAGCTCACTTTCTCTCTGTCTCTCCATGTCCCCGGCAGCTGCTGTGCCCTGCGGATGTTCCAAGATGGATGGCTTTGTTTGCAAATTGGATGGGCACGAACAACCCGTGTCATCAATAACACCGAGGGTCCCGTGCACACAACATTGGCTGTAAATTTTTGGCTTCTCATGAGAGCTCTGTGGCTGGTAAGGATCAGCTAGGAGGAGGAAGAGGAGGAAAAGAGGGTGGGGAATCTATGATGGGGTGCCTATGAAAAACCAGCGCTTACTCCCCCAGGAGGCAGTGATGGCCACTAACTTGGATGGCTTTGAAACGGGTTTGGACCAGTTGTGGCTGCTGTGACTCTGCTGTCACAGGTGGTAATACCTCTGAATACTAGTTGCTGGAAACCTCACCAAGGGAGTTTGCTCTTGTGCTGGTGGTTGGCTTTTAGTGACCAAACAAACCCCTGTGTTGCAAAGAGAACGTCAGCAATGTCGAGGCAACACGACGACCATGTACATACACAACAGACAATCTTTAGAGAATTCCTTCAAACCATAACAAGTACAAAATGAAATCTTTAGTCTCCAAGTCTCTGAAAATCTTTAAATGAAGCGAGGTACCAGACTTAGTACGATGAAAGATAAGCTGTGAAGCTTTGTGTATTCAGCAAATATGATGTCCAACACTGAACAGGGATTCCGGATATTGACTACTGTTTCGTAGAATTCTTCGTCAGCGTGGTGGGATGATATAGAATTGCTTCATAAACCCATCTTATTTCGAATGAATGTATGTAAATGAAAATATCAAATGCTGTGGAACAGTGCTCATGTAATAATGTAGTCACGGCAGTTCCAAGAGTTCTGTTACACCCTCGTGTGACTAAGAAACAGAGAGCAAGGCAGGGCTATGTAGGCATGGTACCACTTTGAATAGTGATGACATTTCCTAAGGAATTCTGGGATCCGTAGTTTGCTAAAGATGCTGCGAGTGGTTTGGAGGCCCTTTATTCCCCCCACAGAACTACAAACCCCAAAGTTCCCCATGAAGAGGGATTGACTGTTAAACCACTCTGGAAATTGTAGCTCTGTGAGGGAAATGGGGTCTCTCAGCACCCTTAACAATAGCCATAACTATATGATAAACACAGTCTTTAACAATTTAAGAAAAAAGGAAAATCCTAATACATAGAAACAAAAGCAATTCCCAAGGTGACAAATCCTGGGTCTGGACAAAAGAAAATACATAGATACATAAGGAATTGAGAGAACCAAATCTGAGAGATTAATCCATCCTAGGGTGAAGATGTGCTGCAACATTGTGATATCCACATTTGTCTGTTCTGCTACTGAGCTATGGCCCATCCCTCTGTTGATATACCCCACTCTAAGTATTGATTTGCCATTGCAGCAAATCCTAGCATAGGGGAGCAAAGGTCAGTTAACTTTTCCTGCTACGGTTGTAAAATGTATGAGTCTAATACAAAAATGATCCCCTGTCATCTACCTTAGCTCCAGCCCCTTCCTCCTAATCTCTCAAGATAGACATGCTTTTCATTCTTCGCTTGCTCAAAGTCAATAGGAGCTGGGAGTGGATCCAGGTATCTGAAAATTAAGACCTAAGTAGACAGACAGGGGAAACGTGTATCTTTTTCTAAACTGCAGCGTCTCGGTGTTGGCCAAACAAAACTAGATTGTTTGACAAATGCTAATGCGAAGCTCCATGTGTTTTCACAGCCTTGGATTATGGACTGGCCGGAAGAAGGTCTGAATCGAGTCAATAATAAAAAGGAAACTTCCCTTTGTCTTAAAGGAAATTCTTGGTGTTGTGCTTGAAGAAAGAGCTGCTGGGTTAATAGGGTTTCCTGTCCAAAGAGCTGGGAATAAACTCCAAGTAGAACTGAATCGGAAATCCCACGCACAGCCTAATGAATTGCTGATGGGGAATAATGAGTCTTGTCAATGACTGTGTCAGATCCATCTCTGAGCTTCTTTGTTCGCAAGGGAGAGAGAAAACTAAAGTGAAAAACAACAACAAATGCATTTCCTGACAAATCTAGGAGATACTCCAGAAGCACAGTTCATAGCCACATTTAGAACAGGCATGCAAAGCATGTGACCCATGGCCATCACTTTCGCAACATGACTCCTGATTGGCTGGGGTCACCCATTGAGCTGAACCACGAATGAGAAAGGAGAACCATCCATGGCACTGAACAAGATTTGGCGGGGTGAATATTCATGCCAAAGTGTTCCTTTGGGGGAAATGTCCACTTTGCTGAAATAGATTTCATCCAGCCCTAAAGAGCCTGGTATATGTTTATGTAGAAACCAAGCTACTGTAAAAAGTAAAATTCAAATTGGTTCTGCTCAGCTTCATCTCTGACTGTGCTCAGTTTTGCTTTTGGCACTGATATGTGACACACACACAGAAGGAATGCAGCCTTCCAGCTGATAAAGGCTCGTCTTGCATAACTTGAGATTGCTCAGTGCTGGTTAGTGGCACCCTAGTCCTAAATCTATTGTTATGGGCTTGTGGGGTGCCTGGACCCCCTTTCTAATTCCTGGACCACCCTTCTAATTCCAGGGGGCCAGGCACGGGATTTAGCAAAGTATTAAAGTACAGACCAAACCAGTTTTCCCTGTTCAGGAAATCACCTGGGAGATGGGCCATTAACCAAATACAAAGGGATAGCAATAGACTGTTAGGAAAGCCATTAAGCAGGCAAAGACTTTGCCAATCAGCAAGGGGGTGGACAGCTCTGAGTTTGCAGGGAAAAGACCAGATTAGAAGGAGAGTAGTGGTTTAGGATTTCAGTTGCCAAGGATATGAGTTGAGAGAGGGAAAGTGGCAGTTTGTGAAACCCAGGAAGCTGGAGCAAAGGGTCAGAGAGCCATGGTGGGTTTCTTCACAGCCGTGGGAGAGCAAGACCCCCTTTGAGTGTCAGTGAACCCCTCCATCGCAGGCTCAGGTTGTATATATGTGTAAATAAGCCATATATCCTAAAGGCACCAAAGTCTCTTCATTGCCTCATTTCCAAAAGGAAACACAGACCTTGGGCAGTATTTACCTGCAAGTCACGCAAGCTTTAATTGAAGGAGAATGCAAGTTTGAAAGCAAGTTGTTGAGTGCAAAATAGAAGTGCCGAAGCCTCTGAGAATGTTGTATAATAGCTAGGCACATAAAATGTTTGCTGGGAGGGGAGGTGGCTTTCAGAGAAGGCAGGAAACAGCGGTTTTGCAACAGGAAAAAAAATACTGAACATAAAAATCTATTTATAGTTTCCAAAGGAAAGCCAAACTGAAATGGTTACACACACACACACACACACACACACACACACAAACACACACGTTCAGTTGTATAAGAAGATAAAAAGAGGAAGGGGGGGAGAAATAGGTTAGCTTGGGACAAATGCTTCTGCAACCCTGCAAAATCCCAGGGGTGTGGTTTGAAATTTCAGGGAATATTGGTGATGGGGCTTGGCAGAGATTTAGGTGGAAGGGGGCTTCAGCAGAGTCCCAAACCCTGCTGCTTAAAATGCAGGCAAGCAGTATGTGTGAAAATCTCGTGTGATATTTTAATTATCACTGCTTTTTTTTTTAGCCCATACTGAGAGGCACAGCAATGTAAAAACAAGCAAATGTAGAAAGGTCATTGGTCCAGCAAGTGCTTCACCCCCTACTCCAGCCTTCCCCAAATGGCTGCCCAACAGGTGTCACAGCACTATAGATCCCATCATCCCTGGCCACAGCTCTCCAGTATCTCCAGTATCTTGGGGAGAGGTCTTTTCCCACCACCTGCCAGGGATCGAACCAGGGTCATTCTGCCTGCAGAGCTTCAGCTCTACCACTGAAACATTCCCTCTCTCTGAAACAATGTGAACTTTTGGCATTTTCCTTTATTTATTACATTTATATCCTATCTTTCCTCCGAGGAGCTCAAGGTGGTGTATGCATGACTCTCCCTGCTCTCCATCTCATCCTTGTGAATGGACAACTCCAGTGATTACGTCCAGAATGAACTACCGTAATGCTGTCTTTATTGGGCTGCCATTGAAGACACTCCAGAAGTTTTCGATTGGAGAAGACTGTTTTTGGATGGCCTGTACATGCAGCCTCCATTGGCTGGCTATACTTTTTTTGAGCTCAAAGAGCTAGTTTCATAATTTAAGGTTTGGGGGCAGCCTATACCCTTAGAAGGGACGCGAGTGGCGCTGTGGGTTAAACCACAGAGCCTAGGATTTGCCGATCAGAAGATCGGTGGTTCGAATCCCCCGAAGGGGTGAGCTGCCATTGCTTGGTCCTGCTCCTGCCAACCTAGCAGTCCGAAAGCATGTCAAAGTGCAAGTAGATAAATAGGTACTGCTCCGGCGGGAAGGTCATCGGTGTTTCCAGTGCTGCTCTGGTTCACCAGAAGCGGCTTAGTCATGCTGGCCACATGACCCGGAAGCTGTACGCCGGCTCCCTCGGCCAATAAAGCGAGATGAGCGCCGCAACCCCAGAGTCGGTCACGACTGGACCTAATGGTCAGGGATACCTTTACCTTTATACCCTTAGAAGCCTATCTGGGTCCTAAGATTAATTTCAGAGACCATGTTCTATTTGACCCTCCACCAGATTGGTGGGTACCGGAGGCAGGGCCTTCTCAGAGAGGCCCCACATCTTTTAAACTCCCTCTCCTGAGAAATCCATTAGCCTCCTCACTTCAAATTTGCACGGTTTTCTATTTCTCCAAACCTTTGTGACTTTGCTGCTGGCTCTGATTTATCATGCTGGTTCCCTCTCCCTGTTTCCTTCTAGTAATTATGATGCCAACTTGACTTTCTTGCATTGGCTTTCTTTTTTAAAATTACGGTACCCCACCTTTGTAAACAATTTAAACAAGTAAACAATGGTAATTCTATCCACTGGGCATAGCCCTTCCCTTTCGTGGGCTGAACTCGCTGGAGGAAGAAGAGAGGAAATAAGAAGTAATCGCTGACTGTCTCCAAACGCTGTCATCGTTTCTCAGATCAGTTGCATAACCGCCATGCAAATCTGTGAAACAAAGAGGTCGTGTCATTGCAATTATATGTATCTCCACTCTAAAGAAAACCCGCTGACTTACTTCCAAGTAAATTCCCTCCCCAACCCCACCTGCCGGCCTCTATATTTTCTTTTGAGGCTTCAGTCCTAAAGACACCTACTGACGAGTAAATTCAATTCAGCTCAGTGGGATTCAGTTCTGCGTAAACACGCTTAGGATTTTTCTGCCTGTGTTTCTTTGAATTTTAACAATAATTTGAAAGAAGGTTGTCATAGTGAGACAGCCATTTATCGTGACATCTGTTATCTGCTATAAATGACCACAAAGGCAGCTGTAGATTTCTAAGAATGGAGGATGAGAAAGACGAGATGATACTGGGACATTTCAGGTTTTAGTGGGTGGTTATCTGTAAAAGGGTTTTCCCACTTTCCCACAAAGGCTTGCAAGTTAGGTCAAGAATTTTCTCATGTCCTCCTGCCCACTTCCTGTTTCATGGAAACCATGCACCACTTCCTTGCTATGTACCTGCACAGCAAAGACACCTCATTAAAGTAATTCATTCGGCTTGAAGGAACAGAAGCCTTTAAACCAGAGAAACTTGTGGAATTGGAAACCCACACCCATGTCTATTTTTCTGCCCTCCTCTTTTATGAATGAATCAGGCAGGGCCTGCTGTTGATACAACGCAGTGTTGTTCATCTCAAGTAATAGATTTAGTTTTGATAGAGAGAGTTTTAAAAACTGCTCTGCATTTTAATAATTTTGGAAAAGATTCAACCAGCAAGCCACATTCCACTCTACTGATATTTAAACACACATTGACTATTGATCCCCACCTCCAAAACCTCACGATCCATCAGTTTTATATTACTTTATTGACTAGATTTCTAGCCATTGTGGATCTTCAGCTTTCACAGCACAAACTGGCATTGCAAAGATATAAATGCTAATGAACTAGCCATTGTTAACTGTGCAGGCCAGACATTTTGCAGATTTACCACCAAACAATTGCATTAAAAATTGGATATCTAATTCAAACCTATGTCAAATGAAAGAGGAACAAACCATTTTGTGTGGTATCCAAGCCTAAGATGCTATTATGAATGGTTATGAAGCACTGAGAAGATGATTGTGATGTGGCCTCTAACTTGCAGTTTCTCATTATATTTATTTTAAAATTTTATTTAAGCCACTTATTAATAGATCCTGGTGGTTTACATTTAAAAAAATCAAAACCCTCCAGTATATAGCTATGTGATAAACACAACTGTTAATCATTTAAGAAAAAGGGAAAGTCCTAATACATAGATGTTGTCAGGGACCGTGCTGAGGAGGGCTGCACTGAGAAGAAATGGTGGAAGACACACACACACACACACACACACACACACACACACCCCCTGATCCTGATCCTGATCCTGAATCTTCTCAGGAGCAGGAGGACAGTATATATTTGGAACAGTGGTTTGCAGAGGGACTGGATGGGGAAGAGCTAGGAGAAGAAATACTGGGAGAGACAGAGTTAACAGATTCACAGTCTCTGGACAGCATCCATCCCCCCTTCTCCAAAGTCACGGAGAGCTCAGAAAGTGTGAGAACAGAAAGCACAGAGGGTACAAGCTCAGATTACAAGACGCAGGAGTGACATAGATTAATAGGGATAGAGGAGGGTAAGGTAAAAGTAAAGGGACCCCTGACCATTAGGTCCAGTCATGGCCGACTCTGGGGTTGCGGCGCTCATCTCACTTTATTGGCCGAGGAGGAAGGAGCTGGGTTTAGCCTGGCAAAAACAGAGAAAGAGGAGATATGACAGCTGTCTTTAAAGGGATGTCACGTGGAAGAGGGAAGAAGCTTGTTTTCTTCGGCTCCAGAGAGCAGGATCCGAACCCATGGCTTCAAGTTACAAGAAAGGAGATTCTGACTCAACATCAGGAAGAACTTTCTGACAGTAAGAGCTGTTTGACAGTGGAATGGCCTCCCTCAGGAGGTTGTGGACTCTCCTTCCTTGGAGCTTTTTAAGCAGAGGTTGGGATGGCCATCTGTCATGGATGTTTTAGCTGAGATTCCTGCATTGCAGGGGGTTGGACTAGATGAACCTTGGGGTCCCTTCCATGGTTCTAGGATTCTATGAAACCAGTCTTCCTCTGATTTGTGCTAGCTGAATTTTGAATCAAAATTGGAGGCATGGTTTACTCATATAGCAGAAAAGTTGGTTTTTAATATAGAAAGGTGCCCAGAAGGGTCTACACCCTACATTTATATGCAAGTCACTAGTCAAGGTGGGCCATGTGGTAGAAAAGTGCTGCTGTGCTCTCATCTTACAGTGGAGCTGTCCAGTCGTAGGTCAGGGTCCAAAGTTTTCAAAATAGCAAGGGAGCTGTCCAACTTAGGAGCTACTGAGAGCTGAGCAGGAACTGCTGAGCACTGACTAAGTTGGCTTGTGCATTCCTGAAGAGCGTGAGCAGAACCCTGTTCCTGAGCCTGTGCAGGTCCTCATCTTCTATTCAGGGAAGGAGGATCTTGAAATGTCAGGTGGGGGGCTGCAACTCTTCATTCTTCCATTTAACTTGATGTTCCTGGGGTTACAGAGCCAATCTGGAAGGGTCTGGCATTGGGGTGGGCGAGAACCACAAGGGTTTTCTCAGGTCCTCTAAATCTGCATCCTCCCCATGCAGTGCAGTTGCCTGGATCATGGTCTAGGTCAGTGGCTCCCAAACTTTCCATCCCCTGCATGTTGTTGTTGTTTAGTCGTTTAGTCGTGTCCGACTCTTCGTGACCCCATGGACCAGAGCATGCCAGGCACTCCTGTCTTTCACTGCCTCCCGCAGTTTGGTCAAACTCATGCTGGTAGCTTTGAGAACACTGTCCAACCATCTCGTCCTCTGTCGTCCCCTTCTCCTTGTGCCCTCCATCTTTCCCAACATCAGGGTCTTTTCCAGGGAGTCTTCTCTTCGCATGAGGTGACTAAAGTATTGGAGTCTCAGCTTCAGGATCTGTCCTTCCAGTGAGCACTCAGGGCTGATTTCCTTCAGAATGGAGAGGTTTGATCTTCTTGCAGTCCATGGGACTCTCAAGAGTCTCCTTCAGCACCATCATTCAAAAGCATCAATTTTTTGGCGATCAGCTTTCTTTATGGTCCAGCTCTCACTTCCCTCACTTCCATACATCACTATGGTCTATGCATCCCCTGCATAGACCACTCAAAAGTTGTTGATGGTCTTGGTGGACCACTTGCTTATTTTTCTGCCTGTTGAAGCATTGGTAATGCGCTGTGCTAGATGCTCTACCATGTTTAATTATTCTTTTTGCTGCTTCATTTATTTCTTATTTGTATTTTATTATATCCTAATCTGCATCCCACATAATTCAAATTGTAATACAAGAAAATGCAACAAGAGAATTAAGAGAAGCACTGGATGAGCAGCACTGTCCTGCTGGCCACCTCTGGTCATCAGAATGATTATGGAGTTGGGTAGAGCCAGTAGGCTTATCTGTCCTGGCTTCCGCCCCAAGCCCCACAAGCAGAAGCTATTCTACTCAATATTGAGTAGAATTTCTTTGACAAAGCAAGGCCCCTTCTCAGCCTTGCTGATGTGGTCCAAAGGAAGGCAGGGCAATATGTTTGCACCAGCTTGGCTGCAGGAGTTGCTGGAAGGTGGCATACAGGGCACCATCTAACCTTCTTAGAGAATCTACTCTGGAATTGTGTAGGGTTTAGGATTTACTCCTTAGATTATTCTTCATGTGTGTTGGTGTGTAACTGCTTTTTATACTTTGCAAAAAACTTAGTAACCTATTTTGGCATTAAAGGTAAAGGTAAAGGACCCCTGACAGTGAAGCCCAGTCGTGAACAACTCTGGGGTTGCAGCGCTCATCTCGCTTTACTGGCCGAGGGAGCCAACGTTTGTCCGCAGACAGTTTTTCCGGGTCATGTGGTCAGCATGACTAAGCTGCTTCTGGTGAAACCCCATTTACCTTCCCACCGGAGCGGTACCTATTTATCTACTTGCACTTTTGATGTGCTTTCGAACTGCTAGGTTGGCAGGAGCTAGGACAGAGCAACGGGAGCTCACCCCGTTGAGGGGATTTGAACCGCCGACCTTCTGATCGGCAAGCCCTAGGCTCAGTGGTTTAGACCACAGTGCCACTTGCATCCCATTTTGGCATTAGGAACTGTATAAATGAATGAATACTTCATTTATTCATAATAAGAACCCCTCTCTCCGAAATTCTATCCACTGTTGCAGCCATGGAGTGTGTGTGTGAAATATAGGACTGTGGGCCATTTTTACGTCGGTATTACGTCGGAGGTAAACTAAGTTTTGCTGCAACGGCACCTGAGGATCACCTGAGGACTAATTCCCCAAACTAGAAAGGAAAAGGCCTTGTCCCTCTCAGTCTTGGTTTTGGATGCAAGCCAACAACCTCATCCTCTGTGCCTCCTGGAATTGTTGCTCCCTTTCTTCTTCTGCACAGAGACAGTAGGGAGAGGCCAGAGGAGGGCAGCCAGGATCTGGCAGAGGAAGAGGTGAACGGAGTAAACAAAGCTTGAAGTGATGTCAGAAAACTCAGCACACCTGGAAAGGAGAGGAGCAGGCAGGAGGGAGGGATGGAGTGGCTGGAGAATCAAAACAGAAGTGGTGTCTCAGGTGGATTTCGTAGATGACGGGCAACACTGTGATTTTGCCTTTCATTTCCATTTTGCTGAAGAGCAAATATAGCAAAAGGAAGCAGCAATGTTGACAAATTATGTTGTCTGTTAACTTCATCGTCTGTGTGCATACCTTCCAACATTTCTCCGATGAAGGACGTCCTATTCCATAATAATAATAATACTTTTCTTATTTATACTCCGCCCATCTGACTAGGTTGCCCCAGCCACTCTGGGCAGCTTCCAAAGTACATAAAAACATTAAACATTTTTTAAAAAACTTCCCTATACAGTGGTACCTCAGGATGCGAACGGGATCCGTTCCAGAGTCCCATTCGCATCCTGAAGCGAATGCAACCCGCGACTGCATGTCTGCGCATGTGTGGGTTGCGATTCGCTGCTGCCGCGCATGTGCGTGACATCATTTTGAGCATTTGCGCATCAGCGAGTGGTGAAACCCGGAAGTAACTTGCTCCGTTATTTCCGGGTCGCCGCAGAGTGCAACCCGAAAAGGCTTAACCTGAAGTGACTTCAACCCGAGGTATGACTGTACAGGATTGTCTTCAGATGGCTTGGGGGGTCGGACAACTCCATACCCTCCAACATTTCTCTGATGAAAATAGGGACGTCCTAAGGAAAAGCAGGACATTCCAGGATCAAATCAGAAACCAGGACAGCTTCTGTAAATCCGGGACTATCCCTGGAAAATAGGGACACTTGGAGGGTCTGGTGTGTGTATATGTTTGTGTAATGCACCTGTTCTGCTATTCAGCTTTTCCCTAAGCTTAACAGCAGACCAGGGGGCGGGGCGGGTGGAATTTCCATCAGAATTGTGAGAGGAGGGAGGCAAGTTTTAAGACTTCTCTGTCTCTGCAGTCCACCTTGCATTGCTCAGCTGAATGGGGAACAGCTCAGAGTGGCAAGAAGGGAGCTGGAATGCATCTCATGAGGTTGATCTTTATTTGGACCCACACTTCTTCCTGCTATGTGACTGATCAGTGGGAGCAGGTATGCTATGGGCCACTTAAGATTAGGTGGTAGTTCGAAAGCAGTTCAGCAGGTACAGATCTCTAACTTCTGAAAAAGAAATAGTGAACAGGCATGCTTCTTGCAGACTGTGCATACTTACTGGAGAATGTGCATATTTCCTGGAGAATGTACAAAATTCAGCCAAGATACAAATTTTTCCTATTATACACATTTTACAAGCAAATTTCTTTGATGGGATATTTGTGTGTGTGTGTGTGTGTGTGTGTGTGTGTATGGATGTTATTTGCACTAATCATAGAATCATATGATTGTAGAGTTGGAAGGGAACCCTGGGGGTCATCGTCCATCTCCCTGCTATATGCATTTTATACACATTGCCCAGTAACATATGCATTTTTGTCAGCCAGTGTGGTGTAGTGGTTAAGAGCGGTAGACTCATAATCTGGTGAACCGGGTTCGCATCTCCGCTCCTCCACATGCAGCTGCTGGGTGACCTTGGGCTACTCACACTTCTCTGAAGTCTCTCAGCCTCATTCACCTCACAGAGTGTTTGTTGTGGGGGAGGAAGGGAAAGGAGATTGTTAGCCCCTTTGAGACTCCTTAAGGGGAGTGAAAGACGGGATATCAAGTCCAAACTCCTCCTCCTCCTCCTCCTCCTCCTCCTCCTCCTCCTCCTCCTCCTCCTCCTCCCCCCCTCCTCCTCCTCCTCCTCTTCTTCTTCTTTCTCTTCTTCTTCTTGTACACATTGTTTGGTTGGAGAGCAGCATTGCAAAAATTGAGAGCTGAGAATTTTGAAGGATGGTTAACAGGTAGATTTGAGGAGTGTGAGTTAGTCATTTCTGATGAAAAGGCAAAACAATTAAATCACTGCAGCATCCCTCACCATCTAGCTCGGAAAAAAGCAGGATCAGTAAGAAAGAAGGCTTGGAAGGCAAGGTTGGTGGCAGACCCTTTGGAAGGATGGAAGTGGCTTGCTAGAGCTACTGATACCCACAGCATCATAGCAGTGGGTAGGGTTTGAGAAGAATAATCCTTTGTCATTCCCAAACAGAGTGAACAGCTATGCTCTGAGTCTTGGCAAAACCCATTCACCAAGGGTACTTCTAGGCTGTCCCCATTCTCAGGTGGAATTCAATTGGATACCAGCAATTTCAGATCATGTAATTACATTTGATTGAAAGGTTGATGGCAACAAACTCGACTTCTGAAAAGATCAGACATTTTGCAATAAGAAAAGTGACAGGAGAATGCATCAGAAACAGTGGGATGACTTGTGTTTTGAGTCATATAACCTCTGTGCAAATAGATCAGAGCAAATGTTTGATAAACAGGGAAAACCTGGAGGCACCCTGAATGTCCCAAGTAAACGGGTGAAATGCATCAGATGGTGGGGCTTCCATAGAAGGACCTTTGCTGAAGATGTTAATGAATATTCTAGAAGTTGCTGCCTCTTCTCTATCTGCTCCTCAGCCCCTCTTAACCAATCCAATGCCTTTGTCAACCTCCCTTTCCCCACGCCTGTTCTCACCTGCCTTTACACTTCACCCATCTCTTAACCTACCCTTTCAAAGCTTACTTCAAGCTCCACCCCCTTTTAAAGGAGGGGGAGGCACTTTAGGCAGCAGTTTTCTGAAGCATCTCTCCCCCTAGTTTAAATCTCGTTGCAGCAAGGTTTAACAGAAGTGAGGAGGCACTGGACTGCCTGTCCCCAGTGTTGTACACTCGCGTACCTGCCTGCCCTTTGTCATGCTGGAGTTGGTGTGGCCACCTATTGGTGGCCACGTGAACTACACTGTGACAACAGCGTTACATTTTTATGTATATAGGAGGGTGAAGACAGGTATCCTGGTCCAAAGCTGAAAAGTGCTTTAAAGCCACCACTGGACTTGGAGTTGGTGAAGAGTGCCATTCTGTTCTTTTGAAAGTATGTTACAGCACAGGGTTAGAAGATTGGAAGAGGCGCCCAGTTATCTGAGCACCACACGGACATTTTCCCATATTGCACATGGCACTGTGAGATGGGTACACATGTGCAATGCTGGGTTGCAAGTATACAGCCTGTAAGGTAGGTAGGTTTTCAGCTCAGCTCCAGTGGATAAGCTGTGGATCACCTGTTCAATTTCCTGGTTTGGAAAAAAAAATTATATACATGCATATTTGCTTTAAAATCACTTGATTAATCAGTCAATTTATCAGTTTAAAAGCAGGTGATTAACCAACAACATTTCTGCAACTAGCAACAGGATTCATATCCATCATCACACAAATACCTTTGTGAGTCATGGCAATCTCAGAGGGAAAAGACTGTCGGTTTTACACACTCCGTGTTATGGGTAGTGGGGAGGGAGGGAGGGTGGGTGGGTGGGTGGAGTGGTGTGTGTGTGCTTGGTGATGGCATTATTTTCAGTCACTTCTCAAGCTCATTTTTGCTGCTGTTGACAACATCCTACAGTGATTTATATATTTACCCCATATTGATTGTTTATACGAGGTAGTCGTGAGACAGTCTGTGATCAATGCAATAAACAGGACTTGCTACAGAGCAGCTGAGTGATTTGCCATGTCTCAAGGCAGACGTGGGCTTTTAGGGAAGACGAGAAGGAATGACAATGCAATAGCCTTGGACTGCTTTTTCCAGATAGCCTCGTCCAGGCATGGGAAGGGGGGAGGTGAGCAGCATGAATAAGAAAAGGATGAAGGGAGCTTATGGGGGTTAATTAACTAACAAGGAGAAAGAATCTGATCCTGCCTCTTTGAGGCATACGATGTGGTTGTGTCTTGGTCAGGAGTGTCTGTTCATAGTAGCTTTCTGATGGAAAAATCCTTGATGGTTACAAACTTTTATATGATATTTCTGTGATGTGGAGACTAACAGACGGACCACAAAAGTAGACACACACCTCCCTAAGCAAAGAGTCTTGTACTTTAAGGTTGGTCTGAAGGAAGAAGGAAGGTCTGAAGATGTAATTGTCCTGTATGCATTTCCATGTGTATCTGTGCTGGGCCCGGGGGTAACCCATGAAACGTGGTCCAGGACTGGTCCAGAATCAAAAGGGAGCCAGTCCGACAGGGCCAAGGCAGGAAACCAGGCAAGGACAGGTACCGGATCTCAGGCAGGATCTAGCATACAGCAATGTTGCTCCCAGAACCTGGGGTGGGGTCTGACAGCTTTTTATCTTTGTTGGGGTAGCAGCCAGTCCTGATTACCCGGCGACTCACCTCCCTGTTTCACCCAAAGGTGAGCATTCCTCCTGTGAGTACTCAGGTCTCTCCTTCTCTCAGACCTTAGTCTCTGCAACTCAGGAGATGTCAGTGGGTTACTAGACCCAAGGGCCGCCTCAGCCTCACCTGACCAAACCAGTAGTGGAGCAGCTGTAAGTGATGGCCCAGCTGAAGGTCACCAGGTAATCCCCGCATCTGGAGCCAGGTCAGGCTCAGGCCCCTGACACAGCCCAGCTGGTGTTTGTTGCAGGGGAACCTGTGCAGACTGGGACTCCTCAGGATCAGGCCCCCGACTTGGTTCAGATGATGTCTGAGGCAAATGATCCGGTGCAGACTGAGTCTCCTCTGGGTCCGAGTCTGAGTCCGAGTCCCAGGCCAGCACAGTATCTTAAGAACATAAGAGCCCTGCTGGACCAGACCAAAGACCCGTCTAGTCCAGCATCCCTTCTCGCAGTGGACAACCAAATGCTCATAGAAAGCAAATAAGCATCACCTGAACACAACAGCCCTCTCCCCACCTGTGATTCCCAGAAATTGGTATTCAGAGGCAAGCTGCTCCTTACAGTGAAGACAGAATGTAGCCGTCAGGGTCAGTAACCATTGATAGTCTTGTCCTCTATGAATTTGTCTAATCTTCTTTTAAAGCTATCCAGGCTGGTGGCCATCACAAGATCTTTGGGGAGCAAATTTCAAAGTGCTGTGTGGAGTGGAAGTTGTCCCACCAGGGCTACTGAGGCTCAGCCCTCCCAATGAGAATGTAAAGCAATTAAAAAACAAACCCAAAACCTCAAAGCTAGTCACATTTTATATTTCCAGAAGCTGGAAAACCTAGGACTTCCGGGTTGGCGCCTCCGGCAATGGCGGAGCTCCTCCGATCGGGAGGAACTTGCTCCGTGGAAACCAGGGTCTGACCGCCACGGCGAAGGCGGAGACCCACTGAAATCACAGGTGGGAGAAGCTTGTGAACTTGTGATTCAGCTGGCACCTTTTGCGCCTCCCCTACTCGCGGTGAAACCCTGTTTTGGGGATCCGGAGCGACGTGGGGTGAGTGGCGCGGTGCTTCGAATTGACTGCTTTTTTCACGGAGTGAAGCCACATTGCTGTTGCCGGAGAGCGCTGACTTTTTCCTGCGGACAATTGGACTTTAAACAACTACCCGTGAGTAGAACAGAAAATTGGATCTTCAAATATCTTAATTTGGCATCGAAACGGGAAGGTTTTAAACAGGAAGTCCGCCTTCCTCTTTTGTAAATAGTTTGAAGCAAAGACGTTACAAGCTAAAGTCATGGAAAATCTTTGGTAAAGGATTAAATTTCCATCGGATAAAAACACCAAACCCCCCTTGGAAGCAGGAGAAGAGGGGGGAAATTTTGAACCTAGCGAGCCTGCAGGAGAGAGCGAAAAATCAAATTACCACCGCGCTGAACCTGGAAAAGGGCTGGCAGAAAAAGTGACGTTTTGGGAGAGTTCATTACCTGTGAACAGAACGTATTTGACAGCTAACTAAATAAGAGAAGTATACTGTTTCCATTGTCCTCTTCTGCGTTTAAAAAGGAGGAAAAGTAACTGAAAACTGAAACTATCTTTATTGCTTGAGTTGTCTTTGAAAGGATTGATACAAGTGGAGACTGTTTCCCTCTAGAGGGAGCTTTTGAAATTGTTACAGGAATGGAACTAGGGAATCTCCAGCTGCAAGATAAGAAATTGTGAGAACCGGGAATTGACCTTGGACCATTTAAGAATGTTGACAGAAGCCATAGTGACCGTATTATGCAAGATAAGCTATTCGCTGGAACATCTTCACAACAAGACGGATGATATGACTATTAAAATTGATAGCTTGGGACAAAAAGTGATTAATCTGAGACAAAAAGTGAGCACCAACACAGAAATAATTCAGGACTTGGTACAGGAATCCACTTTGGCAGGACAAATTGTGGAGGAGAAGGAGAAAGCTGTTGTTGTTGAATCTAAAGTAATACAAGAGGGATCCTTAGTTTTACAGAAGCAAATTGAGGACTAAGGTTGAGGCCTTTTATGATTGAATCTAGAAAAAGTCAGATTTTGAGGATCGGATCCCGGCTTGGACTGAAGAAGGAAAGTTGGAAAGATCCCTCTTTGCAGGGATTAACTGACTTCTGGGACATGGACTTGGGTTTGGAGGAGATTGAAGCTCTGGGGGCCTTTGGATTTGGAGGAATCTTGAAACATGTCCTGAAACACTTTATGGATCTTAGCTTCAACTATGGAAATTTGGCTGACCTGTCCAGAAGGAATAAAAGTATTGTTGGGTCAGAGTCTTCCCGAGACCTGCTCTTTAGCATTAAAGAATATGAAGAAGACCTGCAGAAGGGACCTGGAAAAGAGTTAAGAGCCTCGGATATAAGATCGCCAGGTTGATGGACTATATGGAATTGACGGAAAGGACTGGCAGAACCCGAAACCAGGGAGAGGAGATGGTGGAAGAAGATTGGAAAATTTAAAGTTTATATATAGAAATATTGTAAAATTAATGAGTGATAGAAAAATGGTGGAATAAATTTTTATGGCCTTAGCAGAAATGTTATAAGGAGTTAAGCATATATAAGTATTTTATCTTTAATGGAAAATAAGGTTAAAAATATGTTAAGATATTCATATTATGATAGAAAATAGAGAAAGATGGAAAGGATTTGCTGAAATAATTAATAGAAGTGGAATACAAAAAGGGAGGTGAGAGGAGGTCGAGGAAATAAGGGAATGAAAGATAGATATGGAAAAGGTGTGATGTATGTTTTTAAATGGTTTTTGTTTTGCTTTGTTTATGGTTAGGGTGGGTTAGGGTTTTGTTTTGTTTAGTTTATTGTGTTTAGTTTAATGTGTTTAGGTTGTGTTTTGTATTGTTTACATATTGTATTGTACTGTTTCTTTTCTCCTCTGTTCTTTCTCTTTTGTCTTTTTCCTTTTTTTCCCTTTTCTGTAATCTTTAAAAGTAATAAATATTATTTTTTTAAAAATGGAAAACCCATTGGCATTTCAGTGTGAATTTTTCAGAATAAACACACTTTTGTATGAAGTTTTGATGGCTGCACCTATTTTTTGCAATAGCAAAAACCACAAATATACTGCATTTTTGTGTTATTTTTACTAAAAGATTTCCCCATACACCCTCATACACATTGGCTGGTTGGAGAACTGTACTGCACTGCAAGTTCAGAGGAGTGTGAATTTGTGTTTTGGTTCTCATATTGTTTCAGCAAATGTGAATTTGATAGATTTGCCTTGAATGCAAACTGAATCAAGTCTCTTCTCTCCCCCTACCCTGCTTGAGACTCTCTATCCAGGCCACATCCCTCAGCAGCCCTGCTCTGCATTCAATTGCTTCCCCCTGATTGGAATGTGCCTTTCAACTGTGCTTGTGCTTCTTGCTTGCCTGGATGGAGAGATGAGTGTGCATGTGTAGGAAGCAAGTACTTTCATGCAGCTGGAACGTACCGTATTTCTCCGTCTGTAAGACGATATTTTTTCCTTAGTACTAACAGGCAAAGATTGTGGTTGGTCTTAATATGCAGTAACAGCGGCAAGAATATTACTGGCCCAGAAATGGAAACAAGAACAAATACCAACGTCGGAGGAGTGGAGAATGAAGCTGATGGACTATGCAGAACTTGATAAACTGACTGGGAAGATCAGATATCTACGAGATCAAAAGTTCATCGAGGACTGGGGAAAATTAGTTGAGTACTGGGAATGTATAAGTGATAATGGAATAACGCTAGTGGCATTTAAAGAAGCTCTGTAATAACATAAGAAATATTGTAAAAAGGCAAAATAGAAGTGGGGGGTAGGTATAAAGGCAATAGCAAAATTTGTAATTAAATGTGTAAATGTGTAATTAAAGAAGTTAGAATTTGGATGATTGGCAGAGAGGCCGAAGGAAGTCAAAAATGGAAAATTTAATAGAAATTGTAATGTGGCATGAATGTATGGAAAATCAATAAAATATAATTTTTTTAAAAAAAAAAAAGATTGTGGTTGGTCTTATACACAGATAGCAGAGAGGGGAACGGGCAATTGGTGGCAGCAGCCAGCAGGAGATTTGCTGCGGCGGTTGGGCATGTGATTGGTTGCTGTGGCAAGGCCTGCTGAGGATTGGCTGTGGCTTTGGCAATCGGGCGGTTGATTGACGTCAGCACTGAGGCATGCAAGTAATTGGCTTTGGTTCCGTTGAGTGGGCAGGTGGGATTTTGGTGCTGAGCGTACAGGCGATTATTGGCCACGGCGATGCGTGCAATTTCCCTTGGCGGTCTGGCCATAGAGCGATTGTCGGCGGTTTCCCCCCTCCAAGGAATGGCTCCACAACTCTGGGCAATCTCCCCCCCCCCAATAAAAAGGCTCAACACCTTTGGGCAACCCCCCCATTTTTTGTTGTGGTCCCAAAAAACAGGGGTCGTTTTATACATGGGGTTATACACAGAAAAATACGGTACTTTACTGCCCAAAATAAAGTCACGCCTGTTGCTCTGGCCACCTCTGCCTCATCCACCTCTTGCCTCTGGCAACACTTGCCACTGGCATGCAACTCCTGCTGCCCCCCCCAAAAGGCTTTCCACAAGGAAACACAGCCCTCAGACTGAAAAAGGTTCCCCACCCCTGAATATAGCATCGCCGTGCCAGCAGTTACCAATTTTAAAAGCTGTCATTGCTTCTGAATTGATGGCCCAAAGAGCAATTTGCTGGTCCTTGTTATTCTTCTGCATAAATGAAAGATTAGCAGTGTTCAACCACAATTTGAGTTCCTGAAAATTGCTTTGGCAGAGAAAGATGACATGAAGTTCATTATTACGTTGCTGTTAACAAGTCTCTCTCTCTCCCCACCCCCCACCCCCAATATTTTCAGGAAAATCTAAGAGGTGGCAGAGAGTCATATTTTACCTTGAGCTTAATTCCTTACGCCAAGCTGTTTTTCTTCTTAATGTGTGGTGCTGTCTCATTAAAACAATACAAAGGGGCATTTCAGATTTCTGTGTACAGTGAGACTCAAATGGCTCATTACAGTCTCATTCCCGGTTATCTGTTGAGTATGCAAATGTAGCCACAGTCCTCTATACATTCTGGCTACTCGATTCAAATGTGTTACAAAAGGCTGTCTCAGTGATAACTGGTTTGTGGTGGGCAGGTGGGCAGGCTGATACTTTTGTTGGTTGACATCATTTGAACTCGAAGCAGAATTCACCAGCCACTGGAGTTCAGCAGACCCAGAGTTGGGGCACAATCTTGCGAAAACATGGCATACAAATAAACAGATGGGATGAGATGAACTTAGGCCTCCTCCCTCCCAACCTTGGATTCACAGATCTTTCCATGGCACCAGTGAAGCTTTTCATGGAAATAAGAGATACACCTATGAAATAGCAGCCTTGCTAATCTGTCCAGCAGAGTTGACTTTTTTTTAACCAAACCTTGATCCAAGTCTGCATTTTCCTCCAAACATCTGTTTTCCATTTTGCATAACGTGGTGAGTCCAGATAGACTAACCTCATTAACGCATCGCATCGCATTAGGTCTGAACTAGAACGACACCCATGTTAGTAATTTCTCTCTCTCTCTCTCTCTCTCTCTCTCTCTCTCTGTCAGTTGCAAAACCCAAGCCTTGTCTTTGGGCCCCTTCTCAAAATGTCTACATTCATTTGAAATGAGTTGGGCACTGCGGTATGGAAATAATATGATAGATTATAACTGTATCTTCTTCTTCTTCTTCTTCTTCTTCTTCTTCTTCTTCTTCTTCTTCTTCTTCTTCTTCTTCTTCTTCTTCATTTCATCTGTATACTGCTCTATATTCTAAAGGAAAGATCTCAAAGAGGTTGACAGCACATTAAAACATCAAATAAAAGCAATCCAGAATAAAACTAATTCAGGATTCAAGGAAAACATTTCAGGTCCTTCTCTAAGTGACATTTTGCTTTCCCTACATTTCGTCACCTACTTAGTTTATATAGCTGCCACATAGCAGAAGTGCTCTAGGGAGCCAGTGTGGTGCAGTGGTTAGAGTGTCGGACTGGGAGATCAGGGTTCAAATCCCCACTCAGTGAGGGAAATCACTGGGTAACCTTTGAGGTTGCTTCGAGATTGAGCTGCTTTGAAGTTTCATTACAGGCTGTGAAATAAAATAAATAAATAAAAGACACAAAGATCTCGGGAACCCACTGCACAATAACTCTGAGCCGGGCTTTCAGTGTGGCTGCCCCTGTTCAGTCGTTGTGACTAGTGGCTAGCTACCTCTGGCTAGAAGTGAACCCAGTAGCAGCAAATCAGTTGCAAGCTACAACTGACAAAACAACAACAACAACAACAACAATTTATTATTTATACCCCACCCATCTGGCTGAGTTTCCCCAGCTACTCTGGGCAGCTCCCAGTCAAATGTTAAAAACAATACAGCACTAAATATTAAAAACTTCCCTAAACAGGGCTGCCTTCAGGTGTCTTTTAAAAATAAGAAAGCTGCTTATTTCCTTGACATCTGATGGGAGGGCGTTCCACAGGGCGGGCACCACTACTGAGAAGGCCCTCTGCCTGGTTCCCTGTAACCTCACTTCTCACAATGAGGGAACCGCCAGAAGGCCCTCGGTGCTGGATCTCAGTGTCCGGGCAGAATGATGTGTTTCCCAAGTTTGTCTGTAGCACTCTGTATCACTTGGGGAGCAATCCTGTGCACAAAAATGTGGATCAAGCTGGTGAAAGTTAAGCCAGCGTAAAGTTACACCAGATCTAAAGTTACACCAGAGGGGAAACAAGCCTTTAAAATAGAGTTGTATGCTAAGTTGCCAGGCCATGTGACTGAGCTGAACATGTTTAGGATTTAGCTCAAGTCATCTCTGCCTGGTCTTGCCCCTGCCACCCAAATTCTAACAGGCTTCCTCCAACAATAGACTGCCTAAGGGTAGGACTGGCATAGGAAGTGATGGCAGGGGCATGGCTAATAAACGCTTCTCTGCTCTCTGTCTGTGTGGCAGCCCTATGGCAACATCTGTTTGGATGAGCAGTTTAGGATGCAAAGAATCTCTGGCTCAGCTGGGCTCAGCCCACATTAAGTCCTCACTCCTGGGTCAGCCAAACATACACTGGCGAAAAGCTGAGCTGAGGTTGATGGAAGCCCCCAACCAGGCCAAATCAGACTGTTGTTGTTGTTGTTGTTGTTTAGTCATTTAGTCGTGTCCGACTCTTCGTAACCCCATGGACCAGAGCACGCAAGGCACTCCTGCCTTCCACTGCCTCCCGCAGTTTGGTCAAACTCATGCTGGTAGCTTCGAGAACACTATCCAACCATCTCGTCCTCTGTCGTCCCCTTCTCCTTGTGCCCTCCATCTTTCCCAACATCAGGGTCCTTTCCAGGGAGTCTTCTCTTCTCATGAGGTGGCCAAAGTATTGGAGCCTCAGCTTCAGGATCTGTCCTTCCAGTGAGCACTCAGGGCTGATTTCCTTCAGAATGGAGAGGTTGGATCTTCTTGCAGTCCATGGGACTCTCAAGAGTCTCCTCCAGCACCATAATTCAAAAGCATCAATTCTTCGGTGATCAGCCTTCTTTATGGTCCAGCTCTCACTTCCATACATCACTACTGGGAAAACCATAGCTTTAACTATACGGACCTTTGTTGGCAATCAGACTGTAGGATTTTAAAATTCCCGTATTTTTGTTTTTTCAGCCAGTAGTAAAATAACGAACTGTTAGCAGATAGAAATAAGGCAAGACTATTCAGATTCTGTCAAGGATGCAAGTTAGCTCTCAACGCTTCTTCATTAGCTTCCATTAATGCTAATGAGAACAATGCTGTTTGCCCATGGAAGGGAGAATATAGAGCCCTCTGTTGATATATATTTATGAATGTAGATATGTTTATTCCTTTAGCTAATTTAAAACCCTACCATCTGTAGCTTTAAATTTATTCATTGATGCCTGCAAATTGAAAGAGGCAGCATGGAGCCAACATTAATTTAGAGGGAGCAATCTGATTATGCAGTGAAATATGTCAGTCATAAGGCACAAAATGAAGGTTGCAATTTCGCTTCCCCTTTGCCAAGATTAGAGAGACACCAGACAGAGCTCGATGTTATTGCATTGAGATCAATTGTTTGGGGAGAGGTTAAAATGCACAGGTTAAAAATTTATGGCACAATTATCAACAGGATCATTAGTGTCACAAAGGGTCCCTATTATTCTCCATAACCACCTGATCAGCCTTAATGCTTTTATTAAAAAGAGTGGATTCCTAGAACAATAGCTTAATTTGGAGCAGGGTGAACCTCCTGGCCTGAAATAGTGAGGGAGTAGTCTTGGTGTGGCAATAGCCCTTCCTTTTAACCACAGTAAAAACTCGTATGGTGCTGTGAAAAACAGACAAATGCACTGTGGCATAATCTTCTGTAGGTTAGGAGCCATTTCGTTAGATGTGTGGAATATACCTGGCAAATTGGGCTATAGCCCATAAAAGCTTATGCCTGTGATGTTGCCAGTGCACTGAGAGATACGTGCAACTGGGAGACAGATGCTCAAAGATGCAGCACCAGTATTGCAACAGATGCAGGACAGACAAGGCACAAATTCAGCTGTGCCCATGTACAGCTCAATTTCTCTGTACAGTGGTACCTTGGTTCTCAAACTTAATCCGTTCCGGGAGTCTGTTCCAAAACCAAAGCGTTCCAAAACCAAGGCGTGCTTTCCCATAGAAAGTAATGCAAAATGGATTAATCCGTTCCAGACTTTTAAAAACAACCCCTAACAGCAATTAACATGAATCTTACTATCTAATGAGGCCATTGATCCATAAAATGAAAACAATAAATGATGTACTGCAGTCACACAACCAATCAATCTGTAGCTGAACTGGGTTCCACACAGTCACAAAAATGAAACAAAAAGAGCAGCAAAAACAAAAATGCAAAATCAAAGCAAAACCAGACAGACCTCAGAGTAACACTCAAAACAGATGTGTGGCACTCAAATTGGAAGTGTAACACTCAAAACGGAGCATGTTCGGCTTCTGAAAAAAGCTCGCAAACCAGAACACTTACTTCCGGGTTTGCAGTGTTTGGGTTCCAAGTTGCTTGAGTACCAAGATGTTTGAGAACCAAGGTACCACTGTACACTGCTTCCCCATATATATTGCTCTCCGTGCAGTTTGCAACACAGCAACATGACATCAGAGCAACCGAGCCCATGGCCTGGCAATACTGCTATCTCCCTCACCTCCTCTGAACGTTCTATCTCCCTCACCTCCTCTGAATGTTCTATCTCCCTCATCTCCTCTGAACGTTCATGCATTCAGTAAAGACCGCTTGCCTCTTTAAGTGCCACTGCATGATCCATTTAATACACAACATTTTATTCTGCTGAATATGTGATCGGGACCCAACATGCGCAAGCTTCCCTTTCCTTACTGAAAGTGTGAGCGTTGTAAGTGCTAACAGCTGCACAAATAAAGAGGGCGGGAGTAGCTAACCGCAGCCACTGACCACTTACATGGAGAACATTGCATTTCCCAAGGCACAATAGCCTGTGGTTTTCCTTTTCCATGCCAGCGAAGGCTGCAATCTCTCATGCTATGGCTGTAAACCTTGTTGATTCAAGGCACCAAGCCCCCAACATACGTCACACTGACCACTGGAGAATGTGTGTAATGGATCCCATCAATCCAGCTTGGGGTGAAGTCATACTGGGGACCAGTTCATAGATCCAGGCTGGATCTACACTGACCTGTTCACGAACGACTATTATAGATAGAGAAAAGAGGATTTACTTGACTCGACTATTTTGAGGACAGGTTACAGCAATGTATAAAATCCATAGCAGAAATTGGTAACTGAACAAGTGATGAGAAGGGGTGAATGTATTTTGAAATGATAGCTGGGAAAAGTTATTGTATTGGGAGCAGTAAAGGAGGGAGGAAAATAGAGGGGACATACCTTTTAAATGTGTATTGAATTTATATTAATTTGGTGACAGTTTGTGAAAAATTATGGAAAATCAATAAAAATAATTGGCAAAACAAAAAACAAACAAAACCCACCAACCTGTTTAACGTTATTTCCCCTTATTAGAACAATATTAGATATGTTGTTCTAAAATGTCACAGGGCATACTTGTTAATGAAAACGTTTTTCACTTGGGTCTTTTTATTCAAATGTAGGTAATACCCAGCCCCACCATTTTCCAAAATACTGTTTCTTTCCCTGCTGGTGGTTGCTGGCAGCTCTGCTTTTACACATTTTAATCCTCCCTCCCTCCCTGTCCTTTTTTTATCTGCCCCTCAAACTCTGAGTGGTGTTGGATCCAGAAAAAGAAAAAGAAAAAGGTAAAACACTACATAGGGACATGTGAGCAGGATTTCAGCAATATAGCAGCATAAAACGATTAAAAATTAAGCGATAAAAAAGACAAGGTAATAGTGCATTATGAACGTAAAAAGTAGCACATTGTGTGTCCATCTACATTATCGAAAGCATTTCTTAACCCTTCCTTAACGTTAAAAACCATGTGTGTAGATCTGCCCTGCCAAGAGGCATGCTGAGAATGGGGCTGGAGTGGGTTCATGCTGAGTTTAGCACGTGGGAAAGTGGGTGTAGATTATTATAATTGTTCATTAATCAACTTCCATATATCTATATCTATATCTATATCATCTATATCTATATCATCTATATCTATATCTATATCTATATCTGTATCTGTATCTGTATCTGTATCCGTATCCGTATCCGTATCCGTATCCGTATCCGTATCCGTATCCGTATCCGTATCCGTATCTATATACAGTGGTACCTTGGGTTACATACGCTTCAGGCTACAGACTCTGCTAACCCAGAAATAGTACCTCGGGTTAAGAACTTTGCTTCAGGATGAGAACAGAACTCGTGCTTCGGCGGTGCAGTGGCAGTGGGAGGCCCCATTAGCTAAAGTGGTCTTCAGGTTAAGAACAGTTTCAGGTTAAGTACGGACCTCCGGAACGAATTAAGTACTTAACCCAGTGGCACTGTGGGTTAAACCACAGAGCCTAGGACTTGCCGATCAGAAGGTCGGCAGTTCGAATCCCCACAATGGGGTGAGCTCCCGTTGCTCGGTGCCTGCTCCTGCCAACCTAGCAGTTCGAAAGCATGTCAAAGTGCAAGAAGATAAATAGGTACTGCTCCGGCGGGAAGGTAAACGGCATTTCCGTGCGCTGCTCTGGTTCGCCAGAAGCGGCTTAGTCATGCTGGCCACATGACCCGGAAGCTGTATGCTGGCTCCCTCGACCAGTAAAGCGAGATGAGCGCCGCAACTCCAGAGTCAGTCACAACTGGACCTAATGGTCAGGGGTCCTTTTACCTTTACCTTTACCACTGTATTACAATGACTAAGAAATCAGAAATTTTAAATCCTTATCGCAAATTGTTTTGGCCTTCATCAGTTGCTCTGATAAAAATGATGCTGTTCCCAAAGAGGCAATTAACATTTGGGAAGGCAGCATGTCCTGCACATTGCCTAGGCACCAGGGAACATTTTCCCCTCTCTCCTTCCCTTCCCCATTAAAGTAAGCAGCATCTTGAGCATACACTGAGAGGAGATGCAACCTTACTTTGGCTGCCTAGTCAGACCAGCTTTGCAAAATGTGCTGATGAAAAGAGAGAGAGAGAGAGATTATCTCATAATCTTCTTTTTAATTACAAATGCATTATGAATTACAGCGCATCAGAGTCGGGGCTCAGAAATTGCAAACAAGTGAGATTTGTAGTACGGCTCTACTAATTACCAGTTTCATCAGCATCAATAGCTCTTATATAGGATGATCTTGTTCATTTTGGTTTTATCGTTGTGTTTTAATTATAAATCACTCAGAGAGAGATATTTAAAACTCTCTTTCTCCATATATATAGGCTGAACTCTGGCATAAAAGTATAACACAAAGAGAAAAGAAAAGAATGGTGTCAGCTAACATTAGCAATAAAAATAAGTCCACAATCCTGACTTAAATGTATATACTAAAGTAAACAGTCCATATGTCATAATAGCTATGAGACTGAATTTTAATATATTAGTTCGAATGAAGAAAAGTGAGATCTTCAGTCCATTGCAAAATGGATGCTGGGGGTTTACCCTTCCAGTTTTGAAGTGTATGTCAATTCTAAGGATCCAACTTGTGTTGCCCATCTGTTAGTCCCTCGCCTGTAGGAATGCAGTTTAAAGTCTGCGAACATCTGCAGGTATCAAGGATTTCTCCAAAGCAAAGTTAATATGAGCATTAATTTATGAGCAGCTCCCAGAATTCTTTGGGGGAATTCCTTGACTGTTTAAAGTGGTGTCAGCATGCTTCAAATGTATGGTGTGAATGTGGCCCAAGATGGGTCAGGGAACTCAGGATCGGGGGCCAAATGTGTTCCTCCAGGCCTGAATACTCTCCACGGGCCACCCCACTTTCCTTGCCCTTCTTGGATGTTTCTGCCTGACTAGACTGTGTCCTTGTAGATGCCCTTGTTTGCCTCAACAGAGAAAGAGATGTCTCTGTGTGGAAAAGTCTGACCTGCCTGTGGCTGGAAGGCAGCCTACCTTATACACACAAGCGCCGACTCCTAGGGTCCAAGGTAGTTTTGGGGCCTCAACATATATTTTGAGGGGTTTGGGCCCCCTCAATTTTCAGAGGGTGTTCAGCTCTGCCCCCTGGCTCCTTGTGATGTTGCATCAGGCCTCCTCAATGATCAGAAGATGCTGGCACCTCTGCTTACAAAGGTAAGGGCCGCATCCGTCCTCCCCCCCAAGGCATGTGGCCCCCAAATGTTGTCTATAAGGAAATGAGAGTAATCTTTTCCCACCCCTGGGTTGGAACATATGCCCCACCCCGTGATGGATTAGCACTCAGGGCAAAGTTTCCCAAACTTGGGTCTCCAGCTGTTTTTGGACTACAATTCCCATCATCCCTGACCACTGGTCTTGCTAGCTATGGAAGATGGGAGTCATAGTCCAAAAAAACCAGTTTGGGAAACACTGACTTAGCGCATGGTGTCAAAGCAACCCTCGGTTATTTTACTGGCAGGATCTGGGAGGATTTTATTCGCATCTTCCCACTTCTGAAGAGGGCGAAACGATGAGTCATGTGCCCCAGATTTAAGATGAGAAAGAAGATGATGCCACTTATTCCCACAAAGTGAGCACAAGAAATGACTCCCCCTGCGAAACGGCAGGTAGCAATTTCCATTCTGTGGTCCATTTATGACCATCTGCATTACAGAGGAGCAGCGTCTGTCGTAAACGATACTCCTCTTTCTGGGGGAGGTTGCATAAGTCTCAGATTACGTGCTGATTGAAATATATATGTCACCTTTGCTGCCAAAAGAAAAAAAAAGAAAAAAAGCAATTGTAGAGGCCTACATGTTGTTCAGAGAGCAGGAAATCAGACTTGTTTTTTTCAGTAATGACTTCTCTTAACCCACCGGCAGTTATCTTAAGAAAATGTTACAAACAACACACATCATAAGGCAAACAACCGCAGCGCATTTTCAAACCCCATCCCATTTTCTGCTGGAGGTTTAAATGGTTTACGTGGGGTCCCAATTTTCTTTGCATCCACTTTCAAAACTGGATTGGCTGAGGGCAGCAAAGCCAAGGGACTTTCCCAAAGTTCTACAGGAAATCGGAAGCTCAGACAGGATTAGAAAATCCCACAATTCACTTGGCTGCTCTCCTTTTGCTCTTCCAACATCAAGCAAGACGGTGCCTAAAGGCAGGTTTAAAACTGAGTGTGTTTTTTGTAATATCTGGCTTCTGAATCATTACTGGACTTCTTCCAGCAAATAATAAAACTTACATTGTCAGTCACAATCCATGACAAGTCAGAAGCACAGAGCAAACTGTATGGGAACTCAGACAGAAAACAGACTCGTTGTGTAGGGTTACAACTCTATAACCTACAGAACAATACAGGTTGCTGCCCTCCATCTATTCAGGGTCTCTAGAGGTGAGCATAGAGATCTGCTATGGGGTGGCCCTAGCTGTGGTTGCAATGGAGAAAAGGTTTGCAATGATATTCGCTACCTACTGGTACTTATGTTTCCAGGCACAATTCGAAGTGTTGGTGGTGACCTTTAAAGCCCTAAAAGGCCTTGGTCCAGTATACATAGTCTGCATAGTCAGGACAGAGCGCAATCTCAGAATACCAAATGGAAAGCTCTTCCATATATCCGCACCCTGGAACAAATGTGGGAGACTTTCCTTGTTTCAGATGTTATTGGACCACAACTCCCATCACCATTGGCCATTCCAGCAAGTGCTGTTGGGAGTTGGAGTGCAGCAATTATGGAGTGACACAGGTACATCTGTGTCCTAGAAAGTCATCCATAACTTAGGCTCTGAATCTTATCCCTGAATGACCTTCTTTTTTGAAGCTGCCCTTATCCATAGCAAAAGGCAACCCATATCTTTTCCACCACATCCCATCTGTAATCCTTCCTTCCTCTCTCACATGCCTCTTCTTCTTCTTCTTCTTCTTCTTCTTCTTCTTCTTCTTCTTCTTCTTCTTCTTCTTCTTCTTCTCTCTTAGAGGAAACATACCAGGTGTACATTTAGCAAATCAATTTCCATGATAAAATCAAGGATATTAAAAATTATAAAAGATTATACAGGGAACCGGTCTCCTAGCAGCAGACAGAATGGCAGTCAGCCATTGTTCCAAAAGATTGGATCAGTACTGAGAATCAGATGACTAAGCTACTTGGTCATGAATGAAATATTTGTTTTTACTACTCTGTGTGTGGAAGAGTTCTGGCACCATCAGAAGGAGCTTGGAATAAAATGAAGATGGCGGAAGCACTTTTGAAGGGCATCAAATTTGACTTTCTCTAAACCAGCAGCTCCAACTTCAGTTCCCTTCTAACTTGGGTTAATAACAGACTTGATGAAAATATGAGCAAGGGTGATGGTTAGTTCCGTACATCGTGGTTGTGGTCACATGCCAGTTCCTTGACAATGAATCAACTGGAAATCAAGTATTCAAAGGTTAATGGAAAACTGGGAAGTAATTAGTCCTGGTCAAAAGTCCAATGATGCCAACATGATTTTCTAAGCTCAGGACACTTGGGGTCTCTGCTCCACTCATATAAAAAATGCACATATTTGTGTGAAATTTGCATATGCTTAGTGTGGCATGCAAATGTGTCTCCTCTTCTGCAGGTCAGGTGGAGGGCCCAGAAATATATCAGGGGCCACAGGCGAGTAATGAGATCTCTATCAGAGAGAATATCAATAGGTGAAGCATTCCCTATTCCTGTATTTCCATGTTAGGAAATGTATCTTATTTATTGAGCAAGATGTATAGGTTGCTTAAGAAATAACTATTCGAGTAGTTTAAATAAAATAGGAAAATACATAAGATAGTAAAAGATTTAACCTCTTGAATTTCTGCTGGCCTTCTTTCGCTTCAAGGCAGAATTGTAAGCCAGTTATATTCCTGAAGGTCTTTCGTCAATTGTTCTTAGGCTGATCTATTGATCTTAGGCTGGCAGTACTACCTTCAGTGCAAGACCAGGCATCGTATTTCAGTTGGCTGAGGGTGTCAAAAGAGATTTAAGATTTACGGTAACCAAGGTCAAGACGTCCATGCTTGGATAAATTCAATATTAAATTGTTCAAAAGGAAGCAGCATGGTCTAAGAGAATTTGTTATGGCTATTTATTATTCATGCTTCCTAACAACTTTAGCAATGTTATCATCTGGCTCAGCCAATACAGCATGAGACCCTGAATCTCAGGGTTGTGGGTTTGAGTCCTACACTGGGCAAAAAGGTTCTTGCATTGCAGGGGGTTGGACTAGATGACCCTTGGGGTCCCTTCCAACTCTACAATTCTATCTAATCAAGAATAATAACCAGAACAGGCAAAGGTCATAAGATGACCTGGACAGTCGCCAGATTCTGTGTACGGATCTGTAGGCGCAGACCATCCCCCAACCCAAACTAGTTCATTAAGAAAATCCCCAAACTTGGTTATATGGGTGACTCTCTCTGTGGTAGCTTATCATAAAGTTTTAAGTGTCTATACGCTTATCGCATTTATAAATTTTAAATTTATTGTTGTGCATTGTTTTAAATGTTTGTTTTCCTTCTGGGATTGTTCCCCCAAGTGTGTTTTATAAGCTGGTCTCCGACTGTAATAAATTATCTATCTATCTAGAACAGGTCAAACAGCTTGCCTTCTTTTTTCTGTTGTTGTTGTTGAGCAAAAAGGATTTGAGCCTTTGACATAAACACACCCATTTTACAGTTCGTACCATCAGCCAAAGATGGTGCCACCTCAAAGAATATTCTTGCATGAAGACGACGATCCCCTATGGAAGAGAGAACAAGCTTATTTTCTGCTGCTCTGGAGGGTGGGACTCAAACCAATGACTTCAAGTTACAAGAAAGCAGATTACGACTCAACATATGGGAAAATTTTCTGATAGTAAGAGCTGTTTGATAGTGGAATGGGCTCCCTCAGGAGGTTGTGGGCTCTCCTTCCTTGGAGGTTTTTAATCAGAGTTTGGATGGCAATCTGTCATGGATGCTTTAGCTGAGATTCCCGCATTGCAGGGGGTAGGACTAGATGACCCTCGAGGTCCCTTTCCAACTCTACAATTCTATGATTCTACAAAATCCTGGAAAGCCACTGCCACCCAGTAAGGACAATCCGAAGCCAGATGGACCAAGTAGGCTGACTTGGCAGCTTCCTTTTTTCTTCTATCTCTGAGGGAAGGGCAATGTGTGTGGAACAGGTTTCGATTTCTAGGAATGGAGTTGAGAGATGACCTAACCTGGGGAGGAAACAGTAAAGACCTGATGAAGAGAGCACAGCAGAGGTTATATTTTCTGAGAATCCTCCAGAAAAACAATCTCTCAAAGGACCTGTTGATGGCATTTTACCATTGCACTGTGGAGAGTGTATTAACTTATGGTCTGTGTGTGTGGTTTGGGAGCTGCACGGTCAGGGGGGAAACAATGCTGTCCAGGGTTGTAAAGACTGTGGAGAGAATAATTGGGTACACTCTTCCCACCTTGGATCAAATCTATGCTTCCAGGCACCATAAGAAAGCTGCAGAGATAGTGCAGGATAGTGCACACCCCGGAAATGATCTCTTTCAGCTTCTGCCTTCTGGAAGAAGGTACAGGGTTATAAAGACTAGGACTAGCCGCCTGAGAAACAGTTTCTATCCAGATGCGATTTTGGTTTTAAACACAGTGTAAGGTAGTCTCAGGACGCGGGTGGCGCTGTGGGTTAAACCACTGAGCCTAGGGCTTGCCGATCAGAAGGTCGGCGGTTCAAATCCCCGCGACAGGGTGAGCTGCTGTTGCTCAGTCCCTGCTCCTGCCAACCTAGCAGTTCGAAAACACGTCAAAGTGCAAGTAGATCAATAGGTACCGCTCTGGCGGGAAGGTAAATGGCGTTTCCATGCACTGCTCTGGTTTGCCAGAAGCGGCTTAGTCATGCTGGCCACATGACCCGGAAGCTGTATGCCGGCTCCCTCGGCCAATAAATTGAGATGAGCGCCACAACCCCAGAGTCGGCCACGACTGGACCTAATGGTCAGGGGTCCCTTTACCTTTAAGGTAGTCTCTATGGGAGTATATTGTATTTAATTATGGGGTATCAGATTTTTTAGGGGGCTAACCAGGCTTTGATAGCTGGGATAGCAGGCTTGTTGGTTTCTGAATGTCTGATGTAGATTTTCAGTTTCGTTGTTCTGTATGGGACAATGACAATAAAGATTATCGTATTGGAAGAACATCAGTGTTGCACACAGAAAGTCCCAGGTTCAGTCCCCAGCTTCTCTAGATAGGGCTGGGAATATTCCCTGGCTGAAGAACCCAAGAGAAACTGCTGTTGGTCAGTGTGGACATGCCTCAGTTGGATAGAGCAATGGTGGGGCTTCCTATAAGCAGGTTTCCTAGATTCCTAAAACCAGTCGTGATTAACTTTAGTGCATGCAATCAACCTCAGAATGAAACCCTTGCTCATTGCACCAGCTTTGGGTTTTATCTGTACGAGAGAGCTTTGTAAACAAGGGGCTGAAAGGCATGAATTCATGCATCCAAAGTCCAAGACCGCAGCGAAGAGGTGGCACCCACAGAAAACCGGTGCCAGTTCTGCCGTGGACTTTGAAGTGCCGCTGTGCAACGATTAGCTGGTGTTGTTTAACAAACAGCAGCCTGGTCCCATCTGACCCTTTTGTGACTAGTAGCCAGGTGACAATTTTCCCTCCACAGCCAAGGACTTCAAACTTCTGGACAAAAGTTATCCAACTGGATGTAGGCACAAGAGGTCAGAGCACAATTGTTCCGGGGGGGTGGGGGGGCGGCAGCGGCTTTTCTCATGGCCCTTGGATCAAAGGGAGATTTCCTTCCCAGTGAAACGCCAGTGCTATCAGAGTCTCGCTACCGGGCTGATAATATCATTTGTTTTAGCTTTGCTCTTTTCCATGGCCAAGTACGTCCAAGTTGTGATTATGCTTCAACATATTTTTTTTTTTTAAAGAAATCCAAAATAGGGATTCTCATCCCTCCGTGAATAGGAAAGGATGGATTTTTGCTCCTGACATATTTCCAGTCTTAAACTCAGTTTGCCACATTTCCACTTCCATTTCAGATTAAAAAAAAAAGTCCTCACAAAAATTATCAGCATTATCACTTGCATTCCCTAAATGTTCAGATTTTGAAAGAATTTTCCCCAATATCCTTTTTAAAACACACACAGAGCAACAACATGATTTTCACTTCTGTACGGAATTCTTATGCCCACGTTCTGCTAATGATACAGCTGTTTGCACATTTCTTAGTTGGGGATCTATATCTCAAAATTGAACGAAAGTGAGTTTTGAAAAAGGGTTTCATTTCAGTTTGCTTACAAACCTAGGAAGCTGTCTTATATGGAATAAGGCCGATTAGGAACCCTGACACACTTAGGCTATTCAGCAGCACAGACTGCAAAGTAATCAGGGCATCAGGTGTTATTAAAACATAGATCCATTGTTTCCCATATTGGATTAGGCTTCTAAACTTGGTGATGAAGTGCCTCAGTTTTAGTCACCCAGGTGCTAACCTGAAATCTCTTCTGCCATATTTTCACATGGTTTCTACTTATGTTATTTTCCTCCTCGATTTGATGTCAAAACTATTTGATGCCTGAATAAAGGGAGACTGAGAGGAGATATGATAGCCACCTTCATAGAGCCAGCGTGGTGTAGTGGTTAAGAGCAGTAGACTCATAATCTGGTGAACCAGGTTCGCATCTCCGCTCCTCCACATGCAGCTGCTGGGTGACCTTGGGCTACTCACACTTCTCTGAAGTCTCTCAGCCTCACTCACCTCACAGAGTGTTTGTTGTGGGGGAGGAAGGGAAAGGAGATTGTTGGCCGCTTTGAGACTCCTTAAGGGGAGTGAAAGGCGGGATATCAAGTCCAAACTCCTCTTCAAATATCTAAAGGACTGTCTCATGAAAGATGGAGCAAGCTTGTTTTCTCCTGCTCTGGAGGGTAGGATCGAAACCAAGGGATTCAAGCTGTAGGAAAGGAGATTCCAACTAAATATCAGGAAGAACTTTCTGAGAGCCAGAGAGCTGTTTAAGAGTGGAATGGACTTCCTTGAGAGGTGGTGAACTCTCCTTCCTTGGATGTTTCTAAGCAGAAGTTAAGTGACCATCTGTCATGGATGCTTCAGTTGAGATTCTTGCATTGCAGAGGGTTGAACTAAATGATCCTCAGCATCTCTTCCTACTCCACACTTTTATGGTTCTATGGAAACTCAGGGCGATCTACTCTTCTGTACCACATATCCAAGCTATAAACAGCTTGGACTGGAAATGGGCAGGTTGGGGGGGGGGCATCTGCTAAATTGTTTGATTTGGACTAACGCTTGTCCCTTGAAATCAAGTTACGTGGCTAGCAGTGAGAGTCGGTGCTGCAATTTGATTCGAGTCCCTTCAAGAAAAGCTTTCGGCCACCCGGCTCCACTCCAGAATACAGCAAGCCTTGGGACATCTGCCAGGGAAATCCAATAACACGCAGGACAGAATGGAATAGCAGGGCTGGACCCATATGTCATGGGTTGTACATACTTTCTCTCTCTTCTTATATTCTTCCATTCTCAGTTAGCTAACATTTCCACAGTAGCAACCAAAGCTAAACCCAAGGGCAGCATTGAAAGATGGGGATTTCAATTTTCCTTTAAACATTTCCCAATGATCACGATTTTCTTACAAGTAGCCTGGGACCATCCCCACCCCTTCCCTTCCGCCTCTGGTGTTTCTGTTGCTAGTGCCTCTTTGGCTATAGAAATTCAAGGCGAGGTAGAAGATTAGAGTGTTTATCCAGTCCATTTTACCATCTTCAAGTGATTCCACATCCTTTATCTTTGTAATCCTCGCAAACAGCCTTTTAAAGTGGGACATGATACCTGCGAACCTGCACTTGCTGGCACGGTTAGTGATGGAGGGCACATCTAGAAGGCTGTTCTGCTTAACTTCTTCCACAGCCTCTAGTTCTCCTCTGCAAATGATTCCCCCAGGCCACCGTTTCCCACAGCCTGGCTTACTTCAAGTTTCAGACCCCGGCTGAGAGAAGGAAATAATTAAAAGCAGTCAGGGGGAGGTATCTGCATGGAGAACTGGGCAGCAGGGAAAGGATTAAGCATCCCCAGCTGTTCCTAGCAATTCGGTGTACGTAAATCTTGGGCTCCGTGTGATATCATCGTGCAGATGCAGGAAGCCCAATTGCAAGAGCAGTCTTCTGCTTTGAGAACTGAGTGGGCTTTCAGCTGACCATCACCCCTTGAGAGAGAAGATTTGGGCTCGATCAGTCCCTACTCTGACCCAGTAAGGCTATTTGTAGAATTCTAATTGTTTATCCTTCAAAGAGAAATAAAAGTTTCTCTCCTACATAAAAGGAGACAGAGTCAAAAGTATGTAAACACAACTTCTGATTTCTTATCGTAGTTCTGGTGGGGTCGGGACTTGGAGAGTTTTAAAAACTAATATCCCTATATAAGGAAGTCTGTAAAACCACTTCCCATTTCATAGGACAGGATATACCGAAGTAATGAGACAGCTTTGGCATGAGTAACAAAAACGATTTCGACTGTATTTAAATGCTCTGAGAACATTTAAAGCCATCTTGGGATGTAAATCCCACTTTGATCACATCCACCCCCCCAAACTCTAATTTAAAGTGTATTTTTCTTTCATTCATATGTTTTTAGGGGCAGAAGGATAATAGGGATGTGTCAGTTATGAGCACAGAAACCTTAGACTTCTGTCCTAACTGATGCAAGAACCCTGAGTCGGTACAATTATCCTTCTTTATGTTTTATAGAAACACAGTCACTTTCTCTAGCTTAACTGTTACAAAAACACAGTTACATACAGTGCATCAATACAAAATTATGAATACACATAAACCAATGTCAGTTGTTTCTCCTTCTGCAACACCTCCCCTGTCAGCCTCCTTGGCTCTCACCCAGGACTCCACCCATCCAATTTGGCTGTCTCCCAGTGACAAAACAAGCTTACAGCCCACCCACAAAATTTCCCTGAAGAGGGTTCCTTCAGTGGAGAACATTGAGTTCTCAGGTTAGAGCGGCACCCTATATGATGCTAGAATTTGGTGTCCCTTCCTATCTCTTGTGCTTTGTTCTACAGCATTGTTTTGGTCCACACAGACACCCAGCACAGCAAACCGGTCACACTATCCTAAAGCCACCTCTGGTTCCTTGAACCTCCTCACTTTACCCTAGTATCTCCCTCTAGACTTGCTTATAATGGGCAAGTCCAAGATGGACAGAGCATCCTCATTCTATGCATAGCTGTGTCCCATTCGGCAGTCAATTGCATTGTCCACATGCCATTCCAGATATGGTAGGCTGGGTAAATTTTGCAGGAGGACCCAGAAATGGGGAAAGGACATTGCTCCATGCATGGTTCTTCATATGGCCTCTGCCCTCTCCTCCAGAAGAAGAAGAAGAAGAAGAAGAAGAAGAAGAAGAAGAAGAAGAGTTTGGATTTGATATCCTGCTTTATCACTATTCCCCCACAACAAACACTCTGTGAGGTGAGTGAGGCTGAGAGACTTCAGAGAAGTGTGACTAGCCCAAGGTCACCCAGCAGCTGCATGTGGAGGAGCGGGGAATCGAACCCTGTTCACCCGATTACGAGTCTACCACTCTTAACCACTACACCACACTGGCTCACTACACCAGCAGATTCATGCAAGCCCCACCACATGTTAAAATTGTCTCTGACATCTTGAGGTATGTAATGGAGGAAAGCTGGGATATAAATGTAATACAGTCGTACCTTGGATCTGAATGCCCTGAAACTCAAACGTTTTGGCTCCCGAACGTAGATTTCGGTTTGCGAACGTTCTTTGGGAACCTGAACATCCAACAGGGCTTTCACGGCTTCTGATTAGCTGCAGGAGCTTCCTTGCAGCCAATCAGAAGCCGCGATTTGGTTTTCAAACATTTTGGAAGCCAAATGGACTTCCAGAACGGATTCCGTTTGACTTCCAAGGTACGACTGTAAATACATCTCCCTAGAAAACGCATTTGCCTTTCAGATTTTGTCTGGTTTCAATCGCTCTGCGGTACTTTGGAAATCATTAATGACTCACTTTGATGTTTTTGATTACTGCGACACCTCTGCAGATTTTGTTCCCATTTGCGCTGTGCAAACGTAAACAAAACCTGCAAAAGCATCACAGCGAGTCATAGGAACAGGAGTGACTTGCTGTTTATGCATGTTCCTGCATGTGTTTATTTCAGTTGCAGTCTGGCTTTTGGATTTTCTACTTCCGAAGCAAGCACTGGGAATCTATGGGCCTCTGGACACCGCAGGACTCCAGCTTCCTGCATCTCCAGCCAGCATGGCAAAGCATCATGGAGGAAAGGAGTTCATAATTTTCATACACGTTATCATTAGGAACTCATTGTCCTGGTGTTGAAAATGACTAATTACTGGAAGAAGAAAAAGCTAGATTCCTATTCTAACACTTGCTTGTTTCAGAACGACTGCATCAATGGGACCCATTATTTGGCTCCAACTATAACGTATAAACATTATTACTCTATCATAGGAATGGCTGCATAGGAAATTACAAGTTTCCATTCTGCTAGTGTCAGAAAATGAATGCACGCTGCTGCAGGCAGCAGAGAGACTGGGATGAGACTAATAGCCGCAGCACTCTCTAGCAAATCCATGCACGTGTTGCTAGAAGGTCACAAACTTCCCCTCTGTTTTCTAGCAGGCCATTTCAGTCAATATATTTCCCAACTTATTGGGTCACCGTGGGCCAGAAAAATGGTGCCCTGGCTCCATGCATCTCACCAAGCAAGGCTTAAGATCACGCTGAGCTGTGTGTAGTTAATCAGTTGCTAATTAGAAAAGGAATAAAAGGAGGAGGCTGAAAGCGCCCTTCTAGCTCAAAAAGACATGGGAGAAACTAGACTGCAGGATCACTTAGAGAATCAGTATGGTGCCAGACAGCTTACGGTACTTGCTGCCAAAAATAAAGACCCCAGAAGCTCCATGTCTCACATATTATCTGTGATAGGCCTTTCAATCAGAAAGAGGAGAGGGAAGGGAGAAAGAGGTCCCGGCGTAAGACAAAGAGCGAAAGTGACAGACGTATATAGAAATCTTGTTTTGTTCTTGTTCTGGGGCACGACTTCTGGCTGGATGAGGAAGTAAGCCTGTCAAACAGCTGGGAAGCTTCCTTTCCACATGCAAACCAGTTTGATTTTCAGATCCCTTTTGCATTCTGCAGACACAGTTTCATGTGCTAAAAATTTAACTTGGCTTCCATTTGCCAGCTCCCAACCCAAAGAGTCTCCCCTTCACCCTGAAATCGTCTCCTGGATCAGGAAATAAATCTTCTCGCATCCTTGCACACCCCATCCTTGGAAGCCCTGCTGTTGTTGTTTAGTCGTTTAGTCATGTCCAACTCTTCGTGACCCCATGGACCAGAGCACGCCAGGCACTCCTGTCTTCCACTGCCTCCCGCAGTTTGGTCAGACTCATGCTTGTAGCTTTGAGAACACTGTCCAACCATCTCGTCCTCTGTCGTCCCCTTCTCCTTGGGCCCTCAATCTTTCCCAACATCAGGGTCTTTTCCAGGGAGTCTTCTCTTCTCATGAGGTGGCCAAAGTACTGGAGCCTCAGCTTCAGGATCTGTCCTTCCAGTGAGCACTCAGGGCTGATTTCCTTCAGAATGGATAGGTTTGATCTTCTTGCAGTCCACATCTAACTGTTATAAGAGTCCCACGCAGCTCTCCCCTGAAACTGCATCTCCTCACGCCACTGCCATCTATCACTCCCTGACCCAGCAAGAAAGTGGCTATAGCTCAGTGGTAGAGAACACCCTTTGCATGCACAAGACCCCAGGTCTCAACCCCCAGAATCTCCAGGTGAAGCTTGAAAATGCACGTAAGGCAGTGGCGTAGCGTGGGTTGTCAGCACCCGGGGCAAGGCAAGTAATTTGCGCCCCCTAACCCGTGGATTTGCGCCCCCTAACCCTAACCCCCAGATGTTGCGCCTGGTGCGGCCGGCACCCCCTGCACCCCCCACACTACGCCACTGACGTAAGGAGAGCATTTCTGGAACAGAAACCTAGGCAGCTACTACCAGCCAGTGTAGACCAGGGAGTTCTTCATCCTAAAAGCCACATTGCGTTCAAAGCAAACTCCTAGGGGCCACATGCTGTTGAAGGGCAGAGCCAGAAGCAAAGGTGGGTGCAATGAGATTAAGGGCCACTATCTGAACGATAATCTTGGTCATCTGATTGTCCTTTTTACCCATTGTTGTCTTTTTAATTGTATATATTGCTTGTTTTATGTTGCTATGGCCGTTGGCTAACGCGAATAAAGTTTATCTGTGTATGACCTCTCCATTCTATCTATAACCTCTCCATTCTGAAGGAAATCAGCCCTGAGTGCTCACTGGAAGGACAGATCATGAAACTGAGGCTCCAAGACTTTGGCCACCTCATGAGAAGAGAAGAGTCCCTGGAAAAGACCCTGATGTTGGGAAAGATGGAGGGCAGAAGGAGAAGGGGACGACAGAGGACGAGATGGTTGGACAGTGTTCTCAAAGCTACCAGCATGAGTTTGACCAAACTGCGGGAGGCAGTGGAAGACAGGAGTGCCTGGTGTGCTCTGGTCCATGGGGTCACAAAGAGTCAGACATGACTAAATGACTAAACAACCACATTCGATGAAAAGGTGGGTGAATGATGAGTGTCGATTATTCATGCATTCCTCTCTGTTCGCCACCCAGGCAAGCAAGAAGCAGGAGCCGAGTGCAAGGATTCATTCTAACCAGGCAGAAATACCTGAGGAGGGTACATCTGAAGGCAGCCCTGTTTAGGGAAGCTTTTAATGTTTGATGTATTACAGTATTTTAATATTTTTTTGGAAGCTGCCCAGAGTGGCTGGGGAAGCCCAGCCAGATGTAAAGGTAAGGTAAAGGGACCCCTGACCATTAGGTCCAGTCGTGGCCGACTCTGGGGTTGTGGTGCTATAAATAATAAATTATTATTATTATTACAAAGCAAGGCTGGAGCCTGCAGGAAATGGGTGCAGCTGGGGAGGGGATGGCCTATGGTGTATCCTGAGGGCCAAACAGAGAGACTTTGGTGGGCCACATTTGGGTCGGAGGCTTCCCATCTCTGGCACAGACAAGTCCTGAGCTTGGTGGAACTGTGGCCTGACTCTGTATAAACTTCCTACGTGCCCCAAGCCCAGCAACTTTCTCTCATGCCTTTCACCTACAGGTCATCCGAGGATAACAAGCGCTCATCAAGCTCTTTAAAACTTAAATGTCTTTTGGCCTCCGGATTGTCTCAGCACTTGCACAGGATGTGGCTTGGGTTGAGCTTTCACAGGAGGCAAGCAGGAAACAAACAAGCCCTTCCACCTTGTCATGTCGTTCTTCAACTTCTTGCGGTTTCCTAAAGCTCTCTGATGTTCAGAGACTTCTTAGAGCAGTTTCCACTACCGTGTTGGTAAACATGAAAGCCCTCCCGCTACCCAGCCTTTGAAGAGGTGGCACCTGGGCCAAAAAGAGAAGTCAGAAGACTCTTCTTGGGCTAGAATCAGGTTGCGGGTGAATTCCTGTGAACTGGAATGGTTGTGTGAAAGCGAGAGACACACAGAAAGAGTAATCTGAAGCTGGGAGTATCAGCAAATGGACAGCAACACTTTTCTTCTTCTCCTTTCAGAACTTGAGGGAGTTAATCCCCTTTAAGAGCCTCTCATGTCCCCAAAGGAGCCCAGGTGACAACTAATCCCCTGGAATATCATGCTTTCCTTGGCAGCTGAGTCATCAGTTTCAGGGTGGGCAGCTTCACCGTTGCAATAAGCTAGCAAAGCGACACAGAATTCTTCACTGGGGCAGAGTTTGCACGCTCTTAAATCAACAGAAACTTGCATAGCAAAAGGGCCTCACCTTGCTGATTGCACACCACTTTATTCTCTGGGATGACACGGCCGCTGCTATCTGCAGCAGATAAAAAGACGAATGGAATCTGCTAAGATGCACGCAGTACGTATTCTATGATTCTATGATTAGCCTTGATGCCAAATATTGGTCCAGTTCTTTGATCAACAAAGCATCTCTTTTAAGACTTAGAGTGCTGCTTACATCACTAAGATCAGAGAAGGCACTCAACAACTTAGAAACATAGAATCATAGAGCTGGAAGGGACCCAACCGTCATCTAGTCCAACCCCCTGCAATGCAGGAATCTCAGCTAAAGCATCCATGACAGATGGACACCCAACCTCTGCTTAAAAACCTCCAAGGAAGGAGAGTCCACCACCTCCCAAGGGAGACTGTTCCACTGTCGAACAGCTCTTACTGTCAGAAAGTTTTTCCGTATGTTTAGTCGGAATCTCCTTTCCTGCAACTTGAAGCCATTGGTTCCAGTCCTACCCTCCAGAGCAGGAGAAAACAAGCTTGCTCCATCCTCCATGTGGCAGCCCTTGAGATACTTGAAGATGGTTATCATATCTCCCCTCAGTCTCCTCTTTTCCAGTCTAAACATACTCATCTCCTTCAACCATTCCTCATAAGGCATGACTTCTAGACCCTTGATCATCCTAGTTGCCTTCTTCTGCACACATTCCAGCTTGTGAATATCTTTTTTAAGTTATGGCACCCAGAACCGGACACAGTATTCCAGGGAAGGGTGGGAAAGAAATTTCATTCAGTTCCCCATTCAAAGGAGAGCCAGTCAAACCCACACTGAAACACGGGGCATCCTTCAAAATTTACACATCTGCAAATTTCGCAGCGCCATCCTCCAGGCAAGTAATGTGTTCAAAGTGGGCATACGAATGCACAGATTTGTGAAAATAACATGCAAAAATGCATTACAGTGGTACCTCGGGTTAAGTACTTAATTCATTCCGGAGGTCCGTTCTTAACCTGAAACTGTTCTTAACCTGAAGCACCACTTTAGCTAATGGGGCCTCCCGCTGCTGCCGCGCTGCCGGAGCACGATTTCTGTTCTCATCCTGAAGCAAAGTTCTTAACCCGAGGTACTACTTCTAGGTTAGCGGAGACTGTAACCTGAAGCGTATGTAACCTGAGGTACCACTGTACATCGGGGGAAATTGCTTTGCAAAACTCTGCTTAATGGGCAAAGTTGCTTGCATGTTGCGGAAAATTCACAAGGAAATGCTGATGAAAAAATTAATGAGGGCTTGTTGGCGAGGGAATTGCAAAAGGGTGAAAAGGTGGAGAACTGAATTTAAGAGTGGGGTGAGGGTGGGGAATGGAAACTAGGTGGAACTGAAATTGACACATTTGGCCATCTCAGCCATCAGACCACTGGGTTGGGCACCCCAGTGCTGTGTTCACTTCTATTTCTCACTGCCCAAATTGGTGGGATCCTGCCCAGAAAACACTTACTGGGGGAGGGCTGTATCAGGCCCCTAGGCTGGGAGTCAGCCATCTCGCCAGGATAGCCCTGACAACTCAGTTGGTTAGAGCATGCTGCTGATTACGTCAAGGTTGCGGGTTCGACTCCCGTTTGGGACAGCTGCATGTTCCTCCATTGCAGGGGGCTAGACTAGATGATCCTCAGGGTCCCTTCAAACTCTATGATTCTATGATTCTATAGGTTTCCGTGGAGCATCTCTGGATGCACAGTCATGAATATAATCAGCTGTCTGTAAGCAAAACATACAGTACAAAAAAATCCCTGTACTTTTCTGTTATTGATTTTTTCTGGGGTTCCACTTGTGGCAAAGATAAGCTTTTTCATATGTGGCATCTTTATTTTTAGTTTAATGGCAAGTGTTGCATTTATTTAATAGCAAGCGCTCCTCACACTTGTCTGTTTAAATAGCTCTCAACACGCAAATATTTTCCCAGAGCATCGGTGTAATTAATGTATAAATAAACCGCATTTTCTTCTAAGTGGCTGACATATGTTTATGAAATATTTGCCAGCACGCAGCTGCCGAGGCTGACTCCAGCGCCATCCAGCAATGCCACCGTTTTGGAATCTGCCTACAGCAAAATGCCACAAAGAAGAATGGGGAAACGGGTGAGTGGGAAAGGATTCCAGGATGTGGTGCCATATGGCACTTGGGCAAAGCTTTCTTGATGGAGAGCTGCCTTGTGCACTAGTCAAAGTGAACGGGTGCAAGAGAATTGTTGCCAGCTACAAAGCCTTTTCCAAATGCTCAGAAGTGTGGAAACACAAGTTTTTGTTTCGTGCCTGTTTACTTTTTAAAAAGAAAACCCAAGCAGACTTTGTGCATTTAATAGCAGCATGATGGGCAGAAATTCAGGGGGAAAGCTTCACCTGTTCAATATCTGCCCATTGTTTGGTTATTTAAAACAGTGTGTCATTGCATGGCAACTCAGCACCCTTCAAAAACTGCATTTCTTTGAACTTTGCAATGCCATTCTCCCGCCAGGTAATGTGTACAAAAGCGCACATATAGTAGGTCTGCAACTTATACGGTGAATATGTTCCAAAATCACATATAGTCAAAACCCATTGGTGGGTGGGACTGCCAAAGTCTTTTTTCCTGGACAACTGCCCTCTTTCTGCCCACTTTTTATGTATGTATGTATGTATGTATGTATGTATGTATGTATTTATTTATTTATTTGATGAGCACATAAAGTTGAATGCGCACAACTTAAATGTGCATAACTTGAGGGCTTACTGTGCATCAAAGTGTACATCAAAATGCATGTATTGGTGAAAGATAAATACAAAAGTATGATATATTGGTGGGTGGGTTTTTTGCAAAAATAATAATAATGTATTTAACAAGCAATATTGCATACATAAATGTGAAGGTAAAGGTAAAGGGACCCCTGACCATTAGGTCCAGTCGTGGCCGACTCTGGGGTTGCGGTGCTCATCTCGCTTTATTGGCCGAGGGAGCCGGCGTACAGCTTCCAGGTCATGTGGCCAGCATGACTAAGCCACTTCTGGTGAACCAGAGCAGCACACGGAAATGGCATTTACCTTCCCGCCGGAGCGGTACCTATTTATCTACTTGCACTTTGACGTGCTTTCGAACTGCTATGTTGGCAGGAGCAGGGACAGAGTGACGGGAGCTCATCCCGTTGTGGGGATTCAAACCGCCGACCTTCTGATCAGCAAGCCCTAGGCTCTGTGGTTTAACCCACAGCGCCACTCGCGTCTCATTACAAAAATGTAGATTCCCACTAGAAACACTGATGAATTTTCATGAAGCCTTTCTGAAACGTAAATAAATCAGAAACCAAGATGGAAATGCCAAGAACTGGACTTAAGTTTGGAAAAATATGAATGTGAGAGAAACCAAAATGGGCAGATTTGCATTTAGCCTTTGGCTACCACTAGTTGAGCTGTTGAGATCCTGCAGAGATGTAAGCTGGCAGAAAGGTCTGTGGAGCAAAGAGCAGGAGAAGGAAGGGGCTTGGGAAGGAAAGGGGAAGGAAACAAGTCAAGGGTCACGGCAGTGATGGCCAAACTTGGCCCTCCAGCTGTTTTGGGACTACAATTCTGATCATCCCTAGCTAACAGGACCGGTGGTCAGGGATGATGGGAACTGTAGACCCAAAACAGCCGGAGGGCCAAGTTTGGCCATCACTGGGTTAGGGGTTGGGGAGAAATCAGGTTCAGTTTGCATTTATAGTCCAACCTACTGAATGGACACTTTTCAAAAGAATATGCAAAGTGAAACACAGCTCATCCTTCAAAATGTGCACATATCAGAATTTTGCAGTGCAGTTTTTGAGCCAAGTAATGCGTCCGAAATACATCACGCCAGGGTAAAGTATGCATCAAAATGCATATATTATTGAAAATAGAATACAAAACTGCATTATACATTATACTTTGTATGCATACAAAGATGCTTATACGAGGAGAAATTCATACTAAAATGGTGCTCGGTTTTCAAATGGACATTTTTTAAAAGTACAAAATGGCAATCTCATTTGAAAATGGGGAGAACTGAACTCAATATTGGGGGGACGGGGAGGAAGGAATGGAGAGAATCAAACTTGTTCAGCCCTAGCTAGGATAAGAGGCTTGGAAAAGCGAGAGGTATAGAGGACTTAAGGGAAGAAGAGGTCAACAGAGCATTCATTTCTGAAAGGATACACTCACTCTGGTGTAATCTTTCCCCATAAAGTGACAGAACAGCCAAAGAAACCCAAACAGGTTTTTCCCTTTCATTTTGAAGGTCACCGCTTCTGACACCTTTGTCGCGTGCTAGAAGCACTTCTTATGAGCTAGACTGAGGAAGTCCGGAGGGAGCAGCAGCAGTCAATACTCAGAGCGTCTCATCACCCATCAGCACTTCAGTGGCAACAACCTCCGACATCCATTGGTCTCATGATCTATGGAAGGAAAGAGGAGAAATGCTAGGCAGGAGATTCTGTCCAAGCAGCAGCATGGAAAAGATGTTTTCGTTTGTGGAACGGACAAAATGGCATGGAAGTTATCACCAGGGCAAACATTCAGGGCCCTGCCAGAAGGGTGTTTTTCATGGGTGTATTCTGTAACATGTCAATGGCACAATAATAGTGCATTGAGCCCTTCTGTGGTTTCCAGCAAATGGGATTCAGAAGCATTAGTGTTTCTGAATGTGCTGGCAGAACTCAACCATCATCACTAGTAGCCTGATCCAGCAGGATCTTCTTATGCCCTTAAAGGTAAAAGGTAAAGGGACCCCTGACCATTAGGTCCAGTCGTGGCCAACTCTGGGGTTGCGGCACTCATCTCACTATATACAGCTTCCAGGTCATGTGGCCAGCATGACTAAGCCGCTTCTGGAGAACCAGAGCAGTGCATGGAAATGCCATTTACCTTCCCTCCGGAGCGGTACCTATTTATCTACTTGCACTTTGACGTGCTTTCGAACTGCTAGGTTGGCAGGAGCAGGGACCCAGCAACGGGAGCTCACCCCGTTGCGTGGATTCAAACCGCCGACCTTCTGATTGGTAAGCCTGAGACTCTGTGGTTTAACCCACAGTGCCACCCGCGTCCCTTGCCCTTAAAGGACACCCCACTAATTCACTCCTCACCACCTCCATGCCATAGGAGCCCACAGTTACAGAACTGGGCAATGGACCTTTAAAAAAGGAGGCAGGTCTTTAGAGCGAGGTGGCCCCAGTAGAATGTTCAAGCCCACTAGGTTTAATAAGGCCACAGAAGCCTTCAGAAAGTGAGCCCTAGCTAATGCTGGGCACCCTGAGCTGTCCAGGGTGCTGACAAGTTGCATTTTGACCTGCTGGACATCTTGCAATGCTTGACCTGACTACCAGATGTGCCTGTTTTTATTTTATTTATTTATTTAATTTAAATTTATGTCAGAATTTTCAAATGTTAAATTGTGATCTCCAGAGCAGGAGAAAACAAGCTTGTTCCCTCTTCCATGTGGCAGTACTTGAGATATTTAAAGATGGCTATCATAGCTCCTCTCAGTCTCCTCTTTCCCAGGCTAAACATACCCAACTCCTTCAACTGCTCCTCATAAGGCTTGGTTTCTAGACCCTTGATCATCTTGGTTGCCCTCTTCTGCATTCATTCCAGCTTATCAACACTGTGGTGCCCAGAACTGGACAGAGTATTTCAGGTGGGTCTGACCAAGGGAGAATAGAGCAAATTTATTGCTTCCCTTGGCTGTGACACTAGACTTCCGTTGATGCAGCCTACAGTAGAATAGCATTAGCCTTTTTTGCTGCTGCATCACACTGTTGATCTTTGTTTTCATGTGTGAGTGGGGTGGGTGGGTGTTTTGGATCAGGTTAGCCATAATGATTTGTATGCTGTTGGTGGATTTTTGTCATTGTCTTGTTGGGCTGTGTATGTGATAAAGGGGAGCCATACTGGGGTGAAGGTGTCTTCTTCTGTTTGTCCCCGTGTCAGTTTCAGTTTATTGGTTAATTTTTCTAGTAGGGCTGCTTCCCATACTATTTGGTACCATTGGTCCATGCTTACTCCTGACAGGTCTCTCCAGTGTCTGGTTATGATGTTTCTGGCTGCTGAAAGTAGGTGGGTTATGAGTTCTTTGTGGTGTAAGTGGGCATTATTGTCTTGGAAGACAATGTATGACTGTTGTCCAGAATAGTTGGATTTTGGGAGGTATGTGCCTGTGGAGGTGCACCCTCTCCAGCATTTTGGTGAGGTTCTTCGGTGTATCTCCATCTTATATTTGTGCATCCAGTTCTCCCTGCCTAAGTGCAGAACCTTACATTTGTCCCTACTGAAAATTCATTTTGCTAGCTTGGGCCCAGTTCTCCAATCTGTTAAGATCATTTTGAATTCTAATTCTGTCTTCTGCGGCGTTAGCTACCATTGCAAATTTGATGAGCACTCCCTCTATTCCTTCACCCAAGTCGTTGAACCACAACAGGCCTTTACAACGTGACTTACAAGAGATACGCAAACATAAACTGGGGGAGTACCAGGAACAAAAAGCTCAGACTTGCCTTTATTGACCCACCTCTTTGGGATGTGACTTGTCTCTTATCAAGTCCCCTGGCATCAAGCTGACCTCATCTGGGTCCCTCATTTGGGACAGGCAATAAGAAGTGCTAGTCTGGTTGTCATCTGCACATGGGATAGAGCTGGGATATCTTCTGCCTTGTCCTCAGTCAGGGAAGTGTATTGAGCTGTCCTTTCTAGGGGATCACAGGGGATCTCCTAGGCCTTGCCTCTCTAAAGAGGCAGAGGGACTGAGCATGTCAAAGGCAGAATACAGAAGCCCTTGTCCCCATCAGTCTTCCAGTGAAGCTCACATTCCCCTCTGTTGCTTGCAAGCTGAGCTGACAATAACTCAATCCAGGCACCTCCTCCTCTAGCACAACATTTCCCCCCCAAAAAAAAATTTGGGTGGGTGTGGATTGCACCCTAAAATTACTGTATTTTAATATTTTGTTGAAAGCTGCCCAGAGTGGCTGGGGAAGCCCAGCCAGATGGGTGGGGTATAAATAATAAATATTATTATTATTATTATTATTATTATTATTATTATTATCATCATCATCATCATCATCATCATCATCATTATTAAATTTAACACACACACAATGGGAATTGGTGGTCAGAACAAGGAAGGTGATATTTTATAAGCTAGACAGATACGGTATAATTCAAAGGGCACATACTCATGGCTGCTGAAAAAATATAGCCCAGCGTAGAGGAGAAATGACCTTCCCTGGGTCTTTTATTTCAAATCCTTTTGCAAACATTATTAAATAAGAAGTGCTGAGCTAAGATATCTCAGGTGCTGCTGCGGACATATCTTTCAGCTATTCTGAGTTCGAAAGTCACACGTGATGATGGTGCAGGGACGGCATTTTTTCCCTGGGTTTTATCTTTTCTTTCCCTGCCACAGCTGTATATCAGGTTACATGATGCCTGGTGACTTCACACAAAGTAATAATAATAAAAAGGCTAATTTAGAAGGAGCAGGCATATGCTATATTCCAACTACAAAACCAGGAATTAGGAATGGAGTGTCGTGAAAAAGAGCATACCTAACTGAAAGGGACGCGGGTGGTGCTGTAGTCTTAACCACAGAGCCTAGGGCTTGCCGATCAGAAGGTCGGCGGTTCGAATCCGCACGAAGGGGTGAGCTCCCATTGTTCGGTCCCAGCTCCTGCCAACCTAGCAGTTTGAAAGCACGTCAAAGTGCAAGTAGATAAATAGGTACCACTCTGGTGGGAAGGTAAACGGCTTTTCCATGCGCTGCTCTGGTTTGCCAGAAGCGGCTTAGTCATGCTGGCCACATGACCCGGAAGCTGTCTGTGGACAAACGCTGGCTCCCTCAGCCTATAGAGCAAGATGAGTGCGCAACCCCAGAGTCGTCTGCGACTGGACCTAACGGTCAGGGGTACCTTTACCTTTACCTTTAACTGAACAGGAGCATGGCACACATGCCAAGGTTTTGTTGGCGGTTCCCCTGGCATACACTAATGGTAACCTCGGTTCTTTGGATGTGGAGTTTCCTGGAAAAGGGCAGAGCTGGGTGGTTGGAGCCCTGAACAACTGGAACCCCTCACACTGCAACATTTTGTTGCAGGTCCTACTTGTAACATACAGTATCCAGAACCAATCCTAAAAAAACCAGACCCAACCTCAAGGAATAAGGGGTGAGTGCATCATATTATGAAATACAGTGGTACCTCGGGTTAAGTACTTAATTCGTTCTGGAGGTCCGTTCTTAACCTGAAACTGTTCTTAACCTGAAGCAGCTAATGGGGCCTCCTGCTGCCGCCACGCCACCAGAGCACGATTTCTGTTCTCATCCTGAAGCAAAGTTCTTACAATTTTTGGGTTAGTGGAGTCTGTAACCTGAAGCGTATGTAACCTGAAGTGTATGTAACCCGAGGTACCACTGTAAATTCTCTGCTACTAGTCATTATTTATTATGCCAGAGCTCCTTTTTTTTTTTAGTCCAATCTATATAGGTTTGGGTATATTAGGTTTTCCTTGTCTCTCTGTCTTTTCCCCCTGCTTAAAACACACACCGTGTGTCTGCTGTGCTGACAGCAGTATTTCTTTCAACTCTTCAGGAAGAAATCCCTAGACCTCCCTTGGCCCCAGCGAGAGCTTATAACCTCCAAAACCCAATGCCAGGGATGAATATGCTTTCCCTGCAGGGAAACATTTCAAAGTCCCGCTCTCACATTTCCAGAGTAAAATATTGCCTCTATTAAAGCAAAAACAGCTCAGCTGTGATTTGGAATCCAGCAGGGAACAGTGGTTCTGCTGCGCACAGCATTAAACCTGCCTCATCTTCCACTCTGTACGCCTCTTCTGGGGATTTGCTGGGGCTACTTTGGCTCCCTGAGCAAATGCCTGATGTTTCACAAATCTCTAGTCCTTAGCTGAAGGGCAGCGCTGCTCGGCTGGTTGCTGCTTTCGGGTCTCAGCTTCCATCACTTCTAGAATGGAGATGAACTTATATGTCAAGCATCCCTGCACATCCCTTGTTAAGAATACAGGTGATACGAATTTGCTCTGCAAATTTGAATTCCAGATGTTTTCTGCACCTTTGGAGCTTTACCAAATATCCACAAACTATTCAGTCTCTGCATTCTTCTTCTCATTCCTTCCTTCCTAGTCACCCAAGTCTAAAGCTGTTTAAGACTTTAAAGCAGGAATTAGGCCTACCAGATTTTGTTTGTTTGTTTGTTTGTTTGTTTGTTTGTTTGTTTCATAAAATGTATACAGTCATACCTTGGGTTACAGACGCTTCAGGTTGCGCGTTTTCGGGTTACAGACGTGCCGAAACCCAGAAGTACCGTAACGGGTTACTTCTGGGTTTCGGCACTCGTGCATGCGCAGAAACACTAAATCGTGCTTTGCACATGTGCAGAAGCACTAAATCGCAACCCGCGCGTGCGCAGACGGGTTGCGAACGCTGCGGGTTGCGAACATGCCTCCCACACGGATGTTTGCATCCCGAGCATCCACTGTACAATGCTTGGTTGTAAACAGCAACAACAGAAACAGTCCTCAAAGCAAACACACACACACACACACAAAATAACATTACCAATAATAAGAATTAGCAACGGTGACTTAAGACTTCTTCTTTTTTGATGTGTATTGTGTTATTAATATGATGTTAGCCGCTTGAGCCCAGCTCTGGCAGGGGAGGGCGGGATACAAATAATATTTATTTATTTATTTGTGTATTATTTCAAAAATTAAAATAACTATGAACTAAAAGCAGATTAAAACTCACACCATCTTTCTAAATATCTGGGTAGGCTTGTCTTAAGCAAAAATATTTTGTTTTGTTTTGTTTTTTGAGTTTTTGAAATAACTTTTATTTCATTTCTACAAATGCAGAGTTATAACAATACAAAATAGATAGCCATATTTAGAGATTTCTCTGAATCTTGAGACTTCCCACCACCCCCTCCAGGGGTCCTGTTGTCAACCTTTTCAACTGCACATTATTTCATAGTCCATATTTTAAATCTCTCCATATTATCCATATCATTTGCTACATTACAAGTGTTATTAAAATCCTGCCAATGTTTTCATTTGCTTACAGTGGTCTCCTGAATAAATTATATATTTTTTCCCATTCTTTATTGAAGTTTTTGTCTTCTTGGTTCCTGAGCTTCCCGGTCAGTTTTGCCATTTCAACATCTTCCAACAGCTTGACTTACCATTCCTCTCTGGTGTGGATTTTGTCTACTTTCCATCTTTGGGCTAGCAGCATCTGTGCAGCTTTGGTTGCATACATAAAAAGTATTTTCTGTTCCTTTGGGATATCGGTACTTACAATTCCTAATGAAAAATCTTCTGGGGTTTTTTAAAAGGTTATTTTAAACATTTTTTTTCAATTCATTATATATCATTTCCCAGAATGCTTTTATTACCTTACACGTCCACCACTTCACTGTGCCAAAAAGAGCGCAGTGAAGATGCCTAGGCGCCTGATATCAATCAGCAAGGAGTTCCAAAGGGTCATGTTAGGCTCAGGTTCCCATTATCATTGAATATTGGTGGGAATTGGAGTCCAATATTCTCTTGAAGATTGCAGGTTCACATCCCTGCTTTGAAAGCATCTTTTTTAGCGCAAGAATGGAAGAATGAGGAAATCTCAACGAAAGAACAGTGGCAAGAAAAATTGATGAGTTATGCAGAACTGGCCAAATTGACATATAAATTGCGTGAAAAGGACAACTGTGACTTCAAGGAAGAATGGGAACTTTTTGCAAACTATCTAAAAAGACAACAAAACGAACTGGACTCTTTGGCAGGTTTTGAATAAACATTCACAAATTTATTAGCTGAACATATGATAGATAAAGGAAGGATATGTACAATTTTATAACATGCAGAAAACAAGATATGTAAAAAAAAAATCAGGGAGGAGCGCTGAGGGAAGTCCTGGGGGGAGGGGGAGGGGGAATAAAGGGGGGAAATCAATGTAATTGATTAAGGGGATTGACAAATTGTTATGTTGAAATTGGTTAATAATTTTTTTTTTAAAAAAAGAAAGTATCTTTTTTTGATCCCAGAAACAAATTAGGAGGCTTGTCCTGTGTGAATGCACATCCTTCTTGCAGCCCCAACAAAAATAAGTGATTGCAAAAAACCCCCTGCCCTGCCGCACAGTCCTCGGTCATCACACACAAAAGACCTATTCTAATGAGGCGAGAGGATTTTGAGAGACCTAGGCAAAAATGTCATTGCCCCCAGGCCCCATATATTAAAGATCTGCTATTTTCCCTGTGACAAGAGGCAACGAGAATGTTGACTGTTTCCCTTTATAGTAACCTTTGCTGATTAATCAATGCTGTGACTCTGAAGCCAGTTCCAGAGGGGAAATAATTGCTGTCCTTTCACAGACGCAATATGGAAATAAGATACCAGGATGGCAGGCACGATTTTGAAGGGCTGGCAAGAAAGACCAGATCAAAGATCAGCATGTGACAGACCACGAGTCAATTAGGAGAAAGAAAGAAAAAAGATCTGAACATGGGAGCCAGGAAGGAAGGAAAGTAAGAAAGGAGGAAGGAAGGAAAAGTTATGAATTTTTTGTTGTCTGAATTAAGTGCCGATGGAACCTTTTTAAAGGCACAACACAGCCAAAGCTGAGCAGTTTTAACTTTGATTTCCTAACTTAGACTTATATTGTTCTGTTGTGTTCAACAAAAACAGAAATCTGTTTATTGCTCAGATGTGCGCACCACTCTTCAGGCATGTTGTCAGGACACCTTGCGGTGAAAGAATAGATAAAATAATCTGAAAACAGCTAATCTATGGAAGCAGCACAAAAATAACAGCAAAATAATCGCAAGAAAACGGATCAAGAAAAGTGTAAGCACTTCTCTTTTTTTAAGGCTGTAGAAATCAAAAGGTTTTTGGCTCAGAAAGATAACTGAGTAGGCAGCAGGCAAGATTGTTCCAAAGCCAGGGGGCCACCACTGAAAAGACTTTCCCTCTGGCATCTATCTGCTGCACCACAGATAGTGGAAGGAACTGGAGAGGATGACCTCTGGTGATGACCTCAAAATACCATTAGGGAGGATTTACAAGACTGGAGGAATCAAACCTCAAAACTGTAATCACACAATTATTCCTGTAAGGACTGTGTGTCATTCCCCATGATGTAATCATCCAAAAGTTTACAGGAATTGAGAGTTTACTCTGACCACAAGATCTGGTCAGGACTCCATTTTGGTGCTTTGGAAAACAGTCAACCTTGGTCTGAGATGCTTTGTAGTCTCACCAAGTCTGCTTTGTTACCTCCCACCATTCACTATTGGGAAATGAGAAAAACAGCTATAATTTTGTTTTTCCTTTAAAAACCTGGAATTTTCTGGCAGAGTAGATAAAGCCTACAAAATAGGCAGCGGACAAATAGGTCCAGGAGCTTTTGTGCTGGGCACCTTTGATTTTGATTTAAAAATAAATAAAAATAAATTCACTTTTAAATTCTGCCCCAAATTTATTATGTGAGGCAGAATCGGATGAAATTTGCCGGCAAGGTAACTGCTCCTGTGAGGAGGAGGAGGAGAGCTCCAGTTGTTTTCCTGCAACAATTTTGTGGTAACTGAAAAGGGAATCACATAATCTTGATCTAAAAGATTCGGATGTGAGAGAGGTGAGCCTGCGTAACCAGCCTGCCAAAATTGCAGTCATATATGTCCAGGGGTTTTTGTTAAAGTTGATCCTGGTTTGGGAAAAACTGAAAAGTATTCCCTTTTCAGAAAAAAAAACCATTGCCTCTGATTGCAAGCCTGACTTGTCAGTCGCAACACAGAAGTTCCTTCCCTTTTTCCCCATTCTGGTGTTCGCTGTCCCTGCATCAGCTCACTCTGGCATTATGGTAGCACCATTGGTTCTGCTTTCTTCAGTCAAGTGTCGACAGCATTTTAAAAAAGTGTGGCAGGGGTCCCTGTTCCTACTTGTGCTGATTCATAGAGATCCACCCCTCTTTCCTTCTGGCAAGACAAAACAAATGCTCCTGTTACATATGACTTTACCTCAGGCTTTTGGGTTCATTCAAATCTGACGCACACCCATAACAAGAATGCTTCGAAAGTTGTGAGCCAAGGTTCTGACATGCATTGGTCGAAAGGCAAACTGATATTAAAAATCTGCAGTCTACCTTTCAGTCAAAGGTCCGTATAGTTAAAGCTATGGTTTTCCCAGTCGTGATGTATGGAAGTGAGAGCTGGACCATAAAGAAGGCTGATCGCCGAAGAACTGATGCTTTTGAATTATGGTGCTGGAGGAGACTCTTGAGAGTCCCATGGACTGCAAGAAGATCAAACCTATCCATTCTGAAGGAAATCAGCCCTGAGTGCTCACTGGAAGGACAGATCCTGAAGCTGAGGCTCCAATACTTTGGCCACCTCATGAGAAGAGAAGACTCCCTGGAAAAGACCCTGATGGTGGGCACAAGGAGAAGGGGATGACAGAGGACGAGATGGTTGGACAGTGTTCTCAAAGCTACCAGCATGAGTTTGACCAAACTGCGGGAGGCAGTGGAGGACCGGAGTGCCTGGCGTGCTCTGGTCCATGGGGTCACGAAGAGTCGGACACGACTAAACGACTAAACAACAACAACAACCTTTCAGTCAACGCATGTAGGGAACTTAGCTCACTGATAGAGCATGTGCTTTAAACACAGAAAGTCTTAGGTTCCATCCCTGGCACCTCCTGATAAAAAGTCCAAGGAGCAGGTGGTGAGAAAGGTCTCTCTCTGTCCGAGACCCCAGAGAGCTGCTTCCAACCAGAGGAGACAGTGCCTGTGAAAATCCCGTAAACCAGGCTTTAACACAAAAACATTTTCCCCTCCTGCCGTTTCCAGCAACTTGTATTCCAAAGCACTGCTGCCTCCAACTGTGGAAGGACACCACGTATAGGAGAAGGCACACGTTTTACCTATTTTAGGTTTTTTGTCTAGAGACCAGTGACATCCTTCAGAAGGACCTAGGCTTGGACTTCGTCATCAGTCATTTTATGAATGGAGCTCCGGACAGACCTTGGCCTCACCCCAATATCTGAACGGAATATATGGCATTTAACTCCGGTTCCATTTTGTCTCTTCCTCCCCTGCTTCCCCTTCATTCAATCAGATCCTAATCACAAGCTCACGTCACGCAAAGGTGGGCACTAGAATAACTTGCTCTCGGAGACAATGACCCATTTTGTTACACACACTCAGATAGGCAGATGACAAGTCACATTTCCGGCTGATATAAGGCTGGTGTTGATGTAAAATAATTGAATTTATCCGTAGGTCCCGGTGTATTTATCTCCCAAGTTCATGCCTGCATTATCAGGATGGCAGAAGAACAAATTCTCATTACATTGATGGAAATCAGATTTGCTTCCCCCAATATGCCCAGGCAATGCCATTCCCTGATCAGGATACGGCCATGTGGTTCTACAATCTCAGTGATTTGCTACAGTTGTACTTGATGACTGGATATATGAATGAATGAATAAGTCAGTGGGAAGTCATTAGCTAAGACAATGGCTCCTGGCTTTCTGGTGCTTTAAAATATTTATCTTAATTTTCAGATGAACAAGAGGGCAGATTCATGGCCAGACCAGACATTCTCTTAATTGTGTGGATGCAATTAATGCATATGGTTCCACCTCCCGTTCCCCCACAATGTACAGGTGAAACTCGGAAAATTAGAATATCATGAAAAGTTCATTTATTTCAGTAATTCAACTTAAAAGGTGATACTAATATATGAGATAGATTCATGGCATGCAAAGCGAGATATAGCAAGCCTTTGTTATAATTGTGATGATCATGGCATACAGCTGATGAAAACACCAAAACACCAAATTAACAATCTCAGAAAATTAGACCTCTGAGAAGTAGAAGCATGCATATGTACTCAGTACTTGGTTTGGGCCCCTTTTGCATCAATTACTGCCTCAGTGTGGCGTGGCATGGATGCTATCAGCCTCTGGCACTTCTGAGGTGTTATGGAAGACCAGGAAGCTTCAATAGCAGCCTTCAGCTCTTCTGCATTGCTCAGTCGCATGTCTCTCATCTTTCTCTTGGCAATACCCCATAGATTCTCTATGGGGCTCAGGTCAGGCGTGTTTGCTGGCCAATCAAGCACAGTAATCCTATGGGCATTGAACCAGGTTTTGGTACTTTTGGTAGTGTGGGCAGCTGCTGGAAAATGAAGTCAGCATCCCCATAAAGCTCGTCTGTGGAAGGAAGCATGAAGTACTCCAAAATCTCCTGGTAGACGGCTGTGTTGACCCAGGACTTAATGAAGCACACTGGACCAACACCAGCTGATGACATGGCTCCCCAAATCTCTTTTCTGATGAGAGCAGCTTTTGTATCCCATTTGGAAACCAAGGACCCAGAGTCTGGAGGAAGAATGGGGAGGCGCACAATGCCAGATGCCTGAAGTCCAGTTTGAAGTTTCCACAGTCTGTGTTGATTTGGGGAGCCATGTCATCACCTGGTGTTGGTCCACTGTGACCCTCTATAAGTTGTTAGGCTCTAATTCCCAACACCCCCAGCCATCACAGGTAATGATTAGGGTTAGGAACAGTGGTGCCAGCTTCTCTGGATGATTGAGGGAGCCCGACACAACGTCCCGATGTCCCACGTGCAATGTTCCACAATATCCTGATGTTGCTGGTGGGGTCATCTGAATATTGAAGTGGCCTGGCCCCCTCCAGAAAGAGATCAGGGGCCTATAGTGTCTTGACCCCCGGAAGCCAGCACCCTTGGTTAGGACGGTGGGTCCAATTACATCTGGAGGGCCAAAGATTCTCCATCCCTGACCTAGAGAGTTTCTGCACTAGCCAGTCGGAGGACTGGGCTTGGAGCCCTGCTGAGTTCAATGGAAGTGCTGTATATTCATTGCGAACCCATTAGCATAACTGACTTGCGTATGTGGCTGTCAACATGAAATGTGTTTGCCTTTTATCATAATTCTTCCCTTTGGTGGTGCTCCTGTGAGATCTCTTGACAAGCTATTTTTTATGGAGCTTTTGATTTTGGAGAATGATTTGGACCCTCCCCCTGCACTGCCACCACCCCAGCAATGGCCAAAATTGTGGGTAGGGAGGAGATAAAGGAGTGGAGGGGGGTACAAATGGTAAATATTGGGGGGGGGGAGTCATTATGATTCAAAGAATCATCAGGAAAGACGTCATAAGTCAATGAGTCAGCAAGACAGATGATGCGGAGCACGTCAGGAGTCAAGGAAGTAAATGCAATGAATTTCTGATGAGGGATATTCAGCACGGCAAATTGTTTTCTCTGATATGAGACGGAGCTTTGTCGCTGGCATAACCCTTTAGGAGCCACGGCAAATATGCATTTTCATCAGACTTGCACATTTGCTTATATATGCCTGAAGAGGGCTCTGGTGCCAAAACACATGTACTTCTGAGTTTCTTACTAGGTTATATCCCAGTCTCAAAACCTGAGGTTCTAGGATCAAGTCTGAGATGCACTAATAAATGGATATTGTCTGGTTCCCACCCAAAGAATGACAGCAATCGCTCTTACCTATAAGTAAGGATGTGGTGCTTTATTAAAGCAGGTGATTGATACAGACTAAGGGGCATGGAGGAACCAGATACAGTCCAGATATACCGGTAGTCTAGAAACTCTTCCAAAGGGTTAGCAGGAATACGATCTGGTCTAGATGCAAGAACCAGGGTTCATCAGTTCAAGATCAGTGACAAGAGTCTCAACAGCTGTGAAGTTCTTCCAACAAGTGACCCTGCCTACCTGCCGAGTTTTTACACTGAGATGGAGTTATCCATCTACTGCTTCTTCAGGAGTTCCTAGCTCTAGTGAGCAGCTTACCACGCCCAGAAACTTCTACTGGGTAAGCCCATGGTTGGGACGAACACCAGGAGGCATTTTGATGGGCAGCTTCTCAAACCTGGAGCTGCCTCCTCCAAACTTTGCCCTTTATTGGCACACAAACAGAGGGAAGGAGGGAAGGATCTTTAATATTTATGATCAGGCTCGCTGACCTTTCTCTTAATAGGTCCCAGCTTTCCCATCAGTTGACTTCTGAAAAGTGTGCGACTGATTGAAATCGGGAACGTTCAATCACCCCTCTGTCAAAACATGTTGCTCATTAACTTTAGGGAGGTAGATCGCCCCCAAAGTTTTTATGGTGCATTTGAGCTTAATGCTTCCCTTTCAGAGCACAAAACCACAATGTATGTGGCAGTTTGGTCAGCGGGGGAAATGGGAAGAACGAGGCAAGAGAGCACTTTCTGAGACAGGATGGATCACTGACCATGCATGTTGTGGACATTTGCCTTGGCCAGGAATATGAAGCAGATACTCAACACATCATTTGGTAATAAGCCTTCCTTGAAAAACAGTGACTGTGACTTCCTAAAATATTTGTTTGTTGTTGTTCCCATAAAGCAAACAGCAGTGCAACTTTCAAGTAAGTAGATGAATTACGATTGTGAGCTGCAGGTGTGTACATTCATTTCAGAACAAATGAACATTTGACTCAGGGTTTCCCAGACGGGTTTCCAGATGTTTTTGGACTATAATCCCCATCATCCCTGACTAGTCTTGCTAGCTAGGGGTGGGTGGGAGTTGTATTCCAAAAATAGCTGGAAACCCAAGTTTAGGAAACCCCGATTTAACTGAATGGGGTCCATTTTGCTCAGCTTTCATTCATTCCAAAATTAAGGTAGAGAGGAGCCAATGATGTAGCACAGAGCCCAAGTTTCATGATAATGGAGTCCAGCAATGACTGAGCCACCAAGTCAGAGGTCACGGGATTGGATCAGGTTCTTGACTCTGAGCCTGCAAGTAGGACTTGAGTGGAACACAGCACTTTCACCAGTCGTGATTCCCAGGAACTGACATTCAGTTCGTTCCTTAAGATTCTGCAGTTCTCCAACAAAGGTGATGTAATACAGGAGGTCAGAGGCTCCTCCAGCCCTCACTGGAGTAAGTGACTCACTAGGAGCCCTCCTTTGTTCCGGACAACTGCTTTGTCCTGCAGGCTCCTCTTCAGGACCAGGACAGGACACCAATCCTACGCCGATGTATAGGAAAGTAAATTCCAGTGGTCACCCTGGTGTCTGCTGGCTTTGCCCTGCAAGTTTTCTTTGATGTTGCAGTCAGCCACTCAAGTTCAGGCTCATTGGTCTCCACTGCCTTTTGTGTCACACTGAACGTAGCGCTTCCAGTTTCTCTGAAGTTTTTGCTTTGTAGATCAAAGGCCTCAGGTGTGGCCTGTGATTCTTTCGGAAAGTGTGACCAAGAGGTCTCCTTTGTATTTGGAGTAGAGGAGACCTTGGTGGTTGCCAGTGTTGTCAGCTGAGGAACACTTTGATGCCAGGAGGTCCAATTTATGCCCTTTTGAAGGCTTCTTTTCACGTGTTCCCAAAATCTTTTGATCACATTCTGCTACCACTTTCTCTCTCTCTTTATTAAATTTTTTGTCCGTCCAAGGACTTGCTTTTCTGGAGAGCAGCAAAATAAAACTGTTGACAAAGGAATACAATAAAGCTACCCAACCTGTGGTGCAAGCAGATTCCAGTATATTTTTCCAGGAATGGAAAGGCAGGTTTGTTCATATGGGCCGTTTATTGCCATTTCATCGTTCCCCCCCCCCCAAGTTTCTGAAAGCTAGGAACAGGGTTAACCCAAGGTACGTAGGCTCCAGAACATAAAATCAAATGTCCTTCAAGCTTATCTCCTTGCACTTGGATCAATATCATTCTTCTTCACTCTCTTTGTAGTTTGGGTGATAAGACACAACAGCTGGTGCTTATATTTCAAAGGCATATAGATGTTGTTCCCGTAACTTTTGGCACAGTTGGATCCGTCTGGATGCGAAATCTACTCTTGTTCCTGCCAAGCTGATAACAGAGCTGATAAATTAATTGCTCGCTACTCAATAATAACTAAAGCAAATGAGGGACTTGTGGAGCTTCGGTGCCATATGTTCCCCAATGGCTGCAGCATTCCCGAACAGTTTGGCACTTTTCTCACACGTTGAGAAGTCACGACCCACCAACCCAAAAGGCAGAGCGCCTACAATGTCTTGAAGATGGTCAATGCAGTGCTGGTGGTCTTTTTGTATAGAGTAGTAAACCATAGGAACATAAGAACACAAGATACCGTATTTTTCGCCCCATAGGACGCACCGGCCCATAGGACGCACCACGTTCTTTGGGGGGGGGAAATAAAGGGGGAAAAATTATTTTTCCCCCAGGCGCTTGTGGGGCCGGCAGCGGGGAGAAGCGCTCTTCTCCCCGCCGCCCACCTTCAGACCAGGTCCGGGGACAGCGGGAAGACGCGCTGCGCCTCCCCGCTGTCCCCGGAGCTTGCGGGGCTGGCGGCGGGGAGAAGCATGCGTCTCCCCGCCGTCAGCCTCCAAACCACATCGGGAGACAGTGGGATGGCGGCGTTCCGCCTCCCCGCTGTCCCCCGACCTTGTGGGGCTGGTGCTGGGGCTCTCCTGAAGCCTGGAGAGTGAGAGGGGTCGGTGCGCATTGACCCCTCTCACTCTCCAGGCTTCAGCGAAAGCCTGCATTCGCCCCATAGGACGCACACACATTTCCCCTTCATTTTTGGAGGGGGAAAAGTGCGTCCTATAGGGCGAAAAATACGGTCAGTCTGCTGGATCAAGCCATTGGCCCATCTAGTCCAGCATCCTGTTCTGGCCAACAAGGTGCCTCTGGGAAACGTGCAAGCTGGACATGAGCACAGCAGTACTCTGGCCACTTGTGATTCCCAGCACCTGATATTCAGAGACAGTCGAGGAAGAACATAACCATCATGGCTGGTAGCTGTTGATAGCCTTGTCCTACAAAACCAGAAGGTATCTTGAACTTCTGGGTGGTGGGTGTTCAGCTTAGTGATTGTGAGTTGTGCTGGCCTATATTTCCAATCTCTAATAATAATAATAATAATAATAATAATAATAATTATTATTATTATTTTATTTATATCCCGTCCTCCCTAGCCGAAGACAGGCTCAGAGCAGCCAACAACAATAAAAGTAATACAGCATTCTAAAATCAATTCATTTTAAAATCAATTCAAAATCAGATTAATGGCAACCATTGGGCTAGAGTTCTGTGAGGATTACCAAAGGAGGGGGTCAGACTGTGCCTTGGCCAAAGGCCTGGTCCTGCAAAAAGATGTCAAATCCAACAGGGCCCTAGTCTCTTGTGACAGAGCTTTCCACCAGATCGGGGCCACAGCCGAAAAAGCCCTGGCTCTGGTTGAGGTCAGCCTAATCTTCCTGTGGCCTGGGACCTCCAAGATGTTTTTGTTTGAAGACCATAAGGTCCTCTGTGGGACATACCAGGAGAGGCGGTCCTGTAGGTACGAGGGTCCTAGGCCGTATAGGGCTTTAAAGGTTAAAACCAGCACCTTTAACCTGATCCTGTACTCCACCGGGAGCCAGTGCAGCTGGTATAGCACCAGGTGAATGTGATCCCGTGGTGAGGACCCCGTAAGGAGTCTCGCCACGGCATTCTGCACCTGCTGGAGTTTCTGGGTCAGTCTCAAGGGCAGCCCCACGTAGAGTGAGTTACAATAATCCAGTCTGTCTTTGAAGCCCAGTTCATGCGCACCAGCCTTTGGGACAGGAGCTAAAGCAGTTGTGTCCTTTTTGTCTGGTTGTAGCTACTTTGTGTCATGAACCGGTTGGACACAGAGGAATGGTGGGGTGATCCAGCTGGGGAACCACCAAGGGAAGAAGGCTCAGAGCCCAGGAAGCGGTGGTGGGGAAATGATGGGTGATCAGAGGGAGAAAACTGGCAAGAGGAGGTGTTGGAAGCTGAAGAGGTAACAGGGCTTAGTGAGCTGGGAGAGTCTGTGGTAGAGAGAAGTCCAGAATCAGAGGCAGAAGTTGAAGCAGCCAAGTGGGAGGAGGGAGGCCAAGAGGAGTCTGGCTGGTGAAGGGTCACAGGTGTCTCCTCTTCCTGCTGCAATAAGCTCCCATTCCCCCTTGTCTCCCAGAACCAGAAGAGGTCTGAAAAGGGCAGAGCTGTGGCAGGCTGCACGCAGGCGCAGTCTCTGATTGCTTGGGGGAAAGCCCTGGAAAGGAGACTTAAACAGCTGTGGGAAGGCAGGGACTTTCAGTCTCGGCAACTGATTCATGGGTTAAGACCTACTGGGGATGAGCTGCTGTGCTCATTAGGCCTGACACTCAGCCAAGCCTGTGAAGTTTGTTAGTTAGTTTGTTTTGCCAGGAAAGAGTTAACCCAATTTTGAATGGTGTGATTTACTGCTGGCTCACCCTTCGACATTTTGAATGGTGGCACCATACCTAAGAGGTGGAGCATGTCTCTAGTAACCTGACCCTTATTAGAAGGTGCACTCTTTCCCAAGGTGTTGCGGAACTGCAACTGATCAGAATGTTCAGCTTTGCACTTGGAGAGCCAATAGATTTGTTCCGTGCTCAGAGTATTCCATTCTATTCCCAGTGTCACACGGTTAGATTCTTCCAGTGGCAGCCTAGTTCTACTCCTAGTTATAAAGCCATAACTTTCTCTCATTGTCTCAGGCAGGTATTATACAACACCTGCAGCCTGGCAAGATCTACTCCTATTGCATGCACACACCCTGCAATTCCTGTCTCTTTTCGGTAAATGTATTGCACGTTTGGAAAAAGAGCTGTTTCAATAAAAAGGATAACGTTGAGTTTAGCAGTGCCCATGTGGTACAGATAAGGTAAAGGCTTCTAAGGGTATAAAGTTAAAGGTAAAGGGACCCCTGACCATTAGGTCCAGTCATGGCCGACTCTGGGGTTGTGGCGCTCATCTCGCTTTATTGGCCAAGGGAGCCGCCGTACAGCTTCCGGGCCATGTGGCCAGCATGACTAAGCCGTTTCTGGCGAACCAGAGCAGTGCATGGAAACGCCGTTTACCTTCCCGCTGGAGTGGTACCTATTTATCTACTTGAACTTCGTGCTTTTGAACTGCTAGGTGGGCAGGAGCAGGGACAGAGCAATGGGAGCTCCCCCCGTCACGGGGATTCGAACCGCTGACCTTCTGATCGGCAAGCTCTAGGCTCTGTGGTTTAACCCACAGCGCCACCCGCGTCCCTGTGGTACAGATAGATCAGCACAAAAACAGCAATGGGTTGCCCCTGCCACAACAGGTCACAATAGTTGGTCTCTGCAAGAGTCTTTTGGAGAGATGGCTGTGTTGCCAGCTCCAGTGTGGGGTAGCCTTCCTTGTGGCTTCTTTCCACACCACTCACTCCATTAACATATGTATCCAAGAACCATCTCAGCATGCTAATGTTGTGGTTCTGAGCATTGCTCTTTCTCCTGGCAGAATGATGAAAGGATGGTAAACAGAAGAAACTATGAGGCCACTCCTCCCCATGTAATACAGAGATACAAACATTTCTGGAGTGGTTTATGAAGAAGTTATGAGAAAGCAGCCCCGACACTGCTGCTGGCAATGCATGAGTCATCCCTAAATCATGCACTTGGTGTGATGCTTACCTTTGCCTTATCTCTACTTCCCTGGAGCAGGGCTACTTACATGCCCTTGGATTGTTGCCATTGCTACAGATTCTGGCTCTGACAGGGAACGACCACCTGGCCCTTTGATAAGTCCACCTCATCTTATTTCTGGGTGGCGGGGGGAGCTGCTAAAAAGGTCCTGGATCCACTCCAGAAATTCATACACTGCGAGTGAAAAATTGGGTTGCATTCAATGGAACGCTAGGCAATGTGTTCCATTAGCACAGGGATTTATGCTTGCACAACATAATATTCCTCCCTCTTCTCCCCCTTTGCATTCCTTAAATCTCTTCTAGGTTTTCTCCCCAAACAGTGGGGAGTTTCAATGGAATGAGAGCATCGGATGCTGGCCACAGTTTCCAGATCAGATTCCCAGTTGAGAATCTAGACCAGGGGCAGCCAACATGGCGACTTCCATGCGTTGTTGGACAAGACCTCCAGCCAGCATGGAGTTATGAGGGGAGTTGTAGACCAGCAAGATCTAGAAGACACCATGTTGGCTGCTCCTGATCTAGACCACCCCTTAGAGTATTCTGGATTCCCATTTCTAACCCTTGACTTCCCTGTTTCCTTGTACTATCTGGACCCAATGCTGCCTAGACATAAGTATCATTGGTGGTCCTGGTCCGGGGGAGGGAGGAGGAAGCTCCCTTGGTCCCAGCTTGTGAAACATGTTTATTCCAAAAACAAAGCAGCCATTTGTTTCAGGCCAGTCATTCACTTTTACAGCAGTGTCGTTAATCGCAAACCCCAACCGGGCATTGTGTCATGAGGTCCTCACTTTCTTCCAGCCATGTCTCCTGCTTGGCACTCATGTGACTTATCCAAACAAGCCAGCTGACTGCACTTTGCAGCAGTGGCCCATTACCTCACAGTGAGCTCAGGCTGAATCACTGCCCAACGGAGGGATCAGATGAGTTTCCTCCTGGCTCAGATACCAAAAGGCTTGAGATCACAGGCCAAAGCCACTGTGCATTCCTGATTATCAGCTACCGGGAGAAGAACCCTCAACAGCAGCTCTGGGTTGGGGCTAGATTCTCGTGTTAGTCACATCCTCTTAATCAAAGGCATCCCAAGTTCATTTCCAGGAGGAAATTAAAAGTAAAGAGTGGCCAAAGGTCTCTGCAAAAGCGTGCCAGATTGGGAAAGGTTAATGGCTTGCCGTCAGTGTCCGCCTAACTCACGATGGGGAAACCATTAATGTGGCGGATGTTTTGTATGCTATAGACAAAAGCAGGCTGCGGAGAGGGGTAGCAAGGAGCGGGAAGCAGCCAGGCAGTCAAACCACCAATAAAACAGACAGCGGCAGCCGCCAATAGCATCATCAATGAGGCAAAGGCACAAAGGATGTGAGCACACAGAGCTGCCTTATGCTGGGTCAAGCCATTGGTCCACCTGGGTCATTACTGTTTACTCTGACCGGCAGTGGCGTTCCAAGGTCTCTGGCAGTCTTTTCCATCCTGGCTTCCTCATATCCATATAGGGAGTACAACTCCCTTCCTACAACAGCTCCACTGGCTATCAGTCAGTTTCCAGTCCCAATTCAAAGCACTGATGATGACCTATAAAGCCCTGTGCAGCTTAGATCCAAGCTCTCCATTGCTGTAACTTAAGGTTCGGGTGGCCTTGGTAGCACAGAGTGCCTTCCACAAGCTTCAGCTGGTAGCCCAGCTACACCTGTATCTGGACAGGGAGAGCCTAACTTCTGTTGTCTATTCTCTGGTTTTGTTTTGTTTTAATTTTATTATTATTGATACTTTATTGAAAAAAAATCAATTATAAAACAATAAAGTGATATGAAAAGGGGGGAACTGTGCATAGGGGGAAAACATTATATGAATATATACAAAAACACCCTAACCCATACATACTTTTATAAATTTGATATTACTATCCTAATACTAATATAAATATTAATAGCCTACTACATTTTGAATAAATTTGTTCCAAATATTGTATGTATCCAAGCAAAGTCTACATCTGTAAGCACTCCGTTTGTAAGTTGCAAGTGTTATTATATTATCAATCCACAGATTAAAGGAGATCATGTCTTCATTCGGTCAATATCAATCTCTTGGTTACCATTAGAGCGCATAAAATCCATTTTTGTTGCCCTGTTATTAACTTCCATATACAGTGGTACTTCGGGTTACATACGCTTCAGGTTACATACGCTTCAGGTTACAGACTCCGCTAACCCAGAAATAGTACCTCGGGTTAAGAACTTTGCTTCAGGATGAGAACAGAAATCGCGCGGCGGCAGTGGGAGACCCCATTAGCTAAAGTGGTGCTTCAGGGTAAGAACAGTTTCAGGTTAAGGACGGACATCCAGAACGAATTAAGTACTTAACCCGAGGTACCACTGTAGTAGGTATATGGTAGGGCTGCCAAAAATAGCTGGGATTCGACCATCAAAAATGAAGATTTTGGAACAACTTTTATGTCCGGATTTTCACTTTTTTGAAGTATGGTAACCCCAGTATATGGTATCCTCTAGGCTAGATTACTGCAACATGTTGTACATGGGGCTGCCTCTGAAGTCAGTTTGGAAACTTGTGCAGATTTCAGAGACCAAGTTGATCACTGGAGCAAGATGGTTTGAGCATATAACGCCGATCCTGACCCAACTGAACTGGCAGCCAATTAGTTTCTGGGCCCAATTCAAAGTGCTGGTTTTGACCTATGAAGCCTTAAATGGACAGCAATACCTCAAGGATCGCCTCCGCCCATATGAACCGACCTGGACCTTGTGATCATCATCTGAGGCCCTTCTTTGTGTGCCTCCTCCATGAGAAGCCCAGTGACTGGCAACTGCTAGGTGAAGGTTGAACTTAGGGATGGTAAAAGGTAAAAGCGACTATGGAGTTGCAGCGCTCATCTCACTTTTCAGGCAGAGGGAGCTGGCGTTTGTCCACAGACAGCTTTCTGGGTCATGTGGCCAGCAGGACTAAATGGCTTCTGGCACAACAGAACACCGTGACGGAAACCAGAGTGCATGGGAACACCATTTACCATTCTGCTGCAGCAGTACCTATTTATCTACTGGTGTGCTTCCGAACCGCTAGGTTGGCAGGAGTTGGGACAGAACAACGGGAGCTCACCCTGTTGCGGGGATTCAAACCGCCAACTTTCCAATTGGCAAGCCTAAGAGGCTCAGTGGTTTAGACCACAGAGCCACCCACGTCGTTACTTACTTACTTACCCTTTTTTACTTAGGGATGGACAGAGAAATCAATTGCCAAGCCCTGCCAGTTGCACATGTTTGCATTCCAGTAATGGTTTTTCAAGGAGGAGAGAGCTGCTGCACTAGCTTTGTAGCAGGTGAGTTGCTGTTGCTTATTGAGAGGAGCAGGGACGAGGGTGGCGCTGTGGGTTAAACCACAGAGCCTAGGACTTGCCCATCAGCAGGTCAGCAGTTCGAATCCCTGCGACGGGATGAGCTCCTGTTGCTTGGTCCCTGCTCCTGCCAACCTAGCAGTTCGAAAGCACGTCAAAATGCAAGTAGATAAATAGGCACCACTCCGGTGGGAAGGTAAACGGCGTTTCCGTGTGCTGCTCTGGTTCGCCAGAAGCGGCTTAGTCATGCTGGCCACATGACCCGGAAGCTGTACGCCGGCTCCCTTGGCCAGTAAAGCGAGATGAGTGCCGCAACCCCAGAGTCGGCCACGACTGGACCTAATGGTCAGGGGTCCCTTTACCTTTTACTGGGAGGAGCAGGGGAAGGGCATGGTCCAAGCTCACTGGCAGGAGCACTAGGTTGGCTCTGCCAATGTGCTTGCACCACACTGACCTCCCTGCCGCCTCGTCCCTTCCCCTCCTTTTTGGATGTGTCTATATCCAGCCATCCACCGGGTTCCCCTGCTTCTTTAAATTCACCCAAGATGTAATGGCCAGGGTGAAACATCTACAAAAGTGGTGCTGCTGTCCACCAAGTGCTAAAACACCACACTGGCACCTGGAGGAGGGTGGTAAGCAGTGTGGATGCTGTTGTCATGGCAATGGCAGAAGAAAAAGACAACTGTGCGACCATATAGGGGGTAGAGTGTGTTTTGGCAGTGGGGAACCCTCAGTGGCCATTTGCCAAGTGTGCCCTAAAGTCTGGCAGCAGCTTCGATTCGAGAGAATAATAATAGTAAAAAATTGTCTCTGAACGTGGTGATGCCAATAAAAGGAGGAAGAATAAAGTGCAGAGGTTGTTGTGAAGGAGAATGAAAAGGAGGGAAAAAAACCTATATGAATAAGGGCTGGTGCCTACAAAGGCACATTAAGATTTTGCTGATTCAGATATATTGCTTTTCATTTGCATTCCTGTACCGTCCCCCCATTAGAGAAGGGATCTGCAGCAAATGCATATTAATGATGCTGCACATTTGCATATTATGAATCCATAATACCAAGAGTGCAGTTTGTGTGGGGGATTTGTCAGCACACACACACACACACCTCTTTGTGGCAAATGTGGCAAGGGTGCTGCAATAAATTTTCTTACTACCTTGCACTTTTAAAGCCCTTTTTTTAAAAGCCAAGAAATAATCTCAGCCTCCAGAAAGATTCCTATGTTAAGGAACTAATGGCCTTAAAAAAAAAATCCTTTTTATAAAATACAATATTTGCAGAGGCTGGTGCCAAATTTAGGGATGGCTTCCAGCTTTTCATTGTGCTGATCTCTCTCTCTCTCTCTCTCTCTCTCTCTCTCTCTGTGTGTGTGTGTGTGTGTGTGTGTGTGTGCAAATTCTGTTGAGCAATCTCCAATATTGTTACGCCTTTTCTTTTTAAAAAAGTACCACCATAAATATAAATGCTGTTTCATAGGGCAACTTAAGCAAAGCAAGCCACATGCCTGCTATGTGGAACTCAGGTTCCACAGTGGAAGAAAATGTTTTTTAAAAAACAGGAAAGCATAACAGAGAAAAAGAGAGGCTGTATCTCAGTGGTGTCAATGGAGCCATGGATGCTGAAAGTCCCAAATTCAGTTCCCGTCATCTCCAATCAGAAGGACCAGGGAGATGCAAAGACTCTTCTCTAGAATTAGGGAAGAGCAGAGGGCAGCCAGGTTTGCAACAGTACCAAAGTGTTCAAGGTATTTAAAATGAAAAGGGATTGTGATAAGCTAAAAGGGGGGTATCTCCATACCAGATGAATGGGGAGGGAAATAGAAAGAGAGCCAGTGTGGTGTAGTGGTTAGAGGGTCAGACTAAGACCTGGGAGATCAAGGTTTGAATCGCCACTCATCCTTGAGGCTCACTAGGTGACCTTGGGCCAGTCAATGTGCCTCTAACCTACCTTGCATTGTTTTTTTGCAGGGGATTAAATATGGAGGGGCAGAACCAGGTGTGCTACCTTGATGCTACCTAGGAGGAAAATGTAGGATATAAACACAAGTAAATAAAACAAACGTGATTCGCTCAAAGTGCTGCCCATCAGAGCAAAAGATCCTAATTTCTTTTCTTTCTTTTTAAAATTTTATTAAATTTTATTAGATGCTACCAAAAAAATGAAAAGAAAAAGAAAAGAAGTAGAAACAATACATAGCCATACATAAAAACATTTATCTACACAATTTTCCAGAATGCAGACTAGAAAAAAAGAAAGACGAATAATGAAAGGATCAAAAAAGAAAAAAGAATGAAGAGAAAAAATACTTTTCATAATCAATAATTCCAAATTCATACTTCAAACATTACAATATATAAATCCTAGTTAAAATATTATAAAAGACTTCCACCGCATTCACCACACATCTCTTGGTTATCTAATTACATCTGTTCTTCAGTCACTTCCTTTCCTTAAATTCTTTCATAGTCCATCTAATCTTTGTATTCTCTGTATTCTTCACAAGGTTAATCTAAGCACAATCAAACTTTCATGTTTGATCCCTGTTTATGTAAATATTCATTTAAGCATTCCCATTGTTTCTGTACCATAGTTTTAGAATTATGCCTTATTATATCCGTCAATTTTGCTAACTCCAGATATTCACGTTGTTTACTTAACCATTCCCTTTTTGGGGGGGATGTTATTTCCTTTCCAGTAACTGGCCACCAATGTTCTCGCTGCTGTTGTTGCGTATAGGAATATGTTAATCAAAAGATCCTAATTTCATATATGCTAATGGGGCCTGAACTGGTGGCATGAGAGGAGTTTAAGGCAGTTTAAGGCAATTGTCCAGGTTAAAAGTTAAAGGCTAATTCCCTAAGAAACTTGCATATGGAAAATCAGGCAGCATCCCTGGAGATTTGTCCATGTGCACCAGCTGTTTGGTAGAGAAACTCCCCCCCCCCCCTTATATTGCACCTACTTAAAGCACTGCCTCTACGACTCAAATTGATGCACATCTTGACTGCTGCTGCTGCTGCAGCTACCACAGTTGCATCCTTGCTGAGATTTTCCTTGGTTGGCTCTGGCATTAGAATGGTCCTCAAGCTAGGCTTGATTTTAGATCCCAGGCAGATGAAAAACAGCACGATAGTTCGAATTTTCACATTCCCAGTGAAAAATTCCGGCATTTTTTATTTTTTTTAAAAAAAACCTCATAATTTTGAGAAGCAAATAGAAACGCACAGGGATTCAGGCCAGGCCTTATAACAATTGGTTTCGCATTCTTGTCTGCCCTGCTTGTTCCCGAAAGTTCAGCTCAGCTGTCAGTTTATGGGGCTGAAGTTCCAGCGTTGGAAGCCGGCAACTAAAATTCAAATGAGCCAGAAGGACTCTCTCTGGCATAATTGTTCTGGAACTGCAAAGGCTTAGCTCTTTCCAAAAAAAAAGGAAAAAAGAAAAGAGGAGAGGATGTGGGAAACGGAAGAATTAGTAAGCCATGAGAGTGATGTCCAATGAGATAATATACTTCCATACTGACAAGGGCTCTTTTGTCTTTTGTGGGCTCGCCTCCAAATTCCAGATGTATATCTACAGATAAAATATTCAAAACTAATCTAGGGCTTAATGTGTTGGACTTGGAAGCACAAGTCCTTTGCTGTCACTTGATGGGTGCATGTGGGTTCTAACTCCCATTCATTCATTGAAATTGCATGGCGCTGTGGGTTAAACTACAGAACTTAGGACTTGCCAATCAGAAGGTTGGCGGCTCGAATCCCCGCAACATGGTGAGCTCCCGTTGCTCGGTCCCTGCTCCTGCCAACTGTTCGAAAGCACATCAAAGTGCAAGTAGATAAATAGGTACCGCTCCGACGGGAAGGTAAACGGCGTTTCCGTGCGCTGCTCTGGTTCGCTAGAAGCGGCTTAGTCATGCTGGCCACATGACCCGGAAGCTGTACGCCGGCTCCCTCGGCCAATAAAGCGAGATGAGCGCCGCAACCCCAGAGTCGGCCACGACTGGACCTAATGGTCAGGGGTCCCTTTACCTTTAGGGTGTGTTCAGGGAAGGTTGAGAAGTGTAGCCATGCAGCCATGTAGTATACTGAAGTGCGAAGTGTAGAGGACACAGGAGGGGAAGTACAGTTGCCACCTTGACGTCCTTTGAATAAATTCCATTTGCTCGAATAACTCCTTCTGCTAGTTTATGTTACAGTGAGGCTTTTAAAATTTGTAGTTATACTTGTCTATTTTCAGCACCGTGAGTTGCGATTTGACAAGTCTGCTCCCCGTTCTTTAGTACAAGTCTGGATTAAAGACTTTAAAAAACCTAAGAAAGCAGAGCAGGCTTGTCAAATCACAAACCACAGTGCTGAAAATACACAAGTATAAACCATATAACTACAAATTCCAGCAGAGGACCATATTCTGTAAAGTAGGAGACATTGCTATCTTCCCCCCAGTTTAACTGTCACAGCATCCCTCAAACCATGTTGGAAATCATTTTGGTGAGGTTTTGTGATTCTTTATATTTAGATGTGCATCAGACTGGACAGGGCACATCCACTGAAATTAACGGACCTAACTGTTCATTAATTTCAGTGGATTTACTCTGAGTAAATCTTTGTTGACTATTGCTCAGGACTGTTATCTGGGAGCCCCTCAGAGGACCTTAAAGTTGGTCACACGGTCCCCCTAATGGTAGTGCTGGCCCCAGTGGTGGACTTACATTTGGGGCCACCTGAAGCTTGTACTGTAATTGGAGGCCCTTTCTTAACCAACAACAAGGTCTGGGTAACCGCTACAATTTTCTTCAATGAGTTTGCTCCATGACAGATCACCACACCTTTACAACATTGGTGCTCCCAACACTGGGATTGTTGAAATATATACAGTGGACGCTCGGGTTGCGAACGTGATCCGTGCGGGAAGCACATTTGCAACCTGCAGCGTTGGCAACCCGCAGCGCTGTGTCTGCGCATGCACGGGTCGTGATTAGGTGCTTCTGCACATGCACAAAGTGCAATTTAGCACTTCTGCACATGCGCAAAGCGCAATTTAGTGCTTCTGCGCATGTACAAGCGCCAAAACCTGGAAGTAACCCCTTCCAGTACTTCCGGTTTTGGCGCAGTGCGCAACCCGAAATCGCACAATCCGAAGCATCTGTAACCCAAGGTATGACTGTACAACAAAACTAATCAACTACTAGACAACAATGTGATCCAAAGTCACTTCTGGGGTCCCTCTGGGATTAGGGACCCTGCAGCTTAAGCTTCATTCATTTCATAGTAGATCTGCCCCTGACTGCTTCTACGAAGTATAAACTGGCCTTTTGTAGCTTTCTCTAAGAGGGTCCTGCTATGCAACAGATTCTGTGTGCAGAGTGAGCGTTTCTTGCCATGCTCTTACAATGTTGCACGATACGGGGTGGGGGTCAAAGATCCAAAAATTGCCCTGGGAGCTGCTTCCACAAAGGGCACCTTTGTAGAACATGCTAGGCTGGATTTGGAGAGGTTGCAATTGGCTCTCTTTTGTTATTTGGCTTGGCAGATAAAACACAAGCCTGACAGGTTAATTCTTCCAGAGAAGCAATGGAAATACGGCCCTGCCAGGAGAGCTCGGCTGTGTTAATTGTGCTGCAGAGGCATTCGCCACTCCGGCTCCTCGTTCTCAGGGCTGCCTATCGCAGCATTTTCAGCCCAGCCAGCTGATCTTGGGGGAAATTAAGCTGCAATAAGATTCCAAAGACATTTGAGTCTAGACGGTGATATTGATCAGGGAACAAGCTGCAGGATGGAAAGGAAAGTGGCCCCAACGTATACAAGTGAAGCTACTCAATATAAATGTGACCTTTTGCAAATGGAAATGTGCTAGTTAAAAGCATCGTGCGCCTGTCCCCGAAACATATAGGGATGGGTTGTTTTGGGGTGGGGCTCACCGCGTCATCAAGACCCACACAACCGCAGCATTCTCCGTCCAAGGAGAAAGTGCTCTGCTGAAACTCCTGCTTGTCCACTTCTTCCTAGGCTCTCACTTGGCCTAGGGCAATATCTTCTCCCTATTAGTGGGGCTTTGAGTGGTGGGGAAGTTAGCTGTGGTTCCTTCATTGCAGGGAGTTGGGCTAGAAGACAGGGGCGAAGGAAGGCGTCGTGACACCCGGGGTGGGCGTCGCTACGTAGGGCGCATGTGTGGCATCACTACGTACGACACATGCACCGTACGTAGCGATGCCGCACATGTGCTGTACTTAGCAGTTTGCCAGTGCCACTCCAGTGCCGTATGGATGGTGCCAGAATCCCTCCATCACCGCTACAGCCGTGAACGCAGGATCTTCTGTTCGCAGCTGTAGCAGTGACAGAGGGATCCCAGCACCATCCGTATGGCGCTGGAGCGGCAGCGCCAGCAAACCGCTATATAGAACATGTGTGGCGTCACTATGTACAGCGCATGCATGCGATGCTGCACATGCGCTGTGCTTAGCAGTTTGCCACCGGCGCAGGGATCCTCTGCTCGTGGCTGCTCAAGAGCCAGTGTGGTGTAGTGGTTAAGAGCGGTAGACTCGTAATCTGGTGAACTGGGTTCGCTTCCCTGCTCCTCCACATGCAGCTGCTGGGTGACCTTGGGCCAGTCACACTTCTCTGAAGTCTCTCAGCCCCACTCACCTCACACAGTGTTTGTTGTGGGGGAGGAAGGGAAAGGAGAATGTTAGCCACTTTGAGACTCCTTCAGGTAGTGATAAAGCGGGATATCAAATCCAAACTCCTCCTCTTCCTCGTCTTCTTCTTCATCATCATCCTCCACATGTGGCTGCGGTGGCGTGATGGCTGCTAGCACCGCAGCGAGCCCCCGCGGGGTGACTTCTTGTCACTCCCACAGACATGGAACCTGGGGCCCCCCGCGCCCCCATTGTGATGCCACTGCTAGAAGATCCTCTGGGACCCTCCCAGATCCATATGATTCCAAGAACACGCAAATTTTGAGGTTGAAGCCAGATTTCTGGAGTCAATTTTGGGTCGGATGCAGACCCCTTTCAGAGTCAGATTGATCTTTTCAGAGGTGGGATATAAATCTAACAGCAGCGGTGCTTAAGGAGCAGCTAACCACTACACCACACGGTCTCTCTATTATTTTTTATTGCACCATATTGCAAACAATAAAATAAAATGGCAAAGTATCAAGTTTCAGGAAGCAATCAAAGTGGATGGGAAGGAAAGAAATGATTGCTGGCAGTCCTATGAGAGATGCTGCTATTCCTTAGGCCACCAATGAGTTCACGGCAGAGAATTTAGCAGCACATCTCCCCAGGGACTTTGTGGCTAATTTTGCAAAAGATTTGAGAGTTGAAAAGGCTGCCTGGTCAACTTTTCCAGCGTGCCCTGCCCATTCCCTTGCATTCCGGAATGCATGCTCAGATACCAAATGAGAACAGGCCACATCAGAGCCAAACTATGCTGCCCTCTTGGAGCCAGAAAAGACAACTTCCTCCTGCAGCAGCTGATGTCAGCCATCATCACTGACATGCTACATGTCCTGGGGAAAAACTCATCGGATGAAGCTCATTGTGGTGCTTGAGTCTTTGGCCAATGAGAGTGGGAAAATTTGTGTCATTCTCTTCCTAACATTTCTGTGTCTCCCCGCTTTTCCTTCTTCCTGAGGAACCAGATTGGGAATATATTTATCTAATAATTATAATTATAATTTATTATTTATACCCCACTCATCTGGCTGGGTTTCTCCAGCCACTCTGGGCGGCTTCCAACAAAATATTAAAATGCAATAGTCTGTTAAACATTAAAAGCTTCCCTAAACAGGACTGCCTTCAAGATTCATATACCACCTCATCAACAAAAATGTCTAAGCATTTTACACAGAACAATATAATACAAGACTGTGCCAATAAAGTCAAACTTTATTTGACTTTTTTAAATTAAAAAAATCTATCATCTATCATCTATCTGTACACACAATATACAAGGTTTCGTGTCTAGAATCATAGAGTTGGAAGGTACCCAATGGGCGATCTAGTCCAACCCTCTGCAACGCAGAAATATTCAGCTGTCCCATATGGGGATTGAACCTGCAGCCTTAGTGTTATCAGCACCACACTCTAACCAACTGAGCTATGCCATTGGACTTCACCTCCCCTCAGCCTGAGCCAGCATGTTCAGCGAGGATGGGAGTTGGAGTGCAACAACGTACAGATGGTCACAGGCTACCCACCCCTGCTACACGCCTGGCAGTAAGTTCCAGTGCAGTTCGGAAAAGTTTGATCCTCCACCTTTATTCAAAATGGTGTCCAATTGTGTCAAAACATAGTTGAAAACCTGCTCCTTGATCTGAGGAACTGTCATGCCAAATTTGGTTCAATTCAGTGCTCAGTGTTCAGCCTGCCATCTTGATTCAAAATTGTGCCCAGCTGTATCCAAACAAAGTCAAAAACCTGCCCTTTGAGTGAATTCCATTTTTATTGTACTACTTTATTGGCTAACCATGAAAGATTTGGATTGATTGAGTCTACTTTTCAGTAGGTCAGGGGGTCACCAACATGGCACCCACGGGTGAAATGGTTCCACGAGGGCTTTTATTGGTGCTCACAAATCATTTGATCCTCTACACACACTCATTGTTCCCAGTCCGCCAGTGATTGTTCCCTTGGTCATGAGATGGTGAGGTTGGTTACCTTGTTCTCCCCTGAAAAGTACATAGAGTTGAAGGGGGTAGTTGGAAGAGTGGCACTCCTTCCCACTTCCTCTTTCCACTCCCCATGTGCTTTTCAAGCCTCTGATTAATTCTACTGGGTCTGTTTTATATTCCCTTTCTGTCTCTTTGGGGCAGGCTAATCAGTGACCAGAGGCAATGGTGCCCATGGTGTTTGCTTGAAAATCCAGTTATGCTCATGGACCTAAAATGAGTGCTGACACCTGCAGGGCCAGATTTAGGTTACTGAAGGTAATGGGACCCTTTATATGCCCAGCTGTCCTTTGTCAGCAACAAATTGTCACTTGTCATTTGTGTTGAATATATGCTATATGGTAATTTATGGACCTAATAGGTATCTTAAGCCATTTGCAACCAGTCCATGCAGAATGCAGACACCCTATATATAGAAATGAGCAAACCAGTGATATTTTAGAGAACAGGCTAGGAGGTGGGGCCCATTACTTACATCATAGGAGCCTACACAACACAAAACACTGTTGCTGTATGTAGGTTTTATTTTATTAGTTTTTTATCTTATATTTTGGGAATGTACATCAGTTTTTTCTTCCTTTAAACTTTTTTAGGGCCCCCAAGAGAGTGGGGCCCTAAGCTATAGCTTGTTTAGCTTATATATAAATCTGGCACTGTACACCTGCAGTAGGTTATGCCTCTCTGATGTCTCAGACAGACCTGGAGAAAGAGAAGTATCAGGCACACAATTCACCCAGGGCAACTTTTAATCAACGGAAAGATTATTAGTTGATTTTTTACAGTGAAATCCTGTGCACCTCTTCTCAGAAGCAAGATCTGTTGCAATCAATGGAACATACTCCCAAGTAAGTGCATTTAGGTTTGCAGACTCAATGAACTAAATGTTCTAGGCAGGGCCGGGGAAAACATGAGTTTCCTTTCTGTTCTTTGCACCTTTTCCAGGTTGAAGTCACGCATCCTGGCTACATCCTGAACAAAGATAGCCTCATCAGGTCTTTGTATGCAGAGAGTACATTCCTCTCCTTACAAAATAAAATACCTCCTAGGGGCATGATCCCAAGAATGGAATTTGCCCTCTTTGCTGTGATTTCACAGTGGTGGCTTACAGTTATCTTGTGATCAACCAGCGCCTTTTCTCTTTCCATCCCATTTGCTGCCAGCCCTAACAAGAACATTTCCTGTTTGCCCACAAAGATTTGACCTTGCACTTGGTGCTATTGAATTCCATTTCTGTGACTCAGGCTCATGAGTTAACCAAATTCCCCCTGCATAGTTACATAATGGGCAGTGACTCTCATCTATTTATTTATTTCTTCACATCACTGCTTTCAATAGGCTGCATGGCTCCTTGCCTGAGTCATCTCTAACTTTTTTTGCAGGGCTTCTGTGTGTTTGTAGCACAGTGCTGGCTGCATCACGAAGGCTGATCTGCGAGGGGATGGGTGTTTGTGAGTGGGTGGTCCCACTATTAAGATGTTCCCTCAGCATCCAGATGCAGATGGTGACAGCAGTCACAAAATTAAAAGACGCCTGCTTCTTGGGAGAAAAGCAATGACAAACCTAGACAGCATCTTAAAAAGCAGAGACATCACCTTGCCAACAAAGGTCAGTATAGTTAAAGCTATGGTGTTCCCAGTAGTGATGTATGGAAGTGAGAGCTGGACCATAAAGAAGGCTGATCGCCGAAGAACTGATGCTTTTGAATTATGGTGCTGGAGGAGACTCTTGAGAGTCCCATGGACTGCAAGAAGATCAAACCTATCCATTCTGAAGGAAATCAGCCCTGAGTGCTCACTGGAAGGACAGATCCTGAAGCTGAGGCTCCAGTACTTTGGCCACCTCATGAGAAGAGAAGACTCCCTGGAAAAGACCCTGATGGTGGGAAAGATGGTGGGCACAAGGAGAAGGGGACGACAGAGGATGAGATGGTTGGACAGTGTTCTCAAAGCTACCAGCATGAGTTTGACCAAACTGCGGGAGGCAGTGGAAGACAGGAGTGCCTGGCGTGCTCTGGTCCATGGGGTCACGAAGAGTCGGACACGACTAAACGACTAAACAACAACAAAAAGCATCCAAGACTTGGGACAGAGGCTCTCATCTCACATCTCACTCTACATCTGACTGGGCATCCTGGGCCCCTCCCTCACCTCCCAGAAGTATTTTGACCTTTGGTAAAATAGATGCAAAGGTAGATTCCTGTGCTGTTAGGGTGGATGCCTATGAGAAGGACTTGAATGCTGAGCATGTGTTTGTTACAAGATCAGAGCTGCAGCCTCCCTAAGGCTAAAAGTGGAACATTTTCCATTCACCATCCCCCCAAATAAAAAAGAAGCCTGGAGCAGCAAAATGGGCAAGAAACAGAAGTATAGTTTGTGTGTGTGTGATACTGCTTCTGCCCACCAATAAATGATAGCATTTATTCGTAACCTGCTTGTTTGCTTCCATCTTTTCCATGCATGTCATCTCAAGGTCAGTAGCTCTTTGCTCCTCCATAGCAGTAACCCCTGAAATTAACACGAATGGGCTTTGGGTTCCTCTTAAATGTCACAAAGGGAGGCACAGACCTCCTGAGCTATATAAGGTAGCATCTGTCACAAAGGCAGGGAGTGGGTAGAAGATAAAGCCAACAAGAAAACCCGGACCAAAGGAGTTGCAAGAGTTGCCTAAAGCATGCAAACCGTACAGTTGTAGAAGGAGACGTCCCCTTGTCAGATGAGCCAGCGGATGTCACAAGGAAGCACAATCTTGGCTGGCGATTTGGGGTGGCGGAGTAGATAGCACAGATCTTTCCATACTGTAAAGGATATGCATATTTTTAAAAGGTAGCTCACTGACCAACATCATAAAGATAATAGTTTCATAGGGGTCAGATGTAAACACAGCAAAAGGAGGTCACACATCCAATTGGATTAATTTAGTAACATGCCCAGCAGTGGATTATGTTAATTTGGACAGTAATTTTTTTCATACTTGTCATGCAAGCCTGTTGTTTGATGGCAGGAGGGCTGAGCTGTCTCAAATCTTTTTCCTTTGAGAAAGCAAGCGTCAGCTAAATCAAGGTTCCTAGTTAGTTAAGTACTTGGAAACCAGCCAACAAAACACCTAAATGCGGTGACGAGGAAGAAAGCGGTTCTGCAGGTGGGATGGAGTGGAGTATGGAAACTGGTCCATCATGCATTTGCAAAATCAAAGCCAGTGTTAGCCGATCTTTGGACACAATTACTGCGGTTTTAAGGAGACAAATGAGGTATCAAATTAAGACAGAGAACATGCAGAGATATGCAGAAATATGGTGGTTTTGCCAATTAACCTCCCTATCAGATACATTTGAGAAAAGGGCAGGGGAAGCATATGGTAAACAAAGTCTGCAGCCTTTTAAGCCTCTTTAACTGTTGGCAGTGAGATCTGCTACTGAAGCACAGATTACGGCAACCTTATGAGTTGGCAAAATACAAATAAAAATGGGAACCTCTTAATAATACAGCTGTCAGGGAACTGCCATCGGAGCCAGAGGCGGAGGGAAGGCTCCAGAGGGATGCCAGAGAGGGTCCCAGTAGGGAGAGAGGCAGCCCATCTTCTGGGGAAGGAAATCAGCGTAGCACCAGTGGAGAAGGGGGGCAGATGGGGGAATCGGCGAGGGGGCTCCAGGACTCCTCACCGGAGACCAGCGGGGAGAGCACAGGTCCTCCGCTGCCCGCACCCTCCCTGCGCAGAAGACTTCCGCGCAGGGAGAGTAGGAGGAGACTGGGCGTCAAAGAACTTCTTTACTGGAAGAAGTTCAAGAAACGCCCACTGACGGATTCTGCCAGCGACTGAGACAGCCACGGGTGAGAGGCTGTCCAGACAGAAAGGGTTCACCCAGGTAACCTAGCCAAGAGTGGCGACAACTTACGCACGAGCAACCCTAGAACCATTACAACAGCATTTTGCAAATATCAGGCAGGAACCTCTTTATAAGAAAATAGAGAGTATAAGAGTATTAGAGTATAAGAGAGTATAAGAGTATCTCTCTCTAAAGTATCATGTCCATGATGGCACTATAAAAATAATATATAATTGGGGCTGAGCCTATGTTCACTCCACTCACCAATACCCCATCACACCCTCCTCCTCCTCCTCCTCCTCCTCCTCCTCCTCCTCCTCCTCCTCCTCCTCCTTCTTCTTCTTTGGTGATCACTCGTAGCTGAGTAAGATTGTCTTTCACGAACACGAACTTAACGGTGTGTCCGTAAGTGACTGTGGAGGCCAATTCTGGATCCACACATCCTTCCACAGTGGGGACATAGGTTTTTGGGTGGGAGTTGATCATGGTGAGGATTTGTCAAACTTGCCTTCCTCTTAGCTCGTTTCTCCCTTTATTCCTGAGTTCTTGCTTCTGTGAAGTCCATGATGCCTTTGGTAAGGCTGTTCTCCAATTGGAGCGCTCGCAGGCCAGTGTTTCCCAATTATCAGTGCTTATATTACATTTTTTTAGAGTTGTGTTGAGAGTGTCTTTAAACCTCTTTTGTTGTCCACCTGTACATCGTTTTCCATGTACCAGAGGTACCACTGTAGTTGCTTTGGAAAATGATAATCAGGCATCTGAACAACATGACCAATTCAACAAAGCTGATGTTGAAGAATCATTGCTTCGACACTGGTGATCTTTGTTTCTTTCAGTACACTGACATTAGTTCACTTTTCTTATGAGGCGCTACAAACCTTCCAATGGGGGCTGTGTGAAAACAGCTTTGCATTTTTATTATATAGTAAGATAAGATGCACCATACTCAGGGACATGTTGCCCCTTGGTTGACCCTGAGATAACCTAGGTTGGCCATGTTGCTTTGAAGAAAGGTAAGGGGGCAGTTTGTTTTTTTTAAGCACCTCGGGGCCTCCAGCCTAACCTAAAGTGCCACCTATTTAACGGGTGTCTGAAAGTGCCATTAAAATCTATGAGCAGCAATAAAAGACCAGCGAACAAGTTCAAAGTAATTGCTTCCCCAGCCCATATGCCAGTCGTATCCAATGTCACCACAAGGCTCCTAGCTGGCAAAAGACAGGCCCACATGCTGATGTGATTGCACAGCGGTAGCATGTTGAGGGGCAGATGTTAGAAGCAACTGTGGCCGGGGAAGAATCAAGAAAGGTGAGAACAGCTGTTGCTGCAATTAAAGGAGTAACCAGTTGCAATAATAAGATAGCTCAGAAGGAAAAGAAAGTCATTAATGCAAGAGAAGATGCTCTTGCAACCTAAAGGCAGAGAGCACGGTAAAGAATCGTCACAGAGTTTTTGCTGCAAAGGCAACGAAATATCTCAAGGGCTAGACTAGCAGTTCCCAAACTTTTTTCAGGCCATCACCCCTTTGTTCCATAAATTCATACTCTACCCTGCTCTGATTAATATAGCCTTTTAAACGTGTTTGTGGGAGGGGTGGCTATTGTTTTGTTGTTTTCATTTTAACTATTTTATTTGTGCTTTTACCTTGTATTTTAATCTTGTGAGCCATCCAAGATCCAATAAACAAACAAACAAAGCCCTATAAAAAAGCATTATTCAAAATAGAGGTTGCGCAACTTACCTAGGAAGATAATACCACAAGTTCAAAACAGTAGCCATTAATTGCACTTCCCCCCCCCAAAAAAAATCCAATTAAAACCTTTTAGTTTAATTGATTCAATGAAACAGATGAACTTGACATAGTGATACCAGCTTTTCCACTCAGTGGGAACCACTGAGCTAGACCATTGTCATTCTATTAATATTCTGATGATGGGATTAGACATATTTTGAAGGGCTATCACCAAAAAATTGGACTTAAATTTGATTAAAGACTAGCACTGCCAAATATTCTCTAGGTTGTTGTTGTTGTTGTTGTTGTTGTTGTTGTTGTTGTTATTTTACCACAAAGAGGTATTTTAGGATCCTTAAACACACTTTTGATTGCACAAACATTCAGGTATGGCAGGAGCCACTTGGCTAAGCCTAGCTAATCAGAGATCACATAGTGAACATAACAATAGCACGATGTTCTGTAACCAACCTGATTTGTCAGCTGATTTGCCACTGAGGGTAAATAAATGCAGTGGAGAAGGAGGACCATCCCAGCCAATCACCCAAGGGGTAATCTCAACCAACCAGCAATCCCACTGGATGGTGTCACCTAAGAATATGAGAAGAGCCTGATGAATCAGGCCTATGGCCTATCAAATCAAAAATCTTTGTTCTCATAGTGACCAACCATGGGGAAACTCTCAAGGAGGACCTGTAGTCCTGCTAGTGCTACAAGGACACTCAGATGAGGCCACTGATTGAAGGAGTCAAGTCTGGGCAAACAAATGAACCAGTGAACATTTCTCAAGGAGTCTATTTTTTAAGAGTGCCATTTTATCAAAAACATCAGAACAATCATTTAAAAAATAATCATGGGTAGCCTCAGAACATTCAAGAAAGATCCACCATTTGATCTGACAGTGGTCAGAGAAGTGTATCCGTTCTGATTCATCTTAAGTTTGTCCTCTAAACTGATAAATCATTCCATGGCTGGAGAAGGCAGACAGGACGGGTAATACACACCACGCTGATGATGACAAGGACGTGTCACAGACTGTCTCTCCCACTCCTCTCTGCCCTTTCGGACTGAAATATTCTTATGACCTTTGGTGGCATTTTCAAGGAGCCATTTTCTCTGGACGTTCCCCGGTTCTATTGATCTCTGCAAAGGATTAATCTTAGACAAACAGGCCATATAATTTATGTAAACTGTCCAGGTAATTAAATCCCCCTTCCACCAAAGGTCAGGAGCAGAATATTTAAGATTTCATTTTAGCCAAAGAGAGGGAGGACCAAAGTGAGAAAATTTGGGCTGTCATATCAATTGCTGGAAGGACAGATCCTGAAGCTGAGACTCCAATACTTTGGTCACCTCATGCGAAGAGAAGACTCCCTGGAAAAGACCCTGATGTTGGGAAAGATGGAGGGCACAAGGAGAAGGGGACGACAGAGGACGAGATGGTTGGACAGTGTTCTCAAAGCTACAAACATGAGTCTGACCAAACTGCGGGAGGCAGTGGAAGACAGGAGTGCCTGGCGTGCTCTGGTCCATGGGGTCATGAAGAGTCAGACACGACTAAACGACTAAACAACAACAACAAAATCAATTAAAATGGTGTGGAGTTTGTCCTGCAGTAGATTAGAAAGTTGTAGGTGCGTCCTGAGTAAATTGCTCAGGGTGGGGTGGTCAAGGTCACCATTCAAGATGGCCATCACCTGGGCAGATGAGATGCACAGCCAGAGGAGTTTTGGAAGTTTTGTTGTTGTTCTTGTTAAATTAGCTGGTCACTGGTAGATTGGATAAACCACTTTTCCATTTAAAAACCAGCTCCCCTATTCTACCAAGTGATTGGCTGCAGTTACAACTTGCAAAACATTTTTTATCCAGAGATGTGCTTCTCCTCTGCCCCGCTATGACGGACTATAATTGCAGCCCAAAGCTCCAAAGGCAAATTTGCATGGAGCTCTGGCCAGAGATTGGCTGCATTGTATTGTAAATGTAGCCCATCTTCGCAAGTCACCGGGGGCCCTGGGCTAGATATATGTGTGAAACTTGCAGAAGGAATTAGATCTGCAAACCCTTTTTCTTGGCCTCAAAGAGCAGATATCCGCGGAAAATCCATTTGCCTGCTATAATTCAGGCGCCTCGATTTGCAATGCAGTCCTCGGCATCCTGGCTTCAGCTGAAGTGCTTCCAATGCAGTTTTGCTCGCAGTCATGCTGCGTAATGGGTTTTGTAGTCTTAAGATTGTATGTTAAACATATAGTCTTCACAGAATTACCGTATTTTTCGCTCTATTAGATGCACCGGACTATAAGATGCACCTAGTTTTTAGGAGAGGAAAACAAGAAATAAGAAAGCAACGCAAAGCATCCTGAGCGAAGAGGGAGAGCTCCTCCCTCTTCGCTCAGGAGGCTTTGTGGGGCTATCCTTGAAGCCAGGAGAGCAAGCCGGATCGGCGCGCACCGATCCCTCTTGCCCTCCTGGCTTCTGTGAAAGCAAGCCTCCTGACTTTCCCCCCACCTCTCGCAAAAGCCAGGGACAGACGTGAGAAGCCTCTGCAGGGCAGCGGGATGAAGCTAGAATAGTGAGAGGGAGCACTGTGCAACACTCCCCCTCGCTGTTCTGACTTCTGGCTTAGCCTCGCAGCCTACATTTGCTCCATAAGAGTGAAAAATACGGTACATGAATTATGAAGCACACTAATTACAAGCAGGAGCATCCGGAATGAGTGCTTTGTATAAAATGACATGATTCCAACAGGGAGAGGATCAAGCACGTGCCAGAAGTGTGGTCAGCAACAGGGGACCTGTGGTCTGAGGACCGTATGTGACCATCAGCTTAGTTTCATGCTGTTGTGTCCCATGGGGCAAGGGAGATCAGGAATTACAGGACCATGGATAGCTCTAAGTGAGCAGAGTGCTCCTGTCAGGAGTAGACAGCAAACTGAGATTTTATAAGCCTCTTCCTGCCCCTCCAAACTACCTTCCTCAGGCTCCACCCCTTCATGTTGTACCTATATTTTTAAAGGGCCAAGACTCCTGAAGATGGACACTATCTTTGCGTTCTATGGCCTCCTGTCTGGGGCACTCCTTGTGCCAGTGGACCAGCAAAGTACTATGGGAAGCACCGGGTTCCTCTGACTCAGGAGAAGACACCTGTGGAGGCCTGGCTCCGGCTGTATGCACACTGGAACTATAGGAGATTGTTCTGCAGGAATTCTGTCAACTGCAGACCCAGCGATCACCCTGAACCTGGACCAGCTCCTTAGCTGATGCCTCTGCAGCCTCTGACTCTGTGTCTGCATTGCTGCTGGATTCAGGGGTTGTGCTACGTGCACCCCCAGGTCTAGTTTTTTTAATAATAATTTTTATTAAATTTTTCCTTTACAAATTGATCAAGACAACCATGTTCTCAAATTTCCAGTTTTTGTACTTCCACCAGCTCCTCCACCAATCATCCATATTTTCTATCTTTACGCATTTTCTATATTTAATATTGCTAATTAGTATTATCCTTTCATCTCTGTTTCTTTTTTACAATACACCTTTAACTATCACAAAGCCTCTTTAAAACCCACTAGCGTTGTCTGTTCATCACATATGTTTTTCAGATAATCTGTGAACTTTCCCCAGTCCTCGATGAACTTGTGATCCCTTTGGTATCTAATTTTCCCAGTCATTTTGTCCAATTCTGCGTAATCCATAAATTTCATTCTCCACTCTTCAAGGGTCTAGTTTTAAATTCACAGGCTCCACATGCCCTTGCACTGGCTTCAGCTCCACAAACCGTTGTCTCTGGCCCCACCCAGTTTTCTCTTTTGCCCTGCCCACATCTAGCCTGCAACCCACACCATTCCCCAGAAGATTAGGCCCTGGGAATGTGGTCCCCGACCCCTAACTTAAGAGGATCGTTACAGCTTCAAACACATCTTGCAGCAGAACTTGGAACCACCCATTGAAACAGATTGACCATAGATTCAGCACAGAAAGAGGAACGTATCTTTTTCCATGCAAGACTTAATTCATTCTGGGAATACTGTGCTACCAGGGGTAGCCATGGCTTCTGACTCAAGATATCTTGAGTTGATGGGAATCAAACAAGTTCATGGGGAAATAGACTGATCAGCGGCTACTATCAATAATATCGAAATAGAAACTCCAAGATCAGAGGCAGTGGCTGGAGGGACACTAAAGGGAAGGGCCATAGCATTTATGTCCTTCTTGTGAGCGTCCTGAGGTTGGTTTCTTTGGGAATCATGGAATCATAGAATTGTAGGGTTGGAAGGGACCCAAGGGTCATCTAGTCCAACCCCCTTGCAATTGTTAGTATGTCACACCTCCGATGCTGCAGATGAGATTGGTGTAAATCAAATGCCTGTCTGGGAAGAGTGTGGGAATAGAAGACAGTCTTATCTCTTCTGCTGCATTAGCTACAGTGGTACCTCGGGTTACGGACACTTCAGGTTACAGATGTTTCAGGTTACAGACTCCGCTAACCCTGAAATAGTATCTCAGGTTAAGAACTTTGCTTCAGGATGAGAACAGAAATCATGCGGCGGCAGCAAGATGCCCCATTAGCTAAAGTGGTATCTCGGGTTAAGAACAGTTTCAGGTTAAGAACGGACCTCCAGAACCAATTAAGTTCTTAACCCGAGGTACCACTGTATTGTACTGTACTTTTGCTTTTGCTTCTGCCATTTCTTCTCTTGGAGCTGGAGAGAGAGGACGCCATAATTCCTTTGTCTGTACATAGTGTGTAAATAAATACATAGATTAGCTCTACAACGTCTCACACTTCTTGCTGTGTTATGCTAGAAGATTAGTGTGCATATATCATTTGATATATGTCACTGAAGCACACTGGAGAAGAAGAGAAGAGAAATGCCTTTTCCAGAACTGCACATACTGGAGGACACTCGGAGTTCAGGAGCTGCAGGGGCAACCCAGGGCGTTTTTCTAACAGAATCTCAACCAAAGCATCCATGACAGATGGTCATCCAACCTCTGCTTAAATAGCTCCAAGGAAGGAGAGCCCACAACCTTCCGAGGGAGTCTGTTCCCCTGTGGTACCACTCTAACTGTCAACAAGTTCTTCCTGATGATGAGTCAGAATCTCCTTTCTTTGACTTGAAGTCCTTGGTTTGAGTCCTACCCTCCAGAGCAGAAGAAAACAAGCTCGTTCCCTCTTCCATGTGACAGCCCTTGAGATATTTGAAGCTGGCTATCATATCTCCCCTCAGTCTCCTCTTTTCCAGGCTGAACATACCCAGCTCCTTCAACCATTCCTCATCAGGCTTGGTTTCCAGACCTTTGATCTTCTTGGTTGCCCTCCTCTTCACACATTCCAGTTTGTCAATATCCTTCTACACAAAAAGATTTATGGACTGCCTTCCAGGACACAAAAGCCCTCACAAGGAGTTATGGGTATGAATTCCAGAAGAAGAAAACATGACAACATAGAAGATCATCAGATTTCTTTTCATTTAAAAAGCCTTTAAAAGGAGCATTAGAATTCAGTCCAACTAATGTCTTGCATTTCACTGTCTTTAGCAAGCGCTGGAACTGAGAACACTGGCAATTTCATTAATCACATATCATCCTGGGACTAATTTTGAGCATAATTTTGAGCCCTGCTACTTTCCCATTCTTTTTGGATAGCATTACCGGAATTTCCATCCGAGCAGCTTGTTAGTGCTGCTGTTCTTTGAGTTCCCGCAAGTGACATTAACGGCTGACGTTCACAAGTAGACAGTGTGGACCATGAACTTTCTCAGTTTGGAATGACCAGTGTTTCCCAATCTTGGGTCTCCAGATGTTTTTGAACTGCACTTCCAATCAACTCTGACCACTGATCCTGCTAGCTGGAGTTTGTAGCCAAAAACAGCTGGAGACCCAAGTTTGCGAAACACTGGATTAGGCTGATTTGCAAGCTGAGCTCAAGCTTACTTTGGCAATAATAATAATATAATAAATTTTTACTTATATCCCACCCTCCCCAGCTGAAGCCGGGCTCAGGGCGGCTAACAACAATAAAATAATACAACATTCTAAAATCATTTCATTATAAAATTAATTCAACTCAAATTGATGGCAACCATTGGGCTAGAGTTCTGTGAAGATTGCCAAAGGAGGGAGTCAGGCTGTGCCCTGGCCAAAAGCCTAGTGGAACAGCTCTGTCTTGCAGACCCTGCAGAAAGATGTCAAGTCCCCCAGGGCCCTAGTCTCTTGTGACAGAGCGTTCCACCAGATCAGAGCCACAGCTGAAAAAGCCCTGGCTCTGGTTGAGGCCAGCCTAACCTCTCTGTGGCCTGGGACCTCCAAGATGTTTTTGTTTGAAGACTGTAAGTTCCTCTGTTTAGAAGCTAAACAGTTTAGGGAGGAGCCTGGAAAATCCCTAACTGGACTAACAATGTAGTTTGAACCAAGTCAGAAGCAAGTCATGTTGACTTCAATTGGGTTTACTCCCCAGTAGGTGAGATAAGGATCCCAGTCTTAAATTCCACCGCCACATCCCCACAGTAGCCATTGGGATGGAACAAAGCCATCCTCTGCGCCGTTTAGAGACCTGCCGCGTCAATTTCTCATGAGCACAGACTCTGTGGCTTCGTTCCATCTGCTCCACACCATCCTGAATCACAACTCAAGCCCAGTTTTCATGCGGAAGAAAAAGGAATCCAGATTTAAGGGGGTCGAGACTCTGCTCTCTAGCCCAGAATCTGCTTGTTGTGATGAATGAGCAAAGCGGGGCTCCTTTTTCTTTCAAATCACCGCTGGAAACTCCAACAGGGAAAACAGGAGGAAGAGGAGCCCGCCGTTCGGCAGAGTTTCAAGGGAGCATCTTCCCCACTATCAATTATTAAGCAAGGTCAATATTGATGGCGCAGGGAAGCATTTTAGCATGTATTATTTATGCGGTGATTCGCAATGATCGTTTCATGCTCGGGCGGAGAGTGCATGTCGTGGTGTAATTTTTAATCAGGGTGCCGCCTGGCACAGGAAGCCAGCTCTGTCTTCCTGGGAAATGGCCCCTGTCTGTGTCTCCTCCTTCCTTCCTTCCTTCCTTCCTTCCTTCCTTCCTTCCTTCCTTCCTTCCTTCCTCTCTCTACTTAGTACAGTGTGCTGTACAGCAGGTCATAGTGAGCAGAATATGGTCAGGGACATAGGAAGCTGGCCTATACTGAGTCAGCACATTGGTCCAACTAGCTCAGTATGGTCTACACTGTCTGGCAGCAGCTCTCCAGTGCTAAAGGCAGGAAACATTTCCGGCTGTCAGGAACAAGCCAGCAATAAATCACACTGTGCAAGTTGGAGTTAGCTCTTTATTAGCAAAAACAGGATCTGCGCAGGAGTGTCGGGCCTGATGAACACAGCAAGTCATCTCTGGTAGGTGGTGCCTCCCACCTTGCTGATATTGAAGGTCCCCCCCTCCCCACAGCTGCCTAATCCCCCTCCTCTCCAGGGATTTTTCCAAGCAATTGGAGACAGTGCTGGCATGAAGCTAACTTCTCCTCTGCCCTTTTCATGCCTCCTCTGATTCTGGGAGACAAGGGAGGAGGGGAGCTTGTCACAGCAGCAGGAGGAGATACCTGTGACTCTTCACCATCCTGATTCATCTCTGCTTCTGGACCTCTGTCCTCCCACCCTCCCACTTCAGCTTCTTCCTCTGATTCTGGACTTCTGTCTGCCACAGACTCTCCCAGCTCACTAGCCCCTTACCTCTTTAGCTTCTGACACCTTCTTCTCTCCTTCTTCTCCCTCTTAAGTTGTCCCACCACCACTCCCTGGGCTCTGAGACTTCTTCCCTTGGGGGTTCCTCAGCTGGTTCCTCCCATCCTTCATCTGCATCCAACCAGTCCATGACACCAGCCCTACCTGGAGATGCTGTGAATGGAACCTGGGACCAGATCCACTACCACTGAGCTGCAGCCCTTCCCCGATGTTGACTCCCAGTTAAGTGGTATCTCTGAAAATAAGGGTGTGCCCAAAGAATCCCAGGATGTGGTCTGAAGGCTCATGAGGCCATCAAGTAGGCCTGGATCCGGTCAAGTGGAGAGGTGGAAAATAAATGCTCTGAGATGTCCAGTTCTGGGCACCACAGTTCAAGAAGGACACTGACAAACTGGAACGTGTCCAGAGGAGGGCAACCAAAATGGTCAAAGGCCTGGAAACGATGCCTTATGAGGAACGGCTAAGGGAGCTGGGCATGTTTAGCCTGGAGAAGAGGAGGTTAAGGGGTGATATGATAGCCATGTTCAAATATATAAAAGGATGTCACATAGAGGAGGGAGAAAGGTTGTTTTCTGCTGCTCCAGAGAAGCGGACACGGAGCAATGGATCCAAACTACAAGAAAGAAGATTCCACCTAAACATTAGGAAGAACTTCCTGACAGTAAGAGCTGTTTGACAGTGGAATTTGCTGCCAAGGAGTGTGGTGGAGTCTCCTTCTTTGGAGGTCTTTAAGCAGAGGCTTGACAACCATATGTCAGGAGTGCTCTGATGGTGTTTCCTGCTTGGCAGGGGGTTGGACTTGATGGCCCTTGTGGTCTCTTCCAACTCTATGATTCTATGATTCTATGATTCTATGTCAATTCCACTAAGGTCATTCCAAAATTCTTCCAAAGTTCTCTTTCATTTCTTTCCTTCTTCATCCCTAGTTTTCTGCAGTCGTTTTTTTTAAAGTGCTTCTAACGCATGTGGGATCTTCCCCTTCCTCTTTGGGCCATCCATCCACATATATTACCATAGTCTGCACACATTCTTGCCAAGCTCCTGCATTCATATATATATTCAATTAGCTTTAAAGTAAACACAAAAGTAAAACAAGGATGTACCCTGTCCTTATTCCTGTTTATTCTGGCAACCAGTTGCAGGATGAGACAGTAAATTACAAAGCAAGAAAGGGGAACCTTTTTTTTTTGTTGAAACTGGAGACACATTTAGAAGAATCAGAATATGCAGGTGATCTTAGCAATTCTTTCTAGCATTTCTCTCTATTAAAAAAGAGAAAGACACACAACCGCTTCATTCTTCTTGAAGTTGTTTTTTAAAGTGCATTCTTGCACTTAAAAAAAAAATTATAGCACTTTTACAACTGCGCTACAACTTATATCACATTAACAGAGCAAACTTACATGTCCTTACCTTGAAGTAAGTCACAAAGGGTTGACTTACCCCCAGGTAAGTAAATAGAGGGTTGTAGCCTTATTCTTACATTTTTTTCAGCTAACGCTCCTACTTGCAGTGGGACAGCAGGTTCTCCTGGTGGGAAGAGGATTTTGCTTTGATTTTAAGCGTGATATATTCAGAGCTACATTTAGTCCAACTCCCTGCAATGCAGGAATCTTTTGTGTGCCGAGACCCCCGCAGCCACCCCCTCGTTGGAAAATAACTCACACAAGGACACAGATATTAGGTTTATGTTATTGGGCAAATTTGGCCACAACTTTATTGAATTACAGAATGTGAGCGGTAATGGCTTAGGCATTGATTGGACCCAACTATATCTGACTCCTGCCCGATGCGCAGGAAGTCCAGTAAGGGTAAACCACCAGAAGGAGGAGCCCTGTCGATGTAAACCAACTCAAGCTCCCCCTGGTGTTCTCGTCGGGGTTGTGTCATGGCCCTAGCCCCCGACCTGGGCTTCGGACAAGATGAACACCCCCGGATTCCTTTAACGGAATACCTTTAAGCATGGAGGGAGTGAAAAAACTTAATATGGAATCCAAATGGCCAAAATATTGGGAAGTTATAGAATATGAGGAGGGAAAAGTGAAATTGCAGAGTTATGAGAAATTGAAGTCCAAAGTAAGAGACTGGCTTCATTATTACCAGATAAATGAAGTTTTCAAACAGGACAGGAAAATTGGCTTCCAGGTGGAGAGGTCAAAATTAGAAACAGAGCTTTTGGAACCCAATACTAAGAATCTGTCAAGAATGTATAACTTGCTGTTGAAATGGAATACACAGGATGAGATGGTTAAATCAGCTATGATTAAATGGGCACAAGACATTGGTCATGACATTATGTTTGCTGACTGGGAACAGTTATGGACTACCGGTATAAAGTTTACGGCATGTAATGCCTTAAGAGAGAACATTATGAAAATGATCTATAGGTGGTACATGACCCCAGTCAAGCTTGCAAAAATTTATCATACGCCCAATAATAAATGTTGGAAATGTAAGGAAACTGAAGGTACTTTCTACCACCTTTGGTGGACGTGCCCAAGGATCAAGGTCTTCTGGGAAATGATTTATAATGAAATGAAAAAGGTGCTTAAATGCACTTTCGTGAAGAAACCAGAAGCCTTCCTCCTGGGCATGGTGGGCCAATTGGTGTCAAGGAAAGATAGGACGTTTTTTATGTATGCTACAACAGCAGCAAGAGTACTCTTAGCAAAGTATTGGAAGACACAAGAGCTACCCACATTGGAAGAATGGCAGACCAAGGTGATAGACTACATGGGACTGGCTGAGATGACTGGCAGAATCCGTGACCAAGGGAAAGAGACGGTGGAAGAAGATTGGAAGAAATTTAAAGTTTATCTTAAGAACTGTTGTAAAATTAATGAGTGTTAAAATGTCTTGGGTAATGAAAAATAGAATTGCAGTGACAAACAATTGGATATGAGAAAAAAGATTTAAAGAAAGTGCTACAAGTAACTGAAATTAGGGGTTGCTGGAAAGATTTAAAACAGGGATGCAGAAAGGGGAGGTATGGGGAAGTCGCTGAAAGAAGGTTTAAGGAAAAAAAGGTCAAGAAATTATACGTGTTTGTATGTTTGTTTGTTTTTGTATTGTGTTGTATTGTCTTTTAATATGTGTTGAAAAACCAATAAAAAAATTATAAAAAAAAAAGCATGGAGGGGCAGGTGATGGCCACACCTCCCCTCCCCCACACAAGGTCAAACAATGCCTAACCCCAACCCTAACAAAGTTGTGACAATTGCTATGAGGTAGGCGAAAACCAAATGGCCAGCGCCAATTTGCCAAGTGGAAAAATTCCTACCAGGCCCCTCGGACAACCAAGGCGACCAACCGAAGTCCATAGCAAGGCCAGTGCCTAACCTGTAAATAGGGAGGGAGGGTGGATGTTTGAGGAAGCGAGCCAAGAGGAAGTCCTCCAGCTCGCTCCTCGGTTTACACTGCCCCGGCCACGCCCCCCCTCCTGGCCAGCGGATTGGCTGGCTGGGCTCTGACGTGGCCAGGATCCCCCAGGCAATGGGGGACAAAGTCCCCTGCCCCTGTGGGGAGTGGGTGGCCACGCGGTCCACCGCAACTCCTCCCCACTGGGAGGTGGAGCAGATTTGCCCAATGTGGGGCTTGAACCCATCAACCTGTGATTAAGAGTCTCATGCTCTCCTGACTGAGCTATCCTCAAGGCTCTTCTCCAGGCTAAAGTTGCAGAGCCCATTATGTGGATTTGGCTTACTAAATGGACCTTCGTTCTAAAGAGTTGTAGATTAGGAAGCGTTATGGCTTAGCAGCGTGTAAGAAGTCCCGGGGTAATTCCCCAGGCAGTGCTGGAAGAGACCTCTACCTGAAAACCTGGAGAGGTGGGCCAATGGTCTCACTAGACTTTTTTCTGTTTTGAAGTGGGATTCAGTCACATAGTGGCAAACACAGGTTGCAGAAATACAGTCGTACCTTGGGTCCCGAACGCTGCAAACCCGGAAGTGGTTGTTCCAGTTTGCGAACGTTCTTTTGGAACCCGAACGTCCAATGGGGCTTCTGATTGGCTGCAGGAGCGATTTGGTTTTTGAATGTTTTGGAAGTCGAATCGACTTCCAGAACAGATTCTGTTTGACTTCCAAGGTGCGACGGTATATATATTCTTGATTGGGAGCTTGTGCACATCAAACCTGCTTCTCTACAGATTGGGAAATGCTAGAACATTTGCAAAGCTAAGCAGGGTCTGATATGGCTTTCTATGATTCTATAGCAGAACTTTTCAAACTGTGTGTCACACACATTAGTGTGTCAGTTGCAGTGTGTAGGTGTGTATGGCAAACAATCCCTATGCTCCTCCTGGGGCTGAAAAGGAGCTAGTTTAACCTCTGGTTTGCTGGTAAAACTGAATTAAACATAAAGGGACCCCTGTCCATTAGGTCCAGTCGTGACCGACTCTGGGGTTGCGACGCTCATCTCGCTTTATTGGCCAAGGGAGCCGGCGTACAGCTTCCGGGTCATGTGGCCAGCATGACTAAGCCGCTTCTGGCGAACCAGAGCAGCGCACGGAAACACTGTTTACCTTCCCGCCGGAGCGGTACCTATTTATCTACTTGGACTTTGACGTGCTTTCGAACTGCTAGGTGGGCAGGAGCTGGGACCGAGCAACGGGAGCTCACGCTGTCACGGGGATTCAAACCGCCGACCTTCTGATCGGCAAGTCCTAGGCTCTGTGGTTTAACCCACAGCGCCACCACTGTGTCGCAAAATAATGCACATCTAAAAAGTGTGTCACCAGCATGACAAGTTTGAAAAGCTCTGTTTTATAGCTTTGGGCTTTCCTTATATATTTTTAGACACGAGGCAAAAATGTTTCTCTTTAACCAGGCCTTTGGCTGATTAACATTCTGTGGCCTTTTAAATGTATTGGCGGAAAGGAGGTGATGGGCTTGTTTCTGTTTCCGCTTTATTGTGCAATTTGCGTTCTCCTTTTGTATTTATATGCTGCGAACCACCCTGTGATCTTTGGACAGAGGGCGGGATAAAAATTTAACAAAAAAGGAATTTTAGAAAAAGGAATAAAAGTGATGGGGAAATATACTGGGAAATGTGGGCTGGGACTTGCTTTGATGTCGCCTCACCTCCCTGCAAGCAGAAAAGAAAGAATGCTCATTAAATAGGCAAAGGTTGCCTAACCTTCCTGTAAAGAAATTGGGAAGAACGCTTGATAAACAGGTCATCTGGAAGAACGCCCTCCGTATAAGGCAGCCTCCTCTGTTCCTAAAAAGAAAAGCAGTACCAGCCCAGACCGGCCGCCTGATGCCAGGTGACAACACTTGCGCTGGCTTGCATCAGCCAGACTGGGTGTGATTGTATTACATAGCATTAATCTCCTTACGCCAGACCTTCTCAGCTTCCATTTTCTGATCTCTGAGCACTCTCTTCTTGGCTGATGTTCTCTCTCCCTCTCTCCCTCTCTCTCTGGCTTGGCTGGGGTGTGATCGTAAGCTCGTGAGTGCGCATCCCTTCCCAAACAGTTCCGCAGTGCAGTGCCGGGGATTACAAATCATCTCATTAAAGCCAGGCAGCCACTCAGCTGGATGCAAATTACTGACCTCCTCAATTGATGAATGTCAGCCTCTGCGGGGGGGGGGGGGAGTTGTGGGAGCAGGGGGGTGAGTGGGGTGGCTGCGGAAAATGTTCCATTAAATAATATCCATCAACTTGATCACATTTATAAGATGATAAAAAAAGAAGAAGGAAGGAGGTTAAAATGAGGTTCACCGGCATTGGCTCCTTCCATCAGGGGGCCAGCTGGCTGCATGAAATATTAATAGGAACAAGGCATCTCTCTCTGCGTCAGGCTCCAGAGAGGGGGAGGAAGATGACACCGTTATTGGTAACGTCTTGTCCTGCCCATTCTCCAGTGTGGCATTTCCCAGCTTCCCAGATGGCCGTCTCATGTCAATTGCACTGCCCGTGACATGACAGGCCTCTCGTGCCCAGCCATTAAGGGCAAAAATCGCCTGCGTTTAACTGTGGGTGTTTGAGCTATTATTATTATTATTATTATTATTATTATTATTATTATTATTATTATTGGCACCCACCCTGTGGAACTCTCTCCCACCAGATGTCAAAGAGAAGAACAACTACCAGACTTTTTGAAGACATCTGAAGGGAAGCTTTTAACGTTTAACAGACTACTGTATTTTAATACTTTGTTGGAAGCCACTCAGAGTGGCTGGGAAAACCCAGTCAGATGGGTGGGGTATAAATAAATTATTATTATTATTATTATTATTATTATTATTATTATTATTATTTGTGTACCCCGCCCATCTGACTGGGTTGCCCCAGTCACTCTGCACGGCTTCCAACATATGTAAAAACATAATAAAACATTACACATTAAAAGCTTCCCTATAGAGTGGTACCTCAGGTTACGAACTTAATTCATTCCGGAGGTCCGTTCTTAACCTGAAACTGTTCTTAACCTGAGGCGTGCTTTTGCTAATGGGGCCTTCTGTTGCCACCACACCGCCGCTGCATGATTTCCATTCTCCTGGGGCAAAGTTCTCAACCCGAGATACTACATCCGGTTTAGTTTGTATTTTGTTTTTAATTTTTTTTTTAAAAGATATTTATTAGGGTTTTACAAAAAACAGAAATTTACAGAATAAAAAGAAAACAAAGAAAAAGAAGAATACAAAAAATACAAAAATACATAGAAAAGAAAAAAAGAAAATACAAAATACAAAAAGCAAATCCATTTTTTGATATCTTTAAGCTCATTTGCTTATTTCCTTGACCTCCTCACACCTCCCCTTTTTGTATTCCCATTTACATAATCAATTCAGCAAATCCTTACCCTCTTTCATTTATCTTAACTCTATATCATAACATATTGTAACTCTATATTTTCATCCATTTATCAATTCATTTTTGCATATTCTTATTAACTTTTGTTGCTGAATACCACTTATTGCCAATCCGAACATAATTTTAACATTCATTAATTTTACAATATTTCTGAAGATAGTCTTTAAATTTCTTCCAGTCTTCCTCCACCACCTCTTCTCCCAAGTCTCGGATTCTGCCAGTCATTTCCGCCAATTCCATATAGTCCATCATCTTCATCTGCCACTCTTCCAGGGTGGGTAGATCTTGTGTCTTCCAATACTTTGCAATAAGTATTCTTGCTGCTGTTGTTGCATACATAAAGAAAGTTCTGTCCTTCTTTGGCACCAATTGGCCGACAATGCCCAGAAGGAAGGCCTCTGGTTTCTTCAGGAAGGTATATTTAAATACCTTTTTCATTTCATTATATATCATCTCCCAGAAAGCCTTGATTCTTGGGCACGTCCACCAAAGGTGAAAGAATGTACCTTCATTTTCTTTACATTTCCAACATTTATTATCGGGCAAATGATATATTTTTGCAAGCTTGACTGGGGTCATGTACCACCTGTATATCATTTTCATAATATTCTCTCTTAAGGCATTACATGCCGTAAATTTCATACCTGTGGTCCACAACTGTTCCCAGTCAGCAAACATGATGTTATGACCGATATCCTGTGCCCATTTAATCATTGCAGATTTAACCGTTTCATCCTGCGTATTCCATTTTAACAGCAAGTTATACATTCTTGAAAGTATCTTAGTTTTGGGATCTAACAGTTCTGTTTCCAATTTTGATTTTTCCACCTGAAAGCCAATTTTTTTGTCCAAATTATAGGCCTTTCTTATTTGATAATAATGAAGCCAATCTCGCACTTTATCTTTTAATTTCTCAAAACCCTGCAATTTCAATTTGTCTCCTTCTTGTTCCAATATTTCCCAATATTTCGGCCATTTGGCCTCCATATTGAGCTTTTTCTGAGCCTTCGCTTCCATTGGTGACAACCACCTTGGGGTTTTGTTTTCCAATAAGTCTTTGTATCTTATCCAGACATTGAACAATGCTTTCCTGACAATATGGTTTTTAAATGCTTTATGTGCTTTAACCTTGTCGTACCACAAATATGCATGCCACCCAAAAACATTATTGAAACCTTCCAAATCCAAAATGTCTGTGTTCTCAAGAAGCAGCCAGTCTTTCAACCAGCAGAATGCTGCTGATTCATAGTAAAGTTTAAGGTCTGGCAGGGCAAATCCGCCTCTTTCCTTTGCATCAGTTAATATTTTAAATTTTATTCTAGGCTTCTTGCCCTGCCAGACAAATCTAGAAATGTCTCTCTGCCACTTCTTGAAACAGTCCATCTTGTCCAAAATTTGCGAGGATTGAAACAAAAATAACATTTTTGGTAATACATTCATCTTTATAGCTGCAATTCTGCCCAACAAGGAAAGCTTCAAATTTGACCATATTTCTAAGTCTTTTTTCACTTCTGTCCAACATTTCTCATAGTTATCTTTAAATAAGTTTAAGTTTCTAGCAGTCATATTAACCCCCAAGTATTTTACTTTCTTAGCTAATGTTAAACCAGTCTCCTTCTGAAACCTCTCTTTCTCAATCGGTGTTAAGTTTTTCTCAAGAACTTTAGTTTTTGACTTGTTCAGTTTAAATCCTGCCACATGACCAAATTCTTGAATCAGTTCTAATACTCTTTTCGTACTAGATTCTGGCTCCTGTAACATCAAAACTAAGTCATCTGCAAAAGCCTTCAATTTGTATTGTTTGGCTCCAGCCTGAATACCTTTAATCAGACGGTCCCTTCTAATCATATTTAACAAAACCTCCAGGACTGAAATAAAAAGCAGTGGGGAGATTGGGCAACCTTGTCGTGTACCTTTCTCTATCTTAAATTCCTCTGTCACCACGTTGTTAACAATTAGTTTAGCCTTTTGTTCTGAATAAATTGCACTTATACCATTTTCAAACCCTTGGCCAACCCCCATCCCCTGAAGATTTTTCTTCATAAAACTCCAAGAAATATTGTCAAAGGCTTTCTCCGCATCTATAAAAATCATCCGGTTTAGTTTGTAACCCAAAGTGTTTGTAACCTATTTAAGAATAATTTTTTATTAACCGACCAATCACATCAAATCAAACCAAATTACATAAATTCCAAATTACACAGCCGAATTTTAAATTTTTGTTGGGGGTACCCATATTTCAAGTTCCGAAGGGGATCCAATCAACTTCTTGCTTCTTACTGCTGTTTTAATGTCCACAAATCTAATCTTATGATGTTCACAGTACTATCCAGTCCTTTCTTATTGTTTTTCCACATCTCTTGTTGTTATTTTCATATATTTTTCCTTTCTCTTTGTGACCTCTGATAATCTCCGCAAGCTGGTTAGAACAGTTTGTAATCCTGCGTGGATATTATTTTTTTTATCCAGTAGCCATATCCAGACGTTTTCCATATAACATCACTTCCATACATCAAAACAGTCTTAGTGTCATTAATCTTCACCAATCTGCCTCCTTTCTCAAAACCTCTGAGGAGATTCACTAGGAATGCAGTCTAAAACAAGTCCATTCTTCCTCCCGGCTATAAATCCTTTGCCAAGATGGCGACTCCGAATTAATTGCTGCGCCACTCCCAAAAGCTCTTATTGCTTCTCGATCTCCATAAAGCATACTTTTGGTTAAAGTTTATCTCCACACAGACCTTAATCATCCTGCTTGGGTCAGTTCAACCGACGATTCTAATGAGGAGGGGTTCTTGTAAATCACATAGAAGGAAAGTAAAAAAGGTCCCCCCCCATTCAGTCCCGTTGTTGTCAACATAACCAGCCTTTGGTGTATCTTCATCATAAAATATTCCTGTTTCTCCAACCCGTCGTCTTCTTTCACAGAGGTCACTTAAATTAGCAGACTTCACTCCCCTTCTTCACTTGAAATATGTGCATTTGCTTCTTTTGTAATTAATTATTCCAAATTGCTGCAACTAGTGCGTGATCAGAAACAGCGTCCAGGAGAGCCGAGGTCCACATGGGGGCATTCTGCCTAGGGCCCTCACTCCCTTCTTTTGAATTAAGGGGTGATTTATGGGCACAGCAGGCAAGGACAGTGTTCCCCATTTCTTTGGGGCAACAAGGGAGGCTGCCTACTCCCATAATAGCCTCTTAATTACCCCGTGTGGGTCGGAGAGATGGTATTGTCGGCCATCTTCCAATGCGCCCCCTAGTGGCCCCCCAAAGTGTTTGTAACCTGAAGCGTTTGTAACCCGAGGTACCACTGTACGGGGCTGCCTTCAGATGTCTTCTAAGGGTTGTGTAGTTATTAATATCCTGATGGGATATCTGATGGGAGGGCATTCCACAGGGTGGGCGCCACTACGAAGAAGGCCCTCTGCCTGGTTCCCTGTAACCTCACTTCTCCCAGTGAGGGAACCGCCAGAAGGCCCTTGGTGCTGGACCTCAGTGACCGGGCTGAATGATGGGGGTGGAGATGCTCCTTAAGGTACACAAGGCTTCTTGACTTGCAACCCTGTATGTAGTAAACCTCTTTTCTCCATTGTTCTGGAGCAACTCAGAAGTTTCCAGAAACCCTGTGACTAAACTCAGAGTGTGTGTTATGAATGTGACATGGATTCACCCAGAAAGGGTCTCTGCATAAAGTCTGTTGCCCGAAGTTGGTCAGGTCAAGCCCCAGGGCAGAGGCGTACCTAGGTCCACTTGCCCCCTTGGCATGGTGATTTATTGCCAGCTCTGAAGCCAGCAGAGACCATGGACCAGAAACTCTAAAAGCTTGTTTCTTGTCACCTTCATAGCCCCCAACGTTCCTCTGTTGGAAACAGGGATGCTTGTCTTTTGGTGCCACGCTGCTACAGGAGTTAGCTAACTCACAAGTGCCAACTCATCCTGCTCCCTGAGTTCAGTGGCAAGGGCACTGGATGGAGAAAACAGGACATTCTGGGATCAAATTGGAAGCCAGGGTGGCTTTTGTAATTCTGGGATGTCCTGGGGAAATCAAGACGCTTGAAGTGTGTGCACCATTAGTGCTCCACCAGTGACTCTGAGCAAGAGGGGAGAAGTGTGATTTTTGTGCCCCCTTCCTGGACCTGCACCATTGGGCAGGGGCCAATTGACCACCCCTAGTTATGCCCCTCCCTCCTGCTAACTCACCAGTAGGTGTGATGGCCTGGGAATCCGATTCAGAGGCTGAACCGGAGGAATCCCAGCCTGCACAGGAGTCCCCGCCTCCAGGGCCGGCTGAACTGGGGCAGGGCCTTGATTCTGAAGCGCCTGCACCTGTGCCGGATCCTCAGGAGCAGGCACCAGGTGAATCCACTCTGGCTCCGGAGGTGGTTGAGGACTCAGTGCCTACAGGTGAGTCTCCCCCTGGGTCCAGTAACCCTTCAGCCTCTCCTGAACTGCAGAGGCTCAGGGCAGAGAGGCGAAAGGAACTGGTTTCTCCCAGGAGGAGTGCTCGCCTTAAGGCCAGGAGAGGCGGGTCTCCTGGGGGCCGGGACCGCCCCTGGCCTCAGAGAAGATAAAGGCCAGTCAGCCCGGTCCCAGCTTGCGGGAGCAACGTCGTTGATGAGCTGTTTCGGCCAGCATCCAGTCCTGTTCCCCCAGAGTTCCTGTCCTTGCCTGGCTACTCGCTGTGGACCCTGCTTTGCCCGAGGAGGACTGTCTGGCGACCCTCAACTCAGGTCCTGGACCTCGCCCCACGGTAACCTCCCCCCTGGACCAGCACAGTAGGCCTGGCTGCCTTCCTCCAAGGTAGCTGCCTAGCCGAACAGCTCTGCCACCCTCCACCTTCGTGGGTGGCTGGTCTCAGAGAAAGGGCCACAGAGAACCTTGTTCTCAAGGTTGCCAGGATAATCCCTGTGTTCTTGCCAGGGGCACTAGCCCTATAGGGCTGATGGGTCTTTCCCCTGCCACCCCTGCCAAGTCTGTTGGGATGGGGCTGAGCCCCACCCCTCCCTCTCTTACCAGTCCTTTGCCACTTTAGGAGATGCTATGCAGCCTAGAATGGCTTGACAGGAGGTCACCCTGGCCCATGCCGGTGACAGTCATGTGGCACGCATGACATCACACACATGTGTCGCACATCATTCACAATGTTGGGCCAGACTCAGCACATCTGGTTCCTGCCATGGTTGCCTACGGTGGCTAGAAAGGCCCTCTAAATTTAGTATTTTAAAAATTCTTGAATACTAAGGTTATTATTGGCACTGTGGGTTAAACCACATGGCCTAGGGCTTGCCAATCAGAAGGTCTGCGGTTCGAATCCCCACGACGGGGTGAGCTCCCGTTGCTCGGTCCCTGCTCCTGCCAACCTAGCAGTTCAAAAGCACATGAAGTGCAAGTAGATGAATAGGTACCACTCAGGCGGGAAAGTAAACGGCGTTTCCGTGCACAGCTCTGGTTCGCCAGAAGTGGCTTAGTCATGCTGGCCACATGACCCGGAAGCTGTACGCCAGCTCCCTCGGCCAATAAAGCGAGATGAGCGCCGCAACCCCAGAGTATGTCACGACTGGACCTAAGGGTCAGGGGTCCCTTTACCTTTACCGTTAGGGTTATTATTATTATTATTATTATTATTATTATTATTATTTCAAGATTTGGAAGAGGCTATGCCATGGCCAAAGATGGGTTCTGGTTCCCTGAGCAACTTGATGAAAGGAAATCCAGCCTCTGCTATTTCCTGCACTTCGCCCCTTCCCCTCCCCAGCTCAAAATCCTGCCCGTCTCTGGCTTCATGTATTTAAACGTTATGCCCACAGAAATGCCACTTAACATCCCAGGGCAATTGAAGGAAGTCTGTCGTTAAGTCAGCTCAGGCTTTTTTTGAATGTGGCACCGATTTTCTGAAAGCAATTATGCAAGATGACATTTGTGCCTGGGAGTCTGTGCCTTCAAAAGATGCATCTCTGCCAAGATTCCCTCTGGGTGAGGAGAAAGTATAAATGTGATTTATATAAACCATCCTCAAACCATTGATTGCTGTCTGGGAGCCACAGTTGTTAAACGCCAGCCCTTAAGGCAACAGAATCGCACACCTGTCTCTTTAGAGAGGAAACATATATTAGTTTCCTTTCACTTGGCATTTTCTGCGGTTACCACATCAAAAGCTGAACCTTTTCCAATAGGCCAGCCAGGCTTTTGAAACCAGAAATTGACCCCTTAAGACAGGATGTCCGGGAGAAATAAGAAACACAGTTTAATTTAGGGTGGCAATGAAGTGTTACTTCCCAACATGCTGTTCAATTTGATGCTGAGTTTATTTACATTATCTTTCAAAATGTATATAACCTTAAACTAGGGTTGCCATATTTCAAGAAGTAAAAATCCGGACACAAAAAGTTGTTGAGTTTATGGTGGTGAGAGTGCTGGACTGGGAATGGGGAGACCCAGGTTCAGATCTCGACTCAGCCATGAAATAAACTGGATAAGAACATATGAAAAATAATGGCATTTTACCATCGTACTGTTGAGAGTGTATTAACTTATGGTCTGTGTGTGTGGTTTGGGAGCTGCACAGTCAGGGGAAAAAGTGCTGTCCAGGATTGTAAAGACAGCGGAGAGAATAATTGGGTGCATTCTTCCCACTTTGGATCAAATCTATGCTTTCAGGTGTCTTAAGAAAGCTGCAGAGATAGCGCAGGACAGTGTGCACCCTGGAAATGATCTCTTTCAGCTTCTGCCTTCTGGAAGAAGGTACAGGGTTATAAAGACCAGGACTAGCCACCTGAGAAACAGTTTCTACCCAAATGTGATTTTGGTTTTAAACACAGTATAAGGAGTCTCTATGGGAGTATATTGTATTTAATTATGGGGTATCAGAGTTTTTAGGGGGCTAAACAGGCTGGGATAGCTGGGATAGCAGGCTTGTTGGCTTTGAATGTCTGGTGTAGATTTTTTCAATTTCGTTGTTCTGTTTGGGACAATGACAATAAAGATTATCATATCGTATCGTATCGTATGAAGAACCTGCTGGATCAGACCAATGGCCCATCTAGTCCAGCAGCCTCTTCTCACATGGTCAATCTGATGCCTGTGGGAAACCTGTAAGCAAGACTCAAGCACAACAGCACCCTCCCACGCTGTGGCTTCCAGCAATTGATATTCAGAAACATTGCCACCTCCGACTGTGGAGGCCGGCCATAGTTACTGTGGCTAGCAACCATCAAGACATGTATCCTCTTTTGCCCCGGTCATTCTCTCTCAGATCATTGTTATTTTACCATCAGTGCTGTTCCTTGTAGAGCTCATTGGGGAGAGAATGGGGTCAAACCCAGAGTGAATTGGTTCTGCCTAGCTGTGCCCCCACCTACTGCTGCTCCTAACCTTCTGCCTTACCTGGTGGGCACCAGCCACCACTAAGTTGAAGGTGACCTCTTCACAACAACCCTGTGAGGTTGGTTAGGTTGTGTGCTGGGCCCAGGGGTAACCCATGAAACGCGGTCCAGGACTGGTCCAGAATCTGAAGGTTCCACTAGGAGTCAGTTCGACAGGGCCAAGGCAGGACACGAGGCAGGAAACCAGGCAAGGACAGGTGCAGGAACTCAGGCAGGATCCGGCATACAGCAATGTTGCCCCCACAGCCTGGGACGGGGTACGACAGCCTTTTATCTCTGTCGGGGTAACAGCCAGTCCTGATCCCCCAGTGACTCACCTCCCTGTCTCGCCCAAAGGTGAGCACTCCTCCTGCGAGTACTCAGGTCTCTCCTTCTCTCAGACCTCAGTCTCTGCAGCTCGGGAGATGTCGGTGGGTTACTAGACCCAGGGGCCGCCTCAGCCTCCCCAGACCCAACCAGTAGTGGAGCAGCTGTAAGTGGTGGCCCAGCTGAAGGCAACGAGGTAATCCCACATCTGGAGCCAGGGCAGGCTCAGGCCCCTGACTCGGCCCAGCTGGTGTTTGTTGCAGGGGAACCTGTGCAGACTGGGACTCTTCAGGATCAGGCCCCAGACTTGGTTCAGGTGATGCCTGAGGCAAAGGATCCAGTGCAGACTGAGACTCCTCTGGTTCTGAGTCCGAGCCTGAGTCTCAGGCCATCAGAGGTTGAGAGGCACTCATCGACCCAATGTCACCCAAGTGAGCTTCATGGATAAGTGGGGATTTGAAGTCTGGCCTCCCGGGTCCTAGTAGAACACTTTAACCATTAAACCAAACTGTCTCACAGGGTTGTGAGGGGAGAAATGGGGGTGTAGACTCCCCTGAACTTCTTGGAGGTGTGGCAGGATACCAGCCACTCCATTTCACCACCACCAGGCGGGCATGGGGAATGTGGCGGGAGGGCTCTTGGACCCCGTTGGAGCATTGCGTCTCCCTCCCTAAGCCAGGTAGAAGCTTCCCAGATTTGGGGAGGAGGCTCCAGGCTTTAATACCTTAATACAGTTGTACCTCGGGTTACAAGGGACGTGGGTGGCACTGTGGGTTAAACCACAGAGCCTAGGACTTGCCAATCAGAAGGTTGGCGGTTCGAATCCCTGCGATGGGGTGAGCTCCCATTGCTCGGTCCCTGCTCCTGCCAACCTAGTAGTTCGAAAGGACGTCAAAGTGCAAGTAGATAAATAGGTACCACTCCAGCAGGAAGGTAAACAGTGTTTCCATGCACTGCTCTGGTTCACCAGAAGTGGCTTAATCATGCTGGCCACATGACCCAGAAGCTGTACGCTGACTCCCTCGGCCAATAAAGCGAGATGAGCGCTGCAACCCCAGAGTTGGCCACAACTGGACCTAATGGTCAGGGGTCCCTTTACATTTACATTTTTACAGTTGTACCTTGGGTTACAGACGCTTCAGGTTACAGACTCCACTAACCCAGAAACAGTACCTCGGGTTAAGAACTTTGCTTCAGGATGAGAACAGAAATCGTACAGCGGCAGAAGGAGGCCCCATTAGCTAAAGTGGTACATCAGGTTAAGAACAATTTCAGGTTAAGAACGAATTAAGTTCCTAACCCGAGGAACCACTGTACTCTGATTTACCGGGAACATTTAGGGGAGCAGCCTAGACCCCCCCCAGTCCACTGACCACACACCACTGCTGAAAACAACACAGTGGTAAAGATCTCCCTCCTTTCCACCCATCTTGAGCTATCTTGGGCCTAAAGTATTGATCCATTAAGGAGGGACAGCGAATGGCTGTAACACACTCCTCACTTGCAAGTGGAAGCTGAACCTAATCAGGAACGGAGCTCAGCTCCGGGAACTTTGCCAAATGCATTTCATCTGCGAGCTGCCAGCTCTGGTGTTCACCTGGCTGGGGCAGTCTCGTTTTGTGCCTGTCATTGCTTAGCAGTACAGCAGGTGCTTGGCTGATGAAACATCCTGCAAACTGCATCCCAGATTAAAGGAGTCATTGTTTCCATGGAACAAGCACTTCTTTATTGCCTCGTTCCAGCCTCCTATACTTTCTTCTCCCCTCCCCGACTATCACCCCGCGGTCTCTTTGTTTCCACCCCAATAGCTCATCTCCTTCCCTTTCAGGGCTGCCTCGGCGTGAATGCAGGCAGACTGCTTCCTCGGAGGGGGACCGGCACGCGCCCCCCATCTCATCTGCTAAAAACAGTCGCGGAAGGCGCAAGCCGGTGCCAAGAAGTGACTCAGCAAACAGAAATCCCCTCTTGCCTGTTAGAAGTCAAGTTAGAAGTCATACATGGCCTGGTTGGGGGGGGGGGGTTACAGGGAGGATTGGTGAGGCTAATTTTATGTCATGCAGTAGTGCAGTTAGGTAATTTTAGATCCTGGACAGAATGGTCCAGTTGGGAGCGACAGTGCTCTTTAGATGGTAATAGCATTGGATCACTCATTTCAACATGGAGTAAGCCAGCCCAAGTTGCAGGGGGCTGTTCTATTCATTCTAGAGCCAGTGTGGTGTAGTGGTTAAGTGGTAGACTCGTAATCTGGTGAACCAGGTTTGATTCCCCGCTCCTCCACATGCAGCTGCTGGGTGACCTTGGGCTAGTCACACTTCTCTGAAGTCTCTCAGCCCCACTCACCTCACAGAGTGTTTGTTGTGGGAGAGGAAGGGAAAGGAGATTGTTAGCTGCTTTGAGACTCCTTCGGGTAGTAATAAAGAGGGATATCAAATCCAATCTCTTCTTCTACTACTGAGTGAAGCCATGGAGTTCTGCCAAGGCCAGGGTGTTGTTCATTGAGCTCCATAGGGCTCGAACCTCAGATCTTTCTCTTTCCTTCCCCTTCTAATTTCCATTCAGTGCTCAGAGTAAAGTGCTAACAGGACTTATGCATTAGGAGATTGGAAATAAAGAGGCCAGGCACAGTTTATGGGGTAAACACTTGAGAAATAGTAGACTCGAGGGCTTATTAAAAATAGACCATGTGCAGGAACTTTCCCCATTCTCCTTCAAGCTCCTAAACCTGCCTTGCATGGACAAGTCTACCTTGCAGGGAGCCAAGCAGGTCTTAATCCCAGCTCTTCCTCATTGTTAATCCCTTAAAGTCAAGCTGGCACAGGTTCAGCTCAAAGGTGGGCCATACCCTCAGTGGTGTAGCAGGTGTTGCTGCTGTCCGGGGCAGGTGCATCCATGCCAGGGACCAGACACGTGCACGCTGGTGGAAAGAGCCTACCTTGCAGGGAGCCAAGCAGGTCTTAATCCCAGCTCTTCCCCCTGTTCACCCCTTAAGGTCAAGCTGGCACAGGTTCAGCTCAAAGGTGGGCCATACCCTCAGTAGTGTAGCAGGTGTTGCTTCTGTCCGGGGCAGGTGCATGCATGCCAGGGACCAGACACGTGCACACTGGTGGAAAGCGCCTGCTGCGGCTGCTTCAAATCAGTTTGAAGGGGGTAATCATGCTGTTGGGGTCAGACTTCTGATTCCAGCCTTGCAAAGTGGTGGAGGGTGCACTCACATGCTGGATCCCAGCTGAAAAGAGTAAAGGTGCCACCACCTCTCTTCTTCTCTGATGCTTCCGACATGGGTCAGGCTGGACCTGAGTGTGGAGCTGTGACCAGCTGCCAGCATTGGGCTATCATACAAGGAAGCTGTCTCTGCTGTTCCCCCATATGCCAGAGCCCAGCAGAGGAGAGGGGCATGTGCCAACCTGGCAAAAGCACCCAAGGAGAGTATGAAGCAGAGGAGTGGGGGAGGATGTGGAGGAGTATCAAGGTCCAGATAAAAGGGCCTCAATGGGAATTGGACCTAAGGTTCCCTACCCCCTGAAGTATTGCAGTCAGCACTGTGTCCCTTCGATGCCTGTTGGAAACTCACAAATAGGACCCAAGCATGAGAACGTTCTTCTCCACTCCTGTGGTTTCCAGCAACTGCCATTCAAAAGCATTTCTGCCTCCAACTTTAGCAGCTAAGACCCAGCACCCATATGAGGGAACAGGCAGTTTTAGCCCATTGTCACTATTATTCTGAAAACAGCAAGCAAGAACAAACGTTTACTTAATGCTTATTTTATTGGTTCCCATTAGCTGCCGCATTTCAGATCGCCTTCCAGCGTCGTCTCGAGAGCAGTTGAATTCACAAGAACCAGGCTAGCTCTCGAAACAAAAATTAATAAATGCCAGCAATCAAGTTTTAAACATTTCCTTCCTCCGCCTTCGTTCACCGAAATGTCACACACCACCGAAGAAGGCTAATTTTTGCCGTCGCGTCCCCTGTCTTAACTAGCCACATGCAGGATTATTATTATTATTTTCATAAAAAATCATTATACTATTGCAGAGGAAAGATAGAGGACGCCCAGTCTTGCACAACATATCCTGCCTTGGCCCTCGACATTTCCATCCCTTGCCTGTCTCTTTTTCTCGTTTCTCTTTATTGCGTCCTGCTGGATTGTATTAATGAGGAAGATGATAGTTATTTAATATCCCCTTCTGAAAAAAGGCACTCGACCAAAGCACACAAGGCCTCGAAATAATTAGGAAGATATAATTGGGACCATTATGAAGGGCATGAAATTAACTGTAGCTAAATTAACTCCTTTCCCTCAAACAAGCATAAAGGAGAAGTCACAAAGAGCACATCTTTCTCATACTAATTGGAAACCGAGGCAGCCTCTTCAGTCTCCCAGGGTTGTGTTTTGAGACACAAGGACCTTTGCGTTCTCTCCTGCATGTCACATGCGAGGCTGGGGTGGCCCTAGTTCAGCTACAGGGAGGATCAACGGGCTTCTTTGCTCTCACCACTTAATAAAGCATGAATGTGTAGGATATCAGTGTCCAACATTTGTATAGTGCTTGTGAATGTTTACATGCATTCCCGAACTCGCAACTGCCCTGTACATATTATAGGGATGAAGGGTGAAGAGAGATGAATTTTATTCAGCTCTCATTTCAAGGTGATCTTACTTCATTTGCACTCTCCGAAACAATGCACAATAACTTTCTGACAGAAAGAGCTGTTAAGACAGTGGAACGGACTCCCTTGGGAGATTGTGGACTCTCTTTCCTTGGAGATTTCAAAGCAGAAATTAGATGGCCTTTTGTCATGGGTGCAGGGGGTTGGACTAGATGACCCTCAAGCTCCCTTCCAACTCTACAATTCTATGCTTTTGTGAAACACAACCATCTTTTGACATTCACACTTTACTGAACTTTGCAATGTAGCTCTCCAGTCGAGTAATGGGTTAAAAAATGCATATGCTAAAGTGAAGCATGCATAAAAACGAATAGTTTAATGATAATAGCATGCAAAAACGCAATACATTAGGGGAAAGTGCTTTGCAAAATTGTGCATGTTAGGCAAAATTGCATAGGGGGGAAACATTATGAGAAATTCACACTATAATGCTGACCTTTCATGAAGACTTTTTAAAGAAAAACCTGATGAGGAGATGTGCAGATTTGAATTTAGGACTAGGAAAAAGAGAAACTGAGGGAAACTGAAATTGACAGATTTGCCCATTCCTGAAGCATTATTATCCTCCATAATGTACATGGGGGGACCAGTGAAGAAAGAGGAAGGCATTTTCCTGGAAGCCACATTCTGAGTGCATGGCAAAGATGAGATTATTTTCTTCAGTTCCATTGTTCCACCACTATTTCATTGGGATCTTGCTTTCCCTTCTCCTCTTATGTCTTTCTTCATTTAACCAACCTAATCTCAATTGGCCTTCTGAGCAGGATTCTGTCCCGCTTCCCATTGCACTGAGACCCTCCTCATCTTAACCACTGTGGAGTTTCCTCAGTGCCACCCCCATTCATTTATTTCTTCAGTTGCTATGAACATCACCAGGCAGGCCTGGGCCACTCTATCATCCTGTTGTTGTTTAGTCATGTCCGACTCTGCTGCTTGTGGCCCATGGGCCTTAGGTTGCCTTGTTGTTGTTGTTGTTTAGTCATTTAGTCGTGTGCAACTCTTCGTGACCCCATGGACCAGAGCACTCCAGGCACTCCTGTCTTCCACTGCCTTCTGCAGTTTGGTCAGACTCATGTTTGTAGCTTCGAGAACACTGTCCAACCATCTCGTCCTCTGTCGTCCCCTTCTCCTTGTGCCCTCCATCTTTCCCAACATCAGGGTCTTTTCCAGGGAGTCTTCTCTTCTCATGAGGTGGCCAAAGTATTGGAGCCTCAGCTTCATAATCTGTCCTTCCAGTGAGTTTCTCATCCTAGTCGACCTCATAGAGTTGTTGTGAGGATAAAATGAAGAGGAAGAGAACCATGCACACCAGCTTGAGCTCCTTGGAGGAAAGGGTGAGAGTATAAGCACAACAGATAAATACATCCACCAGCTGTGCATCCACCAGAAGGTAACATCTAAATCAATAAGTGCAATAAAACCACAGAGACATTAATCAAAACATTAAAAAAACAAAACCCGAATGGCGCAACAGCCAAAGAACAGCATTACTTCTGAAATGCTTCACAAAAGCTTGAGTGGAGACGTGTGTCCATCTAAAACTCAGCACTGAGGAAGCTACTGGAGGAAGGCCAACAAATTCCATAGATGATGTGCCACCACTGAGAAGGCCCTGCAACACCTGACAACAGGCTTTGCCTGTCAGCAAGACCCACCAACAGGACCTCTCTGGTGGATGTTAAGGCTTGGGATGCCTGTTACAGTGGAGGAGATCTTTATTGGCTCATTTCCCTACTACAATTTCTTCTCACCTTTCCCTTAAATTTCCTTTCTTCCTCCAGGCTCCTCTTTCTCAACCCATTGTCTTCCCTGCACCCTTATTTCAGGCTCCTTCACTCTAGGCTCCCTGTCTGGTATCAAGGCCCTGAACCAAGACTTGGAATCCTCCAGCAACTGGAGCTCCAAAGAGGGACAGAACCATACTCTGGTCTCTTCCAGAGCCCAGCTCCCTTCCTCTGAGCTCCAGGGAGACACCTCTGCCACGAGACTCTGGGGGCTGGCCCACAGACTCCTTGCGGGATCAAGGGAAGCCTTGCAATAGATCCCCACTGCAGCAAAGCCTTCTGAGCAAGGAGGTGATGACTGCAGAAGGAAGCACTGGCCCTTTAACTGGCCTAGAGGCAGCACTCAAGTGAGTGGGGCCTCCTCAGTGATTACATAGCCCTGCTATAAAACTGAGCTGGCTACTCCAGGAGAACTTGTGTGTTTGGCTTCAGTCAGGAGCAGTGCTGTCTGTGGTCCTGAACCCACACCTTGATTTCCTTCCATGGGGCTGAGAGCTTGGTCATGTTCACACTGTGATCTGTGTGGACACCTGCCACCAAGGTGATTGGTTTAACAATCAATCCCTCTGCCCAGGGGACTCTGGGAACTGTAGCTCTGGAGGGGAAATTGGGGAGTTTCCTAAGAACTCTCAGCCCTCTTAACAAGTTATAGCTCTCGGGAATCGCTGGGGGAAGCCATAAGTGTTTGCTTTGTCTTGCTTTGATGCCCTGCCTACCTGGGGAACAAGGAACTAATGGCCTTCTAGGCGCATTTTGCAACAGGATATTTCATTAGTGTGAGCAGTTTCTGAGCTCTGGGCACAGTACTGCGCCTAAGATTTCAGATTAAAACTGCAGAGTGGAAGGAAAGGAGGACCATTTTCGGCTTCCCCACTTCCAGCTACTCTCTGAAGACTGGAGAAGAGACCCTCTTAAGAATATTAGGGGGGTGGGCAGGGGAAGGACTAGAGCATGTGAATAACATAATATATTAGCTGCAGTTCATTCATTTTCAGCTTTGCATTCTTGTTATTAAAAAAAGCACCTAGACATTCCATTGTTGTGCCCATAGGTTTAAGGTGTCATTTAGCTCCTAGCTTTCATATCTCAGTTTCTAACACCACCTAGGATATCACCCTCCTTGGTGGTGATCATGACACCTCCCGCAACCCTTTCCCAACCTCCAGTCTGCCTGTGTGAGAGGTTTAGTCCCAACCAAACTGACAATTTCCCTTACACTCACAGAAACCGGAAGGCACATTCCTTGAGCAACTCCAGCTAATCATTGTGAGACGTCTCAATGCCACAAGTGCAATATGATACATAGATTATTGAAGGTAGTAGATAAGGGCTTGAAAGGGGAAGGGAAACCAGTAATCTCTCAAATAGGTACCCTGGACAGATAGTGTTGGTGGATCTGAACTAGCATTTCAATGCCTGTCAACTCTTAGCGGTATTGCAATCACGGCAGCATGCCTGGCGGATGATAGGGCTGCCTGAGCAATTCTGGAGAGAGAAATAAAGTTCCCTGATGTATGGTCAGAGAGAACAGATTAAATGGCACCCAGGCCCAGTCCTTGTATTGATTTCCTGGTAGTTCCATTAACATGATACTTCAGATAAACACTCTATAATTCAGAACAGCTTGGGAATGTAAATAATTACACTACTATTTTCCTCACTGACACATCTTACATCTCTGCTTCTGTGGCTGCAAGTCAGTGCTGATCAGTCAAACCTCCGATAGGGCTGCAGAGGGATGGTACCCAGAGCATCTCCCTGATATTTGGCTTCACAGTCACATTCGGCAGCCACAAAAAGATATTCTAGGGCACAGCACAGCTTGCAATCCACCAAGCTAAATGCAGCCCGCCAGCTGTGTATTGTGGCCTGATGATAGCCTGACAACATGTCGGGGCAACCGTGGATTGTCTGGGTCATTAGTGTCACGGTTTGCACATGGCGCTAAATCAAACTATGGTTTGGTGCAAACTTGTGGGCTCCCAGAGTAGAGATCACAACCACTTTGTTCCTCGTACAGTTCTGCTACTGCTGTGCTGCTGTGCACTGAGCCATGATTTAGCATGTTGTCTGAACCTGGGCTCATGATTTTCCTCACTCCAGGCAAACCATGAACTGTAACTTCATATAGCAGTATGAAACAGTATGACAGCAGTTGAGACATTCATGGGCAGGTACAACCTGTGGAATAGTTCTTCTTAAACATCTTACTTTCTTCCCTTTGGGCATCTAAGCAGGATGTTGTTTGTGCTTCTAGAACTCAGTGTGCATAGACGCAGCCCCTCTTCTATCCTTTAGTGTCCTCTGTCGCCTCCTGTACCTGTTGCACCACATTCCTGCGTTTAGCACTCTGGATGAGTCAGAGGAAAGTTTCTGGTGGCTGTGTGCAAAACTTACTAATTTGCACAATTTCCCCATTAACCGTTAAGTGCTGGAATTTCTAAATGTTGTAGATTTTGCATAGCTATTAAATGTTTTAAGATACTATTAAGGGCTTAATAGCTAGCTGGGAATTTAAAATGTTTAAAGTAAATCCTAGTGCTCAGTTTTGTTTTTTAATGGAAGATGGAGCCTTCTTTCCCCTTTGCAGTCAGTTGATGATTGACTTAGCCCAGGGGTTTCTCGATAAGAAGATCAGTCAAGCTTCTATGAAAGGCAGTTTGTCCATCATTACTGATCTCCCCCTACAAAACACAATTACCGGGGAGCATGGGCTGTGTTCTACATGGGAATGGATGAATTTGTACATCTAAGTCTCTCATTCGTCTGATTTTAAGTTCTCCTATTTCTGTAATAGTTTGTGATTTTGTTGTATGTGGGGGTTTGGGGGGGGCATACTGAGTAACAGAAGCACCAAGTTCTGCACGACATTGGGAGGGGGGCTTGTCACATGCGTGTGATGTCACACATTCGATGCACACACACCACACTCAATGCATACACCCTTGTATGCAAAGACATACACCCTTGTACAAATTAATTGAAACAAACAATGTAGTTTATTGTACAAAACTCACATATACATGTACAAAACTCACATACCATATAACACCAGTCCTGAAAGACCTACATTGGCTCCCAGTACGTTTCTGAGCACATTTCAAAGTGTTGGTGCTGACCTTTAAAGCCCTAAACGGCGTTGGTCCTGTATACCTGAAGAAGCGTCTCCACCCCCATCGTCCAGCCCTAAACAGGGCCGCCTTCAGTTGTCTTTTAAAAGTAAAATAGTTGCTTATTGCCTTGGCATCTGCTGGGAGGGCGTTCCACACGGCAGGCGCCACTACCGAGAAGGCCCCCTATAACCTCACTTCTCGCAGTGAGGGAACCACCAGAAGGCCCTCGGCGCTGGACCTCAGTGTCCGGGTAGAATGATGGGGGTGGAGACGCTTCTTCAGGTATACAGGACCCTGGCCATTTAGGGCTTTAAAGGTCAGCACCAACACTTTGAATTGTGCTCAGAAACGTAATGATCAACTGACTTTTCGTGTTTGTTTTGAGTACAGGATTGTGAGTAAGATAGAAAACATGCTTTGCTTCAATTAATTTGCACAAGGGTGTAAACTGCATATTTCCTCACCGCAGTTACGTCATCTGAAACTGCAAGCCCCACTGGCTCATTCATGGAGTGTGTATCATGAGTACAACAGCCATGTGTAGTGGACACAATAAATAACCTTCATGAGGGTTTTTTTCTGAAAGCACTGTGATTGAGGTTTTTAAGTTATCCAACGGCAATAGCATCTGTTCTTTCTTTTGATGAATCTGCTACAGGACCACAAAGGTACTATAAACCCCTGGCCTCTTATTATTTTGACTATAAGCCATCACTAAAACACCAGGTCCACTCAAAGAGCCTTTTGCTCTCGGATTCTTATTTTCTGTTGTCAGGAAATCTTTACATAAAATACAGTGGCATACACTTCAATCAATACCTGTTAGAGAAGCACCCCTATTAAAAAGGCAAAGGTAACTTGCAGGGATAAGTCAATGTGTGAAAAGAATAAAACTGCTGCAGGAATATGTTTCTGCACTTCAGATCAATAATAAATAAGAGCGATACAATCACCTCTGCCTGTCCTGAGCTGAGCTCAAAAACGAAAATTCAGATGGATTTTCTGTGTACAGAGGTCAAGAATTTGAGCAAATTTCTAATGTTACATGCTGGCTGCAAATCGCTGTGGGATCATCTTTGGGATCATCTTGTGTTAAAGGATACGTAGAGGCTGTTGCCTTGATCCAGCAACTGTGCTGTGTACAGTTCTGATTGCCTCACTTCTCTTGTAGAGCTGGAAAAGGTTCAGAAAATGGTCGCCGAAATGATCAAGAAGATGGAATGTCTCCCCCATGAAAAAAGGTTGCAGCATTCAGGACTTTTTTTTATTTTTTTCAAAAAAAATTCATTTTATAACACAAATAAAGAACACAAACAGAAAAACAAACAATACAAACAGATTCTTGCCTTATATTTATTTTTCTAAACATTGTTAGGTGGGCTTCCCCAAGTCCCACCTATCTGATTTTCATTTTACTTCATCTTTAGTAGTTTACATATATCATAATTTCTAACCATCTTTTTTTTTAAATCACACTTACTTTAACCATAAAAAGCTTCACATTTTATCACTGACAAATAATACTATTTTAAAATACACTATCTTCTACTTCTAACCCTACAGCCTATATCCACTTCCAAAGATATTCTAAGATTTAAATATTAACATATTTTTTTCAAATATTCCTTAAACTTCTTCCAAACTTCTTCCACCGTCTCTTCTCTCTGGTCTTGGAGTCTCCCGGTCAATTCGGCAAGTTCCATATAGTCCATCATCTTCATCTGCCATTCTTTGATAGTTGGTAAATCTTGTTTCTGCCAGCATTCAGGACTTTTTAATTTACAGATAAAGTGGGTAAGAGGTGATATGAGAGAAGCTTATTCAATCGTTCATGGCATGGAGAAAGTTAGTAGAGAAAAGTTTTCCCCCTCTGTCTACAAACAGTAGAACTCATGGACCTCCAATGACGCTGAATGGTGGGAAATTCTGGGTAGGTATAAGAAAGTACTGCATCATAGTTAAACTATGGAACTTGGCCCCACAGGAAGCACCAACCTTGGATGGCTTTACAAGAGGTTTAGACAAATTTATGGAGGAGAGGGCTACTGATGGCCACTTGCCATGATGGCTCTGTTCTGTATTGTGCTAGGCCCGGGGGTTAACCCGAGCAACGTGGTCTAGGTCCGGTCCCAAATCCAATAATTCCACAAGGAGTCAGTCCAACAGGGCCAAGGCAGGAAACCAGGCTAGGTCAGACACAGGGTAACATGCAGGTTCCGGTAAGCAGCAATGTTGCTCCCGCAACCTGGGGCGGGGTCCAACAGCCTTTTATCTCTGTCGGGGTAATGGCCGGTCCCGATCCCCCAATTACTCACCTCCCTGTCTCGCCCGAAGGCGAGCACTCCTCCTGCGAGTACTCAGGTCTCTCCTTCTCTCATACCTGAGTCTCTGCAGCTCGGGAGATGTCAGTGGGTTACTAGAGCCAGGGGCCGCCTCAGCCTCTCCTGACCCAACCGGTAGTGGAGCAGCTGTAAGTGATGGCCCAGCTGAAGGCAACGAGGTAATCCCCGCATCTGGAGCCAGGACAGGCTCAAGCCTCTGACTCGGCCCAGCTGGTGCTTGTTGCAGGGGAACCTGTGCAGACTGGGACTCTTCAGAATCAGGCCCCAGACTCAGTTCAGATGCCGCCTAAGGCAGAGGATCTGGTGTGGACCAATACTCCTCCTGTTCCGAGTCTGAGCCTGAGTCCCAGGCCATCACATGTATCCACAGTTGGAAGGAGTTGGAGATAGTTGTTGTGCTTGGCTCCTGCTTGCAGGTTTTTAACAGGCATCCATGTGGCCATTGTGAGAAGAGGATGCTGGACTAGTTAGGTCATTAGCCTGATCCAGCACGCTCTTTTGATGTTCTTATGAGCCATGAGTGCAAGAGGTTCCAAACCCCAACATCCCCAGGTTAGGTTGGGAGAGACTGTCTGAAATCCTGGAGAGCTGCAGCCAGTCAGTGTAGACATTACTAGATGGACCAATGATCTGACTTGGTATAAGGCACCTTCCTATGTTCCTATGCCATAGCCCAAATCCAGTTCTAGTAGTTCACAGTGACGTGTGACCAGTGGTCCATCAGGATGGCACACTTGTATAACCATGTTCAATGGAAACCCAACAAGCATTGCATTGTTCCCCCAGCTAGGCTACACCCATAGAGTTCTCTTGCTAGATCAAGGTAAGCAATTTGAGAAAGGATGCTGCCAAAGTACAAAGGGAAAATGTGCTTTGTCTTTCAGGGCACCATCAGTATTGGCATTCTGCCGACTCTTGAAGACACACCTGCATTCCCTTGACCTCCTGACCCTCTTAAATTGCTTTAACTCTTTTGATTGTGGAGCTGTTTGAATGGGCTTGTTTTATTGTCTGTTTTAATTGTGGATCTTTATTTTAATGATTTTATGAAATTGGTTTATTTTGTGTTTTAATTACACATGCTTATATTATTTGCAATTGGCCTTATACTTGTAAATTTGTTCTTGCTTGTTTTTGTCATGCGTTTTGTGTTCTCATTTTGTATTTTTACATTGTGAACCACCCGGTGATCTTCGGATGAAGGGCGGTAGACTAAATAAATAAATAAATAAATAAATAAATAAATGTCTTAGATGCCTCCTTGGCAATTGAGCAGTACATCATTTATATTCTCTTCCTCCACTCTTCCTCTTCCTCCTCTACTTCTTCATTCAGGTTCTGCCATGCTGGTTGGCCAAGGCTGGGAAGGAATTGTCTGTTTGAGTTTGCCGAGGCCAAGAGCCGGGAGGAAAGCAAACTGTTTGCATAGCACTAGCGAGGCGGAGCCGAAGGAAAGAAGTTGTTGAAGATAATCAGGATTGCTCCAGGTCACCCAGCAGTGATTAATGGGCAGTGGAATTACAAATATGATCATGCACCTGCTTGACACAGACCAAAAGATGGATTGCTAAACGGTCTGTGCAAAATTAAAGGATGATGAGAGAGGGAGGAGAAAGGGAAGGGATGTTGAGTGGGGCCGAAGCAAGTCCATCTATATTTCAATGTGACATTTCCATTGCTCAGAAGAGAGAGAAACCAATTCCTGAATTTCCACTGGTTTGGAAGAGGTGGTGCATTGGTGACAGTGGTAGGGAAATTATCGCTCTTTTTGTAGGAAAGAGAAGTGGCTGACTAGGAACTTAATAACTTTCATTTGCAGCTCTTATATGGAGCAGGGAGCTGTCCTTAGTCTCTTTTCCAAGGCTGCCTTCCGTGCCTCTTTTGTTTGCATGCCACGCCAGTGATGGAAAACCCTGGATTTCAAGCTTGAATTTAATAAGGAGAACGATGCGAAACTTGACTTGCTGATGAAGTTAGAGGCTGCTTAGGCAGCTGGTAGGTTAGGAAAATAACATTTTTCAAGAGCTTTGCCGGCACAGAGACCTATGAATAGCTTTAGCCTTATCTACGAGCTGACAAAACTTAGCCTAATAAGCCCTGGACTTAATTAGAATGCCGCAGTGATGAGCCTGACATTTCAGATGGGATTGCTACTAAATGGAATAGTGTATTTGATTTTGATTTTTTAAAAAAAATGGTTGAGAACAGAGAAATGTCTATAAATAAAACTTCTGCTTGCTATTTTGGATTCCCAAAGAGAACTAGGGCAGATACAAGCATACCGTATACCATAAAAATAGAAAGCTTAGGAATGCAGTTCAGAGCACACCTTAGTCCCTTTTCAAGCAGGCACAGTTAACCACTCCTTCAGGGTTTTTTGAGAGTGTCAGTGACCATGTGGAGAGGGCAGTAGTGGTCAGCAGGGCCACTGACATCCCATCATCAGCAACACTGAGAAGGAGAGGTAGCAATGAGGTCAGCGCAGAGCCAACCCAGCACCCCTGCTGGCGTGTTTGCACTGCACTGACCTTCCCATTGCCTTGTCCCTGTCCCTTTCCCTCCCAGTAATCCGCAACAGCTCCAATGATAGCAGGTCAGGTAAGCACCGCAACCACAACCATGACGGCGATGGCGGGATCAAAAAGAAATTGTGCCAACAAAAAAGACAAATTGTTAGAGTATATTGAACTGGCTAGATTAACAGAGGCAATTAGAGATCACACCAGACAAGAGTTTCAAAAAGCATGGGGGAAATGCAGAGAATACGTCACAAAACAGTGCCCTAAAATACATACCTGGACTTGTGTCGCTTAATGTCTGCTGGAGACTTTGTGGATATTTGAGTTATAATTAGAAAAATCTTAATAATTATCCATAAAGGAAACAGCTTATAAGAAGTAAGTAAGGAGGCCAGATACAGGATAAAGGAAGTCTCTTATTTGGTTGTATGTTACGCTTATTGTATGTTATGTTCACGTTTAATGAGGGTGGATTTCTGTATTGGGGGGTGGGGGTTTATGTTATGTTGTAAATAAAATTTCTAATAAAAAAAATGAAAAATCCAAAAGCCCTCTTCACACAGCACACAGTTAATTTTTGGAATGCGCTCTCAGAAGATGTAGAGATGGACACCAACCTGGACGGCTTTAAAAGAGATACACGGAGGGGAACCATTGGCTACTAGTTCTGGTGGCTGTGCACTGCATACAGTCTTGGAGGCCATATGCTTCTGAATACCAGTTGCTGGAAATCATAAGGTCCCAGAGGTATTTGGTTGGTCATTGTGAGAACAAGATCATGGACTAGATGGGCCATTGGCCTGATTCTGCAGGGCTTTCCTTTGCCTCTTCTGTTCTGTGTTTGGATGAGGCGCGTCTTATGTAATTAATTAATAAAACACAATGAGGGCCAGATGATGTCCAAACTGCTTAAAAGGAGGATTCCCCTATCACACATAAACACACACACCTTTGGCTTGGCAATGATTCCCATTCCTTCCAATGAATATTTTATTGAAACCTTATATTAATCACACCGTCACCATGCTACCTTGCCCGCGGTTCTCATTATCCACCGCAGCCTTAAATATCTCTAATTAAAAAAAACTTCTCTTCGGAGCTGAGCCGATACCTGTGTGATTGATGGGGTCTGGCTGGCGTGGAAAATGCGTGGGGCGACTTTAAGACCCCGCCACCCTGCAAAAAGGCACAAAAAGGTGCCCTGTCAGTTTGAAAGGCGTTTATTAAAGCGGCCAGGCAGAGGTCTTGCGTGTTTGAAAGAGCTCTGCATCATTAATACCTAGATAAGATGTCCAGGGAGGAACCTACAGCAGACTATTTCATTATTTAAAATGAGACCGGGCTGTGTAAACAGGAAAGAGGAGTGTCTCGCCGTGAATACCAATTGACCATTTACCAAACGATGATAACTCACTGTGGGGGTGGAGACGCTTGTAGCCCCCTGGAAGGCTGTGAGGGCAAAACCTGTTTGTAGGCAAAAAAAACAACAACAAAAAAGGTAGGGTTTTGTAGGTAGTTTTTTTCCTCTCAAACCAGAATCATTTGTGCTCATCTGCAACAGTCTGCTTTCAGTCTAGATCGACACCAGATCCTGCAATCAAGGGTAGTTGTCAATATAGAGTTGTTATTCAAATCAGTGCTGCAACGTCCGTTTGGAATACAGTGGTACCTCGGGTTACATACGCTTCAGGTTACATATGCTTCAGGTTACAGACTCCGCTAACCCAGAAATAGTGCTTCAGGTTAAGAACTTTGCTTCAGGATAAGAACAGAAATAATGTTCCGGCGGCGCGGCGGCAGCAGGAGGCCCCATTAGCTAAAGTGGTGCTTCAGGTCAAGAACAGATTCAGGTTAAGAACAGACCTCCGGAACGAATTAAGTACTTAACCTGAGGTACCACTGTACCGGGTACTGTTCTGCTCTCCTCCCCTCAAAAAGGATGTTGTAGGGTTGCGAAGCGTTCAGAAAAGGCTGGCCAAAATGATCCAAGCTGGCTATTATTTCATTCATTTGTCATGAACATGAACATGAAATTTATTACGGTCAGAGACCAGATTGAGAAACACAAATGGAACTACAATCCCAATGGCAAAACAAACATGTAAAACAATATACAACAATAGGTTTTAAGTTTAAAAGTGTGAAAGGCATATAAACACATAAAAACTTTAAAATAGACTACCTTAGAGAAATGACCCAAAGTCACCCGTGGGTCCGGGTTTGGGAATTTTCTTAACAAACTATTTTTTAAAAAATAATTTTTTATTAATTTTCCAAAACAATCATACAATTTTGTCCATATTTTAACAAATTTTAACAAAGTACTCTTTTTGGTCTTCCTTCAGCTTCTCTGGTAATCATCCGTATTTACCCTTCAATACGCATTCCTTTAATTGCATTTGTCTTCCCTCCCTTTTCTATTTTCTTTTAACAATACCTCTTAAAGTTTTACAGTGCTTCTTGAAACCCCACTAGCGTTGTTTCCACCTCACATATATTTTTCAGATAATCTACGAATTTTCCCCAAACCTCGATGAACTTTTGGTTTCGAGCATATCTTATTTTCCCAGTCAATTTATCCAGTTCCGCATAGTCCGTCAGTTTCATTCTCCATTCTTGAATCGTTGGTATTTCCTCTTGTTTCCATTTCTGGGCCAATAAAATTATTGCTGCCGTAACTGCATACTGGAATAGTTTACAGTCTTTTCTTCTTATTTCTTTCCCTGTAATCCCTAAAAGGAAAGCTTCTGGTTTCTTGACAAAAGTGTATTTTAACATCTTTTTCATTTCATTGTATATCGCTTCCCAGAAACTCTTTACTTTCTTACATTCCCACCACATATGGTAAAACGTTCCCTCTTTTTCTTTACATTTCCAACACTTATTACATGTTTTATACATTTTTGCCAATTTTACCGGTGTAATGTACCATCTATAAAACATTTTCATAACATTTTCCTTCAATCCCATGCATGCAGTAAATTTTAAATTTTCCTTCCATAATTTTTCCCAGTCTTCAAATTGAATATTATATCCGAAATCTTTGGCCCATTGTATCATTACCGATTTAACCTCTTCATCTTTCGTAAACCATTCTAACAATATCTTATACATTTTTGACAGCGTTTTATATTCATTATTTATTATCTCTGTTTGGAACTCTGAATCTTTTTCTGCATAACCACCTTCCTTTATATCTTTTTTAAGCATTTCATTTACCTGAAAATAATGAGGGAATTTTCTTAACAAACCAGATTGAATTGAGGGATGGTCTGCTCCTACCGATCTGTGCGCAGAATCTGGCGACAGTCACTACAGACAATCGGGGTCATCTTGTGGTCTTTGCCTAACAGGAGAAGATCAAATTTTTGCTTTACCGGGAGGAATTTGTAATGAAACAAATTGACGACTGCTGTTTTCGGAGCCGAATCATCGCAGTGAATAACCTATCTGTGCAGAAACGAATCTGTTGTGCAAAGGTGATGTTTATACTCGCTGTTCCACCTACTTTGCCTCTGGCCTTTCCCACCACTGGTACATGGCCTCCAAAGAGTTGCCCAGAAGGGACAATAGACCTGATAGCTCAGTTGGTTAGAATATGGTGCTGATAACACCAATATCACAGGTTTGAACCCCATAAGGGACAGCTGCATATTCATGCATTTCAGGGGGTTGGGCTGGATGATCCTCAGGGTCTCTTCCAATTCCATGATTCTATGATAAGTACACGGCCTAATGTTCGGACTCAGAATAAATCAGTTTCCTGTATTTCTCCTTCATAACGCTGGATTAGGCAGCACATGCATTAATGTAGGCTATTCTTTTTTTAAAAAAAAAAACAACAACCACAGAAACCTTTATATTATTTAGCCAATATTTACTGGATTACTCACATCCAAGCAGGTTATTATTTCATTCATTTGTAATGAAACAAATTGACGCCTGCTGTTTCCAGAGAGGAATCATCGCAGTGAATATTCTGTGTGTGATTACAATTGTAGACAAGATGATTAATGCATCTTTTTTCAGATGCTAAAAGCGGTTCATCAAGACCACTGCCCTCGATTCATTAAAGGGGTTGTTTTGCGTAGACTGGCTCATCCTGATTTACAAAATCAGCCAAGGTTGCCATGGTCAGATGGGAGGTCTAGGCTGGGTAGTAGAGAGCCAGTGTGGTGTAGTGGTTAAGAGCAGTAGTCTTGTAATCTGGTGAACGGGGTTCGCTTCCCCGCTCCTCCACATGCAGCTGCTGGGTGACCTTGGGCTAGTCACACTTCTCTGAAGTCTCTCAGCCCCACTCACCTCACAGAGTGTTTGTTGTGGGGGAGGAAGGGAAAGGAGATTGTTAGCCGCTTTGAGACTCCTTAGGGTAGTGATAAAGCGGGATATCAAATCCAAACTCTTCTCTTCTTCTTCTAACTGCAGCTGCCTAGATACTCCCAGCTCAATCATTAGAGTGGTGTTTTTGGGCAAGTTGATTCCGGCAACACAACATTGATGGAATAAAGTGATAGATTAGTGATGGATTCATACTGGACCAGCCGCACATGATTCCACTTTAATCATTGTTCTGTGATGGTTTCCCAGCATTACTTCATTGTTGCTATGAGGGGCGGCACTCCTGTGCCACAGTGCAATGAAATAGTACAAGAAACCACCTTGAAATTTGTGGTGTAAAAAGTTGGAGAATTTCAGGAGGCGGTTGTGCGACACGCACTGATTTGGAACCAAAGCATTAGAACATAAGAAGAGTCTGCTGGACCAAGCCATTGGCCGCTCGAGTTCAGCATCCTCTTCTTGCAGTGGCCAATCAGGTGCCTGTGGGAAACCCCCAAAGCTGTTTGTCTCCCCTTAAACTTTTCCAGATTCAAACAGGGTTTAAAGGAGAACCATGTCTATGATGGCCCCAAGACCATCATGAGCACAAATCTGTAGGCATGCATAATCAAAAATGGTATCTCGGCCCACTATACCTGAAGGAGCATCTCCACCCCCATCCAAGGGCCTTCTGGAGCATAGCTGTCAATGTTTCCCTTTTTTAAAGGGAAATGCCCTTATTCCGAATAGGATTCCTCGCAAGAAAAGGGAAAAGTTGACAGCTATGTTCTGGAGGTTCCCTCCCTGTGAGAAGTGAGGTTAAAGGGAACCAGGCAGAGGGCCTTCTCAGTAGTGGCGCCTGCCCTGTGGAACGCCCTCCCATCAGATGTCAAGGGAATAAACTACAGTGGGTTAAGTACTTAATTCGTTCTGGAGGTCCATTCTTAACCTGAAACTGTTCTTAACCTGAAGCAGCACTTTAGCTAATGGGGCCTCCTGCTGCTGCCGCACCGCCGAAGCAGGATTTCTGTTCTCATCCTGAAGCAAAGTTCTTAACCTGAAGCACTATTTCTGTATTAGCGGAGTCTGTAACCTGAAGCGTATGTAACCTGAGGTACCACTGTACCTGACTTTTAGAAGACATCTGAAGGCAGCCCTTTTTAGGGAAGCTTTTAATGTTTGATGTTTTATTGTGTTTTTAATATTCTGTTGGGAGCCGTCCAGAGTAGCTGGGGAAACCCAGCCAGATGGGCAGGGTAAAAATAAATTATTATTATTATTATTATTATTATTATTATTATTATTATTATCTGCCAGGGGTCTCCCTCTGTTCACATTCAAACTGCAAAACTGGTCACACCCATTCTCTGGCCCCCTCTCTAGTTCTCAGAGGAATCGCCTTCAAAAATTCTGAGAGCTCTTCTACAGTGGGAATAGACTACCTCAGAAGGTGGTGTCGGGGGTTCTTTAGCTGTGATTCCCACATTCCAGGGGTTTGGACTTGGTGTCCCTTCCAACTCTACTATTCTACGAGGAGCTCAGTCAGTAGAGCATGAGACTTTTACACTCAAGGTTGTGTGATCGAGCCCAAGGTTGGACAAAAAATCCCTGCATTTCAGGGAGTTGGACTATATGACCCTAATGGTCCTTTCCAACTTAGCAATTCTATTAAAGAGGCATTCAAAGGCTCAAAGCGTTTCCCAGCAATCAAGGCACCTTCGCATTCTTCCACTGAATTCCTGATTACTGAAGGAACAGCACATTTGGCTAAAGAACTGACAGACCCTTTCAGAGCGATAAAGATGGCCACTACATTGGTATTGCTTTTACACAGAGCGGATGGGTGGATGATAGAGCCTGGAATGGGTGCTGGTATTGACAAACGAGTTAACTGTTTGAAATTCACACCATGCAGGGCGGCTGGGTTTGTTACGTTTATCAGCCACGTCTAATAATTAATTGCAGATGTAGCAGCACAAATTGCATATTCAGATGTAATCCTGACAACTCAAGTGACATGCATACCAAGATATTCTCCCTGAAGTAACTTGCAAATTGTGTTAAATAATGAATACGTCAGATTACTTGGCATGCTACACACAGGCATATTTTTTGTATTCTGTATTGGGTGTGTGTGTGAGTTGAACAGAGAAGGAAATCGGTGAGATTTTCTCAGATAAAAGGATTCTAGAGAATGTGTATTCCTTCATTTATTGCTGTGTCCAATTGGAAAATATCTTCATATCCACCAAGTTATTCATCCGGTTTCCCATTAATAGATTAGCAGGGCCATTTAAAATCATTTTGCCGCTTGAGGCAGAGGGCAAGATGACACACACACAAACCAGTTCCACATAAAGTGTCTGAACAGGCTAGAATCTTATTTCAACAGCATACTTTCCAACTTTTTCTGATTCAAAACTGGGATGCGCATCTTCTGGGCTGCATACCTGGGCAAGTTCCGTGACCTGTGCCTCTCTCTCACCCCCCCAAAAAAAGTACTTGGGGGAGGGTGAGATCTCACGTAGTGCCCCCAAAACGCATGCTTTTGGTCACTGTGCAGGATCGTAGCCCCATAAAAAGTCCTTTCGGGCAAGGGGCAAGAGTGTGAGAGATTGCAGCACCCAAAACAGTCACCAAGCTATCACGGGGGGGGGGGGGAGGAAACGGGATGTCCCCTTTTTTCCCTAGGCACTTGGAAGGTATACAGCAGTGATGTTGGGACAACCTTCTCCACTGTAGCTAAAAGAACCCTGAGGAAAGGGTGACGGTTGCTGCATGACTCATTTTGCATTTTGCCAGCCCTATAGATTAGGAAGCCCTAGATTTTAATAGCAAAAGGAAGGAAGGAAGGAAGGATTCTACATACTTTAGTGTTACCTAGGTACACATAATCTTTAAAAGTGTGCAAATTAAAGAAGTCTTTAAAAAAAACAACCTCGCACAAACATGGACCTGTGAGTTTCCATGTGGTTTAGAAAGAGGGAGAGGAGTGAAAGCAATTGGAATTCAGCCAGTGTGAGCTAGAAGAAGAAGAAGAAGAAGAAGAAGAAGAAGAAGAAGAAGAAGAAGAAGAAGAAGAAGAAGAAGAATAGTAGTAGTAGTAGTAGTAGTAGTAGTAGTAGTAGTAGTTTGGATTTGATATCGCACTTTATCACTACCCTAAGGAGTCTCAAAGTGGCTAACCCAGCAGCTGCATGCGGAGGAGCAGGGAAGCAAACCTGGTTCACTAGATTACGAGTCCACTGCTCTTAACCACTACACCACACTGGCTCTCTAAATAAATATTCACTAGCAACAGCCTCCTGAATTCTTCTTAATGTTAAGAACAGGGCTAATGTTAAGAACCCAGCTATGACTTTCATATGACTGGCTACATCTTCCCGTTATTTTTATGGACTTGCATTGCGCTGTTATGTGGCACCATTCGTTTTAGAAATGAAGAAGCACGTTCAGGAATTACTCTTCCTAGAATGTTAAGGGATAAAATCCATCCCTGAAGAATCTGCATCCGCCTTCCTTCAAACATTTGCTTGACTGGTAATTTATTTTACAGGCTTGGCTCTCATGAGGTGGGTAAGTTTGCAGAGCTCAAAAGCTGTCAGTAAAATTAGGGTTGCTCTCCTTGGTCTGTCTGTCTCTCCCTCACTCAACCCCACCCAAAAAAACCACCCTACATCTCTGCCTTGTCTCTTTCACGTTTCACTAAAAGCCCAATAAAGATTTTACTTTTGTAAACAGTTCCATTTGGGGCAAGCCACTCAGGAGAGATAAGCCGCTGCTTCCTCAAAAGGTCACAGCCTCTCACTCTCTTCATCCAACGTCCTCGAAATTTAAGTTTTATTTTGCTATTATTTAGAAAGCTGCTTAACGAAACAAAGATCTCTGAGCATTTATGTAAGATAACATAAAATAATTATCAACAATAGGCAGATAAAATCAGGGAGGGGGGTTGAAATGGAAGCATTGCCAATATACAGAAAACCAAATTATTCCACAGCAGGCCTGAACAAACTGTGTCCGGGGCCTCTGGAAGTGTATGTAAGGTAAGGGCTCAAAGCACTCCGATATTGAATTTTAAATTGCATTCACAAGAGATCAAAAAACAGTTCATTAATATTACAGAATAGCAGGGCCACCCTACCATTAGGCAAAGTGAAGCACTTGCCTCAGGCTGCAGGAGCCTCAGGCCACAGGTGATGCACAGTGACAACAGCCCTTTGGCTGTTCCTCATAAGCTCCAGGACCATTCCTCTCCATTGGAGGACAGTGCTGTACTGTATATAGGATACAGAGCCTGCTCTGAACCCCCAAGGTAGCCTGCTGTCCTCAGGTGCTCTGGAGGCCCCTCTTCCAACACCAGGGTTGAAAAAAGAGTCAGCTGCCAGTCCAGTCAGCTTCCATACACAGAACAGGGAGCAAACACCATATTTGTGATGGGCCTGGGGGTAACCCGTGAAACACGGTCCAGGACTGGTCCAGACTCCAAAGCTTCCGCTGAGAGTCAGTCCAACAGGGCCAAGGCAGGAAACCAGGCAAGGACAGGTACAGGATCTAGCATACAGCAATGTTGCTCCCGCAACCTGGGGGTGGGGTCCAACAGTCTTTTATCTTTGTCGGGCTAGCGGCTGGTCCTGATCCCCCAGCGACTCACCTCCCTGTTTCGCCCGAAGGCAAGCACTCCTCCTGCAAGTACTCAGGTCTCTCCTTCTCTCAGACTCTCAGTCTCTGCAGCTTGGGAGTTGTTGGTGGATTACTAGACCCAGGGGCCACCTCAGCCTCCCCTGACACAACTGGTACTGGAGCAGCTGTAAGTGATGGCCCAGCTGAGGGCAATGAGGTAATCCCTGCATCTGGAGCCAGGGCAGGCTCAGGCCCCTGACTCGGCCCAGCTGGTGTTTGTTGCAGGGGAACCTGTGCAGACTGGGACTCTTCAGGATCAGGCCCCAGACTTGGTTCAGATGATGCCTGAGGCAAAGGATCCGGTGCAGACTGAGTCTCCTCTGGCTCCGAGTCCGAGCCCAAGTCCCAGGCCATCGCAGTCTTGTCCCTCTGCCTCAGCCAGTTAAATGCCTTGGGATTTGTTTTTTGTACTTTGTATTTTTATTTTTATTTTTTATTTTTTATGTATTTTTGTATGTTTTTTTCTTTTTTTTGGTATTTTGTAAATTTATGTTTTTGTAAAATTTCAATAAATATTTTATTTTTTTTAAAAAAAACAAGACACAAACAGGTATCAGGGTTTGAAATCCAGAACCAAGATGTGAACCTCACAAATAGCACACTAAATGCGTTAAATATAACCTCTCAAGTTCTGAATATCAAATAGGAATGCTCTGCTATCAACAACAACAGCAGCAGCAGCAGCAGCAGCAGCAGCAGCAGCAACCACCGCTCCACATCAAAGCTGTGTATTGAGTGTCAACCAGCAAACACTGAATTTCTGGTACTAGTTGTATATTGCTGCAATGGATTGTTCTGGAGCAATGAGCTGGGTGGTGATAGGGTCATTTCTATCACTTAGGCATGATTTTAAAAAGCCAAGAACCTAGGTGCACTGTGTTCTGTACTCCAATCCCTCGTGGCATGTTTGAAGGGAAGAGAGACTTGGCATCTAGCTTTACAAGTCGAGGACTAATAAAATAGCACTCTGTGATCTGCCAAAAAAAATTAAAAATAAAAGAAAGTTGCTGAAATATTTATTGCCAGGCAGCACATAGAGGTGCGTTGCTGGATGATGCGGGGATAGCCAAGAACGCAGAGTCTGTTCTGATCCGAACCTCTCCATCTGTGAATAAAGCAGCTCTGTCAAACTCCTTGAAACCCCAAAACGTCTAAGTCGCTATCTCACATTCCACTTCTGTTTTAATGGAGGGGGCTGGATTCCTGTCTTCCAACTGTAGCACAGGCTGCCCTCAGCTGGGAACTGAGCTGATGAGCTCGTGTTACGGCGTGTTCTCACAGTGGGTTCCTATTCTTGCTTTCAGATTGCGGCTCGATTGTTCAAAGGCAAGAAATGAAATTAACAAAATGGCACTCTGAGCTGCCTGCCCTCCCTTCGGGTGTCACGGAGTGCAAATCGGTAAACTGCCAATTTATGTCTTTGGAGGGGGAGAGTGAGCCTCTCCCATAAAGCTGGAATTGGTCAGTTACTGGGCGGTTATGTAAGGGAGAGTTCTTGCCTGATATAAATTTGGTGGAGTTAGCTCATGTTTTAAGCTGCCTCTGGCAGAGGAGAAAAGCAAACAACTGCTGCCGGTATTTGGCTATTCTGCTGTGCTCTTCTTAACCCAAATCTATGGCTATTTTTGATTCCAGTGTGTGGTAACAGAGCCCTATTGATTGGGGTTCTCTTCCCCATTTGTGAAACAGCCTATGAAACATCTCAAAGTAATTTAACGACAAAAATGCCAAAGACAACACCATCTTTAAAGCAACGTTGTATGTAAAAACAAAAGAAAACGAGTTCGTCTGTTAAACCATTTCCCATATAAAAAGGATTTCAAATCCAATGCGCGGATAAACATGCCAACTTAAAACTCTTGTCGAAATCAAGGTCTTCAGTAGGAGCTCATAGGGCTTCTCTGATATATAACAGGAGGCAGTTCCGAAGAGTAGCGGCCACCACAGTTATGGAGCAATCCAAAGCCCAAGAAGCTGGCGCAGAAAGAGGCACTGTAAATTAAGCTGACGTAAAGTTGCACCAGATCCAAACCCTGTTCAGTAGCAGGGCTGCTGCTCTGCTTAGGCTAGCAGGGGGGGAGCAAACCTTTTAAATAATGTACAGTGGTACCTTGGGACACGGGTGGCGCTGTGGGTTAAACCACAGAGCCTAGGACTTGCCGGTCAGAAGGTCGGCGGTTCGAATCCCCATGACGGGGTGAGCTCCTATTGCTTGGTCCCTGCTCCTGCCAACCTAGCAGTTCAAAAGCACATCAAAGTGCAAGTAGATCAATAGGTACCGCTCCGGCGGGAAGGTAAACGGCGTTTCCGTGCCCTCCTCTGGTTCGCCAGAAGCAGCTTAGTCATGCTGGCCACATGACCTGGAAGCTGTACGCTGGCTCCCTCGGCCAATAAAGTGAGATGAGCACCACAACCCCAGAGTCGTCTGCGACTGGACCTAATGGTCAGGGGTCCCTTTACCTTTACCTTTACCTTTACAGTGGCACCTTGGTACTCAAACAGCTTGGCTCCTGAACAAATCAGCTCCTGAATGCCGCAAACCCGGAAGTAAGTGTACCGGTTTGCAAATGTTTTTTGGAAACTGGATGTCCAATGCAGCTTCTGCTTGAGTGCAGGAAGCTCTTGCAGCAAATCAGAAGCTGCGCCTTGGTTTTCCAAAGGTTTTGGGAGTCAAACAGACTCCCAGAACAGATGAAGCTCGAGAACCAAGGTATGACTGAACTATGTTGGGTTGCTGGGTTAGGTAACCAAGCTGAACAGGCCTAGGATCCAACCTAATTCCCCACTCTCTGGTCCCACAGCACCCTTGCCATATCCCTTTTGGGGGACTTAGAATCATAGAAACATAGAATAGTAGAGTGGGAGGGACCCCAAGGGTCATCTAGTCCATCCCCCTGCAATGCAGGAATTTCAACTAAAGCATCCATGGTCGATGGCCTTCCAACCTTTGCTTAAAAAGCCTTGAAGGAAGGAGAGCCCACCACCTCTCGTGGGCAGTAGCGTAGCATGGGTGGAGCCCCTGGGGTGGTTGCCCTGGGTGCAAAATTCTTGGTGGCACTCGCCATTCCAGAAGAAGAAGAATCCTGGCCTTGTTGCTAATGCTTTGGGAACAGTACAATGCTACTATAATAGGTTTTTATGTTATTTTATTTTGCATTGATTTCTGTTTTGTACATCGCTTTGCGGTTCTTCTGAATATAAAGCAATTCAGATTTCTTTTGGAATAAAACAAACAAACAGGACGTAATCTAATTTTTTAGCTTTTCATTGCAGGCCACCATCTTCCCCCGCAACTCTCTCTCTCTCTCTCTCTCTCTCTCTCTCTCTCTAAAACAAAAAGTAAGATAACCATAATGTTGTTTGATTCCGCATTGGATATCTGATTCCATATGTCTATGGTGCTCCATAGCTGTGTACAATAACGGTCCACATCTTTTCGATGCTGATGACCAAACTTAGACCACAATCCTAAACCCATTTTGGAGGGGGGGTTATGTTCTGAGTAGATATGTCTAGGATTGGTGGCTGGTTCCAGCTGGGCAGCCAAAACTACTCCCCCCCCCCCCCAGTAACTAAACCAATCCCTCTCCTATCTGTATAGCCACATTGTGGGTTCTGTTTTCTTGATTATGCTGAAGTGTGAAGGAATGTTGGAGGAGTGGCGAAGAATGCCGGGAGAGGCCTTTTCATGTGTATAGCTCACTTTCCTAGCATGACATCATACTTTCCTAAAACTTCTCATTTCTGGATATTAACGGTATTAATCTTTCCCCCTTCATTCCTCCTTGCAGGGCTGTGTGAGTCACTCCTTCTAAAGGGTGGACACTTTCTAATAGCTTGAGTTATCTTTCATTACTCAGCCGTGGTCAAGAAAGTTCGCCTTCTGTTGCTTCACAGAAGCCCATTCTCCTCCCGGGCTTCTCTCTCCACAGAAGCCAGAGATGCAATTTGAAGAGAACTTCCAACAAAGTTTTGCAACTAAGCATAGAGACATCACCTGAGCTTTGGAAACCACACCTTCCTTTCCCACAAAATATGAACGGATATTCATTCTGGCCAACTGCAGGTAGCATTGCTAACTGCTTATCACAGGAAATGGAAGAGGGTTTGTTCTTGTTTAAGTCACTGGCTTGACTGCAGAAATAATACAGTGGAACTGACAGATAATCCTATTTATGACAAGGCAACTTGAGTGGTGTTAGCATTTAAGAAAATAATCATCACAATTGCCATGGTTTAGGAAATGCCTGGTGGTCATGGAGGGAAGGAGGAATAAGGGACAACACTGTTCTGTTGTAATAATATGGAAACTCTAATAAACTACAGATTAAAAAATGAAAACTGACATCACCCATTCATATATCCTAATTAGACTAGCCACCTGGAGCAGTTAAAAAAAGAGATCAGGATCAGGCCAAAACCCTACAGCAGGGTTTCCCAAACTTGGGTTTCCAGGCTGCTTTTGGACTACAGTTCGTATCATCCCTGACCACTGGTCCTGCTAGCTAGGGATGATGGGAGTTGTAGTCCAAAAACTGCTGGAGACCCAAGTTTGGGAAGCCCTGATCTACATGAATTTCAAGGGTGGTAACCAAGTAAAGTGTCCTATCAGCCCATCATTTTGGCTTGTGAAATGGGATTTCCCCGTTCTCCTCCCCAATTCTGCACTGGGGGGTTGGGGAAAACCATTCAATGCATTTAGGGGGTGCATGGGGGGAAGACGGGGGAAGTCCCATTGTACAAGTGGAAACCTTGCAGTAATGGGACTGTAACTTAGGCTGCATTCACATAGCTTATTCCATTTCTATCATGTTTCCCTAACAGTTAATTTCCATATTTTGTTTGAGGTTTCACATGATGTAAAAGCCATTTCTGGAACCGTAGTGGAATATTCCATATTATCTGCAATTTTTCTCTGGAAGCAAATAACTTGGACATAAGCCTTGAAGTTGCCCTATATTCTACACAGATTCCAGAAGCAACTTCTATGTTGCGTGAAAGCTCAAATACTCTGTTGTTCTGGCATCTGTCTGTCTCAAAAGACAACGGAGTGCGCCTCTGGAGGTGACCCTGGGGGTCTCTTCCAACTCTGCAATTCTCTGATTCTTCCCAGCTGTAATGGTACAAAAGAATATGAAAAAATAGTTCTTTTTTCTTTCTATATAAGTAGAAGTATAAGTTACACTTATACTGCGCAATGTTTGCCATCTTGCCAAAGGTTGCAGGCAGCTTTACCTGCAGCAATTGCATGTTGATTGCCCTCTTAAAAGACAAAGTCCAGCAACTGGAGGAACGTGTAGCTACGCTCCAAAGAATTAGAGAGCTGGAGCTCTTCTTGGAAGCAACAGAGCACACCGTCTCCACCAAGGAGGAGACAGGGGACTCCCCTAAGAAGGAGGCTAGTTCACCAACACAGGAGCCAGATATATGGAGAAACGTGACTCAAAGAAGTAGGAGGCCCAGGGTTCGCTCTGATTGTTTAGAAATACGCAATCGCTTTGAGGTCCTTTCCCCTAGCATGGAAGACGAAGAGCAGACTCCATTTGAGGATCTCTCCCTCATTACAGTCGATCAGGTATATGAAGACGAGCAGCAAAGGCAGTCCTCAGGGAATGTGCAGGCGACCTTGGAACGGACAGCTCACGGAAGAACCCCGACCAGACCTAAGAGGAGGTGTGTAGTGGTGATAGGGGATTCCCTACTGAGGGGAACAGAAGCAGTGATCTGTGGGCCTGACAAGATGTCTCGGGAAGTGTGCTGTCTCCCCGGGGCTAAGATCCAAGATGTAACTGAACGACTGCAAGGAATCATAAAACCCACTGACAAATACCCCTTCCTCTTGGTTCATGTGGGAACCAATGACACTGCAAGCAATAGCCTCCAGAAGATCAAAAGAGATTACGAGGCTCTGGGCAGGAAATTGAAGCAATTAAATGCACAAATTGTCATCTCATCTGTCCTCCCAGTTGAACGACGTGGCCCAGGGAGAGAGGGAAAAATAGTGGAAGTGAACAACTGGCTTCGCAAATGGTGTAAACAGGAACGGTTTGGATTCTTAGATCACGGAATGCAGTTTCTTGAAGATGGACTTCTGGCAAGCGATGGGCTGCACCTCACAACGGTTGGGAGGAATGTTTTTGCAAAAAATCTCAGAAACCTCATCAGGAGGGCTTTAAACTGACTAATGTGGGGGAGGGAGACAGTGCTCCTGAAGGTAGGAGTCTATCAATTGATGAAGATGATCATCCAAATGTCATAGACCGAATGGAGCAAACAGCACGCAGACCTAGTGGTGGGAGGAAAAAATCCTTAAATAAGAGACACGGGGGAATGATTAATGGACTTCAATGTCTGTACACTAATGCGCAAAGTATGGGAAATAAACAAGATGAGCTTGAGCTCTTGGTACAGCAAACTAAATATGACATAATAGGAATCACTGAAACCTGGTGGGATAAGTCCCATGATTGGAATGTAATAATGGAGGGATACAATCTATTTCAGAGAAACAGACCAGACAAGAAAGGAGGAGGAGTGGCGTTATATGTCAGGGATGTGTATACCTGTGAAGAGATCCAAGATTTAGAACCTCAAAGCCAAAGTGAGAGCATTTGGGTCAAAATTAAGGGAGAGAAGAATAACAGTGACCTCATTGTGGGAGTTTACTATAGATCCCCAAGCCAAACGGAGGACATAGATGATGCCTTCCTGGAACAGATGGCCAAGCATGCAAAAGGAAGGGAGATAGTAGTAATGGGGGACTTCAATTACCCGGATATTTGTTGGATGTCAAACTCAGCCAAGAGCATAAGGTCAAACAGATTCCTCACTGGCCTTGCAGACAACTTCATTGTCCAGAAAGTGGGAGAAGCAACAAGAGGAACAGCCATTTTAGATCTGGTCCTAACCAATGTTGATGACCTAGTTAGTGGGGTAGAAGTGGAAGGATCATTAGGCGCGAGTGATCATGCTCTTCTGAAGTTTACTATACAGCGGAAAGGAGCAGCCAAGCATACTAGGACTCAATTTCTCGACTTTAAGAAAGCCGACTTCATAAAACTTAGGGAAGTGCTTGGTGAGATCCCATGGACAGTAATACTAAAAGGAAAGGGAGTTCATGATGGCTGGGAGTTTGTTAAGAGGGAGATAGTAAAAGCACAACTTCAGGCAATACCAATGAGACGGAAACATGGAAGGTGCCTAAAGAAGCCAGGGTGGCTATCTAAAGAACTTTTAACTGAGTTAAGATTAAAAAAGGATGTGTACAAAAAATGGAAAAGGGGGGAAACCACCAAAGAGGAATTCAAACAAATAGCCAGCACGTGTAGACACAAAGTCAGAAAAGCTAAAGCACAGAATGAACTCAGGCTTGCTAGAGAGGTTAAAAGCAACAAAAAAGGCTTTTATGGGTATGTTCGTAGCAAAAGGAAGAACAAAGAAACAGTGGGGTCACTCAGAGGAGAAGATGGTGAAATGCAAACAGGGGACACAGAAAGGGCTGAACTCCTCAATGCCTTCTTTGCCTCAGTCTTCTCCGATAAAGAAAACAATGCCCGACCTGAAGAATTTGGAGCAAATGATTCAGCAGAGGAAACACAGCCCAGAATAACTAAGGAGATAGTACAAGAATACTTGGCTAGTCTAGATGTATTCAAGTCTCCAGGGCCAGATGAACTGCATCCAAGAGTATTAAAAGAACTGGCAGATGTGATCTCAGAACCACTGGCAGTCATCTTTGAGAATTCCTGGAGAACAGGCGAAGTCCCGGCAGACTGGAGGAGGGCAAATGTTGTCCCTATTTTCAAAAAGGGGAAAAGAGAGGACCCAAATAATTACCGCCCAGTCAGTCTGACATCAATACCAGGGAAGATTCTGGAGCAGATCATTAAGCAAACAGTCTGTGAGCACCTAGAAAGGAATGCTGTGATCACCAATAGTCAGCATGGATTTCTGAAAAATAAGTCATGTCAGACTAACCTGATCTCGTTTTTTGACAGAATTACAAGCCTGGTAGATGAAGGGAATGCAGTGGATGTAGCCTACCTTGATTTCAGCAAGGCATTTGACAAGGTGCCCCATGATATTCTTGTAAAGAAGCTGGTAAAATGCGGTCTTGACTATGCTACCACTCAGTGGATTTGTAACTGGCTGACTGACCGAACCCAAAGGGTGCTCATCAATGGTTCCTCTTCATCCTGGAGAAGAGTGACTAGTGGGGTGCCACAGGGTTCTGTCTTGGGCCCGGTCTTATTCAACATCTTTATCAACGACTTGGATGATGGACTCAAGGGCATCCTGATCAAATTTGCAGATGACACCAAACTGGGAGGGGTGGCTAACACCCCAGAGGACAGGATCACACTTCAAAACGACCTTGACAGATTAGAGAACTGGGCCAAAACAAACAAGATGAATTTTAACAGGGAGAAATGTAAAGTATTGCACTTGGGCAAAAAAAATGAGAGGCACAAATACAAGATGGGTGACACCTGGCTTGAGAGCACTACATGTGAAAAGGATCTAGGAGTCTTGGTTGACCACAAACTTGACATGAGCCAACAGTGTGACGCGGCAGCTAAAAAAGCCAATGCAATTCTGGGCTGCATCAATAGGAGTATAGCATCTAGATCAAGGGAAGTAATAGTGCCACTGTATTCTGCTCTGGTCAGACCTCACCTGGAGTACTGTGTCCAGTTCTGGGCACCATAGTTCAAGAAGGACATTGACAAACTGGAACGTGTCCAGAGGAGGGCAACCAAAATGGTCAAAGGCCTGGAAACGATGCCTTATGAGGAACGGCTAAGGGAGCTGGGCATGTTTAGCCTGGAGAAGAGGAGGTTAAGGGGTGATATGATAGCCATGTTCAAATATATAAAAGGATGTCACATAGAGGAGGGAGAAAGGTTGTTTTCTGCTGCTCCAGAGAAGCGGACACGGAGCAATGGATCCAAACTACAAGAAAGAAGATTCCACCTAAACATTAGGAAGAACTTCCTGACAGTAAGAGCTGTTCGACAGTGGAATTTGCTGCCAAGGAGTGTGGTGGAGTCTCCTTCTTTGGAGGTCTTTAAGCAGAGGCTTGACAACCATATGTCAGGAGTGCTCTGATGGTGTTTCCTGCTTGGCAGGGGGTTGGACTCGATGGCCCTTGTGGTCTCTTCCAACTCTATGATTCTATGATTCTATGATTCTACAATAATTTAAGAAGATGGATAGAAAATAAGGTTTTTAGCTGTAATGCTATGAGATACGGATTTGCTGGAGGAACAATTTGAACTGGAATACAAGAAGGGGAGGCATGAGGAGGTCAGGGAAATATGTTATTGAAAAATAAGTTATGAAATTTATGTGTTTTTAATATTTTTTCTTTTTAATTTCTTTCTTTCTTTCTTTGTATAAAATGGAAAACCCTAATAAATATCTTTTTTAAAAAAATATTATCTGATTCTTCCCCAGAAGGAGCATGACATGTCCCCCCACCAGAGGTACTACCCTCCAGTTGTAATATTTCTAATCTTGGGGAGCTGTGCTGGTGCGATTTTGTGACTCAGTGCCGAAACAATGCGATCAGCCTTGTGCCCAGGCATGCATGTTGACTTGGGGTGGTGGCGCCATTACATGTTCTGTTTCAGGTAGCAACATGCCTTGGGGCGGCCCAGCCTCTGCTGCGGGTCAGGTACGGGGAATAATCTGGGGACAGCTTTTCTTCCATTTCATGCTACGCAACGCTGGACGACTTCAAAATATCACCTTCCTGCCAGCCAGGAGCGAAAGAGGGATGTGTCTCGGTAACTCTGCAAAGCTCCCTTGGAGATGTAAAGTTTACTTAGCTGTTTGGAAGATGGATTAGCATGCGGAGAATGTAATGAGAGGGCTGGGGAGTGTAACTAGATTGTGCTGTGTAGCTGGAGCCTGTCTTTTTAAGCTTCCACTGTACCAGCCTGCGACTTAATTATATATGAGGCTTCTGCATGCCTGTCTATTTCTTGCTGTGGATTTTTATGGCAGGAGGAGTGGGTTGGCTCGGGGATGCAGGTCTGAAAATAGCAACAGCGGCGCTCCGACTGCCTTCTAGGAACTGAATGAAGGGTTGGTTTAAAATCAGAAGCTGCCTTCTACTCAGTCAGGCCATTGGTCTGTCTGGCTCTGGGTTCCCTGCGCAGGCTGGCAACAGCGCTCTGAGAGTTCGGGACCCGGTCCTTCCCGAAGAGGTGTGATGGGCACTGTGGCATTTGCCCTCCTAGGTGTGTGACATCATACCGGGTTCATAAGGAAAGGGTTAAGTGATTGTAAAATGACTAACCAATGGGAACCCAAGGGGAGGAGTTAACTGTGTATAAGGTTTAAGCACAGAGGGTTTTTTGGAGGAGTTAGGATGGTTGAGAAGACAGTCTGGAGTTAGAAGAGACAGAGAAGATACGTCTGTGGGTTGGGCTAGGCTGGCGTGAGAGAGTGAGAGAATTTGTTAAGAGGAGTCAGTCAAACAGTTGAGATAATCAGTCAGAAGGTATTAGGAAGGTACAGTGGTACCTTGGGTTACATACGCTTCAGGTTACAGACTCCGCTAACCCAGAAATAGTACCTCGGGTTAAGAACTTTACTTCAGGATGAGAACAGAAATCGTGCTCCGGCAGCGTGGCAGCGGGAGGCCCCATTAGCTAAAGTGGTGCTTCAGGTTAAGAACAGTTTCAGGTTAAGTTACGGACCTCTGGAATGAATTAAGTACTTAACCCAAGGTACCACTGTAACTGAAGTTAAGATATTGACAGGAATATTATTTGAGAAACCATAAAACTGTTAATGTTTGTAAAATAAACTTGTGGGTTTTTTGGTTCACTTTTAACAACTGTCTGGACTCAGTGTTTTACCAGAGAGTAGCGGGTTGGTGGCAGCGGGGAAGCGAGCACAGTGGTGGCACAAGGGGCAATAGACCGTTAAACGTCCGGGGACCCTGTGTGATCGCCACAGGCACTAATTTGAATGGCTTTAAAATGGGATGAGCCATATCCATACAGGATGAGACTGGGTTCTCCCTCCAGTGTCTGAGGCAGCGATGCTTCTGAATATCAGTTACTGGGAATAGGAAGCAAGAAGGGTGCTGTTGCACTGAGATCTTGCACTCCGACTTCCTATCTCACTTGGCCACTGTGAGAACAGGAAGATGTACTCAAAGTAGACTGCATTGGCATGGAAGCTCTTTCTGCATTTATATTTGAAGGGCAAGTGAGGCTCATCCACCTGGGAAGGTAGCCCATTTAGGAGAAGGAAACTCTGATCCTAAATCTCTGCAGCCTTGTGTGGCAAGTCCCCCCCCCCCCGTGGAATTAAAGACACATGACAAAATTATTAAGGTTAATGGGCTAAATAAGGCCACAACCTTATTGGTTACAGGTGATGAGCGGTATTGGCTTAGACATTGGTCCTAACAGACTATATCCGACTTCAGCCCGTTTGCTCAAAGTCCAGGAAGGGTTAACCACCAGTAGGGGGAGTCCTGCTGATGCACATCAACTAGGAACTCCCTCGGGGTCACCGCTAGGGGGCGTGCCTTGGGTCCTAACCTCCTTAGGCTTCGGACAGGGCCACGCCCCCCAGAATCCTTTAACGGACTACCCTTCAATATGTGGGGCAAGTGATGACGCTACCTTCCCTCTTCCATTTACAGAGCAATACCAATGCCTAACTGCCAAAACCCAGAAAGTTGTGACGATTTGCTACGAGGTAGGCGAAAACCAACTGGCCGGTGCCAATTTGCCAAGTGGAAAAATTCCTACCAGGCCCCTCAACGGCAACCAACCAAGGTCCATAGCAAGGTCAAAGAACGGAAACCTTAAAGGGCAATAGGGTGGGAAGCAGAAACAGCTGGTAGGCGGGAAAAGAGGGAGATCCCCAGCCATGCCTGTGTTAAACAGGGCAGACCACGGGGGTGACGTGGCCAAGGATTCCCCCAATTGCGTGGGGGCTGGGCTCCAGCTGCTGCGCACATGGTGGGGGCGTGAAACCCGCAACCCCACCTCCTCTGCAGGGCAGAAGTGGCTTTGCGGGGCATCTTCAGGAAAAGAAAAGTCTCAGGAGGAAACCCTACACAAATCTGAAGTGGAGTCCCTAAGACAGTTGGGTGGCACCTTGTACGCCTCCTTCCGGCAACTTCTGCAGCCAAGCTGGTGCCAAACCTATTGCTCTGCTTTCCTTTGGACCACATCAGTGAGGCCGAGAGGGGAGTCTTGTCAGTGGCGTAGCGTGGGTTGTCAGCACCCGGGGCAAGGCAAGTAATTTGCGCCCCCTAACCCGTGGATTTGCGCCCCCTAACCCGTGGATTTGCCCTAACCCCCAGATGTTGCGCCTGGTGCGGCCGGGCCCCCCTGCACCCCCCCACGCTACGCCACTGGGTCTTGTAATCTTGGCAGCCCAGGACCTTCTTACATACTGTCCAGTCTTGTGCCCCAATGAGATCACTTCGGTGCAGCAAAAATAACCTGGTACACAGCAGTTATGAGTTACCGGTCTCTGTAGCCACAGCAGGCGCTGTGATTCTCCAGTGGTTTGACTTCACCCCCGGAGGCGCACTCCATTGTCTCTCGAGGCTGATGGAAGCCAACAGCCACAATGTGTAGGAAGCAGCCTGTTGCCTGAAGGTCACAATTAGATTTGCAGCTCTGCTCATTTTTGCCGCTGGCCTTGTTCACTGTTGACATCCCCCTCCCTGCTTCTGCATCAGTCGAGGGCTCTGCATAGGCACATACCCAAATACCATTGATGGATTGGACCCAGCTTTGTGGAGTTTGACCCCTGGAGGTGCACTCCATTGTCTTTCGAGACAGACAGACGCCAACAGCAACGTTTAGAAAGTGACAACGTGCTGCCCTTTCACGATGCCCAAATCCAACTGCCCGGGCTGCGGAGGTGGTTGGGATTGCACAATAAGGACTAGAACATTGGCCGTACCAAATGGCTTTGTGCCTCATCGTTCTCTCAGCTTGTGCTGGGCTGCCCAGCACGGCAAAAGCATGGTGCCAGCTGCAGAAAGCCAACTTGTCAAGATGGGAAAACGTTAACACTCTTAAAAGCAGTAACATAGCTCATAGGCTGACTCATCCTGTATAGGCGACCCCCTTTGATCCCATGCAGGGAGACCGGCAGAGAAAGGCGAGAGACCCAAAACATGATGTGGAGCTTTCCTTTGCATGCTCTTTCCACAGCAAATCTCTGCAGGGGATGTGACCCTCGCTAATTGGAAATGGCATCCCACAGTGTATTTATTTCTTTGCTGTTATTCAAGCATTTTGTTAATTATTGATAAATGGCACCGATAATGGCACAGCAGGAAGAGCTGGGAGGGTGGAAGATGTGCTGGGTGTCGTTTGGAAGCTCATGCTTGCTCAGAAGTCGTGCCCGGGGGGCTTGAGGGCATCCACCAGGGATGGGCAATCTGTTTCATGAGAGCTCCATATGGCCCTTAGCTTAGCTCCATGTAACTCTAAGCCAAATTTCATGTGGGTGGCAAGGAGGGGGAAAGCCAGGGAGAGGTTGTGGCAGAGATTATAGAGCTGGAAGGGATCCAAGGGTCATCTAGTCCAACCCCCTGCAATGCAGGAATCTTTTGCCCAATGTGGGGCTCGCACAAGACAAGGGAGGTGGCAGAAAGTGAGAGAGACACCCAAATATGTCACAGAATTGTAGAGTTGGAAGGGTCGTCTCTATGGCATAGCATGGGTTGCCAGTGCCCAGGGCCACACGGAGGGGGGTGAGGGACACGGACAGAGTACGCATGCACATTCAACTGCCTAATAGTGTCTGCATCACCCAGGAGATTGCAGTCATAGTCTCTAGTTTGTTAAAGGGTGCCGAGAGGAGACCGACCCTCCCACAGAGCTACAATTCCCAAATAAACTAAATAAACAAATGTGGTTAATGTTGCTGTTTCTTAGAGCTATAGAACTACCCATGGGAGGGTAACATCCGAAACAAAGACAGGCCTCTGCTCCAAAGAGATTAGGTAAAAAGGTGAAGGTGAAGGACCCCTGGACAGTTAAGTCCAGTCAAAGGCAACTATGGGGTTGTGGCGCTCATCTCGCTTTCAGGCCGAGGGAGCCGGTGTTTGTCCACAGACAGCTTTCCGCGTCATGTGGCCAGCAGGACTAAACCGCTTCTGGTGCAATGGGACACTGTGACGGAAGCCAGAGCGCACGGAAACGCCGTTTACCTTCCTGCCACAGTGGTACCTATTTATCTACTTGCACTGGCGTGCTTTTGAACTGCTAGGTTGGCAGAAGCTGGGGCAGAGTAACGGGAGCTCACCCTGTCATGTGGATTCGAACCGCCAACCTTCTGATCGGCAAGCCCAAGAGGCTCAGTGGTTTAGACCACAGCGCTACCCATTCCCATCCCAAAGAGATCACAGAGTAAGCAGCAGCAGAGGAAGAAAGCCAGATCACAGTGGAGAGGTATGAGCAAATACAGGTACACACTTTTTGGTTCAGTTTAGGAGTTATGTCCGGTTTAATTAATGCATGTTTTGCAAAATCTTCAGCACTCTTCCCCCCTCCCCCCCCCCACAGATGCGCCCAAGCCTACACACAGCCTAAGCCATTAGTCAAACAAGGGTCCCGGTTGTCTGCAGCCAATGTTCTTGTATGTAAAACTGGGCCAGTTTTTACAAGGCTTTGTGATAAATTACTTATGAAAGGCACCGGTAGCTAATTTGTCAGGATTGGAATTGGCTTAGCCGAGCTTAGGTGGCTGGCATGAATAATGAATTGAAATAACACTGAACCGCCTCGCAAGACACCTTGGCACAAAGTCTTGCTGGCGGTTCTTGCATTCTGGCGGGGTGGGGGGTGTCTGTGGGTGTTCAGAGACCATATTGGTGCAGCCCTGGACTATTCAAAAAGGTGAGGATGAGGTCATAGATGCCCCATATAATTTAATCACCCTCCCAGTGTCCCTATTTTTCAGAGACAATCCCGGAATTACAAAAGCCACCCCTCCAGATATTGGGGGAGAGTGGGTGGTACCAACCCCTGGGGGGGGGTTACTTAGTGGGGTACTAAGAGGCGGGGGCAGTGGAAGGGGGCTTGGAGTTGCAAATAACTATCAGACTTTGGAAAGCCGGCATTGCTGAATCAAGTGCATCAGTTTTGTTGAATTAAACTGAATAGTTTTAATGGGATTTTTTTTTGGGGGGGTGTTATTGCTTGCTATTTGTTTGACATGTTATTGTGCTATTATTGTATCTGTGGGTCATGCAAACCGCTTTTCAGAATAGGGCAGTGGGAATGAGTTTATGGAACCAAGGAGGTGGTGTTCCAAAAGTGTTTGGGATCCACTGGTCTAAGTGATCTTACAGGTCTACACATGGGCAGGCACTCCTATCTTTAAGTCAGATTCGGACCAGACAGCCTTCAAACTGAGGACCATCCTCTGACAGCAATTCCACATGCTGGCTCCCCAAGCTTCACTAAATAACCAAAGGACAGACACCCAGGCCTGCATTTCTGGAAAAGGTTGATTTTTCTGTTACAGCGATGACAGAACGGGGAAATCGCCCTGGTCATACAATGCAAATGCCAAAGCCTGCAGTCTAGACTGCGCTGAGAATAACTGAACTTTTCAACTGCTCCTTGAGTGGCTTGTCTCATTATGCTTATTCAACCCCACCTAATTCCGCTCTCCACCCCCCGCAAATCCCTGAAGATATCATAACATCTTTCTGAAGAGCCTTTAAGGAGGACGGAGTCAGCTGCCTTCACAATGCTGAATCAACAGGAAAGTTGAGAAGAGACCAGCTGCCTGAGGAAAACACAAAACCTGGACTGGTGATGGTCGTCGTCAAGCTCTAAGGCAGCGGTTCTCAACCTGTGTGTCCCCAGATGTTGTTGGACTACAACTCCCATCATCCCTAGCTAGCAAGGCCAGAGTTCAGGGATGATGGGAGTTGTAGTCCAACAACATCTGGGGACCCACAGGTTGAGAACTGCTACTCTAAGGCAGGCATCCCCAAACTCGGCCCTCCAGATGTTTTGGGACTACAATTCCCATCATCCCTGACCACTGGTCCTGTTAGCTAGGGATGATGGGAGTTGTAGTCCCAAAACATCTAGAGGGCTGAGTTTGGGGATGCCTGCTCTAAGGTCACATCCACACACCATACATTGAAAGACCACTTTAATAATCATGTCTTCCCCAAAGGACCCTGGGAAATGGAGTCTACCTCCTCACAGAGCTGCAATTCCTAGAACCCTTAACAAACTACAACCCCCAAAATTCTTTGGGGGAAACCATGTGCTTCAAACGTACGGTGTGTGTGTGACATTTTGCATGTTCGCAGTTTCCTGGAAGTGTTGAGTAGTTTCTTGGGTGGCAATACCCAAGTCTGATTTCCTTGGGCTGGTTTTCTTTAGCATTGGCTTGACTTGCATCTATGGAACCAGAGCACGTCACATTCTAAATGTTCTTGGACTCCAGGTCCCATAATGCCCCAGCCAGCATGGCCAATGGCCAAGGATGATGGGAGCTGTAGTCCAACACTGCCCAAGCATAAGCAAATAGGATGTGTGCTCCATCAAGGGAGCAGATCCACCAAAACAGAGTAGATTCTCCAAGAGAGGCCCTACTTATCTACTCATTCTGGTATGATTCCAAACTGCTAGGTAGGCAGGAGCTGGGACAGAGCAACGGGAGCTCACCCTGTCGTGGGGATTCGAACCGCCAACCTTACGATCGATAAGCCAAATAGGCTCGGTGGTTTAGACCACAGCGCCACGCAATCTGAGGCCGCATTCATGCCATGCATTTAAATCTCTTTGATACCATTTCTTGCCAATAATAATGAGAGCTGTAGTGCATTAAAGGTGTTGAAAAATGTTAGGAAGCTCCTATTCCCTGCTGAAGGGACGCGGGTGGCGCTGTGGGTTAAACCACAGAGCCCAGGACTTGCCAATCAGAAGGTCGGCGGTTCAAATCCCCACGATGGGGTGAGCTCCCGTTGCTCGGTCCCTGCTCCTGCCAACCTAGCAGTTCGAAAGCACGTCAAAGTGCAAGTAGATAAATAGGCACCGCTCTGGCGGGAAGGTAAACGACGTTTCCGTGCACTGCTCTGGTTCGCCAGAAGCAGCTTATTCCTGCTGGCCACATGACCTGGAGGCTGTATGCCGGCTCCCTCGGCCAGTAAAGCGAGATGAGTGCCACAACCCCAGAGTCGGCCACGACTGGACCTAATGGTCAGGGGTCCCTTTACCTTTTTTATTCCCTGCCAAGAGCTACAGTTTCCAGAGTGATTTAACATCCAGCTCTCTTCCCAAGGAACTCTGGGAGCTGCAGCTGTGTGACATCTCTAGCTAAAGGTCCCAATGCGGTACAGATTCTGGGGATTGACGTATTCTAACCTGGCAATTACATGCTGTCCAACGATCCATTTCGTGAGCCGAGCAGGATGAGTTGGACCTGCAGGGGTATATTGTCCTTCCTTCCTTCCTTCCTTCCTTCCTTCCTTCCTTCCTTCCTTCCTTCCTTGAAAGATTTATGGGAAAGGTAGCTTGACATTTCAATGCAAAGGTTGTCCCTCCCCCATTCCCTTTCTCCTCCCCGCCCTCACATCTTCTAGCACCAAGGGGAAAGTTCCCTGTCTGGGATCAGAGTGATGCCAGGCCAATGGCCACTCTATGCCAAGGGAAGACAAATAACTCAATTCGCTCTCTGTCACAGTGGCAAATACATACCGTATTTTTTGCTCTATAAGACTCGCTTTTTTCCTCCTAAAAAGTAAGGGGAAATGTGTGTGCGTCTTATGGAGCGAATGCAGGCTGCGCAGCTATCCCAGAAGCCAGAACAGCAAGAGGGATCGCTGCTTTCACTGCGCAGCAATCCCTCTTGCTGTTCTGGCTTCTAAGATTCAGAATATTTTTTTTCTTGTTTTCCTCCTCCAAAAACTAGGTGCGTCTTATGGTCTGGTGCGTCTTATAGAGCGAAAAATACGGTAATTTACCAATCATGTGAAATTCACTGTGGCCTGGTGGGATTTTATGAGAAAACATGGAAATCGCACTATGGCTTCTGAGGTATGAATGATCCATAACAATTTGGAACAGGTAGCAACTCTGTTGGTGCAAATGAGGAAAGGGTAGAATTGTGGTTTTGCTTCATTCTATTTTCCGGCAACATGAATGCGCACAGACTTTCCCAGCCACCAGCAGACAATGAGCTTCATAAGGAAGGTGGTCCATGTGGCACGCCCGTGGCGTTGTGGTTGAAGACAGGAGACGACGCTTCCATTGCCTTAAATGTCCATATTGATTTTTAATTGCATTCTTATCGCTCCTTTTATTCCTTATGTACTGCATCTGATTGCATTGCGGTTTGAGTGCTATGGAATTCCAATTGCAATGCAATAAAACGCAATGCACGAGAAATAAAAGAAGCAATAAAAATGCAGTTAAAAATCAAACAGCGTCTTGCAGGGTGTGCCTACAGCAGGCAGAAAAAGATCGTAAGTTGTCCACGAGAACCCATGTTCTGGATTTCCTAGACTCTGAAAAAAGGTCCAGCTCCATCCTTTCGCACTCCTTGTTCCACACACCATCTCCTAATTAGCTGAGCCTTTGAAAAGCTGGCTGCCTACGTATGCATTGTGGCCTGAGGTGTTCCTTGGTCAGGGGTTCTGATTCTGGCTCATGCTCCGAGGCTGCTGGCTGTGACAGGGCTGCTTGGTCTGGCACAACTGGCCCGCTCAGTCACAGCTCTGGTTCCAGTGTCCTTTCAGCCTCAGGTGTCCCCTCTGTATTTACTAATTCTGCCTCCCCTGCCCACCCCTCCTGCATTGCCCCCCCCCCCCGTTAGCACCTTGTACGACATGGGACCAGTCACCCTGATGACTGTGGCAAGTACCCATGCCAGGCCTGCCCCCAAATTATTTGCATACACTGGGTCCTGGGCCATGAAGTTCCAGGGGTTCCTGCCTTTCCCCACCACTACCTCATCCTGAGCTCTGTCAGGGTGAAGGCAGTCCAGTCTAGTTGCAAGGTGCCAGCCCATTAGTAGTTCAGCTGTGCTCTGGTCAGTCGTTGAGCTGGGGGTGCTGTACTGTGCTAGAAGGAATGCAGTGAAGCAGTACTCCCAGTCCCCTTGCGTCGCGCGGCAGAGGGTGTCCTTGGTGGTCCGCACCATGAGCTCTGCTTGGCCATTGGTGGCAGGATGGAATGGTGCCGAGCGGATGTGGCGGATGGCGTTCTGCGCTGTGAAGGTCTGGAATTCTTCTGACGTAAATGCAGTTCTGTTGTCCGAGATGAGGGTGTCAGGGAGCCCATGGGTTGCAAACAGTCTACATAGTACCCAGATGGCGACAGCTGTAGAAGTGGATGGTACATTTGGTGTAGGAGTCCACCACTATGAAGAATGTTATTCCCTAGAAGGGGCCAGCGAAGTCCATGTGCAGGCGTGACCTTGGTGCTCAGGCAGACTCCCAAGACTGGACTGGGGCCCTTGGGGGATCCAGGCAGGATTCTTGGCAGGTCTGGCAGTGTTTGACCCAGGCCTCTATCTCTCCGTTGATCCCCGGCCACCACACATAACTCCTGGCAAGGGCCTTCATTCTCACTATCCCTGGGTGTGTCTCGTGTAGGGCTGTGAGGACCCTTTTGCGGAGGGGCTGGGGAACAACGACCCTGGTTCCCCATAACAGGCACTCCTTGTGGGCCAACAGTTCATGTTTGTGGGTTGTGTAGCCAGCAAATTCTGGCCCGGGGCTGATGCTGGGCCATCCCCTCCACACCCAGTCCAGGACCCGGGAGATGACCCTATCTTTCATGGAATGGTGCGCAACTTCTTGTGCCTGAATGGGGTGGTTGGGAAGCAGCTCCAGGCTCATAACCTCTTGTGCAGGTGCTGGGTCGGGGCCTGTTTCTGGTAGTGGTAGCCTGCTGAGGGCGTCCGCGTGGCCCATCACCTTCCCGGGGTGGAGGATCAGTGCATACTGGTAGCCAGTTACAAAAGTTGGGGGCCTGCAGCAATCTCTGCCAAGCTGTGGCAAGAGCCCATGAGGTCCCAAGCACTCACAGAGTGTCTGTGTTCCTTTCGAAAATTGAACTCCTCTGGGAAAGTCCGTAGAGAAAAGGGTAGTCCCTCAGATATTTGGGGGCAAAGTTGTTCTGTTGGCTCGAGCCCTCCCCCCAAAAAAACTTCTGGGCCTTCCACCTAAGGCTTTGCTCTTTGTATCCCCAGCGGGCCCCTCTGAATCTGGGCAAGGAAAGCGAGACAATGCCTCTCTGTGTGGCATTCCTCCCTCTTGCCTTTTCTTAAAGCGGAGAACATGCGGCGATGTCGCAGGGGTCTGTCGCATGGGAGGGGGGAAGCGGGTTGGTTGGTGGGGAGAAGACTTAGGCCTCTTGAAAGAGAACATGGGAGTGACACTTGGGAAAGCAAGGCTTAATTAAGGATATCTAATATGGTTGCAGGGAAAGGAAAAGCATGGCTCATTAGCTCGCTGGAATCCTTTGAGGATGTAGCTGCCAGAAGAGACAAAGGGGGTGCATTGTGGGCGGCACTCGGGGTGGATTCTGCAAGCCAGAAGTCAAAGCCCGGGAAGCGGGGACGCTGGAGAATTCAACGAGAAACACAAGCTGTGGCAAAGGGCAGCAGGGATATTTCACACAGCAGTGGTTATTTCAAGCTTTCTGCTTCCAGGACACCCTTGTTAGTGGTGAAAGAGGCAAACATTGGGGCTTCTGGGTTTGCATTAAAAGGAACCCACCTGAAAAAATTACTTAATAGATGTCGCACACATCCATTGTTTGCTAAGGAGCCCATTGGGCTGTCCTATCCCCAGGACCACTGTGCATTGTGGATCCCAGAGAATTTTTCAGGGCGCATAGGCAGTTCATATGGAGTGATGGGGAGATTTTTTTATTATTTTTATTATTATTATTATTATTATTATTATTATTTATTATTATTATTATTATTATTATTATTATATTATTATTATTATTATTATTTAATACTACTGCTACTAATTTTGTATACTGTCTTTCACATACATTTCTCCCAACATTTCTCCAAAGAAAATAGGGACGTCCAATTCCATAATGATAATTTTAATATTTATATCCTACTCATCTTTCCCCAGTCACTCTGGGCAGCTTCCAACATGTATAAAAACATAATAAGAACATTAAACATTTGAAAAAACCTTCCCTATAAAGGATTGCCTTCAGATGGCTTGGAAGGTCAGATAATTCCATACCCTCCAACATTTCCCCGATGAAAATACGGACATCCTAAGGAAAAGTGGGACATTCCAGGGTCAAATCAGAAACCGGGATGGCTTCTCTAAGTCTGGGACTGTCCCTGGAAAATAGGGACACTTGGAGGGTCTGCTTTCATCTAAACATCTCATCTCAGGGTGGTTTCACAGCATAAAAATACAAAATAAAAAACACAAAATGTATAACAAAACAGGAATGAAATGCTGGATAGCTCAGTTGGTTAGAGCATGGTCCTGATAATGCCAAGGTTGCAAATTTGATCCCCGTATGGAACAGTGGCATATTCCTGTATTGCAGGGGTTGGACTAGGTCAGGGGTTAAATAATAATAATAATAATAATTTATTATTTGTACCCCGCCCATCTGGCTGGGTTTCCCCAGCCACTCTGGGCGGCTTCCATAGAAAACCAACAATACACTAAAATATCACAGATTAAAAACTTCCCTGAACAGGGCTGCCTTAAGATGTCTTCTGAATGTCAGGTAGTTATTTATCGCTTTGACATCCAATGGGAGGGCGTTCCACAGGGCAGGCGCCACTACCGAGAAGGCCCTCTGCCTGGTTCCCTGTAGCTTTGCTTCTCGCAATGAGGGAACCGCCAGAAGGCCCTCGGCGCTGGACCTCAGCGTCCGGGCAGAACGATGGGGGTGGAGACGCTCCTTCAGGTATACTGGGCTGAGGCCGTTTAGGGCTTTAAAGGTCAACACCAGCACTTTGAATTGTGCTCGGAAACGTACTGGGAGCCAATGTAGGTCTTTCAAGACCGGTGTTATGTGGTCTCGGCGGCCGCCCCCAGTCACCAGTCTAGCTGCCGCATTCTGGATTAGTTGTAGTTTCCGAGTCACCTTCAAAGGTAGCCCCACGTAGAGCGCATTGCAGTAGTCCAAGCGGGAGATAACCAGAGCATGCACCACTCTGGCGAGACAGTCCGCGGGCAGGTAGGGTCTCAGCCTGCGTACCAGGTGGAGTTGGTAGACAGCTGCCCTGGACACAGAATTGACCTGCGCCTCCATGGGCAGCTGTGAGTCCAAAATGACTCCCAGGCTGCGCACCTGGTCCTTCAGGGGCACAGTTACCCTATTCAGGACCAGGGAGTCCTCCACACCAGCCCGCCCCCTGTCCCCCAAAAACAGTACTTCTGTTAAAGCTATGGTTTTCCCAGTAGTGATGTATGGAAGTGACAGCTGCACCATAAAGAAGGCTGATCGCCAAAGAATTGATGCTTTTGAATTATGGTGCTGGAGGAGACTCTTGAGAGTCCCATGGACTGCAAGAAGATCAAACCTATCCATTCTGAAGGAAATCAGCCCTGAGTGCTCACTGGAAGGACAGATCCTGAAGCTGAGGCTCCAATACTTTGGCCACCTCATGAGAAGAGAAGACTCCCTGGAAAAGACCCTGATGTTGGGAAAGATAGAGGGCACAAGGAGAAGGGGATGACAGAGGACAAGATGGTTGGACAGTGTTCTCGAAGCTACAAACATGAGTCTGACCAAACTGCGGAAGGCAGTGGAAGACAGGAGTGCCTGGAGTGCTCTGGTCCATGGGGTCACGAAGAGTTGGACACGACTAAATGACTAAACAACAACAACAACAAGGCAACCTAAGGCCCATGGGCCACAAGCAGCCTACTGGAGTCATTTAACCGGCCCATGAGCCACCCCCGAACTGAGCCACCCACTCAGCAAGTCCCTGTGCACTACACTAAACCAGCACAGCACAGCGCGGGGACCCGCTTCTGCAGTGCCGGAAATCGCATCTGTGCATGCTCAGACGCCGAAAATCACGTCTGCGCAGATGCTGGAAATTGCAGCCCTGCACGCAATCCGGCCCACGGAGGGATCTCCGCTGGAGTGAACCGGCCCAGGCTAGGAAAACCTTGCCGACCCCTGGACTAGGTAATCTCTTCTTGTGTTGCCACCGTTTGGACCTCATATGGATGAGGCACAAGGAGAAGGGCCTCAGAGTATGATCTCAGGGTACAGGCTGGTTCATATGGAAGAAGGCGGTCCTTGAGGTTTTGCGGTCTTGGGCCATTTAAGGCTTTATAGGTCAAAACCAGCACTTTGAATTGGGCCTGGAAGCGAATTGACACTGGCCAGGTGGCCTTGGCCCAGGATACCTGAAGGAGCGTCTCCACCCCCATCGTTCTGCCCAGACGCTGAAATCCAGCTCCGAGGGCCTTCTAGCTGTTCCCTCGCTACGAGAAGCAAAGCTACAGGGAACCGGGCAGAGGGCCTTCTCGGTAGTGGCGCCTGCCCTGTGGAATGCCCTCCGATCAGATGTCAAGGAGATAAACAACTACCTGACTTTTAGAAGACATCTGAAGGCAGCCCTGTTTAGGGAAGTTTTTAATATTTGAAGTTTTATCGGTTTTTAATATTGTGTTGGGAGCCGCCCAGAGTGGCTGGGGAAACCCAACCAGATGGGCAGGGTATAAATAATAAATTATTATTACTATTATGAATAGTAATAAATAATAAATTATTATTACTATTACTATTATTTCCAGCAAGTTCTAGTTCTTTCCTGTTTAATTTTGTTTTTACCAATTTTATCCTCTTCACCCCAGTGGGAGGGTTGTTCTGAACCAGACCCTCCTCCACTTCTGCAGGCTTTCCTCCCACAATCAGTTTAAAAGCTGCTATGCCACCTTCTTGATTCTAAACACTGACAACCTGGTTCCATCCTGGCTCAAGTGGAACGCGTCCCTTTGAGGGCATGTCCCAAAAGGTTCTCTAGTGCCTAGTGAACCCAACACCACCCCCCTGTAACACCATTATGTCATCCACACATTAAGACCGCAAAGCTGTGCCTGTCTAGCTGTGGGTTCCCTGTGTATCAAACTGGTAGCATTTCAGAGAAAGCTACCTTAGAAGTCTTGGCTTTCAACACCTTAGGTAAAGGTAAAGGGACCCCTGATGACTCTGGGGTTGCGGCGCTCATCTTGCTTTACTGGCCGGTATACAGCTTCTGGGTCATGTGGCCAGCATGACTAAGCCACTTCTGGCGAACCAGAGCAGCGCACGGAAACGCCGTTTACCTTCCCGCCGGAGCGGTACCTACTTATCTACTTGCACTTTGATGTGCTTTCGAACTGCTAGGTTGGCAGGAGCAGGGACCGAGCAATGGGAGCTCACCCCGTCATGGGATTCGAACCGCCGACCTTCTGATCGGCAAGCCCTAGGCTCTGTGGTTTAACTCGCAGCTCCACCCGCATCCCTTTCGGCACCTTACCTATTAGCTTAAAGTTTGCTTCCAACAACACACGACTACATTTCTTCATTTCACTGGTGCCAATGTGTACCAGAACCACAGACTTTTCCCCAGCGCTATCTACAGCTGTTTTCAGACTACAATTTTTGCCATCCCTGACTGCTGGGCAGCTAGCTAGGGATGATGGTAGTTGTAGTCCAAGTTTGGGAAGCCCTGATCTAGATGATGGGTGAATTGCCTGCCTGGCACAAAGGCAGAAGTTGCCCACCACAGACCCAGCTTTCTATGTTCCTTAATGGCCAAATCACCCATGATCAGGATCTCTCCACCCACTGGAGAGGTGTCCTCAGCACGAGAGTATAGCTGACTTTGATAGTTCCTTGCAGCCAAATTCCCAAAAGTAAGAATTTACAAAGGGGGATAGAGTCGCATCATCAGGATTAATTCCTTGGGGAAGAGAACTTTCTTCCTTAGAGAGTGTCCTTCCTTCCTTCCTTCCTTCCTTCCTTCCTTCTTTCCTCCCTCCCTCCCTCCCTCCCTCCTTCCCTTTCTTTCCCAAACCTGACAAGTTTGCTGTCTGTGGAAGTTGCAGTGTTTTGGAAATGGACTTGAATGAGCAGGATCTTCTTAGCACAGAGTTTAATTCCTCATATGTGACGTTTGCAGCTACAATTCTTTATGCAAAACAATGGAGACAAAGCAAAATTCATTCATTCATTCATGAAGGAGTGAACTAGGAAAGAGTTAAGGAAAGTAGACAAAGAATTGGTTTTCTAAAAAAAAAAACAACGAGAAAAATACATCCTTCTGTTAAGTTCTGAAAAGATCGGAATTGAAGTATTATAAATGCGATAAATTGCTTTCCTTTATTGTAATGCTGCTTTGATTTCCTACTTTTGTCGTGAATTGCCAGGCTTTAAGGGAAATTATGAATAAATAAAAACCCACAAATGTGGGGAGAAAAAGAAAATCAAAATGTGTTCCAGTAATTTGATGAACCCTGAATATTTGGATGAGAGGAAGATTAAATCATGTGAGGGTTGTTGTTGCTTAAAAAAGAGAGAGAGAGATTATTTTTATATAACTTTGTGAGAATCACAGCCAGTAAATAATAACACTGCTTATAATCAGGGTTCTGGGACGTGAAGCACAGCCCTGCTAGATCAGGCTGAAATTCAGTAGATGCTGTACTGTGTTCTGTTTCCAATGAGGGTCAGCCAGATGTCCAGCAGGACATGAAGGTGATGCCCATCATAGAATTGTAGAGTTGAAAGGGACCCCAAGGGTCATCTAGTCCAACCCCCTGCAATGCAGGAATATGCAGCTGTCCCATGTAGAGATTGAACTTGCGACCTTGGTGTTATCAGCACTATGCTCTAACCAGCTGAGCTATCCAGTAGTGGCGTGATGATAATAATAATAATAATAATAATAATAATAATAATAATAATAATTTATTATTTATACCCCGCCCATCTGGCTGGGCTTCCCAGCCACTCTGGGTAGCTTCCAACAAAATATTAAAATACAGTAATGCATCAAACATTAAAAGCTTCCCTAAACAGGGCTGCCTTCAGATGTCTTCTAAAAGTCTGGTAGTTGTTTTTCTCTTTGACATCTGATGGGAGGGCGTTCCACAGGGTGGGTGCCACTACCGAGAAGGCCCTCTGCCTGGTTCCCTGTAACCTGGCTTCTCGCAGCGAGGGAACCACCAGAAGGCCCTTGGCGCTGGACCTCAATATCTGGGCAGAATGATGGGGATGGAGACGCTCCTTCAGGTATACTGGACCGAGGCCGTTTAGGGCTTTAAAGGTCAGCACCAACACTTTGAATTGTGCTCGGAAACGTACTGGGAGCCAGTGTAGGTCTTTCAAGACTGGTGTTATGTGGTCTCGGCAGCCTCTCCCAGTCACCAGTCTAGCTGCCTCATTCTGGATTAGTTGTAGTTTCCGGGTCACCTTCAAAGGTAGCCCCACATAGAGCACATTGCAGTAGTCCAAGTGAGAGATAACCAGTGCATGCACCACTCTGATGAGACAGTCTGCGGGCAGGTAGGGTCTCAGCCTGTATGCCAGATGGAGCTGGTAAACAGCCGCCCTGGACACAGAATTGACCTGCGCCTCCATGGACAGCTATGAGTCCAAAATGACTCCCAGGCTGTGCACCTGGTCCTTCAGGGGCACAGTTACCCCATTCAGGACCAGGGAGTCCTCCACACCCTCCCGCCTCCTCTCCCCCCAGAACAGTACTTCTGTCTTGTCAGGATTCAGCCTCAATCTGTTAGCTGCCATCCATCCTCCAATTGCCTCCAGACACTCACACAGGACATTCACCGCCTTCACTGGTTCTGATTTGAAAGAGAAGTAGAGCTGGGTATCATCCGCATATTGATGGACACCCAACCCAAACCCCCTGATGATCTCTCCCAGCGGCTGCATGTAGATGTTGAAAAGCATGGGGGAGAGGACAGAACCCTGAGGCACCCACAAGCGAGAGCCCAGAGGTCTGAACACTCATCCCCCACCACCACCACTTTCTGGACACGGCCATAAGGAAAGGTTGCCTGGTGGATCAGGCCCATGGCCCAGTCATTCTAGCATGCTGTTCTCAGAATGGTCAACCAGATGCCTATGGGAAGTATTCAAGGAAGAGAGCACTCTCCCTACTTGTGACTCCCGAGAAATATGTGGCCCCCAAACAGCGGAGGAAGAACATAGGCACCAACAAGGCCATCGATAGCCTTATTATCATCCATTAATTATTTCATCCCACCAGTTGTTGGTTCCTGCAATAGCAGCAGCAGGAGTATTGCATAGCTCTAATATATACAAACATTCTCTTGATTCCTTGATGACTTTGGCATCTGTTGCTTAAATGATTCCTTGTTCGTACAACAACCAACTAATCCTTCCTCTCTCTTTGTAGTTATGTTATTTCTGTTGGCCTTTATTGTTTTTGCTTTCTAATACAGCACAAAGGTTGGGGGGGGGTTTGGGGGGGGAGCCCCATTAGCCAATTTACCTCCAGGCCTGCCAATGCAAAGCAACCTTCCATCCAAATAATATTGGTTGGAAGCAGAGCTTTGCATAAGTGGTTTGGACAATTGCTCCGTTTTCCTAATTACTTTTAGGATTAATAATTAAACAGGAAGGCCATTCTCCCCCGGACAGCAATTTTCTGGAATCGCGTACGGAACGGGCGGTAAATTAATAAATAATATCTCCTTGGCTCGTAGAGCTCCAATCGTGGCTGAGTGCTTGAAAAAGAAAAGGGAAAGAACTGTTGGCATCTGCAAATGACAATTCAATATTTTAATAATAATAAAATGCTATTAGTACGAATGATCCCGCAAAAGTTGTTTTTCCAGGGGAAAACCCCAGCATGGAACCATGAGTCCAATTTAATAGAAAATGTTAATGCTACCGTCATTAATAGAATCCTATGCATATTTAGAAGCAAGCCCCACTGTGTTCAATTATGCTTCCTCCCAACTAAGTGTCTCTCAGATTGCTGCCTCCGGGTGAGGGTGGGGGAAGGGGTTGGCCACATCCATGCCGTACATTTAAAGCACCGTTGTGCTCCTTTAACAGTCACGGCTCCCCCCCCCCAAGAATCATGGGAACTGTAGTTTGCCAAGGGTACTGACCTCACAGACCTAGAGTTCCTGGCACCTTTAACAAACTGCAGTTCCCAGGGGTCTCCCAGGCTGCTGAAAGAGTGCTTTAAGGATTTCAGAGAGGGGGGTGTGCAGAAAGAGAGAGAAAGAGATAGCCCCATTATTTGGGGGATCTGACCCAGCTCGCTGCTAGACTGTATCTTCTGAGAGATTACCCCTAAATGCACACAGCCTTTGATGGAAGAAAAGCTTCTCTGCTCCCACTCGAGAGAGAATGGTGCTACATTCAGAATATATAGCTAGGCCTTTATTTCACTGCAAATTAAATCAGCTCACCTTCCCTCTTTTGTTATTGTACCTCCCAGGGGCATAGTGTGCCCCCCCCCAGGGCTGCATCTCCTGCTGCTGGTGTGTGTGTGTGTGTGTGTGTGTGTGTGTGTGTGTGTGTCTGGGCCCCAGATGCAGAACTGGCCTTGCTGCCGTGTCCCTGGTCCCCTTACTGAATAATAATAATAATAATAATAATAATAATAATAATAATAATATAATTTATTATTTGTACCCTGCCCATCTGGCTGGGTTTCCCCAGCCACTCTCGGCAGCTTCCAACAAAGATTTAAAATGCATTAAAATGTCACGCATTAAAAACTACCCTAAACAGCGCTGCCTTCAGATGTCTTCTAAATGTCAAGTAGTTGTTTGTCTCTTTGACATCTGATGGGAGGGTGTTCCACAGGGTGGGCGCTACTGCCGAGAAGGCCCTCTGCCTGGTTCCCTGTAGCTTGCTTCTTGCTGCGAGGGAACAGCCAGAAGGCCCTCGGAGCTGGATCTCAGCGCCTGGGCAGAACGATGGGGGTGGAGAAGCTCCTTCAGGTATCCTGGGCCGAGGCCACCTGCAACCTCACTTCTCGCAGGTAGATAACCACCAGAATAAGGTTACCAGATGTCCCCGTTTCCCAGGGACAGTCCCCAGATTTACAAATCAGTCCCCACACAAAATCCATTGAAGTTGAAAAGTGTTCCCAAATTCATTGAAAAAAATCTGGTAACCTTACGCCAGAAGGCCCTCGGAGCTGGACCTCAGTGTCCGGGCTGAACGATGGGGGTGGAGATGCTCCTTCAAGTATACTGGGCCGAGGCCGTTACTTTTACCTTTACTTTTCTAATGTTCTTATGTTATATTCTTTAAAATGAAGATATTTGTGAAAATAACATGCAGAAATGCATTGCGCTAGGGGAAATTGCTTGCCCAAAATGTGCGTATTAGGGGAAAATGTGCACTAAAGTGCCGATGAATTTTCATGAGAACTTTTTTACATATTAAAAAAAGCATTGCAAACTGATGCAGGAATATGGGGAACTGAACTTAAGATGAGAAAAAACGAGAAACGTATATTGACAGGTTCCACCATCCCTTGTTCCTGAGACCACAATTAAGCTGCAAAATGCTTTCTGGTGTATTTCCCCGCAAAGTGAGCGGGGACTCTGATGGGCAAACTCAAGCCAAGAGGGTAGCATAACCAGCTACAATTAGCATTTTATTTTCATCTCCTACCAAGCAAACTTTCCTGCACCTTCCCACAAAGCGAGCCACAAAAAGCTAAATCGATCAGAACGAGTAATGGTTTAGCTCACAGGCAGGCCTATAATGAAGTCTAGGAACATTATCCCTTTCCTCTGCATGTTTGCTCAAAGGATGGATCCTATCACTAGGGGACAAGGTTGTGTAAGGGGGGTGGGTATCTCTTTTTCACTCCAAATGGGTGATAAAAGCTTATCACCTCCAAGGGGAATGCTGGCCCAGGCTCTGGTGTGTGTGTTGGGGGGTGAGGATTCTATCTCAGCCTTCCAGATGTTGCTTCCCTTTGCCTTGAAGTAAATGGAATATAAATAAAGCAGCCAACATGTGGATATCACATTATGTAAATGGCAGAGAGGAGGCCCCGAAAAATACATCACCAAGTGAGCTTTCAGCTGAGACCTGAATTAATCAGCTCAGAATCACCACTGCATCAGAGCCCTTGCTGCTTTCTGCTTACAGGGGCTTAGTTATGATAGACGTTTATATATCTATGAAACTGCCTTATACCAAGCGAGATGATCGGTCCGTCTAGCTGAGAACTGTCAAACACGGTTTGGCATCCGTCTGTCTGGGGAGATGAGGGAGGAGGGCGCCTTTGGGGATGATGTCAAACTGTTGGGAGGTTGCAGCGCCTGCTGTGGCTGTAGAAACTGATACAGGAGAGACATGTTTTGTTGCAGCTGGGGCAGATGAAGGTGTCCAGTTGTGGTCTGCAGATGTGCTACCACGTTTCTTCTCTCTGTGCTCCTCCCAGAAGTCATTCCTCCTCTGGTCACTGGCTGTCTGTCTCCAGGCAGTGCAGGGTTGATGTCACCAGCCTTCATGTCATGTCTGCAGAGTTGCTGGCTGAGGCTGATGGGAGTTGGAGTCTGAGAACATCTTGAGGACCACAAATTCCCCACCCCTGCCTTACATGCTAAGCACTGAACAAAGAGCTCGACATCCCCCAGCCACTTCCTTTCTTGCCCAGAGGAACTACGTTTTTTGAACCGGCTACAGTTAAAGATGATTTCCTTTCATGTCAATTGTAAGAATGAAAAATTAGTGGTTAGACTGACTGCTTCCTCTGCAAAAAAAAATAAAAAAATGAGTGCTTTATTCAACAGTATTCTACCACCCCTTTAATGATTATACTTACTTTCCCCCAGCTCAGAGAAGAACTTTCGTTGTTAATGAAAGACCTCAAATGGTCTTAAAGTATCATAACACATCTTAAAAGCTAGAGGGGATTTTAAGGTGCAAAAACACCTGCTTTTCTTCTGAGGGGGAAATGGACAGAACAATATGAGCAATACTCCTTGTATTTTCCAATCACACTATATATATATATATATATATATATATATATATATATATATATATGTATGTATCTATCTACTGTTTTTATTAATGTGACGCAAAGAAGCCTGCCGTGAGTTGCTAAATTAGTATTTTGTCAAACCGAACAAACTTTCGAGTTTTATCACAGCTCTGCAGAACTTGGCAGACAGAACTTCAGCTCCTATAACAACCTGCAATGGTTTCATCGTCTATGGCGTGGCTGAGAGTGTCATCCATGCCATTGAGAAGATGTATAAGCAACACGCAGACCAGTATACTAGATAGCACTGTAATTATTATTGCATAATATACATGATTTGGTACAACAAAAGCAAAATGTGTGCACTTGTAAATTCTCTAAAATATTTGAAATCAATTGAGCACACGTCTGTCAATCTTTGAAGGTCCGAAGAAGTATAATAAGTCTATGGTTGAAATAAAGTAATAGATGCTATCCTGTGGGCTAAGCGGTAAAACTTTTTTAGGCGTTCATGGTGCCAAAGTAGTAAGTGAATAACAACGGACAGTGATGGCGGATAATCTGACTGTTTCGCTTGAATCTTCTTCAGCACAACTACAAAAGAATTCAAGTATGAAACAATGACCTGGCTACAGTGGTACCTCGGGTTACATACGCTTCAGGTTACATACGCTTCAGGTTACAGCCTCCCCTAACCCAGAAATAGTGCTTCAGGTTAAGAACTTTGCTTCAGGATGAGAACAGAAATTGTGCTCCTGCGGTGCGGTAGCAGCAAGAGGCCCCATTAGCTAAAGTGGTGCTTCAGGTTAAGAACAGTTTCAGGTTAAGTACGGACCACCGGAACGAATGAAGTACTTAACCCGAGGTACCACTATACATGAAAACTATATAAACTTTACACATTACAATCCATATGCTACAACTACAATAAGAACAACAAAGGTACATACCCCATAGGTTAGAAAAATGCACAAGGAGCAGTGGTCGTGAGGATATGTGTAAAGTTTATATAGTTTTCATGTACACAGGTCATTGTTTCATACGATCCGGGATCCCTATCTAGTATACCGGTCTGCGTGTTGCTTGTATTGTTTGTTGTGTTAAGTTTGCAACACAGGGGTTTGTTGTTCTGTACTGAGAAGATGTATAGCAAAGCTGGCACAAGCGCATGAGGAACCCTCAGGGAGGACTATAGCTCAATGCTAGGACACATGCTCTGCATGCAGAAGGTCCCAGATTTGGTTCCCAACCTTGATGGCATCCGCCTGTCTCAAAAGGCAAGAGAGTGCACCTCTGGAGGTGAAGTCAAACCGTTGGAGAATCCCAGAGCCTGCTGTGGCTACGGAGACAAGTAACTCGTAACTGCTTGTTCCGTGTTGTTTTTGCTGTGTTAGAAGCACTGAAGTGACCTCCTCTGGGGCGCATAGGAGCCAGCTCCTAGGGGGCGAGGTCCCTTCGGCCTCCCCACTAAAATATTTGAGGGGGCCAGCCCCCCTCCCAAACTGATGGGCCTTGCCACTGAAATGGTGTGGGTGGGTGTGCTTTGTCATAAGATGGATTATATGGAGTGGGGCTTTCCTAGGCTCCCCAATGTTTTATTCAAGTTGGCGCCGCTGCCGGAGAGCAAGCCTGGGCAGTGTGTACAGTTGAACCTCGGGTTAAGTACTTAATTCGTTCCGGAGGTCCATTCTTAACCTGAAACTGTTCTGAACCTGAAGCACCACTTTAGCTAATGGGGCCTCCTGCTGCTGCCGAACCGCCGGAGCACGATTTCTGTTCTCATCCTGAAGCAAAGTTCTTAACCTGAAGCACTATTTCTGGGTTAGCGGAGTCTGTAACCTGAAGCGTCTGTAACCTGAAGCATCTGTAACCCAAGGGACCACTGTATGGAGGTCCTGGGCTGCCCAGAGCAAGATACCACACACACACACACACACACACACACACACACAAACACACACATTGGCCTCACTGGTGTGGTCCAAAGGAAAGCAGAGCAATACGTTTAGCACCAGCTTTGCTGCAGAAGTTTCCAGAAGGAAGGCACCATCCAACTGTCTTAGGGACTCCACACCAGATTTGTGGAGGGTTTACTCCTAAGCATTTTCTTCTCCCAAAGATATCCCACAAGGCAGCAGAGGATTACCACCAAAGTTTTCCTTCTCCTAGCTGTATTACTACAAAGGAATTTCAGAAATAGACTGGAAAGAGAAGCTGCTGAATTGCAACTCATTACCAAACTTAAAACCATGGAGAGACCTGGTCTGAACAAAGACATTGGATTCTTATCTCATTATACATGACAAAGCCATTTTTCACCTTCTCACCCCTTGCTTTTTCCTGTAAGACCTATTGCAGTCGTTAAGAGTCGTCAACAGGCTCATCACAGCTATCTGCCAATCACCCATTCCCACCACCCTTCTGAGTAATACCCCTCCCCACCTTCTCACTATATAGAAGGATCTGGCAACTTCTGTTTCAGTGTATCTGAAGAAGTGTGCATGCACACGAAAGCTCATACCAAGAACTAACTTAGTTGGTCTTTAAGGTGCTACTGGAAGGAAAAAAATTTATTTTTTTGTTTTGACTATGGCAGACCAACACGGCTACCTATCTGTTCCTTCTCCTTGATAGGCTACTTTCCCAGGCGGATGAGCCCCATCTGCCCCTCGCTTCCCTCCGCAACACATGCAGAAATTGCTTTCTTGACCGTTGGACCAATATGGTCTCATCCAGTCAATCCACCATAGTCTGTCTTCACATGGAGGGGAGGCCCCTAACTCACCCAGGGGTTGAGACCCATTGGCTACCCTTACCTGGTTTAGAGAACAAATTGAAGCTGTGTCCGGAGTGTGGCCACTGTCACATGCTCACATCTTCCAAGAGCCACAGGCTTCTAGACTCTGATAATCTGATCAGAGATCAACTCTGATCATCTTTGGCATGGTGGCCATGATAGCTAGGAATTTGAAGGCCCACCCAACATTGAAGGCCACCACATTGACTTCCCTTGGTCTACACTATGAGTGGATCTCCATGATTTCAGGCAGAGGATGCCGGGAATCAAACTAGGGACCTTCTGCATGCTGTAGTAGAGCTGCAATCCTTCATCATGTGTCTTAATTCCTTTGGAGGATGGATGGCGGTTGGAGGATGGATGGCGGCTAACAGATTGAGGTTGAATCCTGACAAGACAGAAGTACTGTTTTTGGGGGACAGGAGGCGGGCAGGTGTGGAGGATTCCCTGGTCCTGAATGGGGTACTGTGCCCCTGAAGGACCAGGTGCGCAGCCTGGGAGTCATTTTGGACTCACAGCTGTCCATGGAGGCACAGGTCAAATCTGTGTCCAGGGCAGTTGTTTACCAGCTCCATCTGGTACGTAGGCTGAGACCCTATCTGCCTGCGGACTGTATCGCCAGAGTGGTGCATGCTCTGGTTATCTCCCGCTTGGACTACTGCAATGCACTCTACGTGGGGCTACCTTTGAAGGTGATTCGGAAACTACAACTAATCCAGAATGCGGCAGCTAGACTGGTGACTGGGGGCGGCCGCCGAGACCATATAACACCGGTCTTGAAAGACCTACATTGGCTCCCAGTACGTTTCCGAGCACAATTCAAAGTGTTGGTGCTGACCTTTGAAGCCCTAAACGGCCTCGGTCCAGTATACCTGAAGGAGCGTCTCCACCCCCATCGTTCTGCCCGGACGCTGAGGTCCAGCGCCGAGGGCCTTCTGGCGGTTCCCTCATTGCGAGAAGCAAAGCTACAGGGAACCAGGCAGAGGGCCTTCTCGGTAGTGGCGCCCGCCCTGTGGAACGCCCTTCCAGCAGATGTCAAAGCGATAAACAACTACCTGACATTCAGAAGACATCTTAAGGCAGCCCTGTTCAGGGAAGTTTTTAACGTGTGATATTTTACTGTATTTTTGGTTTCTATGGAAGCCGCCCAGAGTGGCTGGGGAGGCCCAGCCAGATGGGCGGGGTATAAATAATAAATTATTATTATTATTATTATTATTATTATTATTATTATTATGTATCCACAACTCGCTTTCTTTCAGTCCCTTCTCCTTGGTAGGCTGATCCTCCTCTTTAAGGCCTTTGGCTGACCTCAACTTTATTCTTTTATCCACTAACCTAATCTTTTTCCTGCAAGCTACCGGGTCCCGTGTGTGTTTCCCCTCCTTTCCTCACTTCAAACAGAGGTTCTTTATTACATGTGCATTCCCTCCCCCCTCACTTCCCTTGAACCAGGTCAGCAAGGAGGTTCCCTGTGATGTCATCTTGCCTACATCTAGTTCCTTGCATTTTTCATCCGTTGACAGGGAAACACAGTTCCGCAACTTCCTTTTGTCAGGAGAGATAAGGACCTGAGGGCTAGGCAGCCGTTGCTCTCTGCAAATATTTGACTGCCCTCTCTTTTGGGAAGGGGTGCTGGCTGCATGCCCAGATCAGTTTCGTAAGCCTCACGAAACAAAACAATAAACATGCACTTGCAGAGCTCACAAACAAAGGTGAAAGCTGCTGGTTTTAGGAACGGACTTACCATTCTCGCCATCAATTCACAGGTTAGTCACATTCATTCATTAGCTTTGAGGCCCACTGTGGTTTGGCAAAGATCCAAGCCTTTGGATGAAGGCCAAGCTGGAAGTTAGATAGATAGCTGAGAGATGTCTACAGCCATACTACCCTGAACACGCCCAATCTCGTCTGATCTCGGAAGCTGAGCAAGGTCAGGCCTGGTTTGTACTTTGATGGGAGACAGTCAAGAGATAGTATTTATTTATTTCCTCTCTGAAATGCTTCCTGTGGAACATCCCCAAGCAATTTTGCAATACAGTCGTATCTTGGAAGTCGAACAGAATCTGTTCCAGAAGTGCATTCGACTTCCAAAACATTTGGTAACCAATGCAGGAAGCTCCTGCAGCCACTCATTTTTGGCTTCCAAAAATCGTTCGGAAACCGTAATACTCACTTCCAGGTTTCAATTGTTCAGGAGCCGATTTGTTCGGGAGCCGCGGCGTTTGAGATCCAAGGTACAACTGTACAATAAAGATTGTACCTAAAACAATTGCCTATATTGTATAAGACAGTGCTTGAATCTCTTTGAAGAGAACTGCCCTTCAAGATGGGGTTTCTTTTCTGATCCCCTTCCAGCCAGGGCTTTCCGGTCTTCTTCAACACGCCTCCTCCGAGTTTGCTCAGCGTGCAAGCGGTCATCTCCTCCTCCATCCGCTCAGTTTCTCATTAACCCTGAAGGGAGTTTCATGAATGGGGAGGGGATCACAGTGGAGAGTTAGGGCGGTGCTGCGGAGTGGAGTCAATTGTTAACAGAAGATAAACCGAAAGCCTAAGCCCACTTGCGATGAGATTTTAGTCACTCCAGCAGCATCACCTTTGAACAAGGGTTAACCGCTGGGAAACATGTGGTTTTGGTCATTAGCTTCACACTTTGCACTCTGATTCTATGAATGAATGAATGAAACCTTCCACAGTCATTCTGCCAGCATGACTTATTCAGCCCCAAATGAGTAGAAGAGAGCTTAATCCTTCCTCCCCCCTTTTTTTAACCTCTCATCAGGTGTGTGGCCAGGTGAGGAGCTGAGATGTGGCCATGTTGCACTGAGCCCCAGATCTCTTGCCCCCTCCTCTCTATTTTAATTCGTTTTGTTTATTAGATCTTCAGTCGTGCAATAAAGAGGAGAGCAACCTATCTAGCAGATAAAGGAAATCACACAAATGTAATCCCCCTTTTAAATGTACTTCCATGTTTGCATCCTGCAAAGCACAGTGAGTCAGTCGCTCTCTGCATTTGTCCAGAGTTCTAGCTTTGTGCCTGCATATAAATACGTTTACATGTGCAAATGTTAGGGTATTAGAACTGGAAAATATATAAAATGCAGTGACATAAAGGTTAGTTTTGAAAGCCAAGAGGCAGGAGGGAAGGAAGTTGACAGGCTCTAAGGAGCCAAAGAAGTGGATAATAATGATGTGGTTGTATACGCTTAAATAGAAAATTAATAAAAATAATTTTTAAAAAAACTAAAACAAAATGAGGGGTGGATCGGGCAGTGGTAGAGCTATGGGTCCAGCCAATGGATGGCATTCAAATTAAGTTTCACTGGCAATTGCCCCACTGAAATGAAGGAACATAGAAAAGTTTGGTCCCTTGATTTCGGCAAGCCTTCCCTGTGTGTTTGGGGTGAGTACAGTGGTGCCCCGCAAGACGAATGCCTCGCAAGACGGAAAACTCACTAGATGAAAGGGTTTTCCATTTTATGAGCTGCTTCACAAGACGAATTTCCCTATGGGCTTGCTTCGCAAGACGAAAACGTCTTGCAAGTTTGTTTCCTTTTTCTTAACACCGTTAATACAGTTGCAACTTGACTTCGAGGAGCAACTCATAGAACGCAGTGTACATAGTAGCCTTTTTTGAGGTTTTTAAAGACTTTGGTGATTTTTGAAACTTTTCCAAAACTTCTTTTGCAGCCATTTGGTAAGTTAAGCTTTTAAAACTTTTTTTGGGGGGGTTGGATTTTGGGTTGGGGTGTTTGGAATTCAAGGACTTGGTGTTGGGGAGGGGTTTGCAAGAATCTGGAAGCTTGTGTGTGTGTTTTTCTGCATTTTTATGATTTTCTGTGACCATTGGGGCACTCTGCTGTTTTTTAAAAAAAATTCTGGATTTGAATTTCTGTGTGCTGGGTGACTGGGGGAACAGTTGGGGAGGGGTTTGCAAGAATCTGGAAGCTTGTGGTTTTTTTCTGCATTTTTATGATTTTCTGTGACCATTGGGGCACTCTCCTGTTTTTTAAAAAAAATTCTGGGTTTGAATTTTGAAATGCTCTTTACAGTATGTGTGACTTTAAAGAGCACTTAATAAACTCTTGTTGTACCAAATTTGGCTTTGTTTGGACTTTTTTTTACCATAGGAACCCATTAATCGATTTTCAATGCATTCCTATGGGATTTCGTGCTTCGCAAGACGAAAAATTCGCTAGACGAAAAAATTCACAGAACGAATTAATTTCGTCTTGCGAGGCACCACTGTAGTGTTAGGGGTGGGTAACATAGTTTGGAATACTTGAAGTATACATTTTAACCTTTCAAATTGCTGTAAGGTAAAGGTAAAGGGACCCCTGACCATTAGGTCCAGTCGTGACCGACTCTGGGGTTGCAGCGCTCATCTCGCTTTACTGGCTGAGGGAGCCGGCATACAGCTTCTGGGTCATGTGGCCAGCATGACAAAGCCGCTTCTGGCGAACCAGAGCAGCGCACGGAAACACCGTTTACCTTCCCGCTGGAGCGGTACCTATTTATCTACTTGCACTTGACGTGCTTTCGAACTGCTAGGTTGGCAGGAGCAGGGACCAAGCAACAGGAGCTCACCCCGTCGTGGGGATTCGAACCGCTGACGTTCTGATCAGCAAGTCCTAGGCTCTGTGGTTTAACCCACAGCGCCACCCATGTCCCTTCAAATTGCTGTAGATACAATGTATTCCTTCCTTTTAATGAGGTTGGAGCACATTATGTGTTATTTTACCATTTTTAAGATTATGCAAATGTTTGAAATATACACTGTGGCAAATAAACAATTTCTAAATACAGAAAAAGAAAAGTCTTCCCTGTGTGAAACTTAGCTGAATACCACCCAGAAGCCTTCTTATCTCAAAACAAACGAATTTGTCCCGGGTTCCTGCAGTTTCCATTTCCATTTCCCATTGGAGGCGAGGTGCCTTTTTAATGCCATTATGGGCGAGCTGATCATCTCTGTCAATCTCATTAAATATGTTTGTCATGATCCATAATTAAAAGGAAGTCCATTTCCCTCCCCGACCCCCCAGCCCTGCTTCCCGGCTCAGCTCCTTAAGGGCCCCTCTGCAGCGCTGGATGGAAATTAGAGAGCAAAGCTTTTCCTCCGGGTAACAGCAAGCCACAGAGATTGATGGCTTCCCATTTGCTCTTCCTCTGCGTTTTGCTATTACAAGAGCCTGAAAGTGAAAGGACTTGCTTTCTGTCCCTGGAACCAGATGCGCCCTTGGTGGGTGTGACTGTTTACAAGTCCAAGGAGCAGATGGGATGTCAGATGCCTCTAGGTCTTCTCTCTCTCTCTCTCTCTCTCTCTCTCTCTCTCTCTCTCTCTCTCTCTCTACATTTGCTTTCCCAGCTCCTTCTGCAGCTCCTACTCTTTCTTCCTCGCTCCCTTTCCTACGATCAGATGCTGATTGACCTAAATGTTTGCAGAATTCAAAACTCTCCCTCGAACAGCCCTGGAGGGAGCGCAGAAGGAAAAATCCCGATAGGCTGGTTCAAAAACTGGTTAGGTCACAAGCAGAGGGCCTCTTTGCATGCTGTAAAAATTCCCTGTGCAGAAGAAAAGAAATAGGGACGTGCAAGTGGTGTGTGAACCATTGCACATAGCAAGGGCACATGGCAGGTTTTGAATTCTTCCTACACTTTCTCAAGAGCCGTCACTAGCAAGAAGAAAAATCTCCCCAGGTGTTTAGTAGGTGAGGCAGCCACTGGGGTACCTTCTAGATGCTGTTGGGCTACCTCTCCCATCTTTCTTGACTGTTTATCTTGCTGGCGTGGGTTGATGGCAGTAGGAGTCTGACAGCATCATCATCATCATCATCATAATTTATTTATACCCCACCCTCCCCAGTCAAGATTGGGCTCAGGGCAGCTAACACCAGGTATAAAAACAATTGATTAAAATAAAACAAGATTAAAATACAACATTAAAATGCAGCCTCATTTTAGTAGAAACTCAAATCAAAAACTTTTGGGGGATGAAAATGTCAAATCTTCACCAAGGCCAACTATGCAGACTGGTCCTACATGGGCCAGAAAAAAGCCAGGGAAGTCCCCAAATAGGAGTTCCATCACAGAAAAAGAAAGGAAAAAGGAAAGGGGGGGATCAAGTTGATTCCAAGCCAAAGGCCAGGCGGAACAACTCTGTCTTACAGGCCCTGCGGAAAGAAATCACATCCTGCAGGGCCCTGGTCTCATGAGACAGAGCGTTCCACCAGGCCGGAGCCAGTGTTGAAAAGGCCCTGGCTCTGGTTGAGGCTAATCTGACTTCCTTAGGGCCGGGGGCCCTTGCTATTTATGGACCTTAAGGTCCTCTGCGGGGCATATCGGAAGAGGCGCTCCCATAGGTACGAGGGTCCTAGGCCGTGAAGGGCTTTAAAGGTCAAAACCAGCACCTTAAATCTGACCCTGTACTCCACCGGGAGCCAGTGCAGCTGGTAAAGCACTGGGTGAATATGCACCCATGGCAGAGACCCTGTGAGGAGCCTTGCTGCAGCATTCTGCACCTGCTGGAATTTCTGGGACAGCTCCAAGGGCAGCCCTGTGTAGAGCGAATTACAGTAGTCAAGCCTGGAGGTGAGCATTGCATGGATCACTGTGGCCAGGTTGGAGCGGGAAAGGTAAGGGACCAACTGCTTGATGTGGCGAAGGTGGAAAAATGTCGCCTTGGCTGTTGCTGTAACCTGCGCCTCCATGGAAAGGGAGGTGTCAAGGATTACACCCAAACTCTTAACGGAAGGCAATGGCACTAATCTGGCTACCCTTGGGGTAGAGCATGATCCCAAACTCAGTGGAAATCACAGGCACCATCTTCTCTTTGCCAGACCTACTGGAGATATGTGGGTTTGAACGTGAGACCTTCTGCATGTGACGCACTGAGCTAGGGCAGTTCACCATTATCGTTCCCATGCTATCTGTGCTATCTGTTTGAAAACACAGCTTGCAGGGAGTGATTTGGGGGGCAACCCCAGATTGGGCAGCTTCCTCTCTCCATCTCTGTACGCTTCCTCCACTCAGGCTCACAGCCTGTAGATCTTTGCCTTCTTCTCCCTGTGGGTGAAACAGCATCTTGGGGAGGGTGGTTTTGAGTTCGAAAACAACCAGAGGAGAAAGAGTGATGTGGCTAGTCAGCCTCCCCATGGAATCACAGCTGTATTATCCTACAATGATTTGGTATACAGTGGTACCTCGGGTTAAGTACTTAATTCGTTCTGGAGGTCTGTTCTTAACCTGAAACTGTTCTTAACCTGAAGCACCACTTTAGCTAATGGGGCCTCCTGCTGCTGCTGCACCACCACTGCACAATTTCTGTTCTCATCCTGAAGCAAAGTTCTTAACCCGAGGTACTATTTCTGGGTTAGCGGAGTCTGTAATCTGAAGCGTCTGTAACCTGAAGCGTATGTAACCCGAGGTACCACTGTATAGGCAAATCTGCCCATTTCACTCTGAAAATTTGAGGTTTCTCTACCAGTTCTTCGCAGTTCCGCATCAGTTTGCGATTTTTGTAAATTAAAAAAAGTCCTCACGAAAATGCACCAGTGTTTTAGTGATCATTGATGTATACACGTTTGTGTGCAACCATGCCTGCTGCGGACAATTTTGCAAAGTATTCCCCGCCCCAAAATTAATAGATTTTTATATGATATGCATCTCTGGGCATAATTTACCCCACTATGTACATCATTGTACGCATTATTGGGCTGGAGAACTGTGCTGGAAAATGCAGAAAAGTGCCAGTTTCGAAGTATGGCTCTCCCACCCGTACCCACAAGTGAAAAGGGTTGCAGCTCAGTGGTGGGGCATCTGCTTTGCATACAGAAGGTTCCAGGTTCAAATCCTGGCATCTCCAGGTCAGGCTGGGAGAGACCCATATCTCAAACCTGTAGAGCCATTCCTGGTCAATGTAGACAATACTGAGCTCGATGGACCAACCATCTCACTCAGCAAAAGGTGACATCTTCTTATGTTCCTCTGCTCTGACCCTCAGCCTGAGCAGGCTGCTTTGGGTCATAGAACTCCATATAATGTTCAGCTTGAGCCTCAAACACAGTTAGGGGCAGGAGGAAGAAAGATGAAGCAATGAGCTCTCAACTCAACTGGCAATCACTCAAGGTTTCATCAGCACTTGACACTATAAGTCAGGCCAAGAATAAGAAACTGGAATTGGGGCAGCCTTGAGCCAGCGATTCCTGTAAAATGTTCATTTTGTGTCACAAAAATAAAATGCACTGAACTGACTCCCCTTTTCTTCTTCTGAAAAAATACTTGTGTCCTTTTTACCAGGAATCTACCCGTCTCTCTTGTTTCAAAAGCAACAAGAGATGAAATGAGTTATCTGTACATTTTCAGTATGAATTTCGCCTGACTTGCATGCGTCGCTCAAGGTGGGTGAGAGTTGCAACGGGTGCTGTCCCCTCTTATAGGCTTCCCTGTTATCAGTCAATCTGCCATGCTTTTCATGCAAACCGCCTTGCACATGCAAGCACCAGAGAACATGGATTTATTGCTCATGCCCTTTCTCAACAGGGAGAGGGGAGAGGTTGTGGAGGAGGAGAGAGGCAAAGAAATTTTGGTCAGAACCTTCCCTGTGAAATTAAGCTATGAGCTCTCTTAATTGGGCCAGAGAGACAAAGTGTCAACCAATCTCCCCCTTTCTTTGCGACATGGGGCGGCGACGCTTAGCATTCCCCAGCCTCCAAGCTAAACCCCTAGCACAGCTACTATACGGGGCTCAGATTTGGACTGGTAACCACATTAGCACTTTGGAAGCTGTTCAATCAAAGTTTCTAAGGCAGATTTTTTCTGTACCACCTTGCGTCCCAAGCGCATCATTGAGACTGGAGGCAAGTTCAGTAGAAGTACGGACTTGGCAAAGATCTCTTAACTTCTGGCTCCGCCTAAACTCAAATAACCCCGGTTTACTATCCCTAGTACTTCAAGACTCCCATAAAAGTGCCTGGCTTAAAACCGTCTATCAAAAACTTCACTCTTGTGGCCTATCCCCACAACACCTACTCACTATGGGCCCCACTAAAGCAAACAGTCTAATTGCTCAACGTCTAAAAGATATCGAGCATCAGAACAACCTGGCCACTATAAGGAAATTCTGCCCTTGGTATGTTCAGTTTCCACCTCTCCATTTTGATTCTATGGCCCCATATCTGCACCAACTTAACATCCCAAAATACAGACGTGCTTTTACGCTTGCAAGACTGGATGTTTTCCATCTGCAGTACTTGAGGGTCGATTCCAAAAGATCCCGCCTGAGAAACGTCTTTGCCCCTGTGGAGATGGTAGCACCGAAACAGCGGCACACGTCCTCCTGTCCTGTACTCTCTACAAAGACCTGAGGAATGAGATCATCACCCCACTCGTACTAACCATCCCAGGGCGCTCAACCACTGCCACAATGTCCTTTCTTCTATCAGATCAAAATGAGCAGATAACAGCAAAGGTTGCTAGGTTCATAGCCGGGCAATCAGAATAAGGGCCACTAACTGACTGCAGATTCAGGACTTTAAATTGTGCTCTTATATCAAATTTCCTTTTCTGCGTATAGTGTAATGTTTTACGGTTGCTATGGCCATTGGCTAATGCGAATGAAGTTTATCTATCTTAGCATCCCCCAGCCTTATGATTTGTTGGTTGTCGTTCCTGGGAGCCAATGAGGTTATACTAGCATGTCCGAATATTCTGCTTTCCTCCCAAGAGTTTTAATACCCCTGGATGTGTATCCACAGGGCAGGAGGCAGTTCCCCCTCCCAACGAACCATAATCTCCATATTCCCAGCTTTCATGTTTTTAGAAAAGTTCCCAACATTTGCAGAACCTGAGAAATGAAGCTAAATATACAGTCAGGCATTATTCTCATTTTGGGCTGAGAGAGAAACTAACCAGTTTGACCGTTCAGTGTTTTATTCCCACCCTGGAAAAAAAATACTGTGGACACCCATGCTTATTTTATTTATTTCATAAAAATTATACATTGCTTGATTGTAACCTGGGGGGGGGGGCGGGGAGCCAACTTCAAAGCTCTGTACATAAAAGATATAACAATAACATTTCCAACAGGAACAATTAACAATAATTTTTAAGTCTTTCAGAAGGCTTTTAAAGAATGAACTGAAGACAGGTTAAAACTTGCATCAACTTTCCAAACATCTGCCTTCACTTGCCTAAACAAAAATGTTTTTAGCCGGCACCAAAGAAGAGTACGGTGAAAGCGCCTGGCTGACATCCATCTGCAGTGAGTTCCAATGTGCAAGTTTTTGCAAATTCAGAACAGGTATTATGTGGGAGCTGCAACAGTGCCCGTTCTGATCAAAGCTGTCACGTGGGCATAAATGGGGTTAGGCAATCTTGGGTTTTACACTGTTGGGAAGTCAACACAGTGCCAAGAGGTTTGTTCGATCAGCGCAAGAATATCTGCTTGCCCGGCAGAATGATCTTTCCTCTCTTACACCTACATGATGTCGCAGGGGTTCTCCTGAACCTCTAGACCAGCTTTGAGGGAGGCACAAGAAGGCATAGGGCAAAGTGAGTAGGGGGAAAGTCCCCACTGTGTGAGAGTCTTTCCAGCGGCTTCTGCTTCCCACTTAATTGAATCTGGTGCAAGATATTTTTAGTAGGGCTAAGTGGGCTGCTTCTTCTTTTTCCCGAAAGGGCCTCAAAGTTGCTTAGAGGAATGTACAGCACTGAACCAGGGCCTCATGTGCCGTTCCACACAGTCATCTGGGGCTCTGTAGACTTTTGCTTCTCCAAATCACAACCTCTTCACTGCGTATGATAAACAGCTTTTGAAACTCAGAGGAAATGAAAAAGCAGGTTGTCAAAGAAATAATAGTTTTCAGCTGAGACGATCATGTTTCCAGAGTCCTGTTTAAGGGGAAAACCCCGCCTTCCAGAACAGGTCTCTCTTACTTTAATCTCCTGTGACAGATAAAGTTAAATCCCCATGTAGCTTTATTTGTTTATCTATATACTATAGGTGTGCTGTTTCATAGCCAAACTGTGCCATTCTGATTCAATCCGTTATTTGAATCTGATCTTTCACCTCCTTTGACGATAATGGAGAATCTCAAAATGGCTGTAAGGGTGTGTGTGTTTTCCCCCTTCCCCTTTTCACATAAGTGGATGAAATTTGCAGGCAAAGTTGCTCCTCCAGTGCGGATCAAGCCAGGTCCATCCATTGGTTTTCATGCAGGGAACATTCAACTTTTATAGAATGGAAGAGTGGTTCTGCTCCAAGTAAACCCACTGGAATGAATGAACACGACAAAGTTTCAGTCTACTCTGAACACCATGCTGCCAGGATTGGGGGCAAACTGCAGACACCTAGTCCCTTCTAAGGCGACGGAGCCAGCACCTTTCAAAAATGTAAATGCAGCAATTCTTTGCAAAGGTCGAAGTTTACCATTTTGAGATGGGAAAATAGAAACCGCTTTGCCCCTCTTATTTGTTTTGAACTACAGTGGTACCTTGGGTTATATACGCTTCAGGTTACATACACTTCAGGTTATATACGCTTCAGGTTACAGACTCCGCTAACCCATAAATATTACCTCAGGTTAAGAACTTGGCTTCAGGATGAGAACAGAAATCGTGCAGCAGCGGCGCAGTGGCAGCAGGAGGCCCCATTAGCTAAAGTGGTGCTTCAGGTTAAGAACAGTTTCAGGTTAAGAACAGACCTCCTGAACGAATTAAGTTCTTAACCCGAGGTACTACTGTATCAGTTTGAAGACTGGGACAGTCTGGACAAATAGGTCATTTGTTTTATATGTAAAAACATCAACAGTTGGTGCTTACCAAACTTCTCTCTCTCTCTCTCTCTCTCTCTCTCTCTCTCTCTCTCTCTCTGTGTGTGTGTGTGTGTGTGTGTGTGTGTATGTCTCTATCTATCTGTCTCTATCTATCTGTCTATCTATCATCTATCTATCTATCTATCTATCTATCTATCTATCATCTATCTATCTAAATATATATTTTTAAAGCCTGTGAGATTCTGCTGCTGGCCATCACCACATCTGGGTGGGTTCTACAAAGAAGACCTGGAGGTGTAGCACATGAGTATGCAAACTAAGGCCTGCAGGCCAGATCAAGCCCAATTGCCTTCTGGATCCGGCCCACGGACAGTCCAGGAATTGCCGTATGGATTGCCAGCGCGTTCAATCTTTCCCTCTCCCTCACACGGCGGCAGTGCCTCCTCCCTGCCTCCCTCCTCCTGGCTTCTCCCCGCCCTGCCTAGAGGAGGAAGGCGGCTGGGCTTTGTTGGTGCCAGCAGCAGCAGCGCTTGAGCGGCCGCCATTTTAAGCAGCCCCTCTCCAGAGCCCTTTCACGCACCGCTCATTGTTCCTCCACCTCCGCCACCAACCCCTGCCACTCACATGACACAGGCAAGCAGCCACTGGGGCTCGTGGTACTCTTGCATCTTTCCTTCTTTTTCAAAATATAGTCCAGTCCCCCACAAGGCCTAAGGGACAGTGGACCAGCCCCCTGCTGAAAAAGTTTGCTGCCACTTGGTGTAGCACAATAGTGACAGAGAGTTTTTGAATGTGACAGCCGTGAATTCCAGGACAACAAATCATGCATGTCCACAGGGTTGCCATATTTCAAAAAGTGGAAATAAGTTGTTGAGCTTCAAATGGAAAAATTGAATTTTTTCATTATTATTTTTAAAGATTTTGTCAAAAAACGACACCGGGTTGCCATACATCCAGATTTTCCTGGATGTTTCAGTGATTTCCGCCCGGACACAACTTACGAGGGCCGTTTGCCAGCTATGTCCGGGAAATTCTAGATGTATGGCAACCCTACCCGTGCGTAACTTAAACCCTCTGCTCTTCCAATCCCAGAAAGGTAACACCAAAGAAGACTATTTTTTCAGTGGTTATCTGGGGTCCATGAAGGAAGAGGAGGACAGGGGTCAAGGACTCCGAAATGCACAATCAGAATGCTCCCACACCCCCAGCGATCTGTCTCGGGAAGACTGATGTCTTTGTCAAATGCACTTCATTCCCCAGATAATTGGGGGAATGTTTGTTTGGGGAGTAGGTGTGCTGGATTCATGACCTGTTTGCTGAAGCAACAAAGGCTTTTGGGGGAAAAAAACCCAAATGGAAAGCTTAAGTTAACATTTCTGATGGGCCCAGGCTTTCAGCAAACACCAGTGTTGGAAATTGGCAAATAAAGCAGGTCCCTGGCTTTGAACAGTTTATAGTGTTTGCCTGCAGCTGCCACATTTTAATCGCCCTAGTTTTTATTTCCTAGAGCTCCTTCCTTGGCCAGAGTTAATTTGAAAGGCATGGATTGAAGGGCAATTTCGGTAGGCATCCTATGGCACACACACTGGGTAGATGCTGAAAAGCAAAAAACTTTCTTCGGAGTAGGACAGTCACTTGCCGTGCATCACCAGAAAAGAGGAAATGTGTCTGTTAAGTACTGAGTTGAATAGGATCCAAAATGCAGCAGTCTGATTGGTCCTAGAACAATAGGATTCAGAATGCAGCAGTCTGATTGGTCCTAGAACAATAGGATTCAGAATGCAGCAGTCTGATTGGTCCAAGAACAATAGGACCCAGAATGCAGCAGTCTGATGGGTCCACAGGAGCCACCCAATCCAGCTCCAGGTGGAAGTGAATCCACAACCTGATTGGCCCTGAGGTGAATCCTGGAATTAGCCGATCACGTGGTGCCCACTGTGTAAATAATGTATATAAAGCAGACATTCTGGGGGAACTTCCATTCCTCCTCACTACTCTGAGAGGAATAAAGAGCATGAAATCCACTCTTGACTCCAAGTATATTTCAGTGTCACTGAAAGGAAAGAGGAGGATGCAAATTAGCATGGAATGTGCATGCGCTAACTCGTATGTATAGATTCAAATGCAGAATTAATTGTTGCATGTCGAGACCCCGAAACCACCCCCTCAATGATGAATAAGACACAAGGACATGGATATTAGATTAATGTTATTGGGCAAATTTGGGCCACAAATTTATTGGTTACAGAATGTGAGCTGTATTGGCTTAGGCACTGGAATTGACCCGACTATATCTGACTCCTGCCTGTCACACAGGAAGTCCAGTAAGGGTCAACCACTGATAGGGGGAGCCCCGTTGATGCAAACCAACTCAAGCTCCCCCAGGGTCACCGACATGGTTGTGGCATGGCCCTAGCCCCGCCCCGGGCTTCGGACAAGAGCCACACCCCCGGATTCCTTTAACGCAGCCTTTCTCAACCTGTGGGTCCCCAAATGTTGTTGGACTACAATTCCCATTACCCCTATCTACCAAGGCCAGAGCCCAGGGATGATGGGAGTTGTAGTCCAACAACATCTGGGGACCCACAAGTTGAGAACCGCTGCTTTAATGGAATACCCTTAAGCTTGGAGGGACAGGTGAGGGCCACACCTCACCTCCCCCATCACATGATCAACCAATGCCTAACCACCAAACCTTACAAAAGTTGTGACGATTGCTACGAGGTAGGCGAAAACCAAATGGCCCTTGCCAATTTGCCAAGTGGAAAAATTCCTACCAGGCCCCTCAATGGCGACCGACCAAGGACCATAGCAAGGCCAATATCGAAACCTGCGAATTAGGGAGGATGGGTGAGAGATTGAGGAAGCGAGCTGAGAGGAAGCTCTCCTGCTCACGCCTCAGTTTAAATGGGGCCTGGCCACGCCTCCCCAGCCAGTGCATTGGCTGGTTGGATGATGTGGCCAGAAAACTCCGGGTGATGCAGGACTCCGTTTAGTACTATGGAAATGTAATTAATTGCCTAACTTTCGCTGTTGGTGCTCATTTTACTGCTGCTTTTGATATATTTAAAAAGTCGTTCAGCTGTTATGTTGCAGGGTGGGGGTTATTTCAGATTTATAGTGTGGGTGGGTGAACTACTTTCAACCTTTTATGTAGAAAACTGGGATGAAAACACTTTTAAGAAAGAAATCAGATTAATAAATAAACAAACAAGTGAGGATATTCTAGAGGATTAGTCACCAACTGATTAAGTACTCAAATGAAAATGAATAGGCTTGACATAAAAACCTCAGCTATTAGAGATATTGAAGCGAGGGCAAGGCAGTATATTAAGCAAAAGCTACCACTCTTCATTGGAAGGAAAGCTCACATATTTACTAATCAAGACATGTATAATAATTACTATTATTTCATTTATGAATCACTTCCATTGAGGCATCTCAATGCAAACTCCAGTATAATATATAAAAACAGTTAAAGTTATGAGAACAATTAAAAACAATTCCATATAAATGCATATATGTTTTGAGGGGGAACTATAGATATAAAAACAGTGTAAAACAACAAACATGCATAAAATCTACTGAGATCCAGGACATATTCCAACTGGGATAAAGATTTTTGAAGAACAGAACATGTTTAAGTAGGTGATGAAAAGCAGTTAGAGAAGGGGACTGCCTGATATGTAACTGCAGAGAGTTTGAAAGGGTTTGCTGCCGCTGCAGTAAAAATGTGATTTTCAATATGATTTCAAAATTGTGTGGAATGGATTTCCTGATGGGATTGTATCTACTTCTGAAGAATGCAGTGGGCTGTTGGGTTTGTAGAGAACAAGACAATCTTTTAGGTATGCTGGCCCCAAACCACTCTGTGGTTTTTATATTGTAATTTTATGTTATGAACCACCATGAGATCTACGGGTGAAGAGTGGTATACAAAATAATAATAATAATAATAATAATAATAATAATAATAATAGCACTTGGTTCACCAATACTAGCACCTTAGCCCAGTAAGAGAAACCAAGTAAATGGTTTCCACAGCCACTCTGGGCAGCTTCCGATAAAAGATTTAAAATACATTAAAACATCTGTCATTAAAAACTTCCCCAAACAGGGCTGCCTTCAGATGTCTTCTAAATGTCAGATAGTCGTTTATTTCTTTGACATCTGGTGGGTGGGCGTTCCCCAGGGCGGGTGCCACTACCGAGAAGGCCCTCTGCCTGGTTCCGTGTAACTTCGCTTCAGCACTGAAATAACTTTACCTTCAGCACTGGAATAATGTGACAGTAATATTCTGCCACGGGACGCGGGTGGCACTGTGGGTTAAACCCCAGAGCCTTGGACTTGCCAATGAGAAGGTCAGCTGTTTGAATCCCCACCACGAGATGAGCTCCCGTTGCTCGGTTCCTGCTCCTGCCAACCTAGCAGTTCGGAAGCACATCAAAGTGCAAGTAGATAAATAGGTACCACTACAGCGGGAAGGTAAACGGCATTTCCGTGCACTGCTCTGGTTCGCCAAAAGTGACTTAGTCATGCTGGCCACATGACCCAGAAGCTGTACACTGGCTCCCTCGGCCAATAAAGCGAGATGAGCGCTGCAACCCCAGAGTCGTCCACGACTGGACCTAATGGTCAGGGGTCCCTTTACCTAAGACAGGAGTGCCTGGCGTGCTCTGGTCCATGGGGTCACGAAGAGTCGGACACGACTAAACGACAACAATATTCTGCCACAGTGCGCAGTCGTTCCCATCTTGCACTAGTTCCCAGGTCAGGCTTCACACCGGGTAATCCATACCCAACGTTTCTCTGATGAAAATAGGGATGTCCAATTCCATCATCATCACCATCATCATCTTCATTTTATTATTTATACCACCCACATCTGACCGGGGTGCCCGTCCATCTGCTCCCCAGGCCGTTCCTCTGCCCAGTGGCGTAGCGTGGGTTGTCAGCACCCGGGGCAAGGCAAGTAATTTGCGCCCCCTAACCCGTGGATTTGCGCCCCCTAACCCTAACCCCCAGATGTTGCGCCCGGTGCGGCCGGCCCCCCCTGCACCCCCCCACGCTATGCCACTGCCTCTGCCAAACTCTGAGCCGCCAGGCAAGGTGCAGTGGAGCCTAGGTACACCTCCAGTCCTAACAGCTTCATGTGGATGTTAAATAGCATTGGGAACAGGGTGGTCCCCACAGCACAACTGCCAGGGGGCCGAGAGATAATTGCCCAATGCTCTTCTCGGAAATCAGCTCTGCAGATAAGGCCAGAAGTCCTGCAAAATCAGCACACACACACACACACACACCCATCTCACAGTATATCTTGCTGTTCATTTCGAAAGCATGGGGAGTCTTTGGTTCCAGCGCTGATTAGATCAGGGCCTCTTTGCTTCCCTGAAGGTATATTGGATTAGGGATTCCCAGTCCCAAGCCTGTCGCTGGGCCCACTGAAAACAAGGCGATGGGCCCAGAGCACAGAGCTGAGCCACTGAAGCTGGCGCAGAACCGTTTGCCTCCAGATTTCCGGTGTCACTTTCCATCTTCCCAAAATAATTTCAGGAAAGGAGCTACAGAGCAATGGGAATGAAAGTGACACTTGGGGAGGGGAGCCTGGCAGGGAAACTCTTGTCCGATTTTGGATCCGAGCCCAAATAAACAACCCAGTAGTTTTTACGCCTGGGGATTGTTTGAAGTGATTTCTCCTTCCTTGCACAGTTGATTCTGACTTAATTAGTAAAGATCTTCAAAGGCCACTGTCTGCTCAGACATGCTGTGCAAACAGCCCTACACTTCAGCCAGAGAGCAAATAAGGAATGTGCTGCACATTCAAAGACTATCGGAAACCCCACACTTTCAGGGAGTTTTGGAGTTTCCAGCAATTGAGGAGGACTGGAGAGCATTGCCTCAAACCTGGGATGAAACTGATCCTTTTCACCTTGAAAGCAGCGTATCTCTCACAAGGCGCAATCCCATCAAATAGAAACACTTCGGCCCCATTGATTGCATTCCCAAGAGGTCCTTCAAGGGCTTGTAGGAACGCAAAAAGCTCCAGTGTGGGGTGTTTACAAGGTTCAGAAAAGGGAAAGGGGAATGAGCAACGGGACAGAGCCGCTCCCTTATGGAAGAAAGGTTGCAGTGTTTGGGATGTCTTAATTCAGAGAAAAAGCGAGAGAGAAGAAGGCACGTTAGAAGCTTATGAAATTATGTTTGGCATGGAGAAAGCAGATAAAGAAATGTGTTGTTTACTTCTCCCTCTCTCATAGAACTTAGGCTTCCAGTGACGTGGAATGTTTGGGACAGATAAAAAACGGTGTTTCATGCAGTTAAACTACGGAACTCACTTCTGCAGGAGGCAGCGATGGCCAACAACTTGAACAGCTTTTAAAGAGAATTAGACAAAGTCGGGAGGAGGAGACCATCAATGGTGACTAACACTGGTGGCTATGGTCTACTACCTCCACGGTTGGAGGCAGCAATGCTCCTGAACGCCATTTGCTGGAAAACGCAAGAGAGTTGCTGTTTTTGCTCAGGTCCTGCTTGTGGATTTTCCAAAGACATCTGGTTGGCCACTGTGGATTGTATGTTAATGTAGAAGGGGTTTGTGCATGCAGAGAAAAAGAACGAAGCAAAGGTTAAGTCAGCCCTCCCTGTGGAATACCCTCTTATCAGATGTCAGGTAGAAAAATAACGACTCAACTTTCAGAAGGCATCTGAAGGCAGCCCTGTATCGGGAAGGTTTTAATGTTTGATGCTATATTATGTTTTTATATGTGCTGGAAGCCGCCCAGAGTGGCTGGGGCAACCCAGCCAGATGCGCAAGGTAATAATAATAATAATAGATGATGTTGATGTGTGGTTATTTTGGGGTATGTATGTCTTGTAACTGCAGCTGGTTAAGCATGTGAGAGTGACTCAGCACAATCTGAAGTATAAATACACTTGGGTTTGAAGCAAGTTTGCTGTTTGTTCCTTCCCTTGCCCAGAGCCTAGTCTGTGTTGGAACACTGCTAGGAGACTATACGTTGCTGGAATGACAGTATGCTAGAACCACATGTAACCACTAAGCCGTAGAACTACGTAAGTATTATGCTGTCAGTAAAGGAACTGACCAGTGCCGGATTTACATATAAGCTAAACAAGCTATCGGGATGCAGGTGGTGCTGTGGTCTAAACCACTTAGCGGTCTAAACCACTGAGGCCCATTCTCATCTTGCCACCCTCCGGACCTCTCGTGGAGAAGGCACAGGACTCAGAAGATGTTTTTGGGGTCCTATGGAGAGAGGAGGTCCTTGAGGAATTGCAGTCCTGAGCCGCACTCAGCCAACACTTGGGAAAGTAGAATGGAGTGCATCGTTCACCCCCATCATTCTGCTCAGACACTGAGGTCCAGCTCTGAGGACTTTCTGGAGGTTCCCTCCCTGCGAGAAGTGAGGTTGCAGGGAACCAGGCAGAGGGCCTTCTTGGTGGTGGCGCCTGCCCTGTGGAACGCCCTCCCATCAGATGTCAAGGAAATCAACAACTATCTGACTTTTAGAAGACATCTGAAGGCAGCCCTGTTTAGGGAAGTTTTTAATGTTTGATGTTTTATTGTGTTTTTAATTTTGTTGGGAGCCGCCCAGGGTGGCTGGGGAAACCCAGCCAGCTGGGCGGGGTATAAAAAACAAATTATTATTAGAGGAATCTTTGGAGCTACACCCTGCTCAAGTCAAGAGTGCCCCCCCACCTCTCTCTCTCCGGCCTTTTCTCACAGTTTACAGGCTTCATTTGCCGTGGAGGTAGAGCGAAGGAGTTTCCTGCTGAAACTTTCTCTGCCTTTGAAAGTCAGCACTGAGGTTTTATCAGCTCACCGGCCAGTGAAAAGGAGGAGGGAAGGGCAGAGGATGGGATTTATTCAAAGCTTTTCCCGGAGAGTTAACCCAGGCCACTGGCGCTAATAAACAAACATTGCCAGACATCAAACGGGAGGCAGTCAATCTAGCAACAGTTCCTCCGAACAATGGATGGGCAAACCAAACTGTGTGGGGAGGGGGGCGGGGGGGGGTAGCAGTAGCTGCCCTGCCAGTCACTCTGAGAGGTTAACCCTTTGCAGTGCAAGGAAGGTTTGTGCTTGGGGTTGCAGGCAAGATCCACACAGGTTTGGCAAATCTTTTCATTTTTTAAAAAAAGATCGCTAATCAAAGCAAATTAAATTAAAACAAATTTAACATGACATCCACACAGTTCTGATTTGATTTGATTTAACATTTGTACCCAGTAGTGATGTATGGAAGTGAGAGCTGGACCATCAAGAAGGCTGATCGCTGAAGAATTGATGCTTTTGAATTATGGTGCTGGAGGAGACTCTTGAGAGTCCCATGGACTACAAGAAGATCAAACCTCTCCATTCTGAAGGAAATCAGCCCTGAGTACTCACTGGAAGGGCAGATCCTGAAGCATCAATTCTTCGGCGATCAGCCTTCTTTATGGTCCAGCTCTCATTTCCATACATCACTACTGGGAAAACCATAGCTTTAACTATATGGACCTTTGTTGGCAAGGTGATGTCTCTGCTTTGTAAATACCTTTAAAGCCCTATATGGCCTAGGACCCTCGTACCTACGGGACCGCCTCTCCTGGTATGTCCCCAGGAGGACCTTACGGTCTTCAAACAAAAACATCTTGGAGGTCCCAGGCCACAGGGAGGTTAGGCTGGCCTCAACCAGAGCCAGGGCTTTTTCAGCTGTGGCCCCGATCTGGTGGAACACTCTGTCACAAGAGGCTAGGGCCCTGTGGGACTTGACATCTTTCCGCAGGGCCTGCAAGACGGAGCTGTTCCACCAGGCCTTTGGCCAGGGCACAGTCTGACCCCCTCCTTCTGTAATCCTCATAGAACTCTAGCCCAATGGTTGCCATTAATCTGATCCTGAATTGATTTTAGAATGAATTGATTTTAGAATGTATTTCAATTCATTGATCGTGATTTTATGTAAATTGTGTTATTTTTACTGTTGTTAGCCGCTATGAGCCTGGCTTCGGCTGGGAAGGGTGGGATATAAATAAATTATTATTATTATTATTATTATTATTATTATTATTATTATTACATTCAATTACGACTAAATGCCCACTTGAACCACGGAAAGCATAAAGAGAGCTCGCTGCTGTAAGAACCATGAACCGTGGTTCATCGGCATCCTCTCAGTTGCACAGACGTCATGCTCAGAAATAAACTGACAGCTGTATATGACCCAGATATTTGTTGTTTTGGTCTTCCTTCGTTCTTGGAAGTGAAGAAAAGTCCCCCTCCTTTGCTTCATTCGCGTCTCTCCACATCCCATACACTCCGTTGTCAAGCAAAGGTAGCATGTTGACAGGATGAGGTGGAGTGCCTTTCATCCAAGCTTTGTATCTGCCTGTCACGTCCGATAAAGACTATCCACCTTGAGTGGTTCTCAGGGAAGCCGAGACGAAAAACTCCGTCTCAGACGAGAAGCAACTCATGCAAAAGGAGGAAGACATCTCCAAGTGGCTTTCGTGTGTGTGTGTGTGCGCGCGCGCAAATTTTTTTATTGGTTTTACATAATTTTATACATATATTTTCCCAGTAGTGATGTATGGAAGTGAGAGCTGGACCATAAAGAAGGCTGATCGCCGAAGAATGATGCTTTTGAATTCTGGTGCTGGAGGAGACTCTCGAGAGTCCCATGGACTGCAAGAAGATCAAACCTCTCCATTCTGAAGGAATTCAGCCCTGAGTGCTCACTGGAAGGACAGATCCTGAAGCTGAGGCTCCAATACTTTGGCTGCCTCATGAGAAGAGAAGACTCCCTGGAAAAGACCCTGATGTTGGGAAAGATGGAGGGCACAAGGAGAAGGGGACGACCGAGGATGAGATGGTTGGACAGTGTTCTCGAAGCTACCAGCATGAGTTTGACCAAACTGCGGGAGGCAGTGGAAGACAGGAGTGCCTGGCGTGCTCTGGTCCATGGGGTCACGAAGAGTCGGACACGACTAAATGACTAAACAACAACAATTTAATACATTTTAACTTTAACCATTTCAAACATTAAAATAAAAGGTTCCTTTGAACCCTTGGACCTCCTTACCTCCCTCCATGGTTTCCATATTTAAAATAAAGTTTTCTTCATCTTTTACCATTATCCATCTGTCTCCACCCCCATCATTCTGCCTGGACACTGAGGTCCAGCACCGAGGGTCTTCTGGCAGTTCCCTCGCTGCAAGAAGTGAGGTTACAGGGAACCAGGCAGAGGGCCTTCTCAGTAGTGGCACCTGCCCTGTGGAACGCCCTCACACCAGATGTCAAGGAAATCAACAACTATTTCACTTTTAAAAGACAACTGAAGGCGGCCCTGTTTAGGGAAGCTTTTAATGTCTGACGGTGTATTGTTTTTAATATTTGGTTGGAAGCCACCCAGAGTGGCTGGGGAAACCCAGCCAGACGGGTGGGGTATAAATGATATATTATTATTATTATTATTATTATTAAATATCCAGAGTTACCATAGTTAGTTCCACATTACAAGTGGCATTGCATCCCTGCCAATGATTTTAACTGTTTACAGTGGTCTTTTGAGTATCTCTTCACCTATTATACCTAACAGAAAAGCTTCTGCTTTTTTAACAAATGTATTTTTAAACATTTTATTTAATTCATTATATATCATTTCCCAGAAAGCTTTTACCAGTGTACATGTCCACCACATATGGTGAAAAGTACCCTTACCAAGTGGCTTTCTTAAAATACCATCCAATATTCATTGCTCCTTACCTGGTTTGGAGTGTTGGTGGACACGGCAAAGCCACAGCCGTTTTGGAAAGGGAGGTTCCCCATGAGACATGGCAGCAGGGTCAGCTGCTGGGATGAGTTTCCAAGATTTGGGGAATGTCAAGGAGGAAGCCTGTCTTCTTATTGGCCACATTCTGCAATGCATGCTGGGAGTGGAAGCATAAAAAGGAAGGGATCAGGGCCTAACAGGATGCTGAAGAGGGGGGCTGGAGTCTGAAGCGGGAGAGAGGGGCAGTGATTTGTGGGGAACTGTTCCAGCCAGGAGGCAAGAGTAAGAGGCAGGGGAAGCTTCAGACCTGGAGGAAGAGGCAGGCAAGGCAAGTGAAGGACTGGATGCTTCCCCACCATCTCCTGCACCACTGTCTCCCAGAACCAGGAGAGGGCTGAAAAGGGATGAGCAGAGGCAGCTTTCGCTCAGGCACAGTCTCCAGCTGTGTGTGTATGTGCAGCCCATCAGGGGAAGGTTCATAAACTGGTGGAGAGGTCCCCTCTTGCTGCAACTGTTCCATAGAGGACAGTCCTGGGAACAGCTGCCTAGACTGGTGTGCATAGATATCCAGAGCCGTAGAATTCCTTTGGCTGGGAATCGCCCCTAAAAGAAGGTAGAGAGAAGGAAGGAGCAGTCTTCCCTGTGAAAAAAGGTTGCAACATTTGAGCTTTGTACTTTGGGGGGAGGGAGCGAGTAATGGGAAGAGGGTGGTAGAGTGAAGAAAGTGGGTAGATTTAATTTTTTTCTCCCTCTGTCCTAATGCTGGAACTCGTGGACTTCCAAGGAAGCTGAATGTTGGAAGATCCAGAGCAGCCATCAGAAAGTATTTATTTGCAGAGCACATGGTTAAACTATGGCACTCACTGACACAAGAGGCTGTGACGGCCACCAATTTAGATAGCTTTAAAAGAGGGTGGGAGAAATTCCTGGAGGATAAAAGCTATCAGTGGCCATTCGCCATGATGGTTATGTGCTACCTTGACTGTTGGAGGCCAAATGGCTTGCCGAAATATCGGGAGAAAGGCGCATTAAGATACTGAGCAAATTTTTGCGAGGACTTAAAAATAAATAAATCCACAAACTGATCCAGGAAGGCAGCAAATTGGTCATAAGATGGAAAAAACCACAAAATGAAATGGACGGATATGTCCATCCTTAGTGGCAACTGTGCTTTTGGGACATGCGGCAAGACATGTGAACCCCTCTCTGGGGCAGTCGAATTCACAGCCACTAGGTGCACATCTGCCCCTTTCAAAACCCCACAAGGAAACCCCAGAATATCCATCTTCTAATGTTAAGTACAACCCCCGTGTTTGATGTATCATTTTCTCTGCTTGTGGGGCACAGCAAAATGCAGGGTTTTGGCTGCAAAATGCTGCAGAAAAACCTGCAAAGCCTTGACACAGGTTTGCAGAGAATCCCAAATTTTGGGGTCTGTCGTTAATGGGCCCCATCTCCTGGTTCCTGGCCCCAACAATTGCTGAGGACAGCAGAAACGTATGGCTCATTCCGACAAAGTGGTATTTCTGTATTTGTTACACAGCATGCACAATCTCAACACTGACTCATATATGACTGGTCACTCACTAAAAACCCCTTCCCTATAGTCTTCATATTATCCTATATCCGCCCAACCCCTTCCCATTTCCTCTTCCTCCTCCTCTTCTTCTCCTTCTCCTTCTTCTTTTTTTAAAAATAAATTAAGACAGACTGGTGAGCCTATTTAAAGGCTCTGGAAAATAACCGTTGGCTTTGTAACAAACTTTCATAGAATGTCACAATGATAAAGATGGAAGGAACCGCAATAGCCACATGGGCCAGTCTCCTTCTGAGAGCTGGGTTTTCTGTAAGTTAAGGTGTTCATCTTCCCTTAAAACCCTTCAGGATTTGGATTTGGGCTTTTAAACAGGGACACTCCAAGAAATGGAAACAAGAAGAAATTCTGACCAAATAAGAATGGCAGACGAAATTAATGGACTATGCAGAATTGGACAAAATGACAGGAAAGATTCGAAACCTGCGGGACCAGAGATTTACAGAAGATTGGAAGAAGTATATGAATTATTTGAAGAGCAACTGTAATCAACAAATTACGCTAGTTTTGTAAGGAGAAATATACGAAGTGTTGCAAAGCAGAAAAAGATAGAGCTATTGGTTATGAGTTTGAAATGTAATAGGGAAGATAAGAAATGGGGTCACGAAGAGTCGGATATGACTAAACGACTAAACAACAACAACTATACCCTCCAACATTTCTTAAATATGGACATCCTAAGGAAAAGCGGGACATTCCAGGATCAAATCAGAAACCTTGATGGCTTCTGTAAACCCAGGAGTGTCCCTGGAAAAGAGGGACACTTGCAGTGTCTGCGAAAGTCTTTGAGGTCTTGATCCTGGAGACCTGGTCTTGCTCCCTCTTGCTGAAGGATCTTGTGGCTTCTGCGATACAAAGCCGCCTTCCTGGACCATCCCTTTCTGAGCCCTCGCTTCTCCTTTGCCCTGCGCAGCGTATTTTTCATCACTCCAGGAGAAGCTTGATGGAGACATTTCAGAGAGAGAGAGAGAGAGAGAGAGAGAGAGAGAGAGAGAGAGAGAGAGAGAGGCGCCAATTAAGGGCTGGCTCAGCCTGCCATTTATCATCGGGGGAAGTGTTTACGAATTAGCTTCCACACACAACCGGCTTATTTAGAGATATAAATCCGAGCCTTGCTAAGCGTGAACAGGCCCTTTCATTTCGAGCCATTTGCCCTGCCAGATGGAGCGAAGGCTTGCGGGGAAAGTGGTGATAAAATGTCTCGCACAGACAGCGCACCAAACACTCAGAGGTATGCAGAAGGGGCGGGCAGCGCCGTCGGGAGCTGGGGGTGGGCAGAATGTGCCACTGGACAGCAGCCACTTTTTGCCCAGCCAAATGAGGAATTATAAGACTCTTCCCCCCCCCCCCCACATTCAATAAACCCACACCTAAACATGAAAATGTGTCACAGCACAGAGGAATGAAATAAAAGTCATATTTCGGCAGCAGGGAGCAGTGCATTTCTTTCCATGAGCATTTTCCGACTGGGCCGTGAGCAAGAGATACGTCCCGCTCAAGTCTTACCTTTATGGGTTTGTCATAATAATAATAATAATAATAATTTATTATTTATACCCCGCTCATCTGGCTGGGCTTCCCCAGCCACTCTGGGCGGCTTCCAACAAAATATTAAAATACAGTAATGCATCAAACATTAAAAGCTTCCCTAAACAGGGCTGCCTTCAGATGTATTCTAAAAGTCTGGTAGTTGTTTTTCTCTTTGACATCTGGTGGGAGGGCGTTCCACAGGGCGGGTGCCACCACTGAGAAGGCCCTCTGCCTGGTTCCCTGTAACTTGGCTTCTCGCAGCGAGGGAACCGCCAGAAGGCCCTCGGCGCTGGACCTCAGTGTCTGAGTAGAACGATGGGGTGGAGATGTTCCTTCAGGTATACTGAGCCGAGGCCGTTTAGGGCTTTAAAGGTTAGGGCCAACACTTTGAAATGTGCTCGGAAACGTACTGGGAGCCAATGTAGGTCTTTCAAGGCCGGTGTTATGTGGTCTCAGTGGCCACTTCCAGTCACCAGTCTAGCTGCCGCATTCTGGATTAGTTGTAGTTTCCAGGTCACCTTCAAATGTAGCCCCACGTAGAGCGTGTTGCAGTAGTCCAAGCGGGAGATAACCAGAGCATGCACCACTCTGGCAAGGCATTCCACAGGCAGATAGGGTCTGCAAAGAATAAATGCCACGGTGGCGATTAGGTTTTGCTATCTACCTTCACAACTTAGGGCCAGTTTACCTGCAAGATTGCCTTGCCGCACATATTCCCACTCAACATGCACAACTGGCATTGTTAGAAGGGCCACATAACACCTGTTCCACATTTGTAAGAATTTAGCGTGGCAGTGCCTAACCTTTGGAACTCCCTGCCTGTTGATGTCAGGCAGCTGCCTTCACTGTACTCTTTTTGGCACCTGCTAAAAACATTTTTCGTTTAGACAAGTCTACCTGGATGTTCAAGGGAATTGATGCGAGTTTAAATCTGTTTTTAGACTTCTGTTATTTTAACTTTTTGGAAGTTTTAAATTGTTATTAATTCTTCCTATTGATCATTTTATTTTTTTCATCCACGGCATTGGTTGTGTGTGTGTGTGTTGTGTCTACATCTACTGACATTCATGCATTGAGTGGAAACGTCTGATGGGTGAGAATCTTCATGCATTCAGCTGAATTTGGTTAGAAGTCTTGACATGCATAGGAATCGTATTCCCTATTGGCTCTCCAGCACCTGCTAAAGACATTCCTCTTTCAACAAGCCTTCTGAAATCTTTACCCCAGTTGGCATCTGTCTTGGATCTGAACTAATTTTATGCATGTGTGGTCATTTTAAACCATTTTTAAAAATGTATTTCTAGTTGTTGCTTTTAAAATTGATTCGGTTTCTCTATATATAACTGTTTTATATGTGTCATTATGCTGCAATTCACTTTGAGGTGCTACATGGGAAGCAATTCATGAATTAGATTAAATACTACTGCTGCTAATGATATTAATAATAATAAATAACACATGCCATTTGTATTCAGATCTGTGTCCTCTCTTGCCCTGCTTTTTGGTGGCTTCCTTCCTTTTGGGGGCCAAAGTCTTGGTGGTCACCCCAGTACCTGCCCACCTCTTGCATTGCGGTGGTGTTTTCTCCCTGGCTCAGCGGACTACAAAGAAAGCAAACTTATGGGATGGAGGCAGCAGGCTGCGCATTTGCTGAACTGCAAACTGGAAAGGCACTGTCTCTTATTTTAAACTCATCGCACCATTGCCAAAAAGGCTGGCCACCGCCGAGCTATGGAGAGATGATCCCATCCTGTTTATCCTCGACTGTCAGCAGCCAGAGATTTTGGGGTTGTGGTTTTTTTGTATTTGCATTTCTGGTTTGTTTGTTTTTAATGTTGGTTGCACATTGAAATTAAAATGTATACCTGGAACGGAGCAGGGATCTAGGAAGTTGTCTTATGCCAGGTGAAACTAATTGCCACTCCAGCCTGCATCCTTCCAGAGGACTATTCTCTCACCTGGTCATTTTAACCAGAGAGGAGGGGTCTTCAAGACCACCAACCTCTCTGATAAACTCCTATCTTGGACCTTTCCCTCAAGCCTCAGTCTCTACCAATGCTTCACATTTCGGTCTCCACTTCCCATTGTGAGAGGCAAGGTCTAGATTTTGATCAGAGAGTTTTGCCCTTTGTGGCTTTCCCCATCTGTATCTGCCTTGCGATTGGACCAGCGGTGGTATGTATGGCTGATTTTCACAAGCTGGTTTGGACTTCACAGCCTGGCTGCTGGTTTGTAGCTTTAAGGGCTGTGGAATGGGAAGGGTTGGCTGAGGAGCGGTTCCTCCAGTTTGAAGGGAGGAAAAGCAAAGCGCTCGAAAGTGTCCATTTGTAAGATTCAGGTCATTCCCATCCTCCCAGAGATGGACGTCTCAAAAGTCTTGGTGAACATGCTGCTGAATCGGAAGACAAGAAGGAATGGAGCGCAATGGAAAGCACCAGAGTCTCCAGTTATAAGCAGTGTTATGCAACATGCCACACAATAAAGCAAACCTATGAATCACAGCTGCAAAGAGTCATTCTCCATGTCTGGACGTTTGTGAATCAGTTCATCCACAACAATGATGAATGAAGGGATCACTAGATCATATCCCCTTGGAAATACTGTTAGCAAGAACTTTTATTGCTCAACTGTGGATTAATCCCCACTGTTCAGTGTCTCAAAGTCGTTTCCCAAATCCCTTCTTACTGACCAAGCTGCACACTTCACAGTGAATGCCATGGGTTGGTATGCAGTGTTTTCGATAAATTTTAATTATTACTTAATATTTCATGAAGACTCACTGATGCTCTGGGGGGAAGGCCTGACTTTTGAAGTGCAATTTAGCAATTCTGAAGAAAGGGTGGAGCTCTACTTATCAGCAGTGACTTTTCATGAGAAGTAGTCAAATTCTGGGCGTCCTAAGAGCATAAGAACAGAGTATGAGATCAGTCCAATGGCAGCATCCTGTACCCACAGAAGTCAACCAGATGCCTGTGAGAAACCTCCAGACAGGACCCAAACACAAGAGGACTCTCCCCACCTGAGGGCAGGCTTAAGTTGGTGGTCCAATGCTTCATTAGCCTAATGGACTAACCTCCTCATCAAACTTAGTAGAGGCCAGAGGCTTCCTTGCCTCACCCCCAAAGAGAATGTTTTTGCAGGGGTGGCAGTCCACACATTCTCAAGATTGCTACCCACCCAAAAACAACTCAATGGCAGAGCAATGGAGCATTTGCACGTCAATATTTGTGGGGAGTGCTTTCTGGGGTTAAAATTAAGTTTCCAGTACTCATATCTTTACAAAAGTGCCAGGGACATGAGCAGAAAACTGGTGCCTTGGGCAGCAAAAGAATCAGGTAAAGGTAAAGGGACCCCTGACCTTTAGGTCCAGTCGTGGCCGACTCTGGGGTTGCGGCGCTCATCTCGCTTTATTGGCCAAGGGAGTCGGCGTACAGCTTCCGGGTCATGTGGCCAGCATGACTAAGCCGCTTCTGGCAAACCAGAGCAGCGCACGGAAATGCTGTTTACCTTCCCGCTGGAGTGGTACTATTTATCTACTTGCACTTTGACGTGCTTTTGAACTGCTAGGTTGGCAGGAGCAGGGACAGAACAACGGGAGCTCACCCATCTCGGGGATTCGAACTGTCGACCTTCTGATCGGCAAGTCCTAGGTTCTGTGATCTGCAAATATTTAAATGCTACCTTACTAGGGAAACTGCTTGAAAGCGTGACCAGAATGCCACCAGCCTGTTTGGATCAGCATTTGCCCATGGCAGAACTACAACCGCCAACCCAAATTCCTCCATCACAACCCCCTGCAAAGTTCAGCAGCTGGTTCAATGCTTAGTGGCAGTGGCTCTCTGGGCTTTTAAACAGGGATACTCCAAGCTAGAGAAAGATGCTCTGCCATGGCACTACAGCCTTTTCTCCCTGCATTTGCCAGCATAGCCAAAGGTCAGGGCTAAAGGGGTCTGTCACCCAGCAACATCTGGTACCATGCTTGAAACATCTGGACAGGAAGGCAATCAGAAGCTAAATTGGATATATTTTGCACCTTAAAATATGTTCATTGAGATGATCCAAAAATTCACCTCGTCTGGTCCCCAGCAGGATCTACTGGACTTGAAGACACTTGAAAGACATCACCCACCTAACCTAGATTATCACACGCAGAAATGATAATTGAGCAAAGCCATAGATCAGTGGTAGAGCATTTTCCCAGCATGCCAGAAGGGTAAAAAGGCAGATGAAGAGAAGAGTTTGGATTTGATATCCTGCTTTATCACTACCCTAAGGAGTCTCAAAGTGGCTAACATTCTCCTTTCCCTTCCCACAACAAACACTCTGTGAGGTGAGTGAGGCTGAGAGACTTCAGAGAAACAGGGCTAGCCCAAGGTCACCCAGCAGCTGCATGTGGAAGAGCGGGGAAGCGAACCCGGTTCCCCAGATTATGAGTCCACTGCTCTTAACCACTACACCACACTGGTAACAGATCCCTGGACGGTTAAGTCCAGTCAATGGCGACTATGGGGTTGCAGCACTCATCTTGTTTTCAGGCCGAGGGAGCTGGTGTTTGTCCACAGACAGCTTCCAGGTCATGTGGCCAGCAGGACTAAACTGCTTCTGGTGCAATGGAACACCATGACGGAAACCTGAAAAGCCATTTACCTTCTGCCACAGTGGTACCTATTTATCTACTTGCACTGGCATGCTTTTGAACTGCTAGATTGGCAGGAGCTGGGACAGAGCAATGGGAGCTCACACTGTCATGGGGAATCGAACCGCTGACCTTCTGATCGGCAAGCCCAAGAGGCTCAGTGGTTTAGACCACAGCGCCACCCGCATGCAGAAGGTTCCCAGTTCAATCCCAGTGGCATCTCTAGGTAGGACTGGGAGAAACACCTCTCGAAAACACTGCCTGCAAGTCAGTGTAAATAGTATTGTGCTAGATGGGCCAATAGTCTTACTCAGTATCAGGCAGGTTTGTAAGTTCTTCCCTTCCCCTAATGCTTGGTCAAACAGAAAACTGCTTTAACCCTGCTGGCCGAAGGGAAGGAGGATGGTAGTTTTGGGTGAACAGGTGAATGGGTTCTTAGCCATCGTTTGGCACCTGGCCTTTCAAACTGGAAACTGAAATGGTCTGCAGGCAAAGTCTGTGCTGTTCAGCTGATTTCCCTCTCTGCATTGCATGCAATGCAAGCTACGACCAAGAAATCATCGACCCCTCGAATACGACGATAGGAGAAACCAGCAGCCGCGATGCAAAAATATGCCACCGCATGCCATTCGCCATCCCAGCCAAGGTTTACAGTTGAATCTTATTGATGGTTGGCGGGGGAGCGGGGAGCCTGTCAGGTGAAATGGCAGCGTCTCTGCTTTCTTTTCTTTTTCAATACACCGCGAGCAATTTTCTGCACTTCAAAGCCGGGGCAACGTGCCCAGGAACACACCGACCTTTGGCACAGTTATTTCTCTTTTCCCTGAAGTTAAAAGCACTTGACTGAAAATGGAGAGAGAGAGAGGGAGGGAGAGAAACCTGACATTTGCTTGCCATTGCCTTTCGACGGGTTTTCTAAGGAGGGCTGTTGCTCTCGCCTGGCACAGAGGTGACTGAATTCCTCTACAAAGTGGCACGGGAAGCCGCCTCGTTCCAGGTCAGAGCACTGAGCCTGGGGCGGCCTGCTCCAACTTGCTGTGGCCTCTCTGGGATCTCAGACTTGGTTCTTTCCCAGCTCTGTTTCCTGCAGTCCTTCGGTGCAGGGTTGGGAAACCTGTTGCCTTCTCGATGTCTCAACCAGCATGGCCAACGGACATTGATAATCTGAGCTGCGGTCCAAGAGCTTCTGATGGCCACAGGCTTCCCAGCCCTGGTCCGAATGTTGAGGAGGAACAAGCACACCATATATCTCTCCCAAGCCAGAATGTCCACCTATGGACATAGCTATAAACTCCTGGTTGTTATCTGTGGCTTCTCCTGAAATTCTCCTGTAGGGCTGTCTTCCCTCGTACGAACCTGCCCAGTTTCTGAGATCTTCTGTGGAGGCCCTAGTCCTACCAGTCTAGGGTTTCCATATTTTGAAGAGCAAGAAAAGAGGATGCTATGAGGGACTCTCATTTTAAATACCCCTACTGTATGTAGGCTATAGAAGCTGTGATATACTGCTGGGGAGGGAGGGCAGGAGAATAAAAGAAGAAAGCAAGTCTTTTACCCCTGAAAAAGAGGACGTGTCCTGGGAAAAGAGGACACATGGCAACCCTACCTACCACTCTCACAGGCACAGTTGTGATGTTAGTGTACCACTCTGGAATTTGTCACCTTAGCAATCATAGAGATGTGATAAATTTGAACTACCAGCGGGTTCCATATTTGGGGGCTGAAACTCACATTTTTTATTATTATTATTATTATTATTATTATTATTATTATTATTATTATTATTTCATGAAATTTATAAACTGCTTGATTGGAAAGGGGGAACCCATAAAGCAAATTGCAAACGATGACAGCATTTATGTTTGCAAATTAATCCCCCTCCCCAAAAAAATACCCTGAAATTAAGCTCCACAACAGAACAGAAGAGTGTAACATTTAAATATTCTCAAGTTGAGATTCTCAATATGCACATTTAAATATTCTCAAGTTGAGATTCGTGGGGTTTTAAAATTATCTGTACGCAATGGTTAATGCAAATTTATGCAGGCAAATTTGAACGAAATTCCCCTCCCCCTCAAAAAAAAACCCCTGAAACCCATTTTTTTCAAGTTCTAGGATGATTGCCAGATGCTGGGGATGGACCAGAAAGTGGAAATTCCCATCATGCCCTGCTTCTGAACCCCTTCTCCCCTTCCAGAAACAAGTGGGTGAGCATTGTTGGTAGGCAGCTCAGAAGGACTCTAGTTCTGTTGCAGAAAAGGACAATGGTCATTCCAGCCACGTTGGCTGGGGCTATTTTCCAAAACATTTGGAGGGCACCAGGTTTGGGACATTCGTTCGTTCATTCATTCATTCAAATAATCATTTGTATGGCTCAGAGAAATGAGCCAAGTCACCAGCACACACGTCTCAGAAGCGCACGGCAGCCAAACAAAACAAGTAAACAAAACGAGCTCCACGACCTTTCTGTTTGAACAAAGCAGGCGTTCGCATGACCTTGCCATCTTTTGCAAACCCCATTCATGAAAATCTGCCTTCCTTTTCGGCGTACGGAACAGGAACTCCCAAGTGACTAATTTGAGCTGGCTGTTGGCTGAAAATATGTGTGAGGAGGCGTTTCAAAAATAGCCTAGTTCCCCCTTAAAAGAGGGGGGTAAACGGGGGAGAAGAAACCATTGCTATTCTCCGTCTAGATTCTGCAGATGTTTCACTGAAACTCAGAGGGGCAATCAACACCCCCAGGACGCGTTATCTATGGCGCATGAGTGCGCCAAGTCGGGTGGCGCGGGCATTGTGCTGCAGCCTTGGTTCTCTGCCCATGCCAATCTTAGCTATTGTAAATTTCACCAGTTAACCGATCCTTTGAACTGCTTGTGTCCTTCCACCCTGCTCCAAACTGAGTGTTCAGCGCTGCTTGGGTACAAAGAGAGGCAGGATCGCCAATACAACTAACCGTTGGAGAGTGCATATTATGAACTCCAGCTGGCTGTTCTAGCAAAAGGGCCTTGAGATAGTCCTTCTCGGGAACATTTTGTGCTCCTCACCCACTTAACCTTATACAAAGTCAGCCCACCAAGGAAAGGCCATAGCTCAGCATCTGTGTTCCATGCAGGAAAACTGCAGATTTGATATCCAGCATCTTCAGGTAAGACTGGGAAAGACTCCCTGTCTGAAATACCTGAACAGCCAGTCAGTTTAGATTAAGAGTGGGCAACATTTCTCCTTCCAGGTGTTCATTGGGAGTGCAACTTCCATATAATAATAATAATTTATTATTTATACCCTGCCCATCTGGCTGGGTTTCCAACAGAATACTAAAATACAATAATCTATTAAACATTAAAAGCTTCCCTAAACAGGGCTGCCTTCAGATGTCTTCTAAAAGTCTGGTAGTTGTTTTTCTCTTTGACATCTGGTGGGAGGGCGTTCCACAGGGTGGGTGCCACTACCGAGAAGACCCTCTGCCTGGTTCCCTGTAACTTGGCTTCTCGCAGTGAGGGAACTGCCAGAAGGCCCTCAGAGCTAGATCTCAGAGTCCGGGTAGAACGATGGGGGTGGAGACGCTCCTTCAGGTATACTGGACCGAGGCCGTTTAGGGCTTTACAGGTCAGCACCAACACGTTGAATTGTGCTCGGAAACATAGTGGGAGCCAGTGTAGGTCTTTCAAGACCGGTGTTATGTGGTCTCGGCGGCCGCTCCCAGTCACCAGTCAAGCTGCCGCATTCTGGATTAGTTGTAGTTTCTGGGTCACCTTCAAAGGCACATAGAGCACATTGCAGTAGTCCAAGCAAGAGATAACTAGAGCATGCACCACTCTGGCGAGACAGTCCGCAGGCAGGTAGGGTCTCAGCCTGCGTACCAGATGGAGCTGGTAAACAGCTTCCCTGAACACAGAATTGACCTGCGCCTCCATGGACAGCTATGAGTCCAAAATGACTCCCAGGCTGCGCACCTGGTCCTTCAGGGGCACAGTTACCCCATTCAGGACCAGGGAGTCCTCCACACCTGCCCGCCCCCTGTCCCCCAAAAACAGTACTTCTGTCTTGTCAGGATTCAACCTCAATCTGTTAGCCACCATCCATCCTTGCTGGCCGGTGACTACAATTTTTGTTTTGTTTTAATATTTGTTCTGTGCCTTATCTTTATTCTGATTGGCAACAGAATTTAAGAAGGATGTTGACAAGCTGGAACGTGTGCAGAAGAGGGTGGCCAAGATGATCAAAGGTCTGGAAACCAAGCCTGATGAGGAACAGTTCAAGGAGTTGGGTCTGTTTAGACTGGAGAAGTGGAGGCTGAGAGGAGATGGGATAGCCATCTTCAAATATCTCAAGGGCTGTCACATGGAAGGTGAAGGAACCTTATTTTCTCCTGCTCTGGAGGGTGAGACTTGAACCAATGACTTCAAGTTACAAGAAAGGAGATTCCAACAAACCACCAGGAAGAACTTTCTGAGAGTAAGAGAGCTGTTCGAGAGTGGAACAGACTCCCTCAGAAGACGATAGACTTGCGTTAACTGTTGTCACATGCCAACGGCAGAGAGGTGGGGAGTGTAGCTTTAGTTAAAACTGTGCAGTTTTAGCCGTGAATCTGGAACAGGAAATGCTCCTCCTTATACACAAGAAACTTAATCCAGTTCTCAAACTAATTGAATTGTACTCGCTACAAGCCAAGAAACCCTAGGAACTTGTTTTGTGGAACCAAACGACAAACTTTGCTGCAGTGCCTTTCCTTGAGAAGTTGGAATGTTTATGTAGATTCCATGCCGCCACATGAGCTCAGTCAGTCGGTTTGGGAGACTTCACTACTTCAAGGGAAGTACAGTATAACATTGATACCTATCATAGTGTCCAACCCTTACTTGCATTCCAGGCTCAACTTATTTTACAGATTTCCTGTATTTATCTCCTCCTTTCGTTTCCATTCGGGGACATCTGCAGCCCACACAAATGCTGTGTTGTTTCTGCCTCTCGTTCCCAGTAACACACAGGAGGGAAGTGGAGGTCTTTCTGAAGCAACAAAACAAGACAAGGCCGTGTCAGGCAGGCGGATGAGAGCGTCATTTTGTTCTATTCCTGTCATCAAAATCCAGCATTAAAATGCAATCCAAGGTCTCCGCTCCTTGTGCCACGTTAGATAAAAATGCGCGAAATATCATCTCGTTTAGAAGCAGCGAGATTCTCCCTGAAGGAGAACATTTTTGTGTTGCTACCAGCAGACCTCAAAAGTGCAACATGCTTTAACAATGATAAACACTCCCGGCCTAGACACTGCAAGGTCAGAACTGGGGCTGGTTTCAAATACTTTTGACACACCTCATCCTTACAGGAAAGAGGGGCCTGATTTACACAAGGCATCTGCAGGGGTGATCTCTGTAGAATTTACCTGTACATGCACCCCAGGTGTGTCCAGTCCAGCTCACCTTGGGGACTACTGCACTGATGTGCGACCCTAGCACACCCAAAGACACAGAAGGTTAGCTAACCAAAATACAGTGGTGCTACCGATTTGGGGGGGAAGGGGCCCCCCAACCCTAGAAATTAATAAATGGTAGAGTTTTGGTTATCTGGAGTACTGAAGGGAAGGCTGCAGACCAGTGGGGAAATACAGGCTAAGCTTCTTTTCCAAGCCAGGGCCTCATCTGGGATAGAAGTGTTAACATGACTAAAGGCTTGGCTGTAGGAATCGCCAGGAGGTGCACAAGGCACCTTCCAATCATATAATAATAATAATAATAATAATAATAATAATAATTTATACCCCGCCCATCTGGCTGGGTTTCCCCAGCCACTCTGGGCAGCTTTCAACAAAGTATTAATATACAGTGATCTGTTAAACATTAAAAGCTTCCCTAAACATCTTAGAGGGACGCGGGTGGCGCTGTGGGTTAAACCACAGAGCCTAGGACTTGCCGATCAGAAGGTTGGCGGTTCGAATCCCCGCAACAGAGTGAGCTCCCGTTGCTTGGTCCCTGCTCCTGCCAACCTAGCAGTTCGAAAGCACGTCAAAGTGCAAGTAGGTAAATAGGTACCGCTCCGGCGGGAAGGTAAATGGTGTTTCTGTGCGCTGCTCTGGTTCGCCAGAAGTGGCTTAGTCATGCTGGCCACGTGACCCGGAAGCTGTACGCCGGCTCCCTCAGCCAATAAAGTGAGATGGGTGCCGCAACCCCAGAGTTGGTCACGACTGGACCTAATGGTCAGGGGTCCCTTTACCTTTACCTTTTAAACATCTTAGGGGCTCCTTCAGATTTCTGCAGGGTTTCTTCCTTAGCCTTTTCTTTGCCTGAATATACCCCACAATACAGCCAAGTTTTCCTTCTCCTAGATAGGCTACCAGGTTGATCAGCCCCATCTGCCCCTCATTTCCCTCTACAACACATGCAGAAACCACCTTCTTGACCACTGGTCAACTGGATCGCCTCCAAGGGCCTGTTGACACTCTGGAATAACTCACATAGGTTAGTGAGAAAGATTTACCCTCGCAGAAGCCATGCTGGTTCTGCTTCAGCAAGGCTTGTTCTTCGATGCTTGGAAGTTCTATATTGAGCAATGTTTTGCACCAGTTTTCAAGGAGCAGCTGTTATACCACATTGGCATCCGTCTGTCTCGAGAGACAATGGAAGAGTGCGCCATCATGGGTAAAGTCAAACGGATCCCTTTTAAAAAATTAGAGACAAAGGGTTTATTTATTTAAAAAACCAGAATTCTCACTTTTAAGTTCCTTGAAAATTCTTGGGAAAGTGCCACACAGACAAAAGTATTGCTGATTCACTCCATCCAGGAGCCTGATTGGCTGCTCCTGAAGGCCAATCAGGTCGCTGATTCACTTCCACCTGGAACTGGATTGGGTGGCTCCAGCAGACCAATCAGACTGCTGCATTCTGGATCCTATTGTATTGATCTAGAACTTCACCTCTGACCACAACTGTCTGCCTCAGTTCCTTGGACTTTCTTCCTGATGATCTGCATCGTCTGCTGTGAAGACAGATGTCAAGAATTCATTCAGTTTTTCTGAACCCTCCTCCTTTGCGGGGCTCTTTTGCTGTCCCTATTCACTTGTTACTGTAATTGCTTTAAAAAACCAAGGAACTTTAATTACCCGCTTTTGGCAGTAGAAACACAATTTTGTTCCATTGCGTCTCTAGCCCTGAGCTTGATGGATGCTGCAAATCTACAGGAGCACAGAAAAAGCTACAGGTACATGTGGTGCTTGGTGCGAGTCCAGCTGCTTAAGAACCTCAGCTTTAAAAGCTAAGTTTCTAGCCCCTGTGGCTGAAAGCTGCAAAAGCTCAGAAGCCAAACTGAATTTTCCATTTTTCAGGGGGTGCAGTGCCAATGCCCTGAATCATCATTTCTCTCTTTTGATGTCTCAGTTATGGAGAATAATTTATGCAGAGTAAGAAATCATGCACTGAGGTGCCCTTAGCGGTTCTGCAAAAACGGAGCGTTGCATTTCCGTCAAAATTATGCGATTAGCTGGACCAGAGAAGGACAGTAAGCGAACAACAGCCAGCTAAGAGGGTGGAACAAGTTTGTCCAATTTTTCAAAACTGCGGCAGCATTCTGTGGCTGAAAAAGCATCTACACAAATAGCATCACATGCGGAAGGCAAAGGCAAATAGTCCAACCAGAAGAGGGCAATTGTTCATGGACGAGAGAGCTATCAATGGCTGCTAGAGCCATGATGGCTATCCTCTGCCTCCACATTTGAAGGCAATGAAGCTTCCATATACCAGTTCCTGTCAATCCCAGGAGGGGAGAATGCTCTTGCATCCAATCTGCCACTGTGAGAACAGGATGAGGGAACATTTGGGCTGTGGGTCTAGGAAAGCCTGCTCCTGGCCTTGCACACTTTTCCCCACCTGATTTGGGAGGCTGCAGCCCCAACTCCCTCCAGCTGCAGAAGCTGCTACACAAACTCTTGGGCTGGAGGGTTTGTTGTGGGATGATGGTGCTGTTGATTTTCTGTATCTTTAGATCTTGCTGTGATTTGTGTGGCAATACTTGTGCACTTTTTAATGTTCTTTGTTGTTTCTTGTGGCGTTGTGGTTTAAACCACAGAGCCTAGGGCTTGCTGATCGGAAGGTCCGCGGTTCGAATCCCCGCGACGGGGTGAGCTCCCGTTGCTTGGTCCCAGCTCCTGCCCACCTAGCAGTTTGAAAGCACATCAAAGTGCAAGTAGATAAATAGGTACTGCTCCGGCGGGAAGGTAAACGGTGTTTCCGTGTGCTGCTCTGGTACGCCAGAAGCGGCTTAGTCATGCTAGCCACATGACCCGGAAGCTGTACGCCGGCTCCCTCGGCCAATAAAGCGAGATGAGCGCCACAACCCCAGAGTCGTCTGCAACTGGACCTAATGGTCAGTGGTCCCTTTACCTTTACCTTTAGTCAATGCATTTCTTTCATGTTGTAACCTGCCTTGGACATGGTTTGAACTGTGCATGGATGGCGTGTAAATAAAATTAGGTATGTATATAACAAGTGGGCCTTTGGCCTGATCCAGCAGGCTCTCTTTATGTTTTCAGTATGGAATTTATACTTACCTTAACACAGATACACAAGAAAACTAGATGCTTGCAGGCGAGAGAGAAAGGGCATGCAAGCTAAACCTTGCTTCTTTATCTGCACTGTCCTCTTCAAAAACCCATCGGCAAATACATGAAAAGTAAAACTTAGAAGCTCGAGATGTCCTCTGATCCACTTTCAAAGGATGAAGGATCAAGCATAATTTTCTTCCCTGTGGTGAGCAAAATCACCCTGGTTAGGGACAGAGGTAGTAACAGCTCCAAGCCGTAATGAATGTTATCTTAATGTTCTGAACCTCCCAGCACCGATGTTCTGCCATTCCTCCACCGCTAATCCGATTTCCCCAACTGTGGTCCGGCTTCCTAGACGAGGTGCAGACAGCCCTACCTTTGTGACTGGCAGGCCTCCACCCCACATGTTCCCCTGAGTTGAGAGCCAGCCGGCGATACTTTATAGCGCGGTCTGAAAGAAGGTGAAGGATGTTTTGTGTCTGGGCAAGCAGCTGACCCGAGTGTGCAATTACCCGAGCGGCACCGAGTTACAATATGTTAATTCACAGGGCCCATCTGAAACGACGCATCATGCAGCCCCGTGGGAAGCAAAGGGGGAAAGGGAAAGCTGTGTGAGGAGCATCAGAGAAGCTCTTGTGCAAGTCTGGTCCTCGGAGCCAAAATAAGGACAAGCCATTTGCAAAGACATCGTGGGTTTTAGAACATAATTAACACCCAGCTCCCTCTAGTTTCCTTCCTTTGGGTGTATACTGGGCAACACAAGTGTTTAGACCAGGGGGTAGGCAACCTAAGGCCCGCGGGCCGGATGAGGCCCAATAGCCTTCTCAATCCGGCCCACGGACGGTCCAGGAATCAGCGTGTTTTTACATGAGTAGAATGTGTCCTTTTATTTAAAATGCATCTCTGGGTTATTTGTGGGCCCTGCCTGGTGTTTTTACATGAGTAGAATGTGTGCTTTTATTTAAAATGCACCTCTGGGTTATTTGTGGGGCATAGGAATTCATTCACTCCCCCCCCCAAAAAAAACCCAATATACAGTGGTACCTCGGGTTACATACGCTTCAGGTTACATACGCTTCAGGTTACAGACTCCGCTAACCCCGAAATAGTGCTTCAGGTTAAGAACTTTGCTTCAGGATGAGAACAGAAATCGTGCTCCGGCGACACGGCGGCAGTGGGAGGCCCCATTAGCTAAAGTGGTGCTTCAGGTTAAGAACAGTTTCAGGTTAAGTACGGACCTCCGGAACGAATTAAGTACTTAACCCGAGGTACCACTGTAGTCAGGCCCACCACATGGTCTGAAGGACGGTGGACCGGCCCGCAGCTGAAAAAGGTTGCTGACCCCTGGTTTAGACGCAAGGGAGGCTATTCAAGGAGCTAAGGTATGAAGGTTTTCATTGGGCCTCAGTTAAAGTAGTGCATATACCCAGTTACTGCAATAGATATTATAACTCACACAATACAAAGGGCCCAACAAAACATGCAAAGGGAACCTAACTTTGTATTTATTTGGGTTTAAAAATAAAATAAAATTGTGTTTTGCACACAATGCAAGGACATGACGTCGCCTGTATTCCGACAAAGGGATATAGTTGCTCTCTCTCTAACAGCAAATTCAGGTGGCAAGTGCCGGCAGGATCGTAACCAAACTGGGTCTACTAACAAAAAAGTGTGAGGTCTTAGTATGCTTGGGTGAATCTTGAGGTTTGCAGGTTTTGTTTGTTTACTTATTACCTAGCTGCTGCCAAACATATTACTCTGCTTTCCTCATAGCTGCTTTCCTAGCTATGAAGGCTGATCGCCAAAGAATTGATGCTTTTGAATTATGGTGTTGGAGACTCTTGAGAGTCCCATGGACTGCAAGAAGATCAAACCTATTCATCCTGAAGGAAATAAGCCCTGAGTGCTCACTGGAAGGACAGATCCTGAAGCTGAGGCTCCAATACTTTAGCCACTTCATGAGAAGAGAAGACTCCCTGGAAAAGACCCTGATGTTGGGAAAGATGAAGGGCACAAGGAGAAGGGGAGAACAGAGGACGAGATGGTTGGACAGTGTTCTCAAAGCTACCAACATGCGTTTGACCAAACTGTGGGAGACAGTGGAAGACAGGAGTGTCTGGCGTGCTCTGGTCCATGGGGTCACGAAGAGTCGGACACGACTAAACGACTAAACAACAACAATATTAAATTATATTATATATTAATATGATTTTTATTATTCATTATTATTTAGCAAACTTGCCCTGTCTCTTCCATTTCTACACCCATTGCTCTCCACAAGTTGGGAGTGTGTCTACTATTTCTATCCCATCTGATTGTTATAAGAACTGGTGCCTGAGCTTGCTTTTTTCCTCCTCCCTCCCCATTCCCTTTTCCTTTTGTGTCATGTTGCTTAGAACATGAGCCTGAGGGCAGCGACTGCCTTGTTTCCTTTTGGCCTGCAAGCTGCCAAGAGAGCTTCTTCCTTTGAGGAGAAGGATAGGAAGAAACCTTAAATAATAATAAAAAATACCTAGCACTATGAGAAATGCTGTGTGCAGTTTGCACTGAGGTAAAGTCACAGATAGGTAAAGGCTGGGTGTATGCCATGATTTCACATTGTCACAGAAAATGTGAGGAATGTGGTTTCAGACCCACAAACCACCTTCCGGAGAATCTGTTCCCGAGTTCCCAGCTTTATGAGCTATATGAAGTTATGCGTGGAATGTGTGTGGGATGAAGTTTCAAGAAGACAGAGCGGTGGCTCATGATTCTGAGTGGCTTCATAGCAACTTGGCCCTCCCCATAAAAAAAAAGAAATCAGCATCAACCAGGGAAGGCCTGTAACTCAGTGGTTGTGCGATGCTCTGCGCATAACACCCTCAAAATTCAATCCTTGGCATCTCCAGCTATGGTGAGGCTGAGAAAGAGACATTGTCAGTCAGTGTAGACCAGCGGTTCTCAACCTGTGGGTCCCCAGATGTTGTTGGACTACAACTCCCATCATCCCTGAACTCTGGCCTTGCTAGCTATGGATGATGGGAGTTGTAGTCCAACAACATCTGGGGACCCACAGGTTGAAAACCGCTGGTGTAGACCATGGGTAGGCAAACTAAGGTCCGGGGGGCTGGATCCGGCCCAATCGCCATCTAAAACCGGCCCACGGACGGTCCAGGAATCAGCATGTTTTTACATGAGTAGAATGTGTCCTTTTATTTAAAATGCACCTCTGGGTTATTTGTGGGGCATAGGAATTCGTTCATATTTTTTTTCAAAATATAGTGCGGCCCTGCACAAGGTCTGTGGGACAGTGGACCGGCCCCCTGCTGAAAAAGTTTGCTGACCCCTGGTGTAGACCAACAGTCTTCTTCTGATCCTAGGCCTAGGACCCACGTACATACGGGACTGCCTCTCCTGGTATGCCCCGCGGAGGACCTTAAGGTCCACAAATGACAACATTTTGGAGGTCCCAGGTCGCAAGGTGGTTAGATTGGTCTCAACTAGGGCCAGGGCCTTTTCAGTACTGGCCCCGACTTGGCGGAATGCTCTGTCACAAGAGACTAGGGCCCTGCGGGACTTGACATCTTTCTGCAGGGCCTGCAAGACAGAGCTGTTCCGCCTGGCTTTGGACTCAGTCTGACCCTTATGTTTCCCTCCCTTTGTGGTTTTGATCTATGGGCTACTATTAAAATGAGGCTGCATTTTAAATTGTCTTTTTAACCTGTATTTTAAATTGTGTCCACCCCTCATTATGTTTTTATTGTAATTTTACTGGTGTAAGCTGCCCTGAGGCCTGGCTCTGGCTGGGGAGGGTGGGGTATAAATAACATTATTATTATTATTATTATTATTATTATTATTATTATTATTATTATTATCCAAGACGCACCTTTAACCCCAACATGCACTGTGGGACCCGTTTCTTAACCCTTTGTAGGAGGGCACAGCTGCTGCTGCAATCTGCCTTAAGTCAGGCCCTAACTCAGTGGAGAGTCCCACCCCAACAGCTGAAGACCCACAACCCAGACAATTCTGAGCTAGATGGAGAGCAAAGGCCTGGGCTCTACATAGGCAACTTCCAATGCTCCAATGCAAAATTTGCTTGGTTTATAGCGTTTTCGGCCTTCTTAGAATATGGATTACTTGGGCACCCCGTTTTATCTTATTTTCAATTTTTTATTAATTTTTTGTTACGTGAACAAACATATAGACCAAACCCGCCAACATTTCTCCAATAAAAATAGGGACATCTTATTCAATAATCTTAGTCATAATACCCCACCTATCTGACTGGGTTGCCCCAATCACTCTGGGCAGCTTCCAACATATAATAACAATAACAATAATAACAATAAAACAATAACAATAACAATAACTATTATTATTAATAATAATACCCTGTCCATCTGGGAATCATTCACTACCACACGGAGCCCATCACCCAGCTCTTTCTGGGGTTTTTTATGAGCCAGGATGGGCAAGGATCAAGGAGACAGGTGGTCGGTTTCACTTGTCTAAGCAGCCTTGTCCACATATATAAAAGCATAAGAAAACATTAAACATTAAAAGAAACCTCCCTGTATAGTGGTACCTTGGGTTAAGAACCGAATTCGTTCTGGAGGTTCATTCTTAACCTGAAATTGTTCTTAACCTGAGGTACCACTTTAGCTAATGGGGCCTTCCGCTGCCACCACGCCGCCGGAGCACGATTTCTGTTCTCATCCAGAGGTAAAGTTCTTAACCCGAGGTACTATTTCTGGGTTAGCGGAGTCTGTAACCTGAAGCGTCTGTAACCCGAGGTACCACTGTACAGGGCTGCCTTCAGATGTCATCTAAAGGTTGTATAGTTACTTATCTCCTTGGCTTGGGGATCGCATAACTCTGTACCCTCCAAAATTTCTCCGATGAAAATAGAGGTGTCCTAAGGAAAAGCGGGACGTTCTGGGATCAAATCAGAAACCGGGACAGCTTCTGTGAGTCAGGAACTGTCCCTGGAAAAGAGGGACATTTGGAGGGTCTGATAAGACATTGAATAAAGCAGGCAAGTAGCAAAGCAAAAGAAAGAAAAAGTAATGCGTATTTGCAGCAAACCAGTGTGACACTTCACTGAATATCAAGTGGTATCTAAATACCCCAGTCATAACGAAGAATGAAAAGCCAGAGGCGTATGGGAATACCTCTCCTGGTTGACATGTTCAAAGAAGATAAACCAATCGGCACTGAAATTTTCAGATTTTGCCTCCCCCCAAACCACCCTCCTGTGTGTAGTAAAGCACTCTCTGCAGAGACCCATATGGAAACAGAGCATTCTCATGGAAACTGGCTTCTCATGCCTCAGGGCTTTTGGAAAGTCCTGGGCATGCATACAACCTCTCTTCTTTCGCTCTGGGGATCTTGTAGGCCAGTGGTGTCCGGTCTTTTTAACTTCCAAGGAATCCTTTTGATAAAGACTTGCCTATCACAGAACTCCTGCATATTCTGGGAATCGTTCCAGGACACACACAGAGTTCCATGGATGAGCCGGGAGTCCGACCTCAGAGCACATTCGCTGCCGCTAACTGCGCACAAGCTGTCTTTTGGAGAGAGAAAACTTGCCTGCGATTACTCATCTTCTCCGTGAGGAATCCCTGATAAGCTTCTTCAGAAACCCCCAGGCTTCTCTGAAACACAAAAAAGTGTGTATGTCGGGGTCATATTAGGCATACAGTGGTACCTCGGATTAAGAACTTAATTCGTTCTGGAGGTCCGTTCTTAACCTAAAACTGTTCTTAACCTGAGGTACCACTTTAGCTAATGGGGCCTCCCGCTGCCACTGCACGATTTCTGTTCTCATCCTGAAGCAAAGTTCTTAACCCGAGGTACTATTTCTGGGTAAGCGGAGTCTGTAACCTGAAGTGTCTGTAACCTGAAGCACCTGTAACCCGAGGTACCACTGTATATGGTGGGGTTCTCTCTCTCTCTCTCTCTCTCTCTCCTCTCCACATATCTCATGAAATAAAAACTTTGGTGAAACTGGGTGGCAGTCGATTTAGGGCAGGTGGCACATCCTTTATCTGTGGAACTTGCTGGCACAGTTTACTCCTTAGTCTTTTCTTCTCCCGAAGATATCCTACAAAGCAGAATTGTTGTCCTTCTAGAGAGGGGCTACTTTTGCAAGCTGACGGGCCCCATCTGCCTCTCATTCCCCTCTACTGTATGTGCATAAACTGCCTTCTTGACCGTTTGACCCACTATTCGTCTTTTCTGCTCAATCTGTTGGAGTGGGTCTTCACATGCAGGGGAAATCCCTAACTCACCAAGGGTCTGAGACCCATCGGCTACCCTCACCTGGTTTAGCTGGCCACTTCCCAGGGTATGGCTGCTGTCACATGCTGACCCAGTATACCTGAAGGAGCGTCTCCACCCCCATCATTCTGCCCGGACACTGAGGTCCAGCGCTGAGGGCCTTCTGGCGGTTCCCTCACAGCGAGAAGCTAAGCTACAGGGAACCAGGCAGAGGGCCTTCTTGGTAGTGGCACCCACCCTGTGGAACACCCTCCCACCAGATGTCAAAGTGGAGAACAACTACCTGACATTTAGAAGACATTTGAAGGCAGCCCTGTTCAGGGAAGTTTTTAATGTGTGACGTTTTAATGTATTTTTAATCTTTGTTGGAAGCCGCCCAGAGTGGCTGGGGAAACTCAGCCAGATGGGCGGGGTATAAATAATAAATTACTATTACTGTTACTGTTACTATTACTATTACTAGGAGCTACAGGTGAGAGCTGAGCGCAGGGTGGGGACCAAAGGTGGACAAACTACTCCAGAAGGAGCATGATGTGTCACCCACCAGAGGCAGAGGTACTCCCCTAATACCCCATATACCTGATTATCATCTTCTAAAGCCACTGCTCTATTCCGAACTTAAAAATGGAATGTGTAATGCTGTTGGTCAACAAAAGAGGTTTAAAGACAATCTTTAACAAAAACTAGTATAAACACCAACAACTGGGAAACACTAGCCTGTGAGCATTGCAACTGAAGAACAGCCTTTACCAAAGGTGTCATGGGCTTTGAAGATGCTCAAACTCAGGACGAAAGGGAGAAACGCGCTAAGAGGAAGGCATGCTTGGCAAACCCTCACCGTGATCAACTCCCACCCAGAAACCGATGTCCCCACTGTGGAAGGACGTGTGGATCCAGAACTGGCCTCCACAGTCACTTACGGACTTACTGTTAAGACCATTTTCGTGGGAGACAATCTTACTCGGCTACGAGTGATCGCCAAAGACAGCGGTTCTCAACCTGTGGGTCCCCAGATGTTGTTGGACTACAACTCCCATCATCCCTGAGCTCTGGCCTTGCTAGCTAGGGGTGATGGGAGTTGTAGTTCAACAACATCTGGGGACGCACAGGTTTAGAAAGGCTGGCCAAAGAAGAATAAGATACTCCAGGGCTCTATGTATACCTGTAATGCTACCACAAGGTACAACTCGGGTCGGCCCTGGTTTAGACATTTGCAACTATGCAATTTCTGTGACCCTTTGCGGCCAGAGAAATCCCGCTCAGAATCAGCTCAGCTACCCTGCACACAGAGAGCGCCTGAGCTCTCAATGCAACCCCCTGACTCGCCAAGGTGCTCTGTGCGCCCGCGCATGCGGGCAGCTCCACATGGGGGAACCTCGCTTGCATTTGATGATCAGAGGTGGATTTTCTGGTTTAGCCTCAGGCAGCGGGGGGAGATTAAAAGCAGAGAAAGCTGCATGTGCATGAGAGAGAGCCAGACAGACAGAGAACAGAGGAGGGAGAGGGAGAGTCGGAGCTTAGTGTCTATCCAAGAAGAGCTTTAAAAGGCGATCCCTTCAGATTTGATGAAAGTAGGTCAATTTTTCTGCTTTGCTGGGTCTTTTGGCAGGTCAGCGCCCGCGCTCCACCGATGCTTGCAACTCCTAATTTGTGCTTCATGGCCGACGCGTCATTTGCAGAGGGGAGGTGGGGAGTTAATGAATTCAATGCAGCTAATTAAATCAGCCTTGGCAACCATTCAAAAGATGTCTCGCGCCTCACCCCAGCCTGCCTTCGCTCTCCTCCCAACTGCCACCTCTGCTACATGAGCAATAACTGGGAGGGGGTTTGGGAAAGAGACAGACAGCAAAGACACAAAACAAAACAAAAAACCCACCCAGAGTTCCCCTCAACAACTGCCCCCCCCCCCTTTCCACCAACCCCTAGCTTTCATCTTTCTTTCTTTCTGTCAGATTTTCGCCCCGGCAGACACTCTCTCCTTTCATGAAGGAATGTGACAGGCCCGTGCGGTCACACTGTTTATGAGCCTGCCTTGCCCCAACCGCGGCCTTCAGGAAAACGACCTTTTGTGCCCTCCAAGGACTTGGTAAACAGAGTTAAATGCCAGTCAACAGGCCTTTGAATTCTTGCCTTGACGCTTTTCACGAGAAGAGGGATTGCAGAGAAGCCTCTGGGGGGGAAAGCAGACGTGCCATGCGCAAGCGCTGCTAACAGCATGCAAGCTTCCTTTTGCGCAGCGTATTCACGCAACTGGTCCTTGGCTGGTGTTGCCGTCCCACGTGGCAGCATGGGGGGGGGGGGTCGCAGGCAGCCGGAGGGGCATATGTCATGCCTTGATGCCCTGGTAGCATGTCAGATTCAGGAATGAGTCGGCTTGCTGGTCTCCAGAGCTGTGCTGCGTGCCCAGGGCAGAGAGCTTGCGCAGCAGGGGTCAGCAACCTTTTTCAGCCATGGGCAGGTCCACCATCCCTCAGACAATGTGGTGGGCCGGACTATAAGACGCACTTTCCCCCTCCTAAAAAGGGAAAATGTGTGTGCGTCTTATGGAGCGAATGCAGGCTGCGCAGCTATCGCTGAAGCCGGAAGAGCTCTTCTGGCTTTGGGGATAGCCATGCAAAGCCTCTTGAGCACAGCTGGAGCGCTCCTGCCTCTTCGCTCAAAAGGCTTTGCGTTGCTTTCTTGTTTCTTGTTTCCCTCCTCTAGAAACTAGGTGCGTCTTATGGTCAGGTTCGTCTTATGGAGCAAGAAAATACGGTGATAAACTACTACTACTACTGTTCTTGGGACACGGGTGGCGCTGTGGGTTAGTTAAACCACAGAGCCTAGGACTTGCCGATCAGAAGGTTGGCGGTTCGAATCCCCGCAACGAGGTGAGCTCCCGTTGCTCGGTCCCTGCTCCTGCCAACCTAGCAGTTCGAAAGCATGTCAAAGTGCAAGTAGATAAATAGGTACCGCTCCGGAGGGAAGGTAAATGGTGTTTCCGTGCGCTTCTCTGGTTCGCCAGAAGCGGCTTAGTCATGCTGGCCACATGACCTGGAAGCTGTACGCCAGCTCCCTCGGCCAGTAAAGTGAGATGAGGGGCCGCAACCCCAGAGTCAGTCACGACTGGACCTAAAGGTCAGGGGTCCCTTTCCCTTTACTACTGTTGTTGTTGTTGACTGGGGGTTGTTGCAAGCTAAGTTTCCTCAGGTAATGAATGTGAAGATCTTTGAACAGTATAAAACACTTCATAGAGTTGGAAGGGAACCACGAGGAACATCTAGTCTAATCTCCGGCAATGCAGAAATAGGCAGCTGTCCCGTAGAGGGATCAAACCTGCGACCTTGGCATTATCAGCACCATGCAATAACCAACTGAGCTATCCGGTGCTAAATAATATTATTTGTCAGGGTAGGATTTCGTTACATCCTTCCCGTGGGCCCAGAAATTAAGTTATCCAATGTCCTGGGCCCTCAGGACATGCAGACTCCCATTGTCATAACTTTATATTTACAAGACCATCAATATTTCCCCTACAGAGCAATGCCACAAAGCCCTGATGGCTTGGTTGTGTGGGGAATAAATTTAGCACAGCCTCCCCTCTCACTTTGATCCACAGGCCAAGATTTGCTTGGGGTTTTTCTTTAACTTATATAAAAACGTTTCGCTGTCTTCGCCCGCCAGCTCATGCTGGGATTTGCATCTCGCAAGGCCACCATTTTACCACAAGGACTTCCAGCCTGGCAGACCCAGCTTGGCTTCCTGGCAAGCGTTCCAGAATCCAGTGGCTTTTTTCTTCATAAAGAGCCAACGGCGAAATATGGGATGGAAATGGAGAGGCGTTTTACGCCGCTTTCAATCGAACAAACTTGCAGTGCACAACCGCAACCCAGGCGTATTGAAATTCTAGGGCACACCCCCTCCACTGCGTTCAGGGGAATGAAGCCAGAATACTGACCTTCAAATACTTTGGATTAACTGAGGCATGGAGCTGGCTTTTAATAAGCGGACATTATGGACCTCACTGTGGACTGCGCATGCAATGAGGCAATGGGCTTCTGTTGTAGGCCGCTAGGTAGGTGGAAGAAACTACTCATTTCTCCCTTTCCTGCAATTCCATGACGTTACTCTGTTAACAGAAGCAGCCAATGTGGTTTCCTCCAGCTACAGTTGTCCACCTACAACTCCCATCAGCCCCAGCAAGCATGGACAATGGCCAGGGGTGGTGGGAATTGTAGTGGACAATGTCTGGAGGGTGCCATATTGGTTTCTGCTCCTCTCTGATCCAGCTCCCCAAATGATATGAAAAATGGTGGCAAATTTGAATACACGCCCAATGGACATCGATCGACCTCAGAATTCTCTTGGAGGAGCCTATGTTTCAAAATAAATAAAATAAAACAATTATTGTTATTACTACGTTGTTGTTGTTGTTGTTATTTCTTACCTGTCTTTCATCATAGTAGTAGTAGTAATATATTATAATTATTTATACCCGGCCCATCTGGGTGGCCCCCAACAAAATATTACAAACACGATAAAACCATCATATATACCCCTGGTATTGAACACAATTATAAATCTTATAGAGAATAAATTTAAAACTGACTTCCAATTAATGAATATGATGATACTTATATTAATCTTCTTATATCTTATAGTGTAAAAAGGGACGTGGGTGGCGCTGTGGGTGAAACCACAGAGCCTAGGACTTGCTGATCAGAAGGTTGACGGTTCGAATCCCCACGACGGGGTGAACTCCTGTTGCTTGGTCCCTGCTCCTGCCAACCTAGCAGTTCAAAAGCACATCACAGTGCAAGTAGATAAATAGGTACCACTCCGGCGGGAAGGTAAACGGTGTTTCCGTGCACTGCTCTGGTTCGCCAGAAGCGGCTTAGTCATGCTGGCCACATGACCCGGAAGGTGTATGCCAGCTCCCTCGGCCAATAAAGTGAGATGAGCGCCACAACCCCCGAGTCGGTAACAACTGGACCTAAAGGTCAGGGGTCCCTTTATCTTATAGTGTGGTGGTTTGTTTGATTCTTCTGTTATTTGTTTGTTTGTTTGATTGTATGTTTGCTTACTTGTATGTACATCTGTTTTTTTCATAAATGTATTTATTTTAAATTAATAAAGATATATTAAAAAATAAAACAGGAGGGCAAAAAGAAAGGAGAAATGGCAATACATGGTGTTGGACTCCTAAAGGAAGGAGGAGGCAGTCAAAAACGCCTCAGAAAACAACACGCCTCAATGGGAGGAAGGCAAATTCCAAAGCAGAGCGGCTAACTGTTAAAAGCTGTGCTTCTGGCATGTTATTTTTACGTTCCCCACGGTGGTCTGTCAGAATTGCACCAAGCCAGGAATATCAGTCAGGGAGGAGGAAAGCAGCCTGGTCAGCTGGTGGCTGTGTCTGAGGATTCCCTCAAAAATCCAGGAAGCCTGAGCTGTCGAAATGGTGGAAGAGAGAGAAACAGCAGCTGGGGGTTTGTTTAGGCCCTAAACTTTAGGAAGGAGTTTCCCTCTCTCTCTCTTTTTTTTTTGAAAAGTTTTTATTGTTAAAATAATTCAGCATTTTTTTAAATAAATATTTATTCAATTTTCCAATTTTATACAAACACAAAAAGAAAAAGAAAAAGAAAAATATTAAAAACAAATCAATTTCCATATCAATTTTTCAATAACATGTTTCTTTGACTTCCTCATACCTCCCCTTTTTGTTTTCTAGTTCAAATTGTTAATCCAGCAAATCCTAATCTCTTAACATTCCTTTTAACTAACACCTTTTTTTCCAATCAACTTTTTAAATTTTATAACTTAAACAATACTAATCCTAGTTCTTTTTATCATAACAGCTAGAGACCACATAAGTTCAATCCAGCATCTTTCAAAGTTCATTAATTTTGCAATATTTCTGTAAATAGTCCTTAAATTTCTTCCAATCCTCTTCTGCCGACTCTTCTCCCTGGTCGCGGATTCTGCCGGTCATTTCTGCCAATCCCATACAGTCAATCAACTTCATCTGCCATTCTTCCAGAGTGGGTAGATCTTGCGTCTTCCAGTGCTTTGCTATAAGTAGTCTTGCTGCCGTTGTAGCATACATAAAGAAAGTTCTGTCCTTCTTTGGCACCAAATGGCCAACTATGCCCAAGAGAAAAGCCTCTGGTTTCTTCAAGAAGGTATACTTAAATACCTTTTTCATTTCATTATAAATCATTTCCCAGAAAGCCAAAACAATTCAGCATTAATACAAACATATTGCAAATATACAAATATACAAACATACAATTTCATACAATCCTTTAAAATGTTCAAACATACCTACACTCAATCCCCCAGATAATTCCTTTTCCCATCACCATCCACCACCCCTCACCCCACCTTTGTGTTAGACTTCCAATCTACTCAACTGCAATTTCTTTCCACTTCTATTGCTTTCTTTCACACACCTTTAACCTAATTTCATGCTTCTTTTTCTATTACACATTGTTATCCATCTTATTTAGTATTCCAGTATTTAAAACGGAACTTGTTTATTCTAATAGGAGTTCTGATTTTTCAATATGGTTTTGCAAGTATAGGAAAGATTTTCTCAAAGTGTGTGATGGGAGCCTTGGAGCATTTTCGGGTGGCGCTCAGCGCCCCGGTACACCCCCCAAACATGCCGCCACCTTTGGGATCAGAGCAATGCTAGCAGCAGCTCGCCACAGGTCTAGGGCCCGTTTCTGGGTGGAAACAGGTGGTGTTCAAAGGGTAAGGGAGGAAGAGAGAGGGGGGAAAGTGAGGAAATGGAGCACGTAGGCAGCTGGCGTGTGAGGGAAGGAAGATGCAGTAGTAAAAAAACATGCAGTTTCCAGAATTCGCCCTTGCACCCAGCTGCTAAAAAGGCATGCAAGGCCTTTTGCACAACTAACAGCGCCAGTCATTAGAAGTGTGTGCTTCTCAGCTGCTTTTCCTCGAGGGACCCTGCACTCTGCAATCAGAAAAGTGCAGGAATTGGAACGGAACTCAAAAATCGAAAGGATTTTGTATTCATTTCTCTCCCCCAAACGGGGGACAGCAAGCTTCTAGTACAAAGATGGGTGGGAAGGCCTAATGAACAATCAGAAGTGTGTCAAAGGAGGATTACAAGGGGCAAACCTTCAACGCAAAGCAATTCGCCCCTCTCCTATTTGCAATAATAATAAAAAGGGCACGTATAAATGTGCTTTGATCGCATAATTTATGCAGGTCTCAGAATTCACACCTTGTGCAGAATTTAGGGGGAAGCAACTGCGGTTCAGCCCGTGTGCTACATGCAAAACCTGCCATATTCAATTTGCGGCGTTTCCATGTGGGGCTCGGAAATACCTCTGCCTCAACCCCTAGAGAGCTGCTGCCTGACTGTGTAGACAATACTGCGCTGGATGGACCAATGATTTGACTCGTCTCAGGCAGCTCCCTGTGTCCCTTGCATACTTTTTTATTTTTAGGTCGTATATTGCCTTATGATTATTTTATACGGAAATGCGGCTTACAAGTATTCCAAATAAATAAATATTCTTTTCCTTTCTTTCTTTCCTTTCTTTTTAAAAAACCTTAAGCCCACTTACTAGGGAGTAAGCCTCAACTGTGAAAACTGAGCAATTAGTCCTGAGCAAGCATGCACCAGACAGCGCTGCCAGCGAACGGTTTGCTTGATTCTACCATTCCAGCCGAACCGCCGCAAACCGCAGACCGCGAAGTGCTTTGAGAATCGAGACGATGCACCGCAACCCCCAAGCTCTCCTTTAAACCCCTTTGAAGAGCATCGTGGAAAAGGGGCGAGGGCGAGAGACTTTGTTTCTTTGCTCTCTATAAGAGGTCCAAGCCGAAGAACATTTGATCACCTGAGCAATTTTTTATTTTTTAAAAAAAGTCTTGTGTTTTCAATCACGCTTGGGGAAGTTTGCTACGCTTCTCAGAAACCAACCTGCAAAGGATGCCTCTCTATTCTGCCGCCCCCCCCCCCGCCCTTTTCTTACAAGCAAGGTTGCTAACCCACGAGGTATCTATTTAAATGCTGGTTTACTAAGATCAGCCCATGCGGCTGGAAACTCCCTTTAAAGGGAGCCCGCAAATTTGCAACAGGGTGAGAAAACCTGTTGGCAGATTTGAATATCTGAACCTCCTGAGAGTGCAGAGGGGGAAGTACCTATCAATGGGCTCTGCGATGCCCCTGAGAAGGGTGGAAAAGGCCAGAAGCAGACTTTCCTTTCCACTGTTCAGACCGAGGACCAAATGACTAAGAGGCTCCCACACATCATATCTGCATCATTACTATGACTATGACAACTGATAACACTCTCATGTCAACTGTGTTAACTGGGGACGGGGAGCGGGAGGCCACAGGTCTCTCGTGGTAGAGCACCTCTTTTGCATGAAAAAAAGTACCGGTTTCAATTCTGAGCATCGTCAGGTTAGGAACTGAGAAGCTGCCCTCTGTGAAACCCTGGAGGAACATTGCCAGCCAGTGCTAAGTGATTCGAGCTGGATGGCTCGATAGTCTGACTCACCACTTTTCTCTCTAAATGAAAAAGACCCAAATACTGCGAGTTTTCTTCATAAGGGAGCTACCCTTCATCATTTTTGTGATCTGAACCTTTTCCAACTCTGCATTATCCTTTTGGAGCCGAGGTCACCAGAACTGCAAACATCACCATCAACATTATCACTTTTAATTTGTATACCGTCTTTCTATCTTACAATACCCAAGGCGCTTTACAAGCTGAAGAAACAAAGAATAAGAAGAGGCAGGAACCAAGATATTGGAGATACACTTCGGAGGTCCAGACAATGGGGAGCCCCGAAAATAAAAAAGAAAATAGAATTTGGACTGTAATTTGGTCTTTCTTATTTTATTGTTTTTAATTGGATTATGATATGGATATGCATTGGCTGTTTTTATTGGAAAATCAATAAAAATGATTTTAAAAAAGAAACAAAGAATGCACACCTTATAAGAATCTAATGCAATACAAAAATGTGATAATAAAACATAACTTTGAAATAAGCAACCTACATCAAATGAAGTAACTTTCAACAATCATTAGAACAGTATAGAATAATAATATCAGCAGATAGAAATTAAACAGAAATCCACACTTAACAATTACAATAAATAATTTCTAAACTACAATCAACAAAACAACAGCAAGCCACAGTACATAAAATAATACAATGCAAATTGAGAAGCAGAAACTGGAGGGTGGGGCAAGGCAGGATGAAGAAGGCCTTGCCTGATGAAGTCTCTCCCCTCACAGTTCTTCCTCCAGTACTCCAAAAAAACTGCTGAACTACAGTTCCCATCATTGCCAGACACTGGAGGGTCTAAGGCAGGCATAAGCAAATTCTGGCCCTCCAGATGTTCGGGGCTACAATTCCCATCATCCCTGACCACTGGTCCTGTTAGCTAGGGATCATGGGAGTTGTAGTCCCAAACATCTGGAGGACCGGCGTTTGCCTATGCCTGGTCTAAGGGGCGTTTCTCAACCTTGGGTCCCCAGCTGGTTTTGGACTACAACTCCCATCATCCTTGACCACTGGTCCTGCTAGCTACAGATGATGGGAATTGTAGCCCCAAAGCAGCTGGGAACCCAAGTTTGAGAAACTCAGGAAAGCAGCTTCCTAGGTTCCCATGAATTAGGTTAGGGTGGGTAACCTTAAGGCAAATGCGGCCCTCTGTGCCACTCTATTTGGCCCTTGACATTCAGGGCTGCCATCATTACTTGGCGTCCTCAAACAGCTGGCAGGACTGTGCATCTTCTTGAAATTTAGAACTGCAATGAATTAACTACATTTTTCTATGAATTTATTGGGTGCACACAACCCACTCTGCTTCTTCTAAAATGAGGAAGCATGTTCATATGAGCTTTCCCTGCAGCTTCTGGCATTGCATCGAAAGGGTATCAGCCTTCTAAGCCGCCTTTTGCCAACCTGGTACCCGCCAGAAGTTTCAGATTACGATTTCCACTGGCACCAACCCAAGCAGTCCGGGCTGGAGTGTTTCTATTTTTACAAAAGTTATTTTGAAACATCCTTTTCAATTCATCGTATATCATTTCCCAGTAAGCCAAATAGGGCTGGGAAACATCTGGTTTTCAACATTGTTCAACATTCGCTTCTGGCAAACCAGAGCAGCGCACGGAAACGCCGTTTGCCTTCCCGCTGGAGCGGTACCTATTTATCTACTTGCACTTTGACATGCTTTTGAACTGCTAGGTTGGCAGGAGCTGGGACTAAGCAACAGGAGCTCACCCCGTCGTGGGGATTCAAACCACTGACCTTCTGATCAGCAAGTCACAGGCTCTGTGGTTTAACCCACAGCGCCACCCGCATCCCCCTCTTTTACAGTAGTCAACTGGAAAAGTTTTGGCAGGGGGTTATTGCTGCCCTCTGCGTCAAAGGCTGGGCAGGTGTGTGCTGGAAAGACAGCCACTCTGTTGCTTCGCTCAAGAATCGAAAGAACAAGTCAATAAGCATTTCTTCCCCAAACAGTTTGAAAACCTTAAGCGTTAAGCTAATTGCAGCATTCGTTTTTCTTGGGTCTTGGTTACTTTTTCTGCGCTCGCTGCTTCAAGAAGACGGATTGAGGTTCTGTAAGAGCTGGAAAATGCTTTCAAGCAGGTGTGACATGGAAACATTTGAAGCTCCTTCTTCTCTGACCATGGGGCCCTGCCATCTGAGCTGCGAATCCACTGTGGGAAAATGCTGAAAGCCAAAAAAATATATATATCCTCTACTATCAGCAGAAGGCTGTCATGAGATCTATGAATGCCACTAGGAATTGCGCCAGCTGCCAACTGAGCTAAGTTGAAAGTGCCGATACTGGTGTCCAAAGCTCTATAAGGCTAGGGGTTGTTTGCAGTGTATGAAAACAGTGCAAAAAGAAATTATCAGGGAATCGCTTGGGGAAATTTAACGGGCAGCGATTAGCAGAAAGAGAAAGGGGCGATGTTTGGATGGGAGAGGGACATGTCTGGGTGGGAAGGTGCACATTTCAGCGTTGCCCCTCGCTTGTGGCCTGCTGTTCCACAGGCCCAAGGATTTTTAGGAACCGCTTTTCAGATTGCTATCAAGCTCAGCTCAGAAACCTCAGCTGATTAATCATGCTGCATTTTCGTTAAACGGTTCCGTTAAATTTGCATACATCTGGATATGAGTCAAAAAACGGCTCTGAAGCAAAAGAAGCAGAAGCCTACTTTTGTGTGTGTGTGTGTGTGTGTGTGTGTGCGCGCGCGCGCGCACATATACATACTGCACTGCATTTAAACCTCACCTTTTTCTACAAGGAGTTCCAAGTGGTGAATGGGATTCTCCTTTCCCCTGTTTTATCCTCTTAACAATCCTGTGAGGTAGGTTAGGCAAAGAGACAGTGACTGACTCCAAGGTCACCCAGCACGCTTCGATGTCCAAGTGGAGATTTGAAGCCTGGTCTCCCACATCCCAGTCTGACACTCTAACCACTAAGCCACACTGCCTCTCATACAGGGGGTTGGACTCGATGGCCCTTGTGGTCTCTTCCAACTCTATGATTCTATGATTCTATGTGTGGGTTGAAGCAGCCGTTGCTGTAGGACAGGGTGGGGAACTTGTGGCTCCTCCAGGTGTTGTGGGATACAGGCTCCCATCAGGCCCGGAAAGTGTTGCCAATGGTTAGCTACTCTGGAAGTGGTTGCCAAGCAACATAAGGAGGGGTCACAGGGCCCTCATCCCTCTGTAGGAAAATCATTCTCTCTTGTGTGAGAACTATGAGGTAATAATAATAATAATAATAATAATAATAATAATAATAATATACCTTGTCCATCTGGCTGGGTTGCCCATGCCACCCTGGGCGGCTTCCAACACATAATGAAACGTTTTTTTAAAACCCAAACACCTTCCTAAAATAATAATGATGATGATGATGGTTCAGTAATTCAGTAACACTGAAGAGGGTGCCCGCAATGCAGGTTTTACTGATTTATTTACCACATTTGTATCCTGCAATACCTTTAAAAAGCTCGGTGAGACGTAGATGATTCCTCCCTGGTCTATTTTATCCTCACAACAATCTATGAGATAAGACTAGTCTTCAAGATTGTGACTGGACTGAGGTCACCCAGACAACTTAGTGGGTGGGTGAGAATTTGAATTTAGGCTTTCCTAGTCTTAAGTCTGCCACTTCAACCAGTATACGGCCCTGGGTTTAAGAATATATCATCTATCATCCATCTATCTATCTATCTATCTATCTATCTATCTATCTATCTATCTATCTATCATCATCTATCTATCTATCTATCTATCTATCTATCTATCTATCTATCTATCTATATCTATCATCTATCTTCTGCCTGGTTAACCAGGGCACATTCGCAGTAGGTCATCTTTGTTTTTTAACTGATGACTCCGACCCAGAAGTAGCCAAGATCTGGTGGCCTCTAGTAGTTGTTGAGCTACAATTCTAGCCAAGCTGGCATGGACTTCTGGGACTTGGAGTCCAGTGACACCTGGATGGAACTAGGTTGACTCACCTTGATTTAACCGATTAATTGGATAAAACATTGTATTTCTGCTGCCAACCACCTCTAATCTCCTCAAATCGAACTTCAGCAGAAGAAGTTGGTAGCCCGCTACTGAAAAACAAAGAAAAATAGAGGAAAGCCACTAACTGCATAGATAAGAAGCACCCACAACATTCTTCTTTGAAACCCAGAAGTTGGAAATAAAACAGAAATAAAACCATTTTATACCCGCCTGAATCACCCCAGAGTAAACGGCTTGTAATACTTATCTAATAGATGCCATTCCATCACCCAGTTCTGTTCCTCTCAGAGATCTGTTAAAAGCAAAAAAGGGGGGTTTTATTGTAAAAGCATCAACAGGCAGCCTGAGCTCAAGGCTGCTGCTTAGCAGTTATTCCTTTCTCTTCAGATCAACACTCCCAACCTTTCCCCACTAAACTCCTTTTTAAGGTCACAGCCTCCTTTTCTTTCCTCTCGGGCCAAAGGCAGGTGAGAGAACTTCTCCACTAAACCTGTAACTGCATGGAAAAGATGAGTACCACGAAAACCACGGCACACACGAACACAGATAAAAGGGAACATTCCACCACTCACATTCCCTCAGTATCTCTGAATATCTCTGTGGCTATCAATGTTTCTTGGGTTTCCCCTCTCTTTAACGCAAGGCTGGAGGTCCAAATGATAGAATATCTACAGATGGCCATGATGACAGGGAGAATTAGAGGGTATCCAAAACAGAAAGTACAGAAAGAATGGAAAATCTTTAATGAGTATTTGGAAAAGTATTGCAATAACAAGTATCTCCTGGCAGAAATAGAATGATCCTTGTAAAACAAACAAATATAATGTTTTTTGATATCTGACGAGAACAAAGAAATACAATAATTTGGAACTGTGTGTGGGGAAAAATGTAGAAATAATAATACAATGAGTCTAATCGGATATGTTAAGAAAAAGATAAAGAGATAAAAGTGTAATATGAAAACCTCAGTAAGTTAAAAGTGATGTTGTGTAATTTCTTTATTAGTATTTATATATTGTTTAAATTGGTTAATTGTAATGATTTGATGTAGCAACTACTGTGGTTTTTTTCCTTTGTTATTGTTTAACTCTAAAATAAAGTTTTATTCTGGGTTTTTTAAAAAAGGAATTAATTGAAAGCATGCCAGCAAAAGTTACCTGTTAAATACCATGAGCATTGCATAATGTAAACATACTCTATATTGATTGTGTGCTCAAATTAAAGTGTCTACTTTGTGGCAATAAAGAACAGTTAAAAGTAAAGGTAAAGGGACCCTGACCAAAATGGGGGGAAAAACAAGGATGATATGTTTTTGGATAATATGTCTTGTTATAATTTTGAATAAAAATTTTTTTTTTTTAAAGAAACCACATTCTTGACCTTTGGACCCGCCATGATTCTTGTACCTTCCAACTGCCAGAGCCCTTCTTTGCATGCAGATGGAGGTTGTGAGACCCCTATGTCATTGAATACCAATCATATTAAGAGACGCTTTGGGCCTTTCCTAGCAAGCATACATTGCCCACAAACGTAGCATTCTGCTGACGGCCAGAGGGTCTGTTACAGAGCTGGCTGAAGTGGCACCTGTAACAAAAGAACAGGCCTGGCTTCTGCTTTCCTGGCAGGGAAACCGCTTGGCCCAGTTCCTTTGATTAACGAGCTATTGTTCTTCAGGAAGCCGGACGCAAACGGCCGCTCAGGTAGCTCTCGGCACTGTGTGAGTGTCTGGAGGCGGTTGGAGGATGGATGGCGGCTAACAGATTGAGGCTGAATCCTGACAAGACAGAAGTACTATTTTTTAGGGACAGGTGGCAGGCAGGTGTGGGGGACTCCCTGGTCCTGAATGGGGTAACTGTGCCCCTGAAGGACCAGGTGCACAGCCTGGGAGTCATTTTGGACTCACAGCTTTCCATGGAGGCTCAGGTCAATTCTGTGTCCAGGGCAGCTGTTTACCAGCTCCATCTGGTACACAGGCTGAGACCCTACCTGCCTGCGGACTGTCTCGCCAGAGTGGTGCATGCTCTAGTTATCTCTCGCTTGGACTACTGCAATGCTCTGTACGTGGGGCTACCTTTGAAGGTGACCCGGAAACTACAACTAATCCAGAATGCGGCAGCTAGATTGGTGACTGGGGGCGGCCACCGAGACCACATAACACCAGTCTTGAAAGATCTACATTGGCTCCCAGTACGTTTCCGAGCACAATTCAAAGTGTTGGTGCTGACCTTTAAAGCCCTAAACGGCCTCGGCCCAGTATACCTGAAGGAGCATCTCCACCCCCATCACTCAGCCCAGACACTGAGGTCCAGTTCCGAGGGCCTTCTGGTGGTTCCCTCCCTGCAAGAAGCGAGGTTACAGGGAACCAGGCAGAGGGCCTTCTTGGTAGTGGTGCCTGCCCTGTGGAACGCCCTCCCATCAGACGTCAAGGAAATCAACAACTATCTGACTTCTAGAAGACATCGGAAGGCAGCCTTGTTTAGGGAAGATTTTAATGTTTGGAGTTTTATCGTATTTTTAATATTCTGTTGGGAGCCGACCAGAGTGGCTGGGGAAACCCAGCCAGATGGGAAGGGTATAAATAATAAATTATCGTAATATTATTATTATAAAGGCAGCAAACAGCCGTGCGGTGTTTTGGTGCGCCGTGGCGCACTGCTCAATTGCTACAGAGAGAGGTGCCAGAGTGCAAGTGCACACTTCGGCAACATTTACACTATGCATCTAAAGCACTCTGGGTGCTACTTTAGGAATTGGCTCCTTGGGAACTGCAGTTTGCTAATGGTGCTGCTTTAAATAATAATAATAATTTATTATTTATAGCCTGCCCATCTGGCTGAGTTCCCCCAGCCACTCTGGGCGGCTTAGTATTATTATTATTATTAAATGTATAGTGCAGCTGGGCCTTCCAAGCCATCTTAAAATATGCAGGGTATTTTTAGCTGATTTTTTTTTTTAAGGAGGGTGGTGAATCCCCTTAATAATATAATATTTTTCAAGCTCACACCCCCAGGAAAGTGAAACTTTCAGTTCACTGGTCTCCTGCAACTTCCAATAAACCGTGGGTGGGTTTGGGCACGTGTGGGTTTTTTAAAAGCATGACCTCTGAAAAAAGAAAACCTCGCCTCAGGTGTTATCTGTGAGACGAGGGCATCCCCAAGGAGTTCCCCAGAGGAGCGAGTTCACACGATGCTGGCCTCCCCCTCTTAAGTTCTCACACAAGAGCACTGCTCATATTTCCACCTCAATCGTCACCTCCACCCCAGGAACAGCAAGATCAAAAAGCAACCCACTACACTTCTGAAAGTCCAGGGGGGCGGAAATGCTTTTTTAAAATAAATAAAAAACCCCACCAAAAACTACATAGCAATCGTATCGGCTGGATTTTCCTGTACTACTACTCTGTTTCCCCTTAATTTTTTTTTTAAAAAAAGCTTTCACTGAGAGTTTACTGAACCATTTCTTGAAAGCTAAATCAAAAGCGCAGAACCACCCCCACAATAACCTTAACTGGCTGAAGGCATACGAGGTAGATTTTCTATGCAGTCGTTGCGTTTTCCTCCCCTGAAAGACTGCTGCATCCATTATTTCTCTCCCCAGAGGAAGCCATGCATGTAGAGGAATCAATGTGTCTAAAACTACCACACAGACACACACAGAGAGAGACACACATTGGGGGGGGTGAAGTAATAATTTTTGTGTCGGCACTGTTTGCTACAGTCGTACAATTACAGAAACCTGTGTCAGGTTCAGAAATTTGACACCCAGGGAAAGGTAATTTTTGATTTTATTTTAAAAAGAACAGGTTTCTGGTCCTCAAGGGACTGGAAATAAATTGAATGCCTGGTGAACAGCTGAGGGGGAAAAGCGGAAGGAGGTACAAGCAAAATTTCAGGGAGTGGAACTCCAGCATAATTTTGTTGCTCTACCCATAACCAGCATAATTCATCATAACTTCCTATATAAATATACACTGAACGTGTGTTTTTGGAGGCGGGGGACAGCAGGACACATGGCCACAAACTCTGCCCCAACCTACCCACGAACCTTACTCAAATTGCAAGTGTAACATCTGTATAAGGCTGACGTTTGATTAAATTGAATGACTATTCTTTGAAATGTTGTGAGCTGCTTTGGGTAGAAAAGGGTGTAAATAAATAGATGATGATTCACTATGGCTTTTACATTCCCTATGCTTATTTCCGCAATCTCTGTGCATAGTACACCTTTTGTACGATTCCCCAAGACAACGTGTGCAAATAATTTTAAGCTGTTTTTAATATGGCGCCTCTAAATTTCAATTACTTCCCTAGGTTTGTATTGTAAAGGGCAAGCAAAAAAAAAATTCAATTAAGTAAACAAATGATGGCGTTGGTGATAAAACCACATGGATTTACTGCCTCTAATCCTGCCTCCCTTTGCAATGAGGACCATTTGAAAAGTGCTATGTTCTCTATAGCTGGGATGGGGAACTCCAGGTTTTGTTGGACTTCAATTCCCATTAGCCCGGCCAATGGTCAGGATCATGGAGGTTGCAGTCCAAAATGGAGGCCGCCATGTTTGGGATGCCGAATTTATGGTCTGTCATATTTTTTTACATATTATGCACTGTAAACAACGGGATTTCCTTTGCTGGTAATAAGGATGGGTCTTTATGACTCTGAAAAGTCAAGTTCCATATCTGAAACTGTATCGACTGCTGTTCGTTTTGCACGTTTAAAATATCTGTGAAACCAGAGTCTCTCAAACTTGGGTCTCCAGCTGGTTTTGGACTACAACTCCCATCATCCCTAGCTAGCACGACCAGCAGTCAGAGATGATGGGAATTGTAGTCCAAAAACAGCTGGAGATTCAAGTTTGGGAAACCCTGTGTTAAACAGTACAACAGGCTCCAATGAGAGGTGGTGAACTCTCCTTCTTTGGAGGTTTTTAAGCAGAGACTGGATGGCCATCTGTTATTTATGATCTAGTTGAGATTCTTACATTGCAGGGGGTTGGACTTAGAAGACGCTTGGGATCCTGTCCAACTTACAATTCTATGTTGTTGTTGTTGTTGTTGTTGTTGTTGTTTAGTCATTTAGTTGTGTCCGACTTTTTGTGACCCCATGGACCAGAGCACGCCAGGCATTCCTGTCTTCCACTGCCGCGCGCTGTTTGGTCAAACTCATCCTGGTAGCTTTGAGAACACTGTCCAACCATCTCGTCCTCTGTCGTCCCCTTCTCCTTGTGCCCTCAATTTTTCCCAACATCAGGGTCTTTTCCAGGGAGTCTTCTCTTCTCATGAGGTGGCCGAAACAGCAAAATTAACTGGGAAGCTCAGAAATCAAGAAGACAAGAGCTTTAAAAAAAAAAGAATGGGAAAAAGTTTATAATTTATATACAAGATCATTGTAAGCAAGTTAAAACATTGGCAGGATTTTAATCACACTTGTAATGTAAAGGAATGTATGGATAATTTTTTAGAAAGAGAAAAATTGGAGAAGTATTGATATGCAGTTGGAAATATTATCAATAGGACCCATGGAAGGGATGGGGAAGGGGAAGTCAGGAGATTCAGAGTAATCTCGATATTTGGATTCTGAATTGGTTTTTGTTGTATGTTTGTATTTTTGAAAATCAAATAAAAAATTACAAAAAAAGAGAGAATAAAAATGAAGTTGGAAATGTAAAAAGCTAAATAACTTGTTAATCTGTTAACAGTCATCAACAGGTTTACCATACCCATTGAGTCAATCACCCATCTCCTACTATCCTTCTGAGAAAAACCCCACCCCACCCTCCCACTATATATAAGACTTCTGTTTCAGTGTATCTGAAGAAGTGTGCATGCACACGAAAGCTTATACCCGGAATAAACTTAGTTGGTCTCTAAGGTGCTACTGGACTTTTTTTTATTTATTTATCTCGACTGCGTCAGACCAAGACAGCTACCTACTTGAAGCTAAATAACCGTTAAGCATACACAGAAATAGATGCACTGTATGAGTCAGCGCACCAAAATTCAGCCGAACTCCAATTCTTGTACCCTGAGCTGCTTATGCAGCTCAAGAATGTTCAGGCACCCATGCTTAAACGGACATAAAAACCCCAGCCACAGAATTTGAGTCTTCAGGGCTACAGTTTGTGCCTGCACTCTGTCGGTGACTGGTTGCTTTCCCCCTTGCACACATCAGAGTTGTGAAGTAGTTTCTAAACCTGCTGCGCTAACAGTGTAAATATAGCTCTCACCCAGAAGTTTGCAGCCATTTATTAATTTCCGCCTTTGGTTAATGAGAGATGCTTATCTCCCAGTCAGCAGCCTTGATTCAGCAAAGGCGCAACGTGCCTGTCGCTCAATTTCTTCGAAGGTCGACAAGGGAGCGTCCCGGAAAACCTTCCGTGTTTGGAGAGCTTAGCGTGGGTAACTGAAGCGCTGAAGCACTGAGCGGCTTCTTCACGAGAGAGAGTCTCGCGAGGACAAATATCCTCTGCCGGACCGCAAAAGGCAGCCGCCGAAATGCACAGAAACTCACACAGATGAGATATTTGCCAGACAGCCCCTGAAACCTGGGCTAGAGGTGCCACAACAGAATATCTAGTCTCAAGATGTCCCCCATTTCCCCCCCCCCACCAAAAAAAATTTGGTCGCATTTTCTATTTGTTTTTTCGAAACACATGAACTAATGCAAAATTCACATCAGTGACACACGGCTAAAGTCACGTTTTAAGTAGCAGTTCTTAACGGGACACCACAAACATAAAAGGCCCTGCAATAGTGGCCAAATCCATAAGTCATTTGAATAATTATTATTTACAAATGCAGTGGACGCTCGGGTTGCGAACGTGATCCGTGCGGGATGCACGTTCGCAACCCGCAGCATTCGTAACCCGCGTCTGCGCACACGCAGGTTGTGATTCGGCGCTTCTGCGCATGCGCAAAGTGCGATTTAGTGCTTCTGCTTATGTGCGACTCCCGAAACCCAGAAGTAACCCGTTCCAGTACTTCCGGGTTTCGGCTGACAGCAACCTGAAGCGGACGCAACATGAAGTATGACTGTACCAGCATGTATGTAGAGAGATCAAGATCGAGACAGATAAGCACATGGAAGGTCAGCAGCCAGCAATCTCATTTTGGGGGCGCTTGGGGAGGCAGTCCTCCTCCTGGGGGGAAGCAACACTTGGCAACAGACATCTCACTTTGGGGTCAGGGGGAGAGGTGTTTTCATCTCGAGTCTCCGTCGCCATATGCAGAGACAGGACCTCTCGAATCGCTCGCAATGGTATCGCCCCCATTGCAAAATGCAACTGACAGCCGGCGAGTTTTGAATGCTAGTAGGTTGTCAGTGGCTGAAATCGGGGCGAACCACCTGTGGTCCTCTAGATACTGTTGCACTCCAACGCCCATCAGCCCCAGTCTGAATGGATGACGGTCAGGGGTGATGGGAGTTGTAGTCCACCTGGAGGTCAATCGGCTGTTTTGGACCACAACTCCCAGCTGGTAGAAGCTGCAGTCCAACGCATCTGGAGGGCACCAGGTTGGGGAATTCTGGGCTAGAAGGATCAAGGCTCTTACTCTGCATAAGGCAGCTTCGCATGACTGGAGGAAATTCTAAACTCGGTTTCCATTTGCATTAAGTTTTCCTCACACACACACACACACACAGACACACACCCCGAGTGTACGCAACATGCCGCCCACAGTCAAAATCAGCAAATAGAAACCAGCAGGAGGTCGCGGTTTGAAAGGTGCAGAGTGTTTTTGTCCTGCGCTTCTTGCGGAAATGATAAAAAATTTACTTGTGCAACCGCCAGCCCAGCCCGGTTAAGTTAGATGTATTATGCAAAGGTGTGAGGGCAGAATAATACTTTCATTTTATGCTGGGTGGTGTAACGCCCAACCCAAGTACCAAACTGAGTCATGTTTTTGTCAGATGAATTGCCGTGCAACTTTAACGGCTGCTGGGGCAGCTAAAACCCGAAAAAGCATAAAGAAGAGCAGCCTAAGAGCCAATAACCTAAGACAGTGGCTTTCAACCAGTTTGCCGTGGCACCCTGGGGTGCCTTGAAGGATGGTCGGGGTGCCGCTGGCAACACTTTCCTTCCCGCCCTCCCCTGATGACCTCTCACATCTCTGCCTCCCAAAGGCTTGCACAGCTGTTTGTTGCAGCAGCCCCAACTACAAGCTCCCCAGGCGAATGGTGCCTCTGGAAGGGTCCCATTTTAGGGACAGAGGGGGGAAGCTCAGAGACGGCGGCAGCAGTTGCCTGGAGGACTCCCAAGGGGAGAGGAGAGGAGGCTGAGGGGACACTTCCCAAGGGAGGGTGTTCAAAAAAGGGTGAGGCTGTCATCTCTGCAGGCAACGGGTGACATAACTTGGCTCCTGAGCCCCACAGGGGTGCCGCAGAAAGAATGCAGTTGGGTCAAGGGAGCTGTGGACTTAAAAAGGTTGACAACCTCTGGACTAAGAAGCAAAGAAGCAGTCCTATTCTTCCATCCTGGCTTCTTCTGTCTTCTCGTTACATAACCTTGAATACAATTGTAGACGATGACACAGGAAGTGAAGGCAATGCAATTGAATAAGTGAACTGCAAGGAGTTTGTGTCGAGGAGAGACCCGCTCCTAAACAGCAGCCGTTCAGCACTGCCAGAAAAGTTTGCAAAAGGCAGGGGGTTGGATGGACTGGACTCAGCTGGATAGCTCAGTTGGTTAGCGCATAGTGCTAATAATACTACAGTTGCAAGTTCAGTCCCCATATGGGACAGCTGCATATTCCTGCATTGAAGGGGTTGGACCAGATGATCCACAGGATCTCCCTGATTCTATACTCTCTACAAACTAACTGCCTACCTTCTGGCACACAGCCAATGCTCAAGAGCGCATTTCATAAGGTGCCCAACCAGTTATAACTCTCAAATGGAGCAAGGGATAAGCACAGGGTCATAGAACTGTAGAACTGGAAGGGACCACAGGGGTCATCGAGTCTCAAGCGCCTGCAATGCAGGAATCTTTTGCCCAAGGCAGGGCTCAAACCCACAACCCTGCGATTAAGAGTCTCATGCTCTACCGACTGAGCTTGCGAAGTCTCAAAGTGAGCAATTGACGCAGAAATCCCATCAAGTGCTTAGTGTACACATAAGAGAGAGAGACAAACAGACTGCACACTCTGGTAATGTCTCCCTGCAACACAGGGAGGGACTGATGCTGGCCACACCCCCACGGCCACCATATGCATTCCACGTAAATGGGGAAGGAGCAAGCTGTTGTTAGGATACTGATGTTCCGTTCCACCTAAACAGATGTGTGGAGCTGTTGTATGTCACATGTCTGTTTACATTCCAGCACAGCTTGCTGGGAACTTCCATTTGTGAATTGCTTTTGCTTTGTGCTTCCTGCTGCTTGGACACGAAGGGGAGCAGACATGTTTTTCCTTTGCCCTGATGCTGAATAAACTGCTTGTAAATACGCTTTACATATGCCTCTGTCCGCCGCTTCTGTTGCGTGAGATTCACTCTGCTGCTTAAGGCCTGCTCAAGTTTCTAAAGGCTTCTGAAGCTGTGTGCCGCTGTTTTGATGCTCTTCCAAGGGAGACCGGAGTTCGCCCGGCTGCCGGCCGGTGGGCTAGAGCCAGCTGGGGGACTGCCTGATGCCCCCGTTCCCTTGGACACATGCCAACAGCTGTACATGCTGAGCTTAGCTGGCCAGCGTGGTGAGGGCACAGGCAGCGGGCACAGAGGCAGTGGAGTGTGTGAGCAGTGGGTATGACCTCATTCTCCCCTTGTGTGCATGAGGGGCTTCATCTGTGAAAGACCCCATGGGCTCCATCATCAGAAACCTCCATCCCTCCCAAAGGGCGGCCGGTGAGCAAAACGACGTCCTCCCTAATTAATACTCCACAGCCTTTTAAATATGTTTATGGGGGTGTTTACTGTTTTGTTGTTTTTTGCTTAAACTATTTGTGCTTTTATCTTGGGAACCGCCCAGAGATCTTTTGATGAAGGGCGGTATATAAAACCAACCAACCAATAATTTAAAAACATTTTCCAGGAGTGCCGTCAAACAAGGAACAGCAAACCCCTTCCAGCCTGCAAAATAAAGGATGCAACTGCAATTCTCTGTGCTTGTTTATTGTGCTGTAGGGGGAGCCTGCCTCCTTTGGGCCCCCCGATTCTCGCCTCTGATGTTCATCTGTTTTCACCTTTCCGTGCAAGGTCAACAGGAAGGTCAGAAAGTTAAGGTTTCTCCCCCCCCCCCCAACCCGATCTGCTTGCCCTTTTGCCTAGGCCCACGCTTGCTGGATCCTTCATTCGGAAGCGGAGAGTACTCCCCATCTTGGAAAACCCTGACCCCAACTTCTCAACACCTCAGTGGCTTGCTGCAGATCGCACAAGGGGAAGAACGCACTCAGAGAAAGGAAGCGTGACTCACTCGCTCCTCTGACGCTTTATCATTTCTATTAAAAAAAGAAAGAAAGCATAAACCCTTGTGGTTTCTATCTTCTCGATCCAGTTCAGAAATGCATGTTTGTTTCAAATGCTTCTACGCACGCCTCTTACAGATGCTCAAAGATCTCTGTGCGTCTCTGGAGAAGAGACCTGTGAGTTGCACAGATCCTGAGAATGAGCAATGCAGTCAGTGTGTGAGCAGGCACTTTTCCTGACCCATCATGTGGGGTAAGCTGCCAGGGCCCCTTCACACACACCTGCAATGTTGTGGTTTGTGGATGAATGCCACTAGCAGCTGAGCAGGGCTGACCTGTGGCCTTGCAGAAGCACCTCAGACAATCCCTGCAGAATCAGGCCAGTGGCCCATTGAGTCCAGCATCCTGCTACACACAGTGGCCAACAAATGCCACTCGGAAGCCCGAAAGCAGGACCTGAGCTTGACAGAACTCTACAGGGAACCAGGCAGAGGGCCTTCTCGGTAGTGGTGCCCGCCCCGTGGAACGCCTACCCATCAGATGTCAAAGAGATAAACAATTACAGTGGTACCTCGGGTTACATACGCTTCAGGTTACATACACTTCAAGTTACAGACTCCGCTAACCCAGAAATAGTACCTCAGGTTAAGAACTTTGCTTCAGGATGAGAACAGAAATCGTGCTCCAGCAGCGCAGCGGCAGCAGGAGGCCCCATTAGCTAAAGTGGTGCTTCAGGTTAAGAACAGTTTCAGGTTAAGAATGGACCTCAGGAACAAATTAAGTACTTAACCTGAGGTACCACTGCACCTAACATTCAGAGGACATCTGAAGGCAGCCCTGTTCAGGGAAGTTTTTAATGTGTGACATTTTAGTGTATTTTTGGTCTTTGTTGGAAGCAACTGGCATATAGGCACACGCTCCCTCCAACATTATCCTGCTCCCTGTAGCACAACGACCAAGACTGAACTGTGATTTTAAAAATCCATTGCTGCAGTGCCTCAGGATAACTCAGGCGGTAGAGCCAGAGGCTCTTAATCTCAGGGCTGTTGGTCCCCCACGTCAGACAAAAGATTCCCAGAGAACAGACATCATCTGTAGGGCATCTCAGCCTCCCTGCGGAGATCCGCAGTGATCTGGATCTGCTAAGGCTGTGAGCTCAGGGGCAACTGTGACCGACTGTAAATAACAAACAGAACAGTGTCCACTCATTGCTTTTAACAGAATGCAAGCACAGGATGTAAACCTCCACCCAATTTGGAATGAGAAGGTGAAATATCACAGACAAACACGTTTTCTAATTTTGCCCTGTATTGTGTCATATATATTCCTTTCTGAGTGACTCCAACAGCCAACTTTTGATACCCAAGTTGGGGAAGATTCTACCACTATTTCCTATTAATTGGGAATCAGTAACTCAGGAATTGGGATGCGGGTGGCGCTGTGGGTTAAACCACAGAGCCTAGGACTTGCCAATCAGAAGGTCGGCGGTTCAAATCCCCGCGACAGGGTGAGCTCCCATTGCTCGGTCCCGGCTCCTGCCAACCTAGCAGTTCAAAAGCATGTCAAAGTGCAAGTAGATAAATAGGTACCACTCTGGCGGGAAGATAAATGGCGTTTCCGTGCGCTGCTCTGGTTCGCCAAAAGCGGCTTAGTCATGCTGGCCACATGACCTGGAAGCTGTACGCCGGCTCCCTCGGCCAATAAAGTGAGATGAGCGCTGCAACCCCAGAGTCGGCCACGACTGGACCTAATGGTCAGGGGTCCCTTTACCTTTAACTCAGGAATTAATGGCTCAGCGGTGGAGCCCTTGTAGAAGGTCCCAGATTCAAATCCCCAGCATCTCCAGGTAAGGCTGGGGGCGTCACCTGCCGGCAGCCCTGGAGAGCCACTACCAGCCAGAGCAGGCACTATTGAGTGAGATGCAGCAACAGCCTGACTCAGCTTAAGGCAGCTTTCCAATGTTTGCCCGCCCAGTTTTAATTGAGGCCTACGGTTTTAACATTGTAGGTAAACGGCTTTATTGGCCCTTTATGGATGGGAAAGGGCTCTGCTACAGATGGTCATAAATGCAAGGATTCACATCCATGCATCCCTTAAAAATTTAAGAGGAAAGGCCCATGCGTGGCTTAGTGGCAGAGAATCTGCTTTGCATGATTTCTGAAACCCTGGAGAGTCATTGCCACTTAGTGTAAATAGCAATATTGAGCTGGATGGTCGGATTCTGCATAAGGCAGTTTCCCAAGTTACTGGCAAAATGACTCTTCTCTTTGGCGATCACTTGTAGCCGAGTAAGATTGTCTCCCATGAACAGTGTGCCATTCTCCCACAAAAGAGTCCACAATGGGTTCTCTAATTTTTGCTGCTAGCTTTGCCAATTCCGCAACTCTTCTTTGGTGGGAACTTCTTCCTTCCTTCCTTCTTTGTGCACAGAGAATCCTAGCTGCTGTCGGAACGTATCCCCTTGTTTGCATTTTGTGGCTACAACCAGGCACGTTTGCCCAACGAACTCTTGAATCGGAAGCTCTGCCACTCTGAAAGGGCAAGGTCCTTTTGGCAGCACAACTTCCTGAAAATGGGCACCAGTTTCCAACACACACACACACACACACACACACAGCCCTACACCACTTCTGTCTGATTCAGCAAAGCCCTTGATAAGAAATGTCATCCTTCGTTGGGTAATTTTAGCCCTGGAAGATAAGCATCTCTCTCAGGCTCAAACATATGGCAGGCTGCAGGAAAACTTGCAGCAAAGGAGCAACGTAATTCATTTGCTGAAGCTAAACGTACCTGGGGAACAGGGCAGGGGGGAGGGAAAGGTGTGTGTGTGTGTGTGCGCGCGCGCGTGCGTGCACCCCCCCCCAATTTGATGCAATACCAAGTGCCACACTATCCGTCATGGGGAGGAGAGGCACAAACTGAAAACTCAAACGAGGTTCAAGCCAAACTGTTTCACCAAGATTTTAACACCACCGAAACAAGATTCCACAGCCTTGAAATCCTAGCTAGTCCAACCCCATGCAATGCAGGAATCTTTGGCCCGATGTGGGGTTCGAACCCGCAACTCTGGGATTAAGAGTCCCATGCTCTTGTTGTTTAGTCGTGTCCGACTCTTCGTGACGCCCTGGACCAGAGCACGCCAGGCACTCCTGTCTTCCACTGCCTCCCGCAGTTTGGTCAGACTCATGTTGGTAGCTTTGAGAACACTGTCCAACCATCTCATCCTCTGTCATCCCCTTCTCCTTGTGCCCTCCATCTTTCCCAACATCAGGGTCTTTTCCAGGGAGTCTTCTTTTCTCATGAGGTGGCCAAAGTACTGGGGTCTCAGCTTCAGGATCTGTCCTTCCAGTGAGCACTCAGGGCTGGTTTTCTTCTGAATGGATAGGTTTGATCTTTTTGCAGTCCATGGGACTCTCAAGAGTCTCCTCCAGCACCATAATTCAAAAGCATCAATACTGACTGAGTTATCCAGCCTCACATAAATCAGCAGGGTTTAAAGGGTTTTTGACTTCTGGAGGCGGCGCCATCAATAATGGCGGATTCCCTCCAGCTGTGAGGGAATAACTCCACGGAAATCGGGTCTAACCGCGACGGCGACGCGGGGACCCTTTAGGAAACTACAGGCGGGAGAAGCCTCTGTTCGTAGGACTCAGCGGGCACCTTTAGCACCCCCCCTAACTGCGAGGGAACCCCGTAAGGGGTCCCGGAGCGAAGCGGGGAGACAGGCGCGGTGCTGAGAGCCAACTGCTTCTTCCGTGGAGCGAAGCCGCACAGCCGTTGCCGGAGAGCGCTGACCTTTTTCCTGGGACAATTCGGCTAACAGACAACTACCCGTGAGTAGGTAAAGTTCAAAGACCGGGGGATTCAAGAAAAAGAGGATTAATTTGGCACTGAAACGGGAAGGCGGAAACAGGAAGTCCGCCTTCCTTTCTGTATATAGATCAAAGCAAAGACTGATTAAGCTAACGCTGGAGAGTTGGGTTTAAAAGGACTTAAATCCTAACGTCAAATTAAAAGATTTCCCTCCTTGAATTGCAGGAGAGGGGAGGGAAGAGGAGAAAATATATTTTGCCTGAAGGAAAAGTGGAGGAAAAAGGAGTAAAAGACCACCACTTAATCCTTGGGAACGGACTGCCAGATTAATAAAATTGCTGTACTGAGAATCGCACTATTTATGGACAATGTAACTTTGTGACAGCTAACTCTGCAAGTGAGACACTTTTACTCTGAGGGTTACTTTGAATTTGGAACTGCTGCTTTTCTCCTTTGTAAAAGGGGGACTTTGGAAAATCGGAAAAGAGACTTTATTGTAACACCATTGATCGCTACTGTGTCCCCCTAGAGGAACTTTGAAATTGTTGCAACTAGCCAGGGGATTTTCCACTCTCGACTGGCCTGGGATACTTCCGTAGCAAAACAAGTTTCGACTGTGGGATTGACCTTGACTTTCAGATTCCTAGATAAAGTGGCATGGCAGACTTGCTTCAGGAAAAGACAACAAGATCGGGAAAGGTTAGACAGCAGCAGACTAGCGTAACGCAGCAGCGTAGAGCATCCGTATCTGCCTCTGCATCTGTATCTGCCCCTTCTGCATCACAAGGAAAAGACTCTGCACAAGGGAAAGATCCTGCACAAGTTGGGCCTAAAGGAATGGCTACTGAAGAGGGATTCACTTCAGTATTAAATAAAATTTTTGAAAGTTTGGAAAAACTAAGTAACCAAGTCACTGAAGCGACTACCAAAATTGATCAAAATACTATTAGCATCAACAATTTGGGGCAGAAGGTGAACTCAAATACAGAAGCTATCGAAAGACTGTTGCAAGAATCCGCTTCAAACCAAAAGGCAGTTGAGGAAGCAAAGGAAAAAGTGCTGGCTGTAGAGGAAAAGATTCCACCTATATGCAAAGAGCTAAAGGACCACCGGTCGCTTCTGTCTATGATCGAACTTAAGGAAAAACAGATTAATCTGAGAATCAGGGCGGTCCCTGAATTGGAAAAAGACAGTTTGACTGACTTTCTTACGAAGGAATTTGCAGAATTTTGGAATTTGGATGCTAAGCAAGACTTCAAGATAGTAAGTGCTTTTAGACTTGGAAGAGGAGGGAGAAAGAACAGAGCGAGAGACTGTTTGGTTACCCTCCGAACGAAAGAAGAGAGAGATAAAATATTGAGTCTGCACTTCCAGAAGACCTTGGAAATAAACGATTCAAGAGTGGAGATATTCAAGGATATTCCGAAATACTTATTGGATCTTAGAACTAACTACGGAGATTTGGTGGCCTTGTTGAGAAGTAACAGAATTGCTTTCAGGTATGGAATTGGCGGAAATGACTGGCAGAATCCGAGACCTGGGAGAAGAGTTGGTGGAAGAAGATTGGAAGAAATTTAAAGATTATTTGCAGAAACACTGTAAAATTAATGAATGTTAAAATGATGCTGGATTGGAAATAAGTGGTATTAGCAACAAAGTTAATAAGAATATGCAAAAATGAATTGTTAATGGATGAAAATACAGAGTTATAAAATGTTAAGATATAGAGCTAAGATAAATGAAAGAGGGTAAGGATTTGCTGATTTGATTATTTAAATGGGAATACAAGAAGGGGAGGTGTGAGGAGGTCAAAGAAACAAGCAAATGAGTTTTAAGTTATGAAAAATGGAATTGTTTTTAATTTTTCTTATTTTTTCTGTGCTTTTATCTTTATTTTTTCTTTTATTATATGTTTTTGTATTTATGTTTTTGTAAAACTTCAATAAATATTTCTTTAAAAAAAATAAAAATAAAGTGAATTCATCATTACTGCATGCAGGTAGTTCAAATTCGAGGCCTTGTGGGCAAAAAACCACAACTTAACTTTTTGCATTTACCTTTGCTTTGCATGATTTATTCCAGTTTTTGCTCGTGCCGACAAACTGAATCTACGTCAAAGAGCACACAGAGAGTAATAGAGCAATGGATTTAATGAAGAAGCTGTGCTTCCCACCTGACATCACTTTGTTCGGGTCACTGCAATATACTGGGACAGAGAGAAGGAAGAGGAAGGCAGCAGTGAGGTCAACACAGTGTGAATGAGCTGGCATGAATGCTGCATTGGCTCCGCCGGTGCGTTTGCATGGCACCAACAGCACCCCTTCCCCTCCCCATCTTGGTCTGCTGCAGTGACCCAGCCGGAAGGAGGTCCAGTGACTCTCAAAGCACCACCCGGCCAGCCGCTCCTAGAATAATAGCTACAAAGAGAGTAGGGTTATCTCCCGCTTGGACTACTGCAATGCGTTCTACGTGGGGCTACCTTTGAAGGTGACCCGGAAACTACAACTAATCCAGAATGCGGCAGCTAGACTGGTGATTGGGAGCAGCCGCCGAGACCATATAACACCGGTCTTGAAAGACCTACATTGGCTCCCAGTACGTTTCTGAGCACAATTCAAAGTGTTGGTGTTGACCTTTAAAGCCCTAAATGGCCTTGGCCCAGTACACCTGAAGGAGCGTCTCCACCCCCATCATCCAGCCCAGACACTGAGGTCCAGCTCCGAGGGCCTTCTGGCGGTTCCCTCACTGCGAGAAGCCAAGTTACAGGGAACCAGGCAGAGGGCCTTCTCGGTAGTGGCACCCGCCCTGTGGAACGCCCTCCCACCAGATGTCAAAGAGAACAACAACTACCAGACTTTTAGAAGACATCTGAAGGCAGCCTTGTTTAGGGAAGCTTTTAATGTTTGATGTATTGCAGTATTTGTTTTTTGGAAGCCGCCCAGAGTGGCTGGGTAAGCCCAGCCAGATGGGCGGGGTATAAATAATATAAATTATTATATTATTATTATTATAGGTGCTTGAAGCTCAGAGTGTCTCTCTCTGTCCTCTGGTCATTGAGAAGCCTCCCCTTCCTGCCCTTGGCTGCTCTCAGAGCTATACCAAGCACTGCCCATGGGTTCCCAAGTTTTCCTCTGTAAAAATAACAGCAATAACCAGAGGGCTAGAAACTTGGGCTTCAATTCTATTACCCGTTCACCTGTGAGCAGGCCGAATTGAATTCAATGGGACTTACTTCTAGTAGCCAAGTATAGGACTGCACTGTTGCTTTAAAATCACGCGGAGAAAGATGTCAGCAAGTTCAAATTCTGGGACATGATGCCAGGTTCTGTGCAGGAGGTGAAAAACCCCCAGACACTGAAAGTTTGCACAGAACCACGGTGACGTTCCCCAGGTGTATCTAGATTGTTAGAAATTTCCCTGTATTTGATTACTATAAGCCCTCTTGAGGGCTATTTGTCACACTCCAAATTACTTTCTAACTGCACATTACATTTAAAACGCAGGTGGCGCTGTGGTCTAAACCACTGAGCCTAGGGCGGTTTGAATCCCCACGACGGGATGAGCTCCCGTTGCTCGGTTCCAGCTCCTGCCAACCCAGCAGTTTGAAAGCACATCAAAGTGCAAGTAGATAAATAGGTACCATTCCAGCGGGAAAGCTAAATGGCGTTTCCATGCGCTGCTCTGGTTGCGCCAGAAGCGGCTTAGTCATGCTGGCCACATGACCCAGAAAAACTGTCTGTGGACAAACGTCAGCTCCCTCGGCCAGTAAAGCGAGATGAGCGCCGCAACGCCAGAGTCGTTCGCAACAGGACTTAACTGTCAGGGGTCCTTTACCTTTTACATTTAAAACACTCTGCTTTTTAAGGGCTCAACCTTGTAGCATTAAAAAGCAAACAATAGACTCAATACAAAAAAAAAAATTCTTCCAGTAGCACCTTAAAGACCAACTAAGTTAGTTCTTGGTATGAGCTTTCGTGTGCATGCACACGAAAGCTCATACCAAGAACTAACTTAGTTGGTCTTTAAGGTGCTACTGGAAGAAAAAAAATTTTTTTGTTTTGACTATGGCAGACCAACACGGCTACCTATCTGTAAATAGACTCAACAAATGCATTTGGTTTAAGACAATCAATAATGGTCTACTCCATTGTTAAAACTGTTGTATTTTCATTATATTCACACAGAGTGGACAGAGTCTAATCTTTCCTTCAAAAGCAGGCTATGGCGTCCAGGGTCAATGGAAGGCTTGCATTCCATCAGTGATTCCCCATCCAAACCCAACAACAGCCTTTGTTCTGTATCCTAATTAGAATCACGGGAGGCGGCAGGATGTGTGTGAGAATTTTGGGAGCCTCACCTCAATTAACTTGAAGAGCCCATTTGTTTCCTCCTGAAACTCTATTAGTTGAAGGTGTTTATAACTTCCCGCCTCCCAGAATTTGCACAAGCAACCCATTCTCACGTCATCAAGTCGGTTTTATCTAAGGAAAACATAGGCCGCCACCAGTGCTGGATTTATGTATAAGCTAAACAAGCTATAGCTTAGGGTCCCACTCTCTTGGGGCCCCCCAAAAAATATACTTCTTCTTAATTGCATTTCACTATTAATATAGAGTGGTACCTCGAGTTAAGAACTTAATTCGTTCTGGAGGTCTGTTCTTAACCTGAAACTGTTCTTAACCTGAGGTACCACTTTAGCTAATGGGGCCTCCTGCTGCCGCCACGCGATTGCTGTTCTCATCCTGAAGCAAAGTTCTTAACCCAAGGTACTATTTCTGGGTTAGTGGAGTCTGTAACCTGAAGTGTCTGTAACCCGAGGTACCACTGTACTACTTCTTAATTGTATTTCAGCTCAACAATTACTTTGATAAAATACATATTTTGTTATGTGCAAATGGCTTTAGATACCCATTAGGTCCATAAATTACCATATAGCATATATTCAACACAAAACAACCGCGACAATTTGTTGTTGACAGAGGACAGCTGGACATATAAAGGGCCCCATTACCTTCGGTAGCTTAGGGCCTCATCAAACCTAAATCCGGCCCTGGCCACCACACACATAAATACTCACACACACACAAAACCCACCTACCCATAATTTCCCAACAGGTCAAAGACAAAGCAATGCAGAGGGTATATACAAAAATACAGAGTCACATCACTGGGTCCATCTAAGTTTGTCCACAATGACTTGCAGCAGGTCGCCAGGGTTTCAGGCAAGCAGTTTTTATGCTCACAACAACCTTGTGAGGTAGGTTAGGCTGAGAAGTGGTGACTGGCCCAAGATTTCCCCCAGTGAAATTTATGGCTGAGTGAGGATTCAAACCCTTGTCTCCCAGGTCCTAAGTCCAACACTCTAACCATTACGCCACACTGGCCAGAGACTGGACCTGGGACCTTCTGCCTTCAAAGTAGGTCCTCTACAACTGAGCCACAGTCCTTGGCAGACACTGCGGAGGAACGGTCAAAAGCCAGAAGTGATTAGGGTGCAAAGTTTCAAAGCAATTCTGCCTCAGGACGGATATTAATGATGCCAGCGTAATTAAACTTTCAGTTATTTCCTGCCATTCTCTAAGTTGTTTTAAACTCCTTTTAATATTGTGTTTCAATTAATGTAACACGCCCTGGGACCTTAGGGGGAAGGGAGGAAATAATTATAATAATAATAATAATAATAATAATAATAATAATAATAATAATGGTCTACAGTTGAGAGTGCAGGGAGCAGGTGTGGGGTCCTTAATCAAGAAATATTCCCCACTCGCATTTTCACTCTGCATCCAACCTGTGGGGGAAAGGGAATGTACACACAGCCTTAAATTGGTAGATCTGTTGGGCGCAGGGGGGTCTCTGCCCTCTTCCTACCAAATCGGTACTTTCTCCTTGCCTGCTTCCTTTGGAACATCTCACCCAGTAAGCCTTGCTCATGTCTCCAGCACATGCTTTCTGCATTCGCCGAAAGCTGCTAAGTTGCTCGCTGGCTTCATCGCAGAACAATCTGCTGCGATCAGCTGTGAAGGGTCGTTTGCTGGGCAGCAAGTGAACCGGTTAACCTCTGAGCTATATAAACTATCCTTTATAAACATCTGAGCTATATAAACTACCCTTGAAACGTTGCAGGATTCTCCCCCCCCCCCCCCCAAAAAAAAAACTTTCTTGCAAAATGCTTCTGGAAGACACGGCAGCCTTAAAATTGTGAGCGGCGGCTGTGCAAAGCTGCAGCTACGCTGTTCAGCCCCAAACAGGAGACGAAGGGTGTGTTATCTATCAATGCTACTTTTTCGAAAGACCCCAGGCCCGTTCCAAATTTGCCTTACCAAGGGAACGTTTTTGCACGCTCCAGGCATCTCTAGTGGCCTTATTTATTTGTTTGGTTGTAAGAATTCTAAACAAGAATGGGAGAATGATCGCGGCTGTGTACATTAAGGTGAGGCGTTGATGGGGGCAGGGGGCTATTTATTTGAAAAACACAGAGAGGATAAAATGAGTGTGAAGGATATGTCTGATGCCTTAAGCATCTGGGCAAAAGGGGCAAACAAACAACGTTAACAGAGGCAGCACTACAATCTGACAAAAGGTATATGGTCCTATGTGGCCTAGGACCCACGTACCTACGGGACCGCCTCTCCTGGTATGCTCCGCGGAGGAACTTAAGGTCCACAAATGACAACATTTTGGAGGTCCCAAATCGCAAGGTGGTTAGATTGGTCTCAGCTAGGGCCAGGGCCTTTTCAGTACTGGCCCCGATTTGGTGGAACGCTCTGTCACAAGATACTAGGGCCCTGCGGGACTTGACATCTTTCCGCAGGGCCTGCAAGACAGAGCTGTTCCGCCTGGCCTTTGGTTTGGACTCAGTTTGACCCTTATGTTTCCCTCCCCTTATGGTCTTGATCTATTGGCTACTTTTAAAATGAGGCTGCATTTTAAATTGCATTTTAACCTGTATTTTAAATTGGTCCCCCCTTATGTTTTTTACTGTGATTTTATTGGTGAGCCTGGCTCTGGCCAGGGAGAGCAGGTATAAATAATTTTTATCATCATCATCTAGCGCCGTATAAATTTGGGAGGAACTAGGATTGGGGTTCAGATTCTGTTACCTGCTAGGATAATCTTCACTTGCTGGTTCGTCAAGGGCCTCCAAATTCACACAGGTGCTTCTGAGTCCTCTGTCATTTCTGTTACATGCACTTTTCCACTTTCCCTTTCACCGCCCTTGATAAGTTTTTCCGATTTCTCCTTTGGATGGGTTTTCAAGAGTTTCCTTCTTTGCCTTCTTGACGCCTCCAACCAGCAGCTCACTGCGATGCCTTTGGGGGCCCACTTCTTTTATCAAATAATGACCATGTATAATATATTTTCTTGAAGAAAACCACCACAGCCACCAAACCCTGAAGATGCACACCCATGCAAAATTCTTCTCGTCTCCAGGGACAACCGATGAACATCTCCAAGGCTCCAGAAATACTTTCCTCAATGGAAGGCGCTGCTAGGTTCGCCTTGGCCACCACACCTGTGAAGAAGGGAGAGGACACACTTACTGAAGGGGAAACAAAACCAAAGGCTTGTACACTGGATTAAGCAGCTTCACACAACCAGCCCTATTCAGCCATTACAGCAATCTGGAAGCAGGACAGAGGAGTGGGGCTGAGAACGCAGGATCCAACCAACATCCCGCCCCAGTCGAAGACAGCTCTCTGAAGCAGACAGCTGGCTTCTACTTGCGTAAGCTTCCCACACGATGTAGACCACATCCACACCATAAACTTAAAGCACTATCATGCCACTTTAAACAGCCCTGGCTTCTGCCCAAAGAATTCTGGGAATTGTAGTCTGTTAAGGGTTCTTAGGAGACATCCATTCCCCGCCCTGAGCTACAATTCATGGAGGGAACCATCAATCCTTCTTCAAAAGGAATTCTGGAGTTGTAGTTCTGCGAGGGTAATGGGTATCTCCTAAGAAATCTTGTGTGCCCTCTACAAACTACAGCTCCCAGAATTCTTTGGGGGAAGCCATGGCTGATTAGGTTCCACCTTATTAAGTTCCCTCAAGGTGGAACTTAAATGCAATTAATAATAATTATTATAATAATAATAACAATAATTGTGCTAAGGGGCCTCCGCAGATATAGTCTCACAGGGGCACTAACTGGCGAAATCTCAGAAGCCAGACGGCAGCTGAACATGAGCTTCCCCATAGATGCTATGAGGCTCCAGTGACATGCATTATTTTTGCCCCGTGAGACGCATGCTAATTGATGCAAAACATGGTGGGGCGTGCCAATTAATCTGCATAATTTATGCATGCTGATGCACGTGCTGGATCTACTGCTTGCAACGGGCATGTCTGCAGTTATTTGCAGGTAAAAACACACAGCATGTGATAGCAGGGTTTAGAACCGCCACTCGCAGAAGCTATGGGCAAGGGTTACTGTTTGCAAGCTGCTTGGCCAGAGCTCCTAATCCCAGAGTGCGGAACGTGCTCAGCATGTAGCACGCTGGCCACGGTTCAGGTTACCTGCCCTCTACACCCCCATCCGCGATCACTCAATGGCAAATGAGGAACCTAAGGTCTCACGCTGGGTCTCCATATTTTTCTCATGTAAGGAAATCGCCACTGTGGGGCCCACCCAGGCTCTTTCGATCGGAATAGGGAATCTTACCACCTGGATCAAATTTAAGAGCCACGACCCTCACGCAATACCCCTGGGAATGGTGACGGTGACGTTTCGGAGGAGGTGGGGGTGAGCAATTTATCCAGGCCATGTTACACGGGGAGCAGGAAAAAAACCAAACACGTCCCACTGGATCTTACACAGAGAGACGTAAGAAGACATAACAGGAGGAGCTGCTTGCGAAATCCTTGAAATGACAGCATTATTGGGGGCATAGCTTGGGGTGGGGCACCCATTCTGCATGCAGAAGGGCCTTGGCTCCATCCCCAGAACCTTCAGGTTAAGGCTGGGAAAGAATCCCTGTTTGGAAAGCACAGAGAGATGCTCCCGGATTGCTACGGACGATGCTGAACCAGGTGGACCAATGGTCTGATTCAGTATAAGCCCCTGTTTCTGCCCAAGTTAAGCATCTCTGAAACTTGACTCACGGGTTGGAGCCAGTCAGGCAAAAACTATCAAGTTGATTGAGAAGCAGAGACTGGAGGGGGTGGGGCTTGGGCAGGGGGTGGGGCCTGGGGAGATAAACAAGAGCCAGATGGAGAGGTTTGGAGGGTGACTTTTGGGCCACCGAGTCTGAGGTCCCCCACCCGACTAATAATAATAATTTATTATTTATACCCCGCCCATCTGGCTGGGTTTCCCCAACCACTCTGGGCGGCTTCCAACAGAACACTAAAATACAATAACCTCTTAAACGTTAAAAGCTTCCCTAAACAGGGCTGCCTTCAGATGTCTTCTAAAAGTCTGGCAGTTGTTTTTGTCTTTGACATCTGGTGGGAGGGCGTTCCACAGGGTAGGTGCCACTACTGAGAAGGCCCTCTGCCTGGTTCCCTGTAACTTGGCTTCTCGCAGCGAGGGAACCGCCAGAAGGCCCTCGGGACTGGACCTCAGTGTTCCGGGCAGAACGATGGAGGTGGAGATGCTCCTTCAGGTATACTGGGCTGAGGCCCCAACAGTTCTTAAACTATGAATTGTGTCAGAATATGAAGATACGGTTTGGTTGGTTTACAGAGCCATCGTTTCCTGGTTTGGATGTAACAGGAAACGAAGGTTAACTACGGCTTCCTGGCATGGTCAGTCACCTGTTGGCTTACAGAGGCTGCTTTGTTTGGAAAGTATTCACTGTGGTTTCCTGGTTTGGATGTAACAGGAAATGGTGGTTGGGGCAGCTTCATGGCGTGGCTGATCACTTGTACGAAGGGGGAATTTGACTGTGTGAAGGCAAGCGGTAAAAGGGGTGCCATATTTTCCAGAGACACCCTTCTACACCTCCTGCACGAAGCCTCACCTTTTTCCATTTTGCAGATACAAAACTACGATGTGCTTTTGTTAAGATCCACTCCCTCCCACCCCCACTTCGCCCCTTTTCTCTGAATCACAGAACGGACGTAAACCCATTTAGCAGCTACCTGCATTCAGACACGACGACGTCAGGATTAAAAGCTTTGGTGCCGAAAATAGAACCAGGGTTGTAAGCACAGAAAGGTATAAATAGGGGGGGGGGGGAATATATATCAAGGAAATGACTCAGGGATCGAAGGTTCAAATGAATAATGTATTTGTTTTTCCTGCCGCGGTGTTTTCCTCAGAGCTATCTCTGTGCAAATAGAAGCCTGTGGACACTCATATTATTCCCGTGCTGGTTTTCTGAGAACTGCAACGTTATGAGGAGCGCAGGCCGGGTGAAGCGTACTGCGGAGGGCAGAAAAACACTGGAACTGTGATTCCCCATGAGCAGCAGAGTCTGTCAAGTGCATGAGTGCTCAAAACACCTTGCACATTTGCGTCACACGCTGGACACATGGTGAGCTCCCCAAGCTCTCTGGCAGTGTGAGAAAGTCAAATATATAAGCTAATCACCAATTGGCACCTTAAGCCTAGGCTGCAGTTGTCTATACACTGTAGTCTAGCCAAGGTTGGGGAAGATCAATAGCTCAGAGCCACAGTTCCTGCATTGCAAGGGGTTGGGCTAGATGGCCTTTGGGGTCCCCCTTCCAACTCTACAATTCTGTGGTTCCGTGACTCTAACGGGGATGAGCCCATATGCATCCGAGACGAAGCTCCAGGGCAAAGGATGAGGCTGCTGGGCAGCTTTTATCCAAGAAACCAGAATGCCTGGGAAGAAGAGGAACTCAGAGCTGATATGACACGTCCGCAGAGGCAGTCAGGCCTAAGAGTTGCTTTTCGGTGAATTGAAAGTTCCCTGATCAGAACTGCCTATCAAATCAAGACACATCCTTGCCACACGACACCATCCACTGTAACAAGTTGTCTCTGGGGTACTGCAATACAGTGGTACCTCCGTTTACGAACTTAAGCTGTTCTGGAATTCCGTTCTTAAACTGAAACCGTTCTGAAACCGGGGCGTGCTTTCCTTAATGAGGCCTCCCGCTGCCGGTGCCCTTCCACTGTTCAGATTCCGTTCTTAGACTGAAGTAAAGTTCACAAACTGGGACACTACTTCCGGTTTTGCGGAGTTTGTAAACCGAATCGTTGGTAAACAGGACTGTTCTTAACCGAAGTAAAGGTAAAGGTTGCGGCGCTCATCTCGCTTTATTGGCTGAGGGAGCCGGCGTACAGCTTTCAGGTCATGTGGCCAGCATGACTAAGCCGCTTCTGGCAAACCAGAGCAGTGCATGGAAACGCCATTTACCTTCCCGCCAGAGCGGTACTTGGACGTGCTTTCGAACTGCTAGGTTGGCAGGAGCAGGGACTGAGCAACGGGAGCTCACCCCGTCATGGGGATTCAAACCGCTGACTTTCTGATTGGCAAGTCCTAGGCTCTGTGGTTTAACCCACAGCGCCACCCGCGTCCCTATAACCGAGGTACCACTGTAATAATAATAAAAACCACACAAAATGATTAATTCTGGAAAAGATCTGCATAAAACCAAGGGCGACAGTAGCCTTGTCAAGAAGGTATGTGCACATGCATTCAAACACACACACACAAACACACACACACACACACCTGTAATTCCTGGTGGTGAAGCTCAGTTGTGCTGGGCACAGCCTTGCAAAGAGGCAGTTTCTCGCAGACAACTCAACTCACAGAAACTTGCTTTAATTAGAGTTCTGGGTCTGCAGGGCACCGGCCTCCGGGAAAATTCAAGGAGAAGGCGATGGTGCTTATAAAACTCCAGGCCGATCGGCGCACATATAAACCACATTACAGGCCGTAATCAAAAGAGGATCATGTGGGTGGGGGAACCATCACAGAAAACTCTCCTCCGCTCTGCTACGGAGGATCAAAGAGCAGAAACAAGTTTTTGGGTCCTCCCAAAGATTCTGCCTTTGGGGAGGTGACGGGGTTGGGAAGGCTGCAGTTCAATTGCTTCCATTCACCACTTTTCGAGCCAAAGGCACTCCCAACCCTCCTGTCTTCTCCTCCTCTGCTTGCAAAAGCACTTCCCCAGCAGAGAGAATTAGCAAGGCATGCGAATGACTTCATAGCTGCTCCTGCAATAGGAACCGGGGTGTGTGCCCCTGCGAAAGGCCTGGAACGGCTGTCGAGGGAGCAGCCATGTTGGGGGCAGGGCGTACGGGCAGTCAGGACTATTTCCCAAACCCGCGGCATTTCTGACGCTGCTCATCTCCAGCCGACACCAGTCACCCAAGGACAGAAAACGGACAGAGGGATTACTGAGAATTACAACTCGGCTAATCGCACACCCAAGTCCCGGGCAAGGAAGGTCACGGGAATCTAGGTCATGCACGCCAGAGTGTGACACTTCCAAGTCGGCGCTTGATGCTACCTAACCCATTTACGCGGGGTATGTAGGAACACAAAGCTATGGTTTTCCCAGTAGTGATGTATGGAAGTGAGAGCTGGACCATAAAGAAAGCTGATCGCCAAAGAATTGATGCTTTTGAATTATGGTGCTGGAGGAAACTCTTGAGAGTTCCATGGACTGCAAGAAGATCAAACCTATCCATTCTGAAGGAAATCAGCCCTGAGTGCTCACTGGAAGGTCAAATCCTGAAGCTGAGACTCCAATACTTTGGCACCTCATGAGAAGAGAAGACTCCCTGGAAAAGACCCTGATGTTGGGAAAGAAGGAGAAGGGGACGACAGAGGACGAGATGGTTGGACAGTCTTCTCGAAGCTACCAGCATGAGCTTGACCAAATTGCGGGAGGCAGTGGAAGACAGGAGTGCCTGGCGTGCTCTGGTTCATGGGATCATGAAGAGTCGGACATGACTAAATGACTAAACAACAACAACAACATGTAGGAACACCAGAACCTAGGAAGATACCTTGCTACAGATGCTTGATTTGAGATTCCGGGCATTTGACTAGATGACACTCGGGGGTTCCAATACTACGGGGTTCTATGATTCTATGTTGAGACCACCCGCCTCCTTTGCTCAGCGGTGTCTGACTACCAGTGGCTCCCCAGGGTTTCACAACAGTATGAAATTAAACACAAACAGAAAAATGAAATCGCTGGACAGCACAGCAGTTAAGAAACAAATGAGTTTGCAGCCAAAACAAACATATAAATCAATAAACTCAAAACAGTCAATGGCATTCAAAATAGATAAAGCTATTGTTGCCTAGATGACACACACACACCCCACCATCCCTGCCCTCTCTGTGATGAAAGTTACAGCTACAGCGGTACCTCGGTTGTCAAACTTAATCCATTCTGGGAGTCCACTTAACTCCCGGAACAGTTCGAAAACCAAAGCACAGCTTTCGATTGGCTGCAGGAGCGTCCTGCACTCAATCGGACGCCACGGAACCCATGTCGGATGTTTGGCTTCCGAAAAACTCACTTCCAAGTTTTTGGCATTCGGGAGCCGATTTGTTTGGGAGCTAAGCCATTCGACAACTAAGGTACCACTGTGATTGTTCATTTACCCAACATGGCTGCCCTGCTCACAGCTGTGAAGAATATTCTTACATTATGTCACCACTAGGAAAAAGAGCATAGAACAGGTCGATACAGTGGTACCTTGGGTTACAGACGCTTCAGGTTACAGACTCCACTAACCCAGAAATAGTACCTTGGGTTAAGAACTTTGCTTCAGGATGAGAACAGAAATCGCGCGGCGGTGGCACAGTGGCAGCGGGAGGCCCCATTAGCTAAAGTGGTACCTCAGATGAAGAACAGTTTCAGGTTAAGAACGGACCTCCGGAACGAATTAAGTTCTTAACCCGAGGTACCACTGTATATAGGTGGGCTGCCCCAGAATCAGCTGACTTTTCTTCTTTAAGTTAACCCAGATCAAGGCTGTCAGATGTTTAACTGATCATCAATCACGGTCAGTCCTTCATTTATTTTTCAGCAGAGCGCCTCGACCAAAAATGGCAACTAGACGTTCCATTTTGGCGACTGCAACCTTAGTTTAAGGAACCATTTGGCGCCTGGTTTCTATATCGGAGTTCCTAACACTGGGCACATGTCTTGCACACTACTCTGCTGTGATGTGCAGGACACAGAGTGGCTGTGACCGGACCCCAAACACCCAGTTGAGCCCGGGGGGCAGAGTTAAGGACTTGGAGATATTCTCTCTCCCCTAAAGGCTCAGCGCAGATTCCACCACCATTAGGGAGGAGAGATTGGCTAATCCGTCAGCCCGTTGAAAGACAGCAAACTGGCAAATAAGGGCAGCGAAAGACCCGCCCAGGGTTCCAAAGGATGCTCTCCTTTGAGAAGGCAGACACGCCTGAATCCATTAATGCTCTTTAATAGGCGAGCGAACGCCCTGCCAATAAAGCTGTCTGAGTTAACTAGCTGCCTACTCTGACAAGTCACTCCAGGTGAAAGGGCCAGGGGAAGGAGAGGACAGGAAGATGGGAGGCTGTCATTTGCTCCCGGGAGTTGCAAGGCTGATGATGACGGCTCGGGAGAAATCCCCAACTCAGCGGCACGCCTCTCTGGTAGCAAAGCAAGCAGCATTTCCAAAACAGAAAAATAAAAAGAGGTGGGCGTGTGTGCAAAGGCCAGAACTTGCTCGCCAGGGGTGGCGCAGTGGTTAGATGTCAGACTAGGACCTGGGAGACAAGGGTTCGAATCCCCACTCAGCCACTCCGGGTGACTCATTACAAGCTACAAGAAAGTAAGAGCTGCTCGACTGCTCAACCTCGGGAGGTTGTGGACTCTCCTTCCTTGGAGGTTTTTAAGCAAACAGCCATCTGTCAGGGATGCTTTAGCAGAAATTCCTGCATTGTAAGGGGGGCTGGACTAGATGACCCTTGGTGTCCCTTTCCAACTCTACAATTCTATCCGTAAATGTCAGAAAAGAAAATACAGGAGGACCTTGGTTTGATTCCTGACATATTAGATAGGCTAGGGAGAGACTCCTGTCAGAATTCCTGGACAGCTGCTGCCACTCCGTGTAGACAATGCTGGCTACAAAGGTCACCCGTTTCTGGAAAACACAGGAGTGCTCTTGTGTTCGAATCCTGATTGTGGGTTTCTCACAGGGTTGCCCACTGTAAGAACAGGGTGCTGGACCGGATGAGTCCCTGGCCGGATCCTGCAGGCTCCCCTTGTGTTCCCAGAAGCTCAGTGGCAATATTTTCCTATCGCTTTCAGGAGTAGCGGAATGAATGAATGATTTTATTATTTCGGTTACAGACCAGTTCCAGCCCACATAAAATATAGAATCATAGAATCATAGAGTTGGAAGAGACCACAAGGGCCATCGAGTCCAACCCCCTGCCAAGGAAGTCATAAAACACGATAGGGATAGATTTGAGTTTGCAATTAGGTATAACAGGGACAATACAGATATAGCAACAGTTAATATATATATATAAATTAAAACTTAGTCACTAACATATAACCTAAAATTATCATTTAAAACCTTAATCATTACGATAGCAGAGCTTGTTCCCTAAGTTTTATGGCAATCGCACAGAATTTGACCACCCTTAACGTGATCTCAGGATCCTTGTCTTCTACCAGGGATTTTAGACACTGAAGTTCGGATTCATTTGGAGATTTTTGCATAGCAGGGCTAATAAATACCAAGGATATATCCCCGTAGAAACGGCAGCGTAACAAGGCATGAGAGACAGTTTCTACCTTCATCTAGCCGCAGGGGCACAGAGGAATGAAATAAAGAACACAGAACTTAGCAGGAGGAGAAATGACCCAAATGAGTGTCACGCCGGGCCAAACTAAAGGAAAGGCATCACTTTGTGTGCGATAAGGAACTGTGCTGAGCAGGTAAAGGCTGGGGTGTTATCAAATGGAACAGGCCGACACCGAAGGACACTGTGCGTGTAAAAACAACATCAGCCAATAGCAAGGCAGATTAGCGGCAAAAAAAGAGGAATGAGCAGCTGGGTATATGGCCCTGAGAGTTCACACAGCCTTACTCATATGCTAGCACAGGTGCCCAAAGCAACTGGCGGTAAAAGGAAATTATGCTATGTCTTGTTTATTTCTTTGAACGGAACAATATCTGAAAGCAACAGCCAAGAGAGAAGCGTTGTTGTACGTTTCTGCACCCCTGAGAAGGCCATCTTTGCTTCTTCTAATAAAGAGTTAACTTCACATACTCCGTGTGATTTATTGCAGGCTGGCTCCCCTGAAACCACTGCAGTCTCCTCCAGCAACAGATTTCTTTCCGCAGGGCCTGTAAGACAGTTATCCTTGGTGAAGACTTGACGTTTTCATCCCCTAAAAAGTTTTTGAGTTTCTGCTGAAATGAGGCTGCATGTTGTATTTTAATCTTGTTTTTTTTTAAGTTGTATTTCAATCAATTGTTTTATATCTGGTGTTAGGTGCCCTGAGCCTGGTCTTGGCTGGGTATAAATAATTTTTATTATTATTATTACTACTGCACCTGTTCCTTCACAGGGAGGAGAACCCCATCCAGAACACACAATTTACCGAATTCCTGACCTGGGGACCACCAACCACTCTGGGTTTCCAGGTTGTTGCGATTTAAGCTTCAGCTCACCGGCCTTCATCCAGCCCACCGATGTCTCTGTGTGTGTTGGTCTACGACTTGGTTGGGATGCAAGGGAGAAGCAAAGCTGGGTGTCTTCTGCGTACTGACGAAATGGCACTCCAAACCCCCTAACCACCGCCTCCAGCAGCTTCGCAAAGATGTCAAACAGTGCCGGGGTCAACGTGGGAGCCTGTGTGAAGTCAGCCAAAGGCGCTCTCTGAAGCCGGGCCTGCAGGTAGGAGTGGAAAGGCTGCAGGGCAGCCCACCTAGTAAGTTCAGTTATAGACAGCAGGGGCGACAGACCTCCGTCCTTTCCATCTGGAAAAGAGAAAAGTTCTTCTCCCTCTCCCGCAACACTTGTGGACATCCAAGGAAGCTGAATGATTCAGGACAGGCAAAGGACTTCTTCACACAGTTAACCTATGGAACTCACCGCCACAGGAGGCAGGGATGGCCACCGACTATGGTGGCTTAGAAAGAGGATCAGACAAATTCATAGAGGAGAGGGCCGTCAATGGCTACTAGCCACAATGGTTGGCCCTGCCTCCAACTGTAGAGTATCAACTAGAGAGTATCATCTAGTCCAGGGGGTTCCCAACCTGTGGCCCACAGAGGCCGTTCAACCGGCCCATGAGCCACCCCTGAACCAAGCTGCCTGGCGAATCCCCATGCGCTGCACTAAACAGGTGCAGCACAGCGTGGGGACTCTCTTCCGCAGCTCCGGAAATTGCTTCTGCGCGTGCCCAGATGCCAGAAATCGCGTCTGCACATGTCCGCGGTGTCAGAAATAGCTTCTGTGCATGCCCAGACGCCGAAAATCACTTCTGCACAGGCACGAATTTCAGCGTCTGGGCATGCACAGAAGCGATTTCCGGCGCCGCGGACAAGCAGAGACGCAATTTCCGGCATGGTGCTGCACCGGTCCGGCCCACAGAGGATCTCTGTGGGAGTGATCTGGTCCACGTCCAGTAAGCCTTGCTGACCCCTGATCTAGTCCAACTCTCTGCAATGCAGGAATATGCAGCTGTCCTATACGGGGATCAAACCTTGGCATCTGTTGGGCCACAGGATGCTGAACCAGATAGGCCATTGGCTTGATCCAGAAGGCTCTTAGGTTCCTATGTTCCTATGCTCCACGCTATCTGGGGCTGATGGGAACTGTAGTCCCTTCTTTCTCTTTCATTTGATTCCTTTCCTATTCCTTCTTTATCTCTCGCACTTTCTTTTTCTCTCCTCTTTCACTTTTTTGCCTGTATTTTTCTGATGCGGATATGGACTTTCAAGAGAAAATTCTGAGCGCCCTCATAAAGCTAACATTCTCAGGTTTCCTTGGGTGGTTTTTTTATTTTTGGGGGGATAGTTAAACTGATATACATAGCTGTCAACCGTCCCTTATTTGGCGGGGCAGTCCCTTATCCCAGCGCCGTGTCCCGCTGCTGTCCCTTATTGATGATGTCCCTTAAATTTCCTGGGTTTCAAAGGAAGCAGCTCCTCTCCCTCCCTCCCTGCCGGCCAGGGAGGAGGGAGGCTCCAGCTGTGTTGCTTGGCTGCTTTGCTCACCCAATAAGGAGTCTAAGAACGCCCGAGGGGTGGAGCTTGCATGCCTTGTGCCGATCAAATCGGCCGCGTTGCCTGGGGACTCGCCTTTGCTCAGCGCTTCCCAGCAAAGGTGATGGTGGTTTTCCTTGCTGCATCCCCTTTGCCGGGTTGCTGCGCTGTGGGAACCACCGCCTGAGGCTTTGTTTGGCTGCTGGCTGGGCTTTCTGCCTTTGGCTCGGAGGGGCTCAGAAGCTGAACATACCTGTGCCCGGAAAATCCCTTATTTTGGCTGCTGATCCCTTGTTTTTGAGACTGCTGGTCCCTTATTTTCAAATCTGTAAGTTGACAGCTATGCTGATGTAAGATTGCTGCACACTGCAATGCAGATTATCCCAAATGGACCTCACAGTTAACTCCCCCAACTTTACCCAACGCAATGATATTTGCATCCTGCCTTCTCCATCGGCTTCATTCTGAAGATGATATTCCACAGTGACATGCCAGAGGTAACAACCATCAATCCCTGTTTTCCTGCATTTCCATTACAACGTTGAGAGCCGGCATAAGTGGCCCTCTCCAGCGCTGTGGATCAAATTAATGATTAATTCAATCAAGATCCTGGCCTTTGTTCTCAGAACTACCTCATTTGGACATGTAAAAGCTTATTCTAACTCTATATTCTGATTCCAATTCGATTACTAACCTTGGCTTATGTAGCCAAAGCAGCTATAGCGGCGCAGCTGTTTTTATTATTTTGCTTGTAAATTGTTTTGCCTTGACACACATGCAAAATACAATTAAGAACAAAAGAGCTACGCTGGTTCAGGCCAATGGCCCATCTGGTTCACCACCCTGTTCTCACAGTGACCAACCAGATGCTGGTGGAAATTCTATTATCATCATTATTATTAATCATTATCATTAGTAGTAATAAAGGTAAAGTACCCCTGACAGTTAAGTCCAGTCATGGGGTTGTGGCGCTCATCTCTCAGGCCAAGGGAGCCGACGTTTGTCCGCAGTTTTTCCAGGTGATGTGGCCAGCATAACTAAGCCGCTTCTGGTGAAACCAGAACAGCGCACGGAAACGCCATTTACCTTTCCACCGGAGCGGTACCTATTTATCTACTTGCACTTTTTGGCGTGCTGTCGAACTGCTAGGTTGGCAGGAGCAGGGACTGAGCAACGGGGGCTCACTCCATCACGGGGATTCAAACCGCCGACCTTCCGATCGGCAAGCCCAAGAGGCTCAGTGGTTTTGACCACAGCGCCACCCGAGTAATAGTGGTATATAAAATTGTGTGTGTGTTTGTGTGTGTTTGAATACTAACACTCACACACACACACAAAACAACCAAACCACCCCACCCTTGCCATATTTTGAAGAGCAAAAAAGGGGACACATTTGCCGACTCCTACTTTTATCTACGGATCACTATGACGACTCTCATTTTAAATACCCCTAACTATACGTAGGCTATAGAACATGGGTAGGCAAACTAAGGCCCTGGGGCCGGATGCGGCCCAATCGCCTTCTAAATCCGGCCCACAGATGGTCTGGGAATCAGCATGTTTTTAAATGAGTAGAATGTGCAATTTTATTCAAAAAGCATCTCTGGGTTATTTGTGGGGCATAGGAATTTGTCCATACCCCCCCTAAAAAAAATTAGTCTGGCCCCCCACAAGGTCTGAAGGACAGTGGACCGGCCCCCTGCTGAAAAAGTTTGCTGACCCCTGCTATAGAAGCTGTAATACACTGCTAGTAGCTGTTCTTAACTTTCAACAATAAAATAATAATGATAATAGATATTGCTCCCTCACCTGCTACACGAAAGTATTGGGGCTCGTGCCCACATCTTTGTGAACATCAGTGTGGACAGAACAATTTAATTAAACTGTTTAAAATGTACATATGGACTCTCCTTAAGGACAGGGGGGATGTTAACTCTCGCCCTCCCAGACTCCTTCTCCAAAATTTTTGTAGCTGAGCCAGAGTCCTTTGAGTTCGGCCACAAGAGAAGGGATTTCTATGTGATGTAGATAGCTTAAGATGCTGCTCTGTTGTGATTCTCTGCTTAGCTGGGTGCCTTACATCTGAGTGTCATGCACTAGAATTTTTTTCTTGGGTTACTGTAAACAAATAAAAAAACCCCCAGACATTTTGCCAAATTTTGAAAATATAGCTGGACAGAAACTTTGATCCTGAAAAAGAAGATGTGTCCTGGAAAAAGAGGACTCATGGCAACCCTGCATAAGCAGCCATACTTAGATGCCTGGTGTCTGGGACTTGGCAAATGACATGGCTATCTGTCTGTGGATCAGGCCAGGCCTGTCTCTCCCTGTCTTCATGCAAACCTCACAACCCTTTTCCAGACTCAAGGTATCCTGGTACCTGGGGAAAAGGGAGACCTGCCCAAAGTTTTGCCTTGCAAATCAGTGCTGGTGTGAAAAGAGCATTACACCTAATTAGCTGTGATGGTTAGCTGTGCTCTGCAGTTAAATCCTTTCATCTGAAGTGATACAAGATGAAGAGGCATTTTAAAAGGCCTCCGTAGATGCAATCAGCATCCCTCAGCTCCACTTTTCATGAAAGAAATAATTCTGATGTTATCTTCAGATACGTGCTTTGCAGACCACGCAAACATTTAGAGGATATTAAGAAAGTTTGCCTCGTTGAAAAAACCCCAAGATTCACCAAGGGCTTTGTTCTCACAAACAGTTACTCCGGCTTTCAAAGGACTTTCACTGTGGTTTGGACTCCTCAGAAGGAATTTAGGGAGGAAACAAACAGGATCATCGTGAGAAAGGAGAATGCACCCCTATTTCTAAAGTGCTTGTGGGGAGACAAGGGAATCCTCAATGCATTCGGGGGGGGGAGGAAACGGGGCTCACTATCCTATATAATAAAGGCATTTTATCCTACGAACTCGTACCAGTTTTATACCGGATTTGCCAGTGCTTCCCACCAAATAAGGCTGGGAATTAGTCTGGTGAGGGTGATCTGAATTCTCTGTTAGAATTCCTTGTCAACTTCCACTCGGATTTCCTGGCAGATGTGCATCTTGGGATAGCCACTTGCAGATGGAAACCATCTGGAGCAAATTGTTCGGCTAAACTCTTTGCCCCTGCAGGTATCTCACTGGCGTGGGCTCGTGCTGCTTGCTCCAGATCTCTGCCTATGTTGGAAACAGGACGCATTTAACTGTAAGGGGTTAACTTTCGGTATAGGGTACAATAAGGTAAAGGTGAAGGGACCCCTGACCATTAGGTCCAATCGTGACCGACTCTGGGGCTGCGGCACTCATCTCGCTTTATTGGCCGAGGGAGACGGCGTACAGCTTCCGGGTCATGTGGCCAGCATAACTAAGCCGCTTCTGGGGAACCAGAGCAGCGCACGGAAATGCTGTTTACCTTCCCGCCGAGCGGTACCTATTTATCTACTTGCACTTTGATGTGCTTTCGAACTGCTAGGTGGGCAGGAGCTGGGACCGAGCAACGGGAGCTCACCCTGTCGTGGGGATTCGAACCGCTGACCTTCTGATCAGCAAGTCCTAGGCTCTGTGGTTTAACGCACAGTGCCACCCACGTCCCATATAGGGTACAATATCTCCCCCCAAAACACACACACACTATGTCAACAGATTGCCCTTGCGTTCTCAAATAATATAACTTCGATCTGTGATCAATAATGCAACTTCCCTGCCAACCGCACTTATTTAGCAGACAAAATACAAGCCGTTCTGAATGGCACACAGGTGAAAACACAGGACCTTGGTGCGAATTCTGTGCATTGCTCTTAACGCAGAAACAGGTTCCCACAACTTTGTGTAGGTTTGAAGTTCTGAATGTTTCACAGCACAGTCTGCTCAGAGGTAAATCTGACCGACTAGACTGCTGCTAGTTGGGTGTACTCAGAATTGCAATTTTAAGAGTGCGCCTTAGGAGTGTGCATTAACAACAGCATGCAAAGCGCAGGACATGTTAATGAGAAGGTGCTTTCCTGCATTGTCTGGGAACGTATTTTGTCTTCCTCCAATCCGCCTCTGGGGAGTCATCTTTCCTTGGAGGAAGACGGTGCTGGAGATTATTGTAAATAATCAAATTGCTCATCCTGAGTTGAGCAGGGTTACAGAAGCAAGCACACAGGGGTCAGGCAAGTGCTAGCATTCACAGGGACGTCACTCGCTCTGACTCTGACAGGCAGCCACTTCTTGTTTTTAACCGGGCATACAAGGAAAAGAAGGGACACGGGTGGCGCTGTGGGTTAAACCACAGAGCCTAGGCCTTGCCGATCAGAAGGTCGGTGGTTCGAATCCCCGCAACGGGGTGAGCTCCCATTGCTCGGTCCCAGCTCCTGCCAACCTAGCAGTTCGAAAGCACACCAGTGCAAGTAGATAAATAGGTACTACTCCGGCGGGAAGGTAAACGGCGTTTCCGTGCGCTGCTCTGGTTCACCAGAAGCGGCTTAGTCATGCTCGCCACATGACCCGGAAGCTGTACGCTGGCTCCCTCGGCCAATAAAGCGAGATGGACGCCGCAACCCCAGAGTCGGTCACGGCTGGACCTAATGGTCAGGGGTTCCTTTACCTTACCAGGAACAGAATCCGGGACATTCTGCATCTGAGGAGCACCTCCTCAAGCACCAGAAATCCTGCACAATCTGGGGCCCTCCTGATGTTGTTAGACTCCAGCTCCCATCAGCCCCAGCCAGCAGCGTCAACAGCCAGGGATGGTGGGAGTTGTAGTCCAACCAACTTCTGGTTGGCTGGGGAAGGCGGCACTAAGCATTTATGGAGTAAAGCTGAAGCCGCTGGTCTTTTATCTGTACGCTGCCTGCAAAACTTCAACTCCTCTGCAAGGAAAACAGGCGAAATTATGCTTTCCCAACCATGCACTAAACTTTTGGCACACCTCTCCGAGTCCCAATATCCTACTGTAACTAAGCCAAAGTACATTTAATTGAAATTAATGATCTAGCCTTTCCCTGTTCGCCCTGCCTTTCTCTTCAGCCTCCCTCATGTCTATTTCTAGATTGCAACCCCCCTAAGGACCTACCCTCTCGCCCTTTGATACGTGTCATGGACAGGACTGGATCTGCATTAACGACAATGGAGGCCATGTGGGATAAAATGTCGGACATCATAGAAATGTAGAGTTGGAAGGGACCACAAGGGTCATCTAGCCCAACCCCTGCAAGGGAGAAATCTACCCAATGTGGGGTTTGAACCCATGACCCTGAAACTAAGAGCCTCGTGATCTACCAACTGAGCTATCTAATGTGAGAGATGCATAACTCGGAACACACCTTAACTCGGAATTCACCTTATACTGAGTCAGACCACTAGACCATCTAGCTTGGTATGGTCTACACTGACTGGCAGCAGCTCTCCAGGGTTTGGGGCTGGGGACCTCTCCCAGTCTTCCTGAAGATGCTGGTAATTCGAGCAAAGCAGCTTCTCCATCTCTAAGTGATTGCAGGTAAATGTGCGCCCACTGGGTCGTCATTGTCAAGTTTCCATCTTCCAGCTTAGCTTAGCTCACAGAACTGATCAGTCAGTGGCCAAGTCAAGGGAAGGGGTGCAAGCTCAGTGGGAGAGGACATCCATTGCATGCAAAAGGTCAAAGGTTCATCCCATTGCATCTTCATTATCGATGAAGGGTTTGAGACAACTATGAAACTGAATGCCAGGATTTCGAGTCCAGTATTCCATGCCCAGGGATGTGGGTGGCGCTGTGGTCTAAACCACAGAGCCTATGACTTGCCGATCAGAAGGTTGGTGGTTCGAATCCCCGCGACGGGGTGAGCTCCCGTTGCTCGGTCTCTGCTCCTGCCAACCTAGCAGTTCGAAAGCACGTCAAAGTGCAAGTAGATAAACAGGTACTGCTCCAGCAGGAAGGTAAACGGCATTTCGGTGCGCTGCTCTGGTTTGCTAGAAGTGGCTTGGTCATGCTGGCCACATGACCCGGAAGCTGTACGCCAGCTCCCTTGGCCAATAAAGCGAGATGAGCACTGCAACCCCGAAGTCGGCCACGACTGGACCTAATGGTCAGGGGTCCATTCCATGCCCAGAGTGGCTGAACAGATGCCTAAGGGAAGGCAGAAGTTGGGCATGAATGAAATAGCTTATAAAATCCTGGCATTCAGTGGCATAGTTGTCTCAAACCCTCGGTGAGTCAGGGATTTTCCCTACATGCGAAGACAGGCTCCGGTGGATTGGGCAGAAGAGACCAACAGTGAGTCCAACGGTCAAGAAGGTGGCTTTCTAAGTCTCCCAACATTTGATTCCTGCATTACATGGGGTTGGACTCACGAAATGACCCATGGGATCCCTTCCAACACTACCATTCTCTGATTCAATTCAGCTTCATCAGATGACTCCCAGACCTAGTATGATGAGGAATGGAGGAAAAACCTCTTTCTGTTCAGGATCCTCTGTTAAACTCTGCTGCTGACCCAACAGCCTGACTCTGAATTAGGCAGCATCCAATCTTCTGAAGCACATGCAGATGGAGCCCTGATCCCTCGGCCTCCAGGGAGGGAGAGCAAAAGTGCTGCTTCTCACGCTCTTGTCCGTGTAGACGCCACCTCGAATGCGGAGTGACTTCTGGCAGCAGATCAGGATTCTCCCAGCAGAGCCAGAAACCCGCCTCTACTGAGCAAGCGGGAAAGCTGTCATGTCACAGTGTTTGCGGCCAAAAGTCATTTCCGTGGAAAGGGAGAGGGAACCAGAAGGCAAGACTCCTCCTTTTTTCCCTGGAAGGATGCGTCTGGGAAGTTAAGAGCACACAGCTCCCGTCTGGCTTCTCAAAGCACCCCAAAGGCAGATAAAAGCCTGGGAACGTGGGCGTATCCCAAGCAGACTCTTCTCTAACCTTAGCCAAACTACAGTCCCTTAACCTTAATCTACTTACAGCCAGGTTAGTCAACACAGTGGCCACCTGCCCTTTTCTAGACTACAACTTTCATCATCCCTGGCCACTGCTTGATAGAAACCGTGATCCAACAAACGACTTCGCTACCCCCTGACTTACAGGATTTCCCCCGTGGTAAAAAAACCCATAAAAGCTCTTTGTATGGGAAAAGGACATCAACATGATACTAACAGCAGACTCATTCTCAGAGTATAGATTTTAATATAGCAAAAGGTGCTGTCACCCGCCCACTTGAGAGCAAGAAAGAGGTGCATGCATGCTTGAGGGAACTTCAAGATTTGCAAATGCAATAATAAAAATTTTTTTGGGGGAAGGGAAATGATGGGGCGTGTTTGAGTGGGCCAGGAAAGCTCAAAGTGAACTGAGCCTGCTCAGCAGGCAAGGAGGCATTTGGGGAGATGGGGGAATGGAACAAAGTTTCCCGGGAGACTACACGGCTGGCTGCCAACCTGAGAAAAGTTCACCCCGATCCCGAACACCCCCTGCCGTCACAAGTCCACCTTCAATAACAAAATGTGGTAGCCCTATGGCAAGCAATTTAAGAAGTGGAATGGTGCAAAGAGGCATAACTTGGAGGACACAACCCACGCCCAAGATACACACACACACACACACATATATATATATATATAATCTCCTTTTAAAAACAAAAGAATACCCTGCAGACAACATCTACATGTGTGACAGATTCCTTTCATGGGAACGGACCATTAAAAGCGTGAGAGAATGGGTCCAAGGAACAGAAAGGAAGAGGAAGCTGCCTTAGATCGGATTTTAATATATGCCAGAAACTGATCCTTGCTTATCATCTCTTCCTTGGTTCTTTTTAATAAGGGATGGCAGGGATTGAATTTGGGACCTTCTGCAGGAAAAGCATGTGTTTAACCAACTCGGCTCCAATCTACCCTCTGTTTCTTTGCCTCCCCCTACCTGTGGGGTGGTGCAGGAAGATCAAACCGATCCATTCTGAAGGAAATCACCCCTGAGTGCTCACTGGAAGGACAGATCCTGAAGCTGAGGCTCCAGTACTTTGGCCACCTCATGAGAAGAGAAGACTCCCTGGAAAAGACCCTGATGTTGGGGATGACAGAGGATGAGATGGTTGGACAGTGTTCTCGAAGCTACCGGCATGAGTTTGACCAAACTGCGGGAAGCAGTGGAAGACAGAAGTGCCTGGCGTGCTCTGGTCCATGGGTCACGAAGAGTCGGACACGACTAAATGACTAAACAACAACAGCACCTGTGGGGTGGGGGGAATGATGCTACTACTGTGGGCAACCCAGGGAGGAGGTGGCACAATTCTTTCCATGCACTCGACTCTCAAACTTTCTCCTGTACACCCAGCCATTAACTCTCTGATGCAGCACAGAGGTGGGGGGTTAATGCCCCCATCTTTCCACAGAGCACCCACTAACCCACCACTCAGCTCCCTGTAACAACCATCAGGTTTCTGGGACACCGAGAAAAGTGAGCACCTCAATCAACACACACACACACTTTTGGCCACCCAAATCGCCACCTTTCCCGCCCCTCCTTTAGGACCCTCCCCGAGTCCTCGCACTTCACTAATTTCAAAAAGTCCCAAGATGAGCTTTTCTTTGAGGGCATGACTGATTCAGAAAGTTTAGAAGCAAGCCGGTAATAGCAGGGTGCAAGTTCAAAACTGTTCCCAACTGTGACTAACGCCGGTGCTATGCGTCTGTTCAAAGTGGTTCACACACTCTATCTTGGCAATCTGTAAGACTAACCCTGTTGTTCGGCAGGTCAGCGTTATCCCCATACTGCAGGCGGGGGCACTGAGGCCAAGAGATTATAATGACTTATCTAAGAAACCACCCTGGGAATTCACAGCTGAAAGAAGATTTGAATCAGGGGATTTCCCACTGCGCAGCACACATGCTCTCTTGGCTGAGACAGCCCTCCCCACAGCCTATTGCCCTCCAGGCCTTTTGGACTACAAATCCCATCAGCACAGCTGCATTAGCTGGGGCTGATGGGAGTTGTAGTCCAAGGCACCGAATTGGGGAAGAATGGACTGGACCGTGTCTTCTGCATCTTCTGCACAGGGTGCCTTGCTTACAAGCTGGGGCAGGGCAGGTTACGCAGCAGCTCTTGAACCCAGATCCAGGGAAAAGCACAGGCCTACAATCGCATCCCGGTTCCCTGGATCAGCCACAGCTGTGGTCGTTCACAAACCGCAGGCCCCGATCTTTCTGCATGATGCTTCCACGTGTTATGCTTCCGCTACATGGGAGACCATTTCGCCCTGGTTATCAGAAAGCACCAGATTAATTGCTAATAATGGATATTATCTGCAAAGCAGCACCTACTTGCATGGCGCTTGGCAAACTCGCAGTAAAAGGACAAATCTTGTGCCCAGTGAATTCGATCCGGGAGGAGGATACAGAGAGATGGGGAGGGAGGTGAAGGTGAGGATGAATTGCTGACTATGCCTTTAGCCTAGCAATGCACGTGTATACCTGAAGGAGCGTCTCCACCCCCATCGCTCAGCCCAGACGCTGAGGTCCAGCTCCAAGGGCCTTCTGGTGGGTCCCTTACTGTGAGAACTGAGGTTGCAGGGAACCAGGCAGAGGGCCTTCTCGGTGGTGGCTCTCGCCCTGTGGAACACCCTCCCATCAGATGTCAAAGAAATAAAGAACCATCTGACTTTTAGAAGACATCCGAAGGCAGCCCTGTTTAGGGGAGTTTTTAATGTTTGATGCTTTATTGTGTTTTTAATATTCTGTTGGGAGCCGCCCAGAGTGGCTGGGGAAACCCAGCCAGATGGGCGGTGCGTAAATATTAAATTATTATTATTATTATTATTATTATTATTATTATTATTATTATTATTATTATTATCTGAAACTGAGAGCCTTTGGTAGCGCATCTCCCATCCCGTTGATTTGTAAAGGCCAAAAGTATGTGTCTGCTTGTTTGTTTATGAATTCCCCTTCCTCTGAAATACGAAGCACATCAAACACTGATGGGAAGCATGTACAAACTAAATATTAAACAACAAACTCATTATTATTATTTTTAAAAAAATGATTGATGGGTTTCCCTTATTTATTTAACCTGGGACAATTTCTTCTCTCCCTCCTCTAATGGCTATTGCCATTCACCCTCTCTCCTGAAGACCAGTTAGCAAAGCACACCCGGATTCGAATTCGCTCCCCCAGGCAGGCAGGGACACCCACCAACTCAGATGGCTTTAAAATAAGATTAGAGAAATGATAGGAGTAAAAGCCTACCGATGGCCGTGGTTGTCTATATGCATCTGGTTGGCCACTATGCTGCACTAGATGGGCCACTGACCTGACCCAGCCAGGGGTCTACTAATGTTCTTAAGCAATCACATACATGCGCACACCGGCGCACAATGCCTCCCGCACCTCAAAGAAACCTCAGTACGTAGTCAGCGCACTGCAACAAAGGAGAAGCTTTTGCAACTTCACAACAAGAAGCTGACACCTGAACAAGATTGCAGAAGAGCGGCAGCTGTTCGCCTGCCAAAGCCAGAAAGGTATGATGAAATGGACTCTTGTGTTTGGGAATTCATGCTGCGATAAATCTGCCTTTAATGTGCCTGATTTCCCTCTGCCTTTTTCACGTCTAAAGATTAATTGAGACCAAAGAGGCGGGGTGGGGGTGGGGGAAAGAGAAACTTGCTTTTTCTTTCTACTTATTATGGCACGCTTGGGTTCCGAGACTGCTTCACCAATCTCTCACTCCTTAAGAGATCATCAAGCACCTTTCCAGCTTCATGCAACCCAGTCACATGGGCAGGGTACAAATAATAAAGTTGTTATTAAAATATTATGCAAATCAGTTGCTCTACAGCTGATCTATAGCCCTCCCTTACACCTCCAGAGGGGGACGCGGGTGGTGCTGTGGGTTAAACCACAGAGCCTAGGACTTGCCGATCAGAAGCTCGGCGGATTGAATCCCTGTGATGGGGTGAGCGCCCGTTGCTCTGTCCCAGCTCCTGCCAACCTAGCAGTTCAAAAGCACGTCAAAGTGCAAGTAGATAAATAGGTACCACTCCGGTGGGAAGGTAAACGGCGTTTCCATGCGCTGCTCTGGTTCGCCAGAAGCGGCTTAGTCATGCTGGCCACATGACCCGGAAGCTGTACGCCGGCTCCCTCGGCCAGTAAAGCGAGATGAGCGCCGCAACCCTGGAGTCGGTCATGACTGGACCTAATGGTCAGGGGTCCCTTTACCTTTACCCCTCCAGATGTTGCTGAACTACAACTCCCATCATTCCTGACCACTTGCTATGCAGGCAAGGGCTGATGGGAACTGTAGTCCAACATCTGGAGTACCACAGGTCATTCGTCACTTGTGATCTCATGTCTGCTCTCTAAAACAAGAGGTGCAAATAAATCCTTTGCAATGTATGAATCTCAGTTGGATATACAATTCTGAAAAGGGGCAGGTGGGCAGTGGGTGTAAACAATAAGCAGTTCAAACTTTAGTTTTCTGAAAAAATCTGAGCTTGGGAACAAGTTCCCAGCCTGGTTGCTGGGCTTCTAAAATCCAAAGTTTTAAAATGGGAGCTGTAACTGCTCGTGCAAGAAAATGTCTGCTCTTGAACATAGGAATTATTTTCACTTGCCATGCTTAACAACGCAAACTGCTACAGCAGCACACCCAAACATAATCATCTCGGGAACAAACATTGCTGAATGTTATCAGTCCATCTCAGCGCGACTGGAGTTTGCTGCCTATTCAGCACCTGTGAGGAATGTTAGGATCAGACACAAAGTTCAGCATTATGAGGGTGTCAGCCGCCTAGATTGCTTGCTTTTCATAAACAGGTTTCTAGCCCTTATAACAATGGCATGGGGTATGCCTGAATAGGTATGGCAACATCCCAGAAACCAAGTTGTGTTTAAGGCCTCAGAGTTCCCTGGGAAGAGGGGTTGATGCTTTAACCACTCTGGGAACTGTGGCTCTGTGAGGGGAGCAGGGGTCTCCTAACAGCTCACAGCACCCTGAGCAAACTACAGTTCCCAGAATTCCTTGGGGGAGAACCACGGCAGTTTGAAGTGGTACGATGCTGTTTTAAAAGAATGGTGCAGACTGTGCCTAACAGGGACCAGAAATTATCCCTTTTTGCCCTGAGGTGCTCTTTGTTCTTCAGCTATGGCTAGCAGAACAAATCGTGCAAAACATGTGAATGTAAACAAACTTAAACTTTTAGGCTGCATGCTTTTAAAAATAAATAAATAAAAGGATCAAAAATCAGATACTTCTAGAGACAGAATGTGCACAGGTGATTTTTCTCCATTTCTTCTGAAATAACATTGGAAGTATATTTCATTCCTACACCTGAGTTTATTTTACACTACGGAAGAGTAATCTCTCTTGTGTCTCCATGTGAGTTTGTGATTAGGAGGTCAGGGCGTTGACTCATAAAGAGAAGCAACAGGCAGCCTCCCCTGAAAGCTCTGTTGGGAATGCTTTAATACTGAAATTACAACCAGTGCAGAGGTGGGGATAGAATCACCTGCCTCCAGTGAGGACAGACTGATTCACTGATTCAGCCTTGCTTCCTTCCAGGAAGTCATACACAGAGACCACAGGCAACCTCTTCTGTGATTACGAACTTCCACGGGATATTTGTGCTTATTTTAGGGTTGCCATATGTCCGGAATTTCCTGGACATATTTGGAATACAGCAGTGTCCGGGCAGAAATCAGCAAAAATGTGCAGGAAAATCCGGGCATATGACATCCCAATTTTGGCCAAAAGCTCAACAAGTTTGGGCAAAACTAAAAAAAATATGTTTGAAAATACTGTTTGAAATATGGCAACCCTAACTTATTTATTTGCGTGCACACGCTAACCTCTCCTCCATGATTTCAAGGCATCATGCATTGCTTGCCCTCGCATCATTTACCCTGCAAGGCTGAGCCAAGATTTGAACCTGAGTTTCCACAATCCTAGCCTACAAGCCAACCTGGTGCTCTCCAGATATTCTGGACTACATCTCCCATCATCCTCAGCTGCTCTAACCACTACACCATGCTGTCTCCTCCTTTGGGTCTGTTTCCCAGTGTTATGTACTGAGTTGAATAGGATCCAAAATGCAGCAGTCTGATTGGTCCTAGAACAATAGGATCCAAAATGCAGCAGTCTGATTGGTCTTAGAACAATAGGATTGAGAATGCAGCAGTCTGATTGGTCCTAGAACGATGCAGCAGTATGATTGGTCTGCAGGAGCCACCCAATCCAGCTCCAGATGGAAGTGAATCCACAACCTGATTGGCCTACAGGAGAATCCCGGAATTAGCCAATCACGTGCAGCCCATTGTGTAAATAATGTATATAAAGCAGATATTGTGGGGGAACTTCCATTCCTCCTCACCACTATGAGCTGAATAAAGAGCATGAAATCCACTCTCGACTCCGAGTATATTTCACCCAGGCACAACAGCAAACCTTCTGGAAGCGCTCAAATGCCCAGATCGAAGCACGATTCCTCCCCTTATCCCTGACCTGGTCGGCTCGCGTTATCTGCAGAAGCGCTGAGCAGAGGTTTCAGTCAATAAACCCAGGGCCGTCACACCTGTGCCTATGGAGAGGCCCAGCCATTCATCTCTTTCTGTTACGTGCGCTCAACACCCGCAACGGCTTTCTCCTGCATCTTCCTGGGCGACGGCCCTGCCATTTATCGCGGTGAGTCATGCAAGCCTCACGTAACCTTCCGCCGGCCTCTTTGATCCGAGGCTTTTCTGAAGGGCGAAAGGAAGGCGCCGTCCCCTATCAGGGCGATAAGAGAGGCTCCACTTCATTTAATAAACACAAACCTTTGCTTTCTGTGAAATGACTATATTGCTCTTGAAAAAAGAAACCGCGCGCACACCTATCTCGTGGAAGCGTGTGGTGTGCCGTGCTAATTTGCAGGCACTGGGAACAGAACAACCGAGGCAGATAAAAGCCCACTGACGAGATGACACCTTTGAGACGGAAATGGCACTCGATTAACGCAATGAGTCTGTTGGGCTTCTGCCAGCCATGGAAACCCAACTCTGCCTTCTCTGACTCAGTCCACCCTAGAAGCCCTTTGACTACCGTGATTGAGAAGTACAGAGAAAGGAGGGTGGGTAAAAATCAATGGCTTTTAAAAAGTAAAAATAGGATTATTATTTTTTTAAAAAAATATCAGATTATTATTTTCTTAAATTTAAATCAGATTTTTAAAATAAAATGCTTTTGGAGGAAAACTCTTTCTAAAGATAGTTTTCTGTTTAAGTTACATTATAGTCCAAAGGCTATTCCATCAGGAAATAGATGTAACAGGGCTTAGTGCGCTGGGAGAGTCTGTGGCTGAGAGAAGTCCAGAATAGGCTGGAGAAGCTGAAGCAGGAGAGAAGGGAGGCCAAGAGGAAAGGATGAGTCTGGCTGGTGAAGAGTCAAGGGTCTCGGCCGCTGCTGCTGTGACAAGCTCCCCTCCCCCTTGACTCCCAGAACCAAAAGAGGCATGAAAAGGGCGGAGGGGAAGCTGTCTGCATGCAGGCACAGTCTCCGATTTTTGGGGGGAAAGCCCTGGTAAGGAGGTTGGGGGTTTTCAGTCTCAGCAACTGATTTCCATGGAGGAAGACCATCGGAAACAGGCTGATCATTACACCTGATGCTCAACCAAGTCTGTGGAGGTTGTGTTTTTGCAAACACTCCCGTCTTTGAACTGTGTGATTACTGACCGGCGCACTCCTGTAACACTGGCTGAGAATGAAGGTGTCTGCTTGGGCAATGCTTTTTATCCACCTAGATCAACCCTGTCTTTTCTGATTGACAGGGTTTCTCCAGGACCTCAAGAAGAGAACCTTCTACATCCCGCTCATTTTCCGAGTGGGACATACGTGAAGCTGTTTCAGACAGAATTATAATCACTCGTCTATTTGTCCCATTACATTCCACTGACTGGAAATGTTGGGCACCAGAACTACCGTATTTATCGCTGTATAGGACGCACCGGACCATAGGACGCACTGGACCATAGAAGGGGGAGAACAGGGGGAAAAAATTCTCCCCCTCTCTGCTCAGCGCCCCTTCAGTGAAGCGGCAGGAGAAACGGAGCCCCTTCCATTTCTCCTCCCGCTTCGCTGAAGGGGCACTGTGCAGCTCTCCGTCTCTGCTGAAGCCAGGAGAGTCTTGCTCTCCCGGCTTCAGCAAAAGGAACCCAAAGTCTCTGGAGCGCAGCGTGAGGTCCCACTGCACTCCAAAGGCTTCAGGCGGCTATCCCTGAAGCCTGGAGAGTGAGAGGGGTCGGTGCGCACCGACCCCTCTTGCTCTCCAGGCTTCAGCGAAAGCAACGCAAAGTCTCCGGAGCGCGGAGGGAGCGCTCCCTCTGCACTTCGGAGGCTTCGCGTTGCTATCGCTGAAGCCAAGGAGCCTGCATTCGCTCCATAGGACGCACACACATTTCCCCTTAATTTTTGGAGAGGAAAAAGTGTGTCCTATAGAGCGAAAAATACAGTATTTAAGCCTCTGTGAGCAGGCAATGAGCAGGATTCTTTTTTAAAAAAAAAAATCCAAAATATGAGCTCCAATCGCGCTATCTCCCAGGAACGATCAATACCCAAGACCGGGGGCATCCATCATCATTGAAGCCATATGAGAACAAACGTCTCCCTGGTGCGAGAGATTGATTGCTCTGGGGGAAGGCAAGCAGAATGCGGCCACTTCCATTTCAAAAGATGGATCCAACATCCTTTTGCTTACAAGAGGCCTTCTGGCGAAAGGAGGAGGGCCTAAGAAGGCGCAGTGCGGGTTTCGCGGTCCGCACAGAACCTCGGAAGCCAGCCCAAAGATGCATAACAGCATGGACTCTGCTGAAGGGGCCAACTAGGAAGCTTTCAAGGAGATGCTGCACAAAACTGGTGCCAGAGTTGGCATCATAGGGCACTTGCCAAGACCCAATCCCCAGCCAGGGTCCCTCCGTTGATGTCACAAGAAAGTCAGCAATAAATCACATGTCATAAATGAAGTTAACTCTTCATTCAAGGAACCAAGATCTGCTCATAAGGCCAGGCCTAGTGAGCACAGCAACTTGTCCCAGTAGAGCTTGCCCCTATGAGGCAGTTGTGAGGGTCTCCTCCTCCCTATGGCCCTTCCTAAGCAATCTGAGTGTGCTGGTCCAGGGGGGAGGTTACCGTGGGGCGAGGTCCAGGACCTGAGTCGAGGGTCGGCAGACCCTCCACGGGTGAAGTGGGGTCCACAGTGAGGAGCCGGGCAAGGACAGGAACTCTGGGGGAACCGGACTGGGTGCTGGCTGAAACAGCTCTTCAACGACGTTGCTCCCGCAACCTGGGACCGGGCTGACTGGCCTTCATCTTCTCTGAGGCCAGGGGCGGTCCCGGCCCCCAGGAGACCCAGCTCTCCTGGCCTTAAGGCGAGCACTCCTCCTGGGAGAAACCAGTTCCCTCCGCCTCTCTGCCCTGAGCCTCTGCAGTTCAGGAGAGGCTGGAGGGTTACTGGACCCAGGGGGAGACTCACCTGTAGGCACTGAGTCCTCAACCACCTCCGGAGCCAGAGTGGATTCACCTGGTGCCTGCTCCTGAGGATCCGGCACAGGTGCAGGCGCTTCAGAATCAAGGCCCTGCCCCAGTTCAGCCGGCCCTGGAGGCGGGGACTCCTGTGCAGGCTGGGATTCCTCCGGTTCAGCCTCTGAATTGGATTCCCAGGCCATCACACTGAGACTACATCATCGTACCTGTCTTTGCTCCTCCCTCTTCATACCTCTTCTGGTTCTGGTCACAGCAGGAGGGGGAGACACCCTGGCTTCTTCAGCAGCCTAGATCCTCTCTGCCTCTTGATCTCACTTCTCCCCAGCCTCTGCTTCTCCTACTTCTGGACTGCCCTCTGCCACAGACTCTTCCTGCTCACTAAACCCGGTTACCTTTTCAGCTTCCGACACCTCCTCCCACTCCCAGTCTTCTCCCTCTTTTCCCTCAGGCCACTCACCGTCGTCCCACCACCACTCCCCAGGCTCTGAGCCCTCGTCTCCTGGGGGGGGGGGGTTCCCCAGCTAGTACCTCCCACCGTTCCTCTGCATCCAGCCAGTCCATGGCATCCGATTCCCCAGACCCCTTCTGGCCCTCCTCCCTGTTCTTGCTGCCTTTCCCCCCCACATGCCCTATTCTGGCCTAGGACTCACATACCTAAGGGACCGCCTCTCCTGGTAGGCCCCACGGAGGACCTTAAGGACCACAAATGACAACATTTTGGAGGTCCCAAGTCACAAGGTGGTTAGGTTGGTCTCAACTAGGGCCAGGGCCTTTTCAGTACTGGCCCCAACTTTGTGGAATGCTCTGTCACAAGAGACTAGGGCCCTGCGGGACTTGACATCTTTCCGCAGGGCCTGCAAGACAGAGCTGTTCCGCCTGGCCTTTGGTTTGGACTCAGTCTGACCCTTATGTTTCCCGCCCCTTATGGTTTTGATCTATGGGCTACTTTTAAAATGAGGCTGCATTTTAAATTGCATTTTAACCTGTATTTTAAATTAGGTTTTTTTTCTATTATGTTTTTACTGTAATTTTACTGGTGTTAGCCGCCCTGAGGCCGACTCTGGCTGGGTATAAATAAAAAAATTTATTAATATTATTTATTATTATTCCATCCCGTAGAAAGGCGGACAGCAGCAAGGAGCAACCCTCACCACTGGACGATCACCCCGAGGGAAATGCAGCCCCCCCAGGCTGGAAAAAGACACTCCCCAACCTTAAAACTCATGGAGCAATAAAACACCTCCATAATTTGCAGAAATGTATTCCGGATGCAACATTTGTGGACTAATATGGCAATGGGTGGGGGACGTCTTCGCAGCAGAAAAACAGACATAGGATAAAAATGGAAGAACCACAGACAATGGGCATGAAAGGGGGTCCTGCATGTGTTTATGGATGGGTGCTTATAGTGCTCCTGAGCATACACAGAGGTCTTATTTGTGAACATCAGTATGAGCACAGAGCCCCTTCTCCCATGCGCCAAACAGCATGGCGATGGAGCAAGCCGGCAACCCTCCTCTCACGTTTTTTTAATGCATGGAGAATCTGCGCACCCCTGCAATGAGAGGTGTGATTTTCTCACCACGAAGGTGGGACTTTCTGTAGCCGCGATCACAGAGCTCCTTCCATCAAATAACAGAGATGCCTAAAGGGTGGGGGCGTTTCACAGGAACTGGCGCAGGTAAAAACTGCGGGAAGCTGCGATAAAGAATCTTCTGCGTTCTTTTTATTTTTATTTTTCAAAGTGCACGATACAAAACCAACGCCGTTCCCTCCCGCCGCGAAATTTGCATGGAGCCCACATCAAAAGGCGACAGGGAAAGGGCTTCAAAAGCTCAACAATGCGCCCCACTCTGAACAAAGTAGAAGCTACACCCCTGGGTCCTGTCCCCGCAGCCAGGAGGAGCTCGCTTCAAGCGGGGCTGCCTTGTTAACGCCGCAGAGCAAACAGAGGAGAACTTTTGAACTCCAGAAAAAGAAAGAACCGCAAGCTGCGTTGCAAGGTGTTCCCATTCTTTGGGTTCTGACAAACTGAGCCTGGAGCTTGCCACTAAACCCAAAAGAACAGGCTGCCTTAGCAGATGCGACAGAAGGATAAGACGATTGTCGTGGATTAAGAACTGACAGTTCGCGGGGCACATCTTTCTTGGAAGAGGAAAAGCCAAGAGAGGGGCGAGCTTCAACCCCAGACTCTGACCTAGTTGTCCCTAGGGACTAGTGTCTTCCAAACTTGTACAGTCGTACCTCGGATCTTAAATGACTTGTGAGTCAAATGTTTTGGGGTCCTGAACGCTGCAAACCAGGAAGTGATTGTTCCGGTTTGAGAACGTTATTTGGAACCCAAACGTCCGTCGCGGCTTCCGATTGGCTGCAAAAGCTTCCTGCAGCCAATCAGAAGCTGTGCCTTGGTTTCTGAACCGTTTTGGAAGTCAAACGGACTTCTGGAACGGATTCCGTCTGACTTCCAAGGTACGACTGTATTGGGGGTTGTATGCTCCTCCCCACAACACCCCGCCCCTTCTTACAGAGAGAACTGTCACCCCAGTTGTTATCAATCTATCATCTATCTATCTTATTTCATTTATTTTATTTTAGAGTAGGATTTCTCATACTTGGGTCTCCAGCCGTTTTTGGACTACGGTTCCCATCATCCCTGACCACTGGTCCTGCTAGCTAGGGATGATGGGAGTTGTAGTCCAAACATAGATGGAGACTGAGAAACCCTGATTGAGGAAACCTGAGTGGGGGAGATTACGTGGGACGGAACACTGGAGTTATAAATGACTATATGACTTTGAAAAGCTGGTGTTACAAGACTAAGTTCATCAATTCCACTCAACTTGATTAGTTTCAAGTGAATTTTGAATGTATGTGTCCCTTGTTGTTACTGACCACTGTAAGAACAGGTTGCTGGACTGAATGCGAGACTGACCTGAAACAGCAGCGTTCTCCTTGTGATCCTAATAAAAGCAAGTTATCGGAATATTCATAAGAAAATGCTGATAAAATCAGCAGACGGTAGAAACAAGTAGGCACCAAATTCTTTTTAGCATGTCTGGGGAGACATGTCTAAACAAAACGTTTTCAGCAGGGATCAGAAACAGAACAACAAAGGAGCCTGCCGATTATCAATAGACGGCGAGTTCTGGAGGAAAGGTGTTGCCATGTTAGTACAGTGGTACCTCGGGTTAAGAACTTAATTCGTTCTGGAGGTCCGTTCTTAACCTGAAACTGCTCTTAGCCTGAGGTACCACTTTAGCTAATGGGGCCACCCGCTGCCGCCGCACCACAATTTCTGTTCTCATCCTGAAGCAAAGTTCTTAACCCGAGGTACTATTTCTGGGTTAGCGGAGTCTGTAACCTGAAGCATCTGTAACCTGAAGCGTCTGTAACCCGAGGTACCACTGTACCATCAATTGCCTACACTCCTGTTTAGAGGAAGAGGAAGGTATTAACATCTTGAAAGAAGGAAACTCTTGAGGACTAATTTGGAAAGAGCAGCCAATGACCCAAAAGTGTGGTGCTACCTTTGACTGACCAAGCCCTTCATATTTCCCTTTGCATTCTTTCCCGAGGCCAAGAACACTTCATTTACCTACTTAATAGCTGCCCCATAGCAGAAGGACTCTAGGAAGCCAGTGTGGTGTAGTGGTTAAAGTGTCAGACCAGGACCTGGGAGATCTGGGTTCAAATTCCCCACTCAGTCATGAAACGTACTGGGTTTCATTGAAATCAGTCACAGCCTCTTCGCCTACCTCGCAGAGTCATTGTACAGATTAACGGTGGTGGTGGGGAACCATGTACTCCCTGGAGAAAAAAGTGTGATATAGATGCAACAGATAAGCTTCTCTGCTTACCTGCGTAAGAAAGAAAGTCAGGGGTCATCTCCAAAGGTGTTAATCCAGGGAGAAAAAGAAGTCCAAGCAAAATCTCCACATATGCACAGTCCGCCTTGGGCCTCATTTGGGAGGAAGGACAAGATAAAATTTTAATAACTGCAAATAAAGTAAGATCGCTGTAGGAACAACCATTGACTTTGCACGTGTGGCTCAGCCAACACAGATAGACCGTGTGTCACTTCAAACAGTGCAATTCTTTCAGAGTCGTGAAGCAACAGGGGCTGTTTAAATGATGCATTTGTAGGGAAGAACTAGGCTTGCATTGATGCATCTAGAGATTTTGGGTTGCTCAGTTTCTCTGGACCTCATCAGACAAACTCTCCAAGCAAAACTTTGCAAATTTGCCCTAGTCACTGGCACAAGTGCAAACGATGGAGGTCTTTTAGGACTTCCGAAAGATGCAGAAGCAAGTCTGAAAGGGAAGGAGCTCCACAGCCATCAAGAAGCTCTCTCTGCAGCTCTCTCTGCAGAGGTAAAGGTAAAGGGACCCCTGACGATTAGGTCCAGTTGTGGCTGACTCTGGGGTTGCGGCGCTCATCTCACTTTACTGGCCGAAGGAGCTGGCGTACAGCTTCCGGGTCATGTGGCCAGCATGACTAAGCCGCTTCTGGCGAACCAGAGCAGCGCACGGAAACACCATTTACCTTCCCGCCAGAGTGGTACCTATTTATCTACTTGCACTTTGACATGCTTTCGAACTGCTAGGTTGGCAGGAGCAGGGACTGAGCAACAGGAGCTCAGCCCGTCACGGGGATTCGAACCGCCGACCTTCTGATTGGCAAGCCCTAGGCTCTGTGGTTTAACCCACAGCGCCACCCGCGTCCCTCTGCAGAGGTACACAGCGCAAGTAGCACACCAAGAAAAGATGCTTTGCAGTTTGTCGTTCACCTGGAAGGGAAACTCCTTCTGAGCAAGGAGCCGAGTGGCCGGCAGAGGAGCTCCATGCAAAGGCAGCTGTATCACTCCATCCTTTTCCCCTAGCTTGAAGGACAGAAAGAGGGGCAGGTCAGGTAGGGTCTCTTCTTGGAATGGGCAGCGGCATGCATGCAAGCCCCGTCCATCCCCAAAGACCCCCACACCCAGCCCCACCCACCAACTCCACTTCAGACCTTCCCATGCTGAAATTGGGGTGTAAGGAAGTCATTGGGACCCTCCTCTCGACTGGGACTCCTGATAATGTCCAGTTCCCAAGCATGGAGATTTCCAGTAAGTTCAGTGGGATGACAGGCCTTGCATTCATGCTCCTCCCCACATATCCTTTGCGGCAAATGCCAGAATCTGTTTAAAGTCTCAACATCCCTTAGCAAAACTGGGTGTTCCAGGCGACAGGCTGCTGCTGTTGACGATGGTTTCTTTGTGAACGTAATTAGTGATGCCATCATACCGCTTTGGGGAAGGAAAAGAAAAAAGATGTTGTGACTTGTGTTATGTTATTTATTTTGCAAACTGCCTCGAGTGAGATTTCTATCGCGAGGCAAGCAGGGTGCAGACACCCAAATAAAACTAAAAACAAAGAATAAAGGCACATGATGCCATTGTTGCCTTTGTATCCCCGTGACTCGCCTCTTTGATTTATGCCTGCAAAAGTGAAGGACCTTAAAAGGAGATAGGATAAAATCTTGCTGTTCGCCTCTATAAAATGAGGAGAAAACCTTCAAAGTTAGAAATAAAGGGAGATGATGGACAGCAAACAAGTAATTTCCGATCGCCAAGCCCCTCTAAGGCCACCGGCCTCCTCCGAAAGCGAAGACTCCTCATTTTTTCCCAGGGCTGCATCCCACATTCCTGACTTCATTATTCTGCCCCTTCTCTTCTCCAGCATCTCAGGCACACAGCCAGACTTCCATCCTTCCCTTGACCCCAAGTCTATTTGAAATCTTTATTCATGTCTTAATCACTTCCTGTCTGGACTGCGATTTCTGCTTTTTTGAAATAAAAAAAATAGAAAACACACAACCGGTATTTAAAAACATCAGGGGGTCCTGTACAAAAGACTTCCTTCCTCCAAGGAAAAGGGGGAAACACAGCTTCCTGGTGACTGTATCACTTCAACAAATGGAAAGCTTAAAAAAAAAAAGGAGGGGGGTTTACTCCGCTTCTCTTTCTCTCTCACAATCTTTATCCATTTAGATGATGCTGCCCTGGCCGCTCCTTCTGAGCTTTACATGGTTTGTGTACTGTTAAGTTGTGGGTGAACATATCAGACGATACAGCGATTCTTCAAACAGCTCTTGTTTATTCACAGACCCAGAACAGAACTGAACTGAAGGGTTCAGCCAGCCTGCTTATATAGAGCTCCAACACAACTGTAACCACTTTCTGTTACAACGCAACTGTAACCACTTTCTGTAACTATCCAATCACTGAACATCACTTTCAATCCCCTATTTGCATATGTGGACCTGAGTGAAAACTATCTACAGTATCCACCTGCTGGCCCAGGGTGAGAACTTCAGTACATAACAGGTACCATGCAAAATCCAGATGCCGTGCTAACACATCCTACACGTGAGACACCTCTAGGCCTGGGCGACACATTGCTCCCAGGACTGGTTTGAGGGCCAGAGTACGATGGTGCCTTCATCTGGCGATATATCTGGGGTTGGTAATGCAGTACCTTGGTTCTTGAACGCCTGGTGACTCAAACATTTTGGCTCCCGGATGCTGCAAACCTGGAAGTGAGTGTTCCAGTTTTTGAACGTTCCTTGGAATCCAAACATCTTACATGGCTTCCAATTGGCTGCAGGAAGCTCCTGCAGCCAGTCAAAAGCTGCACCTTGGTTTTCAAACGTTTTCGGAAGTCAAATGGACTTCCGGAACGGATTCCATTTGAGAACCAAGGTATGACTGTACATCACAATGTTGAAAAGCTGACATCGCCCAGCCCTGGAGACCTCCCTAGGGAGCTGGGAATTGCTTGCAAGTTGATGCCTTTCCAGGTGTAACCGGAACAGCCAAAGAGCCGTATAGGTAAGGAAGGTATCTTGTAGCTGCATAAACAAGCGACAGCCAGACCACTTCATTCTAAGACAGAAAAGAACCAATAGAGGAAGCAAAACCTCAAATTTATACTGGTTTTTTTTATTTATTTAATAACTTCACTCCATTGGTTAATCGTCATGTACAACACCATGAGATCCATGGAGAAAGAAGTGGGATATAAGAGACATAAGAGACATATATTTTGAGGCTTGAAGGAGCTGAGATTCCTGCACTGCAGGGGGTTGGACTAGATGACCCACAGGGTCCCTTAAAACTCTACAATTCTAGGTCCTCGCCACCCTTGTTACACGTGGACGTATTTCGCATGAACATCAGCCTTGTTTGAGCACCTCTTTGGAAATCTGGAAGGCTTATACAGACATAGATGTTCCTGAATCCTTCATGTGAGCTATATAGAAAGCTGGACAGTCAGGCTGAGCGTTCGGCAAGGAAAAGCGAAGGGACCAAGCTGAAAATTTGCCCGAACTGTAGGCAGGAAGTCGGTCCATTGTCTGCAGCAGTTGAAATGTCCCAATGTTCCCCATTCTGGGTACCGAACTGAAAGCAGAAAGTTCTTCCTGGCCAAAGGCACCAAAAACCAACCAATGGGCTTTTGAACTTGGCCTGGGAGGAAGACATCCCATCCCCATCGCCCTTGGGCAACCTGACCGCCCACATGGAGAGGCTCTTCTCTTCCTTCCCTACTTCAGATGAGCTTGCAGAACGAGGTGCTGGAGACAGCAGACGAGGAAGTGGAAAGAGTTCGTTCCCTCTCCAACTTCTCCATGCAGGGAGGCCCTTTGGGTGCATGCTGTTGACAATGCCTCAATTACGACAGCCAAACAAGGCGCCTGCTTTTTGCATGAGAAGGCACCGCGTAAAACATGTACCAACAGGAGCTGCCCTGCCTATCTTGCAAGCGAACCTACAGAGACAAGGACCTTCCCGGTCCCAGGAAGATGCAAAGAGGGTGTATTCTGGAAGCCGCACATGGTTCGTACGAGGGGACAACTCTTGAGGGAGCCTGGACACTGAGGTCCAGCTCTGAGGGACTTCTTCTGGTGGTACGCTCACTGCAAAAGTGAGGTTACAGGGAACCAGGCAGAGGGCCTTCTCCTGCCATGTGGAATGCCCTCCCAGCAGATGTCAAGGAAACAAATACAGTGGTACCTCGGGTTAAGAACTTAATTCGTTCCGGAGGTTGGTTCTTAACCTGAAACTGTTCTTAACCTG